>NC_081312.1:127670888-128870888 GCF_026419965.1 Kogia breviceps | reverse complement strand
CTGTTCATCGCACAAGTATCTATCCGACTAGTAAGCATCTTAAAAGCTAAGTCTTGATATCTCTGTGTAAGTGCATCAAGTGTGTGTAAAGCGGCCTAAAACCAGCAGGGAAAATCAGCTCAGACCCATTCTGAGGATACATTTCCAACATAAAGAAGAAACAAGCAGGGCAAAACAGAGAGAACTTCTTCCAAAATGCGTTCAGGGACTGGCATGCAACCAGGATTGACCACATCTACAGCCCCAGCGGCAGAAGACATAAGGCTGGACACTCTTGGGGCTGAGACGATTGGTGAGGTTGGGAAAGCAAATGCAGACCCTTGAAAGGAATCCTGCGTGCTCCCCATTCCATGGGTCCCAACTCTCCAGGTTCAACGCAATCTTCCGACAGCGAAAGCACTCATTGGAAACCCAGCGGATGCTACACCGTGGGATCGGGAAAGCTTTCTGAAACTCACCTCAGTTTTCATCTCCTGGTGCTCGTGTTCTCCATTCAGGCCCCCTTACTAACAATCTCCCCACTTGGAGACTCGGCGCCTTTCCATGCCTCTTTCGTACCGTCTGCAATTTGTCCGCAGGATGAACTGCAAGAGGGGGAACCAATGAGAGACTCGCTGGAGGTGTTTGGTCGGGCACATGTCACTCTCATTTCCCATCACGAAGAAGAATTCACCAGCGGTTCAGCCTGCCACCCCGGATCGACAATAGGGCGTGAAGCCATCCAGCCGTGTTGCGTCCCACTCACAAAAAAGCGACTTGGGAAATGGAGCTCAGGGGCACTGCACTTCCCAAACCTGCAGAGTTCTAAACGATAACTATCGCCCCAAAATATATTGAGGTCAGGCTACGAAGAGGCGCTGAACGCAAGGCAGAACTGCAGGAAACGGATATCAACGGGTACATCGGAATGGCCCCGATAGCACATGAAAAGCGCCAGAACGTGGACAATGATGCGGTTGGCCAAAAAGGGCGTATGCGTTTTTTCCTGAATATATTCAGGAAAAAACGCATACGCCCTTTTTGGCCAACCAAGCAACCTGGGAGAGCAAATCAGCACTACAAAGAAATCTCTCGCCCCCCCCCCCGGGGCAAAAGGGCCAGGCGAAAAAAGTCTAAAAACCAGAAAGGCAGGACAGGCCACGGAGTCAAGGGAGCCTTGTTAAGCTGATGGGCGGGATGTCAATGGCCAACAGCCAATCTTCACAAGTGTATCCTCTTTCCCAAACCATGGAAAACACAGAACCACAGAGCATAGGGCACTTCCACACATGGGCGTTGACCTTGGGAAAATCAAAAAATCAACCAGACACAGGGACCCCAAAGTTGAGGGCTGCTGTCTTGACAAGAACCTCCACTCCGGTACACGTTTCATATCCCAGGAAAGAGCCAAGTGGACAAAGACGAGTGGAGAAGTGGACAAAGACAAGTGGACAAGTGGACAAGTGGTGCTACGTAGGTCCAATGGAGTGTCACTCAGCCATGAAATCCACGTCATGAGGCTGGTAGCAGCATCCTGAGTGGATTTAGGTACGATCATCCTCAGTGAAATAAGTCCCACAAAAAAAGAAACTTATGATATCACTTATCGAGGGAATGTAAAAATCGCTCCCCATGCACTGAATCCCCAAACAGAACAGAGTCACGCTTTTAGAAAACACACTTATGCCTGCTTCAGGGGAAAGGTGAGGTGGGGTGACGCATAAAACTCGAGTTTGAAATGAGCACAGATACCCTTCCGAAAACCGAATATGGAATGGACACGACCTACTCCTTGCTCAATCAACTGGACTCACCAGACCCTGTTCATCGCACAAGTATCTATCCGACTAGTAAGCATCTTAAAAGCTAAGTCTTGATATCTCTGTGTAAGTGCATCAAGTGTGTGTAAAGCGGCCTAAAACCAGCAGGGAAAATCAGCTCAGACCCATTCTGAGGATACATTTCCAACATAAAGAAGAAACAAGCAGGGCAAAACAGAGAGAACTTCTTCCAAAATGCGTTCAGGGACTGGCATGCAACCAGGATTGACCACATCTACAGCCCCAGCGGCAGAAGACATAAGGCTGGACACTCTTGGGGCTGAGACGATTGGTGAGGTTGGGAAAGCAAATGCAGACCCTTAAAAGGAATCCTGCGTGCTCCCCATTCCATGGGTCCCAACTCTCCAGGTTCAACGCAATCTTCCGACAGCGAAAGCACTCATTGGAAACCCAGCGGATGCTACACCGTGGGATCGGGAAAGCTTTCTGAAACTCACCTCAGTTTTCATCTCCTGGTGCTCGTGTTCTCCATTCAGGCCCCCTTACTAACAATCTCCCCACTTGGAGACTCGGCGCCTTTCCATGCCTCTTTCGTACCGTCTGCAATTTGTCCGCAGGATGAACTGCAAGAGGGGGAACCAATGAGAGACTCGCTGGAGGTGTTTGGTCGGGCACATGTCACTCTCATTTCCCATCACGAAGAAGAATTCACCAGCGGTTCAGCCTGCCACCCCGGATCGACAATAGGGCGTGAAGCCATCCAGCCGTGTTGCGTCCCACTCACAAAAAAGCGACTTGGGAAATGGAGCTCAGGGGCACTGCACTTCCCAAACCTGCAGAGTTCTAAACGATAACTATCGCCCCAAAATATATTGAGCGCAGGCTACGAAGAGGCGCTGAACGCAAGGCAGAACTGCAGGAAACGGATGTCAACGGGTACATCGGAATGGCCCCGATAGCACATGAAAAGCGCCAGAACGTGGACAATGATGCGGTTGGCCAAAAAGGGCGTATGCGTTTTTTCCTGAATATATTCAGGAAAAAACGCATACGCCCTTTTTGGCCAACCAAGCAACCTGGGAGAGCAAATCAGCACTACAAAGAAATCTCTCGCCCCCCCCCCCCGGGGCAAAAGGGCCAGGCGAAAAAAGTCTAAAAACCAGAAAGGCAGGACAGGCCACGGAGTCAAGGGAGCCTTGTTAAGCTGATGGGCGGGATGTCAATGGCCAACAGCCAATCTTCACAAGTGTATCCTCTTTCCCAAACCATGGAAAACACAGAACCACAGAGCATAGGGCACTTCCACACATGGGCGTTGACCTTGGGAAAATCAAAAAATCAACCAGACACAGGGACCCCAAAGTTGAGGGCTGCTGTCTTGACAAGAACCTCCACTCCGGTACACGTTTCATATCCCAGGAAAGAGCCAAGTGGACAAAGACGAGTGGACAAGTGGACAAAGACAAGTGCACAAGTGGACAAGTGGTGCTACGTAGGTCCAATGGAGTGTCACTCAGCCATGAAATCCACGTCATGAGGCTGGTAGCAGCATCCTGAGTGGATTTAGGTACGATCATCCTCAGTGAAATAAGTCCCACAAAAAAAGAAACTTATGATATCACTTATCGAGGGAATGTAAAAATCGCTCCCCATGCACTGAATCCCCAAACAGAACAGAGTCACGCTTTTAGAAAACACACTTATGCCTGCTTCAGGGGAAAGGTGAGGTGGGGTGACGCATAAAACTCGAGTTTGAAATGAGCACACATACCCTTCCGAAAACCGAATATGGAATGGACACGACCTACTCCTTGCTCAATCAACTGGACTCACCAGACCCTGTTCATCGCACAAGTATCTATGCGACTAGTAAGCATCTTAAAAGCTAAGTCTTGATATCTCTGTGTAAGTGCATCAAGTGTGTGTAAAGCGGCCTAAAACCAGCAGGGAAAATCAGCTCAGACCCATTCTGAGGATACATTTCCAACATAAAGAAGAAACAAGCAGGGCAAAACAGAGAGAACTTCTTCCAAAATGCGTTCAGGGACTGGCATGCAACCAGGATTGACCACATCTACAGCCCCAGCGGCAGAAGACATAAGGCTGGACACTCTTGGGGCTGAGACGATTGGTGAGGTAGGGAAAGCAAATGCAGACCCTTGAAAGGAATCCTGCGTGCTCCCCATTCCATGGGTCCCAACTCTCCAGGTTCAACGCAATCTTCCGACAGCGAAAGCACTCATTGGAAACCCAGCGGATGCTACACCGTGGGATCGGGAAAGCTTTCTGAAACTCACCTCAGTTTTCATCTCCTGGTGCTCGTGTTCTCCATTCAGGCCCCCTTACTAACAATCTCCCCACTTGGAGACTCGGCGCCTTTCCATGCCTCTTTCGTACCGTCTGCAATTTGTCCGCAGGATGAACTGCAAGAGGGGGAACCAATGAGAGACTCGCTGGAGGTGTTTGGTCGGGCACATGTCACTCTCATTTCCCATCACGAAGAAGAATTCACCAGAGGTTCAGCCTGCCACCCCGGATCGACAATAGGGCGTGAAGCCATCCAGCCGTGTTGCGTCCCACTCACAAAAAAGCGACTTGGGAAATGGAGCTCAGGGGCACTGCACTTCCCAAACCTGCAGAGTTCTAAACGATAACTATCGCCCCAAAATATATTGAGGTCAGGCTACGAAGAGGCGCTGAACGCAAGGCAGAACTGCAGGAAACGGATGTCAACGGGTACATCGGAATGGCCCCGATAGCACATGAAAAGCGCCAGAACGTGGACAATGATGCGGTTGGCCAAAAAGGGCGTATGCGTTTTTTCCTGAATATATTCAGGAAAAAACGCATACGCCCTTTTTGGCCAACCAAGCAACCTGGGAGAGCAAATCAGCACTACAAAGAAATCTCTCGCCCCCCCCCCCCGGGGCAAAAGGGCCAGGCGAAAAAAGTCTAAAAACCAGAAAGGCAGGACAGGCCACGGAGTCAAGGGAGCCTTGTTAAGCTGATGGGCGGGATGTCAATGGCCAACAGCCAATCTTCACAAGTGTATCCTCTTTCCCAAACCATGGAAAACTCAGAACCACAGAGCATAGGGCACTTCCACACATGGGCGTTGACCTTGGGAAAATCAAAAAATCAACCAGACACAGGGACCCCAAAGTTGAGGGCTGCTGTCTTGACAAGAACCTCCACTCCGGTACACGTTTCATATCCCAGGAAAGAGCCAAGTGGACAAAGACGAGTGGACAAGTGGACAAAGACAAGTGGACAAGTGGACAAGTGGTGCTACGTAGGTCCAATGGAGTGTCACTCAGCCATGAAATCCACGTCATGAGGCTGGTAGCAGCATCCTGAGTGGATTTAGGTACGATCATCCTCAGTGAAATAAGTCCCACAAAAAAAGAAACTTATGATATCACTTATCGAGGGAATGTAAAAATCGCTCCCCATGCACTGAATCCCCAAACAGAACAGAGTCACGCTTTTAGAAAACACACTTATGCCTGCTTCAGGGGAAAGGTGAGGTGGGGTGACGCATAAAACTCGAGTTTGAAATGAGCACACATACCCTTCCGAAAACCGAATATGGAATGGACACGACCTACTCCTTGCTCAATCAACTGGACTCACCAGACCCTGTTCATCGCACAAGTATCTATGCGACTAGTAAGCATCTTAAAAGCTAAGTCTTGATATCTCTGTGTAAGTGCATCAAGTGTGTGTAAAGCGGCCTAAAACCAGCAGGGAAAATCAGCTCAGACCCATTCTGAGGATACATTTCCAACATAAAGAAGAAACAAGCAGGGCAAAACAGAGAGAACTTCTTCCAAAATGCGTTCAGGGACTGGCATGCAACCAGGATTGACCACATCTACAGCCCCAGCGGCAGAAGACATAAGGCTGGACACTCTTGGGGCTGAGACGATTGGTGAGGTAGGGAAAGCAAATGCAGACCCTTGAAAGGAATCCTGCGTGCTCCCCATTCCATGGGTCCCAACTCTCCAGGTTCAACGCAATCTTCCGACAGCGAAAGCACTCATTGGAAACCCAGCGGATGCTACACCGTGGGATCGGGAAAGCTTTCTGAAACTCACCTCAGTTTTCATCTCCTGGTGCTCGTGTTCTCCATTCAGGCCCCCTTACTAACAATCTCCCCACTTGGAGACTCGGCGCCTTTCCATGCCTCTTTCGTACCGTCTGCAATTTGTCCGCAGGATGAACTGCAAGAGGGGGAACCAATGAGAGACTCGCTGGAGGTGTTTGGTCGGGCACATGTCACTCTCATTTCCCATCACGAAGAAGAATTCACCAGAGGTTCAGCCTGCCACCCCGGATCGACAATAGGGCGTGAAGCCATCCAGCCGTGTTGCGCCCCACTCACAAAAAAGCGACTTGGGAAATGGAGCTCAGGGGCACTGCACTTCCCAAACCTGCAGAGTTCTAAACGATAACTATCGCCCCAAAATATATTGAGGTCAGGCTACGAAGAGGCGCTGAACGCAAGGCAGAACTGCAGGAAACGGATGTCAACGGGTACATCGGAATGGCCCCGATAGCACATGAAAAGCGCCAGAACGTGGACAATGATGCGGTTGGCCAAAAAGGGCGTATGCGTTTTTTCCTGAATATATTCAGGAAAAAACGCATACGCCCTTTTTGGCCAACCAAGCAACCTGGGAGAGCAAATCAGCACTACAAAGAAATCTCTCGCCCCCCCCCGGGGCAAAAGGGCCAGGCGAAAAAAGTCTAAAAACCAGAAAGGCAGGACAGGCCACGGAGTCAAGGGAGCCTTGTTAAGCTGATGGGCGGGATGTCAATGGCCAACAGCCAATCTTCACAAGTGTATCCTCTTTCCCAAACCATGTAAAACACAGAACCACAGAGCATAGGGCACTTCCACACATGGGCGTTGACCTTGGGAAAATGAAAAAATCAACCAGACACAGGGACCCCAAAGTTGAGGGCTGCTGTCTTGACAAGAACCTCCACTCCGGTACACGTTTCATATCCCAGGAAAGAGCCAAGTGGACAAAGACGAGTGGACAAGTGGACAAAGACAAGTGGACAAGTGGACAAGTGGTGCTACGTAGGTCCAATGGAGTGTCACTCAGCCATGAAATCCACGTCATGAGGCTGGTAGCAGCATCCTGAGTGGATTTAGGTACGATCATCCTCAGTGAAATAAGTCCCACAAAAAAAGAAACTTATGATATCACTTATCGAGGGAATGTAAAAATCGCTCCCCATGCACGGAATCCCCAAACAGAACAGAGTCACGCTTTTAGAAAACACACTTATGCCTGCTTCAGGGGAAAGGTGAGGTGGGGTGACGCATAAAACTCGAGTTTGAAATGAGCACAGATACCCTTCCGAAAACCGAATATGGAATGGACACGACCTACTCCTTGCTCAATCAACTGGACTCACCAGACCCTGTTCATCGCACAAGTATCTATCCGACTAGTAAGCATCTTAAAAGCTAAGTCTTGATATCTCTGTGTAAGTGCATCAAGTGTGTGTAAAGCGGCCTAAAACCAGCAGGGAAAATCAGCTCAGACCCATTCTGAGGATACATTTCCAACATAAAGAAGAAACAAGCAGGGCAAAACAGAGAGAAATTCTTCCAAAATGCGTTCAGGGACTGGCATGCAACCAGGATTGACCACATCTACAGCCCCAGCGGCAGAAGACATAAGGCTGGACACTCTTGGGGCTGAGACGATTGGTGAGGTTGGGAAAGCAAATGCAGACCCTTGAAAGGAATCCTGCGTGCTCCCCATTCCATGGGTCCCAACTCTCCAGGTTCAACGCAATCTTCCGACAGCGAAAGCACTCATTGGAAACCCAGCGGATGCTACACCGTGGGATCGGGAAAGCTTTCTGAAACTCACCTCAGTTTTCATCTCCTGGTGCTCGTGTTCTCCATTCAGGCCCCCTTACTAACAATCTCCCCACTTGGAGACTCGGCGCCTTTCCATGCCTCTTTCGTACCGTCTGCAATTTGTCCGCAGGATGAACTGCAAGAGGGGGAACCAATGAGAGACTCGCTGGAGGTGTTTGGTCGGGCACATGTCACTCTCATTTCCCATCACGAAGAAGAATTCACCAGCGGTTCAGCCTGCCACCCCGGATCGACAATAGGGCGTGAAGCCATCCAGCCGTGTTGCGCCCCACTCACAAAAAAGCGACTTGGGAAATGGAGCTCAGGGGCACTGCACTTCCCAAACCTGCAGAGTTCTAAACGATAACTATCGCCCCAAAATATATTGAGGTCAGGCTACGAAGAGGCGCTGAACGCAAGGCAGAACTGCAGGAAACGGATGTCAACGGGTACATCGGAATGGCCCCGATAGCACATGAAAAGCGCCAGAACGTGGACAATGATGCGGTTGGCCAAAAAGGGCGTATGCGTTTTTTCCTGAATATATTCAGGAAAAAACGCATACGCCCTTTTTGGCCAACCAAGCAACCTGGGAGAGCAAATCAGCACTACAAAGAAATCTCTCGCCCCCCCCCCCGGGGCAAAAGGGCCAGGCGAAAAAAGTCTAAAAACCAGAAAGGCAGGACAGGCCACGGAGTCAAGGGAGCCTTGTTAAGCTGATGGGCGGGATGTCAATGGCCAACAGCCAATCTTCACAAGTGTATCCTCTTTCCCAAACCATGTAAAACACAGAACCACAGAGCATAGGGCACTTCCACACATGGGCGTTGACCTTGGGAAAATCAAAAAATCAACCAGACACAGGGACCCCAAAGTTGAGGGCTGCTGTCTTGACAAGAACCTCCACTCCGGTACACGTTTCATATCCCAGGAAAGAGCCAAGTGGACAAAGACGAGTGGACAAGTGGACAAAGACAAGTGGACAAGTGGACAAGTGGTGCTACGTAGGTCCAATGGAGTGTCACTCAGCCATGAAATCCACGTCATGAGGCTGGTAGCAGCATCCTGAGTGGATTTAGGTACGATCATCCTCAGTGAAATAAGTCCCACAAAAAAAGAAACTTATGATATCACTTATCGAGGGAATGTAAAAATCGCTCCCCATGCACGGAATCCCCAAACAGAACAGAGTCACGCTTTTAGAAAACACACTTATGCCTGCTTCAGGGGAAAGGTGAGGTGGGGTGACGCATAAAACTCGAGTTTGAAATGAGCAGAGATACCCTTTCGAAAACCGAATATGGAATGGACACGACCTACTCCTTGCTCAATCAACTGGACTCACCAGACCCTGTTCATCGCACAAGTATCTATCCGACTAGTAAGCATCTTAAAAGCTAAGTCTTGATATCTCTGTGTAAGTGCATCAAGTGTGTGTAAAGCGGCCTAAAACCAGCAGGGAAAATCAGCTCAGACCCATTCTGAGGATACATTTCCAACATAAAGAAGAAACAAGCAGGGCAAAACAGAGAGAACTTCTTCCAAAATGCGTTCAGGGACTGGCATGCAACCAGGATTGACCACATCTACAGCCCCAGCGGCAGAAGACATAAGGCTGGACACTCTTGGGGCTGAGACGATTGGTGAGGTTGGGAAAGCAAATGCAGACCCTTGAAAGGAATCCTGCGTGCTCCCCATTCCATGGGTCCCAACTCTCCAGGTTCAACGCAATCTTCCGACAGCGAAAGCACTCATTGGAAACCCAGCGGATGCTACACCGTGGGATCGGGAAAGCTTTCTGAAACTCACCTCAGTTTTCATCTCCTGGTGCTCGTGTTCTCCATTCAGGCCCCCTTACTAACAATCTCCCCACCTGGAGACTCGGCGCCTTTCCATGCCTCTTTCGTACCGTCTGCAATTTGTCCGCAGGATGAACTGCAAGAGGGGGAACCAATGAGAGACTCGCTGGAGGTGTTTGGTCGGGCACATGTCACTCTCATTTCCCATCACGAAGAAGAATTCACCAGCGGTTCAGCCTGCCACCCCGGATCGACAATAGGGCGTGAAGCCATCCAGCCGTGTTGCGTCCCACTCACAAAAAAGCGACTTGGGAAATGGAGCTCAGGGGCACTGCACTTCCCAAACCTGCAGAGTTCTAAACGATAACTATCGCCCCAAAATATATTGAGGTCAGGCTACGAAGAGGCGCTGAACGCAAGGCAGAACTGCAGGAAACGGATGTCAACGGGTACATCGGAATGGCCCCGATAGCACATGAAAAGCGCCAGAACGTGGACAATGATGCGGTTGGCCAAAAAGGGCGTATGCGTTTTTTCCTGAATATATTCAGGAAAAAACGCATACGCCCTTTTTGGCCAACCAAGCAACCTGGGAGAGCAAATCAGCACTACAAAGAAATCTCTCGCCCCCCCCGGGGCAAAAGGGCCAGGCGAAAAAAGTCTAAAAACCAGAAAGGCAGGACAGGCCACGGAGTCAAGGGAGCCTTGTTAAGCTGATGGGCGGGATGTCAATGGCCAACAGCCAATCTTCACAAGTGTATCCTCTTTCCCAAACCATGGAAAACACAGAAGCACAGAGCATAGGGCACTTCCACACATGGGCGTTGACCTTGGGAAAATGAAAAAATCAACCAGACACAGGGACCCCAAAGTTGAGGGCTGCTGTCTTGACAAGAACCTCCACTCCGGTACACGTTTCATATCCCAGGAAAGAGCCAAGTGGACAAAGACGAGTGGACAAGTGGACAAAGACAAGTGGACAAGTGGACAAGTGGTGCTACGTAGGTCCAATGGAGTGTCACTCAGCCATGAAATCCACGTCATGAGGCTGGTAGCAGCATCCTGAGTGGATTTAGGTACGATCATCCTCAGTGAAATAAGTCCCACAAAAAAAGAAACTTATGATATCACTTATCGAGGGAATGTAAAAATCGCTCCCCATGCACGGAATCCCCAAACAGAACAGAGTCACGCTTTTAGAAAACACACTTATGCCTGCTTCAGGGGAAAGGTGAGGTGGGGTGACGCATAAAACTCGAGTTTGAAATGAGCAGAGATACCCTTCCGAAAACCGAATATGGAATGGACACGACCTACTCCTTGCTCAATCAACTGGACTCACCAGACCCTGTTCATCGCACAAGTATCTATCCGACTAGTAAGCATCTTAAAAGCTAAGTCTTGATATCTCTGTGTAAGTGCATCAAGTGTGTGTAAAGCGGCCGAAAACCAGCAGGGAAAATCAGCTCAGACCCATTCTGAGGATACATTTCCAACATAAAGAAGAAACAAGCAGGGCAAAACAGAGAGAACTTCTTCCAAAATGCGTTCAGGGACTGGCATGCAACCAGGATTGACCACATCTACAGCCCCAGCGGCAGAAGACATAAGGCTGGACACTCTTGGGGCTGAGACGATTGGTGAGGTTGGGAAAGCAAATGCAGACCCTTGAAAGGAATCCTGCGTGCTCCCCATTCCATGGGTCCCAACTCTCCAGGTTCAACGCAATCTTCCGACAGCGAAAGCACTCATTGGAAACCCAGCGGATGCTACACCGTGGGATCGGGAAAGCTTTCTGAAACTCACCTCAGTTTTCATCTCCTGGTGCTCGTGTTCTCCATTCAGGCCCCCTTACTAACAATCTCCCCACCTGGAGACTCGGCGCCTTTCCATGCCTCTTTCGTACCGTCTGCAATTTGTCCGCAGGATGAACTGCAAGAGGGGGAACCAATGAGAGACTCGCTGGAGGTGTTTGGTCGGGCACATGTCACTCTCATTTCCCATCACGAAGAAGAATTCACCAGCGGTTCAGCCTGCCACCCCGGATCGACAATAGGGCGTGAAGCCATCCAGCCGTGTTGCGTCCCACTCACAAAAAAGCGACTTGGGAAATGGAGCTCAGGGGCACTGCACTTCCCAAACCTGCAGAGTTCTAAACGATAACTATCGCCCCAAAATATATTGAGGTCAGGCTACGAAGAGGCGCTGAACGCAAGGCAGAACTGCAGGAAACGGATGTCAACGGCTACATCGGAATGGCCCCGATAGCACATGAAAAGCGCCAGAACGTGGACAATGATGCGGTTGGCCAAAAAGGGCGTATGCGTTTTTTCCTGAATATATTCAGGAAAAAACGCATACGCCCTTTTTGGCCAACCAAGCAACCTGGGAGAGCAAATCAGCACTACAAAGAAATCTCTCGCCCCCCCCCCCCCGGGGGCAAAAGGGCCAGGCGAAAAAAGTCTAAAAGCCAGAAAGGCAGGACAGTCCACGGAGTCAAGGGAGCCTTGTTAAGCTGATGGGCGGGATGTCAATGGCCAACAGCCAATCTTCACAAGTGTATCCTCTTTCCCAAACCATGGAAAACACAGAAGCACAGAGCATAGGGCACTTCCACACATGGGCGTTGACCTTGGGAAAATCAAAAAATCAACCAGACACAGGGACCCCAAAGTTGAGGGCTGCTGTCTTGACAAGAACCTCCACTCCGGTACACGTTTCATATCCCAGGAAAGAGCCAAGTGGACAAAGACCAGTGGACAAGTGGACAAAGACAAGTGGACAAGTGGACAAGTGGTGCTACGTAGGTCCAATGGAGTGTCACTCAGCCATGAAATCCACGTCATGAGGCTGGTAGCAGCATCCTGAGTGGATTTAGGTACGATCATCCTCAGTGAAATAAGTCCCACAAAAAAAGAAACTTATGATATCACTTATCGAGGGAATGTAAAAATCGCTCCCCATGCACTGAATCCCCAAACAGAACAGAGTCACGCTTTTAGAAAACACACTTATGCCTGCTTCAGGGGAAAGGTGAGGTGGGGTGACGCATAAAACTCGAGTTTGAAATGAGCACACATACCCTTCCGAAAACCGAATATGGAATGGACACGACCTACTCCTTGCTCAATCAACTGGACTCACCAGACCCTGTTCATCGCACAAGTATCTATCCGACTAGTAAGCATCTTAAAAGCTAAGTCTTGATATCTCTGTGTAAGTGCATCAAGTGTGTGTAAAGCGGCCGAAAACCAGCAGGGAAAATCAGCTCAGACCCATTCTGAGGATACATTTCCAACATAAAGAAGAAACAAGCAGGGCAAAACAGAGAGAAATTCTTCCAAAATGCGTTCAGGGACTGGCATGCAACCAGGATTGACCACATCTACAGCCCCAGCGGCAGAAGACATAAGGCTGGACACTCTTGGGGCTGAGACGATTGGTGAGGTTGGGAAAGCAAATGCAGACCCTTGAAAGGAATCCTGCGTGCTCCCCATTCCATGGGTCCCAACTCTCCAGGTTCAACGCAATCTTCCGACAGCGAAAGCACTCATTGGAAACCCAGCGGATGCTACACCGTGGGATCGGGAAAGCTTTCTGAAACTCACCTCAGTTTTCATCTCCTGGTGCTCGTGTTCTCCATTCAGGCCCCCTTACTAACAATCTCCCCACTTGGAGACTCGGCGCCTTTCCATGCCTCTTTCGTACCGTCTGCAATTTGTCCGCAGGATGAACTGCAAGAGGGGGAACCAATGAGAGACTCGCTGGAGGTGTTTGGTCGGGCACATGTCACTCTCATTTCCCATCACGAAGAAGAATTCACCAGCGGTTCAGCCTGCCACCCCGGATCGACAATAGGGCGTGAAGCCATCCAGCCGTGTTGCGTCCCACTCACAAAAAAGCGACTTGGGAAATGGAGCTCAGGGGCACTGCACTTCCCAAACCTGCAGAGTTCTAAACGATAACTATCGCCCCAAAATATATTGAGGTCAGGCTACGAAGAGGCGCTGAACGCAAGGCAGAACTGCAGGAAACGGATGTCAACGGCTACATCGGAATGGCCCCGATAGCACATGAAAAGCGCCAGAACGTGGACAATGATGCGGTTGGCCAAAAAGGGCGTATGCGTTTTTTCCTGAATATATTCAGGAAAAAACGCATACGCCCTTTTTGGCCAACCAAGCAACCTGGGAGAGCAAATCAGCACTACAAAGAAATCTCTCGCACCCCCGGGGGCAAAAGGGCCAGGCGAAAAAAGTCTAAAAGCCAGAAAGGCAGGACAGTCCACGGAGTCAAGGGAGCCTTGTTAAGCTGATGGGCGGGATGTCAATGGCCAACAGCCAATCTTCACAAGTGTATCCTCTTTCCCAAACCATGGAAAACACAGAAGCACAGAGCATAGGGCACTTCCACACATGGGCGTTGACCTTGGGAAAATCAAAAAATCAACCAGACACAGGGACCCCAAAGTTGAGGGCTGCTGTCTTGACAAGAACCTCCACTCCGGTACACGTTTCATATCCCAGGAAAGAGCCAAGTGGACAAAGACGAGTGGACAAGTGGACAAAGACAAGTGGACAAGTGGACAAGTGGTGCTACGTAGGTCCAATGGAGTGTCACTCAGCCATGAAATCCACGTCATGAGGCTGGTAGCAGCATCCTGAGTGGATTTAGGTACGATCATCCTCAGTGAAATAAGTCCCACAAAAAAAGAAACTTATGATATCACTTATCGAGGGAATGTAAAAATCGCTCCCCATGCACTGAATCCCCAAACAGAACAGAGTCACGCTTTTAGAAAACACACTTATGCCTGCTTCAGGGGAAAGGTGAGGTGGGGTGACGCATAAAACTCGAGTTTGAAATGAGCACACATACCCTTCCGAAAACCGAATATGGAATGGACACGACCTACTCCTTGCTCAATCAACTGGACTCACCAGACCCTGTTCATCGCACAAGTATCTATCCGACTAGTAAGCATCTTAAAAGCTAAGTCTTGATATCTCTGTGTAAGTGCATCAAGTGTGTGTAAAGCGGCCGAAAACCAGCAGGGAAAATCAGCTCAGACCCATTCTGAGGATACATTTCCAACATAAAGAAGAAACAAGCAGGGCAAAACAGAGAGAAATTCTTCCAAAATGCGTTCAGGGACTGGCATGCAACCAGGATTGACCACATCTACAGCCCCAGCGGCAGAAGACATAAGGCTGGACACTCTTGGGGCTGAGACGATTGGTGAGGTTGGGAAAGCAAATGCAGACCCTTGAAAGGAATCCTGCGTGCTCCCCATTCCATGGGTCCCAACTCTCCAGGTTCAACGCAATCTTCCGACAGCGAAAGCACTCATTGGAAACCCAGCGGATGCTACACCGTGGGATCGGGAAAGCTTTCTGAAACTCACCTCAGTTTTCATCTCCTGGTGCTCGTGTTCTCCATTCAGGCCCCCTTACTAACAATCTCCCCACTTGGAGACTCGGCGCCTTTCCATGCCTCTTTCGTACCGTCTGCAATTTGTCCGCAGGATGAACTGCAAGAGGGGGAACCAATGAGAGACTCGCTGGAGGTGTTTGGTCGGGCACATGTCACTCTCATTTCCCATCACGAAGAAGAATTCACCAGCGGTTCAGCCTGCCACCCCGGATCGACAATAGGGCGTGAAGCCATCCAGCCGTGTTGCGTCCCACTCACAAAAAAGCGACTTGGGAAATGGAGCTCAGGGGCACTGCACTTCCCAAACCTGCAGAGTTCTAAACGATAACTATCGCCCCAAAATATATTGAGGTCAGGCTACGAAGAGGCGCTGAACGCAAGGCAGAACTGCAGGAAACGGATGTCAACGGCTACATCGGAATGGCCCCGATAGCACATGAAAAGCGCCAGAACGTGGACAATGATGCGGTTGGCCAAAAAGGGCGTATGCGTTTTTTCCTGAATATATTCAGGAAAAAACGCATACGCCCTTTTTGGCCAACCAAGCAACCTGGGAGAGCAAATCAGCACTACAAAGAAATCTCTCGCCCCCCCCGGGGCAAAAGGGCCAGGCGAAAAAAGTCTAAAAACCAGAAAGGCAGGACAGGCCACGGAGTCAAGGGAGCCTTGTTAAGCTGATGGGCGGGATGTCAATGGCCAACAGCCAATCTTCACAAGTGTATCCTCTTTCCCAAACCATGTAAAACACAGAACCACAGAGCATAGGGCACTTCCACACATGGGCGTTGACCTTGGGAAAATCAAAAAATCAACCAGACACAGGGACCCCAAAGTTGAGGGCTGCTGTCTTGACAAGAACCTCCACTCCGGTACACGTTTCATATCCCAGGAAAGAGCCAAGTGGACAAAGACGAGTGGACAAGTGGACAAAGACAAGTGGACAAGTGGACAAGTGGTGCTACGTAGGTCCAATGGAGTGTCACTCAGCCATGAAATCCACGTCATGAGGCTGGTAGCAGCATCCTGAGTGGATTTAGGTACGATCATCCTCAGTGAAATAAGTCCCACAAAAAAAGAAACTTATGATATCACTTATCGAGGGAATGTAAAAATCGCTCCCCATGCACTGAATCCCCAAACAGAACAGAGTCACGCTTTTAGAAAACACACTTATGCCTGCTTCAGGGGAAAGGTGAGGTGGGGTGACGCATAAAACTCGAGTTTGAAATGAGCAGAGATACCCTTCCGAAAACCGAATATGGAATGGACACGACCTACTCCTTGCTCAATCAACTGGACTCACCAGACCCTGTTCATCGCACAAGTATCTATCCGACTAGTAAGCATCTTAAAAGCTAAGTCTTGATATCTCTGTGTAAGTGCATCAAGTGTGTGTAAAGCGGCCTAAAACCAGCAGGGAAAATCAGCTCAGACCCATTCTGAGGATACATTTCCAACATAAAGAAGAAACAAGCAGGGCAAAACAGAGAGAACTTCTTCCAAAATGCGTTCAGGGACTGGCATGCAACCAGGATTGACCACATCTACAGCCCCAGCGGCAGAAGACATAAGGCTGGACACTCTTGGGGCTGAGACGATTGGTGAGGTTGGGAAAGCAAATGCAGACCCTTGAAAGGAATCCTGCGTGCTCCCCATTCCATGGGTCCCAACTCTCCAGGTTCAACGCAATCTTCCGACAGCGAAAGCACTCATTGGAAACCCAGCGGATGCTACACCGTGGGATCGGGAAAGCTTTCTGAAACTCACCTCAGTTTTCATCTCCTGGTGCTCGTGTTCTCCATTCAGGCCCCCTTACTAACAATCTCCCCACCTGGAGACTCGGCGCCTTTCCATGCCTCTTTCGTACCGTCTGCAATTTGTCCGCAGGATGAACTGCAAGAGGGGGAACCAATGAGAGACTCGCTGGAGGTGTTTGGTCGGGCACATGTCACTCTCATTTCCCATCACGAAGAAGAATTCACCAGCGGTTCAGCCTGCCACCCCGGATCGACAATAGGGCGTGAAGCCATCCAGCCGTGTTGCGTCCCACTCACAAAAAAGCGACTTGGGAAATGGAGCTCAGGGGCACTGCACTTCCCAAACCTGCAGAGTTCTAAACGATAACTATCGCCCCAAAATATATTGAGGTCAGGCTACGAAGAGGCGCTGAACGCAAGGCAGAACTGCAGGAAACGGATGTCAACGGGTACATCGGAATGGCCCCGATAGCACATGAAAAGCGCCAGAACGTGGACAATGATGCGGTTGGCCAAAAAGGGCGTATGCGTTTTTTCCTGAATATATTCAGGAAAAAACGCATACGCCCTTTTTGGCCAACCAAGCAACCTGGGAGAGCAAATCAGCACTACAAAGAAATCTCTCGCCCCCCCCGGGGCAAAAGGGCCAGGCGAAAAAAGTCTAAAAACCAGAAAGGCAGGACAGGCCACGGAGTCAAGGGAGCCTTGTTAAGCTGATGGGCGGGATGTCAATGGCCAACAGCCAATCTTCACAAGTGTATCCTCTTTCCCAAACCATGGAAAACACAGAAGCACAGAGCATAGGGCACTTCCACACATGGGCGTTGACCTTGGGAAAATGAAAAAATCAACCAGACACAGGGACCCCAAAGTTGAGGGCTGCTGTCTTGACAAGAACCTCCACTCCGGTACACGTTTCATATCCCAGGAAAGAGCCAAGTGGACAAAGACGAGTGGACAAGTGGACAAAGACAAGTGGACAAGTGGACAAGTGGTGCTACGTAGGTCCAATGGAGTGTCACTCAGCCATGAAATCCACGTCATGAGGCTGGTAGCAGCATCCTGAGTGGATTTAGGTACGATCATCCTCAGTGAAATAAGTCCCACAAAAAAAGAAACTTATGATATCACTTATCGAGGGAATGTAAAAATCGCTCCCCATGCACGGAATCCCCAAACAGAACAGAGTCACGCTTTTAGAAAACACACTTATGCCTGCTTCAGGGGAAAGGTGAGGTGGGGTGACGCATAAAACTCGAGTTTGAAATGAGCAGAGATACCCTTCCGAAAACCGAATATGGAATGGACACGACCTACTCCTTGCTCAATCAACTGGACTCACCAGACCCTGTTCATCGCACAAGTATCTATCCGACTAGTAAGCATCTTAAAAGCTAAGTCTTGATATCTCTGTGTAAGTGCATCAAGTGTGTGTAAAGCGGCCTAAAACCAGCAGGGAAAATCAGCTCAGACCCATTCTGAGGATACATTTCCAACATAAAGAAGAAACAAGCAGGGCAAAACAGAGAGAACTTCTTCCAAAATGCGTTCAGGGACTGGCATGCAACCAGGATTGACCACATCTACAGCCCCAGCGGCAGAAGACATAAGGCTGGACACTCTTGGGGCTGAGACGATTGGTGAGGTTGGGAAAGCAAATGCAGACCCTTGAAAGGAATCCTGCGTGCTCCCCATTCCATGGGTCCCAACTCTCCAGGTTCAACGCAATCTTCCGACAGCGAAAGCACTCATTGGAAACCCAGCGGATGCTACACCGTGGGATCGGGAAAGCTTTCTGAAACTCACCTCAGTTTTCATCTCCTGGTGCTCGTGTTCTCCATTCAGGCCCCCTTACTAACAATCTCCCCACCTGGAGACTCGGCGCCTTTCCATGCCTCTTTCGTACCGTCTGCAATTTGTCCGCAGGATGAACTGCAAGAGGGGGAACCAATGAGAGACTCGCTGGAGGTGTTTGGTCGGGCACATGTCACTCTCATTTCCCATCACGAAGAAGAATTCACCAGCGGTTCAGCCTGCCACCCCGGATCGACAATAGGGCGTGAAGCCATCCAGCCGTGTTGCGTCCCACTCACAAAAAAGCGACTTGGGAAATGGAGCTCAGGGGCACTGCACTTCCCAAACCTGCAGAGTTCTAAACGATAACTATCGCCCCAAAATATATTGAGGTCAGGCTACGAAGAGGCGCTGAACGCAAGGCAGAACTGCAGGAAACGGATGTCAACGGCTACATCGGAATGGCCCCGATAGCACATGAAAAGCGCCAGAACGTGGACAATGATGCGGTTGGCCAAAAAGGGCGTATGCGTTTTTTCCTGAATATATTCAGGAAAAAACGCATACGCCCTTTTTGGCCAACCAAGCAACCTGGGAGAGCAAATCAGCACTACAAAGAAATCTCTCGCCCCCCCCCCGGGGGCAAAAGGGCCAGGCGAAAAAAGTCTAAAAGCCAGAAAGGCAGGACAGTCCACGGAGTCAAGGGAGCCTTGTTAAGCTGATGGGCGGGATGTCAATGGCCAACAGCCAATCTTCACAAGTGTATCCTCTTTCCCAAACCATGGAAAACACAGAAGCACAGAGCATAGGGCACTTCCACACATGGGCGTTGACCTTGGGAAAATGAAAAAATCAACCAGACACAGGGACCCCAAAGTTGAGGGCTGCTGTCTTGACAAGAACCTCCACTCCGGTACACGTTTCATATCCCAGGAAAGAGCCAAGTGGACAAAGACGAGTGGACAAGTGGACAAAGACAAGTGGACAAGTGGACAAGTGGTGCTACGTAGGTCCAATGGAGTGTCACTCAGCCATGAAATCCACGTCATGAGGCTGGTAGCAGCATCCTGAGTGGATTTAGGTACGATCATCCTCAGTGAAATAAGTCCCACAAAAAAAGAAACTTAGGATATCACTTATCGAGGGAATGTAAAAATCGCTCCCCATGCACTGAATCCCCAAACAGAACAGAGTCACGCTTTTAGAAAACACACTTATGCCTGCTTCAGGGGAAAGGTGAGGTGGGGTGACGCATAAAACTCGAGTTTGAAATGAGCACACATACCCTTCCGAAAACCGAATATGGAATGGACACGACCTACTCCTTGCTCAATCAACTGGACTCACCAGACCCTGTTCATCGCACAAGTATCTATCCGACTAGTAAGCATCTTAAAAGCTAAGTCTTGATATCTCTGTGTAAGTGCATCAAGTGTGTGTAAAGCGGCCGAAAACCAGCAGGGAAAATCAGCTCAGACCCATTCTGAGGATACATTTCCAACATAAAGAAGAAACAAGCAGGGCAAAACAGAGAGAAATTCTTCCAAAATGCGTTCAGGGACTGGCATGCAACCAGGATTGACCACATCTACAGCCCCAGCGGCAGAAGACATAAGGCTGGACACTCTTGGGGCTGAGACGATTGGTGAGGTTGGGAAAGCAAATGCAGACCCTTGAAAGGAATCCTGCGTGCTCCCCATTCCATGGGTCCCAACTCTCCAGGTTCAACGCAATCTTCCGACAGCGAAAGCACTCATTGGAAACCCAGCGGATGCTACACCGTGGGATCGGGAAAGCTTTCTGAAACTCACCTCAGTTTTCATCTCCTGGTGCTCGTGTTCTCCATTCAGGCCCCCTTACTAACAATCTCCCCACTTGGAGACTCGGCGCCTTTCCATGCCTCTTTCGTACCGTCTGCAATTTGTCCGCAGGATGAACTGCAAGAGGGGGAACCAATGAGAGACTCGCTGGAGGTGTTTGGTCGGGCACATGTCACTCTCATTTCCCATCACGAAGAAGAATTCACCAGCGGTTCAGCCTGCCACCCCGGATCGACAATAGGGCGTGAAGCCATCCAGCCGTGTTGCGTCCCACTCACAAAAAAGCGACTTGGGAAATGGAGCTCAGGGGCACTGCACTTCCCAAACCTGCAGAGTTCTAAACGATAACTATCGCCCCAAAATATATTGAGGTCAGGCTACGAAGAGGCGCTGAACGCAAGGCAGAACTGCAGGAAACGGATGTCAACGGGTACATCGGAATGGCCCCGATAGCACATGAAAAGCGCCAGAACGTGGACAATGATGCGGTTGGCCAAAAAGGGCGTATGCGTTTTTTCCTGAATATATTCAGGAAAAAACGCATACGCCCTTTTTGGCCAACCAAGCAACCTGGGAGAGCAAATCAGCACTACAAAGAAATCTCTCGCCCCCCCCGGGGCAAAAGGGCCAGGCGAAAAAAGTCTAAAAACCAGAAAGGCAGGACAGGCCACGGAGTCAAGGGAGCCTTGTTAAGCTGATGGGCGGGATGTCAATGGCCAATAGCCAATCTTCACAAGTGTATCCTCTTTCCCAAACCATGTAAAACACAGAACCACAGAGCATAGGGCACTTCCACACATGGGCGTTGACCTTGGGAAAATCAAAAAATCAACCAGACACAGGGACCCCAAAGTTGAGGGCTGCTGTCTTGACAAGAACCTCCACTCCGGTACACGTTTCATATCCCAGGAAAGAGCCAAGTGGACAAAGACGAGTGGACAAGTGGACAAAGACAAGTGGACAAGTGGACAAGTGGTGCTACGTAGGTCCAATGGAGTGTCACTCAGCCATGAAATCCACGTCATGAGGCTGGTAGCAGCATCCTGAGTGGATTTAGGTACGATCATCCTCAGTGAAATAAGTCCCACAAAAAAAGAAACTTATGATATCACTTATCGAGGGAATGTAAAAATCGCTCCCCATGCACTGAATCCCCAAACAGAACAGAGTCACGCTTTTAGAAAACACACTTATGCCTGCTTCAGGGGAAAGGTGAGGTGGGGTGACGCATAAAACTCGAGTTTGAAATGAGCACAGATACCCTTCCGAAAACCGAATATGGAATGGACACGACCTACTCCTTGCTCAATCAACTGGACTCACCAGACCCTGTTCATCGCACAAGTATCTATCCGACTAGTAAGCATCTTAAAAGCTAAGTCTTGATATCTCTGTGTAAGTGCATCAAGTGTGTGTAAAGCGGCCTAAAACCAGCAGGGAAAATCAGCTCAGACCCATTCTGAGGATACATTTCCAACATAAAGAAGAAACAAGCAGGGCAAAACAGAGAGAAATTCTTCCAAAATGCGTCCAGGGACTGGCATGCAACCAGGATTGACCACATCTACAGCCCCAGCGGCAGAAGACATAAGGCTGGACACTCTTGGGGCTGAGACGATTGGTGAGGTTGGGAAAACAAATGCAGACCCTTGAAAGGAATCCTGCGTGCTCCCCATTCCATGGGTCCCAACTCTCCAGGTTCAACGCAATCTTCCGACAGCGAAAGCACTCATTGGAAACCCAGCGGATGCTACACCGTGGGATCGGGAAAGCTTTCTGAAACTCACCTCAGTTTTCATCTCCTGGTGCTCGTGTTCTCCATTCAGGCCTCCTTACTAACAATCTCCCCACTTGGAGACTCGGCGCCTTTCCATGCCTCTTTCGTACCGTCTGCAATTTGTCCGCAGGATGAACTGCAAGAGAGGGAACCAATGAGAGACTCGCTGGAGGTGTTTGGTCGGGCACATGTCACTCTCATTTCCCATCACGAAGAATAATTCACCAGCGGTTCAGCCTGCCACCCCGGATCGACAATAGGGCGTGAAGCCATCCGGCCGTGTTGCGTCCCACTCACAAAAAAGCGACTTGGGAAATGGAGCTCAGGGGCACTGCACTTCCCAAACCTGCAGAGTTCTAAACGATAACTATCGCCCCAAAATATATTGAGGTCAGGCTACGAAGAGGCGTTGAACGCAAGGCAGAATTGCAGGAAACGGATGTCAACGGCTACATCGGAATGGCCCCGATAGCACATGAAAAGCGCCAGAACGTGGACAATGATGCGGTTGGCCACAAAGGGCGTATGCGTTTTTTCCTGAATATATTCAGGAAAAAACGCATACGCCCTTTGTGGCCAACCAAGCAACCTGGGAGAGCAAATCAGCACTACAAAGAAATCTCTCGCCCCCACCCCCGGGGCAAAAGGGCCAGGCGAAAAAAGTCTAAAAACCAGAAAGGCAGGACAGGCCACGGAGTCAAGGGAGCCTTGTTAAGCTGATGGGCGGGATGTCAATGGCCAACAGCCAATCTTCACAAGTGTATCCTCTTTCCCAAACCATGGAAAACACAGAACCACAGAGCATAGGGCACTTCCACACATGGGCGTTGACCTTGGGAAAATGAAAAAATCAACCAGACACAGGGACCCCAAAGTTGAGGGCTGCTGTCTTGACAAGAACCTCCACTCCGGTACACGTTTCATATCCCAGGAAAGAGCCAAGTGGACAAAGACGAGTGGACAAGTGGACAAAGACAAGTGGACAAGTGGACAAGTGGTGCTACGTAGGTCCAATGGAGTGTCACTCAGCCATGAAATCCACGTCATGAGGCTGGTAGCAGCATCCTGAGTGGATTTAGGTACGATCATCCTCAGTGAAATAAGTCCCACAAAAAAAGAAACTTATGATATCACTTATCGAGGGAATGTAAAAATCGCTCCCCATGCACTGAATCCCCAAACAGAACAGAGTCACGCTTTTAGAAAACACACTTATGCCTGCTTCAGGGGAAAGGTGAGGTGGGGTGACGCATAAAACTCGAGTTTGAAATGAGCACAGATACCCTTCCGAAAACCGAATATGGAATGGACACGACCTAATCCTTGCTCAATCAACTGGACTCACCAGACCCTGTTCATCGCACAAGTATCTATCTGACTAGTAAGCATCTTAAAAGCTAAGTCTTGATATCTCTGTGTAAGTGCATGAAGTGTGTGTAAAGCGGCCTAAAACCAGCAGGGAAAATCAGCTCAGACCCATTCTGAGGATACATTTCCAACATAAAGAAGAAACAAGCAGGGCAAAACAGAGAGAAATTCTTCCAAAATGCGTTCAGGGACTGGCATGCAACCAGGATTGACCACATCTACAGCCCCAGCGGCAGAAGACATAAGGCTGGACACTCTTGGGGCTGAGACGATTGGTGAGGTTGGGAAAGCAAATGCAGACCCTTGAAAGGAATCCTGCGTGCTCCCCATTCCATGGGTCCCAACTCTCCAGGTTCAACGCAATCTTCCGACAGCGAAAGCACTCATTGGAAACCCAGCGGATGCTACACCGTGGGATCGGGAAAGCTTTCTGAAACTCACCTCAGTTTTCATCTCCTGGTGCTCGTGTTCTCCATTCAGGCCCCCTTACTAACAATCTCCCCACTTGGAGACTCGGCGCCTTTCCATGCCTCTTTCGTACCGTCTGCAATTTGTCCGCAGGATGAACTGCAAGAGGGGGAACCAATGAGAGACTCGCTGGAGGTGTTTGGTCGGGCACATGTCACTCTCAATTCCCATCACGAAGAAGAATTCACCAGCGGTTCAGCCTGCCACCCCGGATCGACAATAGGGCGTGAAGCCATCCAGCCGTGTTGCGTCCCACTCACAAAAAAAGCGACTTGGGAAATGGAGCTCAGGGGCACTGCACTTCCCAAACCTGCAGAGTTCTAAACGATAACTATCGCCCCAAAATATATTGAGGTCAGGCTACGAAGAGGCGTTGAACGCAAGGCAGAACTGCAGGAAACGGATGTCAACGGGTACATCGGAATGGCCCCGATAGCACATGAAAAGCGCCAGAACGTGGACAATGATGCGGTTGGCCACAAAGGGCGTATGCGTTTTTTCCTGAATATATTCAGGAAAAAACGCATACGCCCTTTGTGGCCAACCAAGCAACCTGGGAGAGCAAATCAGCACTACAAAGAAATCTCTCGCCCCCACCCCCGGGGCAAAAGGGCCAGGCGAAAAAAGTCTAAAAACCAGAAAGGCAGGACAGGCCACGGAGTCAAGGGAGCCTTGTTAAGCTGATGGGCGGGATGTCAATGGCCAACAGCCAATCTTCACAAGTGTATCCTCTTTCCCAAACCATGGAAAACACAGAACCACAGAGCATAGGGCACTTCCACACATGGGCGTTGACCTTGGGAAAATGAAAAAATCAACCAGACACAGGGACCCCAAAGTTGAGGGCTGCTGTCTTGACAAGAACCTCCACTCCGGTACACGTTTCATATCCCAGGAAAGAGCCAAGTGGACAAAGACGAGTGGACAAGTGGACAAAGACAAGTGGACAAGTGGACAAGTGGTGCTACGTAGGTCCAATGGAGTGTCACTCAGCCATGAAATCCACGTCATGAGGCTGGTAGCAGCATCCTGAGTGGATTTAGGTACGATCATCCTCAGTGAAATAAGTCCCACAAAAAAAGAAACTTATGATATCACTTATCGAGGGAATGTAAAAATCGCTCCCCATGCACTGAATCCCCAAACAGAACAGAGTCACGCTTTTAGAAAACACACTTATGCCTGCTTCAGGGGAAAGGTGAGGTGGGGTGACGCATAAAACTCGAGTTTGAAATGAGCACAGATACCCTTCCGAAAACCGAATATGGAATGGACACGACCTAATCCTTGCTCAATCAACTGGACTCACCAGACCCTGTTCATCGCACAAGTATCTATCTGACTAGTAAGCATCTTAAAAGCTAAGTCTTGATATCTCTGTGTAAGTGCATCAAGTGTGTGTAAAGCGGCCTAAAACCAGCAGGGAAAATCAGCTCAGACCCATTCTGAGGATACATTTCCAACATAAAGAAGAAACAAGCAGGGCAAAACAGAGAGAAATTCTTCCAAAATGCGTTCAGGGACTGGCATGCAACCAGGATTGACCACATCTACAGCCCCAGCGGCAGAAGACATAAGGCTGGACACTCTTGGGGCTGAGACGATTGGTGAGGTTGGGAAAGCAAATGCAGACCCTTGAAAGGAATCCTGCGTGCTCCCCATTCCATGGGTCCCAACTCTCCAGGTTCAACGCAATCTTCCGACAGCGAAAGCACTCATTGGAAACCCAGCGGATGCTACACCGTGGGATCGGGAAAGCTTTCTGAAACTCACCTCAGTTTTCATCTCCTGGTGCTCGTGTTCTCCATTCAGGCCCCCTTACTAACAATCTCCCCACTTGGAGACTCGGCGCCTTTCCATGCCTCTTTCGTACCGTCTGCAATTTGTCCGCAGGATGAACTGCAAGAGGGGGAACCAATGAGAGACTCGCTGGAGGTGTTTGGTCGGGCACATGTCACTCTCAATTCCCATCACGAAGAAGAATTCACCAGCGGTTCAGCCTGCCACCCCGGATCGACAATAGGGCCTGAAGCCATCCAGCCGTGTTGCGTCCCACTCACAAAAAAAGCGACTTGGGAAATGGAGCTCAGGGGCACTGCACTTCCCAAACCTGCAGAGTTCTAAACGATAACTATCGCCCCAAAATATATTGAGGTCAGGCTACGAAGAGGCGTTGAACGCAAGGCAGAATTGCAGGAAACGGATGTCAACGGCTACATCGGAATGGCCCCGATAGCACATGAAAAGCGCCAGAACGTGGACAATGATGCGGTTGGCCACAAAGGGCGTATGCGTTTTTTCCTGAATATATTCAGGAAAAAACGCATACGCCCTTTGTGGCCAACCAAGCAACCTGGGAGAGCAAATCAGCACTACAAAGAAATCTCTCGCCCCCCCCCCCGGGGCAAAAGGGCCAGGTGAAAAAAGTCTAAAAACCAGAAAGGCAGGACAGGCCACGGAGTCAAGGGAGCCTTGTTAAGCTGATGGGCGGGATGTCAATGGCCAACAGCCAATCTTCACAAGTGTATCCTCTTTCCCAAACCATGGAAAACACAGAACCACAGAGCATAGGGCACTTCCACACATGGGCGTTGACCTTGGGAAAATGAAAAAATCAACCAGACACAGGGACCCCAAAGTTGAGGGCTGCTGTCTTGACAAGAACCTCCACTCCGGTACACGTTTCATATCCCAGGAAAGAGCCAAGTGGACAAAGACGAGTGGACAAGTGGACAAAGACAAGTGGACAAGTGGACAAGTGGTGCTACGTAGGTCCAATGGAGTGTCACTCAGCCATGAAATCCACGTCATGAGGCTGGTAGCAGCATCCTGAGTGGATTTAGGTACGATCATCCTCAGTGAAATAAGTCCCACAAAAAAAGAAACTTATGATATCACTTATCGAGGGAATGTAAAAATCGCTCCCCATGCACTGAATCCCCAAACAGAACAGAGTCACGCTTTTAGAAAACACACTTATGCCTGCTTCAGGGGAAAGGTGAGGTGGGGTGACGCATAAAACTCGAGTTTGAAATGAGCACACATACCCTTCCGAAAACCGAATATGGAATGGACACGACCTACTCCTTGCTCAATCAACTGGACTCACCAGACCCTGTTCATCGCACAAGTATCTATCCGACTAGTAAGCATCTTAAAAGCTAAGTCTTGATATCTCTGTGTAAGTGCATCAAGTGTGTGTAAAGCGGCCGAAAACCAGCAGGGAAAATCAGCTCAGACCCATTCTGAGGATACATTTCCAACATAAAGAAGAAACAAGCAGGGCAAAACAGAGAGAAATTCTTCCAAAATGCGTTCAGGGACTGGCATGCAACCAGGATTGACCACATCTACAGCCCCAGCGGCAGAAGACATAAGGCTGGACACTCTTGGGGCTGAGACGATTGGTGAGGTTGGGAAAGCAAATGCAGACCCTTGAAAGGAATCCTGCGTGCTCCCCATTCCATGGGTCCCAACTCTCCAGGTTCAACGCAATCTTCCGACAGCGAAAGCACTCATTGGAAACCCAGCGGATGCTACACCGTGGGATCGGGAAAGCTTTCTGAAACTCACCTCAGTTTTCATCTCCTGGTGCTCGTGTTCTCCATTCAGGCCCCCTTACTAACAATCTCCCCACTTGGAGACTCGGCGCCTTTCCATGCCTCTTTCGTACCGTCTGCAATTTGTCCGCAGGATGAACTGCAAGAGGGGGAACCAATGAGAGACTCGCTGGAGGTGTTTGGTCGGGCACATGTCACTCTCATTTCCCATCACGAAGAAGAATTCACCAGCGGTTCAGCCTGCCACCCCGGATCGACAATAGGGCGTGAAGCCATCCAGCCGTGTTGCGTCCCACTCACAAAAAAGCGACTTGGGAAATGGAGCTCAGGGGCACTGCACTTCCCAAACCTGCAGAGTTCTAAACGATAACTATCGCCCCAAAATATATTGAGGTCAGGCTACGAAGAGGCGCTGAACGCAAGGCAGAACTGCAGGAAACGGATGTCAACGGGTACATCGGAATGGCCCCGATAGCACATGAAAAGCGCCAGAACGTGGACAATGATGCGGTTGGCCAAAAAGGGCGTATGCGTTTTTTCCTGAATATATTCAGGAAAAAACGCATACGCCCTTTTTGGCCAACCAAGCAACCTGGGAGAGCAAATCAGCACTACAAAGAAATCTCTCGCCCCCCCCGGGGCAAAAGGGCCAGGCGAAAAAAGTCTAAAAACCAGAAAGGCAGGACAGGCCACGGAGTCAAGGGAGCCTTGTTAAGCTGATGGGCGGGATGTCAATGGCCAATAGCCAATCTTCACAAGTGTATCCTCTTTCCCAAACCATGTAAAACACAGAACCACAGAGCATAGGGCACTTCCACACATGGGCGTTGACCTTGGGAAAATCAAAAAATCAACCAGACACAGGGACCCCAAAGTTGAGGGCTGCTGTCTTGACAAGAACCTCCACTCCGGTACACGTTTCATATCCCAGGAAAGAGCCAAGTGGACAAAGACGAGTGGACAAGTGGACAAAGACAAGTGGACAAGTGGACAAGTGGTGCTACGTAGGTCCAATGGAGTGTCACTCAGCCATGAAATCCACGTCATGAGGCTGGTAGCAGCATCCTGAGTGGATTTAGGTACGATCATCCTCAGTGAAATAAGTCCCACAAAAAAAGAAACTTATGATATCACTTATCGAGGGAATGTAAAAATCGCTCCCCATGCACTGAATCCCCAAACAGAACAGAGTCACGCTTTTAGAAAACACACTTATGCCTGCTTCAGGGGAAAGGTGAGGTGGGGTGACGCATAAAACTCGAGTTTGAAATGAGCAGAGATACCCTTCCGAAAACCGAATATGGAATGGACACGACCTACTCCTTGCTCAATCAACTGGACTCACCAGACCCTGTTCATCGCACAAGTATCTATCCGACTAGTAAGCATCTTAAAAGCTAAGTCTTGATATCTCTGTGTAAGTGCATCAAGTGTGTGTAAAGCGGCCTAAAACCAGCAGGGAAAATCAGCTCAGACCCATTCTGAGGATACATTTCCAACATAAAGAAGAAACAAGCAGGGCAAAACAGAGAGAACTTCTTCCAAAATGCGTTCAGGGACTGGCATGCAACCAGGATTGACCACATCTACAGCCCCAGCGGCAGAAGACATAAGGCTGGACACTCTTGGGGCTGAGACGATTGGTGAGGTTGGGAAAGCAAATGCAGACCCTTGAAAGGAATCCTGCGTGCTCCCCATTCCATGGGTCCCAACTCTCCAGGTTCAACGCAATCTTCCGACAGCGAAAGCACTCATTGGAAACCCAGCGGATGCTACACCGTGGGATCGGGAAAGCTTTCTGAAACTCACCTCAGTTTTCATCTCCTGGTGCTCGTGTTCTCCATTCAGGCCCCCTTACTAACAATCTCCCCACCTGGAGACTCGGCGCCTTTCCATGCCTCTTTCGTACCGTCTGCAATTTGTCCGCAGGATGAACTGCAAGAGGGGGAACCAATGAGAGACTCGCTGGAGGTGTTTGGTCGGGCACATGTCACTCTCATTTCCCATCACGAAGAAGAATTCACCAGCGGTTCAGCCTGCCACCCCGGATCGACAATAGGGCGTGAAGCCATCCAGCCGTGTTGCGTCCCACTCACAAAAAAGCGACTTGGGAAATGGAGCTCAGGGGCACTGCACTTCCCAAACCTGCAGAGTTCTAAACGATAACTATCGCCCCAAAATATATTGAGGTCAGGCTACGAAGAGGCGCTGAACGCAAGGCAGAACTGCAGGAAACGGATGTCAACGGGTACATCGGAATGGCCCCGATAGCACATGAAAAGCGCCAGAACGTGGACAATGATGCGGTTGGCCAAAAAGGGCGTATGCGTTTTTTCCTGAATATATTCAGGAAAAAACGCATACGCCCTTTTTGGCCAACCAAGCAACCTGGGAGAGCAAATCAGCACTACAAAGAAATCTCTCGCCCCCCCCGGGGCAAAAGGGCCAGGCGAAAAAAGTCTAAAAACCAGAAAGGCAGGACAGGCCACGGAGTCAAGGGAGCCTTGTTAAGCTGATGGGCGGGATGTCAATGGCCAACAGCCAATCTTCACAAGTGTATCCTCTTTCCCAAACCATGGAAAACACAGAAGCACAGAGCATAGGGCACTTCCACACATGGGCGTTGACCTTGGGAAAATGAAAAAATCAACCAGACACAGGGACCCCAAAGTTGAGGGCTGCTGTCTTGACAAGAACCTCCACTCCGGTACACGTTTCATATCCCAGGAAAGAGCCAAGTGGACAAAGACGAGTGGACAAGTGGACAAAGACAAGTGGACAAGTGGACAAGTGGTGCTACGTAGGTCCAATGGAGTGTCACTCAGCCATGAAATCCACGTCATGAGGCTGGTAGCAGCATCCTGAGTGGATTTAGGTACGATCATCCTCAGTGAAATAAGTCCCACAAAAAAAGAAACTTATGATATCACTTATCGAGGGAATGTAAAAATCGCTCCCCATGCACTGAATCCCCAAACAGAACAGAGTCACGCTTTTAGAAAACACACTTATGCCTGCTTCAGGGGAAAGGTGAGGTGGGGTGACGCATAAAACTCGAGTTTGAAATGAGCACAGATACCCTTCCGAAAACCGAATATGGAATGGACACGACCTACTCCTTGCTCAATCAACTGGACTCACCAGACCCTGTTCATCGCACAAGTATCTATCCGACTAGTAAGCATCTTAAAAGCTAAGTCTTGATATCTCTGTGTAAGTGCATCAAGTGTGTGTAAAGCGGCCTAAAACCAGCAGGGAAAATCAGCTCAGACCCATTCTGAGGATACATTTCCAACATAAAGAAGAAACAAGCAGGGCAAAACAGAGAGAAATTCTTCCAAAATGCGTTCAGGGACTGGCATGCAACCAGGATTGACCACATCTACAGCCCCAGCGGCAGAAGACATAAGGCTGGACACTCTTGGGGCTGAGACGATTGGTGAGGTTGGGAAAGCAAATGCAGACCCTTGAAAGGAATCCTGCGTGCTCCCCATTCCATGGGTCCCAACTCTCCAGGTTCAACGCAATCTTCCGACAGCGAAAGCACTCATTGGAAACCCAGCGGATGCTACACCGTGGGATCGGGAAAGCTTTCTGAAACTCACCTCAGTTTTCATCTCCTGGTGCTCGTGTTCTCCATTCAGGCCCCCTTACTAACAATCTCCCCACTTGGAGACTCGGCGCCTTTCCATGCCTCTTTCGTACGTCTGCAATTTGTCCGCAGGATGAACTGCAAGAGGGGGAACCAATGAGAGACTCGCTGGAGGTGTTTGGTCGGGCACATGTCACTCTCATTTCCCATCACGAAGAAGAATTCACCAGCGGTTCAGCCTGCCACCGCGGATCGACAATAGGGCGTGAAGCCATCCAGCCGTGTTGCGTCCCACTCACAAAAAAGCGACTTGGGAAATGGAGCTCAGGGGCACTGCACTTCCCAAACCTGCAGAGTTCTAAACGATAACTATCGCCCCAAAATATATTGAGGTCAGGCTACGAAGAGGCGCTGAACGCAAGGCAGAACTGCAGGAAACGGATGTCAACGGGTACATCGGAATGGCCCCGATAGCACATGAAAAGCGCCAGAACGTGGACAATGATGCGGTTGGCCAAAAAGGGCGTATGCGTTTTTTCCTGAATATATTCAGGAAAAAACGCATACGCCCTTTTTGGCCAACCAAGCAACCTGGGAGAGCAAATCAGCACTACAAAGAAATCTCTCGCCCCCCCGGGGGCAAAAGGGCCAGGCGAAAAAAGTCTAAAAACCAGAAAGGCAGGACAGGCCACGGAGTCAAGGGAGCCTTGTTAAGCTGATGGGCGGGATGTCAATGGCCAACAGCCAATCTTCACAAGTGTATCCTCTTTCCCAAACCATGTAAAACACAGAAGCACAGAGCATAGGGCACTTCCACACATGGGCGTTGACCTTGGGAAAATGAAAAAATCAACCAGACACAGGGACCCCAAAGTTGAGGGCTGCTGTCTTGACAAGAACCTCCACTCCGGTACACGTTTCATATCCCAGGAAAGAGCCAAGTGGACAAAGACGAGGGGACAAGTGGACAAAGACAAGTGGACAAGTGGACAAGTGGTGCTACGTAGGTCCAATGGAGTGTCACTCAGCCATGAAATCCACGTCATGAGGCTGGTAGCATCATCCTGAGTGGATTTAGGTACGATCATCCTCAGTGAAATAAGTCCCACAAAAAAAGAAACTTATGATATCACTTATCGAGGGAATGTAAAAATCGCTCCCCATGCACTGAATCCCCAAACAGAACAGAGTCACGCTTTTAGAAAACACACTTATGCCTGCTTCAGGGGAAAGGTGAGGTGGGGTGACGCATAAAACTCGAGTTTGAAATGAGCACAGATACCCTTCCGAAAACCGAATATGGAATGGACACGACCTACTCCTTGCTCAATCAACTGGACTCACCAGACCCTGTTCATCGCACAAGTATCTATCCGACTAGTAAGCATCTTAAAAGCTAAGTCTTGATATCTCTGTGTAAGTGCATCAAGTGTGTGTAAAGCGGCCTAAAACCAGCAGGGAAAATCAGCTCAGACCCATTCTGAGGATACATTTCCAACATAAAGAAGAAACAAGCAGGGCAAAACAGAGAGAACTTCTTCCAAAATGCGTTCAGGGACTGGCATGCAACCAGGATTGACCACATCTACAGCCCCAGCGGCAGAAGACATAAGGCTGGACACTCTTGGGGCTGAGACGATTGGTGAGGTTGGGAAAGCAAATGCAGACCCTTGAAAGGAATCCTGCGTGCTCCCCATTCCATGGGTCCCAACTCTCCAGGTTCAACGCAATCTTCCGACAGCGAAAGCACTCATTGGAAACCCAGCGGATGCTACACCGTGGGATCGGGAAAGCTTTCTGAAACTCACCTCAGTTTTCATCTCCTGGTGCTCGTGTTCTCCATTCAGGCCCCCTTACTAACAATCTCCCCACTTGGAGACTCGGCGCCTTTCCATGCCTCTTTCGTACCGTCTGCAATTTGTCCGCAGGATGAACTGCAAGAGGGGGAACCAATGAGAGACTCGCTGGAGGTGTTTGGTCGGGCACATGTCACTCTCATTTCCCATCACGAAGAAGAATTCACCAGCGGTTCAGCCTGCCACCCCGGATCGACAATAGGGCGTGAAGCCATCCAGCCGTGTTGCGTCCCACTCACAAAAAAGCGACTTGGGAAATGGAGCTCAGGGGCACTGCACTTCCCAAACCTGCAGAGTTCTAAACGATAACTATCGCCCCAAAATATATTGAGGTCAGGCTACGAAGAGGCGCTGAACGCAAGGCAGAACTGCAGGAAACGGATGTCAACGGGTACATCGGAATGGCCCCGATAGCACATGAAAAGCGCCAGAACGTGGACAATGATGCGGTTGGCCAAAAAGGGCGTATGCGTTTTTTCCTGAATATATTCAGGAAAAAACGCATACGCCCTTTTTGGCCAACCAAGCAACCTGGGAGAGCAAATCAGCACTACAAAGAAATCTCTCGCGCCCCCCCCGGGGCAAAAGGGCCAGGCGAAAAAAGTCTAAAAACCAGAAAGGCAGGACAGGCCACGGAGTCAAGGGAGCCTTGTTAAGCTGATGGGCGGGATGTCAATGGCCAACAGCCAATCTTCACAAGTGTATCCTCTTTCCCAAACCATGTAAAACACAGAACCACAGAGCATAGGGCACTTCCACACATGGGCGTTGACCTTGGGAAAATGAAAAAATCAACCAGACACAGGGACCCCAAAGTTGAGGGCTGCTGTCTTGACAAGAACCTCCACTCCGGTACACGTTTCATATCCCAGGAAAGAGCCAAGTGGACAAAGACGAGTGGACAAGTGGACAAAGACAAGTGGACAAGTGGACAAGTGGTGCTACGTAGGTCCAATGGAGTGTCACTCAGCCATGAAATCCACGTCATGAGGCTGGTAGCAGCATCCTGAGTGGATTTAGGTACGATCATCCTCAGTGAAATAAGTCCCACAAAAAAAGAAACTTATGATATCACTTATCGAGGGAATGTAAAAATCGCTCCCCATGCACTGAATCCCCAAACAGAACAGAGTCACGCTTTTAGAAAACACACTTATGCCTGCTTCAGGGGAAAGGTGAGGTGGGGTGACGCATAAAACTCGAGTTTGAAATGAGCACACATACCCTTCCGAAAACCGAATATGGAATGGACACGACCTACTCCTTGCTCAATCAACTGGACTCACCAGACCCTGTTCATCGCACAAGTATCTATCCGACTAGTAAGCATCTTAAAAGCTAAGTCTTGATATCTCTGTGTAAGTGCATCAAGTGTGTGTAAAGCGGCCTAAAACCAGCAGGGAAAATCAGCTCAGACCCATTCTGAGGATACATTTCCAACATAAAGAAGAAACAAGCAGGGCAAAACAGAGAGAACTTCTTCCAAAATGCGTTCAGGGACTGGCATGCAACCAGGATTGACCACATCTACAGCCCCAGCGGCAGAAGACATAAGGCTGGACACTCTTGGGGCTGAGACGATTGGTGAGGTTGGGAAAGCAAATGCAGACCCTTGAAAGGAATCCTGCGTGCTCCCCATTCCATGGGTCCCAACTCTCCAGGTTCAACGCAATCTTCCGACAGCGAAAGCACTCATTGGAAACCCAGCGGATGCTACACCGTGGGATCGGGAAAGCTTTCTGAAACTCACCTCAGTTTTCATCTCCTGGTGCTCGTGTTCTCCATTCAGGCCCCCTTACTAACAATCTCCCCACTTGGAGACTCGGCGCCTTTCCATGCCTCTTTCGTACCGTCTGCAATTTGTCCGCAGGATGAACTGCAAGAGGGGGAACCAATGAGAGACTCGCTGGAGGTGTTTGGTCGGGCACATGTCACTCTCATTTCCCATCACGAAGAAGAATTCACCAGCGGTTCAGCCTGCCACCCCGGATCGACAATAGGGCGTGAAGCCATCCAGCCGTGTTGCGTCCCACTCACAAAAAAGCGACTTGGGAAATGGAGCTCAGGGGCACTGCACTTCCCAAACCTGCAGAGTTCTAAACGATAACTATCGCCCCAAAATATATTGAGGTCAGGCTACGAAGAGGCACTGAACGCAAGGCAGAACTGCAGGAAACGGATGTCAACGGGTACATCGGAATGGCCCCGAGAGCACATGAAAAGCGCCAGAACGTGGACAATGATGCGGTTGGCCAAAAAGGGCGTATGCGTTTTTTCCTGAATATATTCAGGAAAAAACGCATACGCCCTTTTTGGCCAACCAAGCAACCTGGGAGAGCAAATCAGCACTACAAAGAAATCTCTCGCCCCCCCCGGGGCAAAAGGGCCAGGCGAAAAATGTCTAAAAACCAGAAAGGCAGGACAGGCCACGGAGTCAAGGGAGCCTTGTTAAGCTGATGGGCGGGATGTCAATGGCCAACAGCCAATCTTCACAAGTGTATCCTCTTTCCCAAACCATGTAAAACACAGAACCACAGAGCATAGGGCACTTCCACACATGGGCGTTGACCTTGGGAAAATGAAAAAATCAACCAGACACAGGGACCCCAAAGTTGAGGGCTGCTGTCTTGACAAGAACCTCCACTCCGGTACACGTTTCATATCCCAGGAAAGAGCCAAGTGGACAAAGACGAGTGGACAAGTGGACAAAGACAAGTGGACAAGTGGACAAGTGGTGCTACGTAGGTCCAATGGAGTGTCACTCAGCCATGAAATCCACGTCATGAGGCTGGTAGCAGCATCCTGAGTGGATTTAGGTACGATCATCCTCAGTGAAATAAGTCCCACAAAAAAAGAAACTTATGATATCACTTATCGAGGGAATGTAAAAATCGTTCCCCATGCACGGAATCCCCAAACAGAACAGAGTCACGCTTTTAGAAAACACACTTATGCCTGCTTCAGGGGAAAGGTGAGGTGGGGTGACGCATAAAACTCGAGTTTGAAATGAGCACAGATACCCTTCCGAAAACCGAATATGGAATGGACACGACCTACTCCTTGCTCAATCAACTGGACTCACCAGACCCTGTTCATCGCACAAGTATCTATCCGACTAGTAAGCATCTTAAAAGCTAAGTCTTGATATCTCTGTGTAAGTGCATCAAGTGTGTGTAAAGCGGCCTAAAACCAGCAGGGAAAATCAGCTCAGACCCATTCTGAGGATACATTTCCAACATAAAGAAGAAACAAGCAGGGCAAAACAGAGAGAACTTCTTCCAAAATGCGTTCAGGGACTGGCATGCAACCAGGATTGACCACATCTACAGCCCCAGCGGCAGAAGACATAAGGCTGGACACTCTTGGGGCTGAGACGATTGGTGAGGTTGGGAAAGCAAATGCAGACCCTTGAAAGGAATCCTGCGTGCTCCCCATTCCATGGGTCCCAACTCTCCAGGTTCAACGCAATCTTCCGACAGCGAAAGCACTCATTGGAAACCCAGCGGATGCTACACCGTGGGATCGGGAAAGCTTTCTGAAACTCACCTCAGTTTTCATCTCCTGGTGCTCGTGTTCTCCATTCAGGCCCCCTTACTAACAATCTCCCCACTTGGAGACTCGGCGCCTTTCCATGCCTCTTTCGTACCGTCTGCAATTTGTCCGCAGGATGAACTGCAAGAGGGGGAACCAATGAGAGACTCGCTGGAGGTGTTTGGTCGGGCACATGTCACTCTCATTTCCCATCACGAAGAAGAATTCACCAGCGGTTCAGCCTGCCACCGCGGATCGACAATAGGGCGTGAAGCCATCCAGCCGTGTTGCGTCCCACTCACAGAAAAGCGACTTGGGAAATGGAGCTCAGGGGCACTGCACTTCCCAAACCTGCAGAGTTCTAAACGATAACTATCGCCCCAAAATATATTGAGGTCAGGCTACGAAGAGGCGCTGAACGCAAGGCAGAACTGCAGGAAACGGATGTCAACGGGTACATCGGAATGGCCCCGATAGCACATGAAAAGCGCCAGAACGTGGACAATGATGCGGTTGGCCAAAAAGGGCGTATGCGTTTTTTCCTGAATATATTCAGGAAAAAACACATACGCCCTTTTTGGCCAACCAAGCAACCTGGGAGAGCAAATCAGCACTACAAAGAAATCTCTCGCGCCCCCCCCGGGGCAAAAGGGCCAGGCGAAAAAAGTCTAAAAACCAGAAAGGCAGGACAGGCCACGGAGTCAAGGGAGCCTTGTTAAGCTGATGGGCGGGATGTCAATGGCCAACAGCCAATCTTCACAAGTGTATCCTCTTTCCCAAACCATGTAAAACACAGAACCACAGAGCATAGGGCACTTCCACACATGGGCGTTGACCTTGGGAAAATGAAAAAATCAACCAGACACAGGGACCCCAAAGTTGAGGGCTGCTGTCTTGACAAGAACCTCCACTCCGGTACACGTTTCATATCCCAGGAAAGAGCCAAGTGGACAAAGACGAGTGGACAAGTGGACAAAGACAAGTGGACAAGTGGACAAGTGGTGCTACGTAGGTCCAATGGAGTGTCACTCAGCCATGAAATCCACGTCATGAGGCTGGTAGCAGCATCCTGAGTGGATTTAGGTACGATCATCCTCAGTGAAATAAGTCCCACAAAAAAAGAAACTTATGATATCACTTATCGAGGGAATGTAAAAATCGCTCCCCATGCACTGAATCCCCAAACAGAACAGAGTCACGCTTTTAGAAAACACACTTATGCCTGCTTCAGGGGAAAGGTGAGGTGGGGTGACGCATAAAACTCGAGTTTGAAATGCGCACACATACCCTTCCGAAAACCGAATATGGAATGGACACGACCTACTCCTTGCTCAATCAACTGGACTCACCAGACCCTGTTCATCGCACAAGTATCTATCCGACTAGTAAGCATCTTAAAAGCTAAGTCTTGATATCTCTGTGTAAGTGCATCAAGTGTGTGTAAAGCGGCCTAAAACCAGCAGGGAAAATCAGCTCAGACCCATTCTGAGGATACATTTCCAACATAAAGAAGAAACAAGCAGGGCAAAACAGAGAGAACTTCTTCCAAAATGCGTTCAGGGACTGGCATGCAACCAGGATTGACCACATCTACAGCCCCAGCGGCAGAAGACATAAGGCTGGACACTCTTGGGGCTGAGACGATTGGTGAGGTTGGGAAAGCAAATGCAGACCCTTGAAAGGAATCCTGCGTGCTCCCCATTCCATGGGTCCCAACTCTCCAGGTTCAACGCAATCTTCCGACAGCGAAAGCACTCATTGGAAACCCAGCGGATGCTACACCGTGGGATCGGGAAAGCTTTCTGAAACTCACCTCAGTTTTCATCTCCTGGTGCTCGTGTTCTCCATTCAGGCCCCCTTACTAACAATCTCCCCACTTGGAGACTCGGCGCCTTTCCATGCCTCTTTCGTACCGTCTGCAATTTGTCCGCAGGATGAACTGCAAGAGGGGGAACCAATGAGAGACTCGCTGGAGGTGTTTGGTCGGGCACATGTCACTCTCATTTCCCATCACGAAGAAGAATTCACCAGAGGTTCAGCCTGCCACCGCGGATCGACAATAGGGCGTGAAGCCATCCAGCCGTGTTGCGTCCCACTCACAGAAAAGCGACTTGGGAAATGGAGCTCAGGGGCACTGCACTTCCCAAACCTGCAGAGTTCTAAACGATAACTATCGCCCCAAAATATATTGAGGTCAGGCTACGAAGAGGCGCTGAACGCAAGGCAGAACTGCAGGAAACGGATGTCAACGGGTACATCGGAATGGCCCCGATAGCACATGAAAAGCGCCAGAACGTGGACAATGATGCGGTTGGCCAAAAAGGGCGTATGCGTTTTTTCCTGAATATATTCAGGAAAAAACGCATACGCCCTTTTTGGCCAACCAAGCAACCTGGGAGAGCAAATCAGCACTACAAAGAAATCTCTCGCGCCCCCCCCGGGGCAAAAGGGCCAGGCGAAAAAAGTCTAAAAACCAGAAAGGCAGGACAGGCCACGGAGTCAAGGGAGCCTTGTTAAGCTGATGGGCGGGATGTCAATGGCCAACAGCCAATCTTCACAAGTGTATCCTCTTTCCCAAACCATGTAAAACACAGAACCACAGAGCATAGGGCACTTCCACACATGGGCGTTGACCTTGGGAAAATGAAAAAATCAACCAGACACAGGGACCCCAAAGTTGAGGGCTGCTGTCTTGACAAGAACCTCCACTCCGGTACACGTTTCATATCCCAGGAAAGAGCCAAGTGGACAAAGACGAGTGGACAAGTGGACAAAGACAAGTGGACAAGTGGACAAGTGGTGCTACGTAGGTCCAATGGAGTGTCACTCAGCCATGAAATCCACGTCATGAGGCTGGTAGCAGCATCCTGAGTGGATTTAGGTACGATCATCCTCAGTGAAATAAGTCCCACAAAAAAAGAAACTTATGATATCACTTATCGAGGGAATGTAAAAATCGCTCCCCATGCACTGAATCCCCAAACAGAACAGAGTCACGCTTTTAGAAAACACACTTATGCCTGCTTCAGGGGAAAGGTGAGGTGGGGTGACGCATAAAACTCGAGTTTGAAATGAGCACAGATACCCTTCCGAAAACCGAATATGGAATGGACACGACCTACTCCTTGCTCAATCAACTGGACTCACCAGACCCTGTTCATCGCACAAGTATCTATCCGACTAGTAAGCATCTTAAAAGCTAAGTCTTGATATCTCTGTGTAAGTGCATCAAGTGTGTGTAAAGCGGCCTAAAACCAGCAGGGAAAATCAGCTCAGACCCATTCTGAGGATACATTTCCAACATAAAGAAGAAACAAGCAGGGCAAAACAGAGAGAACTTCTTCCAAAATGCGTTCAGGGACTGGCATGCAACCAGGATTGACCACATCTACAGCCCCAGCGGCAGAAGACATAAGGCTGGACACTCTTGGGGCTGAGACGATTGGTGAGGTTGGGAAAGCAAATGCAGACCCTTGAAAGGAATCCTGCGTGCTCCCCATTCCATGGGTCCCAACTCTCCAGGTTCAACGCAATCTTCCGACAGCGAAAGCACTCATTGGAAACCCAGCGGATGCTACACCGTGGGATCGGGAAAGCTTTCTGAAACTCACCTCAGTTTTCATCTCCTGGTGCTCGTGTTCTCCATTCAGGCCCCCTTACTAACAATCTCCCCACTTGGAGACTCGGCGCCTTTCCATGCCTCTTTCGTACCGTCTGCAATTTGTCCGCAGGATGAACTGCAAGAGGGGGAACCAATGAGAGACTCGCTGGAGGTGTTTGGTCGGGCACATGTCACTCTCATTTCCCATCACGAAGAAGAATTCACCAGCGGTTCAGCCTGCCACCCCGGATCGACAATAGGGCGTGAAGCCATCCAGCCGTGTTGCGTCCCACTCACAAAAAAGCGACTTGGGAAATGGAGCTCAGGGGCACTGCACTTCCCAAACCTGCAGAGTTCTAAACGATAACTATCGCCCCAAAATATATTGAGGTCAGGCTACGAAGAGGCGCTGAACGCAAGGCAGAACTGCAGGAAACGGATGTCAACGGGTACATCGGAATGGCCCCGAGAGCACATGAAAAGCGCCAGAACGTGGACAATGATGCGGTTGGCCAAAAAGGGCGTATGCGTTTTTTCCTGAATATATTCAGGAAAAAACGCATACGCCCTTTTTGGCCAAACAAGCAACCTGGGAGAGCAAATCAGCACTACAAAGAAATCTCTCGCGCCCCCCCCGGGGCAAAAGGGCCAGGCGAAAAAAGTCTAAAAACCAGAAAGGCAGGACAGCCCACAGAGTCAAGGGAGCCTTGTTAAGCTGATGGGTGGGATGTCAATGGCCAACAGCCAATCTTCACAAGTGTATCCTCTTTCCCAAATCATGTAAAACACAGAACCACAGAGCATAGGGCACTTCCACACATGGACGTTGACCTTGGGAAAATGAAAAAATCAACCAGACACAGGGACCCCAAAGTTGAGGGCTGCTGTCTTGACAAGAACCTCCACTCCGGTACACGTTTCATATCCCAGGAAAGAGCCAAGTGGACAAAGACGAGTGGACAAGTGGACAAAGACAAGTGGACAAGTGGACAAGTGGTGCTACGTAGGTCCAATGGAGTGTCACTCAGCCATGAAATCCACGTCATGAGGCTGGTAGCAGCATCCTGAGTGGATTTAGGTACGATCATCCTCAGTGAAATAAGTCCCACAAAAAAAGAAACTTATGATATCACTTATCGAGGGAATGTAAAAATCGCTCCCCATGCACTGAATCCCCAAACAGAACAGAGTCACGCTTTTAGAAAACACACTTATGCCTGCTTCAGGGGAAAGGTGAGGTGGGGTGACGCATAAAACTCGAGTTTGAAATGAGCACAGATACCCTTCCGAAAACCGAATATGGAATGGACACGACCTACTCCTTGCTCAATCAACTGGACTCACCAGACCCTGTTCATCGCACAAGTATCTATCCGACTAGTAAGCATCTTAAAAGCTAAGTCTTGATATCTCTGTGTAAGTGCATCAAGTGTGTGTAAAGCGGCCTAAAACCAGCAGGGAAAATCAGCTCAGACCCATTCTGAGGATACATTTCCAACATAAAGAAGAAACAAGCAGGGCAAAACAGAGAGAAATTCTTCCAAAATGCGTTCAGGGACTGGCATGCAACCAGGATTGACCACATCTACAGCCCCAAAGGCAGAAGACATAAGGCTGGACACTCTTGGGGCTGAAACGATTGGTGAGGTTGGGAAAGCAAATGCAGACCCTTAAAAGGAATCCTGCGTGCTCCCCATTCCATGGGTCCCAACTCTCCAGGTTCAACGCAATCTTCCGACAGCGAAAGCACTCATTGGAAACCCAGCGGATGCTACACCGTGGGATCGGGAAAGCTTTCTGAAACTCACCTCAGTTTTCATCTCCTGGTGCTCGTGTTCTCCATTCAGGCCCCCTTACTAACAATCTCCCCACTTGGAGACTCGGCGCCTTTCCATGCCTCTTTCGTACCGTCTGCAATTTGTCCGCAGGATGAACTGCAAGAGGGGGAACCAATGAGAGACTCGCTGGAGGTGTTTGGTCGGGCACATGTCACTCTCATTTCCCATCACGAAGAAGAATTCACCAGCGGTTCAGCCTGCCACCGCGGATCGACAATAGGGCGTGAAGCCATCCAGCCGTGTTGCGTCCCACTCACAAAAAAGCGACTTGGGAAATGGAGCTCAGGGGCACTGCACTTCCCAAACCTGCAGAGTTCTAAACGATAACTATCGCCCCAAAATATATTGAGGTCAGGCTACGAAGAGGCGTTGAACGCAAGGCAGAACTGCAGGAAACGAATGTCAACGGCTACATCGGAATGGCCCCGATAGCACATGAAAAGCGCCAGAACGTGGACAATGATGCGGTTGGCCAAAAAGGGCGTATGCGTTTTTTCCTGAATATATTCAGGAAAAAACGCATACGCCCTTTTTGGCCAACCAAGCAACCTGGGAGAGCAAATCAGCACTACAAAGAAATCTCTCGCCCCCCCCCCCCCGGGGCAAAAGGGCCAGGCGAAAAAAGTCTAAAAACCAGAAAGGCAGGACAGGCCACGGAGTCAAGGGAGCCTTGTTAAGCTGATGGGCGGGATGTCAATGGCCAACAGCCAATCTTCACAAGTGTATCCTCTTTCCCAAACCATGTAAAACACAGAAGCACAGAGCATAGGGCACTTCCACACATGGGGGTTGACCTTGGGAAAATCAAAAAATCAACCAGACACAGGGACCCCAAAGTTGAGGGCTGCTGTCTTGACAAGAACCTCCACTCCGGTACACGTTTCATATCCCAGGAAAGAGCCAAGTGGACAAAGACGAGTGGACAAGTGGACAAAGACAAGTGGACAAGTGGACAAGTGGTGCTACGTAGGTCCAATGGAGTGTCACTCAGCCATGAAATCCACGTCATGAGGCTGGTAGCAGCATCCTGAGTGGATTTAGGTACGATCATCCTCAGTGAAATAAGTCCCACAAAAAAAGAAACTTATGATATCACTTATCGAGGGAATGTAAAAATCGCTCCCGATGAACTGAATCCCCAAACAGAACAGAGTCACGCTTTTAGAAAACACACTTATGCCTGCTTCAGGGGAAAGCTGAGGTGGGGTGACGCATAAAACTCGAGTTTGAAATGAGCACACATACCCTTCCGAAAACCGAATATGGAATGGACACGACCTACTCCTTGCTCAATCAACTGGACTCACCAGACCCTGTTCATCGCACAAGTATCTATCCGACTAGTAAGCATCTTAAAAGCTAAGTCTTGATATCTCTGTGTAAGTGCATCAAGTGTGTGTAAAGCGGCCTAAAACCAGCAGGGAAAATCAGCTCAGACCCATTCTGAGGATACATTTCCAACATAAAGAAGAAACAAGCAGGGCAAAACAGAGAGAACTTCTTCCAAAATGCGTTCAGGGACTGGCATGCAACCAGGATTGACCACATCTACAGCCCCAGCGGCAGGAGTCATAAGGCTGGACACTCTTGGGGCTGAGACGATTGGTGAGGTTGGGAAAGCAAATGCAGACCCTTGAAAGGAATCCTGCGTGCTCCCCATTCCATGGGTCCCAACTCTCCAGGTTCAACGCAATCTTCCGACAGCGAAAGCACTCATTGGAAACCCAGCGGATGCTACACCGTGGGATCGGGAAAGCTTTCTGAAACTCACCTCAGTTTTCATCTCCTGGTGCTCGTGTTCTCCATTCAGGCCCCCTTACTAACAATCTCCCCACTTGGAGACTCGGTGCCTTTCCATGCCTCTTTCGTACCGTCTGCAATTTGTCCGCAGGATGAACTGCAAGAGGGGGAACCAATGAGAGACTCGCTGGAGGTGTTTGGTCGGGCACATGTCACTCTCATTTCCCATCACGAAGAAGAATTCACCAGCGGTTCAGCCTGCCACCCCGGATCGACAATAGGGCGTGAAGCCATCCAGCCGTGTTGCGTCCCACTCACAAAAAAGCGACTTGGGAAATGGAGCTCAGGGGCACTGCACTTCCCAAACCTGCAGAGTTCTAAACGATAACTATCGCCCCAAAATATATTGAGGTCAGGCTACGAAGAGGCGCTGAACGCAAGGCAGAACTGCAGGAAACGGATGTCAACGGCTACATCGGAATGGCCCCGATAGCACATGAAAAGCGCCAGAACGTGGACAATGATGCGGTTGGCCAAAAAGGGCGTATGCGTTTTTTCCTGAATATATTCAGGAAAAAACGCATACGCCCTTTTTGGCCAACCAAGCAACCTGGGAGAGCAAATCAGCACTACAAAGAAATCTCTCGCCCCCCCCCGGGGCAAAAGGGCCAGGCGAAAAAAGTCTAAAAACCAGAAAGGCAGGACAGGCCACGGAGTCAAGGGAGCCTTGTTAAGCTGATGGGCGGGATGTCAATGGCCAACAGCCAATCTTCACAAGTGTATCCTCTTTCCCAAACCATGTAAAACACAGAAGCACAGAGCATAGGGCACTTCCACACATGGGGGTTGACCTTGGGAAAATCAAAAAATCAACCAGACACAGGGACCCCAAAGTTGAGGGCTGCTGTCTTGACAAGAACCTCCACTCCGGTACACGTTTCATATCCCAGGAAAGAGCCAAGTGGACAAAGACGAGTGGACAAGTGGACAAAGACAAGTGGACAAGTGGACAAGTGGTGCTACGTAGGTCCAATGGAGTGTCACTCAGCCATGAAATCCACGTCATGAGGCTGGTAGCAGCATCCTGAGTGGATTTAGGTACGATCATCCTCAGTGAAATAAGTCCCACAAAAAAAGAAACTTATGATATCACTTATCGAGGGAATGTAAAAATCGCTCCCCATGCACTGAATCCCCAAACAGAACAGAGTCACGCTTTTAGAAAACACACTTATGCCTGCTTCAGGGGAAAGGTGAGGTGGGGTGACGCATAAAACTCGAGTTTGAAATGAGCACAGATACCCTTCCGAAAACCGAATATGGAATGGACACGACCTACTCCTTGCTCAATCAACTGGACTCACCAGACCCTGTTCATCGCACAAGTATCTATCCGACTAGTAAGCATCTTAAAAGCTAAGTCTTGATATCTCTGTGTAAGTGCATCAAGTGTGTGTAAAGCGGCCTAAAACCAGCAGGGAAAATCAGCTCAGACCCATTCTGAGGATACATTTCCAACATAAAGAAGAAACAAGCAGGGCAAAACAGAGAGAAATTCTTCCAAAATGCGTTCAGGGACTGGCATGCAACCAGGATTGACCACATCTACAGCCCCAGCGGCAGAAGACATAAGGCTGGACACTCTTGGGGCTGAGACGATTGGTGAGGTTGGGAAAGCAAATGCAGACCCTTGAAAGGAATCCTGCGTGCTCCCCATTCCATGGGTCCCAACTCTCCAGGTTCAACGCAATCTTCCGACAGCGAAAGCACTCATTGGAAACCCAGCGGATGCTACACCGTGGGATCGGGAAAGCTTTCTGAAACTCACCTCAGTTTTCATCTCCTGGTGCTCGTGTTCTCCATTCAGGCCCCCTTACTAACAATCTCCCCACTTGGAGACTCGGCGCCTTTCCATGCCTCTTTCGTACCGTCTGCAATTTGTCCGCAGGATGAACTGCAAGAGGGGGAACCAATGAGAGACTCGCTGGAGGTGTTTGGTCGGGCACATGTCACTCTCATTTCCCATCACGAAGAAGAATTCACCAGCGGTTCAGCCTGCCACCCCGGATCGACAATAGGGCGTGAAGCCATCCAGCCGTGTTGCGTCCCACTCACAAAAAAGCGACTTGGGAAATGGAGCTCAGGGGCACTGCACTTCCCAAACCTGCAGAGTTCTAAACGATAACTATCGCCCCAAAATATATTGAGGTCAGGCTACGAAGAGGCGCTGAACGCAAGGCAGAACTGCAGGAAACGGATGTCAACGGGTACATCGGAATGGCCCCGATAGCACATGAAAAGCGCCAGAACGTGGACAATGATGCGGTTGGCCAAAAAGGGCGTATGCGTTTTTTCCTGAATATACTCAGGAAAAAACGCATACGCCCTTTTTGGCCAACGAAGCAACCTGGGAGAGCAAATCAGCACTACAAAGAAATCTCTCGCCCCCCCCGGGGCAAAAGGGCCAGGCGAAAAAAGTCTAAAAACCAGAAAGGCAGGACAGGCCACGGAGTCAAGGGAGCCTTGTTAAGCTGATGGGCGGGATGTCAATGGCCAACAGCCAATCTTCACAAGTGTATCCTCTTTCCCAAACCATGGAAAACACAGAACCACAGAGCATAGGGCACTTCCACACATGGGGGTTGACCTTGGGAAAATCAAAAAATCAACCAGACACAGGGACCCCAAAGTTGAGGGCTGCTGTCTTGACAAGAACCTCCACTCCGGTACACGTTTCATATCCCAGGAAAGAGCCAAGTGGACAAAGACGAGTGGACAAGTGGACAAAGACAAGTGGACAAGTGGACAAGTTGTGCTACGTAGGTCCAATGGAGTGTCACTCAGCCATGAAATCCACGTCATGAGGCTGGTAGCAGCATCCTGAGTGGATTTAGGTACGATCATCCTCAGTGAAATAAGTCCGACAAAAAAAGAAACTTATGATATCACTTATCGAGGGAATGTAAAAATCGCTCCCCATGCACTGAATCCCCAAACAGAACAGAGTCACGCTTTTAGAAAACACACTTATGCCTGCTTCAGGGGAAAGGTGAGGTGGGGTGACGCATAAAACTCGAGTTTGAAATGAGCACACATACACTTCCGAAAACCGAATATGGAATGGACACGACCTACTCCTTGCTCAATCAACTGGACTCACCAGACCCTGTTCATCGCACAAGTATCTATCCGACTAGTAAGCATCTTAAAAGCTAAGTCTTGATATCTCTGTGTAAGTGCATCAAGTGTGTGTAAAGCGGCCTAAAACCAGCAGGGAAAATCAGCTCAGACCCATTCTGAGGATACATTTCCAACATAAAGAAGAAACAAGCAGGGCAAAACAGAGAGAACTTCTTCCAAAATGCGTTCAGGGACTGGCATGCAACCAGGATTGACCACATCTACAGCCCCAGCGGCAGAAGACATAAGGCTGGACACTCTTGGGGCTGAGACGATTGGTGAGGTTGGGAAAGCAAATGCAGACCCTTGAAAGGAATCCTGCGTGCTCCCCATTCCATGGGTCCCAACTCTCCAGGTTCAACGCAATCTTCCGACAGCGAAAGCACTCATTGGAAACCCAGCGGATGCTACACCGTGGGATCGGGAAAGCTTTCTGAAACTCACCTCAGTTTTCATCTCCTGGTGCTCGTGTTCTCCATTCAGGCCCCCTTACTAACAATCTCCCCACTTGGAGACTCGGCGCCTTTCCATGCCTCTTTCGTACCGTCTGCAATTTGTCCGCAGGATGAACTGCAAGAGGGGGAACCAATGAGAGACTCGCTGGAGGTGTTTGGTCGGGCACATGTCACTCTCATTTCCCATCACGAAGAAGAATTCACCAGCGGTTCAGCCTGCCACCCCGGATCGACAATAGGGCGTGAAGCCATCCAGCCGTGTTGCGTCCCACTCACAAAAAAGCGACTTGGGAAATGGAGCTCAGGGGCACTGCACTTCCCAAACCTGCAGAGTTCTAAACGATAACTATCGCCCCAAAATATATTGAGGTCAGGCTACGAAGAGGCGTTGAACGCAACGCAGAACTGCAGGAAACGGATGTCAACGGCTACATCGGAATGGCCCCGATAGCACATGAAAAGCGCCAGAACGTGGACAATGATGCGGTTGGCCAAAAAGGGCGTATGCGTTTTTTCCTGAATATATTCAGGAAAAAACACATACGCCCTTTTTGGCCAACCAAGCAACCTGGGAGAGCAAATCAGCACTACAAAGAAATCTCTCGCCCCCCCCCGGGGCAAAAGGGCCAGGGGAAAAAAGTCTAAAAACCAGAAAGGCAGGACAGGCCACGGAGTCAAGGGAGCCTTGTTAAGCTGATGGGCGGGATGTCAATGGCCAACAGCCAATCTTCACAAGTGTATCCTCTTTCCCAAACCATGGAAAACACAGAAGCACAGAGCATAGGGCACTTCCACACATGGGCGTTGACCTTGGGAAAATGAAAAAATCAACCAGACACAGGGTCCCCAAAGTTGAGGGCTGCTGTCTTGACAAGAACCTCCACTCCGGTACACGTTTCATATCCCAGGAAAGAGCCAAGTGGACAAAGACGAGTGGACAAGTGGACAAAGACAAGTGGACAAGTGGACAAGTGGTGCTACGTAGGTCCAATGGAGTGTCACTCAGCCATGAAATCCACGTCATGAGGCTGGTAGCAGCATCCTGAGTGGATTTAGGTACGATCATCCTCAGTGAAATAAGTCCCACAAAAAAAGAAACTTATGATATCACTTATCGAGGGAATGTAAAAATCGCTCCCCATGCACTGAATCCCCAAACAGAACAGAGTCACGCTTTTAGAAAACACACTTATGCCTGCTTCAGGGGAAAGGTGAGGTGGGGTGACGCATAAAACTCGAGTTTGAAATGAGCACAGATATGCTTCCGAAAACCGAATATGGAATGGACACGACCTACTCCTTGCTCAATCAACTGGACTCACCAGACCCTGTTCATCGCACAAGTATCTATCCGACTAGTAAGCATCTTAAAAGCTAAGTCTTGATATCTCTGTGTAAGTGCATCAAGTGTGTGTAAAGCGGCCTAAAACCAGCAGGGAAAATCAGCTCAGACCCATTCTGAGGATACATTTCCAACATAAAGAAGAAACAAGCAGGGCAAAACAGAGAGAACTTCTTCCAAAATGCGTTCAGGGACTGGCATGCAACCAGGATTGACCACATCTACAGCCCCAGCGGCAGAAGTCATAAGGCTGGACACTCTTGGGGCTGAGACGATTGGTGAGGTTGGGAAAGCAAATGCAGACCCTTGAAAGGAATCCTGCGTGCTCCCCATTCCATGGGTCCCAACTCTCCAGGTTCAACGCAATCTTCCGACAGCGAAAGCACTCATTGGAAACCCAGCGGATGCTACACCGTGGGATCGGGAAAGCTTTCTGAAACTCACCTCAGTTTTCATCTCCTGGTGCTCGTGTTCTCCATTCAGGCCCCCTTACTAACAATCTCCCCACTTGGAGACTCGGCGCCTTTCCATGCCTCTTTCGTACCGTCTGCAATTTGTCCGCAGGATGAACTGCAAGAGGGGGAACCAATGAGACACTCGCTGGAGGTGTTTGGTCGGGCACATGTCACTCTCATTTCCCATCACGAAGAAGAATTCACCAGCGGTTCAGCCTGCCACCCCGGATCGACAATAGGGCGTGAAGCCATCCAGCCGTGTTGCGTCCCACTCACAAAAAAGCGACTTGGGAAATGGAGCTCAGGGGCACTGCACTTCCCAAACCTGCAGAGTTCTAAACGATAACTATCGCCCCAAAATATATTGAGGTCAGGCTACGAAGAGGCGCTGAACGCAAGGCAGAACTGCAGGAAACGGATGTCAACGGCTACATCGGAATGGCCCCGATAGCACATGAAAAGCGCCAGAACGTGGACAATGATGCGGTTGGCCAAGAAGGGCGTATGCGTTTTTTCCTGAATATATTCAGGAAAAAACGCATACGCCCTTCTTGGCCAACCAAGCAACCTGGGAGAGCAAATCAGCACTACAAAGAAATCTCTCGCCCCCCCCCCGGGGCAAAAGGGCCAGGCGAAAAAAGTCTAAAAACCAGAAAGGCAGGACAGCCCACGGAGTCAAGGGAGCCTTGTTAAGCTGATGGGCGGGATGTCAATGGCCAACAGCCAATCTTCACAAATGTATCCTCTTTCCCAAACCATGTAAAACACAGAACCACAGAGCATAGGGCACTTCCACACATGGGCGTTGACCTTGGGAAAATGAAAAAATCAACCAGACACAGGGACCCCAAAGTTGAGGGCTGCTGTCTTGACAAGAACCTCCACTCCGGTACACGTTTCATATCCCAGGAAAGAGCCAAGTGGACAAATACGAGTGGACAAGTGGACAAAGACAAGTGGACAAGTGGACAAGTGGTGCTACGTAGGTCCAATGGAGTGTCACTCAGCCATGAAATCCACGTCATGAGGCTGGTAGCAGCATCCTGAGTGGATTTAGGTACGATCATCCTCAGTGAAATAAGTCCCACAAAAAAAGAAAATTATGATATCACTTATCGAGGGAATGTAAAAATCGCTCCCCATGAAGGGAATCCCCAAACAGAACAGAGTCACGCTTTTAGAAAACACACTTATGCCTGCTTCAGGGGAAAGGTGAGGTGGGGTGACGCATAAAACTCGAGTTTGAAATGAGCACAGATACCCTTCCGAAAACCGAATATGGAATGGACACGACCTACTCCTTGCTCAATCAACTGGACTCACCAGACCCTGTTCATCGCACAAGTATCTATCCGACTAGTAAGCATCTTAAAAGCTAAGTCTTGATATCTCTGTGTAAGTGCATCAAGTGTGTGTAAAGCGGCCTAAAACCAGCAGGGAAAATCAGCTCAGACCCATTCTGAGGATACATTTCCAACATAAAGAAGAAACAAGCAGGGCAAAACAGAGAGAAATTCTTCCAAAATGCGTTCAGGGACTGGCATGCAACCAGGATTGACCACATCTACAGCCCCAGCGGCGGAAGACATAAGGCTGGACACTCTTGGGGCTGAGACGATTGGTGAGGTTGGGAAAGCAAATGCAGACCCTTGAAAGGAATCCTGCGTGCTCCCCATTCCATGGGTCCCAACTCTCCAGGTTCAACGCAATCTTCCGACAGCGAAAGCACTCATTGGAAACCCAGCGGATGCTACACCGTGGGATCGGGAAAGCTTTCTGAAACTCACCTCAGTTTTCATCTCCTGGTGCTCGTGTTCTCCATTCAGGCCCCCTTACTAACAATCTCCCCACTTGGAGACTCGGCGCCTTTCCATGCCTCTTTCGTACCGTCTGCAATTTGTCCGCAGGATGAACTGCAAGAGGGGGAACCAATGAGAGACTCGCTGGAGGTGTTTGGTCGGGCACATGTCACTCTCATTTCCCATCACGAAGAAGAATTCACCAGAGGTTCAGCCTGCCACCGCGGATTGACAATAGGGCGTGAAGCCATCCAGCCGTGTTGCGTCCCACTCACAAAAAAGCGACTTGGGAAATGGAGCTCAGGGGCACTGCACTTCCCAAACCTGCAGAGTTCTAAACGATAACTATCGCCCCAAAATATATTGAGGTCAGGCTACGAAGAGGCGTTGAACGCAATGCAGAATTGCAGGAAACGGATGTCAACGGGTACATCGGAATGGCCCCGATAGCACACGAAAAGCGCCAGAACGTGGACAATGATGCGGTTGGCCAAGAAGGGCGTATGCGTTTTTTCCTGAATATATTCAGGAAAAAACGCATACGCCCTTTTTGGCCAACCAAGCAACCTGGGAGAGCAAATCAGCACTACAAAGAAATCTCTCGCCCCCCCCCCCCCGGGGCAAAAGGGCCAGGCGAAAAAAGTCTAAAAACCAGAAAGGCAGGACAGCCCACGGAGTCAAGGGAGCTTTGTTAAGCTGATGGGCGGGATGTCAATGGCCAACAGCCAATCTTCACAAATGTATCCTCTTTCCCAAACCATGTAAAACACAGAACCACAGAGCATAGGGCACTTCCACACATGGGCGTTGACCTTGGGAAAATGAAAAAATCAACCAGACACAGGGACCCCAAAGTTGAGGGCTGCTGTCTTGACAAGAACCTCCACTCCGGTACACGTTTCATATCCCAGGAAAGAGCCAAGTGGACAAAGACGAGTGGACAAGTGGACAAAGACAAGTGGACAAGTCTACAAGTGGTGCTACGTAGGTCCAATGGAGTGTCACTCAGCCATGAAATCCACGTCATGAGGCTGGTAGCAGCATCCTGAGTGGATTTAGGTACGATCATCCTCAGTGAAATAAGTCCCACAAAAAAAGAAACTTATGATATCACTTATCGAGGGAATGTAAAAATCGCTCCCCATGAACGGAATCCCCAAAAGAACAGAGTCACGCTTTTAGAAAACACACTTATGCCTGCTTCAGGGGAAAGGTGAGGTGGGGTGACGCATAAAACTCGAGTTTGAAATGAGCACAGATACCCTTCCGAAAACCGAATATGGAATGGACACGACCTACTCCTTGCTCAATCAACTGGACTCACCAGACCCTGTTCATCGCACAAGTATCTATCCGACTAGTAAGCATCTTAAAAGCTAAGTCTTGATATCTCTGTGTAAGTGCATCAAGTGTGTGTAAAGCGGCCTAAAACCAGCAGGGAAAATCAGCTCAGACCCATTCTGAGGATACATTTCCAACATAAAGAAGAAACAAGCAGGGCAAAACAGAGAGAAATTCTTCCAAAATGCGTTCAGGGACTGGCATGCAACCAGGATTGACCACATCTACAGCCCCAGCGGCAGAAGACATAAGGCTGGACACTCTTGGGGCTGAGACGATTGGTGAGGTTGGGAAAGCAAATGCAGACCCTTGAAAGGAATCCTGCGTGCTCCCCATTCCATGGGTCCCAACTCTCCAGGTTCAACGCAATCTTCCGACAGCGAAAGCACTCATTGGAAACCCAGCGGATGCTACACCGTGGGATCGGGAAAGCTTTCTGAAACTCACCTCAGTTTTCATCTCCTGGTGCTCGTGTTCTCCATTCAGGCCCCCTTACTAACAATCTCCCCACTTGGAGACTCGGCGCCTTTCCATGCCTCTTTCGTACCGTCTGCAATTTGTCCGCAGGATGAACTGCAAGAGGGGGAACCAATGAGAGACTCGCTGGAGGTGTTTGGTCGGGCACATGTCACTCTCATTTCCCATCACGAAGAAGAATTCACCAGAGGTTCAGCCTGCCACCGCGGATCGACAATAGGGCGTGAAGCCATCCAGCCGTGTTGCGTCCCACTCACAAAAAGGCGACTTGGGAAATGGAGCTCAGGGGCACTGCACTTCCCAAACCTGCAGAGTTCTAAACGATAACTATCGCCCCAAAATATATTGAGGTCAGGCTACGAAGAGGCGTTGAACGCAAGGCAGAATTGCAGGAAACGGATGTCAACGGGTACATCGGAATGGCCCCGATAGCACATGAAAAGCGCCAGAACGTGGCCAACCAAGCAACCTGGGAGAGCAAATCAGCACTACAAAGAAATCTCTCGCCCCCCCCCCGGGGCAAAAGGGCCAGGCGAAAAAAGTCTAAAAACCAGAAAGGCAGGACAGCCCACGGAGTCAAGGTAGCCTTGTTAAGCTGATGGGCGGGATGTCAATGGCCAACAGCCAATCTTCACAAATGTATCCTCTTTCCCAAACCATGTAAAACACAGAACCACAGAGCATAGGGCACTTCCACACATGGGCGTTGACCTTGGGAAAATGAAAAAATCAACCAGACACAGGGACCCCAAAGTTGAGGGCTGCTGTCTTGACAAGAACCTCCACTCCGGTACACGTTTCATATCCCAGGAGAGAGCCAAGTGGACAAAGACGAGTGGACAAGTGGACAAAGACAAGTGGACAAGTGGACAAGTGGTGCTACGTAGGTCCAATGGAGTGTCACTCAGCCATGAAATCCACGTCATGAGGCTGGTAGCAGCATCCTGAGTGGATTTAGGTACGATCATCCTCAGTGAAATAAGTCCCACAAAAAAAGAAACTTATGATATCACTTATCGAGGGAATGTAAAAATCGCTCCCCATGAACGGAATCCCCAAACAGAACAGAGTCACGCTTTTAGAAAACACACTTATGCCTGCTTCAGGGGAAAGGTGAGGTGGGGTGACGCATAAAACTCGAGTTTGAAATGAGCACACATACCCTTCCGTAAACCGAATATGGAATGGACACGACCTACTCCTTGCTCAATCAACTGGACTCACCAGACCCTGTTCATCGCACAAGTATCTATCCGACTAGTAAGCATCTTAAAAGCTAAGTCTTGATATCTCTGTGTAAGTGCATCAAGTGTGTGTAAAGCGGCCTAAAACCAGCAGGGAAAATCAGCTCAGACCCATTCTGAGGATACATTTCCAACATAAAGAAGAAACAAGCAGGGCAAAACAGAGAGAAATTCTTCCAAAATGCGTTCAGGGACTGGCATGCAACCAGGATTGACCACATCTACAGCCCCAGCGGCGGAAGACATAAGGCTGGACACTCTTGGGGCTGAGACGATTGGTGAGGTTGGGAAAGCAAATGCAGACCCTTGAAAGGAATCCTGCGTGCTCCCCATTCCATGGGTCCCAACTCTCCAGGTTCAACGCAATCTTCCGACAGCGAAAGCACTCATTGGAAACCCAGCGGATGCTACACCGTGGGATCGGGAAAGCTTTCTGAAACTCACCTCAGTTTTCATCTCCTGGTGCTTGTGTTCTCCATTCAGGCCCCCTTACTAACAATCTCCCCACTTGGAGACTCGGCGCCTTTCCATGCCTCTTTCGTACCGTCTGCAATTTGTCCGCAGGATGAACTGCAAGAGGGGGAACCAATGAGAGACTCGCTGGAGGTGTTTGGTCGGGCACATGTCACTCTCATTTCCCATCACGAAGAAGAATTCACCAGAGGTTCAGCCTGCCACCGCGGATCGACAAGAGGGCGTGAAGCCATCCAGCCGTGTTGCGTCCCACTCACAAAAAAGCGACTTGGGAAATGGAGCTCAGGGGCACTGCACTTCCCAAACCTGCAGAGTTCTAAACGATAACTATCGCCCCAAAATATATTGAGGTCAGGCTACGAAGAGGCGTTGAACGCAAGGCAGAATTGCAGGAAAAGGATGTCAACGGGTACATCGGAATGGCCCGATAGCACATGAAAAGCGCCAGAACGTGGACAATGATGCGGTTGGCCAAAAAGGGCGTATGCGTTTTTTCCTGAATATATTCAGGAAAAAACGCATACGCCCTTTTTGGCCAACCAAGCAACCTGGGAGAGCAAATCAGCACTACAAAGAAATCTCTCGCCCCCCCCCCGGGGCAAAAGGGCCAGGCGAAAAAAGTCTAAAAACCAGAAAGGCAGGACAGCCCACGGAGTCAAGGGAGCCTTGTTAAGCTGATGGGCGGGATGTCAATGGCCAACAGCCAATCTTCACAAATGTATCCTCTTTCCCAAACCATGTAAAACACAGAACCACAGAGCATAGGGCACTTCCACACATGGGCGTTGACCTCGGGAAAATGAAAAAATCAACCAGACACAGGGACCCCAAAGTTGAGGGCTGCTGTCTTGACAAGAACCTCCACTCCGGTACACGTTTCATATCCCAGGAAAGAGCCAAGTGGACAAAGACGAGTGGACAAGTGGACAAAGACAAGTGGACAAGTGGACAAGTGGTGCTACGTAGGTCCAATGGAGTGTCACTCAGCCATGAAATCCACGTCATGAGGCTGGTAGCAGCATCCTGAGTGGATTTAGGTACGATCATCCTCAGTGAAATAAGTCCCACAAAAAAAGAAACTTATGATATCACTTATCGAGGGAATGTAAAAATCGCTCCCCATGCACGGAATCCCCAAACAGAACAGAGTCACGCTTTTAGAAAACACACTTATGCCTGCTTCAGGGGAAAGGTGAGGTGGGGTGACGCATAAAACTCGAGTTTGAAATGAGCACACATACCCTTCCGAAAACCGAATATGGAATGGACACGACCTACTCCTTGCTCAATCAACTGGACTCACCAGACCCTGTTCATCGCACAAGTATCTATCCGACTAGTAAGCATCTTAAAAGCTAAGTCTTGATATCTCTGTGTAAGTGCATCAAGTGTGTGTAAAGCGGCCTAAAACCAGCAGGGAAAATCAGCTCAGACCCATTCTGAGGATACATTTCCAACATAAAGAAGAAACAAGCAGGGCAAAACAGAGAGAAATTCTTCCAAAATGCGTTCAGGGACTGGCATGCAACCAGGATTGACCACATCTACAGCCCCAGAGGCGGAAGACATAAGGCTGGACACTCTTGGGGCTGAGACGATTGGTGAGGTTGGGAAAGCAAATGCAGACCCTTGAAAGGAATCCTGCGTGCTCCCCATTCCATGGGTCCCAACTCTCCAGGTTCAACGCAATATTCCGACAGCGAAAGCACTCATTGGAAACCCAGCGGATGCTACACCGTGGGATCGGGAAAGCTTTCTGAAACTCACCTCAGTTTTCATCTCCTGGTGCTCGTGTTCTCCATTCAGGCCCCCTTACTAACAATCTCCCCACTTGGAGACTCGGCGCCTTTCCATGCCTCTTTCGTACCGTCTGCAATTTGTCCGCAGGATGAACTGCAAGAGGGGGAACCAATGAGAGACTCGCTGGAGGTGTTTGGTCGGCCACATGTCACTCTCATTTCCCATCACGAAGAAGAATTCACCAGAGGTTCAGCCTGCCACCGCGGATCGACAATAGGGCGTGAAGCCATCCAGCCGTGTTGCGTCCCACTCACAAAAAAGCGACTTGGGAAATGGAGCTCAGGGGCACTGCACTTCCCAAACCTGCAGAGTTCTAAACGATAACTATCGCCCCAAAATATATTGAGGTCAGGCTACGAAGAGTCGTTGAACGCAAGGCAGAATTGCAGGAAACGGATGTCAACGGGTACATCGGAATGGCCCCGATAGCACATGAAAAGCGCGAGAACGTGGACAATGATGCGGTTGGCCAAAAAGGGCGTATGCGTTTTTTCCTTCAGGAAAAAACGCATACGCCCTTTTTGGCCAACCAAGCAACCTGGGAGAGCAAATCAGCACTACAAAGAAATCTCTCGCCCCCCACCCGGGGCAAAAGTGCCAGGCGAAAAAAGTCTAAAAACCAGAAAGGCAGGACAGCCCACGGAGTCAAGGGAGCCTTGTTAAGCTGATGGGCGGGATGTCAATGGCCAACAGCCAATCTTCACAAATGTATCCTCTTTCCCAAACCATGTAAAACACAGAACCACAGAGCATAGGGCACTTCCACACATGGGCGTTGACCTTGGGAAAATGAAAAAATCAACCAGACACAGGGACCCCAAAGTTGAAGGCTGCTGTCTTGACAAGAACCTCCACTCCGGTACACGTTTCATATCCCAGGAAAGAGCCAAGTGGACAAAGACAAGTGGACAAGTGGACAAGTGGTGCTACGGAGGTCCAAAGGAGTGTCACTCAGCCATGAAATCCACGTCATGTGGCTGGTAGCAGCATCCTGAGTGGATTTAGATACGATCATCCTCAGTGAAATAAGTCCCACAAAAAAAGAAACTTATGATATCACTTATCGAGGGAATGTAAAAATCGCTCCCCATGAACGGAATCCCCAAACAGAACAGAGTCACGCTTTTAGAAAACACACTTATGCCTGCTTCAGGGGAAAGGTGAGGTGGGGTGACGCATAAAACTCGAGTTTGAAATGAGCACACATACCCTTCCGAAAACCGAATATGGAATGGACACGACCTACTCCTTGCTCAATCAACTGGACTCACCAGACCCTGTTCATCGCACAAGTATCTATCCGACTAGTAAGCATCTTAAAAGCTAAGTCTTGATATCTCTGTGTAAGTGCATCAAGTGTGTGTAAAGCGGCCTAAAACCAGCAGGGAAAATCAGCTCAGACCCATTCTGAGGATACATTTCCAACATAAAGAAGAAACAAGCAGGGCAAAACAGAGAGAAATTCTTCCAAAATGCGTTCAGGGACTGGCATGCAACCAGGATTGACCACATCTACAGCCCCAGCGGCAGAAGACATAAGGCTGGACACTCTTGGGGCTGAGACGATTGGTGAGGTTGGGAAAGCAAATGCAGACCCTTGAAAGGAATCCTGCGTGCTCCCCATTCCATGGGTCCCAACTCTCCAGGTTCAACGCAATCTTCCGACAGCGAAAGCACTCATTGGAAACCCAGCGGATGCTACACCGTGGGATCGGGAAAGCTTTCTGAAACTCACCTCAGTTTTCATCTCCTGGTGCTCGTGTTCTCCATTCAGGCCCCCTTACTAACAATCTCCCCACTTGGAGACTCGGCGCCTTTCCATGCCTCTTTCGTACCGTCTGCAATTTGTCCGCAGGATGAACTGCAAGAGGGGGAACCAATGAGAGACTCGCTGGAGGTGTTTGGTCGGGCACATGTCACTCTCATTTCCCATCACGAAGAAGAATTCACCAGAGGTTCAGCCTGCCACCGCGGATTGACAATAGGGCGTGAAGCCATCCAGCCGTGTTGCGTCCCACTCACAAAAAAGCGACTTGGGAAATGGAGCTCAGGGGCACTGCACTTCCCAAACCTGCAGAGTTCTAAACGATAACTATCGCCCCAAAATATATTGAGGTCAGGCTACGAAGAGGCGTTGAACGCAAGGCAGAATTGCAGGAAACGGATGTCAACGGGTACATCGGAATGGCCCGATAGCACATGAAAAGCGCCAGAACGTGGACAATGATGCGGTTGGCCAAAAAGGGCGTATGCGTTTTTTCCTGAATATATTCAGGAAAAAACGCATACGCCCTTTTTGGCCAACCAAGCAACCTGGGAGAGCAAATCAGCACTACAAAGAAATCTCTCGCCCCCCCCCCCCGGGGCAAAAGGGCCAGGCGAAAAAAGTCTAAAAACCAGAAAGGCAGGACAGCCCACGGAGTCAAGGGAGCCTTGTTAAGCTGATGGGCGGGATGTCAATGGCCAACAGCCAATCTTCACAAATGTATCCTCTTTCCCAAACCATGTAAAACACAGAACCACAGAGCATAGGGCACTTCCACACATGGGCGTTGACCTTGGGAAAATGAAAAAATCAACCAGACACATGGACCCCAAAGTTGAGGGCTGCTGTCTTGACAAGAACCTCCACTCCGGTACACGTTTCATATCCCAGGAAAGAGCCAAGTGGACAAAGACGAGTGGACAAGTGGACAAAGACAAGTGGACAAGTGGACAAGTGGTGCTACGTAGGTCCAATGGAGTGTCACTCAGCCATGAAATCCACGTCATGAGGCTGGTAGCAGCATCCTGAGTGGATTTAGGTACGATCATCCTCAGTGAAATAAGTCCCACAAAAAACGAAACTTATGATATCACTTATCGAGGGAATGTAAAAATCGCTCCCCATGAACGGAATCCCCAAACAGAACAGAGTCACGCTTTTAGAAAACACACTTATGCCTGCTTCAGGGGAAAGGTGAGGTGGGGTGACGCATAAAACTCGAGTTTGAAATGAGCACAGATACCCTTCCGAAAACCGAATATGGAATGGACACGACCTACTCCTTGCTCAATCAACTGGACTCACCAGACCCTGTTCATCGCACAAGTATCTATCAGACTAGTAAGCATCTTAAAAGCTAAGTCTTGATATCTCTGTGTAAGTGCATCAAGTGTGTGTAAAGCGGCCTAAAACCAGCAGCGAAAATCAGCTCAGACCCATTCTGAGGATACATTTCCAACATAAAGAAGAAACAAGCAGGGCAAAACAGAGAGAAATTCTTCCAAAATGCGTTCAGGGACTGGCATGCAACCAGGATTGACCACATCTACAGCCCCAGCGGCAGAAGACATAAGGCTGGACACTCTTGGGGCTGAGACGATTGGTGAGGTTGGGAAAGCAAATGCAGACCCTTGAAAGGAATCCTGCGTGCTCCCCATTCCATGGGTCCCAACTCTCCAGGTTCAACGCAATCTTCCGACAGCGAAAGCACTCATTGGAAACCCAGCGGATGCTACACCGTGGGATCGGGAAAGCTTTCTGAAACTCACCTCAGTTTTCATCTCCTGGTGCTCGTGTTCTCCATTCAGGCCCCCTTACTAACAATCTCCCCACTTGGAGACTCGGCGCCTTTCCATGCCTCTTTCGTACCGTCTGCAATTTGTCCGCAGGATGAACTGCAAGAGGGGGAACCAATGAGAGACTCGCTGGAGGTGTTTGGTCGGGCACATGTCACTCTCATTTCCCATCACGAAGAAGAATTCACCAGAGGTTCAGCCTGCCACCGCGGATCGACAAGAGGGCGTGAAGCCATCCAGCCGTGTTGCGTCCCACTCACAAAAAAGCGACTTGGGAAATGGAGCTCAGGGGCACTGCACTTCCCAAACCTGCAGAGTTCTAAACGATAACTATCGCCCCAAAATATATTGAGGTCAGGCTACGAAGAGGCGTTGAACGCAAGGCAGAATTGCAGGAAACGGATGTCAACGGGTACATCGGAATGGCCCCGATAGCACACGAAAAGCGCCAGAACGTGGACAATGATGCGGTTGGCCAAAAAGGGCGTATGCGTTTTTTCCTGAATATATTCAGGAAAAAACGCATACGCCCTTTTTGGCCAACCAAGCAACCTGGGAGAGCAAATCAGCACTACAAAGAAATCTCTCGCCCCCCCCCCCCGGGGCAAAAGGGCCAGGCGAAAAAAGTCTAAAAACCAGAAAGGCAGGACAGCCCATGGAGTCAAGGGAGCCTTGTTAAGCTGATGGGCGGGATGTCAATGGCCAACAGCCAATCTTCACAAGTGTATCCTCTTTCCCAAACCATGTAAAACACAGAACCACAGAGCATAGGGCACTTCCACACATGGGCGTTGACCTTGGGAAAATGAAAAAATCAACCAGACACAGGGACCCCAAAGTTGAGGGCTGCTGTCTTGACAAGAACCTCCACTCCGGTACACGTTTCATATCCCAGGAAAGAGCCAAGTGGACAAAGACGAGTGGACAAGTGGACAAAGACAAGTGGACAAGTGGACAAGTGGTGCTACGTAGGTCCAATGGAGTGTCACTCAGCCATGAAATCCACGTCATGAGGCTGGTAGCAGCATCCTGAGTGGATTTAGGTACGATCATCCTCAGTGAAATAAGTCCCACAAAAAAAGAAACTTATGATATCACTTATCGAGGGAATGTAAAAATCGCTCCCCATGAACGGAATCCCCAAACAGAACAGAGTCACGCTTTTAGAAAACACACTTATGCCTGCTTCAGGGGAAAGGTGAGGTGGGGTGACGCATAAAACTCGAGTTTGAAATGAGCACACATACCCTTCCGAAAACCGAATATGGAATGGACACGACCTACTCCTTGCTCAATCAACTGGACTCACCAGACCCTGTTCATCGCACAAGTATCTATCCGACTAGTAAGCATCTTAAAAGCTAAGTCTTGATATCTCTGTGTAAGTGCATCAAGTGTGTGTAAAGCGGCCTAAAACCAGCAGGGAAAATCAGCTCAGACCCATTCTGAGGATACATTTCCAACATAAAGAAGAAACAAGTAGGGCAAAACAGAGAGAAATTCTTCCAAAATGCGTTCAGGGACTGGCATGCAACCAGGATTGACCACATCTACAGCCCCAGCGGCGGAAGACATAAGGCTGGACACTCTTGGGGCTGAGACGATTGGTGAGGTTGGGAAAGCAAATGCAGACCCTTGAAAGGAATCCTGCGTGCTCCCCATTCCATGGGTCCCAACTCTCCAGGTTCAACGCAATCTTCCGACAGCGAAAGCACTCATTGGAAACCCAGCGGATGCTACACCGTGGGATCGGGAAAGCTTTCTGAAACTCACCTCAGTTTTCATCTCCTGGTGCTCGTGTTCTCCATTCAGGCCCCCTTACTAACAATCTCCCCACTTGGAGACTCGGCGCCTTTCCATGCCTCTTTCGTACCGTCTGCAATTTGTCCGCAGGATGAACTGCAAGAGGGGGAACCAATGAGAGACTCGCTGGAGGTGTTTGGTCGGGCACATGTCACTCTCATTTCCCATCACGAAGAAGAATTCACCAGAGGTTCAGCCTGCCACCGCGGATCGACAATAGGGCGTGAAGCCATCCAGCCGTGTTGCGTCCCACTCACAAAAAAGCGACTTGGGAAATGGAGCTCAGGGGCACTGCACTTCCCAAACCTGCAGAGTTCTAAACGATAACTATCGCCCCAAAATATATTGAGGTCAGGCTACGAAGAGGCGTTGAACGCAAGGCAGAATTGCAGGAAACGGATGTCAACGGGTACATCGGAATGGCCCGATAGCACATGAAAAGCGCCAGAACGTGGACAATGATGCGGTTGGCCAAAAAGAGCGTATGCGTTTTTTCCTGAATATATTCAGGAAAAAACGCATACGCTCTTTTTGGCCAACCAAGCAACCTGGGAGAGCAAATCAGCACTACAAAGAAATCTCTCGCCCCCCCCCCCACCGGGGCAAAAGGGCCAGGCGAAAAAAGTCTAAAAACCAGAAAGGCAGGACAGCCCACGGAGTCAAGGGAGCCTTGTTAAGCTGATGGGCGGGATGTCAATGGCCAACAGCCAATCTTCACAAATGTATCCTCTTTCCCAAACCATGTAAAACACAGAACCACAGAGCATAGGGCACTTCCACACATGGGCGTTGACCTTGGGAAAATGAAAAAATCAACCAGACACAGGGACCCCAAAGTTGAGGGCTGCTGTCTTGACAAGAACCTCCACTGCGGTACACGTTTCATATCCCAGGAAAGAGCCAAGTGGACAAAGACGAGTGGACAAGTGGACAAAGACAAGTGGACAAGTGGACAAGTGGTGCTACGTAGGTCCAATGGAGTGTCACTCAGCCATGAAATCCACGTCATGAGGCTGGTAGCAGCATCCTGAGTGGATTTAGCTACGATCATCCTCAGTGAAATAAGTCCCACAAAAAAAGAAACTTATGATATCACTTATCGAGGGAATGTAAAAATCGCTCCCCATGAACGGAATCCCCAAACAGAACAGAGTCACGCTTTTAGAAAACACACTTATGCCTGCTTCAGGGGAAAGGTGAGGTGGGGTGACGCATAAAACTCGAGTTTGAAATGAGCACACATACCCTTCCGAAAACCGAATATGGAATGGACACGACCTACTCCTTGCTCAATCAACTGGACTCACCAGACCCTGTTCATCGCACAAGTATCTATCCGACTAGTAAGCATCTTAAAAGCTAAGTCTTGATATCTCTGTGTAAGTGCATCAAGTGTGTGTAAAGCGGCCTAAAACCAGCAGGGAAAATCAGCTCAGACCCATTCTGAGGATACATTTCCAACATAAAGAAGAAACAAGCAGGGCAAAACAGAGAGAAATTCTTCCAAAATGCGTTCAGGGACTGGCATGCAACCAGGATTGACCACATCTACAGCCCCAGCGGCGGAAGACATAAGGCTGGACACTCTTGGGGCTGAGACGATTGGTGAGGTTGGGAAAGCAAATGCAGACCCTTGAAAGGAATCCTGCGTGCTCCCCATTCCATGGGTCCCAACTCTCCAGGTTCAACGCAATCTTCCGACAGCGAAAGCACTCATTGGAAACCCAGCGGATGCTACACCGTGGGATCGGGAAAGCTTTCTGAAACTCACTTCAGTTTTCATCTCCTGGTGCTCGTGTTCTCCATTCAGGCCCCCTTACTAACAATCTCCCCACTTGGAGACTCGGCGCCTTTCCATGCCTCTTTCGTACCGTCTGCAATTTGTCCGCAGGATGAACTGCAAGAGGGGGAACCAATGAGAGACTCGCTGGAGGTGTTTGGTCGGGCACATGTCACTCTCATTTCCCATCACGAAGAAGAATTCACCAGAGGTTCAGCCTGCCACCGCGGATCGACAATAGGGCGTGAAGCCATCCAGCCGTGTTGCGTCCCACTCACAAAAAAGCGACTTGGGAAATGGAGCTCAGGGGCACTGCACTTCCCAAACCTGCAGAGTTCTAAACGATAACTATCGCCCCAAAATATATTGAGGTCAGGCTACGAAGAGGCGTTGAACGCAAGGCAGAATTGCAGGAAACGGATGTCAACGGGTACATCGGAATGGCCCGATAGCACATGAAAAGCGCCAGAACGTGGACAATGATGCGGTTGGCCAAAAAGAGCGTATGCGTTTTTTCCTGAATATATTCAGGAAAAAACGCATACGCTCTTTTTGGCCAACCAAGCAACCTGGGAGAGCAAATCAGCACTACAAAGAAATCTCTCGCCCCCCCCCCCGGGGCAAAAGGGTCAGGCGAAAAAAGTCTAAAAACCAGAAAGGCAGGACAGCCCACGGAGTCAAGGGAGCCTTGTTAAGCTGATGGGCGGGATGTCAATGGCCAACAGCCAATCTTCACAAATGTATCCTCTTTCCCAAACCATGTAAAACACAGAAGCACAGAGCATAGGGCACTTCCACACATGGGCGTTGACCTTGGGAAAATGAAAAAATCAACCAGACACAGGGACCCCAAAGTTGAGGGCTGCTGTCTTGACAAGAACCTCCACTCCGGTACACGTTTCATATCCCAGGAAAGAGCCAAGTGGACAAAGACGAGTGGACAAGTGGACAAAGACAAGTGGACAAGTGGACAAGTGGTGCTACGTAGGTCCAATGGAGTGTCACTCAGCCATGAAATCCACGTCATGAGGCTGGTAGCAGCATCCTGAGTGGATTTAGGTACGATCATCCTCAGTGAAATAAGTCCCACAAAAAAAGAAACTTATGATATCACTTATCGAGGGAATGTAAAAATCGCTCCCCATGAACGGAATCCCCAAACAGAACAGAGTCACGCTTTTAGAAAACACACTTATGCCTGCTTCAGGGGAAAGGTGAGGTGGGGTGACGCATAAAACTCGAGTTTGAAATGAGCACACATACCCTTCCGAAAACCGAATATGGAATGGACACGACCTACTCCTTGCTCAATCAACTGGACTCACCAGACCCTGTTCATCGCACAAGTATCTATCCGACTAGTAAGCATCTTAAAAGCTAAGTCTTGATATCTCTGTGTAAGTGCATCAAGTGTGTGTAAAGCGGCCTAAAACCAGCAGGGAAAATCAGCTCAGACCCATTCTGAGGATACATTTCCAACATAAAGAAGAAACAAGCAGGGCAAAACAGAGAGAACTTCTTCCAAAATGCGTTCAGGGACTGGCATGCAACCAGGATTGACCACATCTACAGCCCCAGCGGCGGAAGACATAAGGCTGGACACTCTTGGGGCTGAGATGATTGGTGAGGTTGGGAAAGCAAATGCAGACCCTTGAAAGGAATCCTGCGTGCTCCCCATTCCATGGGTCCCAACTCTCCAGGTTCAACGCAATCTTCCGACAGCGAAAGCACTCATTGGAAACCCAGCGGATGCTACACCGTGGGATCGGGAAAGCTTTCTGAAACTCACCTCAGTTTTCATCTCCTGGTGCTCGTGTTCTCCATTCAGGCCCCCTTACTAACAATCTCCCCACTTGGAGACTCGGCGCCTTTCCATGCCTCTTTCGTACCGTCTGCAATTTGTCCGCAGGATGAACTGCAAGAGGGGGAACCAATGAGAGACTCGCTGGAGGTGTTTGGTCGGGCACATGTCACTCTCATTTCCCATCACGAAGAAGAATTCACCAGAGGTTCAGCCTGCCACCGCGGATCGACAAGAGGGCGTGAAGCCATCCAGCCGTGTTGCGTCCCACTCACAAAAAAGCGACTTGGGAAATGGAGCTCAGGGGCACTGCACTTCCCAAACCTGCAGAGTTCTAAACGATAACTATCGCCCCAAAATATATTGAGGTCAGGCTACGAAGAGGTGTTGAACGCAAGGCAGAATTGCAGGAAACGGATGTCAACGGGTACATCGGAATGGCCCGATAGCACATGAAAAGCGCCAGAACGTGGACAATGATGCGGTTGGCCAAAAAGGGCGTATGCGTTTTTTCCTGAATATATTCAGGAAAAAACGCATACGCCCTTTTTGGCCAACCAAGCAACCTGGGAGAGCAAATCAGCAATACAAAGAAATCTCTCGCGCCCCCGGGGGCAAAAGGGCCAGGCGGAAAAATTCTAAAAACCAGAAAGGCAGGACAGCCCACGGAGTCAAGGGAGCCTTGTTAAGCTGATGGGCGGGATGTCAATGGCCAACAGCCAATCTTCACAAATGTATCCTCTTTCCCAAACCATGTAAAACACAGAACCACAGAGCATAGGGCACTTCCACACATGGGCGTTGACCTCGGGAAAATGAAAAAATCAACCAGACACAGGGACCCCAAAGTTGAGGGCTGCTGTCTTGACAAGAACCTCCACTCCGGTACACGTTTCATATCCCAGGAAAGAGCCAAGTGGACAAAGACGAGTGGACAAGTGGACAAAGACAAGTGGACAAGTGGACAAGTGGTGCTACGTAGGTCCAATGGAGTGTCACTCAGCCATGAAATCCACGTCATAAGGCTGGTAGCAGCATCCTGAGTGGATTTAGGTACGATCATCCTCAGTGAAATAAGTCCCACAAAAAAAGAAACTTATGATATCACTTATCGAGGGAATGTAAAAATCGCTCCCCATGCACGGAATCCCCAAACAGAACAGAGTCACGCTTTTAGAAAACACACTTATGCCTGCTTCAGGGGAAAGGTGAGGTGGGGTGACGCATAAAACTCGAGTTTGAAATGAGCACACATACCCTTCCGAAAACCGAATATGGAATGGACACGACCTACTCCTTGCTCAATCAACTGGACTCACCAGACCCTGTTCATCGCACAAGTATCTATCCGACTAGTAAGCATCTTAAAAGCTAAGTCTTGATATCTCTGTGTAAGTGCATCAAGTGTGTGTAAAGCGGCCTAAAACCAGCAGGGAAAATCAGCTCAGACCCATTCTGAGGATACATTTCCAACATAAAGAAGAAACAAGCAGGGCAAAACAGAGAGAAATTCTTCCAAAATGCGTTCAGGGACTGGCATGCAACCAGGATTGACCACATCTACAGCCCCAGCGGCGGAAGACATAAGGCTGGACACTCTTGGGGCTGAGACGATTGGTGAGGTTGGGAAAGCAAATGCAGACCCTTGAAAGGAATCCTGCGTGCTCCCCATTCCATGGGTCCCAACTCTCCAGGTTCAACGCAATCTTCCGACAGCGAAAGCACTCATTGGAAACCCAGCGGATGCTACACCGTGGGATCGGGAAAGCTTTCTGAAACTCACCTCAGTTTTCATCTCCTGGTGCTCGTGTTCTCCATTCAGGCCCCCTTACTAACAATCTCCCCACTTGGAGACTCGGCGCCTTTCCATGCCTCTTTCGTACCGTCTGCAATTTGTCCGCAGGATGAACTGCAAGAGGGGGAACCAATGAGAGACTCGCTGGAGGTGTTTGGTCGGGCACATGTCACTCTCATTTCCCATCACGAAGAAGAATTCACCAGAGGTTCAGCCTGCCACCGCGGATCGACAATAGGGCGTGAAGCCATCCAGCCGTGTTGCGTCCCACTCACAAAAAAGCGACTTGGGAAATGGAGCTCAGGGGCACTGCACTTCCCAAACCTGCAGAGTTCTAAACGATAACTATCGCCCCAAAATATATTGAGGTCAGGCTACGAAGAGGCGTTGAACGCAAGGCAGAATTGCAGGAAACGGATGTCAACGGGTACATCGGAATGGCCCGATAGCACATGAAAAGCGCCAGAACGTGGACAATGATGCGGTTGGCCAAAAAGAGCGTATGCGTTTTTTCCTGAATATATTCAGGAAAAAACGCATACGCTCTTTTTGGCCAACCAAGCAACCTGGGAGAGCAAATCAGCACTACAAAGAAATCTCTCGCCCCCCCCCCCCCGGGGCAAAAGGGCCAGGCGAAAAAAGTCTAAAAACCAGAAAGGCAGGACAGCCCACGGAGTCAAGGGAGCCTTGTTAAGCTGATGGGCGGGATGTCAATGGCCAACAGCCAATCTTCACAAATGTATCCTCTTTCCCAAACCATGTAAAACACAGAACCACAGAGCATAGGGCACTTCCACACATGGGCGTTGACCTTGGGAAAATGAAAAAATCAACCAGACACAGGGACCCCAAAGTTGAGGGCTGCTGTCTTGACAAGAACCTCCACTCCGGTACACGTTTCATATCCCAGGAAAGAGCCAAGTGGACAAAGACGAGTGGACAAGTGGACAAAGACAAGTGGACAAGTGGACAAGTGGTGCTACGTAGGTCCAATGGAGTGTCACTCAGCCATGAAATCCACGTCATGAGGCTGGTAGCAGCATCCTGAGTGGATTTAGCTACGATCATCCTCAGTGAAATAAGTCCCACAAAAAAAGAAACTTATGATATCACTTATCGAGGGAATGTAAAAATCGCTCCCCATGAACGGAATCCCCAAACAGAACAGAGTCACGCTTTTAGAAAACACACTTATGCCTGCTTCAGGGGAAAGGTGAGGTGGGGTGACGCATAAAACTCGAGTTTGAAATGAGCACACATACCCTTCCGAAAACCGAATATGGAATGGACACGACCTACTCCTTGCTCAATCAACTGGACTCACCAGACCCTGTTCATCGCACAAGTATCTATCCGACTAGTAAGCATCTTAAAAGCTAAGTCTTGATATCTCTGTGTAAGTGCATCAAGTGTGTGTAAAGCGGCCTAAAACCAGCAGGGAAAATCAGCTCAGACCCATTCTGAGGATACATTTCCAACATAAAGAAGAAACAAGCAGGGCAAAACAGAGAGAAATTCTTCCAAAATGCGTTCAGGGACTGGCATGCAACCAGGATTGACCACATCTACAGCCCCAGCGGCGGAAGACATAAGGCTGGACACTCTTGGGGCTGAGACGATTGGTGAGGTTGGGAAAGCAAATGCAGACCCTTGAAAGGAATCCTGCGTGCTCCCCATTCCATGGGTCCCAACTCTCCAGGTTCAACGCAATCTTCCGACAGCGAAAGCACTCATTGGAAACCCAGCGGATGCTACACCGTGGGATCGGGAAAGCTTTCTGAAACTCACTTCAGTTTTCATCTCCTGGTGCTCGTGTTCTCCATTCAGGCCCCCTTACTAACAATCTCCCCACTTGGAGACTCGGCGCCTTTCCATGCCTCTTTCGTACCGTCTGCAATTTGTCCGCAGGATGAACTGCAAGAGGGGGAACCAATGAGAGACTCGCTGGAGGTGTTTGGTCGGGCACATGTCACTCTCATTTCCCATCACGAAGAAGAATTCACCAGAGGTTCAGCCTGCCACCGCGGATCGACAATAGGGCGTGAAGCCATCCAGCCGTGTTGCGTCCCACTCACAAAAAAGCGACTTGGGAAATGGAGCTCAGGGGCACTGCACTTCCCAAACCTGCAGAGTTCTAAACGATAACTATCGCCCCAAAATATATTGAGGTCAGGCTACGAAGAGGCGTTGAACGCAAGGCAGAATTGCAGGAAACGGATGTCAACGGGTACATCGGAATGGCCCGATAGCACATGAAAAGCGCCAGAACGTGGACAATGATGCGGTTGGCCAAAAAGAGCGTATGCGTTTTTTCCTGAATATATTCAGGAAAAAACGCATACGCTCTTTTTGGCCAACCAAGCAACCTGGGAGAGCAAATCAGCACTACAAAGAAATCTCTCGCCCCCCCCCCCGGGGCAAAAGGGCCAGGCGAAAAAAGTCTAAAAACCAGAAAGGCAGGACAGCCCACGGAGTCAAGGGAGCCTTGTTAAGCTGATGGGCGGGATGTCAATGGCCAACAGCCAATCTTCACAAATGTATCCTCTTTCCCAAACCATGTAAAACACAGAAGCACAGAGCATAGGGCACTTCCACACATGGGCGTTGACCTTGGGAAAATGAAAAAATCAACCAGACACAGGGACCCCAAAGTTGAGGGCTGCTGTCTTGACAAGAACCTCCACTCCGGTACACGTTTCATATCCCAGGAAAGAGCCAAGTGGACAAAGACGAGTGGACAAGTGGACAAAGACAAGTGGACAAGTGGACAAGTGGTGCTACGTAGGTCCAATGGAGTGTCACTCAGCCATGAAATCCACGTCATGAGGCTGGTAGCAGCATCCTGAGTGGATTTAGGTACGATCATCCTCAGTGAAATAAGTCCCACAAAAAAAGAAACTTATGATATCACTTATCGAGGGAATGTAAAAATCGCTCCCCATGAACGGAATCCCCAAACAGAACAGAGTCACGCTTTTAGAAAACACACTTATGCCTGCTTCAGGGGAAAGGTGAGGTGGGGTGACGCATAAAACTCGAGTTTGAAATGAGCACACATACCCTTCCGAAAACCGAATATGGAATGGACACGACCTACTCCTTGCTCAATCAACTGGACTCACCAGACCCTGTTCATCGCACAAGTATCTATCCGACTAGTAAGCATCTTAAAAGCTAAGTCTTGATATCTCTGTGTAAGTGCATCAAGTGTGTGTAAAGCGGCCTAAAACCAGCAGGGAAAATCAGCTCAGACCCATTCTGAGGATACATTTCCAACATAAAGAAGAAACAAGCAGGGCAAAACAGAGAGAAATTCTTCCAAAATGCGTTCAGGGACTGGCATGCAACCAGGATTGACCACATCTACAGCCCCAGCGGTGGAAGACATAAGGCTGGACACTCTTGGGGCTGAGATGATTGGTGAGGTTGGGAAAGCAAATGCAGACCCTTGAAAGGAATCCTGCGTGCTCCCCATTCCATGGGTCCCAACTCTCCAGGTTCAACGCAATCTTCCGACAGCGAAAGCACTCATTGGAAACCCAGCGGATGCTACACCGTGGGATCGGGAAAGCTTTCTGAAACTCACCTCAGTTTTCATCTCCTGGTGCTCGTGTTCTCCATTCAGGCCCCCTTACTAACAATCTCCCCACTTGGAGACTCGGCGCCTTTCCATGCCTCTTTCGTACCGTCTGCAATTTGTCCGCAGGATGAACTGCAAGAGGGGGAACCAATGAGAGACTCGCTGGAGGTGTTTGGTCGGGCACATGTCACTCTCATTTCCCATCACGAAGAAGAATTCACCAGAGGTTCAGCCTGCCACCGCGGATCGACAAGAGGGCGTGAAGCCATCCAGCCGTGTTGCGTCCCACTCACAAAAAAGCGACTTGGGAAATGGAGCTCAGGGGCACTGCACTTCCCAAACCTGCAGAGTTCTAAACGATAACTATCGCCCCAAAATATATTGAGGTCAGGCTACGAAGAGGTGTTGAACGCAAGGCAGAATTGCAGGAAACGGATGTCAACGGGTACATCGGAATGGCCCAATAGCACATGAAAAGCGCCAGAACGTGGACAATGATGCGGTTGGCCAAAAAGGGCGTATGCGTTTTTTCCTGAATATATTCAGGAAAAAACGCATACGCCCTTTTTGGCCAACCAAGCAACCTGGGAGAGCAAATCAGCACTACAAAGAAATCTCTCGCCCCCCCGGGGGCAAAAGGGCCAGGCGGAAAAATTCTAAAAACCAGAAAGGCAGGACAGCCCACGGAGTCAAGGGAGCCTTGTTAAGCTGATGGGCGGGATGTCAATGGCCAACAGCCAATCTTCACAAATGTATCCTCTTTCCCAAACCATGTAAAACACAGAACCACAGAGCATAGGGCACTTCCACACATGGGCGTTGACCTCGGGAAAATGAAAAAATCAACCAGACACAGGGACCCCAAAGTTGAGGGCTGCTGTCTTGACAAGAACCTCCACTCCGGTACACGTTTCATATCCCAGGAAAGAGCCAAGTGGACAAAGACGAGTGGACAAGTGGACAAAGACAAGTGGACAAGTGGACAAGTGGTGCTACGTAGGTCCAATGGAGTGTCACTCAGCCATGAAATCCACGTCATAAGGCTGGTAGCAGCATCCTGAGTGGATTTAGGTACGATCATCCTCAGTGAAATAAGTCCCACAAAAAAAGAAACTTATGATATCACTTATCGAGGGAATGTAAAAATCGCTCCCCATGCACGGAATCCCCAAACAGAACAGAGTCACGCTTTTAGAAAACACACTTATGCCTGCTTCAGGGGAAAGGTGAGGTGGGGTGACGCATATAACCGAGTTTGAAATGAGCACACATACCCTTCCGAAAACCGAATATGGAATGGACACGACCTACTCCTTGCTCAATCAACTGGACTCACCAGACCCTGTTCATCGCACAAGTATCTATCCGACTAGTAAGCATCTTAAAAGCTAAGTCTTGATATCTCTGTGTAAGTGCATCAAGTGTGTGTAAAGCGGCCTAAAACCAGCAGGGAAAATCAGCTCAGACCCATTCTGAGGATACATTTCCAACATAAAGAAGAAACAAGCAGGGCAAAACAGAGAGAAATTCTTCCAAAATGCGTTCAGGGACTGGCATGCAACCAGGATTGACCACATCTACAGCCCCAGAGGCGGAAGACATAAGGCTGGACACTCTTGGGGCTGAGACGATTGGTGAGGTTGGGAAAGCAAATGCAGACCCTTGAAAGGAATCCTGCGTGCTCCCCATTCCATGGGTCCCAACTCTCCAGGTTCAACGCAATCTTCCGACAGCGAAAGCACTCATTGGAAACCCAGCGGATGCTACACCGTGGGATCGGGAAAGCTTTCTGAAACTCACCTCAGTTTTCATCTCCTGGTGCTCGTGTTCTCCATTCAGGCCCCCTTACTAACAATCTCCCCACTTGGAGACTCGGCGCCTTTCCATGCCTCTTTCGTACCGTCTGCAATTTGTCCGCAGGATGAACTGCAAGAGGGGGAACCAATGAGAGACTCGCTGGAGGTGTTTGGTCGGCCACATGTCACTCTCATTTCCCATCACGAAGAAGAATTCACCAGAGGTTCAGCCTGCCACCGCGGATCGACAAGAGGGCGTGAAGCCATCCAGCCGTGTTGCGTCCCACTCACAAAAAAGCGACTTGGGAAATGGAGCTCAGGGGCACTGCACTTCCCAAACCTGCAGAGTTCTAAACGATAACTATCGCCCCAAAATATATTGAGGTCAGGCTACGAAGAGGCGTTGAACGCAAGGCAGAATTGCAGGAAATGGATGTCAACGGGTACATCGGAATGGCCCCGATAGCACACGAAAAGCGCCAGAACGTGGACAATGATGCGGTTGGCCAAAAAGGGCGTATGCGTTTTTTCCTGAATATATTCAGGAAAAAACGCATACGCCCTTTTTGGCCAACCAAGCAACCTGGGAGAGCAAATCAGCACTACAAAGAAATCTCTCGCCCCCCCCCCCGGGGCAAAAGGGCCAGGCGAAAAAAGTCTAAAAACCAGAAAGGCAGGACAGCCCACGGAGTCAAGGGAGCCTTGTTAAGCTGATGGGCGGGATGTCAATGGCCAACAGCCAATCTTCACAAGTGTATCCTCTTTCCCAAACCATGTAAAACACAGAACCACAGAGCATAGGGCACTTCCACACATGGGCGTTGACCTTGGGAAAATGAAAAAATCAACCAGACACAGGGACCCCAAAGTTGAGGGCTGCTGTCTTGACAAGAACCTCCACTCCGGTACACGTTTCATATCCCAGGAAAGAGCCAAGTGGACAAAGACGAGTGGACAAGTGGACAAAGACAAGTGGACAAGTGGACAAGTGGTGCTACGTAGGTCCAATGGAGTGTCACTCAGCCATGAAATCCACGTCATGAGGCTGGTAGCAGCATCCTGAGTGGATTTAGGTACGATCATCCTCAGTGAAATAAGTCCCACAAAAAAAGAAACTTATGATATCACTTATCGAGGGAATGTAAAAATCGCTCCCCATGAACGGAATCCCCAAACAGAACAGAGTCACGCTTTTAGAAAACACACTTATGCCTGCTTCAGGGGAAAGGTGAGGTGGGGTGACGCATAAAACTCGAGTTTGAAATGAGCACACATACCCTTCCGAAAACCGAATATGGAATGGACACGACCTACTCCTTGCTCAATCAACTGGACTCACCAGACCCTGTTCATCGCACAAGTATCTATCCGACTAGTAAGCATCTTAAAAGCTAAGTCTTGATATCTCTGTGTAAGTGCATCAAGTGTGTGTAAAGCGGCCTAAAACCAGCAGGGAAAATCAGCTCAGACCCATTCTGAGGATACATTTCCAACATAAAGAAGAAACAAGCAGGGCAAAACAGAGAGAAATTCTTCCAAAATGCGTTCAGGGACTGGCATGCAACCAGGATTGACCACATCTACAGCCCCAGCGGCGGAAGACATAAGGCTGGACACTCTTGGGGCTGAGACGATTGGTGAGGTTGGGAAAGCAAATGCAGACCCTTGAAAGGAATCCTGCGTGCTCCCCATTCCATGGGTCCCAACTCTCCAGGTTCAACGCAATCTTCCGACAGCGAAAGCACTCATTGGAAACCCAGCGGATGCTACACCGTGGGATCGGGAAAGCTTTCTGAAACTCACCTCAGTTTTCATCTCCTGGTGCTCGTGTTCTCCATTCAGGCCCCCTTACTAACAATCTCCCCACTTGGAGACTCGGCGCCTTTCCATGCCTCTTTCGTACCGTCTGCAATTTGTCCGCAGGATGAACTGCAAGAGGGGGAACCAATGAGAGACTCGCTGGAGGTGTTTGGTCGGGCACATGTCACTCTCATTTCCCATCACGAAGAAGAATTCACCAGAGGTTCAGCCTGCCACCGCGGATTGACAATAGGGCGTGAAGCCATCCAGCCGTGTTGCGTCCCACTCACAAAAAAGCGACTTGGGAAATGGAGCTCAGGGGCACTGCACTTCCCAAACCTGCAGAGTTCTAAACGATAACTATCGCCCCAAAATATATTGAGGTCAGGCTACGAAGAGGCGTTGAACGCAAGGCAGAATTGCAGGAAACGGATGTCAACGGGTACATCGGAATGGCCCGATAGCACATGAAAAGCGCCAGAACGTGGACAATGATGCGGTTGGCCAAAAAGGGCGTATGCGTTTTTTCCTGAATATATTCAGGAAAAAACGCATACGCCCTTTTTGGCCAACCAAGCAACCTGGGAGAGCAAATCAGCACTACAAAGAAATCTCTCGCCCCCCCCCCGGGGCAAAAGGGCCAGGCGAAAAAAGTCTAAAAACCAGAAAGGCAGGACAGCCCACGGAGTCAAGGGAGCCTTGTTAAGCTGATGGGCGGGATGTCAATGGCCAACAGCCAATCTTCACAAATGTATCCTCTTTCCCAAACCATGTAAAACACAGAACCACAGAGCATAGGGCACTTCCACACATGGGCGTTGACCTTGGGAAAATGAAAAAATCAACCAGACACATGGACCCCAAAGTTGAGGGCTGCTGTCTTGACAAGAACCTTCACTCCGGTACACGTTTCATATCCCAGGAAAGAGCCAAGTGGACAAAGACGAGTGGACAAGTGGACAAAGACAAGTGGACAAGTGGACAAGTGGTGCTACGTAGGTCCAATGGAGTGTCACTCAGCCATGAAATCCACGTCATGAGGCTGGTAGCAGCATCCTGAGTGGATTTAGCTACGATCATCCTCAGTGAAATAAGTCCCACAAAAAAAGAAACTTATGATATCACTTATCGAGGGAATGTAAAAATCGCTCCCCATGAACGGAATCCCCAAACAGAACAGAGTCACGCTTTTAGAAAACACACTTATGCCTGCTTCAGGGGAAAGGTGAGGTGGGGTGACGCATAAAACTCGAGTTTGAAATGAGCACACATACCCTTCCGAAAACCGAATATGGAATGGACACGACCTACTCCTTGCTCAATCAACTGGACTCACCAGACCCTGTTCATCGCACAAGTATCTATCCGACTAGTAAGCATCTTAAAAGCTAAGTCTTGATATCTCTGTGTAAGTGCATCAAGTGTGTGTAAAGCGGCCTAAAACCAGCAGCGAAAATCAGCTCAGACCCATTCTGAGGATACATTTCCAACATAAAGAAGAAACAAGCAGGGCAAAACAGAGAGAAATTCTTCCAAAATGCGTTCAGGGACTGGCATGCAACCAGGATTGACCACATCTACAGCCCCAGCGGCAGAAGACATAAGGCTGGACACTCTTGGGGCTGAGACGATTGGTGAGGTTGGGAAAGCAAATGCAGACCCTTGAAAGGAATCCTGCGTGCTCCCCATTCCATGGGTCCCAACTCTCCAGGTTCAACGCAATCTTCCGACAGCGAAAGCACTCATTGGAAACCCAGCGGATGCTACACCGTGGGATCGGGAAAGCTTTCTGAAACTCACCTCAGTTTTCATCTCCTGGTGCTCGTGTTCTCCATTCAGGCCCCCTTACTAACAATCTCCCCACTTGGAGACTCGGCGCCTTTCCATGCCTCTTTCGTACCGTCTGCAATTTGTCCGCAGGATGAACTGCAAGAGGGGGAACCAATGAGAGACTCGCTGGAGGTGTTTGGTCGGGCACATGTCACTCTCATTTCCCATCACGAAGAAGAATTCACCAGAGGTTCAGCCTGCCACCGCGGATTGACAATAGGGCGTGAAGCCATCCAGCCGTGTTGCGTCCCACTCACAAAAAAGCGACTTGGGAAATGGAGCTCAGGGGCACTGCACTTCCCAAACCTGCAGAGTTCTAAACGATAACTATCGCCCCAAAATATATTGAGGTCAGGCTACGAAGAGGCGTTGAACGCAAGGCAGAATTGCAGGAAACGGATGTCAACGGGTACATCGGAATGGCCCGATAGCACATGAAAAGCGCCAGAACGTGGACAATGATGCGGTTGGCCAAAAAGGGCGTATGCGTTTTTTCCTGAATATATTCAGGAAAAAACGCATACGCCCTTTTTGGCCAACCAAGCAACCTGGGAGAGCAAATCAGCACTACAAAGAAATCTCTCGCCCCCCCCCCCGGGGCAAAAGGGCCAGGCGAAAAAAGTCTAAAAACCAGAAAGGCAGGACAGCCCACGGAGTCAAGGGAGCCTTGTTAAGCTGATGGGCGGGATGTCAATGGCCAACAGCCAATCTTCACAAATGTATCCTCTTTCCCAAACCATGTAAAACACAGAACCACAGAGCATAGGGCACTTCCACACATGGGCGTTGACCTTGGGAAAATGAAAAAATCAACCAGACACATGGACCCCAAAGTTGAGGGCTGCTGTCTTGACAAGAACCTTCACTCCGGTACACGTTTCATATCCCAGGAAAGAGCCAAGTGGACAAAGACGAGTGGACAAGTGGACAAAGACAAGTGGACAAGTGGACAAGTGGTGCTACGTAGGTCCAATGGAGTGTCACTCAGCCATGAAATCCACGTCATGAGGCTGGTAGCAGCATCCTGAGTGGATTTAGCTACGATCATCCTCAGTGAAATAAGTCCCACAAAAAAAGAAACTTATGATATCACTTATCGAGGGAATGTAAAAATCGCTCCCCATGAACGGAATCCCCAAACAGAACAGAGTCACGCTTTTAGAAAACACACTTATGCCTGCTTCAGGGGAAAGGTGAGGTGGGGTGACGCATAAAACTCGAGTTTGAAATGAGCACACATACCCTTCCGAAAACCGAATATGGAATGGACACGACCTACTCCTTGCTCAATCAACTGGACTCACCAGACCCTGTTCATCGCACAAGTATCTATCCGACTAGTAAGCATCTTAAAAGCTAAGTCTTGATATCTCTGTGTAAGTGCATCAAGTGTGTGTAAAGCGGCCTAAAACCAGCAGCGAAAATCAGCTCAGACCCATTCTGAGGATACATTTCCAACATAAAGAAGAAACAAGCAGGGCAAAACAGAGAGAAATTCTTCCAAAATGCGTTCAGGGACTGGCATGCAACCAGGATTGACCACATCTACAGCCCCAGCGGCAGAAGACATAAGGCTGGACACTCTTGGGGCTGAGACGATTGGTGAGGTTGGGAAAGCAAATGCAGACCCTTGAAAGGAATCCTGCGTGCTCCCCATTCCATGGGTCCCAACTCTCCAGGTTCAACGCAATCTTCCGACAGCGAAAGCACTCATTGGAAACCCAGCGGATGCTACACCGTGGGATCGGGAAAGCTTTCTGAAACTCACCTCAGTTTTCATCTCCTGGTGCTCGTGTTCTCCATTCAGGCCCCCTTACTAACAATCTCCCCACTTGGAGACTCGGCGCCTTTCCATGCCTCTTTCGTACCGTCTGCAATTTGTCCGCAGGATGAACTGCAAGAGGGGGAACCAATGAGAGACTCGCTGGAGGTGTTTGGTCGGCCACATGTCACTCTCATTTCCCATCACGAAGAAGAATTCACCAGAGGTTCAGCCTGCCACCGCGGATCGACAAGAGGGCATGAAGCCATCCAGCCGTGTTGCGTCCCACTCACAAAAAAGCGACTTGGGAAATGGAGCTCAGGGGCACTGCACTTCCCAAACCTGCAGAGTTCTAAACGATAACTATCGCCCCAAAATATATTGAGGTCAGGCTACGAAGAGGCGTTGAACGCAAGGCAGAATTGCAGGAAATGGATGTCAACTGGTACATCGGAATGGCCCCGATAGCACACGAAAAGCGCCAGAACGTGGACAATGATGCGGTTGGCCAAAAAGGGCGTATGCGTTTTTTCCTGAATATATTCAGGAAAAAACGCATACGCCCTTTTTGGCCAACCAAGCAACCTGGGAGAGCAAATCAGCACTACAAAGAAATCTCTCGCCCCCCCCCCCCCGGGGCAAAAGGGCCAGGCGAAAAAAGTCTAAAAACCAGAAAGGCAGGACAGCCCACGGAGTCAAGGGAGCATTGTTAAGCTGATGGGCGGGATGTCAATGGCCAACAGCCAATCTTCACAAGTGTATCCTCTTTCCCAAACCATGTAAAACACAGAACCACAGAGCATAGGGCACTTCCACACATGGGCGTTGACCTTGGGAAAATGAAAAAATCAACCAGACACAGGGACCCCAAAGTTGAGGGCTGCTGTCTTGACAAGAACCTCCACTCCGGTACACGTTTCATATCCCAGGAAAGAGCCAAGTGGACAAAGACGAGTGGACAAGTGGACAAAGACAAGTGGACAAGTGGACAAGTGGTGCTACGTAGGTCCAATGGAGTGTCACTCAGCCATGAAATCCACGTCATGAGGCTGGTAGCAGCATCCTGAGTGGATTTAGGTACGATCATCCTCAGTGAAATAAGTCCCACAAAAAAAGAAACTTATGATATCACTTATCGAGGGAATGTAAAAATCGCTCCCCATGAACGGAATCCCCAAACAGAACAGAGTCACGCTTTTAGAAAACACACTTATGCCTGCTTCAGGGGAAAGGTGAGGTGGGGTGACGCATAAAACTCGAGTTTGAAATGAGCACACATACCCTTCCGAAAACCGAATATGGAATGGACACGACCTACTCCTTGCTCAATCAACTGGACTCACCAGACCCTGTTCATCGCACAAGTATCTATCCGACTAGTAAGCATCTTAAAAGCTAAGTCTTGATATCTCTGTGTAAGTGCATCAAGTGTGTGTAAAGCGGCCTAAAACCAGCAGGGAAAATCAGCTCAGACCCATTCTGAGGATACATTTCCAACATAAAGAAGAAACAAGCAGGGCAAAACAGAGAGAAATTCTTCCAAAATGCGTTCAGGGACTGGCATGCAACCAGGATTGACCACATCTACAGCCCCAGCGGCGGAAGACATAAGGCTGGACACTCTTCGGGCTGAGACGATTGGTGAGGTTGGGAAAGCAAATGCAGACCCTTGAAAGGAATCCTGCGTGCTCCCCATTCCATGGGTCCCAACTCTCCAGGTTCAACGCAATCTTCCGACAGCGAAAGCACTCATTGGAAACCCAGCGGATGCTACACCGTGGGATCGGGAAAGCTTTCTGAAACTCACCTCAGTTTTCATCTCCTGGTGCTCGTGTTCTCCATTCAGGCCCCCTTACTAACAATCTCCCCACTTGGAGACTCGGCGCCTTTCCATGCCTCTTTCGTACCGTCTGCAATTTGTCCGCAGGATGAACTGCAAGAGGGGGAACCAATGAGAGACTCGCTGGAGGTGTTTGGTCGGGCACATGTCACTCTCATTTCCCATCACGAAGAAGAATTCACCAGAGGTTCAGCCTGCCACCGCGGATCGACAATAGGGCGTGAAGCCATCCAGCCGTGTTGCGTCCCACTCACAAAAAAGCGACTTGGGAAATGGAGCTCAGGGGCACTGCACTTCCCAAACCTGCAGAGTTCTAAACGATAACTATCGCCCCAAAATATATTGAGGTCAGGCTACGAAGAGGCGTTGAACGCAAGGCAGAATTGCAGGAAACGGATGTCAACGGGTATATCGGAATGGCCCCGATAGCACATGAAAAGCGCCAGAACGTGGACAATGATGCGGTTGGCCAAAAAGAGCGTATGCGTTTTTTCCTGAATATATTCAGGAAAAAACGCATACGCTCTTTTTGGCCAACCAAGCAACCTGGGACAGCAAATCAGCACTACAAAGAAATCTCTCGCCCCCCCCCCCGGGGCAAAAGGGCCAGGCGAAAAAAGTCTAAAAACCAGAAAGGCAGGACAGCCCACGGAGTCAAGGGAGCCTTGTTAAGCTGATGGGCGGGATGTCAATGGCCAACAGCCAATCTTCACAAATGTATCCTCTTTCCCAAACCATGTAAAACACAGAACCACAGAGCATAGGGCACTTCCACACATGGGCGTTGACCTTGGGAAAATGAAAAAATCAACCAGACACAGGGACCCCAAAGTTGAGGGCTGCTGTCTTGACAAGAACCTCCACTCCGGTACACGTTTCATATCCCAGGAAAGAGCCAAGTGGACAAAGACGAGTGGACAAGTGGACAAAGACAAGTGGACAAGTGGACAAGTGGTGCTACGTAGGTCCAATGGAGTGTCACTCAGCCATGAAATCCACGTCATGAGGCTGGTAGCAGCATCCTGAGTGGATTTAGCTACGATCATCCTCAGTGAAATAAGTCCCACAAAAAAAGAAACTTATGATATCACTTATCGAGGGAATGTAAAAATCGCTCCCCATGAACGGAATCCCCAAACAGAACAGAGTCACGCTTTTAGAAAACACACTTATGCCTGCTTCAGGGGAAAGGTGAGGTGGGGTGACGCATAAAACTCGAGTTTGAAATGAGCACACATACCCTTCCGAAAACCGAATATGGAATGGACACGACCTACTCCTTGCTCAATCAACTGGACTCACCAGACCCTGTTCATCGCACAAGTATCTATCCGACTAGTAAGCATCTTAAAAGCTAAGTCTTGATATCTCTGTGTAAGTGCATCAAGTGTGTGTAAAGCGGCCTAAAACCAGCAGGGAAAATCAGCTCAGACCCATTCTGAGGATACATTTCCAACATAAAGAAGAAACAAGCAGGGCAAAACAGAGAGAAATTCTTCCATAATGCGTTCAGGGACTGGCATGCAACCAGGATTGACCACATCTACAGCCCCAGCGGCGGAAGACATAAGGCTGGACACTCTTGGGGCTGAGACGATTGGTGAGGTTGGGAAAGCAAATGCAGACCCTTGAAAGGAATCCTGCGTGCTCCCCATTCCATGGGTCCCAACTCTCCAGGTTCAACGCAATCTTCCGACAGCGAAAGCACTCATTGGAAACCCAGCGGATGCTACACCGTGGGATCGGGAAAGCTTTCTGAAACTCACTTCAGTTTTCATCTCCTGGTGCTCGTGTTCTCCATTCAGGCCCCCTTACTAACAATCTCCCCACTTGGAGACTCGGCGCCTTTCCATGCCTCTTTCGTACCGTCTGCAATTTGTCCGCAGGATGAACTGCAAGAGGGGGAACCAATGAGAGACTCGCTGGAGGTGTTTGCTCGGGCACATGTCACTCTCATTTCCCATCACGAAGAAGAATTCACCAGAGGTTCAGCCTGCCACCGCGGATCGACAATAGGGCGTGAAGCCATCCAGCCGTGTTGCGTCCCACTCACAAAAAAGCGACTTGGGAAATGGAGCTCAGGGGCACTGCACTTCCCAAACCTGCAGAGTTCTAAACGATAACTATCGCCCCAAAATATATTGAGGTCAGGCTACGAAGAGGCGTTGAACGCAAGGCAGAATTGCAGGAAACGGATGTCAACGGGTACATCGGAATGGCCCGATAGCACATGAAAAGCGCCAGAACGTGGACAATGATGCGGTTGGCCAAAAAGAGCGTATGCGTTTTTTCCTGAATATATTCAGGAAAAAACGCATACGCTCTTTTTGGCCAACCAAGCAACCTGGGAGAGCAAATCAGCACTACAAAGAAATCTCTCGCCCCCCCCCCCCGGGGCAAAAGGGCCAGGCGAAAAAAGTCTAAAAACCAGAAAGGCAGGACAGCCCACGGAGTCAAGGGAGCCTTGTTAAGCTGATGGGCGGGATGTCAATGGCCAACAGCCAATCTTCACAAATGTATCCTCTTTCCCAAACCATGTAAAACACAGAAGCACAGAGCATAGGGCACTTCCACACATGGGCGTTGACCTTGGGAAAATGAAAAAATCAACCAGACACAGGGACCCCAAAGTTGAGGGCTGCTGTCTTGACAAGAACCTCCACTCCGGTACACGTTTCATATCCCAGGAAAGAACCAAGTGGACAACGACGAGTGGACAAGTGGACAAAGACAAGTGGACAAGTGGACAAGTGGTGCTACGTAGGTCCAATGGAGTGTCACTCAGCCATGAAATCCACGTCATGAGGCTGGTAGCAGCATCCTGAGTGGATTTAGGTACGATCATCCTCAGTGAAATAAGTCCCACAAAAAAAGAAACTTATGATATCACTTATCGAGGGAATGTAAAAATCGCTCCCCATGAACGGAATCCCCAAACAGAACAGAGTCACGCTTTTAGAAAACACACTTATGCCTGCTTCAGGGGAAAGGTGAGGTGGGGTGACGCATAAAACTCGAGTTTGAAATGAGCACACATACCCTTCCGAAAACCGAATATGGAATGGACACGACCTACTCCTTGCTCAATCAACTGGACTCACCAGACCCTGTTCATCGCACAAGTATCTATCCGACTAGTAAGCATCTTAAAAGCTAAGTCTTGATATCTCTGTGTAAGTGCATCAAGTGTGTGTAGAGCGGCCTAAAACCAGCAGGGAAAATCAGCTCAGACCCATTCTGAGGATACATTTCCAACATAAAGAAGAAACAAGCAGGGCAAAACAGAGAGAAATTCTTCCAAAATGCGTTCAGGGACTGGCATGCAACCAGGATTGACCACATCTACAGCCCCAGCGGCAGAAGACATAAGGCTGGACACTCTTGGGGCTGAGACGATTGGTGAGGTTGGGAAAGCAAATGCAGACCCTTGAAAGGAATCCTGCGTGCTCCCCATTCCATGGGTCCCAACTCTCCAGGTTCAACGCAATCTTCCGACAGCGAAAGCACTCATTGGAAACCCAGCGGATGCTACACCGTGGGATCGGGAAAGCTTTCTGAAACTCACCTCAGTTTTCATCTCCTGGTGCTCGTGTTCTCCATTCAGGCCCCCTTACTAACAATCTCCCCACTTGGAGACTCGGCGCCTTTCCATGCCTCTTTCGTACCGTCTGCAATTTGTCCGCAGGATGAACTGCAAGAGGGGGAACCAATGAGAGACTCGCTGGAGGTGTTTGGTCGGGCACATGTCACTCTCATTTCCCATCACGAAGAAGAATTCACCAGAGGTTCAGCCTGCCACCGCGGATCGACAAGAGGGCGTGAAGCCATCCAGCCGTGTTGCGTCCCACTCACAAAAAAGCGACTTGGGAAATGGAGCTCAGGGGCACTGCACTTCCCAAACCTGCAGAGTTCTAAACGATAACTATCGCCCCAAAATATATTGAGGTCAGGCTACGAAGAGGCGTTGAACGCAAGGCAGAATTGCAGGAAACGGATGTCAACGGGTACATCGGAATGGCCCCGATAGCACATGAAAAGCGCCAGAACGTGGACAATGATGGGGTTGGCCAAAAAGGGCGTATGCGTTTTTTCCTGAATATATTCAGGAAAAAACGCATACGCCCTTTTTGGCCAACCAAGGAACCTGGGAGAGCAAATCAGCACTACAAAGAAATCTCTCGCCCCCCCCCCCGGGGCAAAAGGGCCAGGCGAAAAAAGTCTAAAAACCAGAAAGGCAGGACAGCCCACGGAGTCAAGGGAGCCTTGTTAAGCTGATGGGCGGGATGTCAATGGCCAACAGCCAATCTTCACAAGTGTATCCTCTTTCCCAAACCATGTAAAACACAGAACCACAGAGCATAGGGCACTTCCACACATGGGCGTTGACCTTGGGAAAATGAAAAAATCAACCAGACACAGGGACCCCAAAGTTGAGGGCTGCTGTCTTGACAAGAACCTCCACTCCGGTACACGTTTCATATCCCAGGAAAGAGCCAAGTGGACAAAGACGAGTGGACAAGTGGACAAAGACAAGTGGACAAGTGGACAAGTGGTGCTACGTAGGTCCAATGGAGTGTCACTCAGCCATGAAATCCACGTCATGAGGCTGGTAGCAGCATCCTGAGTGGATTTAGGTACGATCATCCTCAGTGAAATAAGTCCCACAAAAAAAGAAACTTATGATATCACTTATCGAGGGAATGTAAAAATCGCTCCCCATGAACGGAATCCCCAAACAGAACAGAGTCACGCTTTTAGAAAACACACTTATGCCTGCTTCAGGGGAAAGGTGAGGTGGGGTGACGCATAAAACTCGAGTTTGAAATGAGCACAGATACCCTTCCGAAAACCGAATATGGAATGGACACGACCTACTCCTTGCTCAATCAACTGGACTCACCAGACCCTGTTCATCGCACAAGTATCTATCCGACTAGTAAGCATCTTAAAAGCTAAGTCTTGATATCTCTGTGTAAGTGCATCAAGTGTGTGTAAAGCGGCCTAAAACCAGCAGGGAAAATCAGCTCAGACCCATTCTGAGGATACATTTCCAACATAAAGAAGAAACAAGCAGGGCAAAACAGAGAGAAATTCTTCCAAAATGCGTTCAGGGACTGGCATGCAACCAGGATTGACCACATCTACAGCCCCAGCGGCGGAAGACATAAGGCTGGACACTCTTGGGGCTGAGACGATTGGTGAGGTTGGGAAAGCAAATGCAGACCCTTGAAAGGAATCCTGCGTGCTCCCCATTCCATGGGTCCCAACTCTCCAGGTTCAACGCAATCTTCCGACAGCGAAAGCACTCATTGGAAACCCAGCGGATGCTACACCGTGGGATCGGGAAAGCTTTCTGAAACTCACTTCAGTTTTCATCTCCTGGTGCTCGTGTTCTCCATTCAGGCCCCCTTACTAACAATCTCCCCACTTGGAGACTCGGCGCCTTTCCATGCCTCTTTCGTACCGTCTGCAATTTGTCCGCAGGATGAACTGCAAGAGGGGGAACCAATGAGAGACTCGCTGGAGGTGTTTGGTCGGGCACATGTCACTCTCATTTCCCATCACGAAGAAGAATTCACCAGAGGTTCAGCCTGCCACCGCGGATCGACAAGAGGGCGTGAAGCCATCAAGCCGTGTTGCGTCCCACTCACAAAAAAGCGACTTGGGAAATGGAGCTCAGGGGCACTGCACTTCCCAAACCTGCAGAGTTCTAAACGATAACTATCGCCCCAAAATATATTGAGGTCAGGCTACGAAGAGGCGTTGAACGCAAGGCAGAATTGCAGGAAACGGATGTCAACGGGTACATCGGAATGGCCCGATAGCACATGAAAAGCGCCAGAACGTGGACAATGATGCGGTTGGCCAAAAAGAGCGTATGCGTTTTTTCCTGAATATATTCAGGAAAAAACGCATACGCTCTTTTTGGCCAACCAAGCAACCTGGGAGAGCAAATCAGCACTACAAAGAAATCTCTCGCCCCCCCCCCCCGGGGCAAAAGGGCCAGGCGAAAAAAGTCTAAAAACCAGAAAGGCAGGACAGCCCACGGAGTCAAGGGAGCCTTGTTAAGCTGATGGGCGGGATGTCAATGGCCAACAGCCAATCTTCACAAATGTATCCTCTTTCCCAAACCATGTAAAACACAGAACCACAGAGCATAGGGCACTTCCACACATGGGCGTTGACCTTGGGAAAATGAAAAAATCAACCAGACACAGGGACCCCAAAGTTGAGGGCTGCTGTCTTGACAAGAACCTCCACTCCGGTACACGTTTCATATCCCAGGAAAGAGCCAAGTGGACAAAGACGAGTGGACAAGTGGACAAAGACAAGTGGACAAGTGGACAAGTGGTGCTACGTAGGTCCAATGGAGTGTCACTCAGCCATGAAATCCACGTCATGAGGCTGGTAGCAGCATCCTGAGTGGATTTAGGTACGATCATCCTCAGTGAAATAAGTCCCACAAAAAAAGAAACTTATGATATCACTTATCGAGGGAATGTAAAAATCGCTCCCCATGAACGGAATCCCCAAATAGAACAGAGTCACGCTTTTAGAAAACACACTTATGCCTGCTTCAGGGGAAAGGTGAGGTGGGGTGACGCATAAAACTCGAATTTGAAATGAGCACACATACCCTTCCGAAAACCGAATATGGAATGGACACGACCTACTCCTTGCTCAATCAACTGGACTCACCAGACCCTGTTCATCGCACAAGTATCTATCCGACTAGTAAGCATCTTAAAAGCTAAGTCTTGATATCTCTGTGTAAGTGCATCAAGTGTGTGTAAAGCGGCCTAAAACCAGCAGGGAAAATCAGCTCAGACCCATTCTGAGGATACATTTCCAACATAAAGAAGAAACAAGCAGGGCAAAACAGAGAGAAATTCTTCCAAAATGCCTTCAGGGACTGGCATGCAACCAGGATTGACCACATCTACAGCCCCAGCGGCAGAAGACATAAGGCTGGACACTCTTGGGGCTGAGACGATTGGTGAGGTTGGGAAAGCAAATGCAGACCCTTGAAAGGAATCCTGCGTGCTCCCCATTCCATGGGTCCCAACTCTCCAGGTTCAACGCAATCTTCCGACAGCGAAAGCACTCATTGGAAACCCAGCGGATGCTACACCGTGGGATCGGGAAAGCTTTCTGAAACTCACCTCAGTTTTCATCTCCTGGTGCTCGTGTTCTCCATTCAGGCCCCCTTACTAACAATCTCCCCACTTGGAGACTCGGCGCCTTTCCATGCCTCTTTCGTACCGTCTGCAATTTGTCCGCAGGATGAACTGCAAGAGGGGGAACCAATGAGAGACTCGCTGGAGGTGTTTGGTCGGGCACATGTCACTCTCATTTCCCATCACGAAGAAGAATTCACCAGAGGTTCAGCCTGCCACCGCGGATCGACAAGAGGGCGTGAAGCCATCAAGCCGTGTTGCGTCCCACTCACAAAAAAGCGACTTGGGAAATGGAGCTCAGGGGCACTGCACTTCCCAAACCTGCAGAGTTCTAAACGATAACTATCGCCCCAAAATATATTGAGGTCAGGCTACGAAGAGGCGTTGAACGCAAGGCAGAATTGCAGGAAACGGATGTCAACGGGTACATCGGAATGGCCCCGATAGCACATGAAAAGCGCCAGAACGTGGACAATGATGGGGTTGGCCAAAAAGGGCGTATGCGTTTTTTCCTGAATATATTCAGGAAAAAACGCATACGCCCTTTTTGGCCAACCAAGCAACCTGGGAGAGCAAATCAGCACTACAAAGAAATCTCTCGCCCCCCCCCCCCGGGGCAAAAGGGCCAGGCGAAAAAAGTCTAAAAACCAGAAAGGCAGGACAGCCCAAGGAGTCAAGGGAGCCTTGTTAAGCTGATGGGCGGGATGTCAATGGCCAACAGCCAATCTTCACAAGTGTATCCTCTTTCCCAAACCATGTAAAACACAGAACCACAGAGCATAGGGCACTTCCACACATGGGCGTTGACCTTGGGAAAATGAAAAAATCAACCAGACACAGGGACCCCAAAGTTGAGGGCTGCTGTCTTGACAAGAACCTCCACTCCGGTACACGTTTCATATCCCAGGAAAGAGCCAAGTGGACAAAGACGAGTGGACAAGTGGACAAAGACAAGTGGACAAGTGGACAAGTGGTGCTACGTAGGTCCAATGGAGTGTCACTCAGCCATGAAATCCACGTCATGAGGCTGGTAGCAGCATCCTGAGTGGATTTAGGTACGATCATCCTCAGTGAAATAAGTCCCACAAAAAAAGAAACTTATGATATCACTTATCGAGGGAATGTAAAAATCGCTCCCCATGAACGGAATCCCCAAACAGAACAGAGTCACGCTTTTAGAAAACACACTTATGCCTGCTTCAGGGGAAAGGTGAGGTGGGGTGACGCATAAAACTCGAGTTTGAAATGAGCACAGATACCCTTCCGAAAACCGAATATGGAATGGACACGACCTACTCCTTGCTCAATCAACTGGACTCACCAGACCCTGTTCATCGCACAAGTATCTATCCGACTAGTAAGCATCTTAAAAGCTAAGTCTTGATATCTCTGTGTAAGTGCATCAAGTGTGTGTAAAGCGGCCTAAAACCAGCAGGGAAAATCAGCTCAGACCCATTCTGAGGATACATTTCCAACATAAAGAAGAAACAAGCAGGGCAAAACAGAGAGAAATTCTTCCAAAATGCGTTCAGGGACTGGCATGCAACCAGGATTGACCACATCTACAGCCCCAGCGGCGGAAGACATAAGGCTGGACACTCTTGGGGCTGAGACGATTGGTGAGGTTGGGAAAGCAAATGCAGACCCTTGAAAGGAATCCTGCGTGCTCCCCATTCCATGGGTCCCAACTCTCCATGTTCAACGCAATCTTCCGACAGCGAAAGCACTCATTGGAAACCCAGCGGATGCTACACCGTGGGATCGGGAAAGCTTTCTGAAACTCACCTCAGTTTTCATCTCCTGGTGCTCGTGTTCTCCATTCAGGCCCCCTTACTAACAATCTCCCCACTTGGAGACTCGGCGCCTTTCCATGCCTCTTTTGTACCGTCTGCAATTTGTCCGCAGGATGAACTGCAAGAGGGGGAACCAATGAGAGACTCGCTGGAGGTGTTTGGTCGGGCACATGTCACTCTCATTTCCCATCACGAAGAAGAATTCACCAGAGGTTCAGCCTGCCACCGCGGATCGACAAGAGGGCGTGAAGCCATCCAGCCGTGTTGCGTCCCACTCACAAAAAAGCGACTTGGGAAATGGAGCTCAGGGGCACTGCACTTCCCAAACCTGCAGAGTTCTAAACGATAACTATCGCCCCAAAATATATTGAGGTCAGGCTACGAAGAGGCGTTGAACGCAAGGCAGAATTGCAGGAAACGGATGTCAACGGGTACATCGGAATGGCCCCGATAGCACATGAAAAGCGCCAGAACGTGGACAATGATGCGGTTGGCCAAAAAGGGCGTATGCGTTTTTTCCTGAATATATTCCGGAAAAAACGCATACGCCCTTTTTGGCCAACCAAGCAACCTGGGAGAGCAAATCAGCACTACAAAGAAATCTCTCGCCCCCCCCCCCCCGGGGGAAAAGGGCCAGGCGGAAAAACTCTAAAAACCAGAAAGGCAGGACAGCCCACGGAGTCAAGGGAGCCTTGTTAAGCTGATGGGCGGGATGTCAATGGCCAACAGCCAATCTTCACAAGTGTATCCTCTTTCCCAAACCATGTAAAACACAGAACCACAGAGCATAGGGCACTTCCACACATGGGCGTTGACCTTGGGAAAATGAAAAAATCAACCAGACACAGGGACCCCAAAGTTGAGGGCTGCTGTCTTGACAAGAACCTCCACTCCGGTACACGTTTCATATCTCAGGAAAGAGCCAAGTGGACAAAGACGAGTGGACAAGTGGACAACGACAAGAGGACAAGTGGACAAGTGGTGCTACGTAGGTCCAATGGAGTGTCACTCAGCCATGAAATCCACGTCATGAGGCTGGTAGCAGCATCCTGAGTGGATTTAGGTATGATCATCCTCAGTGAAATAAGTCCCACCAAAAAAGAAACTTATGATATCACTTATCGAGGGAATGTAAAAATCGCTCCCCATGAACGGAATCCCCAAACAGAACAGAGTCACGCTTTTAGAAAACACACTTATGCCTGCTTCAGGGGAAAGGTGAGGTGGGGTGACGCATAAACTCGAGTTTGAAATGAGCACACATACCCTTCCGAAAACCGAATATGGAATGGACACGACCTACTTCTTGCTCAATCAACTGGACTCACCAGACCCTGTTCATCGCACAAGTATCTATCCGACTAGTAAGCATCTTAAAAGCTAAGTCTTGATATCTCTGTGTAAGTGCATCAAGTGTGTGTAAAGCGGCCTAAAACCAGCAGGGAAAATCAGCTCAGACCCATTCTGAGGATACATTTCCAACATAAAGAAGAAACAAGCAGGGCAAAACAGAGAAATTCTTCCAAAATGCATTCAGGGACTGGCATGCAACCAGGATTGACCACATCTACAGCCCCAGCGGCAGAAGACATAAGGCTGGACACTCTTGGGGCTGAGACGATTGGTGAGGTTGGGAAAGCAAATGCAGACCCTTGAAAGGAATCCTGCGTGCTCCCCATTCCATGGGTCCCAACTCTCCAGGTTCAACGCAATCTTCCGACAGCGAAAGCACTCATTGGAAACCCAGCGGATGCTACACCGTGGGATCGGGAAAGCTTTCTGAAACTCACCTCAGTTTTCATCTCCTGGTGCTCGTGTTCTCCATTCAGGCCCCCTTACTAACAATCTCCCCACTTGGAGACTCGGCGCCTTTCCATGCCTCTTTCGTACCGTCTGCAATTTGTCCGCAGGATGAACTGCAAGAGGGGGAACCAATGAGAGACTCGCTGGAGGTGTTTGGTCGGGCACATGTCACTTACATTTCCCATCGCGATGAAGAATTCACCAGAGGTTCAGCCTGCCACCGCGGATCGACAATAGGGCGTGAAGCCACCCAGCCGTGTTGCGTCCCACTCACAAAAAAGCGACTTGGGAAATGGAGCTCAGGGGCACTGCACTTCCCAAACCTGCAGAGTTCTAAACGATAACTATCGCCCCAAAATATATTGAGGTCAGGCTACGAAGAGGCGTTGAACGCAAGGCAGAACTGCAGGAAACGGATGTCAACGGGTACATCGGAATGGCCCCGATAGCACATGAAAAGCGCCAGAACGTGGACAATGATGCGGTTGGCCAAAAAGGGCGTATGCGTTTTTTCCTGAATATATTCAGGAAAAAACGCATACGCCCTTTTTGGCCAACCAAGCAACCTGGGAGAGCAAATCAGCACTACAAAGAAATCTCTCGCCCCCCACACGGGGCAAAAGTGCCAGGCGAAAAAAGTCTAAAAACCAGAAAGGCAGGACAGGCCACGGAGTCAAGGGAGCCTTGTTAAGCTGATGGGCGGGATGTCAATGGCCAACAGCCAATCTTCACAAGTGTATCCTCTTTCCCAAACCATGTAAAACACAGAACCACAGAGCATAGGGCACTTCCACACATGGGCGTTGACCTTGGGAAAATGAAAAAATCAACCAGACACAGGGACCCCAAAGTTGAGGGCTGCTGTCTTGACAAGAACCTCCACTCCGGTACACGTTTCATATCCCAGGAAAGAGCCAAGTGGACAAAGACGAGTGGACAAGTGGACAAAGACAAGTGGACAAGTGGACAAGTGGTGCTACGTACGTCCAATGGAGTGTCACTCAGCCATGAAATCCACGTCATGAGGCTGGTAGCAGCATCCTGAGTGGATTTAGGTATGATCATCCTCAGTGAAATAAGTCCCACCAAAAAAGAAACTTATGATATCACTTATCGAGGGAATGTAAAAATCGCTCCCCATGAACGGAATCCCCAAACAGAACAGAGTCACGCTTTTAGAAAACACACTTATGCCTGCTTCAGGGGAAAGGTGAGGTGGGGTGACGCATAAACTCGAGTTTGAAATGAGCACACATACCCTTCCGAAAACCGAATATGGAATGGACACGACCTACTTCTTGCTCAATCAACTGGACTCACCAGACCCTGTTCATCGCACAAGTATCTATCCGACTAGTAAGCATCTTAAAAGCTAAGTCTTGATATCTCTGTGTAAGTGCATCAAGTGTGTGTAAAGCGGCCTAAAACCAGCAGGGAAAATCAGCTCAGACCCATTCTGAGGATACATTTCCAACATAAAGAAGAAACAAGCAGGGCAAAACAGAGAGAAATTCTTCCAAAATGCATTCAGGGACTGGCATGCAACCAGGATTGACCACATCTACAGCCCCAGCGGCAGAAGACATAAGGCTGGACACTCTTGGGGCTGAGACGATTGGTGAGGTTGGGAAAGCAAATGCAGACCCTTGAAAGGAATCCTGCGTGCTCCCCATTCCATGGGTCCCAACTCTCCAGGTTCAACGCAATCTTCCGACAGCGAAAGCACTCATTGGAAACCCAGCGGATGCTACACCGTGGGATCGGGAAAGCTTTCTGAAACTCACCTCAGTTTTCATCTCCTGGTGCTCGTGTTCTCCATTCAGGCCCCCTTACTAACAATCTCCCCACTTGGAGACTCGGCGCCTTTCCATGCCTCTTTCGTACCGTCTGCAATTTGTCCGCAGGATGAACTGCAAGAGGGGGAACCAATGAGAGACTCGCTGGAGGTGTTTGGTCGGGCACATGTCACTCTCATTTCCCATCACGAAGAAGAATTCACCAGAGGTTCAGCCTGCCACCCCGGATCGACAAGAGGGCGTGAAGCCATCCAGCCGTGTTGCGTCCCACTCACAAAAAAGCGACTTGGGAAATGGAGCTCAGGGGCACTGCACTTCCCAAACCTGCAGAGTTCTAAACGATAACTATCGCCCCAAAATATATTGAGGTCAGGCTACGAAGAGGCGTTGAACGCAAGGCAGAATTGCAGGAAACGGATGTCAACGGGTACATCGGAATGGCCCCGATAGCACATGAAAAGCGCCAGATCGTGGACAATGATGCGGTTGGCCAAAAAGGGCGTATGCGTTTTTTCCTGAATATATTCAGGAAAAAACGCATACGCCCTTTTTGGCCAACCAAGCAACCTGGGAGAGCAAATCAGCACTACAAAGAAATCTCTCGCCCCCCCCCCCGGGGCAAAAGGGCCAGGCGAAAAAAGTCTAAAAACCAGAAAGGCAGGACAGGCCACGGAGTCAAGGGAGCCTTGTTAAGCTGATGGGCGGGATGTCAATGGCCAACAGCCAATCTTCACAAGTGTATCCTCTTTCCCAAACCATGTAAAACACAGAACCACAGAGCATAGGGCACTTCCACACATGGGCGTTGACCTTGGGAAAATGAAAAAATCAACCAGACAGAGGGACCCCAAAGTTGAGGGCTGCTGTCTTGACAAGAACCTCCACTCCGGTACACGTTTCATATCCCAGGAAAGAGCCAAGTGGACAAAGACGAGTGGACAAGTGGACAACGACAAGAGGACAAGTGGACAAGTGGTGCTACGTAGGTCCAATGGAGTGTCACTCAGCCATGAAATCCACGTCATGAGGCTGGTAGCAGCATCCTGAGTGGATTTAGGTATGATCATCCTCAGTGAAATAAGTCCCACCAAAAAAGAAACTTATGATATCACTTATCGAGGGAATGTAAAAATCGCTCCCCATGAACGGAATCCCCAAACAGAACAGAGTCACGCTTTTAGAAAACACACTTATGCCTGCTTCAGGGGAAAGGTGAGGTGGGGTGACGCATAAACTCGAGTTTGAAATGAGCACACATACCCTTCCGAAAACCGAATATGGAATGGACACGACCTACTTCTTGCTCAATCAACTGGACTCACCAGACCCTGTTCATCGCACAAGTATCTATCCGACTAGTAAGCATCTTAAAAGCTAAGTCTTGATATCTCTGTGTAAGTGCATCAAGTGTGTGTAAAGCGGCCTAAAACCAGCAGGGAAAATCAGCTCAGACCCATTCTGAGGATACATTTCCAACATAAAGAAGAAACAAGCAGGGCAAAACAGAGAAATTCTTCCAAAATGCATTCAGGGACTGGCATGCAACCAGGATTGACCACATCTACAGCCCCAGCGGCAGAAGACATAAGGCTGGACACTCTTGGGGCTGAGACGATTGGTGAGGTTGGGAAAGCAAATGCAGACCCTTGAAAGGAATCCTGCGTGCTCCCCATTCCATGGGTCCCAACTCTCCAGGTTCAACGCAATCTTCCGACAGCGAAAGCACTCATTGGAAACCCAGCGGATGCTACACCGTGGGATCGGGAAAGCTTTCTGAAACTCACCTCAGTTTTCATCTCCTGGTGCTCGTGTTCTCCATTCAGGCCCCCTTACTAACAATCTCCCCACTTGGAGACTCGGCGCCTTTCCATGCCTCTTTCGTACCGTCTGCAATTTGTCCGCAGGATGAACTGCAAGAGGGGGAACCAATGAGAGACTCGCTGGAGGTGTTTGGTCGGGCACATGTCACTCTCATTTCCCATCACGAAGAAGAATTCACCAGAGGTTCAGCCTGCCACCCCGGATCGACAAGAGGGCGTGAAGCCATCCAGCCGTGTTGCGTCCCACTCACAAAAAAGCGACTTGGGAAATGGAGCTCAGGGGCACTGCACTTCCCAAACCTGCAGAGTTCTAAACGATAACTATCTCCCCAAAATATATTGAGGTCAGGCTACGAAGAGGCGTTGAACGCAAGGCAGAATTGCAGGAAACGGATGTCAACGGGTACATCGGAATGGCCCCGATAGCACATGAAAAGCGCCAGATCGTGGACAATGATGCGGTTGGCCAAAAAGGGCGTATGCGTTTTTTCCTGAATATATTCAGGAAAAAACGCATACGCCCTTTTTGGCCAACCAAGCAACCTGGGAGAGCAAATCAGCACTACAAAGAAATCTCTCGCCCCCCCCCCCGGGGCAAAAGGGCCAGGCGAAAAAAGTCTAAAAACCAGAAAGGCAGGACAGCCCACGGAGTAAAGGGAGCCTTGTTAAGCTGATTGGCGGGATGTCAATGGCCAACAGCCAATCTTCACAAGTGTATCCTCTTTCCCAAACCATGTAAAACACAGAACCACAGAGCATAGGGCACTTCCACACATGGGCGTTGACCTTGGGAAAATGAAAAAATCAACCAGACAGAGGGACCCCAAAGTTGAGGGCTGCTGTCTTGACAAGAACCTCCACTCCGGTACACGTTTCATATCCCAGGAAAGAGCCAAGTGGACAAAGACGAGTGGACAAGTGGACAACGACAAGAGGACAAGTGGACAAGTGGTGCTACGTAGGTCCAATGGAGTGTCACTCAGCCATGAAATCCACGTCATGAGGCTGGTAGCAGCATCCTGAGTGGATTTAGGTATGATCATCCTCAGTGAAATAAGTCCCACCAAAAAAGAAACTTATGATATCACTTATCGAGGGAATGTAAAAATCGCTCCCCATGAACGGAATCCCCAAACAGAACAGAGTCACGCTTTTAGAAAACACACTTATGCCTGCTTCAGGGGAAAGGTGAGGTGGGGTGACGCATAAACTCGAGTTTGAAATGAGCACACATACCCTTCCGAAAACCGAATATGGAATGGACACGACCTACTTCTTGCTCAATCAACTGGACTCACCAGACCCTGTTCATCGCACAAGTATCTATCCGACTAGTAAGCATCTTAAAAGCTAAGTCTTGATATCTCTGTGTAAGTGCATCAAGTGTGTGTAAAGCGGCCTAAAACCAGCAGGGAAAATCAGCTCAGACCCATTCTGAGGATACATTTCCAACATAAAGAAGAAACAAGCAGGGCAAAACAGAGAAATTCTTCCAAAATGCATTCAGGGACTGGCATGCAACCAGGATTGACCACATCTACAGCCCCAGCGGCAGAAGACATAAGGCTGGACACTCTTGGGGCTGAGACGATTGGTGAGGTTGGGAAAGCAAATGCAGACCCTTGAAAGGAATCCTGCGTGCTCCCCATTCCATGGGTCCCAACTCTCCAGGTTCAACGCAATCTTCCGACAGCGAAAGCACTCATTGGAAACCCAGCGGATGCTACACCGTGGGATCGGGAAAGCTTTCTGAAACTCACCTCAGTTTTCATCTCCTGGTGCTCGTGTTCTCCATTCAGGCCCCCTTACTAACAATCTCCCCACTTGGAGACTCGGCGCCTTTCCATGCCTCTTTCGTACCGTCTGCAATTTGTCCGCAGGATGAACTGCAAGAGGGGGAACCAATGAGAGACTCGCTGGAGGTGTTTGGTCGGGCACATGTCACTCTCATTTCCCATCACGAAGAAGAATTCACCAGAGGTTCAGCCTGCCACCGCGGATCGACAAGAGGGCGTGAAGCCATCCAGCCGTGTTGCGTCCCACTCACAAAAAAGCGACTTGGGAAATGGAGCTCAGGGGCACTGCACTTCCCAAACCTGCAGAGTTCTAAACGATAACTATCGCCCCAAAATATATTGAGGTCAGGCTACGAAGTGGCGTTGAACGCAAGGCAGAATTGCAGGAAACGGATGTCAACGGGTACATCGGAATGGCCCCGACAGCACATGAAAAGCGCCAGAACGTGGACAATGATGCGGTTGGCCAAAAAGGGCGTATGCGTTTTTTCCTGAATATATTCAGGAAAAAACGCATACGCCCTTTTTGGCCAACCAAGCAACCTGGGAGAGCAAATCAGCACTACAAAGAAATCTCTCGCCCCCTCCCCGGGGCAAAAGGGCCAGGCGAAAAAAGTCTAAAAACCAGAAAGGCAGGACAGGCCACGGAGTCAAGGGAGCCTTGTTAAGCTGATGGGCGGGATGTCAATGGCCAACAGCCAATCTTCACAAGTGTATCCTCTTTCCCCAGCCATGTAAAACACAGAACCACAGAGCATAGGGCACTTCCACACATGGGCGTTGACCTTGGGAAAATGAAAAAATCAACCAGACACAGGGACCCCAAAGTTGAGGGCTGCTGTCTTGACAAGAACCTCCACTCCGGTACACGTTTCATATCCCAGGAAAGAGCCAAGTGGACAAAGACGAGTGGACAAGTGGACAACGACAAGTGGACAAGTGGACAAGTGGTGCTACGTAGGTCCAATGGAGTGTCACTCAGCCATGAAATCCACGTCATGAGGCTGGTAGCAGCATCCTGAGTGGATTTAGGTACGATCATCCTCAGTGAAATAAGTCCCACAAAAAAAGAAACTTATGATATCACTTCTCGAGGGAATGTAAAAATCGCTCCCCATGAAGGGAATCCCCAAACAGAACAGAGTCACGCTTTTAGAAAACACACTTATGCCTGCTTCAGGGGAAAGGTGAGGTGGGGTGACGCATAAAACTCGAGTTTGAAATGAGCACAGATACCCTTCCGAAAACCGAATATGGAATGGACACGACCTACTCCTTGCTCAATCAACTGGACTCACCAGACCCTGTTCATCGCACAAGTATCTATCCGACTAGTCAGCATCTTAAAAGCTAAGTCTTGATATCTCTGTGTAAGTGCATCAAGTGTGTGTAAAGCGGCCTAAAAACAGCAGGGAAAATCAGCTCAGACCCATTCTGAGGATACATTTCCAACACAAAGAAGAAACAAGCAGGGCAAAACAGAGAGAAATTCTTCCAAAATGCGTTCAGGGACTGGCATGCAACCAGGATTGACCACATCTACAGCCCCAGCGGCAGAAGACATAAGGCTGGACACTCTTGGGGCTGAGACGATTGGTGAGGTTGGGAAAGCAAATGCAGACCCTTGAAAGGAATCCTGCGTGCTCCCCATTCCATGGGTCCCAACTCTCCAGGTTCAACGCAATCTTCCGACAGCGAAAGCACTCATTGGAAACCCAGCGGATGCTACACCGTGGGATCGGGAAAGCTTTCTGAAACTCACCTCAGTTTTCATCTCCTGGTGCTCGTGTTCTCCATTCAGGCCCCCTTACTAACAATCTCCCCACTTGGAGACTCGGCGCCTTTCCATGCCTCTTTCGTACCGTCTGCAATTTGTCCGCAGGATGAACTGCAAGAGGGGGAACCAATGAGAGACTCGCTGGAGGTGTTTGGTCGGGCACATGTCACTCTCATTTCCCATCACGAAGAAGAATTCACCAGAGGTTCAGCCTGCCACCCCGGATCGACAAGAGGGCGTGAAGCCATCCAGCCGTGTTGCGTCCCACTCACAAAAAAGCGACTTGGGAAATGGAGCTCAGGGGCACTGCACTTCCCAAACCTGCAGAGTTCTAAACGATAACTATCGCCCCAAAATATATTGAGGTCAGGCTACGAAGAGGCGTTGAACGCAAGGCAGAATTGCAGGAAACGGATGTCAACGGGTACATCGGAATGGCCCCGATAGCACATGAAAAGCGCCAGAACGTGGACAATGATGCGGTTGGCCAAAAAGGGCGTATGCGTTTTTTCCTGAATATATTCAGGAAAAAACGCATACGCCCTTTTTGGCCAACCAAGCAACCTGGGAGAGCAAATCAGCACTACAAAGAAATCTCTCGCCCCCTCCCCGGGGCAAAAGGGCCAGGCGAAAAAAGTCTAAAAACCAGAAAGGCAGGACAGGCCACGGAGTCAAGGGAGCCTTGTTAAGCTGATGGGCGGGATGTCAATGGCCAACAGCCAATCTTCACAAGTGTATCCTCTTTCCCCAGCCATGTAAAACACAGAACCACAGAGCATAGGGCACTTCCACACATGGGCGTTGACCTTGGGAAAATGAAAAAATCAACCAGACACAGGGACCCCAAAGTTGAGGGCTGCTGTCTTGACAAGAACCTCCACTCCGGTACACGTTTCATATCCCAGGAAAGAGCCAAGTGGACAAAGACGAGTGGACAAGTGGACAAAGACAAGTGGACAAGTGTACAAGTGGTGCTACGTAGGTCCAATGGAGTGTCACTCAGCCATGAAATCCACGTCATGAGGCTGGTAGCAGCATCCTGAGTGGATTTAGGTACGATCATCCTCAGTGAAATAAGTCCCACAAAAAAAGAAACTTATGATATCACTTCTCGAGGGAATGTAAAAATCGCTCCCCATGAAGGGAATCCCCAAACAGAACAGAGTCACGCTTTTAGAAAACACACTTATGCCTGCTTCAGGGGAAAGGTGAGGTGGGGTGACGCATAAAACTCGAGTTTGAAATGAGCACAGATACCCTTCCGAAAACCGAATATGGAATGGACACGACCTACTCCTTGCTCAATCAACTGGACTCACCAGACCCTGTTCATCGCACAAGTATCTATCCGACTAGTCAGCATCTTAAAAGCTAAGTCTTGATATCTCTGTGTAAGTGCATCAAGTGTGTGTAAAGCGGCCTAAAAACAGCAGGGAAAATCAGCTCAGACCCATTCTGAGGATACATTTCCAACACAAAGAAGAAACAAGCAGGGCAAAACAGAGAGAAATTCTTCCAAAATGCTTTCAGGGACTGGCATGCAACCAGGATTGACCACATCTACAGCCCCAGCGGCAGAAGACATAAGGCTGGACACTCTTGGGGCTGAGACGATTGGTGAGGTTGGGAAAGCAAATGCAGACCCTTGAAAGGAATCCTGCGTGCTCCCCATTCCATGGGTCCCAACTCTCCAGGTTCAACGCAATCTTCCGACAGCGAAAGCACTCATTGGAAACCCAGCGGATGCTACACCGTGGGATCGGGAAAGCTTTCTGAAACTCACCTCAGTTTTCATCTCCTGGTGCTCGTGTTCTCCATTCAGGCCCCCTTACTAACAATCTCCCCACTTGGAGACTCGGCGCCTTTCCATGCCTCTTTCGTACCGTCTGCAATTTGTCCGCAGGATGAACTGCAAGAGGGGGAACCAATGAGAGACTCGCTGGAGGTGTTTGGTCGGGCACATGTCACTCTCATTTCCCATCACGAAGAAGAATTCACCAGAGGTTCAGCCTGCCACCGCGGATCGACAATAGGGCGTGAAGCCATCCAGCCGTGTTGCGTCCCACTCACAAAAAAGCGACTTGGGAAATGGAGCTCAGGGGCACTGCACTTCCCAAACCTGCAGAGTTCTAAACGATAACTATCGCCCCAAAATATATTGAGGTCAGGCTACGAAGAGGCGTTGAACGCAAGGCAGAATTGCAGGAAACGGATGTCAACGGGTACATCGGAATGGCCCCGATAGCACATGAAAAGCGCCAGAACGTGGACAATGATGCGGTTGGCCAAAAAGGGCGTATGCGTTTTTTCCTGAATATATTCAGGAAAAAACGCATACGCCCTTTTTGGCCAACCAAGCAACCTGGGAGAGCAAATCAGCACTACAAAGAAATCTCTCGCCCCCTCCCCGGGGCAAAAGGGCCAGGCGAAAAAAGTCTAAAAACCAGAAAGGCAGGACAGGCCACGGAGTCAAGGGAGCCTTGTTAAGCTGATGGGCGGGATGTCAATGGCCAACAGCCAATCTTCACAAGTGTATCCTCTTTCCCCAGCCATGTAAAACACAGAACCACAGAGCATAGGGCACTTCCACACATGGGCGTTGACCTTGGGAAAATGAAAAAATCAACCAGACACAGGGACCCCAAAGTTGAGGGCTGCTGTCTTGACAAGAACCTCCACTCCGGTACACGTTTCATATCCCAGGAAAGAGCCAAGTGGACAAAGACGAGTGGACAAGTGGACAACGACAAGTGGACAAGTGGACAAGTGGTGCTACGTAGGTCCAATGGAGTGTCACTCAGCCATGAAATCCACGTCATGAGGCTGGTAGCAGCATCCTGAGTGGATTTAGGTACGATCATCCTCAGTGAAATAAGTCCCACAAAAAAAGAAACTTATGATATCACTTCTCGAGGGAATGTAAAAATCGCTCCCCATGAAGGGAATCCCCAAACAGAACAGAGTCACGCTTTTAGAAAACACACTTATGCCTGCTTCAGGGGAAAGGTGAGGTGGGGTGACGCATAAAACTCGAGTTTGAAATGAGCACAGATACCCTTCCGAAAACCGAATATGGAATGGACACGACCTACTCCTTGCTCAATCAACTGGACTCACCAGACCCTGTTCATCGCACAAGTATCTATCCGACTAGTCAGCATCTTAAAAGCTAAGTCTTGATATCTCTGTGTAAGTGCATCAAGTGTGTGTAAAGCGGCCTAAAAACAGCAGGGAAAATCAGCTCAGACCCATTCTGAGGATACATTTCCAACACAAAGAAGAAACAAGCAGGGCAAAACAGAGAGAAATTCTTCCAAAATGCGTTCAGGGACTGGCATGCAACCAGGATTGACCACATCTACAGCCCCAGCGGCAGAAGACATAAGGCTGGACACTCTTGGGGCTGAGACGATTGGTGAGGTTGGGAAAGCAAATGCAGACCCTTGAAAGGAATCCTGCGTGCTCCCCATTCCATGGGTCCCAACTCTCCAGGTTCAACGCAATCTTCCGACAGCGAAAGCACTCATTGGAAACCCAGCGGATGCTACACCGTGGGATCGGGAAAGCTTTCTGAAACTCACCTCAGTTTTCATCTCCTGGTGCTCGTGTTCTCCATTCAGGCCCCCTTACTAACAATCTCCCCACTTGGAGACTCGGCGCCTTTCCATGCCTCTTTCGTACCGTCTGCAATTTGTCCGCAGGATGAACTGCAAGAGGGGGAACCAATGAGAGACTCGCTGGAGGTGTTTGGTCGGGCACATGTCACTCTCATTTCCCATCACGAAGAAGAATTCACCAGAGGTTCAGCCTGCCACCGCGGATCGACAATAGGGCGTGAAGCCATCCAGCCGTGTTGCGTCCCACTCACAAAAAAGCGACTTGGGAAATGGAGCTCAGGGGCACTGCACTTCCCAAACCTGCAGAGTTCTAAACGATAACTATCGCCCCAAAATATATTGAGGTCAGGCTACGAAGAGGCGTTGAACGCAAGGCAGAATTGCAGGAAACGGATGTCAACGGGTACATCGGAATGGCCCCGATAGCACATGAAAAGCGCCAGAACGTGGACAATGATGCGGTTGGCCAAAAAGGGCGTATGCGTTTTTTCCTGAATATATTCAGGAAAAAACGCATACGCCCTTTTTGGCCAACCAAGCAACCTGGGAGAGCAAATCAGCACTACAAAGAAATCTCTCGCCCCCTCCCCGGGGCAAAAGGGCCAGGCGAAAAAAGTCTAAAAACCAGAAAGGCAGGACAGGCCACGGAGTCAAGGGAGCCTTGTTAAGCTGATGGGCGGGATGTCAATGGCCAACAGCCAATCTTCACAAGTGTATCCTCTTTCCCCAGCCATGTAAAACACAGAACCACAGAGCATAGGGCACTTCCACACATGGGCGTTGACCTTGGGAAAATGAAAAAATCAACCAGACACAGGGACCCCAAAGTTGAGGGCTGCTGTCTTGACAAGAACCTCCACTCCGGTACACGTTTCATATCCCAGGAAAGAGCCAAGTGGACAAAGACGAGTGGACAAGTGGACAACGACAAGTGGACAAGTGGACAAGTGGTGCTACGTAGGTCCAATGGAGTGTCACTCAGCCATGAAATCCACGTCATGAGGCTGGTAGCAGCATCCTGAGTGGATTTAGGTACGATCATCCTCAGTGAAATAAGTCCCACAAAAAAAGAAACTTATGATATCACTTCTCGAGGGAATGTAAAAATCGCTCCCCATGAAGGGAATCCCCAAACAGAACAGAGTCACGCTTTTAGAAAACACACTTATGCCTGCTTCAGGGGAAAGGTGAGGTGGGGTGACGCATAAAACTCGAGTTTGAAATGAGCACAGATACCCTTCCGAAAACCGAATATGGAATGGACACGACCTACTCCTTGCTCAATCAACTGGACTCACCAGACCCTGTTCATCGCACAAGTATCTATCCGACTAGTCAGCATCTTAAAAGCTAAGTCTTGATATCTCTGTGTAAGTGCATCAAGTGTGTGTAAAGCGGCCTAAAAACAGCAGGGAAAATCAGCTCAGACCCATTCTGAGGATACATTTCCAACACAAAGAAGAAACAAGCAGGGCAAAACAGAGAGAAATTCTTCCAAAATGCGTTCAGGGACTGGCATGCAACCAGGATTGACCACATCTACAGCCCCAGCGGCAGAAGACATAAGGCTGGAGACTCTTGGGGCTGAGATGATTGGTGAGGTTGGGAAAGCAAATGCAGACCCTTGAAAGGAATCCTGCGTGCTCCCCATTCCATGGGTCCCAACTCTCCAGGTTCAACGCAATCTTCCGACAGCGAAAGCACTCATTGGAAACCCAGCGGATGCTACACCGTGGGATCGGGAAAGCTTTCTGAAACTCACCTCAGTTTTCATCTCCTGGTGCTCGTGTTCTCCATTCAGGCCCCCTTACTAACATTCTCCCCACTTGGAGACTCGGCGCCTTTCCATGCCTCTTTCGTACCGTCTGCAATTTGTCCGCAGGATGAACTGCAAGAGGGGGAACCAATGAGAGACTCGCTGGAGGTGTTTGGTCGGGCACATGTCACTCTCATTTCCCATCACGAAGAAGAATTCACCAGAGGTTCAGCCTGCCACCGCGGATCGACAATAGGGCGTGAAGCCATCCAGCCGTGTTGCGTCCCACTCACAAAAAAGCGACTTGGGAAATGGAGCTCAGGGGCACTGCACTTCCCAAACCTGCAGAGTTCTAAACGATAACTATCGCCCCAAAATATATTGAGGTCAGGCTACGAAGTGGCGTTGAACGCAAGGCAGAATTGCAGGAAACGGATGTCAACGGGTACATCGGAATGGCCCCGATAGCACATGAAAAGCGCCAGATCGTGGACAATGATGCGTTTGGCCAAAAAGGGCGTATGCGTTTTTTCCTGAATATATCCTGAATATATTCAGGAAAAAACGCATACGCCCTTTTTGGCCAACCAAGCAACCTGGGAGAGCAAATCAGCACTACAAAGAAATCTCTCGCCCCCCCCCCCCGGGGCAAAAGGGCCAGGCGAAAAAAGTCTAAAAACCAGAAAGGCAGGACAGCCCACGGAGTCAAGGGAGCCTTGTTAAGCTGATTGGCGGGATGTCAATGGCCAACAGCCAATCTTCACAAGTGTATCCTCTTTCCCAAACCATGTAAAACACAGAACCACAGAGCATAGGGCACTTCCACACATGGGCGTTGACCTTGGGAAAATGAAAAAATCAACCAGACAGAGGGACCCCAAAGTTGAGGGCTACTGTCTTGACAAGAACCTCCACTCCGGTACACGTTTCATATCCCAGGAAAGAGCAAAGTGGACAAAGACGAGTGGACAAGTGGACAACGACAAGAGGACAAGTGGACAAGTGGTGCTACGTAGGTCCAATGGAGTGTCACTCAGCCATGAAATCCACGTCATGAGGCTGGTAGCAGCATCCTGAGTGGATTTAGGTATGATCATCCTCAGTGAAATAAGTCCCACCAAAAAAGAAACTTATGATATCACTTATCGAGGGAATGTAAAAATCGCTCCCCATGAACGGAATCCCCAAACAGAACAGAGTCACGCTTTTAGAAAACACACTTATGCCTGCTTCAGGGGAAAGGTGAGGTGGCGTGACGCATAAACTCGAGTTTGAAATGAGCACACATACCCTTCCGAAAACCGAATATGGAATGGACACGACCTACTTCTTGCTCAATCAACTGGACTCACCAGACCCTGTTCATCGCACAAGTATCTATCCGACTAGTAAGCATCTTAAAAGCTAAGTCTTGATATCTCTGTGTAAGTGCATCAAGTGTGTGTAAAGCGGCCTAAAACCAGCAGGGAAAATCAGCTCAGACCCATTCTGAGGATACATTTCCAACATAAAGAAGAAACAAACAGGGCAAAACAGAGAGAAATTCTTCCAAAATGCATTCAGGGACTGGCATGCAACCAGGATTGACCACATCTACAGCCCCAGCGGCAGAAGACATAAGGCTGGACACTCTTGGGGCTGAGACGATTGGTGAGGTTGGGACAGCAAATGCAGACCCTTGAAAGGAATCCTGCGTGCTCCCCATTCCATGGGTCCCAACTCTCCAGGTTCAACGCAATCTTCCGACAGCGAAAGCACTCATTGGAAACCCAGCGGATGCTACACCGTGGGATCGGGAAAGCTTTCTGAAACTCACCTCAGTTTTCATCTCCTGGTGCTCGTGTTCTCCATTCAGGCCCCCTTACTAACAATCTCCCCACTTGGAGACTCGGCGCCTTTCCATGCCTCTTTCGTACCGTCTGCAATTTGTCCGCAGGATGAACTGCAAGAGGGGGAACCAATGAGAGACTCGCTGGAGGTGTTTGGTCGGGCACATGTCACTCTCATTTCCCATCACGAAGAAGAATTCACCAGAGGTTCAGCCTGCCACCCCGGATCGACAAGAGGGCGTGAAGCCATCCAGCCGTGTTGCGTCCCACTCACAAAAAAGCGACTTGGGAAATGGAGCTCAGGGGCACTGCACTTCCCAAACCTGCAGAGTTCTAAACGATAACTATCGCCCCAAAATATATTGAGGTCAGGCTACGAAGAGGCGTTGAACGCAAGGCAGAATTGCAGGAAACGGATGTCAACGGGTACATCGGAATGGCCCCCATAGCACATGAAAAGCGCCAGAACGTGGACAATGATGCGGTTGGCCAAAAAGGGCGTATGCGTTTTTTCCTGAATATATTCAGGAAAAAACGCATACGCCCTTTTTGGCCAACCAAGCAACCTGGGAGTGCAAATCAGCACTACAAAGAAATCTCTCGCCCCCTCCCCGGGGCAAAAGGGCCAGGCGAAAAAAGTCTAAAAACCAGAAAGGCAGGACAGGCCACGGAGTCAAGGGAGCCTTGTTAAGCTGATGGGCGGGATGTCAATGGCCAACAGCCAATCTTCACAAGTGTATCCTCTTTCCCCAGCCATGTAAAACACAGAACCACAGAGCATAGGGCACTTCCACACATGGGCGTTGACCTTGGGAAAATGAAAAAATCAACCAGACACAGGGACCCCAAAGTTGAGGGCTGCTGTCTTGACAAGAACCTCCACTCCGGTACACGTTTCATATCCCAGGAAAGAGCCAAGTGGACAAAGACGAGTGGACAAGTGGACAAAGACAAGTGTACAAGTGGACAAGTGGTGCTACGTAGGTCCAATGGAGTGTCACTCAGCCATGAAATCCACGTCATGAGGCTGGTAGCAGCATCCTGAGTGGATTTAGGTACGATCATCCTCAGTGAAATAAGTCCCACAAAAAAAGAAACTTATGATATCACTTCTCGAGGGAATGTAAAAATCGCTCCCCATGAAGGGAATCCCCAAACAGAACAGAGTCACGCTTTTAGAAAACACACTTATGCCTGCTTCAGGGGAAAGGTGAGGTGGGGTGACGCATAAAACTCGAGTTTGAAATGAGCACAGATACCCTTCCGAAAACCGAATATGGAATGGACACGACCTACTCCTTGCTCAATCAACTGGACTCACCAGACCCTGTTCATCGCACAAGTATCTATCCGACTAGTCAGCATCTTAAAAGCTAAGTCTTGATATCTCTGTGTAAGTGCATCAAGTGTGTGTAAAGCGGCCTAAAAACAGCAGGGAAAATCAGCTCAGACCCATTCTGAGGATACATTTCCAACACAAAGAAGAAACAAGCAGGGCAAAACAGAGAGAAATTCTTCCAAAATGCTTTCAGGGACTGGCATGCAACCAGGATTGACCACATCTACAGCCCCAGCGGCAGAAGACATAAGGCTGGACACTCTTGGGGCTGAGACGATTGGTGAGGTTGGGAAAGCAAATGCAGACCCTTGAAAGGAATCCTGCGTGCTCCCCATTCCATGGGTCCCAACTCTCCAGGTTCAACGCAATCTTCCGACAGCGAAAGCACTCATTGGAAACCCAGCGGATGCTACACCGTGGGATCGGGAAAGCTTTCTGAAACTCACCTCAGTTTTCATCTCCTGGTGCTCGTGTTCTCCATTCAGGCCCCCTTACTAACAATCTCCCCACTTGGAGACTCGGCGCCTTTCCATGCCTCTTTCGTACCGTCTGCAATTTGTCCGCAGGATGAACTGCAAGAGGGGGAACCAATGAGAGACTCGCTGGAGGTGTTTGGTCGGGCACATGTCACTCTCATTTCCCATCACGAAGAAGAATTCACCAGAGGTTCAGCCTGCCACCGCGGATCGACAATAGGGCGTGAAGCCATCCAGCCGTGTTGCGTCCCACTCACAAAAAAGCGACTTGGGAAATGGAGCTCAGGGGCACTGCACTTCCCAAACCTGCAGAGTTCTAAACGATAACTATCGCCCCAAAATATATTGAGGTCAGGCTACGAAGAGGCGTTGAACGCAAGGCAGAATTGCAGGAAACGGATGTCAACGGGTACATCGGAATGGCCCCGATAGCACATGAAAAGCGCCAGAACGTGGACAATGATGCGGTTGGCCAAAAAGGGCGTATGCGTTTTTTCCTGAATATATTCAGGAAAAAACGCATACGCCCTTTTTGGCCAACCAAGCAACCTGGGAGAGCAAATCAGCACTACAAAGAAATCTCTCGCCCCCTCCCCGGGGCAAAAGGGCCAGGCGAAAAAAGTCTAAAAACCAGAAAGGCAGGACAGGCCACGGAGTCAAGGGAGCCTTGTTAAGCTGATGGGCGGGATGTCAATGGCCAACAGCCAATCTTCACAAGTGTATCCTCTTTCCCCAGCCATGTAAAACACAGAACCACAGAGCATAGGGCACTTCCACACATGGGCGTTGACCTTGGGAAAATGAAAAAATCAACCAGACACAGGGACCCCAAAGTTGAGGGCTGCTGTCTTGACAAGAACCTCCACTCCGGTACACGTTTCATATCCCAGGAAAGAGCCAAGTGGACAAAGACGAGTGGACAAGTGGACAACGACAAGTGGACAAGTGGACAAGTGGTGCTACGTAGGTCCAATGGAGTGTCACTCAGCCATGAAATCCACGTCATGAGGCTGGTAGCAGCATCCTGAGTGGATTTAGGTACGATCATCCTCAGTGAAATAAGTCCCACAAAAAAAGAAACTTATGATATCACTTCTCGAGGGAATGTAAAAATCGCTCCCCATGAAGGGAATCCCCAAACAGAACAGAGTCACGCTTTTAGAAAACACACTTATGCCTGCTTCAGGGGAAAGGTGAGGTGGGGTGACGCATAAAACTCGAGTTTGAAATGAGCACAGATACCCTTCCGAAAACCGAATATGGAATGGACACGACCTACTCCTTGCTCAATCAACTGGACTCACCAGACCCTGTTCATCGCACAAGTATCTATCCGACTAGTCAGCATCTTAAAAGCTAAGTCTTGATATCTCTGTGTAAGTGCATCAAGTGTGTGTAAAGCGGCCTAAAAACAGCAGGGAAAATCAGCTCAGACCCATTCTGAGGATACATTTCCAACACAAAGAAGAAACAAGCAGGGCAAAACAGAGAGAAATTCTTCCAAAATGCGTTCAGGGACTGGCATGCAACCAGGATTGACCACATCTACAGCCCCAGCGGCAGAAGACATAAGGCTGGACACTCTTGGGGCTGAGATGATTGGTGAGGTTGGGAAAGCAAATGCAGACCCTTGAAAGGAATCCTGCGTGCTCCCCATTCCATGGGTCCCAACTCTCCAGGTTCAACGCAATCTTCCGACAGCGAAAGCACTCATTGGAAACCCAGCGGATGCTACACCGTGGGATCGGGAAAGCTTTCTGAAACTCACCTCAGTTTTCATCTCCTGGTGCTCGTGTTCTCCATTCAGGCCCCCTTACTAACATTCTCCCCACTTGGAGACTCGGCGCCTTTCCATGCCTCTTTCGTACCGTCTGCAATTTGTCCGCAGGATGAACTGCAAGAGGGGGAACCAATGAGAGACTCGCTGGAGGTGTTTGGTCGGGCACATGTCACTCTCATTTCCCATCACGAAGAAGAATTCACCAGAGGTTCAGCCTGCCACCCCGGATCGACAAGAGGGCGTGAAGCCATCCAGCCGTGTTGCGTCCCACTCACAAAAAAGCGACTTGGGAAATGGAGCTCAGGGGCACTGCACTTCCCAAACCTGCAGAGTTCTAAACGATAACTATCGCCCCAAAATATATTGAGGTCAGGCTACGAAGTGGCGTTGAACGCAAGGCAGAATTGCAGGAAACGGATGTCAACGGGTACATCGGAATGGCCCCGATAGCACATGAAAAGCGCCAGATCGTGGACAATGATGCGGTTGGCCAAAAAGGGCGTATGCGTTTTTTCCTGAATATATTCAGGAAAAAACGCATACGCCCTTTTTGGCCAACCAAGCAACCTGGGAGAGCAAATCAGCACTACAAAGAAATCTCTCGCCCCCCCCCCCGGGGCAAAAGGGCCAGGCGAAAAAAGTCTAAAAACCAGAAAGGCAGGACAGCCCACGGAGTCAAGGGAGCCTTGTTAAGCTGATTGGCGGGATGTCAATGGCCAACAGCCAATCTTCACAAGTGTATCCTCTTTCCCAAACCATGTAAAACACAGAACCACAGAGCATAGGGCACTTCCACACATGGGCGTTGACCTTGGGAAAATGAAAAAATCAACCAGACAGAGGGACCCCAAAGTTGAGGGCTACTGTCTTGACAAGAACCTCCACTCCGGTACACGTTTCATATCCCAGGAAAGAGCAAAGTGGACAAAGACGAGTGGACAAGTGGACAACGACAAGAGGACAAGTGGACAAGTGGTGCTACGTAGGTCCAATGGAGTGTCACTCAGCCATGAAATCCACGTCATGAGGCTGGTAGCAGCATCCTGAGTGGATTTAGGTATGATCATCCTCAGTGAAATAAGTCCCACCAAAAAAGAAACTTATGATATCACTTATCGAGGGAATGTAAAAATCGCTCCCCATGAACGGAATCCCCAAACAGAACAGAGTCACGCTTTTAGAAAACACACTTATGCCTGCTTCAGGGGAAAGGTGAGGTGGCGTGACGCATAAACTCGAGTTTGAAATGAGCACACATACCCTTCCGAAAACCGAATATGGAATGGACACGACCTACTTCTTGCTCAATCAACTGGACTCACCAGACACTGTTCATCGCACAAGTATCTATCCGACTAGTAAGCATCTTAAAAGCTAAGTCTTGATATCTCTGTGTAAGTGCATCAAGTGTGTGTAAAGCGGCCTAAAACCAGCAGGGAAAATCAGCTCAGACCCATTCTGAGGATACATTTCCAACATAAAGAAGAAACAAGCAGGGCAAAACAGAGAGAAATTCTTCCAAAATGCATTCAGGGACTGGCATGCAACCAGGATTGACCACATCTACAGCCCCAGCGGCAGAAGACATAAGGCTGGACACTCTTGGGGCTGAGACGATTGGTGAGGTTGGGAAAGCAAATGCAGACCCTTGAAAGGAATCCTGCGTGCTCCCCATTCCATGGGTCCCAACTCTCCAGGTTCAACGCAATCTTCCGACAGCGAAAGCACTCATTGGAAACCCAGCGGATGCTACACCGTGGGATCGGGAAAGCTTTCTGAAACTCACCTCAGTTTTCATCTCCTGGTGCTCGTGTTCTCCATTCAGGCCCCCTTACTAACAATCTCCCCACTTGGAGACTCGGCGCCTTTCCATGCCTCTTTCGTACCGTCTGCAATTTGTCCGCAGGATGAACTGCAAGAGGGGGAACCAATGAGAGACTCGCTGGAGGTGTTTGGTCGGGCACATGTCACTCTCATTTCCCATCACGAAGAAGAATTCACCAGAGGTTCAGCCTGCCACCCCGGATCGACAAGAGGGCGTGAAGCCATCCAGCCGTGTTGCGTCCCACTCACAAAAAAGCGACTTGGGAAATGGAGCTCAGGGGCACTGCACTTCCCAAACCTGCAGAGTTCTAAACGATAACTATCGCCCCAAAATATATTGAGGTCAGGCTACGAAGAGGCGTTGAACGCAAGGCAGAATTGCAGGAAACGGATGTCAACGGGTACATCGGAATGGCCCCGATAGCACATGAAAAGCGCCAGAACGTGGACAATGATGCGGTTGGCCAAAAAGGGCGTATGCGTTTTTTCCTGAATATATTCAGGAAAAAACGCATACGCCCTTTTTGGCCAACCAAGCAACCTGGGAGAGCAAATCAGCACTACAAAGAAATCTCTCGCCCCCTCCCCGGGGCAAAAGGGCCAGGCGAAAAAAGTCTAAAAACCAGAAAGGCAGGACAGGCCACGGAGTCAAGGGAGCCTTGTTAAGCTGATGGGCGGGATGTCAATGGCCAACAGCCAATCTTCACAAGTGTATCCTCTTTCCCCAGCCATGTAAAACACAGAACCACAGAGCATAGGGCACTTCCACACATGGGCGTTGACCTTGGGAAAATGAAAAAATCAACCAGACACAGGGACCCCAAAGTTGAGGGCTGCTGTCTTGACAAGAACCTCCACTCCGGTACACGTTTCATATCCCAGGAAAGAGCCAAGTGGACAAAGACGAGTGGACAAGTGGACAAAGACAAGTGGACAAGTGGACAAGTGGTGCTACGTAGGTCCAATGGAGTGTCACTCAGCCATGAAATCCACGTCATGAGGCTGGTAGCAGCATCCTGAGTGGATTTAGGTACGATCATCCTCAGTGAAATAAGTCCCACAAAAAAAGAAACTTATGATATCACTTCTCGAGGGAATGTAAAAATCGCTCCCCATGAAGGGAATCCCCAAACAGAACAGAGTCACGCTTTTAGAAAACACACTTATGCCTGCTTCAGGGGAAAGGTGAGGTGGGGTGACGCATAAAACTCGAGTTTGAAATGAGCACACATACCCTTCCGAAAACCGAATATGGAATGGACACGACCTACTCCTTGCTCAATCAACTGGACTCACCAGACCCTGTTCATCGCACAAGTATCTATCCGACTAGTCAGCATCTTAAAAGCTAAGTCTTGATATCTCTGTGTAACTGCATCAAGTGTGTGTAAAGCGGCCTAAAAACAGCAGGGAAAATCAGCTCAGACCCATTCTGAGGATACATTTCCAACACAAAGAAGAAACAAGCAGGGCAAAACAGAGAGAAATTCTTCCAAAATGCGTTCAGGGACTGGCATGCAACCAGGATTGACCACATCTACAGCCCCAGCGGCAGAAGACATAAGGCTGGACACTCTTGGGGCTGAGACGATTGGTGAGGTTGGGAAAGCAAATGCAGACCCTTGAAAGGAATCCTGCGTGCTCCCCATTCCATGGGTCCCAACTCTCCAGGTTCAACGCAATCTTCCGACAGCGAAAGCACTCATTGGAAACCCAGCGGATGCTACACCGTGGGATCGGGAAAGCTTTCTGAAACTCACCTCAGTTTTCATCTCCTGGTGCTCGTGTTCTCCATTCAGGCCCCCTTACTAACAATCTCCCCACTTGGAGACTCGGCGCCTTTCCATGCCTCTTTCGTACCGTCTGCAATTTGTCCGCAGGATGAACTGCAAGAGGGGGAACCAATGAGAGACTCGCTGGAGGTGTTTGGTCGGGCACATGTCACTCTCATTTCCCATCACGAAGAAGAATTCACCAGAGGTTCAGCCTGCCACCGCGGATCGACAATAGGGCGTGAAGCCATCCAGCCGTGTTGCGTCCCACTCACAAAAAAGCGACTTGGGAAATGGAGCTCAGGGGCACTGCACTTCCCAAACCTGCAGAGTTCTAAACGATAACTATCGCCCCAAAATATATTGAGGTCAGGCTACGAAGAGGCGTTGAACGCAAGGCAGAATTGCAGGAAACGGATGTCAACGGGTACATCGGAATGGCCCCGATAGCACATGAAAAGCGCCAGAACGTGGACAATGATGCGGTTGGCCAAAAAGGGCGTATGCGTTTTTTCCTGAATATATTCAGGAAAAAACGCATACGCCCTTTTTGGCCAACCAAGCAACCTGGGAGAGCAAATCAGCACTACAAAGAAATCTCTCGCCCCCTCCCCGGGGCAAAAGGGCCAGGCGAAAAAAGTCTAAAAACCAGAAAGGCAGGACAGGCCACGGAGTCAAGGGAGCCTTGTTAAGCTGATGGGCGGGATGTCAATGGCCAACAGCCAATCTTCACAAGTGTATCCTCTTTCCCCAGCCATGTAAAACACAGAACCACAGAGCATAGGGCACTTCCACACATGGGCGTTGACCTTGGGAAAATGAAAAAATCAACCAGACACAGGGACCCCAAAGTTGAGGGCTGCTGTCTTGACAAGAACCTCCACTCCGGTACACGTTTCATATCCCAGGAAAGAGCCAAGTGGACAAAGACGAGTGGACAAGTGGACAACGACAAGTGGACAAGTGGACAAGTGGTGCTACGTAGGTCCAATGGAGTGTCACTCAGCCATGAAATCCACGTCATGAGGCTGGTAGCAGCATCCTGAGTGGATTTAGGTACGATCATCCTCAGTGAAATTAGTCCCACAAAAAAAGAAACTTATGATATCACTTCTCGAGGGAATGTAAAAATCGCTCCCCATGAAGGGAATCCCCAAACAGAACAGAGTCACGCTTTTAGAAAACACACTTATGCCTGCTTCAGGGGAAAGGTGAGGTGGGGTGACGCATAAAACTCGAGTTTGAAATGAGCACAGATACCCTTCCGAAAACCGAATATGGAATGGACACGACCTACTCCTTGCTCAATCAACTGGACTCACCAGACCCTGTTCATCGCACAAGTATCTATCCGACTAGTCAGCATCTTAAAAGCTAAGTCTTGATATCTCTGTGTAAGTGCATCAAGTGTGTGTAAAGCGGCCTAAAAACAGCAGGGAAAATCAGCTCAGACCCATTCTGAGGATACATTTCCAACACAAAGAAGAAACAAGCAGGGCAAAACAGAGAGAAATTCTTCCAAAATGCGTTCAGGGACTGGCATGCAACCAGGATTGACCACATCTACAGCCCCAGCGGCAGAAGACATAAGGCTGGACACTCTTGGGGCTGAGATGATTGGTGAGGTTGGGAAAGCAAATGCAGACCCTTGAAAGGAATCCTGCGTGCTCCCCATTCCATGGGTCCCAACTCTCCAGGTTCAACGCAATCTTCCGACAGCGAAAGCACTCATTGGAAACCCAGCGGATGCTACACCGTGGGATCGGGAAAGCTTTCTGAAACTCACCTCAGTTTTCATCTCCTGGTGCTCGTGTTCTCCATTCAGGCCCCCTTACTAACAATCTCCCCACTTGGAGACTCGGCGCCTTTCCATGCCTCTTTCGTACCGTCTGCAATTTGTCCGCAGGATGAACTGCAAGAGGGGGAACCAATGAGAGACTCGCTGGAGGTGTTTGGTCGGGCACATGTCACTCTCATTTCCCATCACGAAGAAGAATTCACCAGAGGTTCAGCCTGCCACCGCGGATCGACAAGAGGGCGTGAAGCCATCCAGCCGTGTTGCGTCCCACTCACAAAAAAGCGACTTGGGAAATGGAGCTCAGGGGCACTGCACTTCCCAAACCTGCAGAGTTCTAAACGATAACTATCGCCCCAAAATATATTGAGGTCAGGCTACGAAGAGGCGTTGAACGCAAGGCAGAATTGCAGGAAACGGATGTCAACGGGTACATCGGAATGGCCCCGATAGCACATGAAAAGCGCCAGATCGTGGACAATGATGCGGTTGGCCAAAAAGGGCGTATGCGTTTTTTCCTGAATATATTCAGGAAAAAACGCATACGCCCTTTTTGGCCAACCAAGCAACCTGGGAGAGCAAATCAGCACTACAAAGAAATCTCTCGCCCCCCCCCGGGGCAAAAGGGCCAGGCGAAAAAAGTCTAAAAACCAGAAAGGCAGGACAGCCCACGGAGTCAAGGGAGCCTTGTTAAGCTGATTGGCGGGATGTCAATGGCCAACAGCCAATCTTCACAAGTGTATCCTCTTTCCCCAGCCATGTAAAACACAGAACCACAGAGCATAGGGCACTTCCACACATGGGCGTTGACCTTGGGAAAATGAAAAAATCAACCAGACACAGGGACCCCAAAGTTGAGGGCTGCTGTCTTGACAAGAACCTCCACTCCGGTACACGTTTCATATCCCAGGAAAGAGCCAAGTGGACAAAGACGAGTGGACAAGTGGACAACGACAAGTGGACAAGTGGTGCTACGTAGGTCCAATGGAGTGTCACTCAGCCATGAAATCCACGTCATGAGGCTGGTAGCAGCATCCTGAGTGGATTTAGGTACGATCATCCTCAGTGAAATAAGTCCCACAAAAAAAGAAACTTATGATATCACTTCTCGAGGGAATGTAAAAATCGCTCCCCATGAAGGGAATCCCCAAACAGAACAGAGTCACGCTTTTAGAAAACACACTTATGCCTGCTTCAGGGGAAAGGTGAGGTGGGGTGACGCATAAAACTCGAGTTTGAAATGAGCACAGATACCCTTCCGAAAACCGAATATGGAATGGACACGACCTACTCCTTGCTCAATCAACTGGACTCACCAGACCCTGTTCATCGCACAAGTATCTATCCGACTAGTCAGCATCTTAAAAGCTAAGTCTTGATATCTCTGTGTAAGTGCATCAAGTGTGTGTAAAGCGGCCTAAAAACAGCAGGGAAAATCAGCTCAGACCCATTCTGAGGATACATTTCCAACACAAAGAAGAAACAAGCAGGGCAAAACAGAGAGAAATTCTTCCAAAATGCGTTCAGGGACTGGCATGCAACCAGGATTGACCACATCTACAGCCCCAGCGGCAGAAGACATAAGGCTGGACACTCTTGGGGCTGAGATGATTGGTGAGGTTGGGAAAGCAAATGCAGACCCTTGAAAGGAATCCTGCGTGCTCCCCATTCCATGGGTCCCAACTCTCCAGGTTCAACGCAATCTTCCGACAGCGAAAGCACTCATTGGAAACCCAGCGGATGCTACACCGTGGGATCGGGAAAGGTTTCTGAAACTCACCTCAGTTTTCATCTCCTGGTGCTCGTGTTCTCCATTCAGGCCCCCTTACTAACAATCTCCCCACTTGGAGACTCGGCGCCTTTCCATGCCTCTTTCGTACCGTCTGCAATTTGTCCGCAGGATGAACTGCAAGAGGGGGAACCAATGAGAGACTCGCTGGAGGTGTTTGGTCGGGCACATGTCACTCTCATTTCCCATCACGAAGAAGAATTCACCAGAGGTTCAGCCTGCCACCGCGGATCGACAAGAGGGCGTGAAGCCATCCAGCCGTGTTGCGTCCCACTCACAAAAAAGCGACTTGGGAAATGGAGCTCAGGGGCACTGCACTTCCCAAACCTGCAGAGTTCTAAACGATAACTATCGCCCCAAAATATATTGAGGTCAGGCTACGAAGAGGCGTTGAACGCAAGGCAGAATTGCAGGAAACGGATGTCAACGGGTACATCGGAATGGCCCCGATAGCACATGAAAAGCGCCAGATCGTGGACAATGATGCGGTTGGCCAAAAAGGGCGTATGCGTTTTTTCCTGAATATATTCAGGAAAAAACGCATACGCCCTTTTTGGCCAACCAAGCAACCTGGGAGAGCAAATCAGCACTACAAAGAAATCTCTCGCCCCCTCCCCCCCGGGGCAAAAGGGCCAGGCGAAAAAAGTCTAAAAACCAGAAAGGCAGGACAGCCCACGGAGTCAAGGGAGCCTTGTTAAGCTGATGGGCGGGATGTCAATGGCCAAGAGCCAATCTTCACAAGTGTATCCTCTTTCCCAAACCATGTAAAACACAGAACCACAGAGCATAGGGCACTTCCACACATGGGCGTTGACCTTGGGAAAATGAAAAAATCAACCAGACAGAGGGATCCCAAAGTTGAGGGCTGCTGTCTTGACAAGAACCTCCACTCCGGTACACGTTTCATATCCCAGGAAAGAGCCAAGTGGACAAAGACGAGTGGACAAGTGGACAACGACAAGAGGACAAGTGGACAAGTGGTGCTACGTAGGTCCAATGGAGTGTCACTCAGCCATGAAATCCACGTCATGAGGCTGGTAGCAGCATCCTGAGTGGATTTAGGTATGATCATCCTCAGTGAAATAAGTCCCACCAAAAAAGAAACTTATGATATCACTTATCGAGGGAATGTAAAAATCGCTCCCCATGAACGGAATCCCCAAACAGAACAGAGTCACGCTTTTAGAAAACACACTTATGCCTGCTTCAGGGGAAAGGTGAGGTGGGGTGACGCATAAACTCGAGTTTGAAATGAGCACACATACCCTTCCGAAAACCGAATATGGAATGGACACGACCTACTTCTTGCTCAATCAACTGGACTCACCAGACCCTGTTCATCGCACAAGTATCTATCCGACTAGTAAGCATCTTAAAAGCTAAGTCTTGATATCTCTGTGTAAGTGCATCAAGTGTGTGTAAAGCGGCCTAAAACAAGCAGGGAAAATCAGCTCAGACCCATTCTGAGGATACATTTCCAACATAAAGAAGAAACAAGCAGGGCAAAACAGAGAAATTCTTCCAAAATGCATTCAGGGACTGGCATGCAACCAGGATTGACCAGATCTACAGCCCCAGCGGCAGAAGACATAAGGCTGGACACTCTTGGGGCTGAGACGATGGGTGAGGTTGGGAAAGCAAATGCAGACCCTTGAAAGGAATCCTGCGTGCTCCCCATTCCATGGGTCCCAACTCTCCAGGTTCAACGCAATCTTCCGACAGCGAAAGCACTCATTGGAAACCCAGCGGATGCTACACCGTGGGATCGGGAAAGCTTTCTGAAACTCACCTCAGTTTTCATCTCCTGGTGTTCGTGTTCTCCATTCAGGCCCCCTTACTAACAATCTCCCCACTTGGAGACTCGGCGCCTTTCCATGCCTCTTTCGTACCGTCTGCAATTTGTCCGCAGGATGAACTGCAAGAGGGGGAACCAATGAGAGACTCGCTGGAGGTGTTTGGTCGGGCACATGTCACTCTCATTTCCCATCACGAAGAAGAATTCACCAGAGGTTCAGCCTGCCACCGCGGATCGACAAGAGGGCGTGAAGCCATCCAGCCGTGTTGCGTCCCACTCACAAAAAAGCGACTTGGGAAATGGAGCTCAGGGGCACTGCACTTCCCAAACCTGCAGAGTTCTAAACGATAACTATCGCCCCAAAATATATTGAGGTCAGGCTACGAAGAGGCGTTGAACGCAAGGCAGAATTGCAGGAAACGGATGTCAACGGGTACATAGGAATGGCCCCGATAGCACATGAAAAGCGCCAGATCGTGGACAATGATGCGGTTGGCCAAAAAGGGCGTATGCGTTTTTTCCTGAATATATTCAGGAAAAAACGCATACGCCCTTTTTGGCCAACCAAGCAAGCTGGGAGAGCAAATCAGCACTACAAAGAAATCTCTCGCCCCCCCCCGGGGCAAAAGGGCCAGGCGAAAAAAGTCTAAAAACCAGAAAGGCAGGACAGCCCACGGAGTCAAGGGAGCCTTGTTAAGCTGATGGGCGGGATGTCAATGGCCAACAGCCAATCTTCACAAGTGTATCCTCTTTCCCAAACCATGTAAAACACAGAACCACAGAGCATAGGGCACTTCCACACATGGGCGTTGACCTTGGGAAAATGAAAAAATCAACCAGACACAGGGACCCCAAAGTTGAGGGCTGCTGTCTTGACAAGAACCTCCACTCCGGTACACGTTTCATATCCCAGGAAAGAGCCAAGAGGACAAAGACGAGTGGACAAGTGGACAACGACAAGTGGACAAGTGGACAAGTGGTGCTACGTAGGTCCAATGGAGTGTCACTCAGCCATGAAATCCACGTCATGAGGCTGGTAGCAGCATCCTGAGTGGATTTAGGTACGATCATCGTCAGTGAAATAAGTCCCACAAAAAAAGAAACTTATGATATCACTTATCGAGGGAATGTAAAAATCGCTCCCCATGAACGGAATCCCCAAACAGAACAGAGTCACGCTTTTAGAAAACACACTTATGCCTTCTTCAGGGGAAAGGTGAGGTGGGGTGACGCATAAAACTCGAGTTTGAAATGAGCACACATACCCTTCCGAAAACCGAATATGGAATGGACACGACCTAATCCTTGCTCAATCAACTGGACTCACCAGACCCTGTTCATCGCACAAGTATCTATCCGACTAGTAAGCATCTTAAAAGCTAAGTCTTGATATCTCTGTGTAAGTGCATCAAGTGTGTGTAAAGCGGCCTAAAACCAGCAGGGAAAATCAGCTCAGACCCATTCTGAGGATACATTTCCAACATAAAGAAGAAACAAGCAGGGCAAAACAGAGAGAAATTCTTCCAAAATGCGTTCAGGGACTGGCATGCAACCAGGATTGACCACATCTACAGCCCCAGCGGCGGAAGACATAAGGCTGGACACTCTTGGGGCTGAGACGATTGGTGAGGTTGGGAAAGCAAATGCAGACCCTTGAAAGGAATCCTGCGTGCTCCCCATTCCATGGGTCCCAACTCTCCAGGTTCAAAGCAATCTTACGACAGCGAAAGCACTCATTGGAAACCCAGCGGATGCTACACCGTGGGATCGGGAAAGCTTTCTGAAACTCACCTCAGTTTTCATCTCCTGGTGCTCGTGTTCTCCATTCAGGCCCCCTTACTAACAATCTCCCCACTTGGAGACTCGGCGCCTTTCCATGCCTCTTTCGTACCGTCTGCAATTTGTCCGCAGGATGAACTGCAAGAGGGGGAACCAATGAGAGACTCGCTGGAGGTGTTTGGTCGGGCACATGTCACTCTCATTTCCCATCGCGAAGAAGAATTCACCAGAGGTTCAGCCTGCCACCGCGGATCGACAATAGGGCGTGAAGCCATCCAGCCGTGTTGCGTCCCACTCACAAAAAAGCGACTTGGGAAATGGAGCTCAGGGGCACTGCACTTCCCAAACCTGCAGAGTTCTAAACGATAACTATCGCCCCAAAATATATTGAGGTCAGGCTACGAAGAGGCGTTGAACGCAAGGCAGAATTGCAGGAAACGGATGTCAACGGGTACATCGGAATGGCCCCGATAGCACATGAAAAGCGCCAGATCGTGGACAATGATGCGGTTGGCCAAAAAGGGCGTATGCGTTTTTTCCTGAATATATTCAGGAAAAAACGCATACGCCCTTTTTGGCCAACCAAGCAAGCTGGGAGAGCAAATCAGCACTACAAAGAAATCTCTCGCCCCCCCCCCGGGGCAAAAGGGCCAGGCGAAAAAAGTCTAAAAACCAGAAAGGCAGGACAGCCCACGGAGTCAAGGGAGCCTTGTTAAGCTGATGGGCGGGATGTCAATGGCCAACAGCCAATCTTCACAAGTGTATCCTCTTTCCCAAACCATGTAAAACACAGAACCACAGAGCATAGGGCACTTCCACACATGGGCGTTGACCTTGGGAAAATGAAAAAATCAACCAGACACAGGGACCCCAAAGTTGAGGGCTGCTGTCTTGACAAAAACCTCCACTCCGGTACACGTTTCATATCCCAGGAAAGACCCAAGTGGACAAAGACGAGTGGACAAGTGGACAATGACAAGTGGACAAGTGGACAAGTGGTGCTACGTAGGTCCAATGGAGTGTCACTCAGCCATGAAATCCACGTCATGAGGCTGGTAGCAGCATCCTGAGTGGATTTAGGTACGATCATCCTCAGTGAAATAAGTCCCACAAAAAAAGAAACTTATGATATCACTTATCGAGGGAATGTAAAAATCGCTCCCGATGCACTGAATCCCCAAACAGAACAGAGTCACGCTTTTAGAAAACACACTTATGCCTGCTTCAGGGGAAAGCTGAGGTGGGGTGACGCATAAAACTCGAGTTTGAAATGAGCACACATACCCTTCCGAAAACCGAATATGGAATGGACACGACCTACTCCTTGCTCAATCAACTGGACTCACCAGACCCTGTTCATCGCACAAGTATCTATCCGACTAGTAAGCATCTTAAAAGCTATGTCTTGATATCTCTGTGTAAGTGCATCAAGTGTGTGTAAAGCGGCCTAAAAACAGCAGGGAAAATCAGCTCAGACCCATTCTGAGGATACATTTCCAACATAAAGAAGAAACAAGCAGGGCAAAACAGAGAGAAATTCTTCCAAAATGCGTTCAGGGACTGGCATGCAACCAGGATTGACCACATCTACAGCCCCAGCGGCGGAAGACATAAGGCTGGACACTCTTGGGGCTGAGACGATTGGTGAGGTTGGGAAAGCAAATGCAGACCCTTGAAAGGAATCCTGCGTGCTCCCCATTCCATGGGTCCCAACTCTCCAGGTTCAACGCAATCTTCCGACAGCGAAAGCACTCATTGGAAACCCAGCGGATGCTACACCGTGGGATCGGGAAAGCTTTCTGAAACTCACCTCAGTTTTCATCTCCTGGTGCTCGTGTTCTCCATTCAGGCCCCCTTACTAACAATCTCCCCACTTGGAGACTCGGCGCCTTTCCATGCCTCTTTCGTACCGTCTGCAATTTGTCCGCAGGATGACCTGCAAGAGGGGGAACCAATGAGAGACTCGCTGGAGGTGTTTGGTCGGGCACATGTCACTCTCATTTCCCATCACGAAGAAGAATTCACCAGAGGTTCAGCCTGCCACCGCGGATCGACAATAGGGCGTGAAGCCATCCAGCCGTGTTGCGTCCCACTCACAAAAAAGCGACTTGGGAAATGGAGCTCAGGGGCACTGCACTTCCCAAACCTGCAGAGTTCTAAACGATAACTATCGCCCCAAAATATATTGAGGTCAGGCTACGAACAGGCGCTGAACGCAAGTCAGAACTGCAGGAAACGGATGTCAACGGGTACATCGGAATGGCCCCGATAGCACATGAAAAGCGCCAGAACGTGGACAATGATGCGGTTGGCCAAAAAGGGCGTATGCGTTTTTTCCTGAATATATTCAGGAAAAAACGCATACGCCCTTTTTGGCCAACCAAGCAACCTGGGAGAGCAAATCAGCACTACAAAGAAATCTCTCGCCCCCCCCCCGGGGCAAAAGGGCCAGGCGAAAAAAGTCTAAAAACCAGAAAGGCAGGACAGCCCACGGAGTCAAGGGAGCCTTGTTAAGCTGATGGGCGGGATGTCAATGGCCAACAGCCAATCTTCACAAGTGTACCCTCTTTCCCAAACCATGTAAAACACAGAACCACAGAGCATAGGGCACTTCCACACATGGGCGTTGACCTTGGGAAAATGAAAAAATCAACCAGACACAGGGACCCCAAAGTTGAGGGCTGCTGTCTTGACAAGAACCTCCACTCCGGTACACGTTTCATATCCCAGGAAAGAGCCAAGTGGACAAAGACGAGTGGACAAGTGGACAAAGACAATTGGACAAGTGGACAAGTGGTGCTACATAGGTCCAATGGAGTGTCACTCAGCCATGAAATCCACGTCATGAGGCTGGTAGCAGCATCCTGAGTGGATTTAGGTACGATCATCCTCAGTGAAATAAGTCCCACAAAAAAAGAAACTTATGATATCACTTATCGAGGGAATGTAAAAATCGCTCCCCATGCACTGAATCCCCAAACAGAACAGAGTCACGCTTTTAGAAAACACACTTATGCCTGCTTCAGGGGAAAGGTGAGGTGGGGTGACGCATAAAACTCGAGTTTGAAATGAGCACACATACCCTTCCGAAAACCGAATATGGAATGGACACGACCTACTCCTTGCTCAATCAACTGGACTCACCAGACCCTGTTCATCGCACAAGTATCTATCCGACTAGTAAGCATCTTAAAAGCTAAGTCTTGATATCTCTGTGTAAGTGCATCAAGTGTGTGTAAAGCGGCCTAAAACCAGCAGGGAAAATCAGCTCAGACCCATTCTGAGGATACATTTCCAACATAAAGAAGAAACAAGCAGGGCAAAACAGAGAGAAATTCTTCCAAAATGCGTTCAGGGACTGGCATGCAACCAGGATTGACCACATCTACAGCCCCAGCGGCAGAAGACATAAGGCTGGACACTCTTGGGGCTGAGACGATTGGTGAGGTTGGGAAAGCAAATGCAGACCCTTGAAAGGAATCCTGCGTGCTCCCCATTCCATGGGTCCCAACTCTCCAGGTTCAACGCAATCTTCCGACAGCGAAAGCACTCATTGGAAACCCAGCGGATGCTACACCGTGGGATCGGGAAAGCTTTCTGAAACTCACCTCAGTTTTCATCTCCTGGTGCTCGTGTTCTCCATTCAGGCCCCCTTACTAACAATCTCCCCACTTGGAGACTCGGCGCCTTTCCATGCCTCTTTCGTACCGTCTGCAATTTGTCCGCAGGATGAACTGCAAGAGGGGGAACCAATGAGAGACTCGCTGGAGGTGTTTGGTCGGCCACATGTCACTCTCATTTCCCATCACGAAGAAGAATTCACCAGAGGTTCAGCCTGCCACCGCGGATCGACAATAGGGCGTGAAGCCATCCAGCCGTGTTGCGTCCCACTCACAAAAAAGCGACTTGGGAAATGGAGCTCAGGGGCACTGCACTTCCCAAACCTGCAGAGTTCTAAACGATAACTATCGCCCCAAAATATATTGAGGTCAGGCTACGAACAGGCGCTGAACGCAAGGCAGAACTGCAGGAAACGGATGTCAACGGGTACATCGGAATGGCCCCGATAGCACATGAAAAGCACCAGAACGTGGACATTGATGCGGTTGGCCAAAAAGGGCGTATGCGTTTTTTCCTGAATATATTCAGGAAAAAACGCATACGCCCTTTTTGGCCAACCAAGCAACCTGGGAGAGCAAATCAGCACTACAAAGAAATCTCTCGCCCCCCCCCCCCCCCGGGGGCAAAAGGGCCAGGCGAAAAAAGTCTAAAAACCAGAAAGGCAGGACAGCCCACGGAGTCAAGGGAGCCTTGTTAAGCTGTTGGGCGGGATGTCAATGGCCAACAGCCAATCTTCACAAGTGTACCCTCTTTCCCAAACCATGTAAAACACAGAACCACAGAGCATAGGGCACTTCCACACATGGGCGTTGACCTTGGGAAAATGAAAAAATCAACCAGACACAGGGACCCCAAAGTTGAGGGCTGCTGTCTTGACAAGAACCTCCACTCCGGTACACGTTTCATATCCCAGGAAAGACCCAAGTGGACAAAGACGAGTGGACAAGTGGACAACGACAAGTGGACAAGTGGACAAGTGGTGCTACGTAGGTCCAATGGAGGGTCACTCAGCCATGAAATCCACGTCATGAGGCTGGTAGCAGCATCCTGATTGGATTTAGGTACGATCATCCTCAGTGAAATAAGTCCCACAAAAAAAGAAACTTATGATATCACTTATCGAGGGAATGTAAAAATCGCTCCCCATGAACGGAATCCCCAAACAGAACAGAGTCACGCATTTAGAAAACACACTTATGCCTGCTTCAGGGGAAAGGTGAGGTGGGGTGACGCATAAAACTCGAGTTTGAAATGAGCACACATACCCTTCCGAAAACCGAATATGGAATGGACACGACCTACTCCTTGCTCAATCAACTGGACTCACCAGACCCTGTTCATCGCACAAGTATCTATCCGACTAGTAAGCATCTTAAAAGCTAAGTCTTGATATCTCTGTGTAAGTGCATCAAGTGAGTGTAAAGCGGCCTAAAACCAGCAGGGAAAATCAGCTCAGACCCATTCTGAGGATACATTTCCAACATAAAGAAGAAACAAGCAGGGCAAAACAGAGAGAAATTCTTCCAAAATGCGTTCAGGGACTGGCATGCAACCAGGATTGACCACATCTACAGCCCCAGCGGCGGAAGACATAAGGCTGGACACTCTTGGGGCTGAGACGATTGGTGAGGTTGGGAAAGCAAATGCAGACCCTTGAAAGGAATCCTGCGTGCTCCCCATTCCATGGGTCCCAACTCTCCAGGTTCAACGCAATCTTCCGACAGCGAAAGTACTCATTGGAAACCCAGCGGATGCTACACCGTGGGATCGGGAAAGCTTTCTGAAACTCACCTCAGTTTTCATCTCCTGGTGCTCGTGTTCTCCATTCAGGCCCCCTTACTAACAATCTCCCAACTTGGAGACTCAGCGCCTTTCCATGCCTCTTTCGTACCGTCTGCAATTTGTCCGCAGGATGAACTGCAATAGGGGGAACAAATGAGAGACTCGCTGGAGGTGTTTGGTCGGGCACATGTCACTCTCATTTCCCATCGCGAAGAAGAATTCACCAGAGGTTCAGCCTGCCACCCCGGATCGACATTAGTGCGTGAAGCCATCCAGCCGTGTTGCGTCCCACTCACAAAAAAGCGACTTGGGAAATGGAGCTCAGGGGCACTGCACTTCCCAAACCTGCAGAGTTCTAAACGATAAATATCGCACCAAAATATATTGAGGTCAGGCTACGAAGAGGCGTTGAACGCAAGGCAGAACTGCAGGAAACGGATGTCAACGGGTACATCGGAATGGCCCCGATAGCACATGAAAAGTGCCAGAACGTGGACAATGATGCGGTTGGCCAAAAAGGGCGTATGCGTTTTTTCCTGAATATATTCAGGAAAAAACGCATACGCCCTTTTTGGCCAACCAAGCAACCTGGGAGAGCAAATCAGCACTACAAAGAAATCTCTCGCCCCCTCCCCGGGGCAAAAGGGCCAGGCGAAAAAAGTCTAAAAACCAGAAAGGCAGGACAGGCCACGGAGTCAAGGAGCCTTGTTAAGCTGATGGGCGGGATGTCAATGGCCAACAGCCAATCTTCACAAGTGTATCCTCTTTCCCAAACCATGGAAAACACAGAACCACAGAGCATAGGGCACTTCCACACATGGGCGTTGACCTTGGGAAAATGAAAAAATCAACCAGACACAGGGACCCCAAAGTTGAGGGCTGCTGTCTTGACAAGAACCTCCACTCCGGTACACGTTTCATATCCCAGGAAAGACCCAAGTGGACAAAGACGAGTGGACAAGTGGACAAAGACAAGTGGACAAGTGGACAAGTGGTGCTACATAGGTCCAATGGAGTGTCACTCAGCCATGAAATCCACGTCATGAGGCTGGTAGCAGCATCCTGAGTGGATTTAGGTACGATCATCCTCAGTGAAATAAGTCCCACAAAAAAGAAACTTATGATATCACTTATCGAGGGAATGTAAAAATCGCTCCCCATGAACTGAATCCCCAAACAGAACAGAGTCACGCTTTTAGAAAACACACTTATGCCTGCTTCAGGGGAAAGGTGAGGTGGGGTGACGCATAAAACTCGAGTTTGAAATGAGCACAGATACCCTTCCGAAAACCGAATATGGAATGGACACGACCTACTCCTTGCTCAATCAACTGGACTCACCAGACCCTGTTCATCGCACAAGTATCTATCCGACTAGTAAGCATCTTAAAAGCTAAGTCTTGATATCTCTGTGTAAGTGCATCAAGTGTGTGTAAAGCGGCCTAAAACCAGCAGGGAAAATCAGCTCAGACCCATTCTGAGGATACATTTCCAACATAAAGAAGAAACAAGCAGGGCAAAACAGAGAGAAATTCTTCCAAAATGCGTTCAGGGACTGGCATGCAACCAGGATTGACCACATCTACAGCCCCAGCGGCAGAAGACATAAGGCTGGACACTCTTGGGGCTGAGACGATTGGTGAGGTTGGGAAAGCAAATGCAGACCCTTGAAAGGAATCCTGCGTGCTCCCCATTCCATGGGTCCCAACTCTCCAGGTTCAACGCAATCTTCCGACAGCGAAAGCACTCATTGGAAACCCAGCGGATGCTACACCGTGGGATCGGGAAAGCTTTCTGAAACTCACCTCAGTTTTCATCTCCTGGTGCTCGTGTTCTCCATTCAGGCCCCCTTACTAACAATCTCCCAACTTGGAGACTCAGCGCCTTTCCATGCCTCTTTCGTACCGTCTGCAATTTGTCCGCAGGATGAACTGCAATAGGGGGAACAAATGAGAGACTCGCTGGAGGTGTTTGGTCGGGCACATGTCACTCTCATTTCCCATCGCGAAGAAGAATTCACCAGAGGTTCAGCCTGCCACCCCGGATCGACATTAGGGCGTGAAGCCATCCAGCCGTGTTGCGTCCCACTCACAAAAAAGCGACTTGGGAAATGGAGCTCAGGGGCACTGCACTTCCCAAACCTGCAGAGTTCTAAACGATAAATATCGCACCAAAATATATTGAGGTCAGGCTACGAAGAGGCGTTGAACGCAAGGCAGAACTGCAGGAAACGGATGTCAACGGGTACATCGGAATGGCCCCGATAGCACATGAAAAGTGCCAGAACGTGGACAATGATGCGGTTGGCCAAAAAGGGCGTATGCGTTTTTTCCTGAATATATTCAGGAAAAAACGCATACGCCCTTTTTGGCCAACCAAGCAACCTGGGAGAGCAAATCAGCACTACAAAGAAATCTCTCGCCCCCTCCCCGGGGCAAAAGGGCCAGGCGAAAAAAGTCTAAAAACCAGAAAGGCAGGACAGGCCACGGAGTCAAGGAGCCTTGTTAAGCTGATGGGCGGGATGTCAATGGCCAACAGCCAATCTTCACAAGTGTATCCTCTTTCCCAAACCATGGAAAACACAGAACCACAGAGCATAGGGCACTTCCACACATGGGCGTTGACCTTGGGAAAATGAAAAAATCAACCAGACACAGGGACCCCAAAGTTGAGGGCTGCTGTCTTGACAAGAACCTCCACTCCGGTACACGTTTCATATCCCAGGAAAGACCCAAGTGGACAAAGACGAGTGGACAAGTGGACAAAGACAAGTGGACAAGTGGACAAGTGGTGCTACATAGGTCCAATGGAGTGTCACTCAGCCATGAAATCCACGTCATGAGGCTGGTAGCAGCATCCTGAGTGGATTTAGGTACGATCATCCTCAGTGAAATAAGTCCCACAAAAAAGAAACTTATGATATCACTTATCGAGGGAATGTAAAAATCGCTCCCCATGAACTGAATCCCCAAACAGAACAGAGTCACGCTTTTAGAAAACACACTTATGCCTGCTTCAGGGGAAAGGTGAGGTGGGGTGACGCATAAAACTCGAGTTTGAAATGAGCACACATACCCTTCCGAAAACCGAATATGGAGTGGACACGACCTACTCCTTGCTCAATCAACTGGACTCACCAGACCCTGTTCATCGCACAAGTATCTATCCGACTAGTAAGCATCTTAAAAGCTAAGTCTTGATATCTCTGTGTAAGTGCATCAAGTGTGTGTAAAGCGGCCTAAAACCAGCAGGGAAAATCAGCTCAGACCCATTCTGAGGATACATTTCCAACATAAAGAAGAAACAAGCAGGGCAAAACAGAGAGAAATTCTTCCAAAATGCGTTCAGGGACTGGCATGCAACCAGGATTGACCACATCTACAGCCCCAGCGGCAGAAGACATAAGGCTGGACACTCTTGGGGCTGAGACGATTGGTGAGGTTGGGAAAGCAAATGCAGACCCTTGAAAGGAATCCTGCGTGCTCCCCATTCCATGGGTCCCAACTCTCCAGGTTCAACGCAATCTTCCGACAGCGAAAGCACTCATTGGAAACCCAGCGGATGCTACACCGTGGGATCGGGAAAGCTTTCTGAAACTCACCTCAGTTTTCATCTCCTGGTGCTCGTGTTCTCCATTCAGGCCCCCTTACTAACAATCTCCCCACTTGGAGACTCGGCGCCTTTCCATGCCTCTTTCGTACCGTCTGCAATTTGTCCGCAGGATGAACTGCAAGAGGGGGAACCAATGAGAGACTCGCTGGAGGTGTTTGGTCGGGCACATGTCACTCTCATTTCCCATCGCGAAGAAGAATTCACCAGCGGTTCAGCCTGCCACCGCGGATCGACAATAGGGCGTGAAGCCATCCAGCCGTGTTGCTTCCCACTCACAAAAAAGCGACTTGGGAAATGGAGCTCAGGGGCACTGCACTTCCCAAACCTGCAGAGTTCTAAACGATAACTATCGCCCCAAAATATATTGAGGTCAGGCTACGAAGAGGCGCTGAACGCAAGGCAGAACTGCAGGAAACGGATGTCAACGGGTACATCGGAATGGCCCCGAGAGCACATGAAAAGCGCCAGAACGTGGACAATGATGCGGTTGGCCAAAAAGGGCGTATGCGTTTTTTCCTGAATATATTCAGGAAAAAACGCATACGCCCTTTTTGGCCAACCAAGCAACCTGGGAGAGCAAATCAGCACTACAAAGAAATCTCTAGCCCCCCCCTGGGGCAAAAGGGCCAGGCGAAAAAAGTCTAAAAACCAGAAAGGCAGGACAGCCCACGGAGTCAAGGGAGCCTTGTTAAGCTGATGGGCGGGATGTCAATGGCCAACAGCCAATCTTCACAAATGTATCCTCTTTCCCAAACCATGTAAAACACAGAACCACAGAGCATAGGGCACTTCCACACATGGGCGTTGACCTTGGGAAAATGAAAAAATCAACCAGACACAGGGACCCCAAAGTTGAGGGCTGCTGTCTTGACAAGAACCTCCACTCCGGTACACGTTTCATATCCCAGGGAAGAGCCAAGTGGACAAAGACGAGTGGACAAGTGGAAAAGACAAGTGGACAAGTGGACAAGTGGTGCTACGTAGGTCCAATGGAGTGTCACTCAGCCATGAAATCCACGTCATGAGGCTGGTAGCAGCATCCTGAGTGGATTTAGGTACGATCATCCTCAGTGAAATAAGTCCCACAAAAAAAGAAACTTATGATATCACTTATCGAGGGAATGTAAAAATCGCTCCCCATGAACGGAATCCCCAAACAGAACAGAGTCACGCTTTTAGAAAACACACTTATGCCTGCTTCAGGGGAAAGGTGAGGTGGGGTGACGCATAAAACTCGAGTTTGAAATGAGCACAGATACCCTTCCAAAAACCGAATATGGAATGGACACGACCTACTCCTTGCTCAATCAACTGGACTCACCAGACCCTGTTCATCGCACAAGTATCTATCCGACTAGTAAGCATCTTAAAAGCTAAGTCTTGATATCTCTGTGTAAGTGCATCAAGTGTGTGTAAAGCGGCCTAAAACCAGCAGGGAAAATCAGCTCAGACCCATTCTGAGGATACATTTCCAACATAAAGAAGAAACAAGCAGGGCAAAACAGAGAGAAATTCTTCCAAAATGCGTTCAGGGACTGGCATGCAACCAGGATTGACCACATCTACAGCCCCAGCGGCGGAAGACATAAGGCTGGACACTCTTGGGGCTGAGACGATTGGTGAGGTTGGGAAAGCAAATGCAGACCCTTGAAAGGAATCCTGCGTGCTCCCCATTCCATGGGTCCCAACTCTCCAGGTTCAACGCAATCTTCCGACAGCGAAAGCACTCATTGGAAACCCAGCGGATGCTACACCGTGGGATCGGGAAAGCTTTCTGAAACTCACCTCAGTTTTCATCTCCTGGTGCTCGTGTTCTCCATTCAGGCCCCCTTACTAACAATCTCCCCACTTGGAGACTCGGCGCCTTTCCATGCCTCTTTCGTACCGTCTGCAATTTGTCCGCAGGATGAACTGCAAGAGGGGGAACCAATGAGAGACTCGCTGGAGGTGTTTGGTCGGGCACATGTCACTCTCATTTCCCATCGCGAAGAAGAATTCACCAGCGGTTCAGCCTGCCACCGCGGATCGACAATAGGGCGTGAAGCCATCCAGCCGTGTTGCGTCCCACTCACAAAAAAGCGACTTGGGAAATGGAGCTCAGGGGCACTGCACTTCCCAAACCTGCAGAGTTCTAAACGATAACTATCGCCCCAAAATATATTGAGGTCAGGCTACGAAGAGGCGCTGAACGCAAGGCAGAACTGCAGGAAACGGATGTCAACGGGTACATCGGAATGGCCCCGAGAGCACATGAAAAGCGCCAGAACGTGGACAATGATGCGGTTGGCCAAAAAGGGCGTATGCGTTTTTTCCTGAATATATTCAGGAAAAAACGCATACGCCCTTTTTGGCCAACCAAGCAACCTGGGAGAGCAAATCAGCACTACAAAGAAATCTCTAGCCCCCCCCTGGGGCAAAAGGGCCAGGCGAAAAAAGTCTAAAAACCAGAAAGGCAGGACAGCCCACGGAGTCAAGGGAGCCTTGTTAAGCTGATGGGCGGGATGTCAATGGCCAACAGCCAATCTTCACAAGTGTATCCTCTTTCCCAAACCATGTAAAACACAGAACCACAGAGCATAGGGCACTTCCACACATGGGCGTTGACCTTGGGAAAATGAAAAAATCAACCAGACACAGGGACCCCAAAGTTGAGGGCTGCTGTCTTGACAAGAACCTCCACTCCGGTACACGTTTCATATCCCAGGAAAGACCCAAGTGGACAAAGACGAGTGGACAAGTGGACAAAGACAAGTGGACAAGTGGACAAGTGGTGCTACATAGGTCCAATGGAGTGTCACTCAGCCATGAAATCCACGTCATGAGGCTGGTAGCAGCATCCTGAGTGGATTTAGGTACGATCATCCTCAGTGAAATAAGTCCCACAAAAAAAGAAACTTATGATATCACTTATCGAGGGAATGTAAAAATCGCTCCCCATGAACGGAATCCCCAAACAGAACAGAGTCACGCTTTTAGAAAACACACTTATGCCTGCTTCAGGGGAAAGGTGAGGTGGGGTGACGCATAAAACTCGAGTTTGAAATGAGCACAGATACCCTTCCGAAAACCGAATATGGAATGGACACGACCTACTCCTTGCTCAATCAACTGGACTCACCAGACCCTGTTCATCGCACAAGTATCTATCCGACTAGTAAGCATCTTAAAAGCTAAGTCTTGATATCTCTGTGTAAGTGCATCAAGTGTGTGTAAAGCGGCCTAAAACCAGCAGGGAAAATCAGCTCAGACCCATTCTGAGGATACATTTCCAACATAAAGAAGAAACAAGCAGGGCAAAACAGAGAGAAATTCTTCCAAAATGCGTTCAGGGACTGGCATGCAACCAGGATTGACCACATCTACAGCCCCAGCGGCAGAAGACATAAGGCTGGACACTCTTGGGGCTGAGACGATTGGTGAGGTTGGGAAAGCAAATGCAGACCCTTGAAAGGAATCCTGCGTGCTCCCCATTCCATGGGTCCCAACTCTCCAGGTTCAACGCAATCTTCCGACAGCGAAAGCACTCATTGGAAACCCAGCGGATGCTACACCGTGGGATCGGGAAAGCTTTCTGAAACTCACCTCAGTTTTCATCTCCTGGTGCTCGTGTTCTCCATTCAGGCCCCCTTACTAACAATCTCCCCACTTGGAGACTCGGCGCCTTTCCATGCCTCTTTCGTACCGTCTGCAATTTGTCCGCAGGATGAACTGCAAGAGGGGGAACCAATGAGAGACTCGCTGGAGGTGTTTGGTCGGGCACATGTCACTCTCATTTCCCATCACGAAGAAGAATTCACCAGAGGTTCAGCCTGCCACCGCGGATCGACAATAGGGCGTGAAGCCATCCAGCCGTGTTGCGTCCCACTCACAAAAAAGCGACTTGGGAAATGGAGCTCAGGGGCACTGCACTTCCCAAACCTGCAGAGTTCTAAACGATAACTATCGCCCCAAAATATATTGAGGTCAGGCTACGAACAGGCGCTGAACAGAAAGTAGAACTGCAGGAAACGGATGTCAACGGGTACATCGGAATGGCCCCGATAGCACATGAAAAGCGCCAGAACGTGGACAATGATGCGGTTGGCCAAAAAGGGCGTATGCGTTTTTTCCTGAATATATTCAGGAAAAAACGCATACGCCCTTTTTGGCCAACCAAGCAACCTGGGAGAGCAAATCAGCACTACAAAGAAATCTCTAGCCCCCCCCTGGGGCAAAAGTGCCAGGCGAAAAAAGTCTAAAAACCAGAAAGGCAGGACAGCCCACGGAGTCAAGGGAGCCTTGTTAAGCTGATGGGCGGGATGTCAATGGCCAACAGCCAATCTTCACAAGTGTATCCTCTTTCCCAAACCATGTAAAACACAGAACCACAGAGCATAGGGCACTTCCACACATGGGCGTTGACCTTGGGAAAATGAAAAAATCAACCAGACACAGGGACCCCAAAGTTGAGGGCTGCTGTCTTGACAAGAACCTCCACTCCGGTACACGTTTCATATCCCAGGAAAGAGCCAAGAGGACAAAGACGAGTGGACAAGTGGACAACGACAAGTGGACAAGTGGACAAGTGGTGCTACGTAGGTCCAATGGAGTGTCACTCAGCCATGAAATCCACGTCATGAGGCTGGTAGCAGCATCCTGAGTGGATTTAGGTACGATCATCCTCAGTGAAATAAGTCCCACAAAAAAAGAAACTTATGATATCACTTATCGAGGGAATGTAAAAATCGCTCCCCATGAACGGAATCCCCAAACAGAACAGAGTCACGCTTTTAGAAAACACACTTATGCCTTCTTCAGGGGAAAGGTGAGGTGGGGTGACGCATAAAACTCGAGTTTGAAATGAGCACACATACCCTTCCGAAAACCGAATATGGAATGGACACGACCTAATCCTTGCTCAATCAACTGGACTCACCAGACCCTGTTCATCGCACAAGTATCTATCCGACTAGTAAGCATCTTAAAAGCTAAGTCTTGATATCTCTGTGTAAGTGCATCAAGTGTGTGTAAAGCGGCCTAAAACCAGCAGGGAAAATCAGCTCAGACCCATTCTGAGGATACATTTCCAACATAAAGAAGAAACAAGCAGGGCAAAACAGAGAGAAATTCTTCCAAAATGCGTTCAGGGACTGGCATGCAACCAGGATTGACCACATCTACAGCCCCAGCGGCGGAAGACATAAGGCTGGACACTCTTGGGGCTGAGACGATTGGTGAGGTTGGGAAAGCAAATGCAGACCCTTGAAAGGAATCCTGCGTGCTCCCCATTCCATGGGTCCCAACTCTCCAGGTTCAAAGCAATCTTCCGACAGCGAAAGCACTCATTGGAAACCCAGCGGATGCTACACCGTGGGATCGGGAAAGCTTTCTGAAACTCACCTCAGTTTTCATCTCCTGGTGCTCGTGTTCTCCATTCAGGCCCCCTTACTAACAATCTCCCCACTTGGAGACTCGGCGCCTTTCCATGCCTCTTTCGTACCGTCTGCAATTTGTCCGCAGGATGAACTGCAAGAGGGGGAACCAATGAGAGACTCGCTGGAGGTGTTTGGTCGGGCACATGTCACTCTCATTTCCCATCGCGAAGAAGAATTCACCAGAGGTTCAGCCTGCCACCGCGGATCGACAATAGGGCGTGAAGCCATCCAGCCGTGTTGCGTCCCACTCACAAAAAAGCGACTTGGGAAATGGAGCTCAGGGGCACTGCACTTCCCAAACCTGCAGAGTTCTAAACGATAACTATCGCCCCAAAATATATTGAGGTCAGGCTACGAAGAGGCGTTGAACGCAAGGCAGAATTGCAGGAAACGGATGTCAACGGGTACATCGGAATGGCCCCGATAGCACATGAAAAGCGCCAGATCGTGGACAATGATGCGGTTGGCCAAAAAGGGCGTATGCGTTTTTTCCTGAATATATTCAGGAAAAAACGCATACGCCCTTTTTGGCCAACCAAGCAAGCTGGGAGAGCAAATCAGCACTACAAAGAAATCTCTCGCCCCCCCCCCGGGGCAAAAGGGCCAGGCGAAAAAAGTCTAAAAACCAGAAAGGCAGGACAGCCCACGGAGTCAAGGGAGCCTTGTTAAGCTGATGGGCGGGATGTCAATGGCCAACAGCCAATCTTCACAAGTGTATCCTCTTTCCCAAACCATGTAAAACACAGAACCACAGAGCATAGGGCACTTCCACACATGGGCGTTGACCTTGGGAACATGAAAAAATCAACCAGACACAGGGACCCCAAAGTTGAGGGCTGCTGTCTTGACAAGAACCTCCACTCCGGTACACGTTTCATATCCCAGGAAAGACCCAAGTGGACAAAGACGAGTGGACAAGTGGACAACGACAAGTGGACAAGTGGACAAGTGGTGCTACGTAGGTCCAATGGAGTGTCACTCAGCCATGAAATCCACGTCATGAGGCTGGTAGCAGCATCCTGAGTGGATTTAGGTACGATCATCCTCAGTGAAATAAGTCCCACAAAAAAAGAAACTTATGATATCACTTATCGAGGGAATGTAAAAATCGCTCCCGATGCACTGAATCCCCAAACAGAACAGAGTCACGCTTTTAGAAAACACACTTATGCCTGCTTCAGGGGAAAGCTGAGGTGGGGTGACGCATAAAACTCGAGTTTGAAATGAGCACACATACCCTTCCGAAAACCGAATATGGAATGGACACGACCTACTCCTTGCTCAATCAACTGGACTCACCAGACCCTGTTCATCGCACAAGTATCTATCCGACTAGTAAGCATCTTAAAAGCTATGTCTTGATATCTCTGTGTAAGTGCATCAAGTGTGTGTAAAGCGGCCTAAAACCAGCAGGGAAAATCAGCTCAGACCCATTCTGAGGATACATTTCCAACATAAAGAAGAAACAAGCAGGGCAAAACAGAGAGAAATTCTTCCAAAATGCGTTCAGGGACTGGCATGCAACCAGGATTGACCACATCTACAGCCCCAGCGGCGGAAGACATAAGGCTGGACACTCTTGGGGCTGAGACGATTGGTGAGGTTGGGAAAGCAAATGCAGACCCTTGAAAGGAATCCTGCGTGCTCCCCATTCCATGGGTCCCAACTCTCCAGGTTCAACGCAATCTTCCGACAGCGAAAGCACTCATTGGAAACCCAGCGGATGCTACACCGTGGGATCGGGAAAGCTTTCTGAAACTCACCTCAGTTTTCATCTCCTGGTGCTCGTGTTCTCCATTCAGGCCCCCTTACTAACAATCTCCCCACTTGGAGACTCGGCGCCTTTCCATGCCTCTTTCGTACCGTCTGCAATTTGTCCGCAGGATGAACTGCAAGAGGGGGAACCAATGAGAGACTCGCTGGAGGTGTTTGGTCGGCCACATGTCACTCTCATTTCCCATCGCGAAGAAGAATTCACCAGAGGTTCAGCCTGCCACCGCGGATCGACAATAGGGCGTGAAGCCATCCAGCCGTGTTGCGTCCCACTCACAAAAAAGCGACTTGGGAAATGGAGCTCAGGGGCACTGCACTTCCCAAACCTGCAGAGTTCTAAACGATAACTATCGCCCCAAAATATATTGAGGTCAGGCTACGAACAGGCGCTGAACGCAAGGCAGAACTGCAGGAAACGGATGTCAACGGGTACATCGGAATGGCCCCGAGAGCACATGAAAAGCGCCAGAACGTGGACAATGATGCGGTTGGCCAAAAAGGGCGTATGCGTTTTTTCCTGAATATATTCAGGAAAAAACGCATACGCCCTTTTTGGCCAACCAAGCAACCTGGGAGAGCAAATCAGCACTACAAAGAAATCTCTAGCCCCCCCCTGGGGCAAAAGGGCCAGGCGAAAAAAGTCTAAAAACCAGAAAGGCAGGACAGCCCACGGAGTCAAGGGAGCCTTGTTAAGCTGATGGGCGGGATGTCAATGGCCAACAGCCAATCTTCACAAGTGTATCCTCTTTCCCAAACCATGTAAAACACAGAACCACAGAGCATAGGGCACTTCCACACATGGGCGTTGACCTTGGGAAAATCAAAAAATCAACCAGACACAGGGACCCCAAAGTTGAGGGCTGCTGTCTTGACAAGAACCTCCACTCCGGTACACGTTTCATATCCCAGGAAAGAGCCAAGTGGACAAAGACGAGTGGACAAGTGGACAAAGACAAGTGGACAAGTGGTGCTACATACGTCCAATGGAGTGTCACTCAGCCATGAAATCCACGTCATGAGGCTGGTAGCAGCATCCTGAGTGGATTTAGGTACGATCATCCTCAGTGAAATAAGTCCCACAAAAAAAGAAACTTATGATATCACTTATCGAGGGAATGTAAAAATCGCTCCCCATGCACTGAATCCCCAAACAGAACAGAGTCACGCTTTTAGAAAACACACTTATGCCTGCTTCAGGGGAAAGGTGAGGTGGGGTGACGCATAAAACTCGAGTTTGAAATGAGCACAGATACCCTTCCGAAAACCGAATATGGAATGGACACGACCTACTCCTTGCTCAATCAACTGGGCTCACCAGACCCTGTTCATCGCACAAGTATCTATCCGACTAGTAAGCATCTTAAAAGCTAAGTCTTGATATCTCTGTGTAAGTGCATCAAGTGTGTGTAAAGCGGCCTAAAACCAGCAGGGAAAATCAGCTCAGACCCATTCTGAGGATACATTTCCAACATAAAGAAGAAACAAGCAGGGCAAAACAGAGAGAACTTCTTCCAAAATGCGTTCAGGGACTGGCATGCAACCAGGATTGACCACATCTACAGCCCCAGCGGCAGAAGACATAAGGCTGGACACTCTTGGGGCTGAGACGATTGGTGAGGTTGGGAAAGCAAATGCAGACCCTTGAAAGGAATCCTGCGTGCTCCCCATTCCATGGGTCCCAACTCTCCAGGTTCAACGCAATCTTCCGACAGCGAAAGCACTCATTGGAAACCCAGCGGATGCTACACCGTGGGATCGGGAAAGCTTTCTGAAACTCACCTCAGTTTTCATCTCCTGGTGCTCGTGTTCTCCATTCAGGCCCCCGTACTAACAATCTCCCCACTTGGAGACTCGGCGCCTTTCCATGCCTCTTTCGTACCGTCTGCAATTTGTCCGCAGGATGAACTGCAAGAGGGGGAACCAATGAGAGACTCGCTGGAGGTGTTTGGTCGGGCACATGTCACTCTCATTTCCCATCACGAAGAAGAATTCACCAGCGGTTCAGCCTGCCACCCCGGATCGACAATAGGGCGTGAAGCCATCCAGCCGTGTTGCGTCCCACTCACAAAAAAGCGACTTGGGAAATGGAGCTCAGGGGCACTGCACTTCCCAAACCTGCAGAGTTCTAAACGATAACTATCGCCCCAAAATATATTGAGGTCAGGCTACGAAGAGGCGCTGAACGCAAGGCAGAACTGCAGGAAACGGATGTCAACGGGTACATCGGAATGGCCCCGATAGCACATGAAAAGCGCCAGAACGTGGACAATGATGCGGTTGGCCAAAAAGGGCGTATGCGTTTTTTCCTGAATATATTCAGGAAAAAACGCATACGCCCTTTTTGGCCAACCAAGCAACCTGGGAGAGCAAATCAGCACTACAAAGAAATCTCTCGCCCCCCCCGGGGCAAAAGGGCCAGGCGAAAAAAGTCTAAAAACCAGAAAGGCAGGACAGGCCACGGAGTCAAGGGAGCCTTGTTAAGCTGATGGGCGGGATGTCAATGGCCAACAGCCAATCTTCACAAGTGTATCCTCTTTCCCAAACCATGTAAAACACAGAACCACAGAGCATAGGGCACTTCCACACATGGGCGTTGACCTTGGGAAAATCAAAGAATCAACCAGACACAGGGACCCCAAAGTTGAGGGCTGCTGTCTTGACAAGAACCTCCACTCCGGTACACGTTTCATATCCCAGGAAAGAGCCAAGTGGACAAAGACGAGTGGACAAGTGGACAAAGACAAGTGGACAAGTGGACAAGTGGTGCTACGTAGGTCCAATGGAGTGTCACTCAGCCATGAAATCCACGTCATGAGGCTGGTAGCAGCATCCTGAGTGGATTTAGGTACGATCATCCTCAGTGAAATAAGTCCCACAAAAAAAGAAACTTATGATATCACTTATCGAGGGAATGTAAAAATCGCTCCCCATGCACTGAATCCCCAAACAGAACAGAGTCACGCTTTTAGAAAACACACTTATGCCTGCTTCAGGGGAAAGGTGAGGTGGGGTGACGCATAAAACTCGAGTTTGAAATGAGCACAGATACCCTTCCGAAAACCGAATATGGAATGGACACGACCTACTCCTTGCTCAATCAACTGGACTCACCAGACCCTGTTCATCGCACAAGTATCTATCCGACTAGTAAGCATCTTAAAAGCTAAGTCTTGATATCTCTGTGTAAGTGCATCAAGTGTGTGTAAAGCGGCCTAAAACCAGCAGGGAAAATCAGCTCAGACCCATTCGGAGGATACATTTCCAACATAAAGAAGAAACAAGCAGGGCAAAACAGAGAGAACTTCTTCCAAAATGCGTTCAGGGACTGGCATGCAACCAGGATTGACCACATCTACATCCCCAGCGGCAGAAGTCATAAGGCTGGACACTCTTGGGGCTGAGACGATTGGTGAGGTTGGGAAAGCAAATGCAGACCCTTGAAAGGAATCCTGCGTGCTCCCCATTCCATGGGTCCCAACTCTCCAGGTTCAACGCAATCTTCCGACAGCGAAAGCACTCATTGGAAACCCAGCGGATGCTACACCGTGGGATCGGGAAAGCTTTCTGAAACTCACCTCAGTTTTCATCTCCTGGTGCTCGTGTTCTCCATTCAGGCCCCCTTACTAACAATCTCCCCACTTGGAGACTCGGCGCCTTTCCATGCCTCTTTCGTACCGTCTGCAATTTGTCCGCAGGATGAACTGCAAGAGGGGGAACCAATGAGAGACTCGCTGGAGGTGTTTGGTCGGGCACATGTCACTCTCATTTCCCATCGCGAAGAAGAATTCACCAGCGGTTCAGCCTGCCACCCCGGATCGACAATAGGGCGTGAAGCCATCCAGCCGTGTTGCGTCCCACTCACAAAAAAGCGACTTGGGAAATGGAGCTCAGGGCCACTGCACTTCCCAAACCTGCAGAGTTCTAAACGATAACTATCGCCCCAAAATATATTGAGGTCAGGCTACGAAGAGGCGCTGAACGCAAGGCAGAACTGCAGGAAACGGATGTCAACGGCTACATCGGAATGGCCCCGATAGCACATGAAAAGCGCCAGAACGTGGACAATGATGCTGTTGGCCAAAAAGGGCGTATGCGTTTTTTCCTGAATATATTCAGGAAAAAACGCATACGCCCTTTTTGGCCAACCAAGCAACCTGGGAGAGCAAATCAGCACTACAAAGAAATCTCTCGCCCCCCCCCGGGGCAAAAGGGCCAGGCGAAAAAAGTCTAAAAACCAGAAAGGCAGGACAGCCCAAGGAGTCAAGGGAGCCTTGTTAAGCTGATGGGCGGGATGTCAATGGCCAACAGCCAATCTTCACAAGTGTATCCTCTTTCCCAAACCATGTAAAACACAGAACCACAGAGCATAGGGCACTTCCACACATGGGGGTTGACCTTGGGAAAATCAAAAAATCAACCAGACACAGGGACCCCAAAGTTGAGGGCTGCTGTCTTGACAAGAACTTCCACTCCGGTACACGTTTCATATCCCAGGAAAGAGCCAAGTGGACAAAGACGAGTGGACAAGTGGACAAAGACAAGTGGACAAGTGGACAAGTGGTGCTACGTAGGTCCAATGGAGTGTCACTCAGCCATGAAATCCACGTCATGAGGCTGGTAGCAGCATCCTGAGTGGATTTAGGTACGATCATCCTCAGTGAAATAAGTCCCACAAAAAAAGAAACTTATGATATCACTTATCGAGGGAATGTAAAAATCGCTCCCCATGCACTGAATCCCCAAACAGAACAGAGTCACGCTTTTAGAAAACACACTTATGCCTGCTTCAGGGGAAAGGTGAGGTGGGGTGACGCATAAAACTCGAGTTTGAAATGAGCACAGATACCCTTCCGAAAACCGAATATGGAATGGACACGACCTACTCCTTGCTCAATCAACTGGACTCACCAGACCCTGTTCATCGCACAAGTATCTATCCGACTAGTAAGCATCTTAAAAGCTAAGTCTTGATATCTCTGTGTAAGTGCATCAAGTGTGTGTAAAGCGGCCTAAAACCAGCAGGGAAAATCAGCTCAGACCCATTCTGAGGATACATTTCCAACATAAAGAAGAAACAAGCAGGGCAAAACAGAGAGAACTTCTTCCAAAATGCGTTCAGGGACTGGCATGCAACCAGGATTGACCACATCTACAGCCCCAGCGGCAGAAGACATAAGGCTGGACACTCTTGGGGCTGAGACGATGGGTGAGGTTGGGAAAGCAAATGCAGACCCTTGAAAGGAATCCTGCGTGCTCCCCATTCCATGGGTCCCAACTCTCCAGGTTCAACGCAATCTTCCGACAGCGAAAGCACTCATTGGAAACCCAGCGGATGCTACACCGTGGGATCGGGAAAGCTTTCTGAAACTCACCTCAGTTTTCATCTCCTGGTGCTCGTGTTCTCCATTCAGGCCCCCTTACTAACAATCTCCCCACTTGGAGACTCGGCGCCTTTCCATGCCTCTTTCGTACCGTCTGCAATTTGTCCGCAGGATGAACTGCAAGAGGGGGAACCAATGAGAGACTCGCTGGAGGTGTTTGGTCGGGCACATGTCACTCTCATTTCCCATCACGAAGAAGAATTCACCAGCGGTTCAGCCTGCCACCCCGGATCGACAATAGGGCGTGAAGCCATCCAGCCGTGTTGCGTCCCACTCACAAAAAAGCGACTTGGGAAATGGAGCTCAGGGGCACTGCACTTCCCAAACCTGCAGAGTTCTAAACGATAACTATCGCCCCAAAATATATTGAGGTCAGGCTACGAAGAGGCGCTGAACGCAAGGCAGAACTGCAGGAAACGGATGTCAACGGGTACATCGGAATGGCCCCGAGAGCACATGAAAAGCGCCAGAACGTGGACAATGATGCGGTTGGCCAAAAAGGGCGTATGCGTTTTTTCCTGAATATATTCAGGAAAAAATGCATACGCCCTTTTTGGCCAACCAAGCAACCTGGGAGAGCAAATCAGCACTACAAAGAAATCTCTAGCCCCCCCCCCCCGGGGCAAAAGGGCCAGGCGAAAAAAGTCTAAAAACCAGAAAGGCAGGACAGCCCACGGAGTCAAGGGAGCCTTGTTAAGCTGATGGGCGGGATGTCAATGGCCAACAGCCAATCTTCACAAGTGTATCCTCTTTCCCAAACCATGTAAAACACAGAACCACAGAGCATAGGGCACTTCCACACATGGGCGTTGACCTTGGGAAAATCAAAGAATCAACCAGACACAGGGACCCCAAAGTTGAGGGCTGCTGTCTTGACAAGAACCTCCACTCCGGTACACGTTTCATATCCCAGGAAAGAGCCAAGTGGACAAAGACGAGTGGACAAGTGGACAAAGACAAGTGCACAAGTGGACAAGTGGTGCTACGTAGGTCCAATGGAGTGTCACTCAGCCATGAAATCCACGTCATGAGGCTGGTAGCAGCATCCTGAGTGGATTTAGGTACGATCATCCTCAGTGAAATAAGTCCCACAAAAAAAGAAACTTATGATATCACTTATCGAGGGAATGTAAAAATCGCTCCCCATGCACTGAATCCCCAAACAGAACAGAGTCACGCTTTTAGAAAACACACTTATGCCTGCTTCAGGGGAAAGGTGAGGTGGGGTGACGCATAAAACTCGAGTTTGAAATGAGCACACATACCCTTCCGAAAACCGAATATGGAATGGACACGACCTACTCCTTGCTCAATCAACTGGACTCACCAGACCCTGTTCATCGCACAAGTATCTATCCGACTAGTAAGCATCTTAAAAGCTAAGTCTTGATATCTCTGTGTAAGTGCATCAAGTGTGTGTAAAGCGGCCTAAAACCAGCAGGGAAAATCAGCTCAGACCCATTCTGAGGATACATTTCCAACATAAAGAAGAAACAAGCAGGGCAAAACAGAGAGAAATTCTTCCAAAATGCGTTCAGGGACTGGCATGCAACCAGGATTGACCACATCTACAACCCCAGCGGGAGAAGACATAAGGCTGGACACTCTTGGGGCTGAGACGATTGGTGAGGTTGGGAAAGCAAATGCAGACCCTTGAAAGGAATCCTGCGTGCTCCCCATTCCATGGGTCCCAACTCTCCAGGTTCAACGCAATCTTCCGACAGCGAAAGCACTCATTGGAAACCCAGCGGATGCTACACCGTGGGATCGGGAAAGCTTTCTGAAACTCACCTCAGTTTTCATCTCCTGGTGCTCGTGTTCTCCATTCAGGCCCCCTTACTAACAATCTCCCCACTTGGAGACTCGGCGCCTTTCCATGCCTCTTTCGTACCGTCTGCAATTTGTCCGCAGGATGAACTGCAAGAGGGGGAACCAATGAGAGACTCGCTGGAGGTGTTTGGTCGGGCACATGTCACTCTCATTTCCCATCACGAAGAAGAATTCACCAGCGGTTCAGCCTGCCACCCCGGATCGACAATAGGGCGTGAAGCCATCCAGCCGTGTTGCGTCCCACTCACAAAAAAGCGACTTGGGAAATGGAGCTCAGGGGCACTGCACTTCCCAAACCTGCAGAGTTCTAAACGATAACTATCGCCCCAAAATATATTGAGGTCAGGCTACGAAGAGGCGCTGAACGCAAGGCAGAACTGCAGGAAACGGATGTCAACGGGTACATCGGAATGGCCCCGATAGCACATGAAAAGCGCCAGAACGTGGACAATGATGCGGTTGGCCAAAAAGGGCGTATGCGTTTTTTCCTGAATATATTCAGGAAAAAACGCATACGCCCTTTTTGGCCAACCAAGCAACCTGGGAGAGCAAATCAGCACTACAAAGAAATCTCTCGCCCCCCCCCCCCGGGGCAAAAGGGCCAGGCGAAAAAAGTCTAAAAACCAGAAAGGCAGGACAGCCCACGGAGTCAAGGGAGCCTTGTTAAGCTGATGGGCGGGATGTCAATGGCCAACAGCCAATCTTCACAAGTGTATCCTCTTTCCCAAACCATGTAAAACACAGAACCACAGAGCATAGGGCACTTCCACACATGGGGGTTGACCTTGGGAAAATCAAAAAATCAACCAGACACAGGGACCCCAAAGTTGAGGGCTGCTGTCTTGACAAGAACCTCCACTCCGGTACACGTTTCATATCCCAGGAAAGAGCCAAGTGGACAAAGACGAGTGGACAAGTGGACAAAGACAAGTGGACAAGTGGACAAGTGGTGCTACGTAGGTCCAATGGAGTGTCACTCAGCCATGAAATCCACGTCATGAGGCTGGTAGCAGCATCCTGAGTGGATTTAGGTACGATCATCCTCAGTGAAATAAGTCCCACAAAAAAAGAAACTTATGATATCACTTATCGAGGGAATGTAAAAATCGCTCCCCATGCACTGAATCCCCAAACAGAACAGAGTCACGCTTTTAGAAAACACACTTATGCCTGCTTCAGGGGAAAGGTGAGGTGGGGTGACGCATAAAACTCGAGTTTGAAATGAGCACACATACCCTTCCGAAAACCGAATATGGAATGGACACGACCTACTCCTTGCTCAATCAACTGGACTCACCAGACCCTGTTCATCGCACAAGTATCTATCCGACTAGTAAGCATCTTAAAAGCTAAGTCTTGATATCTCTGTGTAAGTGCATCAAGTGTGTGTAAAGCGGCCTAAAACCAGCAGGGAAAATCAGCTCAGACCCATTCTGAGGATACATTTCCAACATAAAGAAGAAACAAGCAGGGCAAAACAGAGAGAACTTCTTCCAAAATGCGTTCAGGGACTGGCATGCAACCAGGATTGACCACATCTACATCCCCAGCGGCAGAAGTCATAAGGCTGGACACTCTTGGGGCTGAGACGATTGGTGAGGTTGGGAAAGCAAATGCAGACCCTTGAAAGGAATCCTGCGTGCTCCCCATTCCATGGGTCCCAACTCTCCAGGTTCAACGCAATCTTCCGACAGCGAAAGCACTCATTGGAAACCCAGCGGATGCTACACCGTGGGATCGGGAAAGCTTTCTGAAACTCACCTCAGTTTTCATCTCCTGGTGCTCGTGTTCTCCATTCAGGCCCCCTTACTAACAATCTCCCCACTTGGAGACTCGGCGCCTTTCCATGCCTCTTTCGTACCGTCTGCAATTTGTCCGCAGGATGAACTGCAAGAGGGGGAACCAATGAGAGACTCGCTGGAGGTGTTTGGTCGGGCACATGTCACTCTCATTTCCCATCACGAAGAAGAATTCACCAGCGGTTCAGCCTGCCACCCCGGATCGACAATAGGGCGTGAAGCCATCCAGCCGTGTTGCGTCCCACTCACAAAAAAGCGACTTGGGAAATGGAGCTCAGGGCCACTGCACTTCCCAAACCTGCAGAGTTCTAAACGATAACTATCGCCCCAAAATATATTGAGGTCAGGCTACGAAGAGGCGCTGAACGCAAGGCAGAACTGCAGGAAACGGATGTCAACGGCTACATCGGAATGGCCCCGATAGCACATGAAAAGCGCCAGAACGTGGACAATGATGCGGTTGGCCAAAAAGGGCGTATGCGTTTTTTCCTGAATATATTCAGGAAAAAACGCATACGCCCTTTTTGGCCAACCAAGCAACCTGGGAGAGCAAATCAGCACTACAAAGAAATCTCTCGCCCCCCCCCGGGGCAAAAGGGCCAGGCGAAAAAAGTCTAAAAACCAGAAAGGCAGGACAGCCCAAGGAGTCAAGGGAGCCTTGTTAAGCTGATGGGCGGGATGTCAATGGCCAACAGCCAATCTTCACAAGTGTATCCTCTTTCCCAAACCATGTAAAACACAGAACCACAGAGCATAGGGCACTTCCACACATGGGGGTTGACCTTGGGAAAATCAAAAAATCAACCAGACACAGGGACCCCAAAGTTGAGGGCTGCTGTCTTGACAAGAACTTCCACTCCGGTACACGTTTCATATCCCAGGAAAGAGCCAAGTGGACAAAGACGAGTGGACAAGTGGACAAAGACAAGTGGACAAGTGGACAAGTGGTGCTACGTAGGTCCAATGGAGTGTCACTCAGCCATGAAATCCACGTCATGAGGCTGGTAGCAGCATCCTGAGTGGATTTAGGTACGATCATCCTCAGTGAAATAAGTCCCACAAAAAAAGAAACTTATGATATCACTTATCGAGGGAATGTAAAAATCGCTCCCCATGCACTGAATCCCCAAACAGAACAGAGTCACGCTTTTAGAAAACACACTTATGCCTGCTTCAGGGGAAAGGTGAGGTGGGGTGACGCATAAAACTCGAGTTTGAAATGAGCACAGATACCCTTCCGAAAACCGAATATGGAATGGACACGACCTACTCCTTGCTCAATCAACTGGACTCACCAGACCCTGTTCATCGCACAAGTATCTATCCGACTAGTAAGCATCTTAAAAGCTAAGTCTTGATATCTCTGTGTAAGTGCATCAAGTGTGTGTAAAGCGGCCTAAAACCAGCAGGGAAAATCAGCTCAGACCCATTCTGAGGATACATTTCCAACATAAAGAAGAAACAAGCAGGGCAAAACAGAGAGAACTTCTTCCAAAATGCGTTCAGGGACTGGCATGCAACCAGGATTGACCACATCTACAGCCCCAGCGGCAGAAGACATAAGGCTGGACACTCTTGGGGCTGAGACGATGGGTGAGGTTGGGAAAGCAAATGCAGACCCTTGAAAGGAATCCTGCGTGCTCCCCATTCCATGGGTCCCAACTCTCCAGGTTCAACGCAATCTTCCGACAGCGAAAGCACTCATTGGAAACCCAGCGGATGCTACACCGTGGGATCGGGAAAGCTTTCTGAAACTCACCTCAGTTTTCATCTCCTGGTGCTCGTGTTCTCCATTCAGGCCCCCTTACTAACAATCTCCCCACTTGGAGACTCGGCGCCTTTCCATGCCTCTTTCGTACCGTCTGCAATTTGTCCGCAGGATGAACTGCAAGAGGGGGAACCAATGAGAGACTCGCTGGAGGTGTTTGGTCGGGCACATGTCACTCTCATTTCCCATCACGAAGAAGAATTCACCAGCGGTTCAGCCTGCCACCCCGGATCGACAATAGGGCGTGAAGCCATCCAGCCGTGTTGCGTCCCACTCACAAAAAAGCGACTTGGGAAATGGAGCTCAGGGGCACTGCACTTCCCAAACCTGCAGAGTTCTAAACGATAACTATCGCCCCAAAATATATTGAGGTCAGGCTACGAAGAGGCGCTGAACGCAAGGCAGAACTGCAGGAAACGGATGTCAACGGGTACATCGGAATGGCCCCGAGAGCACATGAAAAGCGCCAGAACGTGGACAATGATGCGGTTGGCCAAAAAGGGCGTATGCGTTTTTTCCTGAATATATTCAGGAAAAAATGCATACGCCCTTTTTGGCCAACCAAGCAACCTGGGAGAGCAAATCAGCACTACAAAGAAATCTCTAGCCCCCCCCCCCCGGGGCAAAAGGGCCAGGCGAAAAAAGTCTAAAAACCAGAAAGGCAGGACAGCCCACGGAGTCAAGGGAGCCTTGTTAAGCTGATGGGCGGGATGTCAATGGCCAACAGCCAATCTTCACAAGTGTATCCTCTTTCCCAAACCATGTAAAACACAGAACCACAGAGCATAGGGCACTTCCACACATGGGCGTTGACCTTGGGAAAATCAAAGAATCAACCAGACACAGGGACCCCAAAGTTGAGGGCTGCTGTCTTGACAAGAACCTCCACTCCGGTACACGTTTCATATCCCAGGAAAGAGCCAAGTGGACAAAGACGAGTGGACAAGTGGACAAAGACAAGTGCACAAGTGGACAAGTGGTGCTACGTAGGTCCAATGGAGTGTCACTCAGCCATGAAATCCACGTCATGAGGCTGGTAGCAGCATCCTGAGTGGATTTAGGTACGATCATCCTCAGTGAAATAAGTCCCACAAAAAAAGAAACTTATGATATCACTTATCGAGGGAATGTAAAAATCGCTCCCCATGCACTGAATCCCCAAACAGAACAGAGTCACGCTTTTAGAAAACACACTTATGCCTGCTTCAGGGGAAAGGTGAGGTGGGGTGACGCATAAAACTCGAGTTTGAAATGAGCACACATACCCTTCCGAAAACCGAATATGGAATGGACACGACCTACTCCTTGCTCAATCAACTGGACTCACCAGACCCTGTTCATCGCACAAGTATCTATCCGACTAGTAAGCATCTTAAAAGCTAAGTCTTGATATCTCTGTGTAAGTGCATCAAGTGTGTGTAAAGCGGCCTAAAACCAGCAGGGAAAATCAGCTCAGACCCATTCTGAGGATACATTTCCAACATAAAGAAGAAACAAGCAGGGCAAAACAGAGAGAAATTCTTCCAAAATGCGTTCAGGGACTGGCATGCAACCAGGATTGACCACATCTACAACCCCAGCGGGAGAAGACATAAGGCTGGACACTCTTGGGGCTGAGACGATTGGTGAGGTTGGGAAAGCAAATGCAGACCCTTGAAAGGAATCCTGCGTGCTCCCCATTCCATGGGTCCCAACTCTCCAGGTTCAACGCAATCTTCCGACAGCGAAAGCACTCATTGGAAACCCAGCGGATGCTACACCGTGGGATCGGGAAAGCTTTCTGAAACTCACCTCAGTTTTCATCTCCTGGTGCTCGTGTTCTCCATTCAGGCCCCCTTACTAACAATCTCCCCACTTGGAGACTCGGCGCCTTTCCATGCCTCTTTCGTACCGTCTGCAATTTGTCCGCAGGATGAACTGCAAGAGGGGGAACCAATGAGAGACTCGCTGGAGGTGTTTGGTCGGGCACATGTCACTCTCATTTCCCATCACGAAGAAGAATTCACCAGCGGTTCAGCCTGCCACCCCGGATCGACAATAGGGCGTGAAGCCATCCAGCCGTGTTGCGTCCCACTCACAAAAAAGCGACTTGGGAAATGGAGCTCAGGGGCACTGCACTTCCCAAACCTGCAGAGTTCTAAACGATAACTATCGCCCCAAAATATATTGAGGTCAGGCTACGAAGAGGCGCTGAACGCAAGGCAGAACTGCAGGAAACGGATGTCAACGGGTACATCGGAATGGCCCCGATAGCACATGAAAAGCGCCAGAACGTGGACAATGATGCGGTTGGCCAAAAAGGGCGTATGCGTTTTTTCCTGAATATATTCAGGAAAAAACGCATACGCCCTTTTTGGCCAACCAAGCAACCTGGGAGAGCAAATCAGCACTACAAAGAAATCTCTCGCCCCCCCCCCCCGGGGCAAAAGGGCCAGGCGAAAAAAGTCTAAAAACCAGAAAGGCAGGACAGCCCACGGAGTCAAGGGAGCCTTGTTAAGCTGATGGGCGGGATGTCAATGGCCAACAGCCAATCTTCACAAGTGTATCCTCTTTCCCAAACCATGTAAAACACAGAACCACAGAGCATAGGGCACTTCCACACATGGGGGTTGACCTTGGGAAAATCAAAAAATCAACCAGACACAGGGACCCCAAAGTTGAGGGCTGCTGTCTTGACAAGAACCTCCACTCCGGTACACGTTTCATATCCCAGGAAAGAGCCAAGTGGACAAAGACGAGTGGACAAGTGGACAAAGACAAGTGGACAAGTGGACAAGTGGTGCTACGTAGGTCCAATGGAGTGTCACTCAGCCATGAAATCCACGTCATGAGGCTGGTAGCAGCATCCTGAGTGGATTTAGGTACGATCATCCTCAGTGAAATAAGTCCCACAAAAAAAGAAACTTATGATATCACTTATCGAGGGAATGTAAAAATCGCTCCCCATGCACTGAATCCCCAAACAGAACAGAGTCACGCTTTTAGAAAACACACTTATGCCTGCTTCAGGGGAAAGGTGAGGTGGGGTGACGCATAAAACTCGAGTTTGAAATGAGCACACATACCCTTCCGAAAACCGAATATGGAATGGACACGACCTACTCCTTGCTCAATCAACTGGACTCACCAGACCCTGTTCATCGCACAAGTATCTATCCGACTAGTAAGCATCTTAAAAGCTAAGTCTTGATATCTCTGTGTAAGTGCATCAAGTGTGTGTAAAGCGGCCTAAAACCAGCAGGGAAAATCAGCTCAGACCCATTCTGAGGATACATTTCCAACATAAAGAAGAAACAAGCAGGGCAAAACAGAGAGAACTTCTTCCAAAATGCGTTCAGGGACTGGCATGCAACCAGGATTGACCACATCTACAGCCCCAGCGGCAGAAGACATAAGGCTGGACACTCTTGGGGCTGAGACGATTGGTGAGGTTGGGAAAGCAAATGCAGACCCTTGAAAGGAATCCTGCGTGCTCCCCATTCCATGGGTCCCAACTCTCCAGGTTCAACGCAATCTTCCGACAGCGAAAGCACTCATTGGAAACCCAGCGGATGCTACACCGTGGGATCGGGAAAGCTTTCTGAAACTCACCTCAGTTTTCATCTCCTGGTGCTCGTGTTCTCCATTCAGGCCCCCTTACTAACAATCTCCCCACTTGGAGACTCGGCGCCTTTCCATGCCTCTTTCGTACCGTCTGCAATTTGTCCGCAGGATGAACTGCAAGAGGGGGAACCAATGAGAGACTCGCTGGAGGTGTTTGGTCGGGCACATGTCACTCTCATTTCCCATCACGAAGAAGAATTCACCAGCGGTTCAGCCTGCCACCCCGGATCGACAATAGGGCGTGAAGCCATCCAGCCGTGTTGCGTCCCACTCACAAAAAAGCGACTTGGGAAATGGAGCTCAGGGGCACTGCACTTCCCAAACCTGCAGAGTTCTAAACGATAACTATCGCCCCAAAATATATTGAGGTCAGGCTACGAAGAGGCGCTGAACGCAAGGCAGAACTGCAGGAAACGGATGTCAACGGGTACATCGGAATGGCCCCGATAGCACATGAAAAGCGCCAGAACGTGGACAATGATGCGGTTGGCCAAAAAGGGCGTATGCGTTTTTTCCTGAATATATTCAGGAAAAAACGCATACGCCCTTTTTGGCCAACCAAGCAACCTGGGAGAGCAAATCAGCACTACAAAGAAATCTCTAGCCCCCCCCCCCCCCGGGGCAAAAGGGCCAGGCGAAAAAAGTCTAAAAACCAGAAAGGCAGGACAGGCCACGGAGTCAAGGGAGCCTTGTTAAGCTGATGGGCGGGATGTCAATGGCCAACAGCCAATCTTCACAAGTGTATCCTCTTTCCCAAACCATGTAAAACACAGAACCACAGAGCATAGGGCACTTCCACACATGGGCGTTGACCTTGGGAAAATCAAAGAATCAACCAGACACAGGGACCCCAAAGTTGAGGGCTGCTGTCTTGACAAGAACCTCCACTCCGGTACACGTTTCATATCCCAGGAAAGAGCCAAGTGGACAAAGACGAGTGGACAAGTGGACAAAGACAAGTGGACAAGTGGACAAGTGGTGCTACGTAGGTCCAATGGAGTGTCACTCAGCCATGAAATCCACGTCATGAGGCTGGTAGCAGCATCCTGAGTGGATTTAGGTACGATCATCCTCAGTGAAATAAGTCCCACAAAAAAAGAAACTTATGATATCACTTATCGAGGGAATGTAAAAATCGCTCCCCATGCACTGAATCCCCAAACAGAACAGAGTCACGCTTTTAGAAAACACACTTATGCCTGCTTCAGGGGAAAGGTGAGGTGGGGTGACGCATAAAACTCGAGTTTGAAATGAGCACAGATACCCTTCCGAAAACCGAATATGGAATGGACACGACCTACTCCTTGCTCAATCAACTGGACTCACCAGACCCTGTTCATCGCACAAGTATCTATCCGACTAGTAAGCATCTTAAAAGCTAAGTCTTGATATCTCTGTGTAAGTGCATCAAGTGTGTGTAAAGCGGCCTAAAACCAGCAGGGAAAATCAGCTCAGACCCATTCTGAGGATACATTTCCAACATAAAGAAGAAACAAGCAGGGCAAAACAGAGAGAACTTCTTCCAAAATGCGTTCAGGGACTGGCATGCAACCAGGATTGACCACATCTACAGCCCCAGCGGCAGAAGACATAAGGCTGGACACTCTTGGGGCTGAGACGATTGGTGAGGTTGGGAAAGCAAATGCAGACCCTTGAAAGGAATCCTGCGTGCTCCCCATTCCATGGGTCCCAACTCTCCAGGTTCAACGCAATCTTCTGACAGCGAAAGCACTCATTGGAAACCCAGCGGATGCTACACCGTGGGATCGGGAAAGCTTTCTGAAACTCACCTCAGTTTTCATCTCCTGGTGCTCGTGTTCTCCATTCAGGCCCCCTTACTAACAATCTCCCCACTTGGAGACTCGGCGCCTTTCCATGCCTCTTTCGTACCGTCTGCAATTTGTCCGCAGGATGAACTGCAAGAGGGGGAACCAATGAGAGACTCGCTGGAGGTGTTTGGTCGGGCACATGTCACTCTCATTTCCCATCACGAAGAAGAATTCACCAGCGGTTCAGCCTGCCACCCCGGATCGACAATAGGGCGTGAAGCCATCCAGCCGTGTTGCGTCCCACTCACAAAAAAGCGACTTGGGAAATGGAGCTCAGGGGCACTGCACTTCCCAAACCTGCAGAGTTCTAAACGATAACTATCGCCCCAAAATATATTGAGGTCAGGCTACGAAGAGGCGCTGAACGCAAGGCAGAACTGCAGGAAACGGATGTCAACGGGTACATCGGAATGGCCCCGATAGCACATGAAAAGCGCCAGAACGTGGACAATGATGCGGTTGGCCAAAAAGGGCGTATGCGTTTTTTCCTGAATATATTCAGGAAAAAACGCATACGCCCTTTTTGGCCAACCAAGCAACCTGGGAGAGCAAATCAGCACTACAAAGAAATCTCTCGCCCCCCCCCCCCGGGGCAAAAGGGCCAGGCGAAAAAAGTCTAAAAACCAGAAAGGCAGGACAGGCCACGGAGTCAAGGGAGCCTTGTTAAGCTGATGAGCGGGATGTCAATGGCCAACAGCCAATCTTCACAAGTGTATCCTCTTTCCCAAACCATGTAAAACACAGAACCACAGCGCATAGGGCACTTCCACACATGGGCGTTGACCTTGGGAAAATCAAAAAATCAACCAGACACAGGGACCCCAAAGTTGAGGGCTGCTGTCTTGACAAGAACCTCCACTCCGGTACACGTTTCATATCCCAGGAAAGAGCCAAGTGGACAAAGACGAGTGGACAAGTGGACAAAGACAAGTGGACAAGTGGACAAGTGGTGCTACGTAGGTCCAATGGAGTGTCACTCAGCCATGAAATCCACGTCATGAGGCTGGTAGCAGCATCCTGAGTGGATTTAGGTACGATCATCCTCAGTGAAATAAGTCCCACAAAAAAAGAAACTTATGATATCACTTATCGAGGGAATGTAAAAATCGCTCCCCATGCACTGAATCCCCAAACAGAACAGAGTCACGCTTTTAGAAAACACACTTATGCCTGCTTCAGGGGAAAGGTGAGGTGGGGTGACGCATAAAACTCGAGTTTGAAATGAGCACAGATACCCTTCCGAAAACCGAATATGGAATGGACACGACCTACTCCTTGCTCAATCAACTGGACTCACCAGACCCTGTTCATCGCACAAGTATCTATCCGACCAGTAAGCATCTTAAAAGCTAAGTCTTGATATCTCTGTGTAAGTGCATCAAGTGTGTGTAAAGCGGCCTAAAACCAGCAGGGAAAATCAGCTCAGACCCATTCTGAGGATACATTTCCAACATAAAGAAGAAACAAGCAGGGCAAAACAGAGAGAACTTCTTCCAAAATGCGTTCAGGGACTGGCATGCAACCAGGATTGACCACATCTACAGCCCCAGCGGCAGAAGACATAAGGCTGGACACTCTTGGGGCTGAGACGATTGGTGAGGTTGGGAAAGCAAATGCAGACCCTTGAAAGGAATCCTGCGTGCTCCCCATTCCATGGGTCCCAACTCTCCAGGTTCAACGCAATCTTCCGACAGCGAAAGCACTCATTGGAAACCCAGCGGATGCTACACCGTGGGATCGGGAAAGCTTTCTGAAACTCACCTCAGTTTTCATCTCCTGGTGCTCGTGTTCTCCATTCAGGCCCCCTTACTAACAATCTCCCCACTTGGAGACTCGGCGCCTTTCCATGCCTCTTTCGTACCGTCTGCAATTTGTCCGCAGGATGAACTGCAAGAGGGGGAACCAATGAGAGACTCGCTGGAGGTGTTTGGTCGGGCACATGTCACTCTCATTTCCCATCACGAAGAAGAATTCACCAGCGGTTCAGCCTGCCACCCCGGATCGACAATAGGGCGTGAAGCCATCCAGCCGTGTTGCGTCCCACTCACAAAAAAGCGACTTGGGAAATGGAGCTCAGGGGCACTGCACTTCCCAAACCTGCAGAGTTCTAAACGATAACTATCGCCCCAAAATATATTGAGGTCAGGCTACGAAGAGGCGCTGAACGCAAGGCAGAACTGCAGGAAACGGATGTCAACGGCTACATCGGAATGGCCCCGATAGCACATGAAAAGCGCCAGAACGTGGACAATGATGCGGTTGGCCAAAAAGGGCGTATGCGTTTTTTCCTGAATATATTCAGGAAAAAACGCATACGCCCTGTTTGGCGAACCAAGCAACCTGGGAGAGCAAATCAGCACTACAAAGAAATCTCTAGCCCCCCCTCCCCTGGGCAAAAGGGCCAGGCGAAAAAAGTCTAAAAACCAGAAAGGCAGGACAGGCCACGGAGTCAAGGGAGCCTTGTTAAGCTGATGGGCGGGATGTCAATGGCCAACAGCCAATCTTCACAAGTGTATCCTCTTTCCCAAACCATGTAAAACACAGAACCACAGAGCATAGGGCACTTCCACACATGGGCGTTGACCTTGGGAAAATGAAAAAATCAACCAGACACAGGGACCCCAAAGTTGAGGGCTGCTGTCTTGACAAGAACCTCCACTCCGGTACACGTTTCATATCCCAGGAAAGAGCCAAGTGGACAAAGACGAGTGGACAAGTGGACAAAGACAAGTGCACAAGTGGACAAGTGGTGCTACGTAGGTCCAATGGAGTGTCACTCAGCCATGAAATCCACGTCATGAGGCTGGTAGCAGCATCCTGAGTGGATTTAGGTACGATCATCCTCAGTGAAATAAGTCCCACAAAAAAAGAAACTTATGATATCACTTATCGAGGGAATGTAAAAATCGCTCCCCATGCACTGAATCCCCAAACAGAACAGAGTCACGCTTTTAGAAAACACACTTATGCCTGCTTCAGGGGAAAGCTGAGGTGGGGTGACGCATAAAACTCGAGTTTGAAATGAGCACAGATACCCTTCCGAAAACCGAATATGGAATGGACACGACCTACTCCTTGCTCAATCAACTGGACTCACCAGACCCTGTTCATCGCACAAGTATCTATCCGACTAGTAAGCATCTTAAAAGCTAAGTCTTGATATCTCTGTGTAAGTGCATCAAGTGTGTGTAAAGCGGCCTAAAACCAGCAGGGAAAATCAGCTCAGACCCATTCTGAGGATACATTTCCAACATAAAGAAGAAACAAGCAGGGCAAAACAGAGAGAACTTCTTCCAAAATGCGTTCAGGGACTGGCATGCAACCAGGATTGACCACATCTACAGCCCCAGCGGCAGAAGACATAAGGCTGGACACTCTTGGAGCTGAGACGATTGGTGAGGTTGGGAAAGCAAATGCAGACCCTTGAAAGGAATCCTGCGTGCTCCCCATTCCATGGGTCCCAACTCTCCAGGTTCAACGCAATCTTCCGACAGCGAAAGCACTCATTGGAAACCCAGCGGATGCTACACCGTGGGATCGGGAAAGCTTTCTGAAACTCACCTCAGTTTTCATCTCCTGGTGCTCGTGTTCTCCATTCAGGCCCCCTTACTAACAATCTCCCCACTTGGAGACTCGGCGCCTTTCCATGCCTCTTTCGTACCGTCTGCAATTTGTCCGCAGGATGAACTGCAAGAGGGGGAACCAATGAGAGACTCGCTGGAGGTGTTTGGTCGGGCACATGTCACTCTCATTTCCCATCACGAAGAAGAATTCACCAGCGGTTCAGCCTGCCACCCCGGATCGACAATAGGGCGTGAAGCCATCCAGCCGTGTTGCGTCCCACTCACAAAAAAGCGACTTGGGAAATGGAGCTCAGGGGCACTGCACTTCCCAAACCTGCAGAGTTCTAAACGATAACTATCGCCCCAAAATATATTGAGGTCAGGCTACGAAGAGGCGCTGAACGCAAGGCAGAACTGCAGGAAACGGATGTCAACGGCTACATCGGAATGGCCCCGATAGCACATGAAAAGCGCCAGAACGTGGACAATGATGCGGTTGGCCAAACAGGGCGTATGCGTTTTTTCCTGAATATATTCAGGAAAAAACGCATACGCCCTTTTTGGCCAACCAAGCAACCTGGGAGAGCAAATCAGCACTACAAAGAAATCTCTAGCCCCCCCTCCCCTGGGCAAAAGGGCCAGGCGAAAAAAGTCTAAAAACCAGAAAGGCAGGACAGGCCACGGAGTCAAGGGAGCCTTGTTAAGCTGATGGGCGGGATGTCAATGGCCAACAGCCAATCTTCACAAGTGTATCCTCTTTCCCAAACCATGTAAAACACAGAACCACAGAGCATAGGGCACTTCCACACATGGGCGTTGACCTTGGGAAAATGAAAAAATCAACCAGACACAGGGACCCCAAAGTTGAGGGCTGCTGTCTTGACAAGAACCTCCACTCCGGTACACGTTTCATATCCCAGGAAAGAGCCAAGTGGACAAAGACGAGTGGACAAGTGGACAAAGACAAGTGGACAAGTGGACAAGTGGTGCTACGTAGGTCCAATGGAGTGTCACTCAGCCATGAAATCCACGTCATGAGGCTGGTAGCAGCATCCTGAGTGGATTTAGGTACGATCATCCTCAGTGAAATAAGTCCCACAAAAAAAGAAACTTATGATATCACTTATCGAGGGAATGTAAAAATCGCTCCCCATGCACTGAATCCCCAAACAGAACAGAGTCACGCTTTTAGAAAACACACTTATGCCTGCTTCAGGGGAAAGGTGAGGTGGGGTGACGCATAAAACTCGAGTTTGAAATGAGCACAGATACCCTTCCGAAAACCGAATATGGAATGGACACGACCTACTCCTTGCTCAATCAACTGGACTCACCAGACCCTGTTCATCGCACAAGTATCTATCCGACTAGTAAGCATCTTAAAAGCTAAGTCTTGATATCTCTGTGTAAGTGCATCAAGTGTGTGTAAAGCGGCCTAAAACCAGCAGGGAAAATCAGCTCAGACCCATTCTGAGGATACATTTCCAACATAAAGAAGAAACAAGCAGGGCAAAACAGAGAGAAATTCTTCCAAAATGCGTTCAGGGACTGGCATGCAACCAGGATTGACCACATCTACAGCCCCAGCGGCAGAAGACATAAGGCTGGACACTCTTGGGGCTGAGACGATTGGTGAGGTTGGGAAAGCAAATGCAGACCCTTGAAAGGAATCCTGCGTGCTCCCCATTCCATGGGTCCCAACTCTCCAGGTTCAACGCAAACTTCCGACAGCGAAAGCACTCATTGGAAACCCAGCGGATGCTACACCGTGGGATCGGGAAAGCTTTCTGAAACTCACCTCAGTTTTCACCTCCTGGTGCTCGTGTTCTCCATTCAGGCCCCCTTACTAACAATCTCCCCACTTGGAGACTCGGCGCCTTTCCATGCCTCTTTCGTACCGTCTGCAATTTGTCCGCAGGATGAACTGCAAGAGGGGGAACCAATGAGAGACTCGCTGGAGGTGTTTGGTCGGGCACATGTCACTCTCATTTCCCATCACGAAGAAGAATTCACCAGCGGTTTAGCCTGCCACCCCGGATCGACAATAGGGCGTGAAGCCATCCAGCCGTGTTGCGTCCCACTCACAAAAAAGCGACTTGGGAAATGGAGCTCAGGGGCACTGCACTTCCCAAACCTGCAGAGTTCTAAACGATAACTATCGCCCCAAAATATATTGAGGTCAGGCTACGAAGAGGCGCTGAACGCAAGGCAGAACTGCAGGAAACGGATGTCAACGGATACATCGGAATGGCCCCGAGAGCACATGAAAAGCGCCAGAACGTGGACAATGATGCGGTTGGCCAAAAAGGGCGTATGCGTTTTTTCCTGAATATATTCAGGAAAAAACGCATACGCCCTTTTTGGCCAACCAAGCAACCTGGGAGAGCAAATCAGCACTACAAAGAAATCTCTCGCCCCCCCCCCCCCGGGGCAAAAGGGCCAGGCGAAAAAAGTCTAAAAACCAGAAAGGCAGGACAGGCCACGGAGTCAAGGGAGCCTTGTTAAGCTGATGGGCGGGATGTCAATGGCCAACAGCCAATCTTCACAAGTGTATCCTCTTTCCCAAACCATGTAAAACACAGAACCACAGAGCATAGGGCACTTCCACACATGGGCGTTGACCTTGGGAAAATCAAAAAATCAACCAGACACAGGGACCCCAAAGTTGAGGGCTGCTGTCTTGACAAGAACCTCCACTCCGGTACACGTTTCATATCCCAGGAAAGAGCCAAGTGGACAAAGACGAGTGGACAAGTGGACAAAGACAAGTGCACAAGTGGACAAGTGGTGCTACGTAGGTCCAATGGAGTGTCACTCAGCCATGAAATCCACGTCATGAGGCTGGTAGCAGCATCCTGAGTGGATTTAGGTACGATCATCCTCAGTGAAATAAGTCCCACAAAAAAAGAAACTTATGATATCACTTATCGAGGGAATGTAAAAATCGCTCCCCATGCACTGAATCCCCAAACAGAACAGAGTCACGCTTTTAGAAAACACACTTATGCCTGCTTCAGGGGAAAGGTGAGGTGGGGTGACGCATAAAACTCGAGTTTGAAATGAGCACACATACCCTTCCGAAAACCGAATATGGAATGGACACGACCTACTCCTTGCTCAATCAACTGGACTCACCAGACCCTGTTCATCGCACAAGTATCTATCCGACTAGTAAGCATCTTAAAAGCTAAGTCTTGATATCTCTGTGTAAGTGCATCAAGTGTGTGTAAAGCGGCCTAAAACCAGCAGGGAAAATCAGCTCAGACCCATTCTGAGGATACATTTCCAACATAAAGAAGAAACAAGCAGGGCAAAACAGAGAGAAATTCTTCCAAAATGCGTTCAGGGACTGGCATGCAACCAGGATTGACCACATCTACAGCCCCAGCGGCAGAAGACATAAGGCTGGACACTCTTGGGGCTGAGACGATTGGTGAGGTTGGGAAAGCAAATGCAGACCCTTGAAAGGAATCCTGCGTGCTCCCCATTCCATGGGTCCCAACTCTCCAGGTTCAACGCAATCTTCCGACAGCGAAAGCACTCATTGGAAACCCAGCGGATGCTACACCGTGGGATCGGGAAAGCTTTCTGAAACTCACCTCAGTTTTCATCTCCTGGTGCTCGTGTTCTCCATTCAGGCCCCCTTACTAACAATCTCCCCACTTGGAGACTCGGCGCTTTTCCATGCCTCTTTCGTACCGTCTGCAATTTGTCCGCAGGATGAACTGCAAGAGGGGGAACCAATGAGAGACTCGCTGGAGGTGTTTGGTCGGGCACATGTCACTCTCATTTCCCATCACGAAGAAGAATTCACCAGCGGTTCAGCCTGCCACCCCGGATCGACAATAGGGCGTGAAGCCATCCAGCCGTGTTGCGTCCCACTCACAAAAAAGCGACTTGGGAAATGGAGCTCAGGGGCACTGCACTTCCCAAACCTGCAGAGTTCTAAACGATAACTATCGCCCCAAAATATATTGAGGTCAGGCTACGAAGAGGCGCTGAACGCAAGGCAGAACTGCAGGAAACGGATGTCAACGGATACATCGGAATGGCCCCGAGAGCACATGAAAAGCGCCAGAACGTGGACAATGATGCGGTTGGCCAAAAAGGGCGTATGCGTTTTTTCCTGAATATATTCAGGAAAAAACGCATACGCCCTTTTTGGCCAACCAAGCAACCTGGGAGAGCAAATCAGCACTACAAAGAAATCTCTCGCCCCCCCCCCCCCGGGGCAAAAGGGCCAGGCGAAAAAAGTCTAAAAACCAGAAAGGCAGGACAGGCCACGGAGTCAAGGGAGCCTTGTTAAGCTGATGGGCGGGATGTCAATGGCCAACAGCCAATCTTCACAAGTGTATCCTCTTTCCCAAACCATGTAAAACACAGAACCACAGAGCATAGGGCACTTCCACACATGGGCGTTGACCTTGGGAAAATCAAAAAATCAACCAGACACAGGGACCCCAAAGTTGAGGGCTGCTGTCTTGACAAGAACCTCCACTCCGGTACACGTTTCATATCCCAGGAAAGAGCCAAGTGGACAAAGACGAGTGGACAAGTGGACAAAGACAAGTGGACAAGTGGACAAGTGGTGCTACGTAGGTCCAATGGAGTGTCACTCAGCCATGAAATCCACGTCATGAGGCTGGTAGCAGCATCCTGAGTGGATTTAGGTACGATCATCCTCAGTGAAATAAGTCCCACAAAAAAAGAAACTTATGATATCACTTATCGAGGGAATGTAAAAATCGCTCCCCATGCACTGAATCCCCAAACAGAACAGAGTCACGCTTTTAGAAAACACACTTATGCCTGCTTCAGGGGAAAGCTGAGGTGGGGTGACGCATAAAACTCGAGTTTGAAATGAGCACAGATACCCTTCCGAAAACCGAATATGGAATGGACACGACCTACTCCTTGCTCAATCAACTGGACTCACCAGACCCTGTTCATCGCACAAGTATCTATCCGACCTCTAAGCATCTTAAAAGCTAAGTCTTGATATCTCTGTGTAAGTGCATCAAGTGTGTGTAAAGCGGCCTAAAACCAGCAGGGAAAATCAGCTCAGACCCATTCTGAGGATACATTTCCAACATAAAGAAGAAACAAGCAGGGCAAAACAGAGAGAACTTCTTCCAAAATGCGTTCAGGGACTGGCATGCAACCAGGATTGACCACATCTACAGCCCCAGCGGCAGAAGACATAAGGCTGGACACTCTTGGGGCTGAGACGATTGGTGAGGTTGGGAAAGCAAATGCAGACCCTTGAAAGGAATCCTGCGTGCTCCCCATTCCATGGGTCCCAACTCTCCAGGTTCAACGCAATCTTCCGACAGCGAAAGCACTCATTGGAAACCCAGCGGATGCTACACCGTGGGATCGGGAAAGCTTTCTGAAACTCACCTCAGTTTTCATCTCCTGGTGCTCGTGTTCTCCATTCAGGCCCCCTTACTAACAATCTCCCCACTTGGAGACTCGGCGCCTTTCCATGCCTCTTTCGTACCGTCTGCAATTTGTCCGCAGGATGAACTGCAAGAGGGGGAACCAATGAGAGACTCGCTGGAGGTGTTTGGTCGGGCACATGTCACTCTCATTTCCCATCACGAAGAAGAATTCACCAGCGGTTCAGCCTGCCACCCCGGATCGACAATAGGGCGTGAAGCCATCCAGCCGTGTTGCGTCCCACTCACAAAAAAGCGACTTGGGAAATGGAGCTCAGGGGCACTGCACTTCCCAAACCTGCAGAGTTCTAAACGATAACTATCGCCCCAAAATATATTGAGGTCAGGCTACGAAGAGGCGCTGAACGCAAGGCAGAACTGCAGGAAACGGATGTCAACGGATACATCGGAATGGCCCCGAGAGCACATGAAAAGCGCCAGAACGTGGACAATGATGCGGTTGGCCAAAAAGGGCGTATGCGTTTTTTCCTGAATATATTCAGGAAAAAACGCATACGCCCTTTTTGGCCAACCAAGCAACCTGGGAGAGCAAATCAGCACTACAAAGAAATCTCTCGCCCCCCCCCCCCGGGGCAAAAGGGCCAGGCGAAAAAAGTCTAAAAACCAGAAAGGCAGGACAGGCCACGGAGTCAAGGGAGCCTTGTTAAGCTGATGGGCGGGATGTCAATGGCCAACAGCCAATCTTCACAAGTGTATCCTCTTTCCCAAACCATGTAAAACACAGAACCACAGAGCATAGGGCACTTCCACACATGGGCGTTGACCTTGGGAAAATCAAAAAATCAACCAGACACAGGGACCCCAAAGTTGAGGGCTGCTGTCTTGACAAGAACCTCCACTCCGGTACACGTTTCATATCCCAGGAAAGAGCCAAGTGGACAAAGACGAGTGGACAAGTGGACAAAGACAAGTGGACAAGTGGACAAGTGGTGCTACGTAGGTCCAATGGAGTGTCACTCAGCCATGAAATCCACGTCATGAGGATGGTAGCAGCATCCTGAGTGGATTTAGGTACGATCATCCTCAGTGAAATAAGTCCCACAAAAAAAGAAACTTATGATATCACTTATCGAGGGAATGTAAAAATCGCTCCCCATGCACTGAATCCCCAAACAGAACAGAGTCACGCTTTTAGAAAACACACTTATGCCTGCTTCAGGGGAAAGCTGAGGTGGGGTGACGCATAAAACTCGAGTTTGAAATGAGCACAGATACCCTTCCGAAAACCGAATATGGAATGGACACGACCTACTCCTTGCTCAATCAACTGGACTCACCAGACCCTGTTCATCGCACAAGTATCTATCCGACCTCTAAGCATCTTAAAAGCTAAGTCTTGATATCTCTGTGTAAGTGCATCAAGTGTGTGTAAAGCGGCCTAAAACCAGCAGGGAAAATCAGCTCAGACCCATTCTGAGGATACATTTCCAACATAAAGAAGAAACAAGCAGGGCAAAACAGAGAGAACTTCTTCCAAAATGCGTTCAGGGACTGGCATGCAACCAGGATTGACCACATCTACAGCCCCAGCGGCAGAAGACATAAGGCTGGACACTCTTGGGGCTGAGACGATTGGTGAGGTTGGGAAAGCAAATGCAGACCCTTGAAAGGAATCCTGCGTGCTCCCCATTCCATGGGTCCCAACTCTCCAGGTTCAACGCAATCTTCCGACAGCGAAAGCACTCATTGGAAACCCAGCGGATGCTACACCGTGGGATCGGGAAAGCTTTCTGAAACTCACCTCAGTTTTCATCTCCTGGTGCTCGTGTTCTCCATTCAGGCCCCCTTACTAACAATCTCCCCACTTGGAGACTCGGCGCCTTTCCATGCCTCTTTCGTACCGTCTGCAATTTGTCCGCAGGATGAACTGCAAGAGGGGGAACCAATGAGAGACTCGCTGGAGGTGTTTGGTCGGGCACATGTCACTCTCATTTCCCATCACGAAGAAGAATTCACCAGCGGTTCAGCCTGCCACCCCGGATCGACAATAGGGCGTGAAGCCATCCAGCCGTGTTGCGTCCCACTCACAAAAAAGCGACTTGGGAAATGGAGCTCAGGGGCACTGCACTTCCCAAACCTGCAGAGTTCTAAACGATAACTATCGCCCCAAAATATATTGAGGTCAGGCTACGAAGAGGCGCTGAACGCAAGGCAGAACTGCAGGAAACGGATGTCAACGGGTACATCGGAATGGCCCCGATAGCACATGAAAAGCGCCAGAACGTGGACAATGATGCGGTTGGCCAAAAAGGGCGTATGCGTTTTTTCCTGAATATATTCAGGAAAAAACGCATACGCCCTTTTTGGCCAACCAAGCAACCTGGGAGAGCAAATCAGCACTACAAAGAAATCTCTCGCGCCCCCCCCGGGGCAAAAGGGCCAGGCGAAAAAAGTCTAAAAACCAGAAAGGCAGGACAGCCCACGGAGTCAAGGGAGCCTTGTTAAGCTGATGGGCGGGATGTCAATGGCCAACAGCCAATCTTCACAAGTGTATCCTCTTTCCCAAACCATGTAAAACACAGAACCACAGAGCATAGGGCACTTCCACACATGGGCGTTGACCTTGGGAAAATGAAAAAATCAACCAGACACAGGGACCCCAAAGTTGAGGGCTGCTGTCTTGACAAGAACCTCCACTCCGGTACACGTTTCATATCCCAGGAAAGAGCCAAGTGGACAAAGACGAGTGGACAAGTGGACAAAGACAAGTGGACAAGTGGACAAGTGGTGCTACGTAGGTCCAATGGAGTGTCACTCAGCCATGAAATCCACGTCATGAGGCTGGTAGCAGCATCCTGAGTGGATTTAGGTACGATCATCCTCAGTGAAATAAGTCCCACAAAAAAAGAAACTTATGATATCACTTATCGAGGGAATGTAAAAATCGCTCCCCATGCACTGAATCCCCAAACAGAACAGAGTCACGCTTTTAGAAAACACACTTATGCCTGCTTCAGGGGAAAGGTGAGGTGGGGTGACGCATAAAACTCGAGTTTGAAATGAGCACAGATACCCTTCCGAAAACCGAATATGGAATGGACACGACCTACTCCTTGCTCAATCAACTGGACTCACCAGACCCTGTTCATCGCACAAGTATCTATCCGACTAGTAAGCATCTTAAAAGCTAAGTCTTGATATCTCTGTGTAAGTGCATCAAGTGTGTGTAAAGCGGCCTAAAACCAGCAGGGAAAATCAGCTCAGACCCATTCTGAGGATACATTTCCAACATAAAGAAGAAACAAGCAGGGCAAAACAGAGAGAACTTCTTCCAAAATGCGTTCAGGGACTGGCATGCAACCAGGATTGACCACATCTACAGCCCCAGCGGCAGAAGACATAAGGCTGGACACTCTTGGGGCTGAGACGATTGGTGAGGTTGGGAAAGCAAATGCAGACCCTTAAAAGGAATCCTGCGTGCTCCCCATTCCATGGGTCCCAACTCTCCAGGTTCAACGCAATCTTCCGACAGCGAAAGCACTCATTGGAAACCCAGCGGATGCTACACCGTGGGATCGGGAAAGCTTTCTGAAACTCACCTCAGTTTTCATCTCCTGGTGCTCGTGTTCTCCATTCAGGCCCCCTTACTAACAATCTCCCCACTTGGAGACTCGGCGCCTTTCCATGCCTCTTTCGTACCGTCTGCAATTTGTCCGCAGGATGAACTGCAAGAGGGGGAACCAATGAGAGACTCGCTGGAGGTGTTTGGTCGGGCACATGTCACTCTCATTTCCCATCACGAAGAAGAATTCACCAGCGGTTCAGCCTGCCACCCCGGATCGACAATAGGGCGTGAAGCCATCCAGCCGTGTTGCGTCCCACTCACAAAAAAGCGACTTGGGAAATGGAGCTCAGGGGCACTGCACTTCCCAAACCTGCAGAGTTCTAAACGATAACTATCGCCCCAAAATATATTGAGGTCAGGCTACGAAGAGGCGCTGAACGCAAGGCAGAACTGCAGGAAACGGATGTCAACGGGTACATCGGAATGGCCCCGATAGCACATGAAAAGCGCCAGAACGTGGACAATGATGCGGTTGGCCAAAAAGGGCGTATGCGTTTTTTCCTGAATATATTCAGGAAAAAACGCATACGCCCTTTTTGGCCAACCAAGCAACCTGGGAGAGCAAATCAGCACTACAAAGAAATCTCTCGCCCCCCCGGGGGCAAAAGGGCCAGGCGAAAAAAGTCTAAAAACCAGAAAGGCAGGACAGGCCATGGAGTCAAGGGAGCCTTGTTAAGCTGATGGGCGGGATGTCAATGGCCAACAGCCAATCTTCACAAGTGTATCCTCTTTCCCAAACCATGTAAAACACAGAAGCACAGAGCATAGGGCACTTCCACACATGGGCGTTGACCTTGGGAAAATGAAAAAATCAACCAGACACAGGGACCCCAAAGTTGAGGGCTGCTGTCTTGACAAGAACCTCCACTCCGGTACACGTTTCATATCCCAGGAAAGAGCCAAGTGGACAAAGACGAGTGGACAAGTGGACAAAGACAAGTGGACAAGTGGACAAGTGGTGCTACGTAGGTCCAATGGAGTGTCACTCAGCCATGAAATCCACGTCATGAGGCTGGTAGCAGCATCCTGAGTGGATTTAGGTACGATCATCCTCAGTGAAATAAGTCCCACAAAAAAAGAAACTTATGATATCACTTATCGAGGGAATGTAAAAATCGCTCCCCATGCACTGAATCCCCAAACAGAACAGAGTCACGCTTTTAGAAAACACACTTATGCCTGCTTCAGGGGAAAGGTGAGGTGGGGTGACGCATAAAACTCGAGTTTGAAATGAGCACAGATACCCTTCCGAAAACCGAATATGGAATGGACACGACCTACTCCTTGCTCAATCAACTGGACTCACCAGACCCTGTTCATCGCACAAGTATCTATCCGACTAGTAAGCATCTTAAAAGCTAAGTCTTGATATCTCTGTGTAAGTGCATCAAGTGTGTGTAAAGCGGCCTAAAACCAGCAGGGAAAATCAGCTCAGACCCATTCTGAGGATACATTTCCAACATAAAGAAGAAACAAGCAGGGCAAAACAGAGAGAAATTCTTCCAAAATGCGTTCAGGGACTGGCATGCAACCAGGATTGACCACATCTACAGCCCCAGCGGCAGAAGACATAAGGCTGGACACTCGGGGCTGAGACGATTGGTGAGGTTGGGAAAGCAAATGCAGACCCTTAAAAGGAATCCTGCGTGCTCCCCATTCCATGGGTCCCAACTCTCCAGGTTCAACGCAATCTTCCGACAGCGAAAGCACTCATTGGAAACCCAGCGGATGCTACACCATGGGATCGGGAAAGCTTTCTGAAACTCACCTCAGTTTTCATCTCCTGGTGCTCGTGTTCTCCATTCAGGGCCCCTTACTAACAATCTCCCCACTTGGAGACTCGGCGCCTTTCCATGCCTCTTTCGTACCGTCTGCAATTTGTCCGCAGGATGAACTGCAAGAGGGGGAACCAATGAGAGACTCGCTGGAGGTGTTTGGTCGGGCACATGTCACTCTCATTTCCCATCACGAAGAAGAATTCACCAGCGGTTCAGCCTGCCACCGCGGATCGACAATAGGGCGTGAAGCCATCCAGCCGTGTTGCGTCCCACTCACAAAAAAGCGACTTGGGAAATGGAGCTCAGGGGCACTGCACTTCCCAAACCTGCAGAGTTCTAAACGATAACTATCGCCCCAAAATATATTGAGGTTAGGCTACGAAGAGGCGTTGAACGCAAGGCAGAACTGCAGGAAACGGATGTCAACGGCTACATCGGAATGGCCCCGATAGCACATGAAAAGCGCCAGAACGTGGACAATGATGCGGTTGGCCAAAAAGGGCGTATGCGTTTTTTCCTGAATATATTCAGGAAAAAACGCATACGCCCTTTTTGGCCAACCAAGCAACCTGGGAGAGCAAATCAGCACTACAAAGAAATCTCTCGCCCCCCCCCCGGGGCAAAAGGGCCAGGCGAAAAAAGTCTAAAAACCAGAAAGGCAGGACAGCCCACGGAGTCAAGGGAGCCTTGTTAAGCTGATGGGCGGGATGTCAATGGCCAACAGCCAATCTTCACAAGTGTATCCTCTTTCCCAAACCATGTAAAACACAGAACCACAGAGCATAGGGCACTTCCACACATGGGCGTTGACCTTGGGAAAATGAAAAAATCAACCAGACACAGGGACCCCAAAGTTGAGGGCTGCTGTCTTGACAAGAACCTCCACTCCGGTACACGTTTCATATCCCAGGAAAGAGCCAAGTGGACAAAGACGAGTGGACAAGTGGACAAAGACAAGTGGACAAGTGGACAAGTGGTGCTACGTAGGTCCAATGGAGTGTCACTCAGCCATGAAATCCACGTCATGAGGCTGGTAGCAGCATCCTGAGTGGATTTAGGTACGATCATCCTCAGTGAAATAAGTCCCACAAAAAAAGAAACTTATGATATCACTTATCGAGGGAATGTAAAAATCGCTCCCCATGCACTGAATCCCCACACAGAACAGAGTCACGCTTTTAGAAAACACACTTATGCCTGCTTCAGGGGAAAGGTGAGGTGGGGTGACGCATAAAACTCGAGTTTGAAATGAGCACAGATACCCTTCCGAAAACCGAATATGGAATGGACACGACCTACTCCTTGCTCAATCAACTGGACTCACCAGACCCTGTTCATCGCACAAGTATCTATCCGACTAGTAAGCATCTTAAAAGCTAAGTCTTGATATCTCTGTGTAAGTGCATCAAGTGTGTGTAAAGCGGCCTAAAACCAGCAGGGAAAATCAGCTCAGACCCATTCTGAGGATATATTTCCAACATAAAGAAGAAACAAGCAGGGCAAAACAGAGAGAACTTCTTCCAAAATGCGTTCAGGGACTGGCATGCAACCAGGATTGACCACATCTACAGCCCCAGCGGCAGAAGACATAAGGCTGGACACTCTTGGGGCTGAAACGATTGGTGAGGTTGGGAAAGCAAATGCAGACCCTTGAAAGGAATCCTGCGTGCTCCCCATTCCATGGGTCCCAACTCTCCAGGTTCAACGCAATCTTCCGACAGCGAAAGCACTCATTGGAAACCCAGCGGATGCTACACCGTGGGATCGGGAAAGCTTTCTGAAACTCACCTCAGTTTTCATCTCCTGGTGCTCGTGTTCTCCATTCAGGCCCCCTTACTAACAATCTCCCCACTTGGAGACTCGGCGCCTTTCCATGCCTCTTTCGTACCGTCTGCAATTTGTCCGCAGGATGAACTGCAAGAGGGGGAACCAATGAGAGACTCGCTGGAGGTGTTTGGTCGGGCACATGTCACTCTCATTTCCCATCACGAAGAAGAATTCACCAGCGGTTCAGCCTGCCACCGCGGATCGACAATAGGGCGTGAAGCCATCCAGCCGTGTTGCGTCCCACTCACAAAAAAGCGACTTGGGAAATGGAGCTCAGGGGCACTGCACTTCCCAAACCTGCAGAGTTCTAAACGATAACTATCGCCCCAAAATATATTGAGGTCAGGCTACGAAGAGGCGTTGAACGCAAGGCAGAACTGCAGGAAACGGATGTCAACGGCTACATCGGAATGGCCCCGATAGCACATGAAAAGCGCCAGAACGTGGACAATGATGCGGTTGGCCAAAAAGGGCGTATGCGTTTTTTCCTGAATATATTCAGGAAAAAACGCATACGCCCTTTTTGGCCAACCAAGCAACCTGGGAGAGCAAATCAGCACTACAAAGAAATCTCTCGCCCCCCCCCCCCCGGGGCAAAAGGGCCAGGCGAAAAAAGTCTAAAAACCAGAAAGGCAGGACAGGCCACGGAGTCAAGGGAGCCTTGTTAAGCTGATGGGCGGGATGTCAATGGCCAACAGCCAATCTTCACAAGTGTATCCTCTTTCCCAAACCATGTAACACACAGAACCACAGAGCATAGGGCACTTCCACACATGGGCGTTGACCTTGGGAAAATCAAAAAATCAACCAGACACAGGGACCCCAAAGTTGAGGGCTGCTGTCTTGACAAGAACCTCCACTCCGGTACACGTTTCATATCCCAGGAAAGAGCCAAGTGGACAAAGACGAGTGGACAAGTGGACAAAGACAAGTGGACAAGTGGACAAGTGGTGCTACGTAGGTCCAATGGAGTGTCACTCAGCCATGAAATCCACGTCATGAGGCTGGTAGCAGCATCCTGAGTGGATTTAGGTACGATCATCCTCAGTGAAATAAGTCCCACAAAAAAAGAAACTTATGATATCACTTATCGAGGGAATGTAAAAATCGCTCCCCATGCACTGAATCCCCAAACAGAACAGAGTCACGCTTTTAGAAAACACACTTATGCCTGCTTCAGGGGAAAGGTGAGGTGGGGTGACGCATAAAACTCGAGTTTGAAATGAGCACAGATACCCTTCCGAAAACCGAATATGGAATGGACACGACCTACTCCTTGCTCAATCAACTGGACTCACCAGACCCTGTTCATCGCACAAGTATCTATCCGACTAGTAAGCATCTTAAAAGCTAAGTCTTGATATCTCTGTGTAAGTGCATCAAGTGTGTGTAAAGCGGCCTAAAACCAGCAGGGAAAATCAGCTCAGACCCATTCTGAGGATACATTTCCAACATAAAGAAGAAACAAGCAGGGCAAAACAGAGAGAACTTCTTCCAAAATGCGTTCAGGGACTGGCATGCAACCAGGATTGACCACATCTACAGCCCCAGCGGCAGAAGACATAAGGCTGGACACTCTTGGGGCTGAGACGATTGGTGAGGTTGGGAAATCAAAGGCAGACCCTTGAAAGGAATCCTGCGTGCTCCCCATTCCATGGGTCCCAACTCTCCAGGTTCAACGCAATCTTCCGACAGCGAAAGCACTCATTGGAAACCCAGCGGATGCTACACCGTGGGATCGGGAAAGCTTTCTGAAACTCACCTCAGTTTTCATCTCCTGGTGCTCGTGTTCTCCATTCAGGCCCCCTTACTAACAATCTCCCCACTTGGAGACTCGGCGCCTTTCCATGCCTCTTTGTACCGTCTGCAATTTGTCCGCAGGATGAACTGCAAGAGGGGGAACCAATGAGAGACTCGCTGGAGGTGTTTGGTCGGGCACATGTCACTCTCATTTCCCATCACGAAGAAGAATTCACCAGAGGTTCAGCCTGCCACCCCGGATCGACAATAGGGCGTGAAGCCATCCAGCCGTGTTGCGTCCCACTCACAAAAAAAGCGACTTGGGAAATGGAGCTCAGGGGCACTGCACTTCCCAAACCTGCAGAGTTCTAAACGATAACTATCGCCCCAAAATATATTGAGGTCAGGCTACGAAGAGGCGCTGAACGCAAAGCAGAACTGCAGGAAACGGATGTCAACGGCTACATCGGAATGGCCCCGATAGCACATGAAAAGCGCCAGAACGTGGACAATGATGCGGTTGGCCAAAAAGGGCGTATGCGTTTTTTCCTGAATATATTCAGGAAAAAACGCATACGCCCTTTTTGGCCAACCAAGCAACCTGGGAGAGCAAATCAGCACTACAAAGAAATCTCTCGCCCCCCCCCCCCCCTGGGGCAAAAGGGCCAGGCGAAAAAAGTCTAAAAACCAGAAAGGCAGGACAGGCCACGGAGTCAAGGGAGCCTTGTTAAGCTGATGGGCGGGATGTCAATGGCCAACAGCCAATCTTCACAAGTGTATCCTCTTTCCCAAACCATGTAACACACAGAACCACAGAGCATAGGGCACTTCCACACATGGGCGTTGACCTTGGGAAAATGAAAAAATCAACCAGACACAGGGACCCCAAAGTTGAGGGCTGCTGTCTTGACAAGAACCTCCACTCCGGTACACGTTTCATATCCCAGGAAAGAGCCAAGTGGACAAAGACGAGTGGACAAGTGGACAAAGACAAGTGGACAAGTGGACAAGTGGTGCTACGTAGGTCCAATGGAGTGTCACTCAGCCATGAAATCCACGTCATGAGGCTGGTAGCAGCATCCTGAGTGGATTTAGGTACGATCATCCTCAGTGAAATAAGTCCCACAAAAAAAGAAACTTATGATATCACTTATCGAGGGAATGTAAAAATCGCTCCCCATGCACTGAATCCCCAAACAGAACAGAGTCACGCTTTTAGAAAACACACTTATGCCTGCTTCAGGGGAAAGGTGAGGTGGGGTGACGCATAAAACTCGAGTTTGAAATGAGCACAGATACCCTTCCGAAAACCGAATATGGAATGGACACGACCTACTCCTTGCTCAATCAACTGGACTCACCAGACCCTGTTCATCGCACAAGTATCTATCCGACTAGTAAGCATCTTAAAAGCTAAGTCTTGATATCTCTGTGTAAGTGCATCAAGTGTGTGTAAAGCGGCCTAAAACCAGCAGGGAAAATCAGCTCAGACCCATTCTGAGGATACATTTCCAACATAAAGAAGAAACAAGCAGGGCAAAACAGAGAGAACTTCTTCCAAAATGCGTTCAGGGACTGGCATGCAACCAGGATTGACCACATCTACAGCCCCAGCGGCAGAAGACATAAGGCTGGACACTCTTGGGGCTGAGACGATTGGTGAGGTTGGGAAATCAAAGGCAGACCCTTGAAAGGAATCCTGCGTGCTCCCCATTCCATGGGTCCCAACTCTCCAGGTTCAACGCAATCTTCCGACAGCGAAAGCACTCATTGGAAACCCAGCGGATGCTACACCGTGGGATCGGGAAAGCTTTCTGAAACTCACCTCAGTTTTCATCTCCTGGTGCTCGTGTTCTCCATTCAGGCCCCCTTACTAACAATCTCCCCACTTGGAGACTCGGCGCCTTTCCATGCCTCTTTGTACCGTCTGCAATTTGTCCGCAGGATGAACTGCAAGAGGGGGAACCAATGAGAGACTCGCTGGAGGTGTTTGGTCGGGCACATGTCACTCTCATTTCCCATCACGAAGAAGAATTCACCAGAGGTTCAGCCTGCCACCCCGGATCGACAATAGGGCGTGAAGCCATCCAGCCGTGTTGCGTCCCACTCACAAAAAAGCGACTTGGGAAATGGAGCTCAGGGGCACTGCACTTCCCAAACCTGCAGAGTTCTAAACGATAACTATCGCCCCAAAATATATTGAGGTCAGGCTACGAAGAGGCGCTGAACGCAAGGCAGAACTGCAGGAAACGGATGTCAACGGCTACATCGGAATGGCCCCGATAGCACATGAAAAGCGCCAGAACGTGGACAATGATGCGGTTGGCCAAAAAGGGCGTATGCGTTTTTTCCTGAATATATTCAGGAAAAAACGCATACGCCCTTTTTGGCCAACCAAGCAACCTGGGAGAGCAAATCAGCACTACAAAGAAATCTCTAGCCCCCCCCCCCCCCGGGGCAAAAGGGCCAGGCGAAAAAAGTCTAAAAACCAGAAAGGCAGGACAGGCCACGGAGTCAAGGGAGCCTTGTTAAGCTGATGGGCGGGATGTCAATGGCCAACAGCCAATCTTCACAAGTGTATCCTCTTTCCCAAACCATGTAACACACAGAAGCACAGAGCATAGGGCACTTCCACACATGGGCGTTGACCTTGGGAAAATCAAAAAATCAACCAGACACAGGGACCCCAAAGTTGAGGGCTGCTGTCTTGACAAGAACCTCCACTCCGGTACACGTTTCATATCCCAGGAAAGAGCCAAGTGGACAAAGACGAGTGGACAAGTGGACAAAGACAAGTGGACAAGTGGACAAGTGGTGCTACGTAGGTCCAATGGAGTGTCACTCAGCCATGAAATCCACGTCATGAGGCTGGTAGCAGCATCCTGAGTGGATTTAGGTACGATCATCCTCAGTGAAATAAGTCCCACAAAAAAAGAAACTTATGATATCACTTATCGAGGGAATGTAAAAATCGCTCCCCATGCACTGAATCCCCAAACAGAACAGAGTCACGCTTTTAGAAAACACACTTATGCCTGCTTCAGGGGAAAGGTGAGGTGGGGTGACGCATAAAACTCGAGTTTGAAATGAGCACAGATACCCTTCCGAAAACCGAATATGGAATGGACACGACCTACTCCTTGCTCAATCAACTGGACTCACCAGACCCTGTTCATCGCACAAGTATCTATCCGACTAGTAAGCATCTTAAAAGCTAAGTCTTGATATCTCTGTGTAAGTGCATCAAGTGTGTGTAAAGCGGCCTAAAACCAGCAGGGAAAATCAGCTCAGACCCATTCTGAGGATACATTTCCAACATAAAGAAGAAACAAGCAGGGCAAAACAGAGAGAACTTCTTCCAAAATGCGTTCAGGGACTGGCATGCAACCAGGATTGACCACATCTACAGCCCCAGCGGCAGAAGACATAAGGCTGGACACTCTTGGGGCTGAGACGATTGGTGAGGTTGGGAAATCAAAGGCAGACCCTTGAAAGGAATCCTGCGTGCTCCCCATTCCATGGGTCCCAACTCTCCAGGTTCAACGCAATCTTCCGACAGCGAAAGCACTCATTGGAAACCCAGCGGATGCTACACCGTGGGATCGGGAAAGCTTTCTGAAACTCACCTCAGTTTTCATCTCCTGGTGCTCGTGTTCTCCATTCAGGCCCCCTTACTAACAATCTCCCCACTTGGAGACTCGGCGCCTTTCCATGCCTCTTTGTACCGTCTGCAATTTGTCCGCAGGATGAACTGCAAGAGGGGGAACCAATGAGAGACTCGCTGGAGGTGTTTGGTCGGGCACATGTCACTCTCATTTCCCATCACGAAGAAGAATTCACCAGCGGTTCAGCCTGCCACCCCGGATCGACAATAGGGCGTGAAGCCATCCAGCCGTGTTGCGTCCCACTCACAAAAAAGCGACTTGGGAAATGGAGCTCAGGGGCACTGCACTTCCCAAACCTGCAGAGTTCTAAACGATAACTATCGCCCCAAAATATATTGAGGTCAGGCTACGAAGAGGCGCTGAACGCAAGGCAGAACTGCAGGAAACGGATGTCAACGGGTACATCGGAATGGCCCCGATAGCACATGAAAAGCGCCAGAACGTGGACAATGATGCGGTTGGCCAAAAAGGGCGTATGCGTTTTTTCCTGAATATATTCAGGAAAAAACGCATACGCCCTTTTTGGCCAACCAAGCAACCTGGGAGAGCAAATCAGCACTACAAAGAAATCTCGCGCCCCCCCCGGGGCAAAAGGGCCAGGCGAAAAAAGTCTAAAAACCAGAAAGGCAGGACAGGCCACGGAGTCAAGGGAGCCTTGTTAAGCTGATGGGCGGGATGTCAATGGCCAACAGCCAATCTTGACAAGTGTATCCTCTTTCCCAAACCATGTAACACACAGAAGCACAGAGCATAGGGCACTTCCACACATGGGCGTTGACCTTGGGAAAATGAAAAAATCAACCAGACACAGGGACCCCAAAGTTGAGGGCTGCTGTCTTGACAAGAACCTCCACTCCGGTACACGTTTCATATCCCAGGAAAGAGCCAAGTGGACAAAGACGAGTGGACAAGTGGACAAAGACAAGTGCACAAGTGGACAAGTGGTGCTACGTAGGTCCAATGGAGTGTCACTCAGCCATGAAATCCACGTCATGAGGCTGGTAGCAGCATCCTGAGTGGATTTAGGTACGATCATCCTCAGTGAAATAAGTCCCACAAAAAAAGAAACTTATGATATCACTTATCGAGGGAATGTAAAAATCGCTCCCCATGCACTGAATCCCCAAACAGAACAGAGTCACGCTTTTAGAAAACACACTTATGCCTGCTTCAGGGGAAAGGTGAGGTGGGGTGACGCATAAAACTCGAGTTTGAAATGAGCACAGATACCCTTCCGAAAACCGAATATGGAATGGACACGACCTACTCCTTGCTCAATCAACTGGACTCACCAGACCCTGTTCATCGCACAAGTATCTATCCGACTAGTAAGCATCTTAAAAGCTAAGTCTTGATATCTCTGTGTAAGTGCATCAAGTGTGTGTAAAGCGGCCTAAAACCAGCAGGGAAAATCAGCTCAGACCCATTCTGAGGATACATTTCCAACATAAAGAAGAAACAAGCAGGGCAAAACAGAGAGAACTTCTTCCAAAATGCGTTCAGGGACTGGCATGCAACCAGGATTGACCACATCTACAGCCCCAGCGGCAGAAGACATAAGGCTGGACACTCTTGGGGCTGAGACGATTGGTGAGGTTGGGAAATCAAAGGCAGACCCTTGAAAGGAATCCTGCGTGCTCCCCATTCCATGGGTCCCAACTCTCCAGGTTCAACGCAATCTTCCGACAGCGAAAGCACTCATTGGAAACCCAGCGGATGCTACACCGTGGGATCGGGAAAGCTTTCTGAAACTCACCTCAGTTTTCATCTCCTGGTGCTCGTGTTCTCCATTCAGGCCCCCTTACTAACAATCTCCCCACTTGGAGACTCGGCGCCTTTCCATGCCTCTTTGTACCGTCTGCAATTTGTCCGCAGGATGAACTGCAAGAGGGGGAACCAATGAGACACTCGCTGGAGGTGTTTGGTCGGGCACATGTCACTCTCATTTCCCATCACGAAGAAGAATTCACCAGCGGTTCAGCCTGCCACCCCGGATCGACAATAGGGCGTGAAGCCATCCAGCCGTGTTGCGTCCCACTCACAAAAAAGCGACTTGGGAAATGGAGCTCAGGGGCACTGCACTTCCCAAACCTGCAGAGTTCTAAACGATAACTATCGCCCCAAAATATATTGAGGTCAGGCTACGAAGAGGCGCTGAACGCAAGGCAGAACTGCAGGAAACGGATGTCAACGGCTACATCGGAATGGCCCCGATAGCACATGAAAAGCGCCAGAACGTGGACAATGATGCGGTTGGCCAAAAAGGGCGTATGCGTTTTTTCCTGAATATATTCAGGAAAAAACGCATACGCCCTTTTTGGCCAACCAAGCAACCTGGGAGAGCAAATCAGCACTACAAAGAAATCTCTAGCCCCCCCCCCCCCCGGGGCAAAAGGGCCAGGCGAAAAAAGTCTAAAAACCAGAAAGGCAGGACAGGCCACGGAGTCAAGGGAGCCTTGTTAAGCTGATGGGCGGGATGTCAATGGCCAACAGCCAATCTTCACAAGTGTATCCTCTTTCCCAAACCATGTAAAACACAGAAGCACAGAGCATAGGGCACTTCCACACATGGGCGTTGACCTTGGGAAAATGAAAAAATCAACCAGACACAGGGACCCCAAAGTTGAGGGCTGCTGTCTTGACAAGAACCTCCACTCCGGTACACGTTTCATATCCCAGGAAAGAGCCAAGTGGACAAAGACGAGTGGACAAGTGGACAAAGACAAGTGGACAAGTGGACAAGTGGTGCTACGTAGGTCCAATGGAGTGTCACTCAGCCATGAAATCCACGTCATGAGGCTGGTAGCAGCATCCTGAGTGGATTTAGGTACGATCATCCTCAGTGAAATAAGTCCCACAAAAAAAGAAACTTATGATATCACTTATCGAGGGAATGTAAAAATCGCTCCCCATGCACTGAATCCCCAAACAGAACAGAGTCACGCTTTTAGAAAACACACTTATGCCTGCTTCAGGGGAAAGGTGAGGTGGGGTGACGCATAAAACTCGAGTTTGAAATGAGCACAGATACCCTTCCGAAAACCGAATATGGAATGGACACGACCTACTCCTTGCTCAATCAACTGGACTCACCAGACCCTGTTCATCGCACAAGTATCTATCCGACTAGTAAGCATCTTAAAAGCTAAGTCTTGATATCTCTGTGTAAGTGCATCAAGTGTGTGTAAAGCGGCCTAAAACCAGCAGGGAAAATCAGCTCAGACCCATTCTGAGGATACATTTCCAACATAAAGAAGAAACAAGCAGGGCAAAACAGAGAGAAATTCTTCCAAAATGCGTTCAGGGACTGGCATGCAACCAGGATTGACCACATCTACAGCCCCAGCGGCAGAAGACATAAGGCTGGACACTCTTGGGGCTGAGACGATTGGTGAGGTTGGGAAATCAAAGGCAGACCCTTGAAAGGAATCCTGCGTGCTCCCCATTCCATGGGTCCCAACTCTCCAGGTTCAACGCAATCTTCCGACAGCGAAAGCACTCATTGGAAACCCAGCGGATGCTACACCGTGGGATCGGGAAAGCTTTCTGAAACTCACCTCAGTTTTCATCTCCTGGTGCTCGTGTTCTCCATTCAGGCCCCCTTACTAACAATCTCCCCACTTGGAGACTCGGCGCCTTTCCATGCCTCTTTGTACCGTCTGCAATTTGTCCGCAGGATGAACTGCAAGAGGGGGAACCAATGAGAGACTCGCTGGAGGTGTTTGGTCGGGCACATGTCACTCTCATTTCCCATCACGAAGAAGAATTCACCAGAGGTTCAGCCTGCCACCCCGGATCGACAATAGGGCGTGAAGCCATCCAGCCGTGTTGCGTCCCACTCACAAAAAAGCGACTTGGGAAATGGAGCTCAGGGGCACTGCACTTCCCAAACCTGCAGAGTTCTAAACGATAACTATCGCCCCAAAATATATTGAGGTCAGGCTACGAAGAGGCGCTGAACGCAAGGCAGAACTGCAGGAAACGGATGTCAACGGCTACATCGGAATGGCCCCGATAGCACATGAAAAGCGCCAGAACGTGGACAATGATGCGGTTGGCCAAAAAGGGCGTATGCGTTTTTTCCTGAATATATTCAGGAAAAAACGCATACGCCCTTTTTGGCCAACCAAGCAACCTGGGAGAGCAAATCAGCACTACAAAGAAATCTCTAGCCCCCCCCCCCCCGGGGCAAAAGGGCCAGGCGAAAAAAGTCTAAAAACCAGAAAGGCAGGACAGGCCACGGAGTCAAGGGAGCCTTGTTAAGCTGATGGGCGGGATGTCAATGGCCAACAGCCAATCTTCACAAGTGTATCCTCTTTCCCAAACCATGTAACACACAGAACCACAGAGCATAGGGCACTTCCACACATGGGCGTTGACCTTGGGAAAATCAAAAAATCAACCAGACACAGGGACCCCAAAGTTGAGGGCTGCTGTCTTGACAAGAACCTCCACTCCGGTACACGTTTCATATCCCAGGAAAGAGCCAAGTGGACAAAGACGAGTGGACAAGTGGACAAAGACAAGTGGACAAGTGGACAAGTGGTGCTACGTAGGTCCAATGGAGTGTCACTCAGCCATGAAATCCACGTCATGAGGCTGGTAGCAGCATCCTGAGTGGATTTAGGTACGATCATCCTCAGTGAAATAAGTCCCACAAAAAAAGAAACTTATGATATCACTTATCGAGGGAATGTAAAAATCGCTCCCCATGCACTGAATCCCCAAACAGAACAGAGTCACGCTTTTAGAAAACACACTTATGCCTGCTTCAGGGGAAAGGTGAGGTGGGGTGACGCATAAAACTCGAGTTTGAAATGAGCACAGATACCCTTCCGAAAACCGAATATGGAATGGACACGACCTACTCCTTGCTCAATCAACTGGACTCACCAGACCCTGTTCATCGCACAAGTATCTATCCGACTAGTAAGCATCTTAAAAGCTAAGTCTTGATATCTCTGTGTAAGTGCATCAAGTGTGTGTAAAGCGGCCTAAAACCAGCAGGGAAAATCAGCTCAGACCCATTCTGAGGATACATTTCCAACATAAAGAAGAAACAAGCAGGGCAAAACAGAGAGAACTTCTTCCAAAATGCGTTCAGGGACTGGCATGCAACCAGGATTGACCACATCTACAGCCCCAGCGGCAGAAGTCATAAGGCTGGACACTCTTGGGGCTGAGACGATTGGTGAGGTTGGGAAAGCAAATGCAGACCCTTGAAAGGAATCCTGCGTGCTCCCCATTCCATGGGTCCCAACTCTCCAGGTTCAACGCAATCTTCCGACAGCGAAAGCACTCATTGGAAACCCAGCGGATGCTACACCGTGGGATCGGGAAAGCTTTCTGAAACTCACCTCAGTTTTCATCTCCTGGTGCTCGTGTTCTCCATTCAGGCCCCCTTACTAACAATCTCCCCACTTGGAGACTCGGCGCCTTTCCATGCCTCTTTCGTACCGTCTGCAATTTGTCCGCAGGATGAACTGCAAGAGGGGGAACCAATGAGAGACTCGCTGGAGGTGTTTGGTCGGGCACATGTCACTCTCATTTCCCATCACGAAGAAGAATTCACCAGCGGTTCAGCCTGCCACCGCGGATCGACAATAGGGCGTGAAGCCATCCAGCCGTGTTGCGTCCCACTCACAAAAAAGCGACTTGGGAAATGGAGCTCAGGGGCACTGCACTTCCCAAACCTGCAGAGTTCTAAACGATAACTATCGCCCCAAAATATATTGAGGTCAGGCTACGAAGAGGCGCTGAACGCAAGGCAGAACTGCAGGAAACGGATGTCAACGGCTACATCGGAATGGCCCCGATAGCACATGAAAAGCGCCAGAACGTGGACAATGATGCGGTTGGCCAAAAAGGGCGTATGCGTTTTTTCCTGAATATATTCAGGAAAAAACGCATACGCCCTTTTTGGCCAACCAAGCAACCTGGGAGAGCAAATCAGCACTACAAAGAAATCTCTAGCCCCCCCCCCCCCGGGGGCAAAAGGGCCAGGCGAAAAAAGTCTAAAAACCAGAAAGGCAGGACAGGCCACGGAGTCAAGGGAGCCTTGTTAAGCTGATGGGCGGGATGTCAATGGCCAACAGCCAATCTTCACAAGTGTATCCTCTTTCCCAAACCATGTAACACACAGAAGCACAGAGCATAGGGCACTTCCACACATGGGCGTTGACCTTGGGAAAATGAAAAAATCAACCAGACACAGGGACCCCAAAGTTGAGGGCTGCTGTCTTGACAAGAACCTCCACTCCGGTACACGTTTCATATCCCAGGAAAGAGCCAAGTGGACAAAGACGAGTGGACAAGTGGACAAAGACAAGTGGACAAGTGGACAAGTGGTGCTACGTAGGTCCAATGGAGTGTCACTCAGCCATGAAATCCACGTCATGATGCTGGTAGCAGCATCCTGAGTGGATTTAGGTACGATCATCCTCAGTGAAATAAGTCCCACAAAAAAAGAAACTTATGATATCACTTATCGAGGGAATGTAAAAATCGCTCCCCATGCACTGAATCCCCAAACAGAACAGAGTCACGCTTTTAGAAAACACACTTATGCCTGCTTCAGGGGAAAGGTGAGGTGGGGTGACGCATAAAACTCGAGTTTGAAATGAGCACAGATACGCTTCCGAAAACCGAATATGGAATGGACACGACCTACTCCTTGCTCAATCAACTGGACTCACCAGACCCTGTTCATCGCACAAGTATCTATCCGACTAGTAAGCATCTTAAAAGCTAAGTCTTGATATCTCTGTGTAAGTGCATCAAGTGTGTGTAAAGCGGCCTAAAACCAGCAGGGAAAATCAGCTCAGACCCATTCTGAGGATACATTTCCAACATAAAGAAGAAACAAGCAGGGCAAAACAGTGAGAAATTCTTCCAAAATGCGTTCAGGGACTGGCATGCAACCAGGATTGACCACATCTACAGCCCCAGCGGCAGAAGACATAAGGCTGGACACTCTTGGGGCTGAGACGATTGGTGAGGTTGGGAAAGCAAATGCAGACCCTTGAAAGGAATCCTGCGTGCTCCCCATTCCATGGGTCCCAACTCTCCAGGTTCAACGCAATCTTCCGACAGCGAAAGCACTCATTGGAAACCCAGCGGATGCTACACCGTGGGATCGGGAAAGCTTTCTGAAACTCACCTCAGTTTTCATCTCCTGGTGCTCGTGTTCTCCATTCAGGCCCCCTTACTAACAATCTCCCCACTTGGAGACTCGGCGCCTTTCCATGCCTCTTTCGTACCGTCTGCAATTTGTCCGCAGGATGAACTGCAAGAGGGGGAACCAATGAGACACTCGCTGGAGGTGTTTGGTCGGGCACATGTCACTCTCATTTCCCATCACGAAGAAGAATTCACCAGCGGTTCAGCCTGCCACCCCGGATCGACAATAGGGCGTGAAGCCATCCAGCCGTGTTGCGTCCCACTCACAAAAAAGCGACTTGGGAAATGGAGCTCAGGGGCACTGCACTTCCCAAACCTGCAGAGTTCTAAACGATAACTATCGCCCCAAAATATATTGAGGTCAGGCTACGAAGAGGCGCTGAACGCAAGGCAGAACTGCAGGAAACGGATGTCAACGGCTACATCGGAATGGCCCCGATAGCACATGAAAAGCGCCAGAACGTGGACAATGATGCGGTTGGCCAAAAAGGGCGTATGCGTTTTTTCCTGAATATATTCAGGAAAAAACGCATACGCCCTTTTTGGCCAACCAAGCAACCTGGGAGAGCAAATCAGCACTACAAAGAAATCTCTAGCCCCCCCCCCCGGGGCAAAAGGGCCAGGCGAAAAAAGTCTAAAAACCAGAAAGGCAGGACAGGCCACGGAGTCAAGGGAGCCTTGTTAAGCTGATGGGCGGGATGTCAATGGCCAACAGCCAATCTTCACAAGTGTATCCTCTTTCCCAAACCATGTAACACACAGAACCACAGAGCATAGGGCACTTCCACACATGGGCGTTGACCTTGGGAAAATCAAAAAATCAACCAGACACAGGGACCCCAAAGTTGAGGGCTGCTGTCTTGACAAGAACCTCCACTCCGGTACACGTTTCATATCCCAGGAAAGAGCCAAGTGGACAAAGACGAGTGGACAAGTGGACAAAGACAAGTGGACAAGTGGACAAGTGGTGCTACGTAGGTCCAATGGAGTGTCACTCAGCCATGAAATCCACGTCATGAGGCTGGTAGCAGCATCCTGAGTGGATTTAGGTACGATCATCCTCAGTGAAATAAGTCCCACAAAAAAAGAAACTTATGATATCACTTATCGAGGGAATGTAAAAATCGCTCCCCATGCACTGAATCCCCAAACAGAACAGAGTCACGCTTTTAGAAAACACACTTATGCCTGCTTCAGGGGAAAGGTGAGGTGGGGTGACGCATAAAACTCGAGTTTGAAATGAGCACAGATACGCTTCCGAAAACCGAATATGGAATGGACACGACCTACTCCTTGCTCAATCAACTGGACTCACCAGACCCTGTTCATCGCACAAGTATCTATCCGACTAGTAAGCATCTTAAAAGCTAAGTCTTGATATCTCTGTGTAAGTGCATCAAGTGTGTGTAGAGCGGCCTAAAACCAGCAGGGAAAATCAGCTCAGACCCATTCTGAGGATACATTTCCAACATAAAGAAGAAAAAAGCAGGGCAAAACAGAGAGAAATTCTTCCAAAATGCGTTCAGGGACTGGCATGCAACCAGGATTGACCACATCTACAGCCCCAGCGGCAGAAGACATAAGGCTGGACACTCTTGGGGCTGAGACGATTGGTGAGGTTGGGAAAGCAAATGCAGACCCTTGAAAGGAATCCTGCGTGCTCCCCATTCCATGGGTCCCAACTCTCCAGGTTCAACGCAATCTTCCGACAGCGAAAGCACTCATTGGAAACCCAGCGGATGCTACACCGTGGGATCGGGAAAGCTTTCTGAAACTCACCTCAGTTTTCATCTCCTGGTGCTCGTGTTCTCCATTCAGGCCCCCTTACTAACAATCTCCCCACTTGGAGACTCGGCGCCTTTCCATGCCTCTTTCGTACCGTCTGCAATTTGTCCGCAGGATGAACTGCAAGAGGGGGAACCAATGAGAGACTCGCTGGAGGTGTTTGGTCGGGCACATGTCACTCTCATTTCCCATCACGAAGAAGAATTCACCAGCGGTTCAGCCTGCCACCCCGGATCGACAATAGGGCGTGAAGCCATCCAGCCTTGTTGCGTCCCACTCACAAAAAAGCGACTTGGGAAATGGAGCTCAGGGGCACTGCACTTCCCAAACCTGCAGAGTTCTAAACGATAACTATCGCCCCAAAATATATTGAGGTCAGGCTACGAAGAGGCGCTGAACGCAAGGCAGAACTGCAGGAAACGGATGTCAACGGCTACATCGGAATGGCCCCGATAGCACATGAAAAGCGCCAGAACGTGGACAATGATGCGGTTGGCCAAAAAGGGCGTATGCGTTTTTTCCTGAATATATTCAGGAAAAAACGCATACGCCCTTTTTGGCCAACCAAGCAACCTGGGAGAGCAAATCAGCACTACAAAGAAATCTCTCGCCCCCCCCCCCGGGGCAAAAGGGCCAGGCGAAAAAAGTCTAAAAACCAGAAAGGCAGGACAGCCCACGGAGTCAAGGGAGCCTTGTTAAGCTGATGGGCGGGATGTCAATGGCCAACAGCCAATCTTCACAAGTGTATCCTCTTTCCCAAACCATGTAAAACACAGAACCACAGAGCATAGGGCACTTCCACACATGGGCGTTGACCTTGGGAAAATCAAAAAATCAACCAGACACAGGGACCCCAAAGTTGAGGGCTGCTGTCTTGACAAGAACCTCCACTCCGGTACACGTTTCATATCCCAGGAAAGAGCCAAGTGGACAAAGACGAGTGGACAAGTGGACAAAGACAAGTGGACAAGTGGACAAGTGGTGCTACGTAGGTCCAATGGAGTGTCACTCAGCCATGAAATCCACGTCATGAGGCTGGTAGCAGCATCCTGAGTGGATTTAGGTACGATCATCCTCAGTGAAATAAGTCCCACAAAAAAAGAAACTTATGATATCACTTATCGAGGGAATGTAAAAATCGCTCCCCATGCACTGAATCCCCAAACAGAACAGAGTCACGCTTTTAGAAAACACACTTATGCCTGCTTCAGGGGAAAGGTGAGGTGGGGTGACGCATAAAACTCGAGTTTGAAATGAGCACAGATACCCTTCCGAAAACCGAATATGGAATGGACACGACCTACTCCTTGCTCAATCAACTGGACTCACCAGACCCTGTTCATCGCACAAGTATCTATCCGACTAGTAAGCATCTTAAAAGCTAAGTCTTGATATCTCTGTGTAAGTGCATCAAGTGTGTGTAGAGCGGCCTAAAACCAGCAGGGAAAATCAGCTCAGACCCATTCTGAGGATACATTTCCAACATAAAGAAGAAACAAGCAGGGCAAAACAGAGCGAAATTCTTCCAAAATGCGTTCAGGGACTGGCATGCAACCAGGATTGACCACATCTACAGCCCCAGCGGCAGAAGACATAAGGCTGGACACTCTTGGGGCTGAGACGATTGGTGAGGTTGGGAAAGCAAATGCAGACCCTTGAAAGGAATCCTGCGTGCTCCCCATTCCATGGGTCCCAACTCTCCAGGTTCAACGCAATCTTCCGACAGCGAAAGCACTCATTGGAAACCCAGCGGATGCTACACCGTGGGATCGGGAAAGCTTTCTGAAACTCACCTCAGTTTTCATCTCCTGGTGCTCGTGTTCTCCATTCAGGCCCCCTTACTAACAATCTCCCCACTTGGAGACTCGGCGCCTTTCCATGCCTCTTTCGTACCGTCTGCAATTTGTCCGCAGGATGAACTGCAAGAGGGGGAACCAATGAGACACTCGCTGGAGGTGTTTGGTCGGGCACATGTCACTCTCATTTCCCATCACGAAGAAGAATTCACCAGCGGTTCAGCCTGCCACCCCGGATCGACAATAGGGCGTGAAGCCATCCAGCCGTGTTGCGTCCCACTCACAAAAAAGCGACTTGGGAAATGGAGCTCAGGGGCACTGCACTTCCCAAACCTGCAGAGTTCTAAACGATAACTATCGCCCCAAAATATATTGAGGTCAGGCTACGAAGAGGCGCTGAACGCAAGGCAGAACTGCAGGAAACGGATGTCAACGGGTACATCGGAATGGCCCCGATAGCACATGAAAAGCGCCAGAACGTGGACAATGATGCGGTTGGCCAAAAAGGGCGTATGCGTTTTTTCCTGAATATATTCAGGAAAAAACGCATACGCCCTTTTTGGCCAACCAAGCAACCTGGGAGAGCAAATCAGCACTACAAAGAAATCTCTAGCCCCCCCCCCCGGGGCAAAAGGGCCAGGCGAAAAAAGTCTAAAAACCAGAAAGGCAGGACAGGCCACGGAGTCAAGGGAGCCTTGTTAAGCTGATGGGCGGGATGTCAATGGCCAACAGCCAATCTTCACAAGTGTATCCTCTTTCCCAAACCATGTAACACACAGAACCACAGAGCATAGGGCACTTCCACACATGGGCGTTGACCTTGGGAAAATCAAAAAATCAACCAGACACAGGGACCCCAAAGTTGAGGGCTGCTGTCTTGACAAGAACCTCCACTCCGGTACACGTTTCATATCCCAGGAAAGAGCCAAGTGGACAAAGACGAGTGGACAAGTGGACAAAGACAAGTGGACAAGTGGACAAGTGGTGCTACGTAGGTCCAATGGAGTGTCACTCAGCCATGAAATCCACGTCATGAGGCTGGTAGCAGCATCCTGAGTGGATTTAGGTACGATCATCCTCAGTGAAATAAGTCCCACAAAAAAAGAAACTTATGATATCACTTATCGAGGGAATGTAAAAATCGCTCCCCATGCACTGAATCCCCAAACAGAACAGAGTCACGCTTTTAGAAAACACACTTATGCCTGCTTCAGGGGAAAGGTGAGGTGGGGTGACGCATAAAACTCGAGTTTGAAATGAGCACAGATACGCTTCCGAAAACCGAATATGGAATGGACACGACCTACTCCTTGCTCAATCAACTGGACTCACCAGACCCTGTTCATCGCACAAGTATCTATCCGACTAGTAAGCATCTTAAAAGCTAAGTCTTGATATCTCTGTGTAAGTGCATCAAGTGTGTGTAGAGCGGCCTAAAACCAGCAGGGAAAATCAGCTCAGACCCATTCTGAGGATACATTTCCAACATAAAGAAGAAAAAAGCAGGGCAAAACAGAGAGAAATTCTTCCAAAATGCGTTCAGGGACTGGCATGCAACCAGGATTGACCACATCTACAGCGCCAGCGGCAGAAGACATAAGGCTGGACACTCTTGGGGCTGAGACGATTGGTGAGGTTGGGAAAGCAAATGCAGACCCTTGAAAGGAATCCTGCGTGCTCCCCATTCCATGGGTCCCAACTCTCCAGGTTCAACGCAATCTTCCGACAGCGAAAGCACTCATTGGAAACCCAGCGGATGCTACACCGTGGGATCGGGAAAGCTTTCTGAAACTCACCTCAGTTTTCATCTCCTGGTGCTCGTGTTCTCCATTCAGGCCCCCTTACTAACAATCTCCCCACTTGGAGACTCGGCGCCTTTCCATGCCTCTTTCGTACCGTCTGCAATTTGTCCGCAGGATGAACTGCAAGAGGGGGAACCAATGAGAGACTCGCTGGAGGTGTTTGGTCGGGCACATGTCACTCTCATTTCCCATCACGAAGAAGAATTCACCAGCGGTTCAGCCTGCCACCCCGGATCGACAATAGGGCGTGAAGCCATCCAGCCTTGTTGCGTCCCACTCACAAAAAAGCGACTTGGGAAATGGAGCTCAGGGGCACTGCACTTCCCAAACCTGCAGAGTTCTAAACGATAACTATCGCCCCAAAATATATTGAGGTCAGGCTACGAAGAGGCGCTGAACGCAAGGCAGAACTGCAGGAAACGGATGTCAACGGCTACATCGGAATGGCCCCGATAGCACATGAAAAGCGCCAGAACGTGGACAATGATGCGGTTGGCCAAAAAGGGCGTATGCGTTTTTTCCTGAATATATTCAGGAAAAAACGCATACGCCCTTTTTGGCCAACCAAGCAACCTGGGAGAGCAAATCAGCACTACAAAGAAATCTCTCGCCCCCCCCCCCGGGGCAAAAGGGCCAGGCGAAAAAAGTCTAAAAACCAGAAAGGCAGGACAGCCCACGGAGTCAAGGGAGCCTTGTTAAGCTGATGGGCGGGATGTCAATGGCCAACAGCCAATCTTCACAAGTGTATCCTCTTTCCCAAACCATGTAAAACACAGAACCACAGAGCATAGGGCACTTCCACACATGGGCGTTGACCTTGGGAAAATCAAAAAATCAACCAGACACAGGGACCCCAAAGTTGAGGGCTGCTGTCTTGACAAGAACCTCCACTCCGGTACACGTTTCATATCCCAGGAAAGAGCCAAGTGGACAAAGACGAGTGGACAAGTGGACAAAGACAAGTGGACAAGTGGACAAGTGGTGCTACGTAGGTCCAATGGAGTGTCACTCAGCCATGAAATCCACGTCATGAGGCTGGTAGCAGCATCCTGAGTGGATTTAGGTACGATCATCCTCAGTGAAATAAGTCCCACAAAAAAAGAAACTTATGATATCACTTATCGAGGGAATGTAAAAATCGCTCCCCATGCACTGAATCCCCAAACAGAACAGAGTCACGCTTTTAGAAAACACACTTATGCCTGCTTCAGGGGAAAGGTGAGGTGGGGTGACGCATAAAACTCGAGTTTGAAATGAGCACAGATACCCTTCCGAAAACCGAATATGGAATGGACACGACCTACTCCTTGCTCAATCAACTGGACTCACCAGACCCTGTTCATCGCACAAGTATCTATCCGACTAGTAAGCATCTTAAAAGCTAAGTCTTGATATCTCTGTGTAAGTGCATCAAGTGTGTGTAGAGCGGCCTAAAACCAGCAGGGAAAATCAGCTCAGACCCATTCTGAGGATACATTTCCAACATAAAGAAGAAACAAGCAGGGCAAAACAGAGCGAAATTCTTCCAAAATGCGTTCAGGGACTGGCATGCAACCAGGATTGACCACATCTACAGCCCCAGCGGCAGAAGACATAAGGCTGGACACTCTTGGGGCTGAGACGATTGGTGAGGTTGGGAAAGCAAATGCAGACCCTTGAAAGGAATCCTGCGTGCTCCCCATTCCATGGGTCCCAACTCTCCAGGTTCAACGCAATCTTCCGACAGCGAAAGCACTCATTGGAAACCCAGCGGATGCTACACCGTGGGATCGGGAAAGCTTTCTGAAACTCACCTCAGTTTTCATCTCCTGGTGCTCGTGTTCTCCATTCAGGCCCCCTTACTAACAATCTCCCCACTTGGAGACTCGGCGCCTTTCCATGCCTCTTTCGTACCGTCTGCAATTTGTCCGCAGGATGAACTGCAAGAGGGGGAACCAATGAGACACTCGCTGGAGGTGTTTGGTCGGGCACATGTCACTCTCATTTCCCATCACGAAGAAGAATTCACCAGCGGTTCAGCCTGCCACCCCGGATCGACAATAGGGCGTGAAGCCATCCAGCCGTGTTGCGTCCCACTCACAAAAAAGCGACTTGGGAAATGGAGCTCAGGGGCACTGCACTTCCCAAACCTGCAGAGTTCTAAACGATAACTATCGCCCCAAAATATATTGAGGTCAGGCTACGAAGAGGCGCTGAACGCAAGGCAGAACTGCAGGAAACGGATGTCAACGGCTACATCGGAATGGCCCCGATAGCACATGAAAAGCGCCAGAACGTGGACAATGATGCGGTTGGCCAAAAAGGGCGTATGCGTTTTTTCCTGAATATATTCAGGAAAAAACGCATACGCCCTTTTTGGCCAACCAAGCAACCTGGGAGAGCAAATCAGCACTACAAAGAAATCTCTCGCCCCCCCCCCCCGGGGCAAAAGGGCCAGGCGAAAAAAGTCTAAAAACCAGAAAGGCAGGACAGGCCACGGAGTCAAGGGAGCCTTGTTAAGCTGATGGGCGGGATGTCAATGGCCAACAGCCAATCTTCACAAGTGTATCCTCTTTCCCAAACCATGTAAAACACAGAACCACAGAGCATAGGGCACTTCCACACATGGGGGTTGACCTTGGGAAAATCAAAAAATCAACCAGACACAGGGACCCCAAAGTTGAGGGCTGCTGTCTTGACAAGAACCTCCACTCCGGTACACGTTTCATATCCCAGGAAAGAGCCAAGTGGACAAAGACGAGTGGACAAGTGGACAAAGACAAGTGGACAAGTGGACAAGTGGTGCTACGTAGGTCCAATGGAGTGTCACTCAGCCATGAAATCCACGTCATGAGGCTGGTAGCAGCATCCTGAGTGGATTTAGGTACGATCATCCTCAGTGAAATAAGTCCCACAAAAAAAGAAACTTATGATATCACTTATCGAGGGAATGTAAAAATCGCTCCCCATGCACTGAATCCCCAAACAGAACAGAGTCACGCTTTTAGAAAACACACTTATGCCTGCTTCAGGGGAAAGGTGAGGTGGGGTGACGCATAAAACTCGAGTTTGAAATGAGCACAGATACCCTTCCGAAAACCGAATATGGAATGGACACGACCTACTCCTTGCTCAATCAACTGGACTCACCAGACCCTGTTCATCGCACAAGTATCTATCCGACTAGTAAGCATCTTAAAAGCTAAGTCTTGATATCTCTGTGTAAGTGCATCAAGTGTGTGTAAAGCGGCCTAAAACCAGCAGGGAAAATCAGCTCAGACCCATTCTGAGGATACATTTCCAACATAAAGAAGAAACAAGCAGGGCAAAACAGAGAGAAATTCTTCCAAAATGCGTTCAGGGACTGGCATGCAACCAGGATTGACCACATCTACAGCCCCAGCGGCAGAAGACATAAGGCTGGACACTCTTGGGGCTGAGACGATTGGTGAGGTTGGGAAAGCAAATGCAGACCCTTGAAAGGAATCCTGCGTGCTCCCCATTCCATGGGTCCCAACTCTCCAGGTTCAACGCAATCTTCCGACAGCGAAAGCACTCATTGGAAACCCAGCGGATGCTACACCGTGGGATCGGGAAAGCTTTCTGAAACTCACCTCAGTTTTCATCTCCTGGTGCTCGTGTTCTCCATTCAGGCCCCCTTACTAACAATCTCCCCACTTGGAGACTCGGCGCCTTTCCATGCCTCTTTCGTACCGTCTGCAATTTGTCCGCAGGATGAACTGCAAGAGGGGGAACCAATGAGACACTCGCTGGAGGTGTTTGGTCGGGCACATGTCACTCTCATTTCCCATCACGAAGAAGAATTCACCAGCGGTTCAGCCTGCCACCCCGGATCGACAATAGGGCGTGAAGCCATCCAGCCGTGTTGCGTCCCACTCACAAAAAAGCGACTTGGGAAATGGAGCTCAGGGGCACTGCACTTCCCAAACCTGCAGAGTTCTAAACGATAACTATCGCCCCAAAATATATTGAGGCCAGGCTACGAAGAGGCGCTGAACGCAAGGCAGAACTGCAGGAAACGGATGTCAACGGGTACATCGGAATGGCCCCGATAGCACATGAAAAGCGCCAGAACGTGGACAATGATGCGGTTGGCCAAAAAGGGCGTATGCGTTTTTTCCTGAATATATTCAGGAAAAAACGCATACGCCCTTTTTGGCCAACCAAGCAACCTGGGAGAGCAAATCAGCACTACAAAGAAATCTCTCGCCCCCCCCCCGGGGCAAAAGGGCCAGGCGAAAAAAGTCTAAAAACCAGAAAGGCAGGACAGGCCACGGAGTCAAGGGAGCCTTGTTAAGCTGATGGGCGGGATGTCAATGGCCAACAGCCAATCTTCACAAGTGTATCCTCTTTCCCAAACCATGTAACACACAGAACCACAGAGCATAGGGCACTTCCACACATGGGCGTTGACCTTGGGAAAATCAAAAAATCAACCAGACACAGGGACCCCAAAGTTGAGGGCTGCTGTCTTGACAAGAACCTCCACTCCGGTACACGTTTCATATCCCAGGAAAGAGCCAAGTGGACAAAGACGAGTGGACAAGTGGACAAAGACAAGTGGACAAGTGGACAAGTGGTGCTACGTAGGTCCAATGGAGTGTCACTCAGCCATGAAATCCACGTCATGAGGCTGGTAGCAGCATCCTGAGTGGATTTAGGTACGATCATCCTCAGTGAAATAAGTCCCACAAAAAAAGAAACTTATGATATCACTTATGGAGGGAATGTAAAAATCGCTCCCCATGCACTGAATCCCCAAACAGAACAGAGTCACGCTTTTAGAAAACACACTTATGCCTGCTTCAGGGGAAAGGTGAGGTGGGGTGACGCATAAAACTCGAGTTTGAAATGAGCACAGATACCCTTCCGAAAACCGAATATGGAATGGACACGACCTACTCCTTGCTCAATCAACTGGACTCACCAGACCCTGTTCATCGCACAAGTATCTATCCGACTAGTAAGCATCTTAAAAGCTAAGTCTTGATATCTCTGTGTAAGTGCATCAAGTGTGTGTAAAGCGGCCTAAAACCAGCAGGGAAAATCAGCTCAGACCCATTCTGAGGATACATTTCCAACATAAAGAAGAAACAAGCAGGGCAAAACAGAGAGAAATTCTTCCAAAATGCGTTCAGGGACTGGCATGCAACCAGGATTGACCACATCTACAGCCCCAGCGGCAGAAGACATAAGGCTGGACACTCTTGGGGCTGAGACGATTGGTGAGGTTGGGAAAGCAAATGCAGACCCTTGAAAGGAATCCTGCGTGCTCCCCATTCCATGGGTCCCAACTCTCCAGGTTCAACGCAATCTTCCGACAGCGAAAGCACTCATTGGAAACCCAGCGGATGCTACACCGTGGGATCGGGAAAGCTTTCTGAAACTCACCTCAGTTTTCATCTCCTGGTGCTCGTGTTCTCCATTCAGGCCCCCTTACTAACAATCTCCCCACTTGGAGACTCGGCGCCTTTCCATGCCTCTTTCGTACCGGCTGCAATTTGTCCGCAGGATGAACTGCAAGAGGGGGAACCAATGAGACACTCGCTGGAGGTGTTTGGTCGGGCACATGTCACTCTCATTTCCCATCACGAAGAAGAATTCACCAGCGGTTCAGCCTGCCACCCCGGATCGACAATAGGGCGTGAAGCCATCCAGCCGTGTTGCGTCCCACTCACAAAAAAGCGACTTGGGAAATGGAGCTCAGGGGCACTGCACTTCCCAAACCTGCAGAGTTCTAAACGATAACTATCGCCCCAAAATATATTGAGGTCAGGCTACGAAGAGGCGCTGAACGCAAGGCAGAACTGCAGGAAACGGATGTCAACGGCTACATCGGAATGGCCCCGATAGCACATGAAAAGCGCCAGAACGTGGACAATGATGCGGTTGGCCAAAAAGGGCGTATGCGTTTTTTCCTGAATATATTCAGGAAAAAACGCATACGCCCTTTTTGGCCAACCAAGCAACCTGGGAGAGCAAATCAGCACTACAAAGAAATCTCTCGCCCCCCCCCCGGGGCAAAAGGGCCAGGCGAAAAAAGTCTAAAAACCAGAAAGGCAGGACAGGCCACGGAGTCAAGGGAGCCTTGTTAAGCTGATGGGCGGGATGTCAATGGCCAACAGCCAATCTTCACAAGTGTATCCTCTTTCCCAAACCATGTAAAACACAGAACCACAGAGCATAGGGCACTTCCACACATGGGGGTTGACCTTGGGAAAATCAAAAAATCAACCAGACACAGGGACCCCAAAGTTGAGGGCTGCTGTCTTGACAAGAACCTCCACTCCGGTACACGTTTCATATCCCAGGAAAGAGCCAAGTGGACAAAGACGAGTGGACAAGTGGACAAAGACAAGTGGACAAGTGGACAAGTGGTGCTACGTAGGTCCAATGGAGTGTCACTCAGCCATGAAATCCACGTCATGAGGCTGGTAGCAGCATCCTGAGTGGATTTAGGTACGATCATCCTCAGTGAAATAAGTCCCACAAAAAAAGAAACTTATGATATCACTTATGGAGGGAATGTAAAAATCGCTCCCCATGCACTGAATCCCCAAACAGAACAGAGTCACGCTTTTAGAAAACACACTTATGCCTGCTTCAGGGGAAAGGTGAGGTGGGGTGACGCATAAAACTCGAGTTTGAAATGAGCACAGATACCCTTCCGAAAACCGAATATGGAATGGACACGACCTACTCCTTGCTCAATCAACTGGACTCACCAGACCCTGTTCATCGCACAAGTATCTATCCGACTAGTAAGCATCTTAAAAGCTAAGTCTTGATATCTCTGTGTAAGTGCATCAAGTGTGTGTAAAGCGGCCTAAAACCAGCAGGGAAAATCAGCTCAGACCCATTCTGAGGATACATTTCCAACATAAAGAAGAAACAAGCAGGGCAAAACAGAGAGAAATTCTTCCAAAATGCGTTCAGGGACTGGCATGCAACCAGGATTGACCACATCTACAGCCCCAGCGGCAGAAGACATAAGGCTGGACACTCTTGGGGCTGAGACGATTGGTGAGGTTGGGAAAGCAAATGCAGACCCTTGAAAGGAATCCTGCGTGCTCCCCATTCCATGGGTCCCAACTCTCCAGGTTCAACGCAATCTTCCGACAGCGAAAGCACTCATTGGAAACCCAGCGGATGCTACACCGTGGGATCGGGAAAGCTTTCTGAAACTCACCTCAGTTTTCATCTCCTGGTGCTCGTGTTCTCCATTCAGGCCCCCTTACTAACAATCTCCCCACTTGGAGACTCGGCGCCTTTCCATGCCTCTTTCGTACCGTCTGCAATTTGTCCGCAGGATGAACTGCAAGAGGGGGAACCAATGAGACACTCGCTGGAGGTGTTTGGTCGGGCACATGTCACTCTCATTTCCCATCACGAAGAAGAATTCACCAGCGGTTCAGCCTGCCACCCCGGATCGACAATAGGGCGTGAAGCCATCCAGCCGTGTTGCGTCCCACTCACAAAAAAGCGACTTGGGAAATGGAGCTCAGGGGCACTGCACTTCCCAAACCTGCAGAGTTCTAAACGATAACTATCGCCCCAAAATATATTGAGGTCAGGCTACGAAGAGGCGCTGAACGCAAGGCAGAACTGCAGGAAACGGATGTCAACGGCTACATCGGAATGGCCCCGATAGCACATGAAAAGCGCCAGAACGTGGACAATGATGCGGTTGGCCAAAAAGGGCGTATGCGTTTTTTCCTGAATATATTCAGGAAAAAACGCATACGCCCTTTTTGGCCAACCAAGCAACCTGGGAGAGCAAATCAGCACTACAAAGAAATCTCTCGCCCCCCCCGGGGCAAAAGGGCCAGGCGAAAAAAGTCTAAAAACCAGAAAGGCAGGACAGGCCACGGAGTCAAGGGAGCCTTGTTAAGCTGATGGGCGGGATGTCAATGGCCAACAGCCAATCTTCACAAGTGTATCCTCTTTCCCAAACCATGTAAAACACAGAACCACAGAGCATAGGGCACTTCCACACATGGGCGTTGACCTTGGGAAAATCAAAAAATCAACCAGACACAGGGACCCCAAAGTTGAGGGCTGCTGTCTTGACAAGAACCTCCACTCCGGTACACGTTTCATATCCCAGGAAAGAGCCAAGTGGACAAAGACGAGTGGACAAGTGGACAAAGACAAGTGGACAAGTGGACAAGTGGTGCTACGTAGGTCCAATGGAGTGTCACTCAGCCATGAAATCCACGTCATGAGGCTGGTAGCAGCATCCTGAGTGGATTTAGGTACGATCATCCTCAGTGAAATAAGTCCCACAAAAAAAGAAACTTATGATATCACTTATCGAGGGAATGTAAAAATCGCTCCCCATGCACTGAATCCCCAAACAGAACAGAGTCACGCTTTTAGAAAACACACTTATGCCTGCTTCAGGGGAAAGGTGAGGTGGGGTGACGCATAAAACTCGAGTTTGAAATGAGCACAGATACCCTTCCGAAAACCGAATATGGAATGGACACGACCTACTCCTTGCTCAATCAACTGGACTCACCAGACCCTGTTCATCGCACAAGTATCTATCCGACTAGTAAGCATCTTAAAAGCTAAGTCTTGATATCTCTGTGTAAGTGCATCAAGTGTGTGTAAAGCGGCCTAAAACCAGCAGGGAAAATCAGCTCAGACCCATTCTGAGGATACATTTCCAACATAAAGAAGAAACAAGCAGGGAAAAACAGAGAGAAATTCTTCCAAAATGCGTTCAGGGACTGGCATGCAACCAGGATTGACCACATCTACAGCCCCAGCGGCAGAAGACATAAGGCTGGACACTCTTGGGGCTGAGACGATTGGTGAGGTTGGGAAAGCAAATGCAGACCCTTGAAAGGAATCCTGCGTGCTCCCCATTCCATGGGTCCCAACTCTCCAGGTTCAACGCAATCTTCCGACAGCGAAAGCACTCATTGGAAACCCAGCGGATGCTACACCGTGGGATCGGGAAAGCTTTCTGAAACTCACCTCAGTTTTCATCTCCTGGTGCTCGTGTTCTCCATTCAGGCCCCCTTACTAACAATCTCCCCACTTGGAGACTCGGCGCCTTTCCATGCCTCTTTCGTACCGTCTGCAATTTGTCCGCAGGATGAACTGCAAGAGGGGGAACCAATGAGAGACTCGCTGGAGGTGTTTGGTCGGGCACATGTCACTCTCATTTCCCATCACGAAGAAGAATTCACCAGCGGTTCAGCCTGCCACCCCGGATCGACAATAGGGCGTGAAGCCATCCAGCCGTGTTGCGTCCCACTCACAAAAAAGCGACTTGGGAAATGGAGCTCAGGGGCACTGCACTTCCCAAACCTGCAGAGTTCTAAACGATAACTATCGCCCCAAAATATATTGAGGTCAGGCTACGAAGAGGCGCTGAACGCAAGGCAGAACTGCAGGAAACGGATGTCAACGGCTACATCGGAATGGCCCCGATAGCACATGAAAAGCGCCAGAACGTGGACAATGATGCGGTTGGCCAAAAAGGGCGTTTGCGTTTTTTCCTGAATATATTCAGGAAAAAACGCATACGCCCTTTTTGGCCAACCAAGCAACCTGGGAGAGCAAATCAGCACTACAAAGAAATCTCTCGCCCCCCCCCCGGGGCAAAAGGGCCAGGCGAAAAAAGTCTAAAAACCAGAAAGGCAGGACAGGCCACGGAGTCAAGGGAGCCTTGTTAAGCTGATGGGCGGGATGTCAATGGCCAACAGCCAATCTTCACAAGTGTATCCTCTTTCCCAAACCATGTAAAACACAGAACCACAGAGCATAGGGCACTTCCACACATGGGGGTTGACCTTGGGAAAATCAAAAAATCAACCAGACACAGGGACCCCAAAGTTGAGGGCTGCTGTCTTGACAAGAACCTCCACTCCGGTACACGTTTCATATCCCAGGAAAGAGCCAAGTGGACAAAGACGAGTGGACAAGTGGACAAAGACAAGTGGACAAGTGGACAAGTGGTGCTACGTAGGTCCAATGGAGTGTCACTCAGCCATGAAATCCACGTCATGAGGCTGGTAGCAGCATCCTGAGTGGATTTAGGTACGATCATCCTCAGTGAAATAAGTCCCACAAAAAAAGAAACTTATGATATCACTTATCGAGGGAATGTAAAAATCGCTCCCCATGCACTGAATCCCCAAACAGAACAGAGTCACGCTTTTAGAAAACACACTTATGCCTGCTTCAGGGGAAAGGTGAGGTGGGGTGACGCATAAAACTCGAGTTTGAAATGAGCACAGATACCCTTCCGAAAACCGAATATGGAATGGACACGACCTACTCCTTGCTCAATCAACTGGACTCACCAGACCCTGTTCATCGCACAAGTATCTATCCGACTAGTAAGCATCTTAAAAGCTAAGTCTTGATATCTCTGTGTAAGTGCATCAAGTGTGTGTAAAGCGGCCTAAAACCAGCAGGGAAAATCAGCTCAGACCCATTCTGAGGATACATTTCCAACATAAAGAAGAAACAAGCAGGGCAAAACAGAGAGAAATTCTTCCAAAATGCGTTCAGGGACTGGCATGCAACCAGGATTGACCACATCTACAGCCCCAGCGGCAGAAGACATAAGGCTGGACACTCTTGGGGCTGAGACGATTGGTGAGGTTGGGAAAGCAAATGCAGACCCTTGAAAGGAATCCTGCGTGCTCCCCATTCCATGGGTCCCAACTCTCCAGGTTCAACGCAATCTTCCGACAGCGAAAGCACTCATTGGAAACCCAGCGGATGCTACACCGTGGGATCGGGAAAGCTTTCTGAAACTCACCTCAGTTTTCATCTCCTGGTGCTCGTGTTCTCCATTCAGGCCCCCTTACTAACAATCTCCCCACTTGGAGACTCGGCGCCTTTCCATGCCTCTTTCGTACCGTCTGCAATTTGTCCGCAGGATGAACTGCAAGAGGGGGAACCAATGAGACACTCGCTGGAGGTGTTTGGTCGGGCACATGTCACTCTCATTTCCCATCACGAAGAAGAATTCACCAGCGGTTCAGCCTGCCACCCCGGATCGACAATAGGGCGTGAAGCCATCCAGCCGTGTTGCGTCCCACTCACAAAAAAGCGACTTGGGAAATGGAGCTCAGGGGCACTGCACTTCCCAAACCTGCAGAGTTCTAAACGATAACTATCGCCCCAAAATATATTGAGGCCAGGCTACGAAGAGGCGCTGAACGCAAGGCAGAACTGCAGGAAACGGATGTCAACGGCTACATCGGAATGGCCCCGATAGCACATGAAAAGCGCCAGAACGTGGACAATGATGCGGTTGGCCAAAAAGGGCGTATGCGTTTTTTCCTGAATATATTCAGGAAAAAACGCATACGCCCTTTTTGGCCAACCAAGCAACCTGGGAGAGCAAATCAGCACTACAAAGAAATCTCTCGCCCCCCCCCCGGGGCAAAAGGGCCAGGCGAAAAAAGTCTAAAAACCAGAAAGGCAGGACAGGCCACGGAGTCAAGGGAGCCTTGTTAAGCTGATGGGCGGGATGTCAATGGCCAACAGCCAATCTTCACAAGTGTATCCTCTTTCCCAAACCATGTAACACACAGAACCACAGAGCATAGGGCACTTCCACACATGGGCGTTGACCTTGGGAAAATCAAAAAATCAACCAGACACAGGGACCCCAAAGTTGAGGGCTGCTGTCTTGACAAGAACCTCCACTCCGGTACACGTTTCATATCCCAGGAAAGAGCCAAGTGGACAAAGACGAGTGGACAAGTGGACAAAGACAAGTGGACAAGTGGACAAGTGGTGCTACGTAGGTCCAATGGAGTGTCACTCAGCCATGAAATCCACGTCATGAGGCTGGTAGCAGCATCCTGAGTGGATTTAGGTACGATCATCCTCAGTGAAATAAGTCCCACAAAAAAAGAAACTTATGATATCACTTATCGAGGGAATGTAAAAATCGCTCCCCATGCACTGAATCCCCAAACAGAACAGAGTCACGCTTTTAGAAAACACACTTATGCCTGCTTCAGGGGAAAGGTGAGGTGGGGTGACGCATAAAACTCGAGTTTGAAATGAGCACAGATACCCTTCCGAAAACCGAATATGGAATGGACACGACCTACTCCTTGCTCAATCAACTGGACTCACCAGACCCTGTTCATCGCACAAGTATCTATCCGACTAGTAAGCATCTTAAAAGCTAAGTCTTGATATCTCTGTGTAAGTGCATCAAGTGTGTGTAAAGCGGCCTAAAACCAGCAGGGAAAATCAGCTCAGACCCATTCTGAGGATACATTTCCAACATAAAGAAGAAACAAGCAGGGCAAAACAGAGAGAAATTCTTCCAAAATGCGTTCAGGGACTGGCATGCAACCAGGATTGACCACATCTACAGCCCCAGCGGCAGAAGACATAAGGCTGGACACTCTTGGGGCTGAGACGATTGGTGAGGTTGGGAAAGCAAATGCAGACCCTTGAAAGGAATCCTGCGTGCTCCCCATTCCATGGGTCCCAACTCTCCAGGTTCAACGCAATCTTCCGACAGCGAAAGCACTCATTGGAAACCCAGCGGATGCTACACCGTGGGATCGGGAAAGCTTTCTGAAACTCACCTCAGTTTTCATCTCCTGGTGCTCGTGTTCTCCATTCAGGCCCCCTTACTAACAATCTCCCCACTTGGAGACTCGGCGCCTTTCCATGCCTCTTTCGTACCGTCTGCAATTTGTCCGCAGGATGAACTGCAAGAGGGGGAACCAATGAGACACTCGCTGGAGGTGTTTGGTCGGGCACATGTCACTCTCATTTCCCATCACGAAGAAGAATTCACCAGCGGTTCAGCCTGCCACCCCGGATCGACAATAGGGCGTGAAGCCATCCAGCCGTGTTGCGTCCCACTCACAAAAAAGCGACTTGGGAAATGGAGCTCAGGGGCACTGCACTTCCCAAACCTGCAGAGTTCTAAACGATAACTATCGCCCCAAAATATATTGAGGCCAGGCTACGAAGAGGCGCTGAACGCAAGGCAGAACTGCAGGAAACGGATGTCAACGGCTACATCGGAATGGCCCCGATAGCACATGAAAAGCGCCAGAACGTGGACAATGATGCGGTTGGCCAAAAAGGGCGTATGCGTTTTTTCCTGAATATATTCAGGAAAAAACGCATACGCCCTTTTTGGCCAACCAAGCAACCTGGGAGAGCAAATCAGCACTACAAAGAAATCTCTCGCCCCCCCCCCCCCCGGGGCAAAAGGGCCAGGCGAAAAAAGTCTAAAAACCAGAAAGGCAGGACAGGCCACGGAGTCAAGGGAGCCTTGTTAAGCTGATGGGCGGGATGTCAATGGCCAACAGCCAATCTTCACAAGTGTATCCTCTTTCCCAAACCATGTAACACACAGAACCACAGAGCATAGGGCACTTCCACACATGGGCGTTGACCTTGGGAAAATCAAAAAATCAACCAGACACAGGGACCCCAAAGTTGAGGGCTGCTGTCTTGACAAGAACCTCCACTCCGGTACACGTTTCATATCCCAGGAAAGAGCCAAGTGGACAAAGACGAGTGGACAAGTGGACAAAGACAAGTGGACAAGTGGACAAGTGGTGCTACGTAGGTCCAATGGAGTGTCACTCAGCCATGAAATCCACGTCATGAGGCTGGTAGCAGCATCCTGAGTGGATTTAGGTACGATCATCCTCAGTGAAATAAGTCCCACAAAAAAAGAAACTTATGATATCACTTATCGAGGGAATGTAAAAATCGCTCCCCATGCACTGAATCCCCAAACAGAACAGAGTCACGCTTTTAGAAAACACACTTATGCCTGCTTCAGGGGAAAGGTGAGGTGGGGTGACGCATAAAACTCGAGTTTGAAATGAGCACAGATACGCTTCCGAAAACCGAATATGGAATGGACACGACCTACTCCTTGCTCAATCAACTGGACTCACCAGACCCTGTTCATCGCACAAGTATCTATCCGACTAGTAAGCATCTTAAAAGCTAAGTCTTGATATCTCTGTGTAAGTGCATCAAGTGTGTGTAAAGCGGCCTAAAACCAGCAGGGAAAATCAGCTCAGACCCATTCTGAGGATACATTTCCAACATAAAGAAGAAACAAGCAGGGCAAAACAGAGAGAAATTCTTCCAAAATGCGTTCAGGGACTGGCATGCAACCAGGATTGACCACATCTACAGCCCCAGCGGCAGAAGACATAAGGCTGGACACTCTTGGGGCTGAGACGATTGGTGAGGTTGGGAAAGCAAATGCAGACCCTTGAAAGGAATCCTGCGTGCTCCCCATTCCATGGGTCCCAACTCTCCAGGTTCAACGCAATCTTCCGACAGCGAAAGCACTCATTGGAAACCCAGCGGATGCTACACCGTGGGATCGGGAAAGCTTTCTGAAACTCACCTCAGTTTTCATCTCCTGGTGCTCGTGTTCTCCATTCAGGCCCCCTTACTAACAATCTCCCCACTTGGAGACTCGGCGCCTTTCCATGCCTCTTTCGTACCGTCTGCAATTTGTCCGCAGGATGAACTGCAAGAGGGGGAACCAATGAGACACTCGCTGGAGGTGTTTGGTCGGGCACATGTCACTCTCATTTCCCATCACGAAGAAGAATTCACCAGCGGTTCAGCCTGCCACCCCGGATCGACAATAGGGCGTGAAGCCATCCAGCCGTGTTGCGTCCCACTCACAAAAAAGCGACTTGGGAAATGGAGCTCAGGGGCACTGCACTTCCCAAACCTGCAGAGTTCTAAACGATAACTATCGCCCCAAAATATATTGAGGTCAGGCTACGAAGAGGCGCTGAACGCAAGGCAGAACTGCAGGAAACGGATGTCAACGGCTACATCGGAATGGCCCCGATAGCACATGAAAAGCGCCAGAACGTGGACAATGATGCGGTTGGCCAAAAAGGGCGTATGCGTTTTTTCCTGAATATATTCAGGAAAAAACGCATACGCCCTTTTTGGCCAACCAAGCAACCTGGGAGAGCAAATCAGCACTACAAAGAAATCTCTCGCCCCCCCCGGGGCAAAAGGGCCAGGCGAAAAAAGTCTAAAAACCAGAAAGGCAGGACAGGCCACGGAGTCAAGGGAGCCTTGTTAAGCTGATGGGCGGGATGTCAATGGCCAACAGCCAATCTTCACAAGTGTATCCTCTTTCCCAAACCATGTAAAACACAGAACCACAGAGCATAGGGCACTTCCACACATGGGGGTTGACCTTGGGAAAATCAAAAAATCAACCAGACACAGGGACCCCAAAGTTGAGGGCTGCTGTCTTGACAAGAACCTCCACTCCGGTACACGTTTCATATCCCAGGAAAGAGCCAAGTGGACAAAGACGAGTGGACAAGTGGACAAAGACAAGTGGACAAGTGGACAAGTGGTGCTACGTAGGTCCAATGGAGTGTCACTCAGCCATGAAATCCACGTCATGAGGCTGGTAGCAGCATCCTGAGTGGATTTAGGTACGATCATCCTCAGTGAAATAAGTCCCACAAAAAAAGAAACTTATGATATCACTTATCGAGGGAATGTAAAAATCGCTCCCCATGCACTGAATCCCCAAACAGAACAGAGTCACGCTTTTAGAAAACACACTTATGCCTGCTTCAGGGGAAAGGTGAGGTGGGGTGACGCATAAAACTCGAGTTTGAAATGAGCACAGATACCCTTCCGAAAACCGAATATGGAATGGACACGACCTACTCCTTGCTCAATCAACTGGACTCACCAGACCCTGTTCATCGCACAAGTATCTATCCGACTAGTAAGCATCTTAAAAGCTAAGTCTTGATATCTCTGTGTAAGTGCATCAAGTGTGTGTAAAGCGGCCTAAAACCAGCAGGGAAAATCAGCTCAGACCCATTCTGAGGATACATTTCCAACATAAAGAAGAAACAAGCAGGGCAAAACAGAGAGAAATTCTTCCAAAATGCGTTCAGGGACTGGCATGCAACCAGGATTGACCACATCTACAGCCCCAGCGGCAGAAGACATAAGGCTGGACACTCTTGGGGCTGAGACGATTGGTGAGGTTGGGAAAGCAAATGCAGACCCTTGAAAGGAATCCTGCGTGCTCCCCATTCCATGGGTCCCAACTCTCCAGGTTCAACGCAATCTTCCGACAGCGAAAGCACTCATTGGAAACCCAGCGGATGCTACACCGTGGGATCGGGAAAGCTTTCTGAAACTCACCTCAGTTTTCATCTCCTGGTGCTCGTGTTCTCCATTCAGGCCCCCTTACTAACAATCTCCCCACTTGGAGACTCGGCGCCTTTCCATGCCTCTTTCGTACCGTCTGCAATTTGTCCGCAGGATGAACTGCAAGAGGGGGAACCAATGAGACACTCGCTGGAGGTGTTTGGTCGGGCACATGTCACTCTCATTTCCCATCACGAAGAAGAATTCACCAGCGGTTCAGCCTGCCACCCCGGATCGACAATAGGGCGTGAAGCCATCCAGCCGTGTTGCGTCCCACTCACAAAAAAGCGACTTGGGAAATGGAGCTCAGGGGCACTGCACTTCCCAAACCTGCAGAGTTCTAAACGATAACTATCGCCCCAAAATATATTGAGGTCAGGCTACGAAGAGGCGCTGAACGCAAGGCAGAACTGCAGGAAACGGATGTCAACGGCTACATCGGAATGGCCCCGATAGCACATGAAAAGCGCCAGAACGTGGACAATGATGCGGTTGGCCAAAAAGGGCGTATGCGTTTTTTCCTGAATATATTCAGGAAAAAACGCATACGCCCTTTTTGGCCAACCAAGCAACCTGGGAGAGCAAATCAGCACTACAAAGAAATCTCTCGCCCCCCCCGGGGCAAAAGGGCCAGGCGAAAAAAGTCTAAAAACCAGAAAGGCAGGACAGGCCACGGAGTCAAGGGAGCCTTGTTAAGCTGATGGGCGGGATGTCAATGGCCAACAGCCAATCTTCACAAGTGTATCCTCTTTCCCAAACCATGTAAAACACAGAACCACAGAGCATAGGGCACTTCCACACATGGGGGTTGACCTTGGGAAAATCAAAAAATCAACCAGACACAGGGACCCCAAAGTTGAGGGCTGCTGTCTTGACAAGAACCTCCACTCCGGTACACGTTTCATATCCCAGGAAAGAGCCAAGTGGACAAAGACGAGTGGACAAGTGGACAAAGACAAGTGGACAAGTGGACAAGTGGTGCTACGTAGGTCCAATGGAGTGTCACTCAGCCATGAAATCCACGTCATGAGGCTGGTAGCAGCATCCTGAGTGGATTTAGGTACGATCATCCTCAGTGAAATAAGTCCCACAAAAAAAGAAACTTATGATATCACTTATCGAGGGAATGTAAAAATCGCTCCCCATGCACTGAATCCCCAAACAGAACAGAGTCACGCTTTTAGAAAACACACTTATGCCTGCTTCAGGGGAAAGGTGAGGTGGGGTGACGCATAAAACTCGAGTTTGAAATGAGCACAGATACCCTTCCGAAAACCGAATATGGAATGGACACGACCTACTCCTTGCTCAATCAACTGGACTCACCAGACCCTGTTCATCGCACAAGTATCTATCCGACTAGTAAGCATCTTAAAAGCTAAGTCTTGATATCTCTGTGTAAGTGCATCAAGTGTGTGTAAAGCGGCCTAAAACCAGCAGGGAAAATCAGCTCAGACCCATTCTGAGGATACATTTCCAACATAAAGAAGAAACAAGCAGGGCAAAACAGAGAGAAATTCTTCCAAAATGCGTTCAGGGACTGGCATGCAACCAGGATTGACCACATCTACAGCCCCAGCGGCAGAAGACATAAGGCTGGACACTCTTGGGGCTGAGACGATTGGTGAGGTTGGGAAAGCAAATGCAGACCCTTGAAAGGAATCCTGCGTGCTCCCCATTCCATGGGTCCCAACTCTCCAGGTTCAACGCAATCTTCCGACAGCGAAAGCACTCATTGGAAACCCAGCGGATGCTACACCGTGGGATCGGGAAAGCTTTCTGAAACTCACCTCAGTTTTCATCTCCTGGTGCTCGTGTTCTCCATTCAGGCCCCCTTACTAACAATCTCCCCACTTGGAGACTCGGCGCCTTTCCATGCCTCTTTCGTACCGTCTGCAATTTGTCCGCAGGATGAACTGCAAGAGGGGGAACCAATGAGACACTCGCTGGAGGTGTTTGGTCGGGCACATGTCACTCTCATTTCCCATCACGAAGAAGAATTCACCAGCGGTTCAGCCTGCCACCCCGGATCGACAATAGGGCGTGAAGCGATCCAGCCGTGTTGCGTCCCACTCACAAAAAAGCGACTTGGGAAATGGAGCTCAGGGGCACTGCACTTCCCAAACCTGCAGAGTTCTAAACGATAACTATCGCCCCAAAATATATTGAGGTCAGGCTACGAAGAGGCGCTGAACGCAAGGCAGAACTGCAGGAAACGGATGTCAACGGCTACATCGGAATGGCCCCGATAGCACATGAAAAGCGCCAGAACGTGGACAATGATGCGGTTGGCCAAAAAGGGCGTATGCGTTTTTTCCTGAATATATTCAGGAAAAAACGCATACGCCCTTTTTGGCCAACCAAGCAACCTGGGAGAGCAAATCAGCACTACAAAGAAATCTCTCGCCCCCCCCCCCCGGGGCAAAAGGGCCAGGCGAAAAAAGTCTAAAAACCAGAAAGGCAGGACAGGCCACGGAGTCAAGGGAGCCTTGTTAAGCTGATGGGCGGGATGTCAATGGCCAACAGCCAATCTTCACAAGTGTATCCTCTTTCCCAAACCATGTAACACACAGAACCACAGAGCATAGGGCACTTCCACACATGGGCGTTGACCTTGGGAAAATCAAAAAATCAACCAGACACAGGGACCCCAAAGTTGAGGGCTGCTGTCTTGACAAGAACCTCCACTCCGGTACACGTTTCATATCCCAGGAAAGAGCCAAGTGGACAAAGACGAGTGGACAAGTGGACAAAGACAAGTGGACAAGTGGACAAGTGGTGCTACGTAGGTCCAATGGAGTGTCACTCAGCCATGAAATCCACGTCATGAGGCTGGTAGCAGCATCCTGAGTGGATTTAGGTACGATCATCCTCAGTGAAATAAGTCCCACAAAAAAAGAAACTTATGATATCACTTATCGAGGGAATGTAAAAATCGCTCCCCATGCACTGAATCCCCAAACAGAACAGAGTCACGCTTTTAGAAAACACACTTATGCCTGCTTCAGGGGAAAGGTGAGGTGGGGTGACGCATAAAACTCGAGTTTGAAATGAGCACAGATACGCTTCCGAAAACCGAATATGGAATGGACACGACCTACTCCTTGCTCAATCAACTGGACTCACCAGACCCTGTTCATCGCACAAGTATCTATCCGACTAGTAAGCATCTTAAAAGCTAAGTCTTGATATCTCTGTGTAAGTGCATCAAGTGTGTGTAAAGCGGCCTAAAACCAGCAGGGAAAATCAGCTCAGACCCATTCTGAGGATACATTTCCAACATAAAGAAGAAACAAGCAGGGCAAAACAGAGAGAAATTCTTCCAAAATGCGTTCAGGGACTGGCATGCAACCAGGATTGACCACATCTACAGCCCCAGCGGCAGAAGACATAAGGCTGGACACTCTTGGGGCTGAGACGATTGGTGAGGTTGGGAAAGCAAATGCAGACCCTTGAAAGGAATCCTGCGTGCTCCCCATTCCATGGGTCCCAACTCTCCAGGTTCAACGCAATCTTCCGACAGCGAAAGCACTCATTGGAAACCCAGCGGATGCTACACCGTGGGATCGGGAAAGCTTTCTGAAACTCACCTCAGTTTTCATCTCCTGGTGCTCGTGTTCTCCATTCAGGCCCCCTTACTAACAATCTCCCCACTTGGAGACTCGGCGCCTTTCCATGCCTCTTTCGTACCGTCTGCAATTTGTCCGCAGGATGAACTGCAAGAGGGGGAACCAATGAGACACTCGCTGGAGGTGTTTGGTCGGGCACATGTCACTCTCATTTCCCATCACGAAGAAGAATTCACCAGCGGTTCAGCCTGCCACCCCGGATCGACAATAGGGCGTGAAGCCATCCAGCCGTGTTGCGTCCCACTCACAAAAAAGCGACTTGGGAAATGGAGCTCAGGGGCACTGCACTTCCCAAACCTGCAGAGTTCTAAACGATAACTATCGCCCCAAAATATATTGAGGTCAGGCTACAAAGAGGCGCTGAACGCAAGGCAGAACTGCAGGAAACGGATGTCAACGGCTACATCGGAATGGCCCCGATAGCACATGAAAAGCGCCAGAACGTGGACAATGATGCGGTTGGCCAAAAAGGGCGTATGCGTTTTTTCCTGAATATATTCAGGAAAAAACGCATACGCCCTTTTTGGCCAACCAAGCAACCTGGGAGAGCAAATCAGCACTACAAAGAAATCTCTCGCCCCCCCCCCCCCCGGGGCAAAAGGGCCAGGCGAAAAAAGTCTAAAAACCAGAAAGGCAGGACAGGCCACGGAGTCAAGGGAGCCTTGTTAAGCTGATGGGCGGGATGTCAATGGCCAACAGCCAATCTTCACAAGTGTATCCTCTTTCCCAAACCATGTAACACACAGAACCACAGAGCATAGGGCACTTCCACACATGGGCGTTGACCTTGGGAAAATCAAAAAATCAACCAGACACAGGGACCCCAAAGTTGAGGGCTGCTGTCTTGACAAGAACCTCCACTCCGGTACACGTTTCATATCCCAGGAAAGAGCCAAGTGGACAAAGACGAGTGGACAAGTGGACAAAGACAAGTGGACAAGTGGACAAGTGGTGCTACGTAGGTCCAATGGAGTGTCACTCAGCCATGAAATCCACGTCATGAGGCTGGTAGCAGCATCCTGAGTGGATTTAGGTACGATCATCCTCAGTGAAATAAGTCCCACAAAAAAAGAAACTTATGATATCACTTATCGAGGGAATGTAAAAATCGCTCCCCATGCACTGAATCCCCAAACAGAACAGAGTCACGCTTTTAGAAAACACACTTATGCCTGCTTCAGGGGAAAGGTGAGGTGGGGTGACGCATAAAACTCGAGTTTGAAATGAGCACAGATACCCTTCCGAAAACCGAATATGGAATGGACACGACCTACTCCTTGCTCAATCAACTGGACTCACCAGACCCTGTTCATCGCACAAGTATCTATCCGACTAGTAAGCATCTTAAAAGCTAAGTCTTGATATCTCTGTGTAAGTGCATCAAGTGTGTGTAAAGCGGCCTAAAACCAGCAGGGAAAATCAGCTCAGACCCATTCTGAGGATACATTTCCAACATAAAGAAGAAACAAGCAGGGCAAAACAGAGAGAAATTCTTCCAAAATGCGTTCAGGGACTGGCATGCAACCAGGATTGACCACATCTACAGCCCCAGCGGCAGAAGACATAAGGCTGGACACTCTTGGGGCTGAGACGATTGGTGAGGTTGGGAAAGCAAATGCAGACCCTTGAAAGGAATCCTGCGTGCTCCCCATTCCATGGGTCCCAACTCTCCAGGTTCAACGCAATCTTCCGACAGCGAAAGCACTCATTGGAAACCCAGCGGATGCTACACCGTGGGATCGGGAAAGCTTTCTGAAACTCACCTCAGTTTTCATCTCCTGGTGCTCGTGTTCTCCATTCAGGCCCCCTTACTAACAATCTCCCCACTTGGAGACTCGGCGCCTTTCCATGCCTCTTTCGTACCGTCTGCAATTTGTCCGCAGGATGAACTGCAAGAGGGGGAACCAATGAGACACTCGCTGGAGGTGTTTGGTCGGGCACATGTCACTCTCATTTCCCATCACGAAGAAGAATTCACCAGCGGTTCAGCCTGCCACCCCGGATCGACAATAGGGCGTGAAGCCATCCAGCCGTGTTGCGTCCCACTCACAAAAAAGCGACTTGGGAAATGGAGCTCAGGGGCACTGCACTTCCCAAACCTGCAGAGTTCTAAACGATAACTATCGCCCCAAAATATATTGAGGTCAGGCTACGAAGAGGCGCTGAACGCAAGGCAGAACTGCAGGAAACGGATGTCAACGGCTACATCGGAATGGCCCCGATAGCACATGAAAAGCGCCAGAACGTGGACAATGATGCGGTTGGCCAAAAAGGGCGTATGCGTTTTTTCCTGAATATATTCAGGAAAAAACGCATACGCCCTTTTTGGCCAACCAAGCAACCTGGGAGAGCAAATCAGCACTACAAAGAAATCTCTCGCCCCCCCCCCCCCGGGGCAAAAGGGCCAGGCGAAAAAAGTCTAAAAACCAGAAAGGCAGGACAGGCCACGGAGTCAAGGGAGCCTTGTTAAGCTGATGGGCGGGATGTCAATGGCCAACAGCCAATCTTCACAAGTGTATCCTCTTTCCCAAACCATGTAACACACAGAACCACAGAGCATAGGGCACTTCCACACATGGGCGTTGACCTTGGGAAAATCAAAAAATCAACCAGACACAGGGACCCCAAAGTTGAGGGCTGCTGTCTTGACAAGAACCTCCACTCCGGTACACGTTTCATATCCCAGGAAAGAGCCAAGTGGACAAAGACGAGTGGACAAGTGGACAAAGACAAGTGGACAAGTGGACAAGTGGTGCTACGTAGGTCCAATGGAGTGTCACTCAGCCATGAAATCCACGTCATGAGGCTGGTAGCAGCATCCTGAGTGGATTTAGGTACGATCATCCTCAGTGAAATAAGTCCCACAAAAAAAGAAACTTATGATATCACTTATCGAGGGAATGTAAAAATCGCTCCCCATGCACTGAATCCCCAAACAGAACAGAGTCACGCTTTTAGAAAACACACTTATGCCTGCTTCAGGGGAAAGGTGAGGTGGGGTGACGCATAAAACTCGAGTTTGAAATGAGCACAGATACCCTTCCGAAAACCGAATATGGAATGGACACGACCTACTCCTTGCTCAATCAACTGGACTCACCAGACCCTGTTCATCGCACAAGTATCTATCCGACTAGTAAGCATCTTAAAAGCTAAGTCTTGATATCTCTGTGTAAGTGCATCAAGTGTGTGTAAAGCGGCCTAAAACCAGCAGGGAAAATCAGCTCAGACCCATTCTGAGGATACATTTCCAACATAAAGAAGAAACAAGCAGGGCAAAACAGAGAGAACTTCTTCCAAAATGCGTTCAGGGACTGGCATGCAACCAGGATTGACCACATCTACAGCCCCAGCGGCAGAAGACATAAGGCTGGACACTCTTGGGGCTGAGACGATTGGTGAGGTTGGGAAAGCAAATGCAGACCCTTGAAAGGAATCCTGCGTGCTCCCCATTCCATGGGTCCCAACTCTCCAGGTTCGACGCAATCTTCCGACAGCGAAAGCACTCATTGGAAACCCAGCGGATGCTACACCGTGGGATCGGGAAAGCTTTCTGAAACTCACCTCAGTTTTCATCTCCTGGTGCTCGTGTTCTCCATTCAGGCCCCCTTACTAACAATCTCCCCACTTGGAGACTCGGCGCCTTTCCATGCCTCTTTCGTACCGTCTGCAATTTGTCCGCAGGATGAACTGCAAGAGGGGGAACCAATGAGACACTCGCTGGAGGTGTTTGGTCGGGCACATGTCACTCTCATTTCCCATCACGAAGAAGAATTCACCAGCGGTTCAGCCTGCCACCCCGGATCGACAATAGGGCGTGAAGCCATCCAGCCGTGTTGCGTCCCACTCACAAAAAAGCGACTTGGGAAATGGAGCTCAGGGGCACTGCACTTCCCAAACCTGCAGAGTTCTAAACGATAACTATCGCCCCAAAATATAATGAGGTCAGGCTACGAAGAGGCGCTGAACGCAAGGCAGAACTGCAGGAAACGGATGTCAACGGCTACATCGGAATGGCCCCGATAGCACATGAAAAGCGCCAGAACGTGGACAATGATGCGGTTGGCCAAAAAGGGCGTATGCGTTTTTTCCTGAATATATTCAGGAAAAAACGCATACGCCCTTTTTGGCCAACCAAGCAACCTGGGAGAGCAAATCAGCACTACAAAGAAATCTCTCGCCCCCCCCCGGGGGCAAAAGGGCCAGGCGAAAAAAGTCTAAAAACCAGAAAGGCAGGACAGGCCACGGAGTCAAGGGAGCCTTGTTAAGCTGATGGGCGGGATGTCAATGGCCAACAGCCAATCTTCACAAGTGTATCCTCTTTCCCAAACCATGTAACACACAGAACCACAGAGCATAGGGCACTTCCACACATGGGCGTTGACCTTGGGAAAATCAAAAAATCAACCAGACACAGGGACCCCAAAGTTGAGGGCTGCTGTCTTGACAAGAACCTCCACTCCGGTACACGTTTCATATCCCAGGAAAGAGCCAAGTGGACAAAGACGAGTGGACAAGTGGACAAAGACAAGTGCACAAGTGGACAAGTGGTGCTACGTAGGTCCAATGGAGTGTCACTCAGCCATGAAATCCACGTCATGAGGCTGGTAGCAGCATCCTGAGTGGATTTAGGTACGATCATCCTCAGTGAAATAAGTCCCACAAAAAAAGAAACTTATGATATCACTTATCGAGGGAATGTAAAAATCGCTCCCCATGCACTGAATCCCCAAACAGAACAGAGTCACGCTTTTAGAAAACACACTTATGCCTGCTTCAGGGGAAAGGTGAGGTGGGGTGACGCATAAAACTCGAGTTTGAAATGAGCACAGATACCCTTCCGAAAACCGAATATGGAATGGACACGACCTACTCCTTGCTCAATCAACTGGACTCACCAGACCCTGTTCATCGCACAAGTATCTATCCGACTAGTAAGCATCTTAAAAGCTAAGTCTTGATATCTCTGTGTAAGTGCATCAAGTGTGTGTAAAGCGGCCTAAAACCAGCAGGGAAAATCAGCTCAGACCCATTCTGAGGATACATTTCCAACATAAAGAAGAAACAAGCAGGGCAAAACAGAGAGAACTTCTTCCAAAATGCGTTCAGGGACTGGCATGCAACCAGGATTGACCACATCTACATCCCCAGCGGCAGAAGTCATAAGGCTGGACACTCTTGGGGCTGAGACGATTGGTGAGGTTGGGAAAGCAAATGCAGACCCTTGAAAGGAATCCTGCGTGCTCCCCATTCCATGGGTCCCAACTCTCCAGGTTCAACGCAATCTTCCGACAGCGAAAGCACTCATTGGAAACCCAGCGGATGCTACACCGTGGGATCGGGAAAGCTTTCTGAAACTCACCTCAGTTTTCATCTCCTGGTGCTCGTGTTCTCCATTCAGGCCCCCTTACTAACAATCTCCCCACTTGGAGACTCGGCGCCTTTCCATGCCTCTTTCGTACCGTCTGCAATTTGTCCGCAGGATGAACTGCAAGAGGGGGAACCAATGAGACACTCGCTGGAGGTGTTTGGTCGGGCACATGTCACTCTCATTTCCCATCACGAAGAAGAATTCACCAGCGGTTCAGCCTGCCACCCCGGATCGACAATAGGGCGTGAAGCCATCCAGCCGTGTTGCGTCCCACTCACAAAAAAGCGACTTGGGAAATGGAGCTCAGGGGCACTGCACTTCCCAAACCTGCAGAGTTCTAAACGATAACTATCGCCCCAAAATATATTGAGGTCAGGCTACGAAGAGGCGCTGAACGCAAGGCAGAACTGCAGGAAACGGATGTCAACGGCTACATCGGAATGGCCCCGATAGCACATGAAAAGCGCCAGAACGTGGACAATGATGCGGTTGGCCAAAAAGGGCGTATGCGTTTTTTCCTGAATATATTCAGGAAAAAACGCATACGCCCTTTTTGGCCAACCAAGCAACCTGGGAGAGCAAATCAGCACTACAAAGAAATCTCTCGCCCCCCCCCCCGGGGCAAAAGGGCCAGGCGAAAAAAGTCTAAAAACCAGAAAGGCAGGACAGGCCACGGAGTCAAGGGAGCCTTGTTAAGCTGATGGGCGGGATGTCAATGGCCAACAGCCAATCTTCACAAGTGTATCCTCTTTCCCAAACCATGGAAAACACAGAACCACAGAGCATAGGGCACTTCCACACATGGGCGTTGACCTTGGGAAAATGAAAAAATCAACCAGACACAGGGACCCCAAAGTTGAGGGCTGCTGTCTTGACAAGAACCTCCACTCCGGTACACGTTTCATATCCCAGGAAAGAGCCAAGTGGACAAAGACGAGTGGACAAGTGGACAAAGACAAGTGGACAAGTGGACAAGTGGTGCTACGTAGGTCCAATGGAGTGTCACTCAGCCATGAAATCCACGTCATGAGGCTGGTAGCAGCATCCTGAGTGGATTTAGGTACGATCATCCTCAGTGAAATAAGTCCCACAAAAAAAGAAACTTATGATATCACTTATCGAGGGAATGTAAAAATCGCTCCCCATGCACTGAATCCCCAAACAGAACAGAGTCACGCTTTTAGAAAACACACTTATGCCTGCTTCAGGGGAAAGGTGAGGTGGGGTGACGCATAAAACTCGAGTTTGAAATGAGCACAGATACGCTTCCGAAAACCGAATATGGAATGGACACGACCTACTCCTTGCTCAATCAACTGGACTCACCAGACCCTGTTCATCGCACAAGTATCTATCCGACTAGTAAGCATCTTAAAAGCTAAGTCTTGATATCTCTGTGTAAGTGCATCAAGTGTGTGTAAAGCGGCCTAAAACCAGCAGGGAAAATCAGCTCAGACCCATTCTGAGGATACATTTCCAACATAAAGAAGAAACAAGCAGGGCAAAACAGAGAGAACTTCTTCCAAAATGCGTTCAGGGACTGGCATGCAACCAGGATTGACCACATCTACAGCCCCAGCGGCAGAAGACATAAGGCTGGACACTCTTGGGGCTGAGACGATTGGTGAGGTTGGGAAAGCAAATGCAGACCCTTGAAAGGAATCCTGCGTGCTCCCCATTCCATGGGTCCCAACTCTCCAGGTTCAACGCAATCTTCCGACAGCGAAAGCACTCATTGGAAACCCAGCGGATGCTACACCGTGGGATCGGGAAAGCTTTCTGAAACTCACCTCAGTTTTCATCTCCTGGTGCTCGTGTTCTCCATTCAGGCCCCCTTACTAACAATCTCCCCACTTGGAGACTCGGCGCCTTTCCATGCCTCTTTCGTACCGTCTGCAATTTGTCCGCAGGATGAACTGCAAGAGGGGGAACCAATGAGAGACTCGCTGGAGGTGTTTGGTCGGGCACATGTCACTCTCATTTCCCATCACGAAGAAGAATTCACCAGCGGTTCAGCCTGCCACCCCGGATCGACAATAGGGCGTGAAGCCATCCAGCCGTGTTGCGTCCCACTCACAAAAAAGCGACTTGAGAAATGGAGCTCAGGGGCACTGCACTTCCCAAACCTGCAGAGTTCTAAACGATAACTATCGCCCCAAAATATAATGAGGTCAGGCTACGAAGAGGCGCTGAACGCAAGGCAGAACTGCAGGAAACGGATGTCAACGGGTACATCGGAATGGCCCCGATAGCACATGAAAAGCGCCAGAACGTGGACAATGATGCGGTTGGCCAAAAAGGGCGTATGCGTTTTTTCCTGAATATATTCAGGAAAAAACGCATACGCCCTTTTTGGCCAACCAAGCAACCTGGGAGAGCAAATCAGCACTACAAAGAAATCTCTCGCCCCCCCCCCCCCCGGGGCAAAAGGGCCAGGCGAAAAAAGTCTAAAAACCAGAAAGGCAGGACAGGCCACGGAGTCAAGGGAGCCTTGTTAAGCTGATGGGCGGGATGTCAATGGCCAACAGCCAATCTTCACAAGTGTATCCTCTTTCCCAAACCATGTAAAACACAGAACCACAGAGCATAGGGCACTTCCACACATGGGCGTTGACCTTGGGAAAATCAAAAAATCAACCAGACACAGGGACCCCAAAGTTGAGGGCTGCTGTCTTGACAAGAACCTCCACTCCGGTACACGTTTCATATCCCAGGAAAGAGCCAAGTGGACAAAGACGAGTGGACAAGTGGACAAAGACAAGTGGACAAGTGGACAAGTGGTGCTACGTAGGTCCAATGGAGTGTCACTCAGCCATGAAATCCACGTCATGAGGCTGGTAGCAGCATCCTGAGTGGATTTAGGTACGATCATCCTCAGTGAAATAAGTCCCACAAAAAAAGAAACTTATGATATCACTTATCGAGGGAATGTAAAAATCGCTCCCCATGCACTGAATCCCCAAACAGAACAGAGTCACGCTTTTAGAAAACACACTTATGCCTGCTTCAGGGGAAAGGTGAGGTGGGGTGACGCATAAAACTCGAGTTTGAAATGAGCACACATACCCTTCCGAAAACCGAATATGGAATGGACACGACCTACTCCTTGCTCAATCAACTGGACTCACCAGACCCTGTTCATCGCACAAGTATCTATCCGACTAGTAAGCATCTTAAAAGCTAAGTCTTGATATCTCTGTGTAAGTGCATCAAGTGTGTGTAAAGCGGCCTAAAACCAGCAGGGAAAATCAGCTCAGACCCATTCTGAGGATACATTTCCAACATAAAGAAGAAACAAGCAGGGCAAAACAGAGAGAACTTCTTCCAAAATGCGTTCAGGGACTGGCATGCAACCAGGATTGACCACATCTACAGCCCCAGCGGCAGAAGACATAAGGCTGGACACTCTTGGGGCTGAGACGATTGGTGAGGTTGGGAAAGCAAATGCAGACCCTTGAAAGGAATCCTGCGAGCTCCCCATTCCATGGGTCCCAACTCTCCAGGTTCAACGCAATCTTCCGACAGCGAAAGCACTCATTGGAAACCCAGCGGATGCTACACCGTGGGATCGGGAAAGCTTTCTGAAACTCACCTCAGTTTTCATCTCCTGGTGCTCGTGTTCTCCATTCAGGCCCCCTTACTAACAATCTCCCCACTTGGAGACTCGGCGCCTTTCCATGCCTCTTTCGTACCGTCTGCAATTTGTCCGCAGGATGAACTGCAAGAGGGGGAACCAATGAGAGACTCGCTGGAGGTGTTTGGTCGGGCACATGTCACTCTCATTTCCCATCACGAAGAAGAATTCACCAGCGGTTCAGCCTGCCACCCCGGATCGACAATAGGGCGTGAAGCCATCCAGCCGTGTTGCGTCCCACTCACAAAAAAGCGACTTGGGAAATGGAGCTCAGGGGCACTGCACTTCCCAAACCTGCAGAGTTCTAAACGATAACTATCGCCCCAAAATATATTGAGGTCAGGCTACGAAGAGGCGCTGAACGCAAGGCAGAACTGCAGGAAACGGATGTCAACGGCTACATCGGAATGGCCCCGATAGCACATGAAAAGCGCCAGAACGTGGACAATGATGCGGTTGGCCAAAAAGGGCGTATGCGTTTTTTCCTGAATATATTCAGGAAAAAACGCATACGCCCTTTTTGGCCAACCAAGCAACCTGGGAGAGCAAATCAGCACTACAAAGAAATCTCTCGCCCCCCCCCCCCCCCGGGGCAAAAGGGCCAGGCGAAAAAAGTCTAAAAACCAGAAAGGCAGGACAGCCCACGGAGTCAAGGGAGCCTTGTTAAGCTGATGGGCGGGATGTCAATGGCCAACAGCCAATCTTCACAAGTGTATCCTCTTTCCCAAACCATGTAAAACACAGAACCACAGAGCATAGGGCACTTCCACACATGGGCGTTGACCTTGGGAAAATCAAAAAATCAACCAGACACAGGGACCCCAAAGTTGAGGGCTGCTGTCTTGACAAGAACCTCCACTCCGGTACACGTTTCATATCCCAGGAAAGAGCCAAGTGGACAAAGACGAGTGGACAAGTGGACAAAGACAAGTGGACAAGTGGACAAGTGGTGCTACGTAGGTCCAATGGAGTGTCACTCAGCCATGAAATCCACGTCATGAGGCTGGTAGCAGCATCCTGAGTGGATTTAGGTACGATCATCCTCAGTGAAATAAGTCCCACAAAAAAAGAAACTTATGATATCACTTATCGAGGGAATGTAAAAATCGCTCCCCATGCACTGAATCCCCAAACAGAACAGAGTCACGCTTTTAGAAAACACACTTATGCCTGCTTCAGGGGAAAGGTGAGGTGGGGTGACGCATAAAACTCGAGTTTGAAATGAGCACAGATACCCTTCCGAAAACCGAATATGGAATGGACACGACCTACTCCTTGCTCAATCAACTGGACTCACCAGACCCTGTTCATCGCACAAGTATCTATCCGACTAGTAAGCATCTTAAAAGCTAAGTCTTGATATCTCTGTGTAAGTGCATCAAGTGTGTGTAAAGCGGCCTAAAACCAGCAGGGAAAATCAGCTCAGACCCATTCTGAGGATACATTTCCAACATAAAGAAGAAACAAGCAGGGCAAAACAGAGAGAACTTCTTCCAAAATGCGTTCAGGGACTGGCATGCAACCAGGATTGACCACATCTACAGCCCCAGCGGCAGAAGACATAAGGCTGGACACTCTTGGGGCTGAGACGATTGGTGAGGTTGGGAAAGCAAATGCAGACCCTTGAAAGGAATCCTGCGTGCTCCCCATTCCATGGGTCCCAACTCTCCAGGTTCAACGCAATCTTCCGACAGCGAAAGCACTCATTGGAAACCCAGCGGATGCTACACCGTGGGATCGGGAAAGCTTTCTGAAACTCACCTCAGTTTTCATCTCCTGGTGCTCGTGTTCTCCATTCAGGCCCCCTTACTAACAATCTCCCCACTTGGAGACTCGGCGCCTTTCCATGCCTCTTTCGTACCGTCTGCAATTTGTCCGCAGGATGAACTGCAAGAGGGGGAACCAATGAGAGACTCGCTGGAGGTGTTTGGTCGGGCACATGTCACTCTCATTTCCCATCACGAAGAAGAATTCACCAGCGGTTCAGCCTGCCACCCCGGATCGACAATAGGGCGTGAAGCCATCCAGCCGTGTTGAGTCCCACTCACAAAAAAGCAACTTGGGAAATGGAGCTCAGGGGCACTGCACTTCCCAAACCTGCAGAGTTCTAAACGATAACTATCGCCCCAAAATATATTGAGGTCAGGCTACGAAGAGGCGCTGAACGCAAGGCAGAACTGCAGGAAACGGATGTCAACGGGTACATCGGAATGGCCCCGATAGCACATGAAAAGCGCCAGAACGTGGACAATGATGCGGTTGGCCAAAAAGGGCGTATGCGTTTTTTCCTGAATATATTCAGGAAAAAACGCATACGCCCTTTTTGGCCAACCAAGCAACCTGGGAGAGCAAATCAGCACTACAAAGAAATCTCTCGCCCCCCCCGGGGCAAAAGGGCCAGGCGAAAAAAGTCTAAAAACCAGAAAGGCAGGACAGGCCACGGAGTCAAGGGAGCCTTGTTAAGCTGATGGGCGGGATGTCAATGGCCAACAGCCAATCTTCACAAGTGTATCCTCTTTCCCAAACCATGTAACACACAGAACCACAGAGCATAGGGCACTTCCACACATGGGCGTTGACCTTGGGAAAATCAAAAAATCAACCAGACACAGGGACCCCAAAGTTGAGGGCTGCTGTCTTGACAAGAACCTCCACTCCGGTACACGTTTCATATCCCAGGAAAGAGCCAAGTGGACAAAGACGAGTGGACAAGTGGACAAAGACAAGTGGACAAGTGGACAAGTGGTGCTACATAGGTCCAATGGAGTGTCACTCAGCCATGAAATCCACGTCATGAGGCTGGTAGCAGCATCCTGAGTGGATTTAGGTACGATCATCCTCAGTGAAATAAGTCCCACAAAAAAAGAAACTTATGATATCACTTATCGAGGGAATGTAAAAATCGCTCCCCATGCACTGAATCCCCAAACAGAACAGAGTCACGCTTTTAGAAAACACACTTATGCCTGCTTCAGGGGAAAGGTGAGGTGGGGTGACGCATAAAACTCGAGTTTGAAATGAGCACAGATACCCTTCCGAAAACCGAATATGGAATGGACACGACCTACTCCTTGCTCAATCAACTGGACTCACCAGACCCTGTTCATCGCACAAGTATCTATCCGACTAGTAAGCATCTTAAAAGCTAAGTCTTGATATCTCTGTGTAAGTGCATCAAGTGTGTGTAAAGCGGCCTAAAACCAGCAGGGAAAATCAGCTCAGACCCATTCTGAGGATACATTTCCAACATAAAGAAGAAACAAGCAGGGCAAAACAGAGAGAACTTCTTCCAAAATGCGTTCAGGGACTGGCATGCAACCAGGATTGACCACATCTACAGCCCCAGCGGCAGAAGACATAAGGCTGGACACTCTTGGGGCTGAGACGATTGGTGAGGTTGGGAAAGCAAATGCAGACCCTTGAAAGGAATCCTGCGTGCTCCCCATTCCATGGGTCCCAACTCTCCAGGTTCAACGCAATCTTCCGACAGCGAAAGCACTCATTGGAAACCCAGCGGATGCTACACCGTGGGATCGGGAAAGCTTTCTGAAACTCACCTCAGTTTTCATCTCCTGGTGCTCGTGTTCTCCATTCAGGCCCCCTTACTAACAATCTCCCCACTTGGAGACTCGGCGCCTTTCCATGCCTCTTTCGTACCGTCTGCAATTTGTCCGCAGGATGAACTGCAAGAGGGGGAACCAATGAGAGACTCGCTGGAGGTGTTTGGTCGGGCACATGTCACTCTCATTTCCCATCACGAAGAAGAATTCACCAGCGGTTCAGCCTGCCACCCCGGATCGACAATAGGGCGTGAAGCCATCCAGCCGTGTTGCGTCCCACTCACAAAAAAGCGACTTGGGAAATGGAGCTCAGGGGCACTGCACTTCCCAAACCTGCAGAGTTCTAAACGATAACTATCGCCCCAAAATATATTGAGGTCAGGCTACGAAGAGGCGCTGAACGCAAGGCAGAACTGCAGGAAACGGATGTCAACGGGTACATCGGAATGGCCCCGATAGCACATGAAAAGCGCCAGAACGTGGACAATGATGCGGTTGGCCAAAAAGGGCGTATGCGTTTTTTCCTGAATATATTCAGGAAAAAACGCATACGCCCTTTTTGGCCAACCAAGCAACCTGGGAGAGCAAATCAGCACTACAAAGAAATCTCTCGCCCCCCCCCCGGGGCAAAAGGGCCAGGCGAAAAAAGTCTAAAAACCAGAAAGGCAGGACAGGCCACGGAGTCAAGGGAGCCTTGTTAAGCTGATGGGCGGGATGTCAATGGCCAACAGCCAATCTTCACAAGTGTATCCTCTTTCCCAAACCATGTAAAACACAGAACCACAGAGCATAGGGCACTTCCACACATGGGCGTTGACCTTGGGAAAATCAAAAAATCAACCAGACACAGGGACCCCAAAGTTGAGGGCTGCTGTCTTGACAAGAACCTCCACTCCGGTACACGTTTCATATCCCAGGAAAGAGCCAAGTGGACAAAGACGAGTGGACAAGTGGACAAAGACAAGTGGACAAGTGGACAAGTGGTGCTACGTAGGTCCAATGGAGTGTCACTCAGCCATGAAATCCACGTCATGAGGCTGGTAGCAGCATCCTGAGTGGATTTAGGTACGATCATCCTCAGTGAAATAAGTCCCACAAAAAAAGAAACTTATGATATCACTTATCGAGGGAATGTAAAAATCGCTCCCCATGCACTGAATCCCCAAACAGAACAGAGTCACGCTTTTAGAAAACACACTTATGCCTGCTTCAGGGGAAAGGTGAGGTGGGGTGACGCATAAAACTCGAGTTTGAAATGAGCACACATACCCTTCCGAAAACCGAATATGGAATGGACACGACCTACTCCTTGCTCAATCAACTGGACTCACCAGACCCTGTTCATCGCACAAGTATCTATCCGACTAGTAAGCATCTTAAAAGCTAAGTCTTGATATCTCTGTGTAAGTGCATCAAGTGTGTGTAAAGCGGCCTAAAACCAGCAGGGAAAATCAGCTCAGACCCATTCTGAGGATACATTTCCAACATAAAGAAGAAACAAGCAGGGCAAAACATAGAGAACTTCTTCCAAAATGCGTTCAGGGACTGGCATGCAACCAGGATTGACCACATCTACAGCCCCAGCGGCAGAAGACATAAGGCTGGACACTCTTGGGGCTGAGACGATTGGTGAGGTTGGGAAAGCAAATGCAGACCCTTGAAAGGAATCCTGCGTGCTCCCCATTCCATGGGTCCCAACTCTCCAGGTTCAACGCAATCTTCCGACAGCGAAAGCACTCATTGGAAACCCAGCGGATGCTACACCGTGGGATCGGGAAAGCTTTCTGAAACTCACATCAGTTTTCATCTCCTGGTGCTCGTGTTCTCCATTCAGGCCCCCTTACTAACAATCTCCCCACTTGGAGACTCGGCGCCTTTCCATGCCTCTTTCGTACCGTCTGCAATTTGTCCGCAGGATGAACTGCAAGAGGGGGAACCAATGAGAGACTCGCTGGAGGTGTTTGGTCGGGCACATGTCACTCTCATTTCCCATCACGAAGAAGAATTCACCAGCGGTTCAGCCTGCCACCCCGGATCGACAATAGGGCGTGAAGCCATACAGCCGTGTTGCGTCCCACTCACAAAAAAGCGACTTGGGAAATGGAGCTCAGGGGCACTGCACTTCCCAAACCTGCAGAGTTCTAAACGATAACTATCGCCCCAAAATATATTGAGGTCAGGCTACGAAGAGGCGCTGGACGCAAGGCAGAACTGCAGGAAACGGATGTCAACGGGTACATCGGAATGGCCCCGATAGCACATGAAAAGCGCCAGAACGTGGACAATGATGCGGTTGGCCAAAAAGGGCGTATGCGTTTTTTCCTGAATATATTCAGGAAAAAACGCATACGCCCTTTTTGGCCAACCAAGCAACCTGGGAGAGCAAATCAGCACTACAAAGAAATCTCTCGCCCCCCCCCCCGGGGCAAAAGGGCCAGGCGAAAAAAGTCTAAAAACCAGAAAGGCAGGACAGGCCACGGAGTCAAGGGAGCCTTGTTAAGCTGATGGGCGGGATGTCAATGGCCAACAGCCAATCTTCACAAGTGTATCCTCTTTCCCAAACCATGTAAAACACAGAACCACAGAGCATAGGGCACTTCCACACATGGGCGTTGACCTTGGGAAAATCAAAAAATCAACCAGACACAGGGACCCCAAAGTTGAGGGCTGCTGTCTTGACAAGAACCTCCACTCCGGTACACGTTTCATATCCCAGGAAAGAGCCAAGTGGACAAAGACGAGTGGACAAGTGGACAAAGACAAGTGGACAAGTGGACAAGTGGTGCTACGTAGGTCCAATGGAGTGTCACTCAGCCATGAAATCCACGTCATGAGGCTGGTAGCAGCATCCTGAGTGGATTTAGGTACGATCATCCTCAGTGAAATAAGTCCCACAAAAAAAGAAACTTATGATATCACTTATCGAGGGAATGTAAAAATCGCTCCCCATGCACTGAATCCCCAAACAGAACAGAGTCACGCTTTTAGAAAACACACTTATGCCTGCTTCAGGGGAAAGGTGAGGTGGGGTGACGCATAAAACTCGAGTTTGAAATGAGCACAGATACCCTTCCGAAAACCGAATATGGAATGGACACGACCTACTCCTTGCTCAATCAACTGGACTCACCAGACCCTGTTCATCGCACAAGTATCTATCCGACTAGTAAGCATCTTAAAAGCTAAGTCTTGATATCTCTGTGTAAGTGCATCAAGTGTGTGTAAAGCGGCCTAAAACCAGCAGGGAAAATCAGCTCAGACCCATTCTGAGGATACATTTCCAACATAAAGAAGAAACAAGCAGGGCAAAACAGAGAGAACTTCTTCCAAAATGCGTTCAGGGACTGGCATGCAACCAGGATTGACCACATCTACAGCCCCAGCGGCAGAAGACATAAGGCTGGACACTCTTGGGGCTGAGACGATTGGTGAGGTTGGGAAAGCAAATGCAGACCCTTGAAAGGAATCCTGCGTGCTCCCCATTCCATGGGTCCCAACTCTCCAGGTTCAACGCAATCTTCCGACAGCGAAAGCACTCATTGGAAACCCAGCGGATGCTACACCGTGGGATCGGGAAAGCTTTCTGAAACTCACATCAGTTTTCATCTCCTGGTGCTCGTGTTCTCCATTCAGGCCCCCTTACTAACAATCTCCCCACTTGGAGACTCGGCGCCTTTCCATGCCTCTTTCGTACCGTCTGCAATTTGTCCGCAGGATGAACTGCAAGAGGGGGAACCAATGAGAGACTCGCTGGAGGTGTTTGGTCGGGCACATGTCACTCTCATTTCCCATCACGAAGAAGAATTCACCAGCGGTTCAGCCTGCCACCCCGGATCGACAATAGGGCGTGAAGCCATCCAGCCGTGTTGCGTCCCACTCACAAAAAAGCGACTTGGGAAATGGAGCTCAGGGGCACTGCACTTCCCAAACCTGCAGAGTTCTAAACGATAACTATCGCCCCAAAATATATTGAGGTCAGGCTACGAAGAGGCGCTGGACGCAAGGCAGAACTGCAGGAAACGGATGTCAACGGGTACATCGGAATGGCCCCGATAGCACATGAAAAGCGCCAGAACGTGGACAATGATGCGGTTGGCCAAAAAGGGCGTATGCGTTTTTTCCTGAATATATTCAGGAAAAAACGCATACGCCCTTTTTGGCCAACCAAGCAACCTGGGAGAGCAAATCAGCACTACAAAGAAATCTCTCGCCCCCCCCCCGGGGCAAAAGGGCCAGGCGAAAAAAGTCTAAAAACCAGAAAGGCAGGACAGCCCACGGAGTCAAGGGAGCCTTGTTAAGCTGATGAGCGGGATGTCAATGGCCAACAGCCAATCTTCACAAGTGTATCCTCTTTCCCAAACCATGTAAAACACAGAACCACAGAGCATAGGGCACTTCCACACATGGGCGTTGACCTTGGGAAAATGAAAAAATCAACCAGACACAGGGACCCCAAAGTTGAGGGCTGCTGTCTTGACAAGAACCTCCACTCCGGTACACGTTTCATATCCCAGGAAAGAGCCAAGTGGACAAAGACGAGTGGACAAGTGGACAAAGACAAGTGGACAAGTGGACAAGTGGTGCTACGTAGGTCCAATGGAGTGTCACTCAGCCATGAAATCCACGTCATGAGGCTGGTAGCAGCATCCTGAGTGGATTTAGGTACGATCATCCTCAGTGAAATAAGTCCCACAAAAAAAGAAACTTATGATATCACTTATCGAGGGAATGTAAAAATCGCTCCCCATGCACTGAATCCCCAAACAGAACAGAGTCACGCTTTTAGAAAACACACTTATGCCTGCTTCAGGGGAAAGGTGAGGTGGGGTGACGCATAAAACTCGAGTTTGAAATGAGCACAGATACCCTTCCGAAAACCGAATATGGAATGGACACGACCTACTCCTTGCTCAATCAACTGGACTCACCAGACCCTGTTCATCGCACAAGTATCTATCCGACTAGTAAGCATCTTAAAAGCTAAGTCTTGATATCTCTGTGTAAGTGCATCAAGTGTGTGTAAAGCGGCCTAAAACCAGCAGGGAAAATCAGCTCAGACCCATTCTGAGGATACATTTCCAACATAAAGAAGAAACAAGCAGGGCAAAACAGAGAGAACTTCTTCCAAAATGCGTTCAGGGACTGGCATGCAACCAGGATTGACCACATCTACAGCCCCAGCGGCAGAAGACATAAGGCTGGACACTCTTGGGGCTGAGACGATTGGTGAGGTTGGGAAAGCAAATGCAGACCCTTGAAAGGAATCCTGCGTGCTCCCCATTCCATGGGTCCCAACTCTCCAGGTTCAACGCAATCTTCCGACAGCGAAAGCACTCATTGGAAACCCAGCGGATGCTACACCGTGGGATCGGGAAAGCTTTCTGAAACTCACCTCAGTTTTCATCTCCTGGTGCTCGTGTTCTCCATTCAGGCCCCCTTACTAACAATCTCCCCACTTGGAGACTCGGCGCCTTTCCATGCCTCTTTCGTACCGTCTGCAATTTGTCCGCAGGATGAACTGCAAGAGGGGGAACCAATGAGAGACTCGCTGGAGGTGTTTGGTCGGGCACATGTCACTCTCATTTCCCATCACGAAGAAGAATTCACCAGCGGTTCAGCCTGCCACCCCGGATCGACAATAGGGCGTGAAGCCATCCAGCCGTGTTGCGTCCCACTCACAAAAAAGCGACTTGGGAAATGGAGCTCAGGGGCACTGCACTTCCCAAACCTGCAGAGTTCTAAACGATAACTATCGCCCCAAAATATATTGAGGTCAGGCTACGAAGAGGCGCTGAACGCAAGGCAGAACTGCAGGAAACGGATGTCAACGGCTACATCGGAATGGCCCCGATAGCACATGAAAAGCGCCAGAACGTGGACAATGATGCGGTTGGACAAAAAGGGCGTATGCGTTTTTTCCTGAATATATTCAGGAAAAAACGCATACGCCCTGTTTGGCCAACCAAGCAACCTGGGAGAGCAAATCAGCACTACAAAGAAATCTCTAGCCCCCCCCCCCCCCCCTGGGCAAAAGGGCCAGGCGAAAAAAGTCTAAAAACCAGAAAGGCAGGACAGGCCACGGAGTCAAGGGAGCCTTGTTAAGCTGATGGGCGGGATGTCAATGGCCAACAGCCAATCTTCACAAGTGTATCCTCTTTCCCAAACCATGTAAAACACAGAACCACAGAGCATAGGGCACTTCCACACATGGGCGTTGACCTTGGGAAAATCAAAGAATCAACCAGACACAGGGACCCCAAAGTTGAGGGCTGCTGTCTTGACAAGAACCTCCACTCCGGTACACGTTTCATATCCCAGGAAAGAGCCAAGTGGACAAAGACGAGTGGACAAGTGGACAAAGACAAGTGGACAAGTGGACAAGTGGTGCTACGTAGGTCCAATGGAGTGTCACTCAGCCATGAAATCCACGTCATGAGGCTGGTAGCAGCATCCTGAGTGGATTTAGGTACGATCATCCTCAGTGAAATAAGTCCCACAAAAAAACAAACTTATGATATCACTTATCGAGGGAATGTAAAAATCGCTCCCCATGCACTGAATCCCCAAACAGAACAGAGTCACGCTTTTAGAAAACACACTTATGCCTGCTTCAGGGGAAAGGTGAGGTGGGGTGACGCATAAAACTCGAGTTTGAAATGAGCACAGATACCCTTCCGAAAACCGAATATGGAATGGACACGACCTACTCCTTGCTCAATCAACTGGACTCACCAGACCCTGTTCATCGCACAAGTATCTATCCGACTAGTAAGCATCTTAAAAGCTAAGTCTTGATATCTCTGTGTAAGTGCATCAAGTGTGTGTAAAGCGGCCTAAAACCAGCAGGGAAAATCAGCTCAGACCCATTCTGAGGATACATTTCCAACATAAAGAAGAAACAAGCAGGGCAAAACAGAGAGAACTTCTTCCAAAATGCGTTCAGGGACTGGCATGCAACCAGGATTGACCACATCTACAGCCCCAGCGGCAGAAGACATAAGGCTGGACACTCTTGGGGCTGAGACGATTGGTGAGGTTGGGAAAGCAAATGCAGACCCTTAAAAGGAATCCTGCGTGCTCCCCATTCCATGGGTCCCAACTCTCCAGGTTCAACGCAATCTTCCGACAGCGAAAGCACTCATTGGAAACCCAGCGGATGCTACACCGTGGGATCGGGAAAGCTTTCTGAAACTCACCTGAGTTTTCATCTCCTGGTGCTCGTGTTCTCCATTCAGGCCCCCTTACTAACAATCTCCCCACTTGGAGACTCGGCGCCTTTCCATGCCTCTTTCGTACCGTCTGCAATTTGTCCGCAGGATGAACTGCAAGAGGGGGAACCAATGAGAGACTCGCTGGAGGTGTTTGGTCGGGCACATGTCACTCTCATTTCCCATCACGAAGAAGAATTCACCAGCGGTTCAGCCTGCCACCCCGAATCGACAATAGGGCGTGAAGCCATCCAGCCGTGTTGCGTCCCACTCACAAAAAAGCGACTTGGGAAATGGAGCTCAGGGGCACTGCCCTTCCCAAACCTGCAGAGTTCTAAACGATAACTATCGCCGCAAAATATATTGAGGTCAGGCTACGAAGAGGCGCTGGACGCAAGGCAGAACTGCAGGAAACGGATGTCAACGGGTACATCGGAATGGCCCCGATAGCACATGAAAAGCGCCAGAACGTGGACAATGATGCGGTTGGCCAAAAAGGGCGTATGCGTTTTTTCCTGAATATATTCAGGAAAAAACGCATACGCCCTTTTTGGCCAACCAAGCAACCTGGGAGAGCAAATCAGCACTACAAAGAAATCTCTCGCCCCCCCCCCGGGGCAAAAGGGCCAGGCGAAAAAAGTCTAAAAACCAGAAAGGCAGGACAGGCCACGGAGTCAAGGGAGCCTTGTTAAGCTGATGGGCGGGATGTCAATGGCCAACAGCCAATCTTCACAAGTGTATCCTCTTTCCCAAACCATGTAAAACACAGAACCACAGAGCATAGGGCACTTCCACACATGGGCGTTGACCTTGGGAAAATCAAAAAATCAACCAGACACAGGGACCCCAAAGTTGAGGGCTGCTGTCTTGACAAGAACCTCCACTCCGGTACACGTTTCATATCCCAGGAAAGAGCCAAGTGGACAAAGACGAGTGGACAAGTGGACAAAGACAAGTGGACAAGTGGACAAGTGGTGCTACGTAGGTCCAATGGAGTGTCACTCAGCCATGAAATCCACGTCATGAGGCTGGTAGCAGCATCCTGAGAGGATTTAGGTACGATCATCCTCAGTGAAATAAGTCCCACAAAAAAAGAAACTTATGATATCACTTATCGAGGGAATGTAAATATCGCTCCCCATGCACTGAATCCCCAAACAGAACAGAGTCACGCTTTTAGAAAACACACTTATGCCTGCTTCAGGGGAAAGGTGAGGTGGGGTGACGCATAAAACTCGAGTTTGAAATGAGCACAGATACCCTTCCGAAAACCGAATATGGAATGGACACGACCTACTCCTTGCTCAATCAACTGGACTCACCAGACCCTGTTCATCGCACAAGTATCTATCCGACTAGTAAGCATCTTAAAAGCTAAGTCTTGATATCTCTGTGTAAGTGCATCAAGTGTGTGTAAAGCGGCCTAAAACCAGCAGGGAAAATCAGCTCAGACCCATTCTGAGGATACATTTCCAACATAAAGAAGAAACAAGCAGGGCAAAACAGAGAGAACTTCTTCCAAAATGCGTTCAGGGACTGGCATGCAACCAGGATTGACCACATCTACAGCCCCAGCGGCAGAAGACATAAGGCTGGACACTCTTGGGGCTGAGACGATTGGTGAGGTTGGGAAAGCAAATGCAGACCCTTGAAAGGAATCCTGCGTGCTCCCCATTCCATGGGTCCCAACTCTCCAGGTTCAACGCAATCTTCCGACAGCGAAAGCACTCATTGGAAACCCAGCGGATGCTACACCGTGGGATCGGGAAAGCTTTCTGAAACTCACCTCAGTTTTCATCTCCTGGTGCTCGTGTTCTCCATTCAGGCCCCCTTACTAACAATCTCCCCACTTGGAGACTCGGCGCCTTTCCATGCCTCTTTCGTACCGTCTGCAATTTGTCCGCAGGATGAACTGCAAGAGGGGGAACCAATGAGAGACTCGCTGGAGGTGTTTGGTCGGGCACATGTCACTCTCATTTCCCATCAAGAAGAAGAATTCACCAGCGGTTCAGCCTGCCACCCCGGATCGACAATAGGGCGTGAAGCCATCCAGCCGTGTTGCGTCCCACTCACAAAAAAGCGACTTGGGAAATGGAGCTCAGGGGCACTGCACTTCCCAAACCTGCAGAGTTCTAAACGATAACTATCGCCCCAAAATATATTGAGGTCAGGCTACGAAGAGGCGCTGAACGCAAGGCAGAACTGCAGGAAACGGATGTCAACGGCTACATCGGAATGGCCCCGATAGCACATGAAAAGCGCCAGAACGTGGACAATGATGCGGTTGGCCAAAAAGGGCGTATGCGTTTTTTCCTGAATATATTCAGGAAAAAACGCATACGCCCTTTTTGGCCAACCAAGCAACCTGGGAGAGCAAATCAGCACTACAAAGAAATCTCTCGCCCCCCCCCCCCCCGGGGCAAAAGGGCCAGGCGAAAAAAGTCTAAAAACCAGAAAGGCAGGACAGGCCACGGAGTCAAGGGAGCCTTGTTAAGCTGATGGGCGGGATGTCAATGGCCAACAGCCAATCTTCACAAGTGTATCCTCTTTCCCAAACCATGTAACACACAGAACCACAGAGCATAGGGCACTTCCACACATGGGCGTTGACCTTGGGAAAATCAAAAAATCAACCAGACACAGGGACCCCAAAGTTGAGGGCTGCTGTCTTGACAAGAACCTCCACTCCGGTACACGTTTCATATCCCAGGAAAGAGCCAAGTGGACAAAGACGAGTGGACAAGTGGACAAAGACAAGTGGACAAGTGGACAAGTGGTGCTACGTAGGTCCAATGGAGTGTCACTCAGCCATGAAATCCACGTCATGAGGCTGGTAGCAGCATCCTGAGTGGATTTAGGTACGATCATCCTCAGTGAAATAAGTCCCACAAAAAAAGAAACTTATGATATCACTTATCGAGGGAATGTAAAAATCGCTCCCCATGCACTGAATCCCCAAACAGAACAGAGTCACGCTTTTAGAAAACACACTTATGCCTGCTTCAGGGGAAAGGTGAGGTGGGGTGACGCATAAAACTCGAGTTTGAAATGAGCACAGATACCCTTCCGAAAACCGAATATGGAATGGACACGACCTACTCCTTGCTCAATCAACTGGACTCACCAGACCCTGTTCATCGCACAAGTATCTATCCGACTAGTAAGCATCTTAAAAGCTAAGTCTTGATATCTCTGTGTAAGTGCATCAAGTGTGTGTAAAGCGGCCTAAAACCAGCAGGGAAAATCAGCTCAGACCCATTCTGAGGATACATTTCCAACATAAAGAAGAAACAAGCAGGGCAAAACAGAGAGAACTTCTTCCAAAATGCGTTCAGGGACTGGCATGCAACCAGGATTGACCACATCTACAGCCCCAGCGGCAGAAGACATAAGGCTGGACACTCTTGGGGCTGAGACGATTGGTGAGGTTGGGAAAGCAAATGCAGACCCTTGAAAGGAATCCTGCGTGCTCCCCATTCCATGGGTCCCAACTCTCCAGGTTCAACGCAATCTTCCGACAGCGAAAGCACTCATTGGAAACCCAGCGGATGCTACACCGTGGGATCGGGAAAGCTTTCTGAAACTCACCTCAGTTTTCATCTCCTGGTGCTCGTGTTCTCCATTCAGGCCCCCTTACTAACAATCTCCCCACTTGGAGACTCGGCGCCTTTCCATGCCTCTTTCGTACCGTCTGCAATTTGTCCGCAGGATGAACTGCAAGAGGGGGAACCAATGAGACACTCGCTGGAGGTGTTTGGTCGGGCACATGTCACTCTCATTTCCCATCACGAAGAAGAATTCACCAGCGGTTCAGCCTGCCACCCCGGATCGACAATAGGGCGTGAAGCCATCCAGCCGTGTTGCGTCCCACTCACAAAAAAGCGACTTGGGAAATGGAGCTCAGGGGCACTGCACTTCCCAAACCTGCAGAGTTCTAAACGATAACTATCGCCCCAAAATATAATGAGGTCAGGCTACGAAGAGGCGCTGAACGCAAGGCAGAACTGCAGGAAACGGATGTCAACGGCTACATCGGAATGGCCCCGATAGCACATGAAAAGCGCCAGAACGTGGACAATGATGCGGTTGGCCAAAAAGGGCGTATGCGTTTTTTCCTGAATATATTCAGGAAAAAACGCATACGCCCTTTTTGGCCAACCAAGCAACCTGGGAGAGCAAATCAGCACTACAAAGAAATCTCTCGCCCCCCCCCCGGGGGCAAAAGGGCCAGGCGAAAAAAGTCTAAAAACCAGAAAGGCAGGACAGGCCACGGAGTCAAGGGAGCCTTGTTAAGCTGATGGGCGGGATGTCAATGGCCAACAGCCAATCTTCACAAGTGTATCCTCTTTCCCAAACCATGTAACACACAGAACCACAGAGCATAGGGCACTTCCACACATGGGCGTTGACCTTGGGAAAATCAAAAAATCAACCAGACACAGGGACCCCAAAGTTGAGGGCTGCTGTCTTGACAAGAACCTCCACTCCGGTACACGTTTCATATCCCAGGAAAGAGCCAAGTGGACAAAGACGAGTGGACAAGTGGACAAAGACAAGTGCACAAGTGGACAAGTGGTGCTACGTAGGTCCAATGGAGTGTCACTCAGCCATGAAATCCACGTCATGAGGCTGGTAGCAGCATCCTGAGTGGATTTAGGTACGATCATCCTCAGTGAAATAAGTCCCACAAAAAAAGAAACTTATGATATCACTTATCGAGGGAATGTAAAAATCGCTCCCCATGCACTGAATCCCCAAACAGAACAGAGTCACGCTTTTAGAAAACACACTTATGCCTGCTTCAGGGGAAAGGTGAGGTGGGGTGACGCATAAAACTCGAGTTTGAAATGAGCACAGATACCCTTCCGAAAACCGAATATGGAATGGACACGACCTACTCCTTGCTCAATCAACTGGACTCACCAGACCCTGTTCATCGCACAAGTATCTATCCGACTAGTAAGCATCTTAAAAGCTAAGTCTTGATATCTCTGTGTAAGTGCATCAAGTGTGTGTAAAGCGGCCTAAAACCAGCAGGGAAAATCAGCTCAGACCCATTCTGAGGATACATTTCCAACATAAAGAAGAAACAAGCAGGGCAAAACAGAGAGAACTTCTTCCAAAATGCGTTCAGGGACTGGCATGCAACCAGGATTGACCACATCTACATCCCCAGCGGCAGAAGTCATAAGGCTGGACACTCTTGGGGCTGAGACGATTGGTGAGGTTGGGAAAGCAAATGCAGACCCTTGAAAGGAATCCTGCGTGCTCCCCATTCCATGGGTCCCAACTCTCCAGGTTCAACGCAATCTTCCGACAGCGAAAGCACTCATTGGAAACCCAGCGGATGCTACACCGTGGGATCGGGAAAGCTTTCTGAAACTCACCTCAGTTTTCATCTCCTGGTGCTCGTGTTCTCCATTCAGGCCCCCTTACTAACAATCTCCCCACTTGGAGACTCGGCGCCTTTCCATGCCTCTTTCGTACCGTCTGCAATTTGTCCGCAGGATGAACTGCAAGAGGGGGAACCAATGAGACACTCGCTGGAGGTGTTTGGTCGGGCACATGTCACTCTCATTTCCCATCACGAAGAAGAATTCACCAGCGGTTCAGCCTGCCACCCCGGATCGACAATAGGGCGTGAAGCCATCCAGCCGTGTTGCGTCCCACTCACAAAAAAGCGACTTGGGAAATGGAGCTCAGGGGCACTGCACTTCCCAAACCTGCAGAGTTCTAAACGATAACTATCGCCCCAAAATATATTGAGGTCAGGCTACGAAGAGGCGCTGAACGCAAGGCAGAACTGCAGGAAACGGATGTCAACGGCTACATCGGAATGGCCCCGATAGCACATGAAAAGCGCCAGAACGTGGACAATGATGCGGTTGGCCAAAAAGGGCGTATGCGTTTTTTCCTGAATATATTCAGGAAAAAACGCATACGCCCTTTTTGGCCAACCAAGCAACCTGGGAGAGCAAATCAGCACTACAAAGAAATCTCTCGCCCCCCCCCCCCCGGGGCAAAAGGGCCAGGCGAAAAAAGTCTAAAAACCAGAAAGGCAGGACAGGCCACGGAGTCAAGGGAGCCTTGTTAAGCTGATGGGCGGGATGTCAATGGCCAACAGCCAATCTTCACAAGTGTATCCTCTTTCCCAAACCATGGAAAACACAGAACCACAGAGCATAGGGCACTTCCACACATGGGCGTTGACCTTGGGGAAATGAAAAAATCAACCAGACACAGGGACCCCAAAGTTGAGGGCTGCTGTCTTGACAAGAACCTCCACTCCGGTACACGTTTCATATCCCAGGAAAGAGCCAAGTGGACAAAGACGAGTGGACAAGTGGACAAAGACAAGTGGACAAGTGGACAAGTGGTGCTACGTAGGTCCAATGGAGTGTCACTCAGCCATGAAATCCACGTCATGAGGCTGGTAGCAGCATCCTGAGTGGATTTAGGTACGATCATCCTCAGTGAAATAAGTCCCACAAAAAAAGAAACTTATGATATCACTTATCGAGGGAATGTAAAAATCGCTCCCCATGCACTGAATCCCCAAACAGAACAGAGTCACGCTTTTAGAAAACACACTTATGCCTGCTTCAGGGGAAAGGTGAGGTGGGGTGACGCATAAAACTCGAGTTTGAAATGAGCACAGATACGCTTCCGAAAACCGAATATGGAATGGACACGACCTACTCCTTGCTCAATCAACTGGACTCACCAGACCCTGTTCATCGCACAAGTATCTATCCGACTAGTAAGCATCTTAAAAGCTAAGTCTTGATATCTCTGTGTAAGTGCATCAAGTGTGTGTAAAGCGGCCTAAAACCAGCAGGGAAAATCAGCTCAGACCCATTCTGAGGATACATTTCCAACATAAAGAAGAAACAAGCAGGGCAAAACAGAGAGAACTTCTTCCAAAATGCGTTCAGGGACTGGCATGCAACCAGGATTGACCACATCTACAGCCCCAGCGGCAGAAGACATAAGGCTGGACACTCTTGGGGCTGAGACGATTGGTGAGGTTGGGAAAGCAAATGCAGACCCTTGAAAGGAATCCTGCGTGCTCCCCATTCCATGGGTCCCAACTCTCCAGGTTCAACGCAATCTTCCGACAGCGAAAGCACTCATTGGAAACCCAGCGGATGCTACACCGTGGGATCGGGAAAGCTTTCTGAAACTCACCTCAGTTTTCATCTCCTGGTGCTCGTGTTCTCCATTCAGGCCCCCTTACTAACAATCTCCCCACTTGGAGACTCGGCGCCTTTCCATGCCTCTTTCGTACCGTCTGCAATTTGTCCGCAGGATGAACTGCAAGAGGGGGAACCAATGAGAGACTCGCTGGAGGTGTTTGGTCGGGCACATGTCACTCTCATTTCCCATCACGAAGAAGAATTCACCAGCGGTTCAGCCTGCCACCCCGGATCGACAATAGGGCGTGAAGCCATCCAGCCGTGTTGCGTCCCACTCACAAAAAAGCGACTTGAGAAATGGAGCTCAGGGGCACTGCACTTCCCAAACCTGCAGAGTTCTAAACGATAACTATCGCCCCAAAATATAATGAGGTCAGGCTACGAAGAGGCGCTGAACGCAAGGCAGAACTGCAGGAAACGGATGTCAACGGGTACATCGGAATGGCCCCGATAGCACATGAAAAGCGCCAGAACGTGGACAATGATGCGGTTGGCCAAAAAGGGCGTATGCGTTTTTTCCTGAATATATTCAGGAAAAAACGCATACGCCCTTTTTGGCCAACCAAGCAACCTGGGAGAGCAAATCAGCACTACAAAGAAATCTCTCGCCCCCCCCCCCCGGGGCAAAAGGGCCAGGCGAAAAAAGTCTAAAAACCAGAAAGGCAGGACAGGCCACGGAGTCAAGGGAGCCTTGTTAAGCTGATGGGCGGGATGTCAATGGCCAACAGCCAATCTTCACAAGTGTATCCTCTTTCCCAAACCATGTAAAACACAGAACCACAGAGCATAGGGCACTTCCACACATGGGCGTTGACCTTGGGAAAATCAAAAAATCAACCAGACACAGGGACCCCAAAGTTGAGGGCTGCTGTCTTGACAAGAACCTCCACTCCGGTACACGTTTCATATCCCAGGAAAGAGCCAAGTGGACAAAGACGAGTGGACAAGTGGACAAAGACAAGTGGACAAGTGGACAAGTGGTGCTACGTAGGTCCAATGGAGTGTCACTCAGCCATGAAATCCACGTCATGAGGCTGGTAGCAGCATCCTGAGTGGATTTAGGTACGATCATCCTCAGTGAAATAAGTCCCACAAAAAAAGAAACTTATGATATCACTTATCGAGGGAATGTAAAAATCGCTCCCCATGCACTGAATCCCCAAACAGAACAGAGTCACGCTTTTAGAAAACACACTTATGCCTGCTTCAGGGGAAAGGTGAGGTGGGGTGACGCATAAAACTCGAGTTTGAAATGAGCACACATACCCTTCCGAAAACCGAATATGGAATGGACACGACCTACTCCTTGCTCAATCAACTGGACTCACCAGACCCTGTTCATCGCACAAGTATCTATCCGACTAGTAAGCATCTTAAAAGCTAAGTCTTGATATCTCTGTGTAAGTGCATCAAGTGTGTGTAAAGCGGCCTAAAACCAGCAGGGAAAATCAGCTCAGACCCATTCTGAGGATACATTTCCAACATAAAGAAGAAACAAGCAGGGCAAAACAGAGAGAACTTCTTCCAAAATGCGTTCAGGGACTGGCATGCAACCAGGATTGACCACATCTACAGCCCCAGCGGCAGAAGACATAAGGCTGGACACTCTTGGGGCTGAGACGATTGGTGAGGTTGGGAAAGCAAATGCAGACCCTTGAAAGGAATCCTGCGAGCTCCCCATTCCATGGGTCCCAACTCTCCAGGTTCAACGCAATCTTCCGACAGCGAAAGCACTCATTGGAAACCCAGCGGATGCTACACCGTGGGATCGGGAAAGCTTTCTGAAACTCACCTCAGTTTTCATCTCCTGGTGCTCGTGTTCTCCATTCAGGCCCCCTTACTAACAATCTCCCCACTTGGAGACTCGGCGCCTTTCCATGCCTCTTTCGTACCGTCTGCAATTTGTCCGCAGGATGAACTGCAAGAGGGGGAACCAATGAGAGACTCGCTGGAGGTGTTTGGTCGGGCACATGTCACTCTCATTTCCCATCACGAAGAAGAATTCACCAGCGGTTCAGCCTGCCACCCCGGATCGACAATAGGGCGTGAAGCCATCCAGCCGTGTTGCGTCCCACTCACAAAAAAGCGACTTGGGAAATGGAGCTCAGGGGCACTGCACTTCCCAAACCTGCAGAGTTCTAAACGATAACTATCGACCCAAAATATATTGAGGTCAGGCTACGAAGAGGCGCTGAACGCAAGGCAGAACTGCAGGAAACGGATGTCAACGGGTACATCGGAATGGCCCCGATAGCACATGAAAAGCGCCAGAACGTGGACAATGATGCGGTTGGCCAAAAAGGGCGTATGCGTTTTTTCCTGAATATATTCAGGAAAAAACGCATACGCCCTTTTTGGCCAACCAAGCAACCTGGGAGAGCAAATCAGCACTACAAAGAAATCTCTCGCCCCCCCCCCCCCTCGGGGCAAAAGGGCCAGGCGAAAAAAGTCTAAAAACCAGAAAGGCAGGACAGCCCACGGAGTCAAGGGAGCCTTGTTAAGCTGATGGGCGGGATGTCAATGGCCAACAGCCAATCTTCACAAGTGTATCCTCTTTCCCAAACCATGTAAAACACAGAACCACAGAGCATAGGGCACTTCCACACATGGGCGTTGACCTTGGGAAAATCAAAAAATCAACCAGACACAGGGACCCCAAAGTTGAGGGCTGCTGTCTTGACAAGAACCTCCACTCCGGTACACGTTTCATATCCCAGGAAAGAGCCAAGTGGACAAAGACGAGTGGACAAGTGGACAAAGACAAGTGCACAAGTGGACAAGTGGTGCTACGTAGGTCCAATGGAGTGTCACTCAGCCATGAAATCCACGTCATGAGGCTGGTAGCAGCATCCTGAGTGGATTTAGGTACGATCATCCTCAGTGAAATAAGTCCCACAAAAAAAGAAACTTATGATATCACTTATCGAGGGAATGTAAAAATCGCTCCCCATGCACTGAATCCCCAAACAGAACAGAGTCACGCTTTTAGAAAACACACTTATGCCTGCTTCAGGGGAAAGGTGAGGTGGGGTGACGCATAAAACTCGAGTTTGAAATGAGCACAGATACCCTTCCGAAAACCGAATATGGAATGGACACGACCTACTCCTTGCTCAATCAACTGGACTCACCAGACCCTGTTCATCGCACAAGTATCTATCCGACTAGTAAGCATCTTAAAAGCTAAGTCTTGATATCTCTGTGTAAGTGCATCAAGTGTGTGTAAAGCGGCCTAAAACCAGCAGGGAAAATCAGCTCAGACCCATTCTGAGGATACATTTCCAACATAAAGAAGAAACAAGCAGGGCAAAACAGAGAGAACTTCTTCCAAAATGCGTTCAGGGACTGGCATGCAACCAGGATTGACCACATCTACAGCCCCAGCGGCAGAAGACATAAGGCTGGACACTCTTGGGGCTGAGACGATTGGTGAGGTTGGGAAAGCAAATGCAGACCCTTGAAAGGAATCCTGCGTGCTCCCCATTCCATGGGTCCCAACTCTCCAGGTTCAACGCAATCTTCCGACAGCGAAAGCACTCATTGGAAACCCAGCGGATGCTACACCGTGGGATCGGGAAAGCTTTCTGAAACTCACCTCAGTTTTCATCTCCTGGTGCTCGTGTTCTCCATTCAGGCCCCCTTACTAACAATCTCCCCACTTGAAGACTCGGCGCCTTTCCATGCCTCTTTCGTACCGTCTGCAATTTGTCCGCAGGATGAACTGCAAGAGGGGGAACCAATGAGAGACTCGCTGGAGGTGTTTGGTCGGGCACATGTCACTCTCATTTCCCATCACGAAGAAGAATTCACCAGCGGTTCAGCCTGCCACCCCGGATCGACAATAGGGCGTGAAGCCATCCAGCCGTGTTGAGTCCCACTCACAAAAAAGCAACTTGGGAAATGGAGATCAGGGGCACTGCACTTCCCAAACCTGCAGAGTTCTAAACGATAACTATCGCCCCAAAATATATTGAGGTCAGGCTACGAAGAGGCGCTGAACGCAAGGCAGAACTGCAGGAAACGGATGTCAACGGGTACATCGGAATGGCCCCGATAGCACATGAAAAGCGCCAGAACGTGGACAATGATGCGGTTGGCCAAAAAGGGCGTATGCGTTTTTTCCTGAATATATTCAGGAAAAAACGCATACGCCCTTTTTGGCCAACCAAGCAACCTGGGAGAGCAAATCAGCACTACAAAGAAATCTCTCGCCCCCCCCGGGGCAAAAGGGCCAGGCGAAAAAAGTCTAAAAACCAGAAAGGCAGGACAGGCCACGGAGTCAAGGGAGCCTTGTTAAGCTGATGGGCGGGATGTCAATGGCCAACAGCCAATCTTCACAAGTGTATCCTCTTTCCCAAACCATGTAAAACACAGAACCACAGAGCATAGGGCACTTCCACACATGGGCGTTGACCTTGGGAAAATCAAAAAATCAACCAGACACAGGGACCCCAAAGTTGAGGGCTGCTGTCTTGACAAGAACCTCCACTCCGGTACACGTTTCATATCCCAGGAAAGAGCCAAGTGGACAAAGACGAGTGGACAAGTGGACAAAGACAAGTGGACAAGTGGACAAGTGGTGCTACATAGGTCCAATGGAGTGTCACTCAGCCATGAAATCCACGTCATGAGGCTGGTAGCAGCATCCTGAGTGGATTTAGGTACGATCATCCTCAGTGAAATAAGTCCCACAAAAAAAGAAACTTATGATATCACTTATCGAGGGAATGTAAAAATCGCTCCCCATGCACTGAATCCCCAAACAGAACAGAGTCACGCTTTTAGAAAACACACTTATGCCTGCTTCAGGGGAAAGGTGAGGTGGGGTGACGCATAAAACTCGAGTTTGAAATGAGCACAGATACCCTTCCGAAAACCGAATATGGAATGGACACGACCTACTCCTTGCTCAATCAACTGGACTCACCAGACCCTGTTCATCGCACAAGTATCTATCCGACTAGTAAGCATCTTAAAAGCTAAGTCTTGATATCTCTGTGTAAGTGCATCAAGTGTGTGTAAAGCGGCCTAAAACCAGCAGGGAAAATCAGCTCAGACCCATTCTGAGGATACATTTCCAACATAAAGAAGAAACAAGCAGGGCAAAACAGAGAGAACTTCTTCCAAAATGCGTTCAGGGACTGGCATGCAACCAGGATTGACCACATCTACAGCCCCAGCGGCAGAAGACATAAGGCTGGACACTCTTGGGGCTGAGACGATTGGTGAGGTTGGGAAAGCAAATGCAGACCCTTGAAAGGAATCCTGCGTGCTCCCCATTCCATGGGTCCCAACTCTCCAGGTTCAACGCAATCTTCCGACAGCGAAAGCACTCATTGGAAACCCAGCGGATGCTACACCGTGGGATCGGGAAAGCTTTCTGAAACTCACCTCAGTTTTCATCTCCTGGTGCTCGTGTTCTCCATTCAGGCCCCCTTACTAACAATCTCCCCACTTGGAGACTCGGCGCCTTTCCATGCCTCTTTCGTACCGTCTGCAATTTGTCCGCAGGATGAACTGCAAGAGGGGGAACCAATGAGAGACTCGCTGGAGGTGTTTGGTCGGGCACATGTCACTCTCATTTCCCATCACGAAGAAGAATTCACCAGCGGTTCAGCCTGCCACCCCGGATCGACAATAGGGCGTGAAGCCATCCAGCCGTGTTGCGTCCCACTCACAAAAAAGCGACTTGGGAAATGGAGCTCAGGGGCACTGCACTTCCCAAACCTGCAGAGTTCTAAACGATAACTATCGCCCCAAAATATATTGAGGTCAGGCTACGAAGAGGCGCTGAACGCAAGGCAGAACTGCAGGAAACGGATGTCAACGGGTACATCGGAATGGCCCCGATAGCACATGAAAAGCGCCAGAACGTGGACAATGATGCGGTTGGCCAAAAAGGGCGTATGCGTTTTTTCCTGAATATATTCAGGAAAAAACGCATACGCCCTTTTTGGCCAACCAAGCAACCTGGGAGAGCAAATCAGCACTACAAAGAAATCTCTCGCCCCCCCCCCGGGGCAAAAGGGCCAGGCGAAAAAAGTCTAAAAACCAGAAAGGCAGGACAGGCCACGGAGTCAAGGGAGCCTTGTTAAGCTGATGGGCGGGATGTCAATGGCCAACAGCCAATCTTCACAAGTGTATCCTCTTTCCCAAACCATGGAAAACACAGAACCACAGAGCATAGGGCACTTCCACACATGGGCGTTGACCTTGGGAAAATCAAAAAATCAACCAGACACAGGGACCCCAAAGTTGAGGGCTGCTGTCTTGACAAGAACCTCCACTCCGGTACACGTTTCATATCCCAGGAAAGAGCCAAGTGGACAAAGACGAGTGGACAAGTGGACAAAGACAAGTGGACAAGTGGACAAGTGGTGCTACGTAGGTCCAATGGAGTGTCACTCAGCCATGAAATCCACGTCATGAGGCTGGTAGCAGCATCCTGAGTGGATTTAGGTACGATCATCCTCAGTGAAATAAGTCCCACAAAAAAAGAAACTTATGATATCACTTATCGAGGGAATGTAAAAATCGCTCCCCATGCACTGAATCCCCAAACAGAACAGAGTCACGCTTTTAGAAAACACACTTATGCCTGCTTCAGGGGAAAGGTGAGGTGGGGTGACGCATAAAACTCGAGTTTGAAATGAGCACACATACCCTTCCGAAAACCGAATATGGAATGGACACGACCTACTCCTTGCTCAATCAACTGGACTCACCAGACCCTGTTCATCGCACAAGTATCTATCCGACTAGTAAGCATCTTAAAAGCTAAGTCTTGATATCTCTGTGTAAGTGCATCAAGTGTGTGTAAAGCGGCCTAAAACCAGCAGGGAAAATCAGCTCAGACCCATTCTGAGGATACATTTCCAACATAAAGAAGAAACAAGCAGGGCAAAACATAGAGAACTTCTTCCAAAATGCGTTCAGGGACTGGCATGCAACCAGGATTGACCACATCTACAGCCCCAGCGGCAGAAGACATAAGGCTGGACACTCTTGGGGCTGAGACGATTGGTGAGGTTGGGAAAGCAAATGCAGACCCTTGAAAGGAATCCTGCGTGCTCCCCATTCCATGGGTCCCAACTCTCCAGGTTCAACGCAATCTTCCGACAGCGAAAGCACTCATTGGAAACCCAGCGGATGCTACACCGTGGGATCGGGAAAGCTTTCTGAAACTCACATCAGTTTTCATCTCCTGGTGCTCGTGTTCTCCATTCAGGCCCCCTTACTAACAATCTCCCCACTTGGAGACTCGGCGCCTTTCCATGCCTCTTTCGTACCGTCTGCAATTTGTCCGCAGGATGAACTGCAAGAGGGGGAACCAATGAGAGACTCGCTGGAGGTGTTTGGTCGGGCACATGTCACTCTCATTTCCCATCACGAAGAAGAATTCACCAGCGGTTCAGCCTGCCACCCCGGATCGACAATAGGGCGTGAAGCCATCCAGCCGTGTTGCGTCCCACTCACAAAAAAGCGACTTGGGAAATGGAGCTCAGGGGCACTGCACTTCCCAAACCTGCAGAGTTCTAAACGATAACTATCGCCCCAAAATATATTGAGGTCAGGCTACGAAGAGGCGCTGGACGCAAGGCAGAACTGCAGGAAACGGATGTCAACGGGTACATCGGAATGGCCCCGATAGCACATGAAAAGCGCCAGAACGTGGACAATGATGCGGTTGGCCAAAAAGGGCGTATGCGTTTTTTCCTGAATATATTCAGGAAAAAACGCATACGCCCTTTTTGGCCAACCAAGCAACCTGGGAGAGCAAATCAGCACTACAAAGAAATCTCTCGCCCCCCCCCCCCGGGGCAAAAGGGCCAGGCGAAAAAAGTCTAAAAACCAGAAAGGCAGGACAGGCCACGGAGTCAAGGGAGCCTTGTTAAGCTGATGGGCGGGATGTCAATGGCCAACAGCCAATCTTCACAAGTGTATCCTCTTTCCCAAACCATGTAAAACACAGAACCACAGAGCATAGGGCACTTCCACACATGGGCGTTGACCTTGGGAAAATCAAAAAATCAACCAGACACAGGGACCCCAAAGTTGAGGGCTGCTGTCTTGACAAGAACCTCCACTCCGGTACACGTTTCATATCCCAGGAAAGAGCCAAGTGGACAAAGACGAGTGGACAAGTGGACAAAGACAAGTGGACAAGTGGACAAGTGGTGCTACGTAGGTCCAATGGAGTGTCACTCAGCCATGAAATCCACGTCATGAGGCTGGTAGCAGCATCCTGAGTGGATTTAGGTACGATCATCCTCAGTGAAATAAGTCCCACAAAAAAAGAAACTTATGATATCACTTATCGAGGGAATGTAAAAATCGCTCCCCATGCACTGAATCCCCAAACAGAACAGAGTCACGCTTTTAGAAAACACACTTATGCCTGCTTCAGGGGAAAGGTGAGGTGGGGTGACGCATAAAACTCGAGTTTGAAATGAGCACAGATACCCTTCCGAAAACCGAATATGGAATGGACACGACCTACTCCTTGCTCAATCAACTGGACTCACCAGACCCTGTTCATCGCACAAGTATCTATCCGACTAGTAAGCATCTTAAAAGCTAAGTCTTGATATCTCTGTGTAAGTGCATCAAGTGTGTGTAAAGCGGCCTAAAACCAGCAGGGAAAATCAGCTCAGACCCATTCTGAGGATACATTTCCAACATAAAGAAGAAACAAGCAGGGCAAAACAGAGAGAACTTCTTCCAAAATGCGTTCAGGGACTGGCATGCAACCAGGATTGACCACATCTACAGCCCCAGCGGCAGAAGACATAAGGCTGGACACTCTTGGGGCTGAGACGATTGGTGAGGTTGGGAAAGCAAATGCAGACCCTTGAAAGGAATCCTGCGTGCTCCCCATTCCATGGGTCCCAACTCTCCAGGTTCAACGCAATCTTCCGACAGCGAAAGCACTCATTGGAAACCCAGCGGATGCTACACCGTGGGATCGGGAAAGCTTTCTGAAACTCACATCAGTTTTCATCTCCTGGTGCTCGTGTTCTCCATTCAGGCCCCCTTACTAACAATCTCCCCACTTGGAGACTCGGCGCCTTTCCATGCCTCTTTCGTACCGTCTGCAATTTGTCCGCAGGATGAACTGCAAGAGGGGGAACCAATGAGAGACTCGCTGGAGGTGTTTGGTCGGGCACATGTCACTCTCATTTCCCATCACGAAGAAGAATTCACCAGCGGTTCAGCCTGCCACCCCGGATCGACAATAGGGCGTGAAGCCATCCAGCCGTGTTGCGTCCCACTCACAAAAAAGCGACTTGGGAAATGGAGCTCAGGGGCACTGCACTTCCCAAACCTGCAGAGTTCTAAACGATAACTATCGCCCCAAAATATATTGAGGTCAGGCTACGAAGAGGCGCTGGACGCAAGGCAGAACTGCAGGAAACGGATGTCAACGGGTACATCGGAATGGCCCCGATAGCACATGAAAAGCGCCAGAACGTGGACAATGATGCGGTTGGCCAAAAAGGGCGTATGCGTTTTTTCCTGAATATATTCAGGAAAAAACGCATACGCCCTTTTTGGCCAACCAAGCAACCTGGGAGAGCAAATCAGCACTACAAAGAAATCTCTCGCCCCCCCCCCCCGGGGCAAAAGGGCCAGGCGAAAAAAGTCTAAAAACCAGAAAGGCAGGACAGCCCACGGAGTCAAGGGAGCCTTGTTAAGCTGATGAGCGGGATGTCAATGGCCAACAGCCAATCTTCACAAGTGTATCCTCTTTCCCAAACCATGTAAAACACAGAACCACAGAGCATAGGGCACTTCCACACATGGGCGTTGACCTTGGGAAAATGAAAAAATCAACCAGACACAGGGACCCCAAAGTTGAGGGCTGCTGTCTTGACAAGAACCTCCACTCCGGTACACGTTTCATATCCCAGGAAAGAGCCAAGTGGACAAAGACGAGTGGACAAGTGGACAAAGACAAGTGGACAAGTGGACAAGTGGTGCTACGTAGGTCCAATGGAGTGTCACTCAGCCATGAAATCCACGTCATGAGGCTGGTAGCAGCATCCTGAGTGGATTTAGGTACGATCATCCTCAGTGAAATAAGTCCCACAAAAAAAGAAACTTATGATATCACTTATCGAGGGAATGTAAAAATCGCTCCCCATGCACTGAATCCCCAAACAGAACAGAGTCACGCTTTTAGAAAACACACTTATGCCTGCTTCAGGGGAAAGGTGAGGTGGGGTGACGCATAAAACTCGAGTTTGAAATGAGCACAGATACCCTTCCGAAAACCGAATATGGAATGGACACGACCTACTCCTTGCTCAATCAACTGGACTCACCAGACCCTGTTCATCGCACAAGTATCTATCCGACTAGTAAGCATCTTAAAAGCTAAGTCTTGATATCTCTGTGTAAGTGCATCAAGTGTGTGTAAAGCGGCCTAAAACCAGCAGGGAAAATCAGCTCAGACCCATTCTGAGGATACATTTCCAACATAAAGAAGAAACAAGCAGGGCAAAACAGAGAGAACTTCTTCCAAAATGCGTTCAGGGACTGGCATGCAACCAGGATTGACCACATCTACAGCCCCAGCGGCAGAAGACATAAGGCTGGACACTCTTGGGGCTGAGACGATTGGTGAGGTTGGGAAAGCAAATGCAGACCCTTGAAAGGAATCCTGCGTGCTCCCCATTCCATGGGTCCCAACTCTCCAGGTTCAACGCAATCTTCCGACAGCGAAAGCACTCATTGGAAACCCAGCGGATGCTACACCGTGGGATCGGGAAAGCTTTCTGAAACTCACCTCAGTTTTCATCTCCTGGTGCTCGTGTTCTCCATTCAGGCCCCCTTACTAACAATCTCCCCACTTGGAGACTCGGCGCCTTTCCATGCCTCTTTCGTACCGTCTGCAATTTGTCCGCAGGATGAACTGCAAGAGGGGGAACCAATGAGAGACTCGCTGGAGGTGTTTGGTCGGGCACATGTCACTCTCATTTCCCATCACGAAGAAGAATTCACCAGCGGTTCAGCCTGCCACCCCGGATCGACAATAGGGCATGAAGCCATCCAGCCGTGTTGCGTCCCACTCACAAAAAAGCGACTTGGGAAATGGAGCTCAGGGGCACTGCACTTCCCAAACCTGCAGAGTTCTAAACGATAACTATCGCCCCAAAATATATTGAGGTCAGGCTACGAAGAGGCGCTGAACGCAAGGCAGAACTGCAGGAAACGGATGTCAACGGCTACATCGGAATGGCCCCGATAGCACATGAAAAGCGCCAGAACGTGGACAATGATGCGGTTGGACAAAAAGGGCGTATGCGTTTTTTCCTGAATATATTCAGGAAAAAACGCATACGCCCTGTTTGGCCAACCAAGCAACCTGGGAGAGCAAATCAGCACTACAAAGAAATCTCTAGCCCCCCCCCCCCCTGGGCAAAAGGGCCAGGCGAAAAAAGTCTAAAAACCAGAAAGGCAGGACAGGCCACGGAGTCAAGGGAGCCTTGTTAAGCTGATGGGCGGGATGTCAATGGCCAACAGCCAATCTTCACAAGTGTATCCTCTTTCCCAAACCATGTAAAACACAGAACCACAGAGCATAGGGCACTTCCACACATGGGCGTTGACCTTGGGAAAATCAAAGAATCAACCAGACACAGGGACCCCAAAGTTGAGGGCTGCTGTCTTGACAAGAACCTCCACTCCGGTACACGTTTCATATCCCAGGAAAGAGCCAAGTGGACAAAGACGAGTGGACAAGTGGACAAAGACAAGTGGACAAGTGGACAAGTGGTGCTACGTAGGTCCAATGGAGTGTCACTCAGCCATGAAATCCACGTCATGAGGCTGGTAGCAGCATCCTGAGTGGATTTAGGTACGATCATCCTCAGTGAAATAAGTCCCACAAAAAAACAAACTTATGATATCACTTATCGAGGGAATGTAAAAATCGCTCCCCATGCACTGAATCCCCAAACAGAACAGAGTCACGCTTTTAGAAAACACACTTATGCCTGCTTCAGGGGAAAGGTGAGGTGGGGTGACGCATAAAACTCGAGTTTGAAATGAGCACAGATACCCTTCCGAAAACCGAATATGGAATGGACACGACCTACTCCTTGCTCAATCAACTGGACTCACCAGACCCTGTTCATCGCACAAGTATCTATCCGACTAGTAAGCATCTTAAAAGCTAAGTCTTGATATCTCTGTGTAAGTGCATCAAGTGTGTGTAAAGCGGCCTAAAACCAGCAGGGAAAATCAGCTCAGACCCATTCTGAGGATACATTTCCAACATAAAGAAGAAACAAGCAGGGCAAAACAGAGAGAACTTCTTCCAAAATGCGTTCAGGGACTGGCATGCAACCAGGATTGACCACATCTACAGCCCCAGCGGCAGAAGACATAAGGCTGGACACTCTTGGGGCTGAGACGATTGGTGAGGTTGGGAAAGCAAATGCAGACCCTTAAAAGGAATCCTGCGTGCTCCCCATTCCATGGGTCCCAACTCTCCAGGTTCAACGCAATCTTCCGACAGCGAAAGCACTCATTGGAAACCCAGCGGATGCTACACCGTGGGATCGGGAAAGCTTTCTGAAACTCACCTGAGTTTTCATCTCCTGGTGCTCGTGTTCTCCATTCAGGCCCCCTTACTAACAATCTCCCCACTTGGAGACTCGGCGCCTTTCCATGCCTCTTTCGTACCGTCTGCAATTTGTCCGCAGGATGAACTGCAAGAGGGGGAACCAATGAGAGACTCGCTGGAGGTGTTTGGTCGGGCACATGTCACTCTCATTTCCCATCACGAAGAAGAATTCACCAGCGGTTCAGCCTGCCACCCCGAATCGACAATAGGGCGTGAAGCCATCCAGCCGTGTTGCGTCCCACTCACAAAAAAGCGACTTGGGAAATGGAGCTCAGGGGCACTGCCCTTCCCAAACCTGCAGAGTTCTAAACGATAACTATCGCCGCAAAATATATTGAGGTCAGGCTACGAAGAGGCGCTGGACGCAAGGCAGAACTGCAGGAAACGGATGTCAACGGGTACATCGGAATGGCCCCGATAGCACATGAAAAGCGCCAGAACGTGGACAATGATGCGGTTGGCCAAAAAGGGCGTATGCGTTTTTTCCTGAATATATTCAGGAAAAAACGCATACGCCCTTTTTGGCCAACCAAGCAACCTGGGAGAGCAAATCAGCACTACAAAGAAATCTCTCGCCCCCCCCCCCCGGGGCAAAAGGGCCAGGCGAAAAAAGTCTAAAAACCAGAAAGGCAGGACAGGCCACGGAGTCAAGGGAGCCTTGTTAAGCTGATGGGCGGGATGTCAATGGCCAACAGCCAATCTTCACAAGTGTATCCTCTTTCCCAAACCATGTAAAACACAGAACCACAGAGCATAGGGCACTTCCACACATGGGCGTTGACCTTGGGAAAATCAAAAAATCAACCAGACACAGGGACCCCAAAGTTGAGGGCTGCTGTCTTGACAAGAACCTCCACTCCGGTACACGTTTCATATCCCAGGAAAGAGCCAAGTGGACAAAGACGAGTGGACAAGTGGACAAAGACAAGTGGACAAGTGGACAAGTGGTGCTACGTAGGTCCAATGGAGTGTCACTCAGCCATGAAATCCACGTCATGAGGCTGGTAGCAGCATCCTGAGAGGATTTAGGTACGATCATCCTCAGTGAAATAAGTCCCACAAAAAAAGAAACTTATGATATCACTTATCGAGGGAATGTAAATATCGCTCCCCATGCACTGAATCCCCAAACAGAACAGAGTCACGCTTTTAGAAAACACACTTATGCCTGCTTCAGGGGAAAGGTGAGGTGGGGTGACGCATAAAACTCGAGTTTGAAATGAGCACAGATACCCTTCCGAAAACCGAATATGGAATGGACACGACCTACTCCTTGCTCAATCAACTGGACTCACCAGACCCTGTTCATCGCACAAGTATCTATCCGACTAGTAAGCATCTTAAAAGCTAAGTCTTGATATCTCTGTGTAAGTGCATCAAGTGTGTGTAAAGCGGCCTAAAACCAGCAGGGAAAATCAGCTCAGACCCATTCTGAGGATACATTTCCAACATAAAGAAGAAACAAGCAGGGCAAAACAGAGAGAACTTCTTCCAAAATGCGTTCAGGGACTGGCATGCAACCAGGATTGACCACATCTACAGCCCCAGCGGCAGAAGACATAAGGCTGGACACTCTTGGGGCTGAGACGATTGGTGAGGTTGGGAAAGCAAATGCAGACCCTTGAAAGGAATCCTGCGTGCTCCCCATTCCATGGGTCCCAACTCTCCAGGTTCAACGCAATCTTCCGACAGCGAAAGCACTCATTGGAAACCCAGCGGATGCTACACCGTGGGATCGGGAAAGCTTTCTGAAACTCACCTCAGTTTTCATCTCCTGGTGCTCGTGTTCTCCATTCAGGCCCCCTTACTAACAATCTCCCCACTTGGAGACTCGGCGCCTTTCCATGCCTCTTTCGTACCGTCTGCAATTTGTCCGCAGGATGAACTGCAAGAGGGGGAACCAATGAGAGACTCGCTGGAGGTGTTTGGTCGGGCACATGTCACTCTCATTTCCCATCACGAAGAAGAATTCACCAGCGGTTCAGCCTGCCACCCCGGATCGACAATAGGGCGTGAAGCCATCCAGCCGTGTTGCGTCCCACTCACAAAAAAGCGACTTGGGAAATGGAGCTCAGGGGCACTGCACTTCCCAAACCTGCAGAGTTCTAAACGATAACTATCGCCCCAAAATATATTGAGGTCAGGCTACGAAGAGGCGCTGAACGCAAGGCAGAACTGCAGGAAACGGATGTCAACGGGTACATCGGAATGGCCCCGATAGCACATGAAAAGCGCCAGAACGTGGACAATGATGCGGTTGGCCAAAAAGGGCGAATGCGTTTTTTCCTGAATATATTCAGGAAAAAACGCATACGCCCTTTTTGGCCAACCAAGCAACCTGGGAGAGCAAATCAGCACTACAAAGAAATCTCTCGCCCCCCCCCCCCCGGGGCAAAAGGGCCAGGCGAAAAAAGTCTAAAAACCAGAAAGGCAGGACAGGCCACGGAGTCAAGGGAGCCTTGTTAAGCTGATGGGCGGGATGTCAATGGCCAACAGCCAATCTTCACAAGTGTATCCTCTTTCCCAAACCATGTAACACACAGAAACACAGAGCATAGGGCACTTCCACACATGGGCGTTGACCTTGGGAAAATCAAAAAATCAACCAGACACAGGGACCCCAAAGTTGAGGGCTGCTGTCTTGACAAGAACCTCCACTCCGGTACACGTTTCATATCCCAGGAAAGAGCCAAGTGGACAAAGACGAGTGGACAAGTGGACAAAGACAAGTGGACAAGTGGACAAGTGGTGCTACGTAGGTCCAATGGAGTGTCACTCAGCCATGAAATCCACGTCATGAGGCTGGTAGCAACATCCTGAGTGGATTTAGGTACGATCATCCTCAGTGAAATAAGTCCCACAAAAAAAGAAACTTATGATATCACTTATCGAGGGAATGTAAAAATCGCTCCCCATGCACGGAATCCCCAAACAGAACAGAGTCACGCTTTTAGAAAACACACTTATGCCTGCTTCAGGGGAAAGGTGAGGTGGGGTGACGCATAAAACTCGAGTTTGAAATGAGCACACATACCCTTCCGAAAACCGAATATGGAATGGACACGACCTACTCCTTGCTCAATCAACTGGACTCACCAGACCCTGTTCATCGCACAAGTATCTATCCGACTAGTAAGCATCTTAAAAGCTAAGTCTTGATATCTCTGTGTAAGTGCATCAAGTGTGTGTAAAGCGGCCTAAAACCAGCAGGGAAAATCAGCTCAGACCCATTCTGAGGATACATTTCCAACATAAAGAAGAAACAAGCAGGGCAAAACAGAGAGAAATTCTTCCAAAATGCGTTCAGGGACTGGCATGCAACCAGGATTGACCACATCTACAGCCCCAGCGGCAGAAGACATAAGGCTGGACACTCTTGGGGCTGAGACGATTGGTGAGGTTGGGAAAGCAAATGCAGACCCTTGAAAGGAATCCTGCGTGCTCCCCATTCCATGGGTCCCAACTCTCCAGGTTCAACGCAATCTTCCGACAGCGAAAGCACTCATTGGAAACCCAGCGGATGCTACACCGTGGGATCGGGAAAGCTTTCTGAAACTCACCTCAGTTTTCATCTCCTGGTGCTCGTGTTCTCCATTCAGGCCCCCTTACTAACAATCTCCCCACTTGGAGACTCGGCGCCTTTCCATGCCTCTTTCGTACCGTCTGCAATTTGTCCGCAGGATGAACTGCAAGAGGGGGAACCAATGAGAGACTCGCTGGAGGTGTTTGGTCGGGCACATGTCACTCTCATTTCCCATCACGAAGAAGAATTCACCAGCGGTTCAGCCTGCCACCCCGGATCGACAATAGGGCGTGAAGCCATCCAGCCGTGTTGCGTCCCACTCACAAAAAAGCGACTTGGGAAATGGAGCTCAGGGGCACTGCACTTCCCAAACCTGCAGAGTTCTAAACGATAACTATCGCCCCAAAATATATTGAGGTCAGGCTACGAAGAGGCGCTGAACGCAAGGCAGAACTGCAGGAAACGGATGTCAACGGGTACATCGGAATGGCCCCGATAGCACATGAAAAGCGCCAGAACGTGGACAATGATGCGGTTGGCCAAAAAGGGCGTATGCGTTTTTTCCTGAATATATTCAGGAAAAAACGCATACGCCCTTTTTGGCCAACGAAGCAACCTGGGAGAGCAAATCAGCACTACAAAGAAATCTCTCGCTCCCCCCCGGGGCAAAAGGGCCAGGCGAAAAAAGTCTAAAAACCAGAAAGGCAGGACAGGCTACGGAGTCAAGGGAGGCTTGTTAAGCTGATGGGCGGGATGTCAATGGCCAACAGCCAATCTTCACAAGTGTATCCTCTTTCCCAAACCATGTAACACACAGAACCACAGAGCATAGGGCACTTCCACACATGGGCGTTGACCTTGGGAAAATCAAAAAATCAACCAGACACAGGGACCCCAAAGTTGAGGGCTGCTGTCTTGACAAGAACCTCCACTCCGGTACACGTTTCATATCCCAGGAAAGAGCCAAGTGGACAAAGACGAGTGGACAAGTGGACAAGTGGTGCTACGTAGGTCCAATGGAGTGTCACTCAGCCATGAAATCCACGTCATGAGGCTGGTAGCAGCATCCTGAGTGGATTTAGGTACGATCATCCTCAGTGAAATAAGTCCCACAAAAAAAGAAACTTATGATATCACTTATCGAGGGAATGTAAAAATCGCTCCCCATGCACGGAATCCCCAAACAGAACAGAGTCACGCTTTTAGAAAACACACTTATGCCTGCTTCAGGGGAAAGGTGAGGTGGGGTGACGCATAAAACTCGAGTTTGAAATGAGCACAGATACCCTTCCGAAAACCGAATATGGAATGGACACGACCTACTCCTTGCTCAATCAACTGGACTCACCAGACCCTGTTCATCGCACAAGTATCTATCCGACTAGTAAGCATCTTAAAAGCTAAGTCTTGATATCTCTGTGTAAGTGCATCAAGTGTGTGTAAAGCGGCCTAAAACCAGCAGGGAAAATCAGCTCAGACCCATTCTGAGGATACATTTCCAACATAAAGAAGAAACAAGCAGGGCAAAACAGAGAGAACTTCTTCCAAAATGCGTTCAGGGACTGGCATGCAACCAGGATTGACCACATCTACAGCCCCAGCGGCAGAAGACATAAGGCTGGACACTCTTGGGGCTGAGACGATTGGTGAGGTTGGGAAAGCAAATGCAGACCCTTGAAAGGAATCCTGCGTGCTCCCCATTCCATGGGTCCCAACTCTCCAGGTTCAACGCAATCTTCCGACAGCGAAAGCACTCATTGGAAACCCAGCGGATGCTACACCGTGGGATCGGGAAAGCTTTCTGAAACTCACCTCAGTTTTCATCTCCTGGTGCTCGTGTTCTCCATTCAGGCCCCCTTACTAACAATCTCCCCACTTGGAGACTCGGCGCCTTTCCATGCCTCTTTCGTACCGTCTGCAATTTGTCCGCAGGATGAACTGCAAGAGGGGGAACCAATGAGAGACTCGCTGGAGGTGTTTGGTCGGGCACATGTCACTCTCATTTCCCATCACGAAGAAGAATTCACCAGCGGTTCAGCCTGCCACCCCGGATCGACAATAGGGCGTGAAGCCATCCAGCCGTGTTGCGTCCCACTCACAAAAAAGCGACTTGGGAAATGGAGCTCAGGGGCACTGCACTTCCCAAACCTGCAGAGTTCTAAACGATAACTATCGCCCCAAAATATATTGAGGTCAGGCTACGAAGAGGCGCTGAACGCAAGGCAGAACTGCAGGAAACGGATGTCAACGGGTACATCGGAATGGCCCCGAGAGCACATGAAAAGCGCCAGAACGTGGACAATGATGCGGTTGGCCAAAAAGGGCGTATGCGTTTTTTCCTGAATATATTCAGGAAAAAACGCATACGCCCTTTTTGGCCAACCAAGCAACCTGGGAGAGCAAATCAGCACTACAAAGAAATCTCTAGCCCCCCCCCCCCGGGGCAAAAGGGCCAGGCGAAAAAAGTCTAAAAACCAGAAAGGCAGGACAGGCCACGGAGTCAAGGGAGCCTTGTTAAGCTGATGGGCGGGATGTCAATGGCCAACAGCCAATCTTCACAAGTGTATCCTCTTTCACAAACCATGTAACACACAGAACCACAGAGCATAGGGCACTTCCACACATGGGCATTGACCTTGGGAAAATCAAAAAATCAACCAGACACAGGGACCCCAAAGTTGAGGGCTGCTGTCTTGACAAGAACCTCCACTCCGGTACACGTTTCATATCCCAGGAAAGAGCCAAGTGGACAAAGACGAGTGGACAAGTGGACAAGTGGTGCTACGTAGGTCCAATGGAGTGTCACTCAGCCATGAAATCCACGTCATGAGGCTGGTAGCAGCATCCTGAGTGGATTTAGGTACGATCATCCTCAGTGAAATAAGTCCCACAAAAAAAGAAACTTATGATATCACTTATCGAGGGAATGTAAAAATCGCTCCCCATGCACTGAATCCCCAAACAGAACAGAGTCACGCTTTTAGAAAACACACTTATGCCTGCTTCAGGGGAAAGGTGAGGTGGGGTGACGCATAAAACTCGAGTTTGAAATGAGCACAGATACCCTTCCGAAAACCGAATATGGAATGGACACGACCTACTCCTTGCTCAATCAACTGGACTCACCAGACCCTGTTCATCGCACAAGTATCTATCCGACTAGTAAGCATCTTAAAAGCTAAGTCTTGATATCTCTGTGTAAGTGCATCAAGTGTGTATAAAGCGGCCTAAAACCAGCAGGGAAAATCAGCTCAGACCCATTCTGAGGATACATTTCCAACATAAAGAAGAAACAAGCAGGGCAAAACAGAGAGAACTTCTTCCAAAATGCGTTCAGGGACTGGCATGCAACCAGGATTGACCACATCTACAGCCCCAGCGGCAGAAGACATAAGGCTGGACACTCTTGGGGCTGAGACGATTGGTGAGGTTGGGAAAGCAAATGCAGACCCTTGAAAGGAATCCTGCGTGCTCCCCATTCCATGGGTCCCAACTCTCCAGGTTCAACGCAATCTTCCGACAGCGAAAGCACTCATTGGAAACCCAGCGGATGCTACACCGTGGGATCGGGAAAGCTTTCTGAAACTCACCTCAGTTTTCATCTCCTGGTGCTCGTGTTCTCCATTCAGGCCCCCTTACTAACAATCTCCCCACTTGGAGACTCGGCGCCTTTCCATGCCTCTTTCGTACCGTCTGCAATTTGTCCGCAGGATGAACTGCAAGAGGGGGAACCAATGAGAGACTCGCTGGAGGTGTTTGGTCGGGCACATGTCACTCTCATTTCCCATCACGAAGAAGAATTCACCAGCGGTTCAGCCTGCCACCCCGGATCGACAATAGGGCGTGAAGCCATCCAGCCGTGTTGCGTCCCACTCACAAAAAAGCGACTTGGGAAATGGAGCTCAGGGGCACTGCACTTCCCAAACCTGCAGAGTTCTAAACGATAACTATCGCCCCAAAATATATTGAGGTCAGGCTACGAAGAGGCGCTGAACGCAAGGCAGAACTGCAGGAAACGGATGTCAACGGGTACATCGGAATGGCCCCGAGAGCACATGAAAAGCGCCAGAACGTGGACAATGATGCGGTTGGCCAAAAAGGGCGTATGCGTTTTTTCCTGAATATATTCAGGAAAAAACGCATACGCCCTTTTTGGCCAACCAAGCAACCTGGGAGAGCAAATCAGCACTACAAAGAAATCTCTCGCCCCCCCCCCCCCCGGGGCAAAAGGGCCAGGCGAAAAAAGTCTAAAAACCAGAAAGGCAGGACAGGCCACGGAGTCAAGGGAGCCTTGTTAAGCTGATGGGCGGGATGTCAATGGCCAACAGCCAATCTTCACAAGTGTATCCTCTTTCCCAAACCATGTAAAACACAGAAGCACAGAGCATAGGGCACTTCCACACATGGGCGTTGACCTTGGGAAAATGAAAAAATCAACCAGACACAGGGACCCCAAAGTTGAGGGCTGCTGTCTTGACAAGAACCTCCACTCCGGTACACGTTTCATATCCCAGGAAAGAGCCAAGTGGACAAAGACGAGTGGACAAGTGGACAAAGACAAGTGCACAAGTGGACAAGTGGTGCTACGTAGGTCCAATGGAGTGTCACTCAGCCATGAAATCCACGTCATGAGGCTGGTAGCAGCATCCTGAGTGGATTTAGGTACGATCATCCTCAGTGAAATAAGTCCCACAAAAAAAGAAACTTATGATATCACTTATCGAGGGAATGTAAAAATCGCTCCCCATGCACTGAATCCCCAAACAGAACAGAGTCACGCTTTTAGAAAACACACTTATGCCTGCTTCAGGGGAAAGGTGAGGTGGGGTGACGCATAAAACTCGAGTTTGAAATGAGCACAGATACCCTTCCGAAAACCGAATATGGAATGGACACGACCTACTCCTTGCTCAATCAACTGGACTCACCAGACCCTGTTCATCGCACAAGTATCTATCCGACTAGTAAGCATCTTAAAAGCTAAGTCTTGATATCTCTGTGTAAGTGCATCAAGTGTGTGTAAAGCGGCCTAAAACCAGCAGGGAAAATCAGCTCAGACCCATTCTGAGGATACATTTCCAACATAAAGAAGAAACAAGCAGGGCAAAACAGAGAGAAATTCTTCCAAAATGCGTTCAGGGACTGGCATGCAACCAGGATTGACCACATCTACAGCCCCAGCGGCAGAAGACATAAGGCTGGACACTCTTGGGGCTGAGACGATTGGTGAGGTTGGGAAAGCAAATGCAGACCCTTGAAAGGAATCCTGCGTGCTCCCCATTCCATGGGTCCCAACTCTCCAGGTTCAACGCAATCTTCCGACAGCGAAAGCACTCATTGGAAACCCAGCGGATGCTACACCGTGGGATCGGGAAAGCTTTCTGAAACTCACCTCAGTTTTCATCTCCTGGTGCTCGTGTTCTCCATTCAGGCCCCCTTACTAACAATCTCCCCACTTGGAGACTCGGCGCCTTTCCATGCCTCTTTCGTACCGTCTGCAATTTGTCCGCAGGATGAACTGCAAGAGGGGGAACCAATGAGAGACTCGCTGGAGGTGTTTGGTCGGGCACATGTCACTCTCATTTCCCATCACGAAGAAGAATTCACCAGCGGTTCAGCCTGCCACCCCGGATCGACAATAGGGCGTGAAGCCATCCAGCCGTGTTGCGTCCCACTCACAAAAAAGCGACTTGGGAAATGGAGCTCAGGGGCACTGCACTTCCCAAACCTGCAGAGTTCTAAACGATAACTATCGCCCCAAAATATATTGAGGTCAGGCTACGAAGAGGCGTTGAACGCAAGGCAGAACTGCAGGAAACGGATGTCAACGGCTACATCGGAATGGCCCCGATAGCACATGAAAAGCGCCAGAACGTGGACAATGATGCGGTTGGCCAAAAAGGGCGTATGCGTTTTTTCCTGAATATATTCAGGAAAAAACGCATACGCCCTTTTTGGCCAACCAAGCAACCTGGGAGAGCAAATCAGCACTACAAAGAAATCTCTCGGCCCCCCCGGGGCAAAAGGGCCAGGCGAAAAAAGTCTAAAAACCAGAAAGGCAGGACAGGCCACGGAGTCAAGGGAGCCTTGTTAAGCTGATGGGCGGGATGTCAATGGCCAACAGCCAATCTTCACAAGTGTATCCTCTTTCCCAAACCATGTAAAACACAGAACCACAGAGCATAGGGCACTTCCACACATGGGCGTTGACCTTGGGAAAATCAAAAAATCAACCAGACACAGGGACCCCAAAGTTGAGGGCTGCTGTCTTGACAAGAACCTCCACTCCGGTACACGTTTCATATCCCAGGAAAGAGCCAAGTGGACAAAGACGAGTGGACAAGTGGACAAAGACAAGTGGACAAGTGGGCAAGTGGTGCTACGTAGGTCCAATGGAGTGTCACTCAGCCATGAAATCCACGTCATGAGGCTGGTAGCAGCATCCTGAGTGGATTTAGGTACGATCATCCTCAGTGAAATAAGTCCCACAAAAAAAGAAACTTATGATATCACTTATCGAGGGAATGTAAAAATCGCTCCCCATGCACTGAATCCCCAAACAGAACAGAGTCACGCTTTTAGAAAACACACTTATGCCTGCTTCAGGGGAAAGGTGAGGTGGGGTGACGCATAAAACTCGAGTTTGAAATGAGCACAGATACCCTTCCGAAAACCGAATATGGAATGGACACGACCTACTCCTTGCTCAATCAACTGGACTCACCAGACCCTGTTCATCGCACAAGTATCTATCCGACTAGTAAGCATCTTAAAAGCTAAGTCTTGATATCTCTGTGTAAGTGCATCAAGTGTGTGTAAAGCGGCCTAAAACCAGCAGGGAAAATCAGCTCAGACCCATTCTGAGGATACATTTCCAACATAAAGAAGAAACAAGCAGGGCAAAACAGAGAGAAATTCTTCCAAAATGCGTTCAGGGACTGGCATGCAACCAGGATTGACCACATCTACAGCCCCAGCGGCAGAAGACATAAGGCTGGACACTCTTGGGGCTGAGACGATTGGTGAGGTTGGGAAAGCAAATGCAGACCCTTGAAAGGAATCCTGCGTGCTCCCCATTCCATGGGTCCCAACTCTCCAGGTTCAACGCAATCTTCCGACAGCGAAAGCACTCATTGGAAACCCAGCGGATGCTACACCGTGGGATCGGGAAAGCTTTCTGAAACTCACCTCAGTTTTCATCTCCTGGTGCTCGTGTTCTCCATTCAGGCCCCCTTACTAACAATCTCCCCACTTGGAGACTCGGCGCCTTTCCATGCCTCTTTCGTACCGTCTGCAATTTGTCCGCAGGATGAACTGCAAGAGGGGGAACCAATGAGAGACTCGCTGGAGGTGTTTGGTCGGGCACATGTCACTCTCATTTCCCATCACGAAGAAGAATTCACCAGCGGTTCAGCCTGCCACCCCGGATCGACAATAGGGCGTGAAGCCATCCAGCCGTGTTGCGTCCCACTCACAAAAAAGCGACTTGGGAAATGGAGCTCAGGGGCACTGCACTTCCGAAACCTGCAGAGTTCTAAACGATAACTATCGCCCCAAAATATATTGAGGTCAGGCTACGAAGAGGCGCTGAACGCAAGGCAGAACTGCAGGAAACGGATGTCAACGGGTACATCGGAATGGCCCCGATAGCACATGAAAAGCGCCAGAACGTGGACAATGATGCGGTTGGCCAAAAAGGGCGTATGCGTTTTTTCCTGAATATATTCAGGAAAAAACGCATACGCCCTTTTTGGCCAACCAAGCAACCTGGGAGAGCAAATCAGCACTACAAAGAAATCTCTCGCCACCCCCCCCGGGGCAAAAGGGCCAGGCGAAAAAAGTCTAAAAACCAGAAAGGCAGGACAGGCCACGGAGTCAAGGGAGCCTTGTTAAGCTGATGGGCGGGATGTCAATGGCCAACAGCCAATCTTCACAAGTGTATCCTCTTTCCCAAACCATGTAAAACACAGAACCACAGAGCATAGGGCACTTCCACACATGGGCGTTGACCTTGGGAAAATCAAAAAATCAACCAGACACAGGGACCCCAAAGTTGAGGGCTGCTGTCTTGACAAGAACCTCCACTCCGGTACACGTTTCATATCCCAGGAAAGAGCCAAGTGGACAAAGACGAGTGGACAAGTGGACAAAGACAAGTGCACAAGTGGACAAGTGGTGCTACGTAGGTCCAATGGAGTGTCACTCAGCCATGAAATCCACGTCATGAGGCTGGTAGCAGCATCCTGAGTGGATTTAGGTACGATCATCCTCAGTGAAATAAGTCCCACAAAAAAAGAAACTTATGATATCACTTATCGAGGGAATGTAAAAATCGCTCCCCATGCACGGAATCCCCAAACAGAACAGAGTCACGCTTTTAGAAAACACACTTATGCCTGCTTCAGGGGAAAGGTGAGGTGGGGTGACGCATAAAACTCGAGTTTGGAATGAGCACACATACCCTTCCGAAAACCGAATATGGAATGGACACGACCTACTCCTTGCTCAATCAACTGGACTCACCAGACCCTGTTCATCGCACAAGTATCTATCCGACTAGTAAGCATCTTAAATGCTAAGTCTTGATATCTCTGTGTAAGTGCATCAAGTGTGTGTAAAGCGGCCTAAAACCAGCAGGGAAAATCAGCTCAGACCCATTCTGAGGATACATTTCCAACATAAAGAAGAAACAAGCAGGGCAAAACAGAGAGAAATTCTTCCAAAATGCGTTCAGGGACTGGCATGCAACCAGGATTGACCACATCTACAGCCCCAGCGGCAGAAGACATAAGGCTGGACACTCTTGGGGCTGAGACGATTGGTGAGGTTGGGAAAGCAAATGCAGACCCTTGAAAGGAATCCTGCGTGCTCCCCATTCCATGGGTCCCAACTCTCCAGGTTCAACGCAATCTTCCGACAGCGAAAGCACTCATTGGAAACCCAGCGGATGCTACACCGTGGGATCGGGAAAGCTTTCTGAAACTCACCTCAGTTTTCATCTCCTGGTGCTCGTGTTCTCCATTCAGGCCCCCTTACTAACAATCTCCCCACTTGGAGACTCGGCGCCTTTCCATGCCTCTTTCGTACCGTCTGCAATTTGTCCGCAGGATGAACTGCAAGAGGGGGAACCAATGAGAGACTCGCTGGAGGTGTTTGGTCGGGCACATGTCACTCTCATTTCCCATCACGAAGAAGAATTCACCAGCGGTTCAGCCTGCCACCCCGGATCGACAATAGGGCGTGAAGCCATCCAGCCGTGTTGCGTCCCACTCACAAAAAAGCGACTTGGGAAATGGAGCTCAGGGGCACTGCACTTCCCAAACCTGCAGAGTTCTAAACGATAACTATCGCCCCAAAATATATTGAGGTCAGGCTACGAAGAGGCGCTGAACGCAAGGCAGAACTGCAGGAAACGGATGTCAACGGGTACATCGGAATGGCCCCGATAGCACATGAAAAGCGCCAGAACGTGGACAATGATGCGGTTGGCCAAAAAGGGCGTATGCGTTTTTTCCTGAATATATTCAGGAAAAAACGCATACGCCCTTTTTGGCCAACCAAGCAACCTGGGAGAGCAAATCAGCACTACAAAGAAATCTCTCGCCCACCCCCGGGGCAAAAGGGCCAGGCGAAAAAAGTCTAAAAACCAGAAAGGCAGGACAGGCCACGGAGTCAAGGGAGCCTTGTTAAGCTGATGGGTGGGATGTCAATGGCCAACAGCCAATCTTCACAAGTGTATCCTCTTTCCCAAACCATGTAACACACAGAACCACAGAGCATAGGGCACTTCCACACATGGGCGTTGACCTTGGGAAAATCAAAAAATCAACCAGACACAGGGACCCCAAAGTTGAGGGCTGCTGTCTTGACAAGAACCTCCACTCCGGTACACGTTTCATATCCCAGGAAAGAGCCAAGTGGACAAAGACGAGTGGACAAGTGGACAAGTGGTGCTACGTAGGTCGAATGGAGTGTCACTCAGCCATGAAATCCACGTCATGAGGCTGGTAGCAGCATCCTGAGTGGATTTAGGTACGATCATCCTCAGTGAAATAAGTCCCACAAAAAAAGAAACTTATGATATCACTTATCGAGGGAATGTAAAAATCGCTCCCCATGCACTGAATCCCCAAACAGAACAGAGTCACGCTTTTAGAAAACACACTTATGCCTGCTTCAGGGGAAAGGTGAGGTGGGGTGACGCATAAAACTCGAGTTTGAAATGAGCACAGATACCCTTCCGAAAACCGAATATGGAATGGACACGACCTACTCCTTGCTCAATCAACTGGACTCACCAGACCCTGTTCATCGCACAAGTATCTATCCGACTAGTAAGCATCTTAAAAGCTAAGTCTTGATATCTCTGTGTAAGTGCATCAAGTGTGTGTAAAGCGGCCTAAAACCAGCAGGGAAAATCAGCTCAGACCCATTCTGAGGATACATTTCCAACATAAAGAAGAAACAAGCAGGGCAAAACAGAGAGAAATTCTTCCAAAATGCGTTCAGGGACTGGCATGCAACCAGGATTGACCACATCTACAGCCCCAGCGGCAGAAGACATAAGGCTGGACACTCTTGGGGCTGAGACGATTGGTGAGGTTGGGAAAGCAAATGCAGACCCTTGAAAGGAATCCTGCGTGCTCCCCATTCCATGGGTCCCAACTCTCCAGGTTCAACGCAATCTTCCGACAGCGAAAGCACTCATTGGAAACCCAGCGGATGCTACACCGTGGGATCGGGAAAGCTTTCTGAAACTCACCTCAGTTTTCATCTCCTGGTGCTCGTGTTCTCCATTCAGGCCCCCTTACTAACAATCTCCCCACTTGGAGACTCGGCGCCTTTCCATGCCTCTTTCGTACCGTCTGCAATTTGTCCGCAGGATGAACTGCAAGAGGGGGAACCAATGAGAGACTCGCTGGAGGTGTTTGGTCGGGCACATGTCACTCTCATTTCCCATCACGAAGAAGAATTCACCAGCGGTTCAGCCTGCCACCCCGGATCGACAATAGGGCGTGAAGCCATCCAGCCGTGTTGCGTCCCACTCACAAAAAAGCGACTTGGGAAATGGAGCTCAGGGGCACTGCACTTCCCAAACCTGCAGAGTTCTAAACGATAACTATCGCCCCAAAATATATTGAGGTCAGGCTACGAAGAGGCGCTGAACGCAAGGCAGAACTGCAGGAAACGGATGTCAACGGCTACATCGGAATGGCCCCGATAGCACATGAAAAGCGCCAGAACGTGGACAATGATGCGGTTGGCCAAAAAGGGCGTATGCGTTTTTTCCTGAATATATTCAGGAAAAAACGCATACGCCCTTTTTGGCCAACCAAGCAACCTGGGAGAGCAAATCAGCACTACAAAGAAATCTCTCGTCCCCCCCCCGGGGCAAAAGGGCCAGGCGAAAAAAGTCTAAAAACCAGAAAGGCAGGACAGGCCACGGAGTCAAGGGAGCCTTGTTAAGCTGATGTGCGGGATGTCAATGGCCAACAGCCAATCTTCACAAGTGTATCCTCTTTCCCAAACCATGGAAAACACAGAACCACAGAGCATAGGGCACTTCCACACATGGGCGTTGACCTTGGGAAAATCAAAAAATCAACCAGACACAGGGACCCCAAAGTTGAGGGCTGCTGTCTTGACAAGAACCTCCACTCCGGTACACGTTTCATATCCCAGGAAAGAGCCAAGTGGACAAAGACGAGTGGACAAGTGGACAAAGACAAGTGCACAAGTGGACAAGTGGTGCTACGTAGGTCCAATGGAGTGTCACTCAGCCATGAAATCCACGTCATGAGGCTGGTAGCAGCATCCTGAGTGGATTTAGGTACGATCATCCTCAGTGAAATAAGTCCCACAAAAAAAGAAACTTATGATATCACTTATCGAGGGAATGTAAAAATCGCTCCCCATGCACTGAATCCCCAAACAGAACAGAGTCACGCTTTTAGAAAACACACTTATGCCTGCTTCAGGGGAAAGTTGAGGTGGGGTGACGCATAAAACTCGAGTTTGAAATGAGCACAGATACCCTTCCGAAAACCGAATATGGAATGGACACGACCTACTCCTTGCTCAATCAACTGGACTCACCAGACCCTGTTCATCGCACAAGTATCTATCCGACTAGTAAGCATCTTAAAAGCTAAGTCTTGATATCTCTGTGTAAGTGCATCAAGTGTGTGTAAAGCGGCCTAAAACCAGCAGGGAAAATCAGCTCAGACCCATTCTGAGGATACATTTCCAACATAAAGAAGAAACAAGCAGGGCAAAACAGAGAGAAATTCTTCCAAAATGCGTTCAGGGACTGGCATGCAACCAGGATTGACCACATCTACAGCCACAGCGGCAGAAGACATAAGGCTGGACACTCTTGGGGCTGAGACGATTGGTGAGGTTGGGAAAGCAAATGCAGACCCTTGAAAGGAATCCTGCGTGCTCCCCATTCCATGGGTCCCAACTCTCCAGGTTCAACGCAATCTTCCGACAGCGAAAGCACTCATTGGAAACCCAGCGGATGCTACACCGTGGGATCGGGAAAGCTTTCTGAAACTCACCTCAGTTTTCATCTCCTGGTGCTCGTGTTCTCCATTCAGGCCCCCTTACTAACAATCTCCCCACTTGGAGACTCGGCGCCTTTCCATGCCTCTTTCGTACCGTCTGCAATTTGTCCGCAGGATGAACTGCAAGAGGGGGAACCAATGAGAGACTCGCTGGAGGTGTTTGGTCGGGCACATGTCACTCTCATTTCCCATCACGAAGAAGAATTCACCAGCGGTTCAGCCTGCCACCCCGGATCGACAATAGGGCGTGAAGCCATCCAGCCGTGTTGCGTCCCACTCACAAAAAAGCGACTTGGGAAATGGAGCTCAGGGGCACTGCACTTCCCAAACCTGCAGAGTTCTAAACGATAACTATCGCCCCAAAATATATTGAGGTCAGGCTACGAAGAGGCGTTGAACGCAACGCAGAACTGCAGGAAACGGATGTCAACGGGTACATCGGAATGGCCCCGATAGCACATGAAAAGCGCCAGAACGTGGACAATGATGCGGTTGGCCAAAAAGGGCGTATGCGTTTTTTCCTGAATATATTCAGGAAAAAACGCATACGCCCTTTTTGGCCAACCAAGCAACCTGGGAGAGCAAATCAGCACTACAAAGAAATCTCTCGCCCCCCCCCCGGGGCAAAAGGGCCAGGCGAAAAAAGTCTAAAAACCAGAAAGGCAGGACAGGCCACGGAGTCAAGGGAGCCTTGTTAAGCTGATGGGCGGGATGTCAATGGCCAACAGCCAATCTTCACAAGTGTATCCTCTTTCCCAAACCATGGAAAACACAGAACCACAGAGCATAGGGCACTTCCACACATGGGCGTTGACCTTGGGAAAATCAAAAAATCAACCAGACACAGGGACCCCAAAGTTGAGGGCTGCTGTCTTGACAAGAACCTCCACTCCGGTACACGTTTCATATCCCAGGAAAGAGCCAAGTGGACAAAGACGAGTGGACAAGTGGACAAAGACAAGTGGACAAGTGGTGCTACGTAGGTCCAATGGAGTGTCACTCAGCCATGAAATCCACGTCATGAGGCTGGTAGCAGCATCCTGAGGGGATTTAGGTACGATCATCCTCAGTGAAATAAGTCCCACAAAAAAAGAAACTTATGATATCACTTATCGAGGGAATGTAAAAATCGCTCCCCATGCACTGAATCCCCAAACAGAACAGAGTCACGCTTTTAGAAAACACACTTATGCCTGCTTCAGGGGAAAGGTGAGGTGGGGTGACGCATAATACTCGAGTTTGAAATGAGCACAGATACCCTTCCGAAAACCGAATATGGAATGGACACGACCTACTCCTTGCTCAATCAACTGGACTCACCAGACCCTGTTCATCGCACAAGTATCTATCCGACTAGTAAGCATCTTAAAAGCTAAGTCTTGATATCTCTGTGTAAGTGCATCAAGTGTGTGTAAAGCGGCCTAAAACCAGCAGGGAAAATCAGCTCAGACCCATTCTGAGGATACATTTCCAACATAAAGAAGAAACAAGCAGGGCAAAACAGAGAGAACTTCTTCCAAAATGCGTTCAGGGACTGGCATGCAACCAGGATTGACCACATCTACAGCCCCAGCGGCAGAAGACATAAGGCTGGACACTCTTGGGGCTGAGACGATTGGTGAGGTTGGGAAAGCAAATGCAGACCCTTGAAAGGAATCCTGCGTGCTCCCCATTCCATGGGTCCCAACTCTCCAGGTTCAACGCAATCTTCCGACAGCGAAAGCACTCATTGGAAACCCAGCGGATGCTACACCGTGGGATCGGGAAAGCTTTCTGAAACTCACCTCAGTTTTCATCTCCTGGTGCTCGTGTTCTCCATTCAGGCCCCCTTACTAACAATCTCCCCACTTGGAGACTCGGCGCCTTTCCATGCCTCTTTCGTACCGTCTGCAATTTGTCCGCAGGATGAACTGCAAGAGGGGGAACCAATGAGAGACTCGCTGGAGGTGTTTGGTCGGGCACATGTCACTCTCATTTCCCATCACGAAGAAGAATTCACCAGCGGTTCAGCCTGCCACCCCGGATCGACAATAGGGCGTGAAGCCATCCAGCCGTGTTGCGTCCCACTCACAAAAAAGCGACTTGGGAAATGGAGCTCAGGGGCACTGCACTTCCCAAACCTGCAGAGTTCTAAACGATAACTATCGCCCCAAAATATATTGAGGTCAGGCTACGAAGAGGCGCTGAACGCAAGGCAGAACTGCAGGAAACGGATGTCAACGGCTACATCGGAATGGCCCCGATAGCACATGAAAAGCGCCAGAACGTGGACAATGATGCGGTTGGCCAAAAAGGGCGTATGCGTTTTTTCCTGAATATATTCAGGAAAAAACGCATACGCCCTTTTTGGCCAACCAAGCAACCTGGGAGAGCAAATCAGCACTACAAAGAAATCTCTCGCCCCCCCCGGGGCAAAAGGGCCAGGCGAAAAAAGTCTAAAAACCAGAAAGGCAGGACAGGCCACGGAGTCAAGGGAGCCTTGTTAAGCTGATGGGCGGGATGTCAATGGCCAACAGCCAATCTTCACAAGTGTATCCTCTTTCCCAAACCATGTAAAACACAGAACCACAGAGCATAGGGCACTTCCACACATGGGCGTTGACCTTGGGAAAATCAAAAAATCAACCAGACACAGGGACCCCAAAGTTGAGGGCTGCTGTCTTGACAAGAACCTCCACTCCGGTACACGTTTCATATCCCAGGAAAGAGCCAAGTGGACAAAGACGAGTGGACAAGTGGACAAAGACAAGTGCACAAGTGGACAAGTGGTGCTACGTAGGTCCAATGGAGTGTCACTCAGCCATGAAATCCACGTCATGAGGCTGGTAGCAGCATCCTGAGTGGATTTAGGTACGATCATCCTCAGTGAAATAAGTCCCACAAAAAAAGAAACTTATGATATCACTTATCGAGGGAATGTAAAAATCGCTCCCCATGCACTGAATCCCCAAACAGAACAGAGTCACGCTTTTAGAAAACACACTTATGCCTGCTTCAGGGGAAAGGTGAGGTGGGGTGACGCATAAAACTCGAGTTTGAAATGAGCACAGATACCCTTCCGAAAACCGAATATGGAATGGACACGACCTACTCCTTGCTCAATCAACTGGACTCACCAGACCCTGTTCATCGCACAAGTATCTATCCGACTAGTAAGCATCTTAAAAGCTAAGTCTTGATATCTCTGTGTAAGTGCATCAAGTGTGTGTAAAGCGGCCTAAAACCAGCAGGGAAAATCAGCTCAGACCCATTCTGAGGATACATTTCCAACATAAAGAAGAAACAAGCAGGGCAAAACAGAGAGAAATTCTTCCAAAATGCGTTCAGGGACTGGCATGCAACCAGGATTGACCACATCTACAGCCCCAGCGGCAGAAGACATAAGGCTGGACACTCTTGGGGCTGAGACGATTGGTGAGGTTGGGAAAGCAAATGCAGACCCTTAAAAGGAATCCTGCGTGCTCCCCATTCCATGGGTCCCAACTCTCCAGGTTCAACGCAATCTTCCGACAGCGAAAGCACTCATTGGAAACCCAGCGGATGCTACACCGTGGGATCGGGAAAGCTTTCTGAAACTCACCTCAGTTTTCATCTCCTGGTGCTCGTGTTCTCCATTCAGGCCCCCTTACTAACAATCTCCCCACTTGGAGACTCGGCGCCTTTCCATGCCTCTTTCGTACCGTCTGCAATTTGTCCGCAGGATGAACTGCAAGAGGGGGAACCAATGAGAGACTCGCTGGAGGTGTTTGGTCGGGCACATGTCACTCTCATTTCCCATCACGAAGAAGAATTCACCAGCGGTTCAGCCTGCCACCCCGGATCGACAATAGGGCGTGAAGCCATCCAGCCGTGTTGCGTCCCACTCACAAAAAAGCGACTTGGGAAATGGAGCTCAGGGGCACTGCACTTCCCAAACCTGCAGAGTTCTAAACGATAACTATCGCCCCAAAATATATTGAGGTCAGGCTACGAAGAGGCGCAGAACGCAAGGCAGAACTGCAGGAAACGGATGTCAACGGGTACATCGGAATGGCCCCGATAGCACATGAAAAGCGCCAGAACGTGGACAATGATGCGGTTGGCCAAAAAGGGCGTATGCGTTTTTTCCTGAATATATTCAGGAAAAAACGCATACGCCCTTTTTGGCCAACCAAGCAACCTGGGAGAGCAAATCAGCACTACAAAGAAATCTCTCGCCCCCCCCCGGGGCAAAAGGGCCAGGCGAAAAAAGTCTAAAAACCAGAAAGGCAGGACAGGCCACGGAGTCAAGGGAGCCTTGTTAAGCTGATGGGCGGGATGTCAATGGCCAACAGGCAATCTTCACAAGTGTATCCTCTTTCCCAAACCATGGAAAACACAGAACCACAGAGCATAGGGCACTTCCACACATGGGCGTTGACCTTGGGAAAATCAAAAAATCAACCAGACACAGGGACCCCAAAGTTGAGGGCTGCTGTCTTGACAAGAACCTCCACTCCGGTACACGTTTCATATCCCAGGAAAGAGCCAAGTGGACAAAGACGAGTGGACAAGTGGACAAAGACAAGTGGACAAGTGGACAAGTGGTGCTACGTAGGTCCAATGGAGTGTCACTCAGCCATGAAATCCACGTCATGAGGCTGGTAGCAGCATCCTGAGTGGATTTAGGTACGATCATCCTCAGTGAAATAAGTCCCACAAAAAAAGAAACTTATGATATCACTTATCGAGGGAATGTAAACATCGCTCCCCATGCACTGAATCCCCAAACAGAACAGAGTCACGCTTTTAGAAAACACACTTATGCCTGCTTCATGGGAAAGGTGAGGTGGGGTGACGCATAAAACTCGAGTTTGAAATGAGCACAGATACCCTTCCGAAAACCGAATATGGAATGGACACGACCTACTCCTTGCTCAATCAACTGGACTCACCAGACCCTGTTCATCGCACAAGTATCTATCCGACTAGTAAGCATCTTAAAAGCTAAGTCTTGATATCTCTGTGTAAGTGCATCAAGTGTGTGTAAAGCGGCCTAAAACCAGCAGGGAAAATCAGCTCAGACCCATTCTGAGGATACATTTCCAACATAAAGAAGAAACAAGCAGGGCAAAACAGAGAGAACTTCTTCCAAAATGCGTTCAGGGACTGGCATGCAACCAGGATTGACCACATCTACAGCCCCAGCGGCAGAAGACATAAGGCTGGACACTCTTGGGGCTGAGACGATTGGTGAGGTTGGGAAAGCAAATGCAGACCCTTGAAAGGAATCCTGCGTGCTCCCCATTCCATGGGTCCCAACTCTCCAGGTTCAACGCAATCTTCCGACAGCGAAAGCACTCATTGGAAACCCAGCGGATGCTACACCGTGGGATCGGGAAAGCTTTCTGAAACTCACCTCAGTTTTCATCTCCTGGTGCTCGTGTTCTCCATTCAGGCCCCCTTACTAACAATCTCCCCACTTGGAGACTCGGCGCCTTTCCATGCCTCTTTCGTACCGTCTGCAATTTGTCCGCAGGATGAACTGCAAGAGGGGGAACCAATGAGAGACTCGCTGGAGGTGTTTGGTCGGGCACATGTCACTCTCATTTCCCATCACGAAGAAGAATTCACCAGCGGTTCAGCCTGCCACCCCGGATCGACAATAGGGCGTGAAGCCATCCAGCCGTGTTGCGTCCCACTCACAAAAAAGCGACTTGGGAAATGGAGCTCAGGGGCACTGCACTTCCCAAACCTGCAGAGTTCTAAACGATAACTATCGCCCCAAAATATATTGAGGTCAGGCTACGAAGAGGCGTTGAACGCAACGCAGAACTGCAGGAAACGGATGTCAACGGCTACATCGGAATGGCCCCGATAGCACATGAAAAGCGCCAGAACGTGGACAATGATGCGGTTGGCCAAAAAGGGCGTATGCGTTTTTTCCTGAATATATTCAGGAAAAAACGCATACGCCCTTTTTGGCCAACCAAGCAACCTGGGAGAGCAAATCAGCACTACAAAGAAATCTCTCGCCCCCCCCGGGGCAAAAGGGCCAGGCGAAAAAAGTCTAAAAACCAGAAAGGCAGGACAGGCCACGGAGTCAAGGGAGCCTTGTTAAGCTGATGGGCGGGATGTCAATGGCCAACAGCCAATCTTCACAAGTGTATCCTCTTTCCCAAACCATGGAAAACACAGAACCACAGAGCATAGGGCACTTCCACACATGGGCGTTGACCTTGGGAAAATCAAAAAATCAACCAGACACAGGGACCCCAAAGTTGAGGGCTGCTGTCTTGACAAGAACCTCCACTCCGGTACACGTTTCATATCCCAGGAAAGAGCCAAGTGGACAAAGACGAGTGGACAAGTGGACAAAGACAAGTGCACAAGTGGACAAGTGGTGCTACGTAGGTCCAATGGAGTGTCACTCAGCCATGAAATCCACGTCATGAGGCTGGTAGCAGCATCCTGAGTGGATTTAGGTACGATCATCCTCAGTGAAATAAGTCCCACAAAAAAAGAAACTTATGATATCACTTATCGAGGGAATGTAAAAATCGCTCCCCATGCACTGAATCCCCAAACAGAACAGAGTCACGCTTTTAGAAAACACACTTATGCCTGCTTCAGGGGAAAGGTGAGGTGGGGTGACGCATAAAACTCGAGTTTGAAATGAGCACAGATACCCTTCCGAAAACCGAATATGGAATGGACACGACCTACTCCTTGCTCAATCAACTGGACTCACCAGACCCTGTTCATCGCACAAGTATCTATCCGAGTAGTAAGCATCTTAAAAGCTAAGTCTTGATATCTCTGTGTAAGTGCATCAAGTGTGTGTAAAGCGGCCTAAAACCAGCAGGGAAAATCAGCTCAGACCCATTCTGAGGATACATTTCCAACATAAAGAAGAAACAAGCAGGGCAAAACAGAGAGAAATTCTTCCAAAATGCGTTCAGGGACTGGCATGCAACCAGGATTGACCACATCTACAGCCCCAGCGGCAGAAGACATAAGGCTGGACACTCTTGGGGCTGAGACGATTGGTGAGGTTGGGAAAGCAAATGCAGACCCTTAAAAGGAATCCTGCGTGCTCCCCATTCCATGGGTCCCAACTCTCCAGGTTCAACGCAATCTTCCGACAGCGAAAGCACTCATTGGAAACCCAGCGGATGCTACACCGTGGGATCGGGAAAGCTTTCTGAAACTCACCTCAGTTTTCATCTCCTGGTGCTCGTGTTCTCCATTCAGGCCCCCTTACTAACAATCTCCCCACTTGGAGACTCGGCGCCTTTCCATGCCTCTTTCGTACCGTCTGCAATTTGTCCGCAGGATGAACTGCAAGAGGGGGAACCAATGAGAGACTCGCTGGAGGTGTTTGGTCGGGCACATGTCACTCTCATTTCCCATCACGAAGAAGAATTCACCAGCGGTTCAGCCTGCCACCCCGGATCGACAATAGGGCGTGAAGCCATCCAGCCGTGTTGCGTCCCACTCACAAAAAAGCGACTTGGGAAATGGAGCTCAGGGGCACTGCACTTCCCAAACCTGCAGAGTTCTAAACGATAACTATCGCCCCAAAATATATTGAGGTCAGGCTACGAAGAGGCGCTGAACGCAAGGCAGAACTGCAGGAAACGGATGTCAACGGGTACATCGGAATGGCCCCGATAGCACATGAAAAGCGCCAGAACGTGGACAATGATGCGGTTGGCCAAAAAGGGCGTATGCGTTTTTTCCTGAATATATTCAGGAAAAAACGCATACGCCCTTTTTGGCCAACCAAGCAACCTGGGAGAGCAAATCAGCACTACAAAGAAATCTCTCGCCCCCCCCGGGGCAAAAGGGCCAGGCGAAAAAAGTCTAAAAACCAGAAAGGCAGGACAGGCCACGGAGTCAAGGGAGCCTTGTTAAGCTGATGGGCGGGATGTCAATGGCCAACAGCCAATCTTCACAAGTGTATCCTCTTTCCCAAACCATGGAAAACACAGAACCACAGAGCATAGGGCACTTCCACACATGGGCGTTGACCTTGGGAAAATCAAAAAATCAACCAGACACAGGGACCCCAAAGTTGAGGGCTGCTGTCTTGACAAGAACCTCCACTCCGGTACACGTTTCATATCCCAGGAAAGAGCCAAGTGGACAAAGACGAGTGGACAAGTGGACAAAGACAAGTGGACAACTGGACAAGTGGTGCTACGTAGGTCCAATGGAGTGTCATTCAGCCATGAAATCCACGTCATGAGGCTGGTAGCAGCATCCTGAGTGGATTTAGGTACGATCATCCTCAGTGAAATAAGTCCCACAAAAAAAGAAACTTATGATATCACTTATCGAGGGAATGTAAAAATCGCTCCCCATGCACTGAATCCCCAAACAGAACAGAGTCACGCTTTTAGAAAACACACTTATGCCTGCTTCATGGGAAAGGTGAGGTGGGGTGACGCATAAAACTCGAGTTTGAAATGAGCACAGATACCCTTCCGAAAACCGAATATGGAATGGACACGACCTACTCCTTGCTCAATCAACTGGACTCACCAGACCCTGTTCATCGCACAAGTATCTATCCGACTAGTAAGCATCTTAAAAGCTAAGTCTTGATATCTCTGTGTAAGTGCATCAAGTGTGTGTAAAGCGGCCTAAAACCAGCAGGGAAAATCAGCTCAGACCCATTCTGAGGATACATTTCCAACATAAAGAAGAAACAAGCAGGGCAAAACAGAGAGAACTTCTTCCAAAATGCGTTCAGGGACTGGCATGCAACCAGGATTGACCACATCTACAGCCCCAGCGGCAGAAGACATAAGGCTGGACACTCTTGGGGCTGAGACGATTGGTGAGGTTGGGAAAGCAAATGCAGACCCTTGAAAGGAATCCTGCGTGCTCCCCATTCCATGGGTCCCAACTCTCCAGGTTCAACGCAATCTTCCGACAGCGAAAGCACTCATTGGAAACCCAGCGGATGCTACACCGTGGGATCGGGAAAGCTTTCTGAAACTCACCTCAGTTTTCATCTCCTGGTGCTCGTGTTCTCCATTCAGGCCCCCTTACTAACAATCTCCCCACTTGGAGACTCGGCGCCTTTCCATGCCTCTTTCGTACCGTCTGCAATTTGTCCGCAGGATGAACTGCAAGAGGGGGAACCAATGAGAGACTCGCTGGAGGTGTTTGGTCGGGCACATGTCACTCTCATTTCCCATCACGAAGAAGAATTCACCAGAGGTTCAGCCTGCCACCCCGGATCGACAATAGGGCGTGAAGCCATCCAGCCGTGTTGCGTCCCACTCACAAAAAAGCGACTTGGGAAATGGAGCTCAGGGGCACTGCACTTCCCAAACCTGCAGAGTTCTAAACGATAACTATCGCCCCAAAATATATTGAGGTCAGGCTACGAAGAGGCGTTGAACGCAACGCAGAACTGCAGGAAACGGATGTCAACGGCTACATCGGAATGGCCCCGATAGCACATGAAAAGCGCCAGAACGTGGACAATGATGCGGTTGGCCAAAAAGGGCGTATGCGTTTTTTCCTGAATATATTCAGGAAAAAACGCATACGCCCTTTTTGGCCAACCAAGCAACCTGGGAGAGCAAATCAGCACTACAAAAAATCTCTCGGCCCCCCCGGGGCAAAAGGGCCAGGCGAAAAAAGTCTAAAAACCAGAAAGGCAGGACAGGCCACGGAGTCAAGGGAGCCTTGTTAAGCTGATGGGCGGGATGTCAATGGCCAACAGCCAATCTTCACAAGTGTATCCTCTTTCCCAAACCATGTAAAACACAGAACCACAGAGCATAGGGCACTTCCACACATGGGCGTTGACCTTGGGAAAATCAAAAAATCAACCAGACACAGGGACCCCAAAGTTGAGGGCTGCTGTCTTGACAAGAACCTCCACTCCGGTACACGTTTCATATCCCAGGAAAGAGCCAAGTGGACAAAGACGAGTGGACAAGTGGACAAAGACAAGTGGACAAGTGGGCAAGTGGTGCTACGTAGGTCCAATGGAGTGTCACTCAGCCATGAAATCCACGTCATGAGGCTGGTAGCAGCATCCTGAGTGGATTTAGGTACGATCATCCTCAGTGAAATAAGTCCCACAAAAAAAGAAACTTATGATATCACTTATCGAGGGAATGTAAAAATCGCTCCCCATGCACTGAATCCCCAAACAGAACAGAGTCACGCTTTTAGAAAACACACTTATGCCTGCTTCATGGGAAAGGTGAGGTGGGGTGACGCATAAAACTCGAGTTTGAAATGAGCACAGATACCCTTCCGAAAACCGAATATGGAATGGACACGACCTACTCCTTGCTCAATCAACTGGACTCACCAGACCCTGTTCATCGCACAAGTATCTATCCGACTAGTAAGCATCTTAAAAGCTAAGTCTTGATATCTCTGTGTAAGTGCATCAAGTGTGTGTAAAGCGGCCTAAAACCAGCAGGGAAAATCAGCTCAGACCCATTCTGAGGATACATTTCCAACATAAAGAAGAAACAAGCAGGGCAAAACAGAGAGAAATTCTTCCAAAATGCGTTCAGGGACTGGCATGCAACCAGGATTGACCACATCTACAGCCCCAGCGGCAGAAGACATAAGGCTGGACACTCTTGGGGCTGAGACGATTGGTGAGGTTGGGAAAGCAAATGCAGACCCTTGAAAGGAATCCTGCGTGCTCCCCATTCCATGGGTCCCAACTCTCCAGGTTCAACGCAATCTTCCGACAGCGAAAGCACTCATTGGAAACCCAGCGGATGCTACACCGTGGGATCGGGAAAGCTTTCTGAAACTCACCTCAGTTTTCATCTCCTGGTGCTCGTGTTCTCCATTCAGGCCCCCTTACTAACAATCTCCCCACTTGGAGACTCGGCGCCTTTCCATGCCTCTTTCGTACCGTCTGCAATTTGTCCGCAGGATGAACTGCAAGAGGGGGAACCAATGAGAGACTCGCTGGAGGTGTTTGGTCGGGCACATGTCACTCTCATTTCCCATCACGAAGAAGAATTCACCAGCGGTTCAGCCTGCCACCCCGGATCGACAATAGGGCGTGAAGCCATCCAGCCGTGTTGCGTCCCACTCACAAAAAAGCGACTTGGGAAATGGAGCTCAGGGGCACTGCACTTCCGAAACCTGCAGAGTTCTAAACGATAACTATCGCCCCAAAATATATTGAGGTCAGGCTACGAAGAGGCGCTGAACGCAAGGCAGAACTGCAGGAAACGGATGTCAACGGGTACATCGGAATGGCCCCGATAGCACATGAAAAGCGCCAGAACGTGGACAATGATGCGGTTGGCCAAAAAGGGCGTATGCGTTTTTTCCTGAATATATTCAGGAAAAAACGCATACGCCCTTTTTGGCCAACCAAGCAACCTGGGAGAGCAAATCAGCACTACAAAGAAATCTCTCGCCACCCCCCCCGGGGCAAAAGGGCCAGGCGAAAAAAGTCTAAAAACCAGAAAGGCAGGACAGGCCACGGAGTCAAGGGAGCCTTGTTAAGCTGATGGGCGGGATGTCAATGGCCAACAGCCAATCTTCACAAGTGTATCCTCTTTCCCAAACCATGTAAAACACAGAACCACAGAGCATAGGGCACTTCCACACATGGGCGTTGACCTTGGGAAAATCAAAAAATCAACCAGACACAGGGACCCCAAAGTTGAGGGCTGCTGTCTTGACAAGAACCTCCACTCCGGTACACGTTTCATATCCCAGGAAAGAGCCAAGTGGACAAAGACGAGTGGACAAGTGGACAAAGACAAGTGGACAAGTGGACAAGTGGTGCTACGTAGGTCCAATGGAGTGTCACTCAGCCATGAAATCCACGTCATGAGGCTGGTAGCAGCATCCTGAGTGGATTTAGGTACGATCATCCTCAGTGAAATAAGTCCCACAAAAAAAGAAACTTATGATATCACTTATCGAGGGAATGTAAAAATCGCTCCCCATGCACTGAATCCCCAAACAGAACAGAGTCACGCTTTTAGAAAACACACTTATGCCTGCTTCAGGGGAAAGGTGAGGTGGGGTGACGCATAAAACTCGAGTTTGAAATGAGCACAAATACCCTTCCGAAAACCGAATATGGAATGGACACGACCTACTCCTTGCTCAATCAACTGGACTCACCAGACCCTGTTCATCGCACAAGTATCTATCCGACTAGTAAGCATCTTAAAAGCTAAGTCTTGATATCTCTGTGTAAGTGCATCAAGTGTGTGTAAAGCGGCCTAAAACCAGCAGGGAAAATCAGCTCAGACCCATTCTGAGGATACATTTCCAACATAAAGAAGAAACAAGCAGGGCAAAACAGAGAGAACTTCTTCCAAAATGCGTTCAGGGACTGGCATGCAACCAGGATTGACCACATCTACAGCCCCAGCGGCAGAAGACATAAGGCTGGACACTCTTGGGGCTGAGACGATTGGTGAGGTTGGGAAAGCAAATGCAGACCCTTGAAAGGAATCCTGCGTGCTCCCCATTCCATGGGTCCCAACTCTCCAGGTTCAACGCAATCTTCCGACAGCGAAAGCACTCATTGGAAACCCAGCGGATGCTACACCGTGGGATCGGGAAAGCTTTCTGAAACTCACCTGAGTTTTCATCTCCTGGTGCTCGTGTTCTCCATTCAGGCCCCCTTACTAACAATCTCCCCACTTGGAGACTCGGCGCCTTTCCATGCCTCTTTCGTACCGTCTGCAATTTGTCCGCAGGATGAACTGCAAGAGGGGGAACCAATGAGAGACTCGCTGGAGGTGTTTGGTCGGGCACATGTCACTCTCATTTCCCATCACGAAGAAGAATTCACCAGCGGTTCAGCCTGCCACCCCGGATCGACAATAGGGCGTGAAGCCATCCAGCCGTGTTGCGTCCCACTCACAAAAAAGCGACTTGGGAAATGGAGCTCAGGGGCACTGCACTTCCCAAACCTGCAGAGTTCTAAACGATAACTATCGCCCCAAAATATATTGAGGTCAGGCTACGAAGAGGCGCTGAACGCAAGGCAGAACTGCAGGAAACGGATGTCAACGGCTACATCGGAATGGCCCCGATAGCACATGAAAAGCGCCAGAACGTGGACAATGATGCGGTTGGCCAAAAAGGGCGTATGCGTTTTTTCCTGAATATATTCAGGAAAAAACGCATACGCCCTTTTTGGCCAACCAAGCAACCTGGGAGAGCAAATCAGCACTACAAAGAAATCTCTCGCCCCCCCCGGGGCAAAAGGGCCAGGCGAAAAAAGTCTAAAAACCAGAAAGGCAGGACAGGCCACGGAGTCAAGGGAGCCTTGTTAAGCTGATGGGCGGGATGTCAATGGCCAACAGCCAATCTTCACAAGTGTATCCTCTTTCCCAAACCATGGAAAACACAGAACCACAGAGCATAGGGCACTTCCACACATGGGCGTTGACCTTGGGAAAATGAAAAAATCAACCAGACACAGGGACCCCAAAGTTGAGGGCTGCTGTCTTGACAAGAACCTCCACTCCGGTACACGTTTCATATCCCAGGAAAGAGCCAAGTGGACAAAGACGAGTGGACAAGTGGACAAAGACAAGTGCACAAGTGGACAAGTGGTGCTACGTAGGTCCAATGGAGTGTCACTCAGCCATGAAATCCACGTCATGAGGCTGGTAGCAGCATCCTGAGTGGATTTAGGTACGATCATCCTCAGTGAAATAAGTCCCACAAAAAAAGAAACTTATGATATCACTTATCGAGGGAATGTAAAAATCGCTCCCCATGCACGGAATCCCCAAACAGAACAGAGTCACGCTTTTAGAAAACACACTTATGCCTGCTTCAGGGGAAAGGTGAGGTGGGGTGACGCATAAAACTCGAGTTTGGAATGAGCACACATACCCTTCCGAAAACCGAATATGGAATGGACACGACCTACTCCTTGCTCAATCAACTGGACTCACCAGACCCTGTTCATCGCACAAGTATCTATCCGACTAGTAAGCATCTTAAAAGCTAAGTCTTGATATCTCTGTGTAAGTGCATCAAGTGTGTGTAAAGCGGCCTAAAACCAGCAGGGAAAATCAGCTCAGACCCATTCTGAGGATACATTTCCAACATAAAGAAGAAACAAGCAGGGCAAAACAGAGAGAAATTCTTCCAAAATGCGTTCAGGGACTGGCATGCAACCAGGATTGACCACATCTACAGCCCCAGCGGCAGAAGACATAAGGCTGGACACTCTTGGGGCTGAGACGATTGGTGAGGTTGGGAAAGCAAATGCAGACCCTTGAAAGGAATCCTGCGTGCTCCCCATTCCATGGGTCCCAACTCTCCAGGTTCAACGCAATCTTCCGACAGCGAAAGCACTCATTGGAAACCCAGCGGATGCTACACCGTGGGATCGGGAAAGCTTTCTGAAACTCACCTCAGTTTTCATCTCCTGGTGCTCGTGTTCTCCATTCAGGCCCCCTTACTAACAATCTCCCCACTTGGAGACTCGGCGCCTTTCCATGCCTCTTTCGTACCGTCTGCAATTTGTCCGCAGGATGAACTGCAAGAGGGGGAACCAATGAGAGACTCGCTGGAGGTGTTTGGTCGGGCACATGTCACTCTCATTTCCCATCACGAAGAAGAATTCACCAGCGGTTCAGCCTGCCACCCCGGATCGACAATAGGGCGTGAAGCCATCCAGCCGTGTTGCGTCCCACTCACAAAAAAGCGACTTGGGAAATGGAGCTCAGGGGCACTGCACTTCCCAAACCTGCAGAGTTCTAAACGATAACTATCGCCCCAAAATATATTGAGGTCAGGCTACGAAGAGGCGCTGAACGCAAGGCAGAACTGCAGGAAACGGATGTCAACGGGTACATCGGAATGGCCCCGATAGCACATGAAAAGCGCCAGAACGTGGACAATGATGCGGTTGGCCAAAAAGGGCGTATGCGTTTTTTCCTGAATATATTCAGGAAAAAACGCATACGCCCTTTTTGGCCAACCAAGCAACCTGGGAGAGCAAATCAGCACTACAAAGAAATCTCTCGCCCACCCCCGGGGCAAAAGGGCCAGGCGAAAAAAGTCTAAAAACCAGAAAGGCAGGACAGGCCACGGAGTCAAGGGAGCCTTGTTAAGCTGATGGGCGGGATGTCAATGGCCAACAGCCAATCTTCACAAGTGTATCCTCTTTCCCAAACCATGTAACACACAGAACCACAGAGCATAGGGCACTTCCACACATGGGCGTTGACCTTGGGAAAATGAAAAAATCAACCAGACACAGGGACCCCAAAGTTGAGGGCTGCTGTCTTGACAAGAACCTCCACTCCGGTACACGTTTCATATCCCAGGAAAGAGCCAAGTGGACAAAGACGAGTGGACAAGTGGACAAAGACAAGTGCACAAGTGGACAAGTGGTGCTACGTAGGTCCAATGGAGTGTCACTCAGCCATGAAATCCACGTCATGAGGCTGGTAGCAGCATCCTGAGTGGATTTAGGTACGATCATCCTCAGTGAAATAAGTCCCACAAAAAAAGAAACTTATGATATCACTTATCGAGGGAATGTAAAAATCGCTCCCCATGCACGGAATCCCCAAACAGAACAGAGTCACGCTTTTAGAAAACACACTTATGCCTGCTTCAGGGGAAAGGTGAGGTGGGGTGACGCATAAAACTCGAGTTTGGAATGAGCACACATACCCTTCCGAAAACCGAATATGGAATGGACACGACCTACTCCTTGCTCAATCAACTGGACTCACCAGACCCTGTTCATCGCACAAGTATCTATCCGACTAGTAAGCATCTTAAAAGCTAAGTCTTGATATCTCTGTGTAAGTGCATCAAGTGTGTGTAAAGCGGCCTAAAACCAGCAGGGAAAATCAGCTCAGACCCATTCTGAGGATACATTTCCAACATAAAGAAGAAACAAGCAGGGCAAAACAGAGAGAAATTCTTCCAAAATGCGTTCAGGGACTGGCATGCAACCAGGATTGACCACATCTACAGCCCCAGCGGCAGAAGACATAAGGCTGGACACTCTTGGGGCTGAGACGTTTGGTGAGGTTGGGAAAGCAAATGCAGACCCTTGAAAGGAATCCTGCGTGCTCCCCATTCCATGGGTCCCAACTCTCCAGGTTCAACGCAATCTTCCGACAGCGAAAGCACTCATTGGAAACCCAGCGGATGCTACACCGTGGGATCGGGAAAGCTTTCTGAAACTCACCTCAGTTTTCATCTCCTGGTGCTCGTGTTCTCCATTCAGGCCCCCTTACTAACAATCTCCCCACTTGGAGACTCGGCGCCTTTCCATGCCTCTTTCGTACCGTCTGCAATTTGTCCGCAGGATGAACTGCAAGAGGGGGAACCAATGAGAGACTCGCTGGAGGTGTTTGGTCGGGCACATGTCACTCTCATTTCCCATCACGAAGAAGAATTCACCAGCGGTTCAGCCTGCCACCCCGGATCGACAATAGGGCGTGAAGCCATCCAGCCGTGTTGCGTCCCACTCACAAAAAAGCGACTTGGGAAATGGAGCTCAGGGGCACTGCACTTCCCAAACCTGCAGAGTTCTAAACGATAACTATCGCCCCAAAATATATTGAGGTCAGGCTACGAAGAGGCGCTGAACGCAAGGCAGAACTGCAGGAAACGGATGTCAACGGCTACATCGGAATGGCCCCGATAGCACATGAAAAGCGCCAGAACGTGGACAATGATGCGGTTGGCCAAAAAGGGCGTATGCGTTTTTTCCTGAATATATTCAGGAAAAAACGCATACGCCCTTTTTGGCCAACCAAGCAACCTGGGAGAGCAAATCAGCACTACAAAGAAATCTCTCGCCCACCCCCGGGGCAAAAGGGCCAGGCGAAAAAAGTCTAAAAACCAGAAAGGCAGGACAGGCCACGGAGTCAAGGGAGCCTTGTTAAGCTGATGGGCGGGATGTCAATGGCCAACAGCCAATCTTCACAAGTGTATCCTCTTTCCCAAACCATGTAACACACAGAACCACAGAGCATAGGGCACTTCCACACATGGGCGTTGACCTTGGGAAAATCAAAAAATCAACCAGACACAGGGACCCCAAAGTTGAGGGCTGCTGTCTTGACAAGAACCTCCACTCCGGTACACGTTTCATATCCCAGGAAAGAGCCAAGTGGACAAAGACGAGTGGACAAGTGGACAAGTGGTGCTACGTAGGTCGAATGGAGTGTCACTCAGCCATGAAATCCACGTCATGAGGCTGGTAGCAGCATCCTGAGTGGATTTAGGTACGATCATCCTCAGTGAAATAAGTCCCACAAAAAAAGAAACTTATGATATCACTTATCGAGGGAATGTAAAAATCGCTCCCCATGCACTGAATCCCCAAACAGAACAGAGTCACGCTTTTAGAAAACACACTTATGCCTGCTTCAGGGGAAAGGTGAGGTGGGGTGACGCATAAAACTCGAGTTTGAAATGAGCACACATACCCTTCCGAAAACCGAATATGGAATGGACACGACCTACTCCTTGCTCAATCAACTGGACTCACCAGACCCTGTTCATCGCACAAGTATCTATCCGACTAGTAAGCATCTTAAAAGCTAAGTCTTGATATCTCTGTGTAAGTGCATCAAGTGTGTGTAAAGCGGCCTAAAACCAGCAGGGAAAATCAGCTCAGACCCATTCTGAGGATACATTTCCAACATAAAGAAGAAACAAGCAGGGCAAAACAGAGAGAAATTCTTCCAAAATGCGTTCAGGGACTGGCATGCAACCAGGATTGACCACATCTACAGCCCCAGCGGCAGAAGACATAAGGCTGGACACTCTTGGGGCTGAGACGATTGGTGAGGTTGGGAAAGCAAATGCAGACCCTTGAAAGGAATCCTGCGTGCTCCCCATTCCATGGGTCCCAACTCTCCAGGTTCAACGCAATCTTCCGACAGCGAAAGCACTCATTGGAAACCCAGCGGATGCTACACCGTGGGATCGGGAAAGCTTTCTGAAACTCACCTCAGTTTTCATCTCCTGGTGCTCGTGTTCTCCATTCAGGCCCCCTTACTAACAATCTCCCCACTTGGAGACTCGGCGCCTTTCCATGCCTCTTTCGTACCGTCTGCAATTTGTCCGCAGGATGAACTGCAAGAGGGGGAACCAATGAGAGACTCGCTGGAGGTGTTTGGTCGGGCACATGTCACTCTCATTTCCCATCACGAAGAAGAATTCACCAGCGGTTCAGCCTGCCACCCCGGATCGACAATAGGGCGTGAAGCCATCCAGCCGTGTTGCGTCCCACTCACAAAAAAGCGACTTGGGAAATGGAGCTCAGGGGCACTGCACTTCCCAAACCTGCAGAGTTCTAAACGATAACTATCGCCCCAAAATATATTGAGGTCAGGCTACGAAGAGGCGCTGAACGCAAGGCAGAACTGCAGGAAACGGATGTCAACGGCTACATCGGAATGGCCCCGATAGCACATGAAAAGCGCCAGAACGTGGACAATGATGCGGTTGGCCAAAAAGGGCGTATGCGTTTTTTCCTGAATATATTCAGGAAAAAACGCATACGCCCTTTTTGGCCAACCAAGCAACCTGGGAGAGCAAATCAGCACTACAAAGAAATCTCTCGCCCCCCCCCCGGGGCAAAAGGGCCAGGCGAAAAAAGTCTAAAAACCAGAAAGGCAGGACAGGCCACGGAGTCAAGGGAGCCTTGTTAAGCTGATGTGCGGGATGTCAATGGCCAACAGCCAATCTTCACAAGTGTATCCTCTTTCCCAAACCATGGAAAACACAGAACCACAGAGCATAGGGCACTTCCACACATGGGCGTTGACCTTGGGAAAATCAAAAAATCAACCAGACACAGGGACCCCAAAGTTGAGGGCTGCTGTCTTGACAAGAACCTCCACTCCGGTACACGTTTCATATCCCAGGAAAGAGCCAAGTGGACAAAGACGAGTGGACAAGTGGACAAAGACAAGTGCACAAGTGGACAAGTGGTGCTACGTAGGTCCAATGGAGTGTCACTCAGCCATGAAATCCACGTCATGAGGCTGGTAGCAGCATCCTGAGTGGATTTAGGTACGATCATCCTCAGTGAAATAAGTCCCACAAAAAAAGAAACTTATGATATCACTTATCGAGGGAATGTAAAAATCGCTCCCCATGCACTGAATCCCCAAACAGAACAGAGTCACGCTTTTAGAAAACACACTTATGCCTGCTTCAGGGGAAAGGTGAGGTGGGGTGACGCATAAAACTCGAGTTTGAAATGAGCACAGATACCCTTCCGAAAACCGAATATGGAATGGACACGACCTACTCCTTGCTCAATCAACTGGACTCACCAGACCCTGTTCATCGCACAAGTATCTATCCGACTAGTAAGCATCTTAAAAGCTAAGTCTTGATATCTCTGTGTAAGTGCATCAAGTGTGTGTAAAGCGGCCTAAAACCAGCAGGGAAAATCAGCTCAGACCCATTCTGAGGATACATTTCCAACATAAAGAAGAAACAAGCAGGGCAAAACAGAGAGAAATTCTTCCAAAATGCGTTCAGGGACTGGCATGCAACCAGGATTGACCACATCTACAGCCACAGCGGCAGAAGACATAAGGCTGGACACTCTTGGGGCTGAGACGATTGGTGAGGTTGGGAAAGCAAATGCAGACCCTTGAAAGGAATCCTGCGTGCTCCCCATTCCATGGGTCCCAACTCTCCAGGTTCAACGCAATCTTCCGACAGCGAAAGCACTCATTGGAAACCCAGCGGATGCTACACCGTGGGATCGGGAAAGCTTTCTGAAACTCACCTCAGTTTTCATCTCCTGGTGCTCGTGTTCTCCATTCAGGCCCCCTTACTAACAATCTCCCCACTTGGAGACTCGGCGCCTTTCCATGCCTCTTTCGTACCGTCTGCAATTTGTCCGCAGGATGAACTGCAAGAGGGGGAACCAATGAGAGACTCGCTGGAGGTGTTTGGTCGGGCACATGTCACTCTCATTTCCCATCACGAAGAAGAATTCACCAGCGGTTCAGCCTGCCACCCCGGATCGACAATAGGGCGTGAAGCCATCCAGCCGTGTTGCGTCCCACTCACAAAAAAGCGACTTGGGAAATGGAGCTCAGGGGCACTGCACTTCCCAAACCTGCAGAGTTCTAAACGATAACTATCGCCCCAAAATATATTGAGGTCAGGCTACGAAGAGGCGTTGAACGCAACGCAGAACTGCAGGAAACGGATGTCAACGGGTACATCGGAATGGCCCCGATAGCACATGAAAAGCGCCAGAACGTGGACAATGATGCGGTTGGCCAAAAAGGGCGTATGCGTTTTTTCCTGAATATATTCAGGAAAAAACGCATACGCCCTTTTTGGCCAACCAAGCAACCTGGGAGAGCAAATCAGCACTACAAAGAAATCTCTCGCCCCCCCCCCGGGGCAAAAGGGCCAGGCGAAAAAAGTCTAAAAACCAGAAAGGCAGGACAGGCCACGGAGTCAAGGGAGCCTTGTTAAGCTGATGGGCGGGATGTCAATGGCCAACAGCCAATCTTCACAAGTGTATCCTCTTTCCCAAACCATGGAAAACACAGAACCACAGAGCATAGGGCACTTCCACACATGGGCGTTGACCTTGGGAAAATCAAAAAATCAACCAGACACAGGGACCCCAAAGTTGAGGGCTGCTGTCTTGACAAGAACCTCCACTCCGGTACACGTTTCATATCCCAGGAAAGAGCCAAGTGGACAAAGACGAGTGGACAAGTGGACAAAGACAAGTGGACAAGTGGTGCTACGTAGGTCCAATGGAGTGTCACTCAGCCATGAAATCCACGTCATGAGGCTGGTAGCAGCATCCTGAGGGGATTTAGGTACGATCATCCTCAGTGAAATAAGTCCCACAAAAAAAGAAACTTATGATATCACTTATCGAGGGAATGTAAAAATCGCTCCCCATGCACTGAATCCCCAAACAGAACAGAGTCACGCTTTTAGAAAACACACTTATGCCTGCTTCAGGGGAAAGGTGAGGTGGGGTGACGCATAATACTCGAGTTTGAAATGAGCACAGATACCCTTCCGAAAACCGAATATGGAATGGACACGACCTACTCCTTGCTCAATCAACTGGACTCACCAGACCCTGTTCATCGCACAAGTATCTATCCGACTAGTAAGCATCTTAAAAGCTAAGTCTTGATATCTCTGTGTAAGTGCATCAAGTGTGTGTAAAGCGGCCTAAAACCAGCAGGGAAAATCAGCTCAGACCCATTCTGAGGATACATTTCCAACATAAAGAAGAAACAAGCAGGGCAAAACAGAGAGAACTTCTTCCAAAATGCGTTCAGGGACTGGCATGCAACCAGGATTGACCACATCTACAGCCCCAGCGGCAGAAGACATAAGGCTGGACACTCTTGGGGCTGAGACGATTGGTGAGGTTGGGAAAGCAAATGCAGACCCTTGAAAGGAATCCTGCGTGCTCCCCATTCCATGGGTCCCAACTCTCCAGGTTCAACGCAATCTTCCGACAGCGAAAGCACTCATTGGAAACCCAGCGGATGCTACACCGTGGGATCGGGAAAGCTTTCTGAAACTCACCTCAGTTTTCATCTCCTGGTGCTCGTGTTCTCCATTCAGGCCCCCTTACTAACAATCTCCCCACTTGGAGACTCGGCGCCTTTCCATGCCTCTTTCGTACCGTCTGCAATTTGTCCGCAGGATGAACTGCAAGAGGGGGAACCAATGAGAGACTCGCTGGAGGTGTTTGGTCGGGCACATGTCACTCTCATTTCCCATCACGAAGAAGAATTCACCAGCGGTTCAGCCTGCCACCCCGGATCGACAATAGGGCGTGAAGCCATCCAGCCGTGTTGCGTCCCACTCACAAAAAAGCGACTTGGGAAATGGAGCTCAGGGGCACTGCACTTCCGAAACCTGCAGAGTTCTAAACGATAACTATCGCCCCAAAATATATTGAGGTCAGGCTACGAAGAGGCGCTGAACGCAAGGCAGAACTGCAGGAAACGGATGTCAACGGGTACATCGGAATGGCCCGGATAGCACATGAAAAGCGCCAGAACGTGGACAATGATGCGGTTGGCCAAAAAGGGCGTATGCGTTTTTTCCTGAATATATTCAGGAAAAAACGCATACGCCCTTTTTGGCCAACCAAGCAACCTGGGAGAGCAAATCAGCACTACAAAGAAATCTCTCGCCCCCCCCGGGGCAAAAGGGCCAGGCGAAAAAAGTCTAAAAACCAGAAAGGCAGGACAGGCCACGGAGTCAAGGGAGCCTTGTTAAGCTGATGGGCGGGATGTCAATGGCCAACAGCCAATCTTCACAAGTGTATCCTCTTTCCCAAACCATGTAAAACACAGAACCACAGAGCATAGGGCACTTCCACACATGGGCGTTGACCTTGGGAAAATCAAAAAATCAACCAGACACAGGGACCCCAAAGTTGAGGGCTGCTGTCTTGACAAGAACCTCCACTCCGGTACACGTTTCATATCCCAGGAAAGAGCCAAGTGGACAAAGACGAGTGGACAAGTGGACAAAGACAAGTGCACAAGTGGACAAGTGGTGCTACGTAGGTCCAATGGAGTGTCACTCAGCCATGAAATCCACGTCATGAGGCTGGTAGCAGCATCCTGAGTGGATTTAGGTACGATCATCCTCAGTGAAATAAGTCCCACAAAAAAAGAAACTTATGATATCACTTATCGAGGGAATGTAAAAATCGCTCCCCATGCACTGAATCCCCAAACAGAACAGAGTCACGCTTTTAGAAAACACACTTATGCCTGCTTCAGGGGAAAGGTGAGGTGGGGTGACGCATAAAACTCGAGTTTGAAATGAGCACAGATACCCTTCCGAAAACCGAATATGGAATGGACACGACCTACTCCTTGCTCAATCAACTGGACTCACCAGACCCTGTTCATCGCACAAGTATCTATCCGACTAGTAAGCATCTTAAAAGCTAAGTCTTGATATCTCTGTGTAAGTGCATCAAGTGTGTGTAAAGCGGCCTAAAACCAGCAGGGAAAATCAGCTCAGACCCATTCTGAGGATACATTTCCAACATAAAGAAGAAACAAGCAGGGCAAAACAGAGAGAAATTCTTCCAAAATGCGTTCAGGGACTGGCATGCAACCAGGATTGACCACATCTACAGCCCCAGCGGCAGAAGACATAAGGCTGGACACTCTTGGGGCTGAGACGATTGGTGAGGTTGGGAAAGCAAATGCAGACCCTTAAAAGGAATCCTGCGTGCTCCCCATTCCATGGGTCCCAACTCTCCAGGTTCAACGCAATCTTCCGACAGCGAAAGCACTCATTGGAAACCCAGCGGATGCTACACCGTGGGATCGGGAAAGCTTTCTGAAACTCACCTCAGTTTTCATCTCCTGGTGCTCGTGTTCTCCATTCAGGCCCCCTTACTAACAATCTCCCCACTTGGAGACTCGGCGCCTTTCCATGCCTCTTTCGTACCGTCTGCAATTTGTCCGCAGGATGAACTGCAAGAGGGGGAACCAATGAGAGACTCGCTGGAGGTGTTTGGTCGGGCACATGTCACTCTCATTTCCCATCACGAAGAAGAATTCACCAGCGGTTCAGCCTGCCACCCCGGATCGACAATAGGGCGTGAAGCCATCCAGCCGTGTTGCGTCCCACTCACAAAAAAGCGACTTGGGAAATGGAGCTCAGGGGCACTGCACTTCCCAAACCTGCAGAGTTCTAAACGATAACTATCGCCCCAAAATATATTGAGGTCAGGCTACGAAGAGGCGCTGAACGCAAGGCAGAACTGCAGGAAACGGATGTCAACGGGTACATCGGAATGGCCCCGATAGCACATGAAAAGCGCCAGAACGTGGACAATGATGCGGTTGGCCAAAAAGGGCGTATGCGTTTTTTCCTGAATATATTCAGGAAAAAACGCATACGCCCTTTTTGGCCAACCAAGCAACCTGGGAGAGCAAATCAGCACTACAAAGAAATCTCTCGCCCCCCCCCGGGGCAAAAGGGCCAGGCGAAAAAAGTCTAAAAACCAGAAAGGCAGGACAGGCCACGGAGTCAAGGGAGCCTTGTTAAGCTGATGGGCGGGATGTCAATGGCCAACAGCCAATCTTCACAAGTGTATCCTCTTTCCCAAACCATGGAAAACACAGAACCACAGAGCATAGGGCACTTCCACACATGGGCGTTGACCTTGGGAAAATCAAAAAATCAACCAGACACAGGGACCCCAAAGTTGAGGGCTGCTGTCTTGACAAGAACCTCCACTCCGGTACACGTTTCATATCCCAGGAAAGAGCCAAGTGGACAAAGACGAGTGGACAAGTGGACAAAGACAAGTGGACAAGTGGACAAGTGGTGCTACGTAGGTCCAATGGAGTGTCACTCAGCCATGAAATCCACGTCATGAGGCTGGTAGCAGCATCCTGAGTGGATTTAGGTACGATCATCCTCAGTGAAATAAGTCCCACAAAAAAAGAAACTTATGATATCACTTATCGAGGGAATGTAAAAATCGCTCCCCATGCACTGAATCCCCAAACAGAACAGAGTCACGCTTTTAGAAAACACACTTATGCCTGCTTCATGGGAAAGGTGAGGTGGGGTGACGCATAAAACTCGAGTTTGAAATGAGCACAGATACCCTTCCGAAAACCGAATATGGAATGGACACGACCTACTCCTTGCTCAATCAACTGGACTCACCAGACCCTGTTCATCGCACAAGTATCTATCCGACTAGTAAGCATCTTAAAAGCTAAGTCTTGATATCTCTGTGTAAGTGCATCAAGTGTGTGTAAAGCGGCCTAAAACCAGCAGGGAAAATCAGCTCAGACCCATTCTGAGGATACATTTCCAACATAAAGAAGAAACAAGCAGGGCAAAACAGAGAGAACTTCTTCCAAAATGCGTTCAGGGACTGGCATGCAACCAGGATTGACCACATCTACAGCCCCAGCGGCAGAAGACATAAGGCTGGACACTCTTGGGGCTGAGACGATTGGTGAGGTTGGGAAAGCAAATGCAGACCCTTGAAAGGAATCCTGCGTGCTCCCCATTCCATGGGTCCCAACTCTCCAGGTTCAACGCAATCTTCCGACAGCGAAAGCACTCATTGGAAACCCAGCGGATGCTACACCGTGGGATCGGGAAAGCTTTCTGAAACTCACCTCAGTTTTCATCTCCTGGTGCTCGTGTTCTCCATTCAGGCCCCCTTACTAACAATCTCCCCACTTGGAGACTCGGCGCCTTTCCATGCCTCTTTCATACCGTCTGCAATTTGTCCGCAGGATGAACTGCAAGAGGGGGAACCAATGAGAGACTCGCTGGAGGTGTTTGGTCGGGCACATGTCACTCTCATTTCCCATCACGAAGAAGAATTCACCAGCGGTTCAGCCTGCCACCCCGGATCGACAATAGGGCGTGAAGCCATCCAGCCGTGTTGCGTCCCACTCACAAAAAAGCGACTTGGGAAATGGAGCTCAGGGGCACTGCACTTCCCAAACCTGCAGAGTTCTAAACGATAACTATCGCCCCAAAATATATTGAGGTCAGGCTACGAAGAGGCGTTGAACGCAACGCAGAACTGCAGGAAACGGATGTCAACGGCTACATCGGAATGGCCCCGATAGCACATGAAAAGCGCCAGAACGTGGACAATGATGCGGTTGGCCAAAAAGGGCGTATGCGTTTTTTCCTGAATATATTCAGGAAAAAACGCATACGCCCTTTTTGGCCAACCAAGCAACCTGGGAGAGCAAATCAGCACTACAAAGAAATCTCTCGCCCCCCCCGGGGCAAAAGGGCCAGGCGAAAAAAGTCTAAAAACCAGAAAGGCAGGACAGGCCACGGAGTCAAGGGAGCCTTGTTAAGCTGATGGGCGGGATGTCAATGGCCAACAGCCAATCTTCACAAGTGTATCCTCTTTCCCAAACCATGGAAAACACAGAACCACAGAGCATAGGGCACTTCCACACATGGGCGTTGACCTTGGGAAAATCAAAAAATCAACCAGACACAGGGACCCCAAAGTTGAGGGCTGCTGTCTTGACAAGAACCTCCACTCCGGTACACGTTTCATATCCCAGGAAAGAGCCAAGTGGACAAAGACGAGTGGACAAGTGGACAAAGACAAGTGCACAAGTGGACAAGTGGTGCTACGTAGGTCCAATGGAGTGTCACTCAGCCATGAAATCCACGTCATGAGGCTGGTAGCAGCATCCTGAGTGGATTTAGGTACGATCATCCTCAGTGAAATAAGTCCCACAAAAAAAGAAACTTATGATATCACTTATCGAGGGAATGTAAAAATCGCTCCCCATGCACTGAATCCCCAAACAGAACAGAGTCACGCTTTTAGAAAACACACTTATGCCTGCTTCAGGGGAAAGGTGAGGTGGGGTGACGCATAAAACTCGAGTTTGAAATGAGCACAGATACCCTTCCGAAAACCGAATATGGAATGGACACGACCTACTCCTTGCTCAATCAACTGGACTCACCAGACCCTGTTCATCGCACAAGTATCTATCCGAGTAGTAAGCATCTTAAAAGCTAAGTCTTGATATCTCTGTGTAAGTGCATCAAGTGTGTGTAAAGCGGCCTAAAACCAGCAGGGAAAATCAGCTCAGACCCATTCTGAGGATACATTTCCAACATAAAGAAGAAACAAGCAGGGCAAAACAGAGAGAAATTCTTCCAAAATTCGTTCAGGGACTGGCATGCAACCAGGATTGACCACATCTACAGCCCCAGCGGCAGAAGACATAAGGCTGGACACTCTTGGGGCTGAGACGATTGGTGAGGTTGGGAAAGCAAATGCAGACCCTTAAAAGGAATCCTGCGTGCTCCCCATTCCATGGGTCCCAACTCTCCAGGTTCAACGCAATCTTCCGACAGCGAAAGCACTCATTGGAAACCCAGCGGATGCTACACCGTGGGATCGGGAAAGCTTTCTGAAACTCACCTCAGTTTTCATCTCCTGGTGCTCGTGTTCTCCATTCAGGCCCCCTTACTAACAATCTCCCCACTTGGAGACTCGGCGCCTTTCCATGCCTCTTTCGTACCGTCTGCAATTTGTCCGCAGGATGAACTGCAAGAGGGGGAACCAATGAGAGACTCGCTGGAGGTGTTTGGTCGGGCACATGTCACTCTCATTTCCCATCACGAAGAAGAATTCACCAGCGGTTCAGCCTGCCACCCCGGATCGACAATAGGGCGTGAAGCCATCCAGCCGTGTTGCGTCCCACTCACAAAAAAGCGACTTGGGAAATGGAGCTCAGGGGCACTGCACTTCCCAAACCTGCAGAGTTCTAAACGATAACTATCGCCCCAAAATATATTGAGGTCAGGCTACGAAGAGGCGCTGAACGCAAGGCAGAACTGCAGGAAACGGATGTCAACGGGTACATCGGAATGGCCCCGATAGCACATGAAAAGCGCCAGAACGTGGACAATGATGCGGTTGGCCAAAAAGGGCGTATGCGTTTTTTCCTGAATATATTCAGGAAAAAACGCATACGCCCTTTTTGGCCAACCAAGCAACCTGGGAGAGCAAATCAGCACTACAAAGAAATCTCTCGCCCCCCCCGGGGCAAAAGGGCCAGGCGAAAAAAGTCTAAAAACCAGAAAGGCAGGACAGGCCACGGAGTCAAGGGAGCCTTGTTAAGCTGATGGGCGGGATGTCAATGGCCAACAGCCAATCTTCACAAGTGTATCCTCTTTCCCAAACCATGGAAAACACAGAACCACAGAGCATAGGGCACTTCCACACATGGGCGTTGACCTTGGGAAAATCAAAAAATCAACCAGACACAGGGACCCCAAAGTTGAGGGCTGCTGTCTTGACAAGAACCTCCACTCCGGTACACGTTTCATATCCCAGGAAAGAGCCAAGTGGACAAAGACGAGTGGACAAGTGGACAAAGACAAGTGGACAAGTGGACAAGTGGTGCTACGTAGGTCCAATGGAGTGTCACTCAGCCATGAAATCCACGTCATGAGGCTGGTAGCAGCATCCTGAGTGGATTTAGGTACGATCATCCTCAGTGAAATAAGTCCCACAAAAAAAGAAACTTATGATATCACTTATCGAGGGAATGTAAAAATCGCTCCCCATGCACTGAATCCCCAAACAGAACAGAGTCACGCTTTTAGAAAACACACTTATGCCTGCTTCATGGGAAAGGTGAGGTGGGGTGACGCATAAAACTCGAGTTTGAAATGAGCACAGATACCCTTCCGAAAACCGAATATGGAATGGACACGACCTACTCCTTGCTCAATCAACTGGACTCACCAGACCCTGTTCATCGCACAAGTATCTATCCGACTAGTAAGCATCTTAAAAGCTAAGTCTTGATATCTCTGTGTAAGTGCATCAAGTGTGTGTAAAGCGGCCTAAAACCAGCAGGGAAAATCAGCTCAGACCCATTCTGAGGATACATTTCCAACATAAAGAAGAAACAAGCAGGGCAAAACAGAGAGAACTTCTTCCAAAATGCGTTCAGGGACTGGCATGCAACCAGGATTGACCACATCTACAGCCCCAGCGGCAGAAGACATAAGGCTGGACACTCTTGGGGCTGAGACGATTGGTGAGGTTGGGAAAGCAAATGCAGACCCTTGAAAGGAATCCTGCGTGCTCCCCATTCCATGGGTCCCAACTCTCCAGGTTCAACGCAATCTTCCGACAGCGAAAGCACTCATTGGAAACCCAGCGGATGCTACACCGTGGGATCGGGAAAGCTTTCTGAAACTCACCTCAGTTTTCATCTCCTGGTGCTCGTGTTCTCCATTCAGGCCCCCTTACTAACAATCTCCCCACTTGGAGACTCGGCGCCTTTCCATGCCTCTTTCGTACCGTCTGCAATTTGTCCGCAGGATGAACTGCAAGAGGGGGAACCAATGAGAGACTCGCTGGAGGTGTTTGGTCGGGCACATGTCACTCTCATTTCCCATCACGAAGAAGAATTCACCAGAGGTTCAGCCTGCCACCCCGGATCGACAATAGGGCGTGAAGCCATCCAGCCGTGTTGCGTCCCACTCACAAAAAAGCGACTTGGGAAATGGAGCTCAGGGGCACTGCACTTCCCAAACCTGCAGAGTTCTAAACGATAACTATCGCCCCAAAATATATTGAGGTCAGGCTACGAAGAGGCGTTGAACGCAACGCAGAACTGCAGGAAACGGATGTCAACGGCTACATCGGAATGGCCCCGATAGCACATGAAAAGCGCCAGAACGTGGACAATGATGCGGTTGGCCAAAAAGGGCGTATGCGTTTTTTCCTGAATATATTCAGGAAAAAACGCATACGCCCTTTTTGGCCAACCAAGCAACCTGGGAGAGCAAATCAGCACTACAAAGAAATCTCTCGCCCCCCCCGGGGCAAAAGGGCCAGGCGAAAAAAGTCTAAAAACCAGAAAGGCAGGACAGGCCACGGAGTCAAGGGAGCCTTGTTAATCTGATGGGCGGGATGTCAATGGCCAACAGCCAATCTTCACAAGTGTATCCTCTTTCCCAAACCATGGAAAACACAGAACCACAGAGCATAGGGCACTTCCACACATGGGCGTTGACCTTGGGAAAATCAAAAAATCAACCAGACACAGGGACCCCAAAGTTGAGGGCTGCTGTCTTGACAAGAACCTCCACTCCGGTACACGTTTCATATCCCAGGAAAGAGCCAAGTGGACAAAGACGAGTGGACAAGTGGACAAAGACAAGTGCACAAGTGGACAAGTGGTGCTACGTAGGTCCAATGGAGTGTCACTCAGCCATGAAATCCACGTCATGAGGCTGGTAGCAGCATCCTGAGTGGATTTAGGTACGATCATCCTCAGTGAAATAAGTCCCACAAAAAAAGAAACTTATGATATCACTTATCGAGGGAATGTAAAAATCGCTCCCCATGCACTGAATCCCCAAACAGAACAGAGTCACGCTTTTAGAAAACACACTTATGCCTGCTTCAGGGGAAAGGTGAGGTGGGGTGACGCATAAAACTCGAGTTTGAAATGAGCACAGATACCCTTCCGAAAACCGAATATGGAATGGACACGACCTACTCCTTGCTCAATCAACTGGACTCACCAGACCCTGTTCATCGCACAAGTATCTATCCGAGTAGTAAGCATCTTAAAAGCTAAGTCGTGATATCTCTGTGTAAGTGCATCAAGTGTGTGTAAAGCGGCCTAAAACCAGCAGGGAAAATCAGCTCAGACCCATTCTGAGGATACATTTCCAACATAAAGAAGAAACAAGCAGGGCAAAACAGAGAGAAATTCTTCCAAAATGCGTTCAGGGACTGGCATGCAACCAGGATTGACCACATCTACAGCCCCAGCGGCAGAAGACATAAGGCTGGACACTCTTGGGGCTGAGACGATTGGTGAGGTTGGGAAAGCAAATGCAGACCCTTAAAAGGAATCCTGCGTGCTCCCCATTCCATGGGTCCCAACTCTCCAGGTTCAACGCAATCTTCCGACAGCGAAAGCACTCATTGGAAACCCAGCGGATGCTACACCGTGGGATCGGGAAAGCTTTCTGAAACTCACCTCAGTTTTCATCTCCTGGTGCTCGTGTTCTCCATTCAGGCCCCCTTACTAACAATCTCCCCACTTGGAGACTCGGCGCCTTTCCATGCCTCTTTCGTACCGTCTGCAATTTGTCCGCAGGATGAACTGCAAGAGGGGGAACCAATGAGAGACTCGCTGGAGGTGTTTGGTCGGGCACATGTCACTCTCATTTCCCATCACGAAGAAGAATTCACCAGCGGTTCAGCCTGCCACCCCGGATCGACAATAGGGCGTGAAGCCATCCAGCCGTGTTGCGTCCCACTCACAAAAAAGCGACTTGGGAAATGGAGCTCAGGGGCACTGCACTTCCCAAACCTGCAGAGTTCTAAACGATAACTATCGCCCCAAAATATATTGAGGTCAGGCTACGAAGAGGCGTTGAACGCAAGGCAGAACTGCAGGAAACGGATGTCAACGGGTACATCGGAATGGCCCCGATAGCACATGAAAAGCGCCAGAACGTGGACAATGATGCGGTTGGCCAAAAAGGGCGTATGCGTTTTTTCCTGAATATATTCAGGAAAAAACGCATACGCCCTTTTTGGCCAACCAAGCAACCTGGGAGAGCAAATCAGCACTACAAAGAAATCTCTCGCCCCCCCCCCCCCGGGGCAAAAGGGCCAGGCGAAAAAAGTCTAAAAACCAGAAAGGCAGGACAGGCCACGGAGTCAAGGGAGCCTTGTTAAGCTGATGGGCGGGATGTCAATGGCCAACAGCCAATCTTCACAAGTGTATCCTCTTTCCCAAACCATGTAAAACACAGAACCACAGAGCATAGGGCACTTCCACACATGGGCGTTGACCTTGGGAAAATCAAAAAATCAACCAGACACAGGGACCCCAAAGTTGAGGGCTGCTGTCTTGACAAGAACCTCCACTCCGGTACACGTTTCATATCCCAGGAAAGAGCCAAGTGGACAAAGACGAGTGGACAAGTGGACAAAGACAAGTGGACAAGTGGACAAGTGGTGCTACGTAGGTCCAATGGAGTGTCACTCAGCCATGAAATCCACGTCATGAGGCTGGTAGCAGCATCCTGAGTGGATTTAGGTATGATCATCCTCAGTGAAATAAGTCCCACAAAAAAAGAAACTTATGATATCACTTATCGAGGGAATGTAAAAATCGCTCCCCATGCACTGAATCCCCAAACAGAACAGAGTCACGCTTTTAGAAAACACACTTATGCCTGCTTCAGGGGAAAGGTGAGGTGGGGTGACGCATAAAACTCGAGTTTGAAATGAGCACAGATACCCTTCCGAAAACCGAATATGGAATGGACACGACCTACTCCTTGCTCAATCAACTGGACTCACCAGACCCTGTTCATCGCACAAGTATCTATCCGACTAGTAAGCATCTTAAAAGCTAAGTCTTGATATCTCTGTGTAAGTGCATCAAGTGTGTGTAAAGCGGCCTAAAACCAGCAGGGAAAATCAGCTCAGACCCATTCTGAGGATACATTTCCAACATAAAGAAGAAACAAGCAGGGCAAAACAGAGAGAACTTCTTCCAAAATGCGTTCAGGGACTGGCATGCAACCAGGATTGACCACATCTACAGCCCCAGCGGCAGAAGACATAAGGCTGGACACTCTTGGGGCTGAGACGATTGGTGAGGTTGGGAAAGCAAATGCAGACCCTTGAAAGGAATCCTGCGTGCTCCCCATTCCATGGGTCCCAACTCTCCAGGTTCAACGCAATCTTCCGACAGCGAAAGCACTCATTGGAAACCCAGCGGATGCTACACCGTGGGATCGGGAAAGCTTTCTGAAACTCACCTCAGTTTTCATCTCCTGGTGCTCGTGTTCTCCATTCAGGCCCCCTTACTAACAATCTCCCCACTTGGAGACTCGGCGCCTTTCCATGCCTCTTTCGTACCGTCTGCAATTTGTCCGCAGGATGAACTGCAAGAGGGGGAACCAATGAGAGACTCGCTGGAGGTGTTTGGTCGGGCACATGTCACTCTCATTTCCCATCACGAAGAAGAATTCACCAGCGGTTCAGCCTGCCACCCCGGATCGACAATAGGGCGTGAAGCCATCCAGCCGTGTTGCGTCCCACTCACAAAAAAGCGACTTGGGAAATGGAGCTCAGGGGCACTGCACTTCCCAAACCTGCAGAGTTCTAAACGATAACTATCGCCCCAAAATATATTGAGGTCAGGCTACGAAGAGGCGCTGAACGCAAGGCAGAACTGCAGGAAACGGATGTCAACGGGTACATCGGAATGGCCCCGATAGCACATGAAAAGCGCCAGAACGTGGACAATGATGCGGTTGGCCAAAAAGGGCGTATGCGTTTTTTCCTGAATATATTCAGGAAAAAACGCATACGCCCTTTTTGGCCAACCAAGCAACCTGGGAGAGCAAATCAGCACTACAAAGAAATCTCTCGCCCCCCCCCCGGGGCAAAAGGGCCAGGCGAAAAAAGTCTAAAAACCAGAAAGGCAGGACAGGCCACGGAGTCAAGGGAGCCTTGTTAAGCTGATGGGCGGGATGTCAATGGCCAACAGCCAATCTTCACAAGTGTATCCTCTTTCCCAAACCATGTAAAACACAGAACCACAGAGCATAGGGCACTTCCACACATGGGCGTTGACCTTGGGAAAATCAAAAAATCAACCAGACACAGGGACCCCAAAGTTGAGGGCTGCTGTCTTGACAAGAACCTCCACTCCGGTACACGTTTCATATCCCAGGAAAGAGCCAAGTGGACAAAGACGAGTGGACAAGTGGACAAAGACAAGTGGACAAGTGGACAAGTGGTGCTACGTAGGTCCAATGGAGTGTCACTCAGCCATGAAATCCACGTCATGAGGCTGGTAGCAGCATCCTGAGTGGATTTAGGTACGATCATCCTCAGTGAAATAAGTCCCACAAAAAAAGAAACTTATGATATCACTTATCGAGGGAATGTAAAAATCGCTCCCCATGCACTGAATCCCCAAACAGAACAGAGTCACGCTTTTAGAAAACACACTTATGCCTGCTTCAGGGGAAAGGTGAGGTGGGGTGACGCATAAAACTCGAGTTTGAAATGAGCACAGATACCCTTCCGAAAACCGAATATGGAATGGACACGACCTACTCCTTGCTCAATCAACTGGACTCACCAGACCCTGTTCATCGCACAAGTATCTATCCGACTAGTAAGCATCTTAAAAGCTAAGTCTTGATATCTCTGTGTAAGTGCATCAAGTGTGTGTAAAGCGGCCTAAAACCAGCAGGGAAAATCAGCTCAGACCCATTCTGAGGATACATTTCCAACATAAAGAAGAAACAAGCAGGGCAAAACAGAGAGAACTTCTTCCAAAATGCGTTCAGGGACTGGCATGCAACCAGGATTGACCACATCTACAGCCCCAGCGGCAGAAGACATAAGGCTGGACACTCTTGGGGCTGAGACGATTGGTGAGGTTGGGAAAGCAAATGCAGACCCTTAAAAGGAATCCTGCGTGCTCCCCATTCCATGGGTCCCAACTCTCCAGGTTCAACGCAATCTTCCGACAGCGAAAGCACTCATTGGAAACCCAGCGGATGCTACACCGTGGGATCGGGAAAGCTTTCTGAAACTCACCTCAGTTTTCATCTCCTGGTGCTCGTGTTCTCCATTCAGGCCCCCTTACTAACAATCTCCCCACTTGGAGACTCGGCGCCTTTCCATGCCTCTTTCGTACCGTCTGCAATTTGTCCGCAGGATGAACTGCAAGAGGGGGAACCAATGAGAGACTCGCTGGAGGTGTTTGGTCGGGCACATGTCACTCTCATTTCCCATCACGAAGAAGAATTCACCAGCGGTTCAGCCTGCCACCCCGGATCGACAATAGGGCGTGAAGCCATCCAGCCGTGTTGCGTCCCACTCACAAAAAAGCGACTTGGGAAATGGAGCTCAGGGGCACTGCACTTCCCAAACCTGCAGAGTTCTAAACGATAACTATCGCCCCAAAATATATTGAGGTCAGGCTACGAAGAGGCGTTGAACGCAAGGCAGAACTGCAGGAAACGGATGTCAACGGGTACATCGGAATGGCCCCGATAGCACATGAAAAGCGCCAGAACGTGGACAATGATGCGGTTGGCCAAAAAGGGCGTATGCGTTTTTTCCTGAATATATTCAGGAAAAAACGCATACGCCCTTTTTGGCCAACCAAGCAACCTGGGAGAGCAAATCAGCACTACAAAGAAATCTCTCGCCCCCCGCCCCGGGGCAAAAGGGCCAGGCGAAAAAAGTCTAAAAACCAGAAAGGCAGGACAGGCCACGGAGTCAAGGGAGCCTTGTTAAGCTGATGGGCGGGATGTCAATGGCCAACAGCCAATCTTCACAAGTGTATCCTCTTTCCCAAACCATGGAAAACACAGAACCACAGAGCATAGGGCACTTCCACACATGGGCGTTGACCTTGGGAAAATCAAAAAATCAACCAGACACAGGGACCCCAAAGTTGAGGGCTGCTGTCTTGACAAGAACCTCCACTCCGGTACACGTTTCATATCCCAGGAAAGAGCCAAGTGGACAAAGACGAGTGGACAAGTGGACAAAGACAAGTGGACAAGTGGACAAGTGGTGCTACGTAGGTCCAATGGAGTGTCACTCAGCCATGAAATCCACGTCATGAGGCTGGTAGCAGCATCCTGAGTGGATTTAGGTACGATCATCCTCAGTGAAATAAGTCCCACAAAAAAAGAAACTTATGATATCACTTATCGAGGGAATGTAAAAATCGCTCCCCATGCACTGAATCCCCAAACAGAACAGAGTCACGCTTTTAGAAAACACACTTATGCCTGCTTCAGGGGAAAGGTGAGGTGGGGTGACGCATAAAACTCGAGTTTGAAATGAGCACACATACCCTTCCGAAAACCGAATATGGAATGGACACGACCTACTCCTTGCTCAATCAACTGGACTCACCAGACCCTGTTCATCGCACAAGTATCTATGCGACTAGTAATCATCTTAAAAGCTAAGTCTTGATATCTCTGTGTAAGTGCATCAAGTGTGTGTAAAGCGGCCTAAAACCAGCAGGGAAAATCAGCTCAGACCCATTCTGAGGATACATTTCCAACATAAAGAAGAAACAAGCAGGGCAAAACAGAGAGAACTTCTTCCAAAATGCGTTCAGGGACTGGCATGCAACCAGGATTGACCACATCTACAGCCCCAGCGGCAGAAGACATAAGGCTGGACACTCTTGGGGCTGAGACGATTGGTGAGGTAGGGAAAGCAAATGCAGACCCTTGAAAGGAATCCTGCGTGCTCCCCATTCCATGGGTCCCAACTCTCCAGGTTCAACGCAATCTTCCGACAGCGAAAGCACTCATTGGAAACCCAGCGGATGCTACACCGTGGGATCGGGAAAGCTTTCTGAAACTCACCTCAGTTTTCATCTCCTGGTGCTCGTGTTCTCCATTCAGGCCCCCTTACTAACAATCTCCCCACTTGGAGACTCGGCGCCTTTCCATGCCTCTTTCGTACCGTCTGCAATTTGTCCGCAGGATGAACTGCAAGAGGGGTAACCAATGAGAGACTCGCTGGAGGTGTTTGGTCGGGCACATGTCACTCTCATTTCCCATCACGAAGAAGAATTCACCAGCGGTTCAGCCTGCCACCCCGGATCGACAATAGGGCGTGAAGCCATCCAGCCGTGTTGCGTCCCACTCACAAAAAAGCGACTTGGGAAATGGAGCTCAGGGGCACTGCACTTCCCAAACCTGCAGAGTTCTAAACGATAACTATCGCCCCAAAATATATTGAGGTCAGGCTACGAAGAGGCGCTGAACGCAAGGCAGAACTGCAGGAAACGGATGTCAACGGGTACATCGGAATGGCCCCGATAGCACATGAAAAGCGCCAGAACGTGGACAATGATGCGGTTGGCCAAAAAGGGCGTATGCGTTTTTTCCTGAATATATTCAGGAAAAAACGCATACGCCCTTTTTGGCCAACCAAGCAACCTGGGAGAGCAAATCAGCACTACAAAGAAATCTCTCGCCCCCCCCCGGGGCAAAAGGGCCAGGCGAAAAAAGTCTAAAAACCAGAAAGGCAGGACAGGCCACGGAGTCAAGGGAGCCTTGTTAAGCTGATGGGCGGGATGTCAATGGCCAACAGCCAATCTTCACAAGTGTATCCTCTTTCCCAAACCATGTAAAACACAGAACCACAGAGCATAGGGCACTTCCACACATGGGCGTTGACCTTGGGAAAATGAAAAAATCAACCAGACACAGGGACCCCAAAGTTGAGGGCTGCTGTCTTGACAAGAACCTCCACTCCGGTACACGTTTCATATCCCAGGAAAGAGCCAAGTGGACAAAGACGAGTGGACAAGTGGACAAAGACAAGTGCACAAGTGGACAAGTGGTGCTACGTAGGTCCAATGGAGTGTCACTCAGCCATGAAATCCACGTCATGAGGCTGGTAGCAGCATCCTGAGTGGATTTAGGTACGATCATCCTCAGTGAAATAAGTCCCACAAAAAAAGAAACTTATGATATCACTTATCGAGGGAATGTAAAAATCGCTCCCCATGCACGGAATCCCCAAACAGAACAGAGTCACGCTTTTAGAAAACACACTTATGCCTGCTTCAGGGGAAAGGTGAGGTGGGGTGACGCATAAAACTCGAGTTTGAAATGAGCACACATACCCTTCCGAAAACCGAATATGGAATGGACACGACCTACTCCTTGCTCAATCAACTGGACTCACCAGACCCTGTTCATCGCACAAGTATCTATCCGACTAGTAAGCATCTTAAAAGCTAAGTCTTGATATCTCTGTGTAAGTGCATCAAGTGTGTGTAAAGCGGCCTAAAACCAGCAGGGAAAATCAGCTCAGACCCATTCTGAGGATACATTTCCAACATAAAGAAGAAACAAGCAGGGCAAAACAGAGAGAAATTCTTCCAAAATGCGTTCAGGGACTGGCATGCAACCAGGATTGACCACATCTACAGCCCCAGCGGCAGAAGACATAAGGCTGGACACTCTTGGGGCTGAGACGATTGGTGAGGTTGGGAAAGCAAATGCAGACCCTTGAAAGGAATCCTGCGTGCTCCCCATTCCATGGGTCACAACTCTCCAGGTTCAACGCAATCTTCCGACAGCGAAAGCACTCATTGGAAACCCAGCGGATGCTACACCGTGGGATCGGGAAAGCTTTCTGAAACTCACCTCAGTTTTCATCTCCTGGTGCTCGTGTTCTCCATTCAGGCCCCCTTACTAACAATCTCCCCACCTGGAGACTCGGCGCCTTTCCATGCCTCTTTCGTACCGTCTGCAATTTGTCCGCAGGATGAACTGCAAGAGGGGGAACCAATGAGAGACTCGCTGGAGGTGTTTGGTCGGGCACATGTCACTCTCATTTCCCATCACGAAGAAGAATTCACCAGCGGTTCAGCCTGCCACCCCGGATCGACAATAGGGCGTGAAGCCATCCAGCCGTGTTGCGTCCCACTCACAAAAAAGCGACTTGGGAAATGGAGCTCAGGGGCACGGCACTTCCCAAACCTGCAGAGTTCTAAACGATAACTATCGCCCCAAAATATATTGAGGTCAGGCTACGAAGAGGCGCTGAACGCAAGGCAGAACTGCAGGAAACGGATGTCAACGGGTACATCGGAATGGCCCCGATAGCACATGAAAAGCGCCAGAACGTGGACAATGATGCGGTTGGCCAAAAAGGGCGTATGCGTTTTTTCCTGAATATATTCAGGAAAAAACGCATACGCCCTTTTTGGCCAACCAAGCAACCTGGGAGAGCAAATCAGCACTACAAAGAAATCTCTCGCCCCCCCCCGGGGCAAAAGGGCCAGGCGAAAAAAGTCTAAAAACCAGAAAGGCAGGACAGGCCACGGAGTCAAGGGAGCCTTGTTAAGCTGATGGGCGGGATGTCAATGGCCAACAGCCAATCTTCACAAGTGTATCCTCTTTCCCAAACCATGGAAAACACAGAACCACAGAGCATAGGGCACTTCCACACATGGGCGTTGACCTTGGGAAAATGAAAAAATCAACCAGACACAGGGACCCCAAAGTTGAGGGCTGCTGTCTTGACAAGAACCTCCACTCCGGTACACGTTTCATATCCCAGGAAAGAGCCAAGTGGACAAAGACGAGTGGACAAGTGGACAAAGACAAGTGGACAAGTGGACAAGTGGTGCTACGTAGGTCCAATGGAGTGTCACTCAGCCATGAAATCCACGTCATGAGGCTGGTAGCAGCATCCTGAGTGGATTTAGGTACGATCATCCTCAGTGAAATAAGTCCCACAAAAAAAGAAACTTATGATATCACTTATCGAGGGAATGTAAAAATCGCTCCCCATGCACGGAATCCCCAAACAGAACAGAGTCACGCTTTTAGAAAACACACTTATGCCTGCTTCAGGGGAAAGGTGAGGTGGGGTGACGCATAAAACTCGAGTTTGAAATGAGCACACATACCCTTCCGAAAACCGAATATGGAATGGACACGACCTACTCCTTGCTCAATCAACTGGACTCACCAGACCCTGTTCATCGCACAAGTATCTATCCGACTAGTAAGCATCTTAAAAGCTAAGTCTTGATATCTCTGTGTAAGTGCATCAAGTGTGTGTAAAGCGGCCTAAAACCAGCAGGGAAAATCAGCTCAGACCCATTCTGAGGATACATTTCCAACATAAAGAAGAAACAAGCAGGGCAAAACAGAGAGAACTTCTTCCAAAATGCGTTCAGGGACTGGCATGCAACCAGGATTGACCACATCTACAGCCCCAGCGGCAGAAGACATAAGGCTGGACACTCTTGGGGCTGAGACGATTGGTGAGGTTGGGAAAGCAAATGCAGACCCTTGAAAGGAATCCTGCGTGCTCCCCATTCCATGGGTCCCAACTCTCCAGGTTCAACGCAATCTTCCGACAGCGAAAGCACTCATTGGAAACCCAGCGGATGCTACACCGTGGGATCGGGAAAGCTTTCTGAAACTCACCTCAGTTTTCATCTCCTGGTGCTCGTGTTCTCCATTCAGGCCCCCTTACTAACAATCTCCCCACCTGGAGACTCGGCGCCTTTCCATGCCTCTTTCGTACCGTCTGCAATTTGTCCGCAGGATGAACTGCAAGAGGGGGAACCAATGAGAGACTCGCTGGAGGTGTTTGGTCGGGCACATGTCACTCTCATTTCCCATCACGAAGAAGAATTCACCAGCGGTTCAGCCTGCCACCCCGGATCGACAATAGGGCGTGAAGCCATCCAGCCGTGTTGCGTCCCACTCACAAAAAAGCGACTTGGGAAATGGAGCTCAGGGGCACTGCACTTCCCAAACCTGCAGAGTTCTAAACGATAACTATCGCCCCAAAATATATTGAGGTCAGGCTACGAAGAGGCGCTGAACGCAAGGCAGAACTGCAGGAAACGGATGTCAACGGCTACATCGGAATGGCCCCGATAGCACATGAAAAGCGCCAGAACGTGGACAATGATGCGGTTGGCCAAAAAGGGCGTATGCGTTTTTTCCTGAATATATTCAGGAAAAAACGCATACGCCCTTTTTGGCCAACCAAGCAACCTGGGAGAGCAAATCAGCACTACAAAGAAATCTCTCGCCCCCCCCCCCCGGGGGCAAAAGGGCCAGGCGAAAAAAGTCTAAAAGCCAGAAAGGCAGGACAGTCCACGGAGTCAAGGGAGCCTTGTTAAGCTGATGGGCGGGATGTCAATGGCCAACAGCCAATCTTCACAAGTGTATCCTCTTTCCCAAACCATGGAAAACACAGAAGCACAGAGCATAGGGCACTTCCACACATGGGCGTTGACCTTGGGAAAATGAAAAAATCAACCAGACACAGGGACCCCAAAGTTGAGGGCTGCTGTCTTGACAAGAACCTCCACTCCGGTACACGTTTCATATCCCAGGAAAGAGCCAAGTGGACAAAGACGAGTGGACAAGTGGACAAAGACAAGTGGACAAGTGGACAAGTGGTGCTACGTAGGTCCAATGGAGTGTCACTCAGCCATGAAATCCACGTCATGAGGCTGGTAGCAGCATCCTGAGTGGATTTAGGTACGATCATCCTCAGTGAAATAAGTCCCACAAAAAAAGAAACTTATGATATCACTTATCGAGGGAATGTAAAAATCGCTCCCCATGCACTGAATCCCCAAACAGAACAGAGTCACGCTTTTAGAAAACACACTTATGCCTGCTTCAGGGGAAAGGTGAGGTGGGGTGACGCATAAAACTCGAGTTTGAAATGAGCACAGATACCCTTCCGAAAACCGAATATGGAATGGACACGACCTACTCCTTGCTCAATCAACTGGACTCACCAGACCCTGTTCATCGCACAAGTATCTATCCGACTAGTAAGCATCTTAAAAGCTAAGTCTTGATATCTCTGTGTAAGTGCATCAAGTGTGTGTAAAGCGGCCGAAAACCAGCAGGGAAAATCAGCTCAGACCCATTCTGAGGATACATTTCCAACATAAAGAAGAAACAAGCAGGGCAAAACAGAGAGAAATTCTTCCAAAATGCGTTCAGGGACTGGCATGCAACCAGGATTGACCACATCTACAGCCCCAGCGGCAGAAGACATAAGGCTGGACACTCTTGGGGCTGAGACGATTGGTGAGGTTGGGAAAGCAAATGCAGACCCTTGAAAGGAATCCTGCGTGCTCCCCATTCCATGGGTCCCAACTCTCCAGGTTCAACGCAATCTTCCGACAGCGAAAGCACTCATTGGAAACCCAGCGGATGCTACACCGTGGGATCGGGAAAGCTTTCTGAAACTCACCTCAGTTTTCATCTCCTGGTGCTCGTGTTCTCCATTCAGGCCCCCTTACTAACAATCTCCCCACTTGGAGACTCGGCGCCTTTCCATGCCTCTTTCGTACCGTCTGCAATTTGTCCGCAGGATGAACTGCAAGAGGGGGAACCAATGAGAGACTCGCTGGAGGTGTTTGGTCGGGCACATGTCACTCTCATTTCCCATCACGAAGAAGAATTCACCAGCGGTTCAGCCTGCCACCCCGGATCGACAATAGGGCGTGAAGCCATCCAGCCGTGTTGCGTCCCACTCACAAAAAAGCGACTTGGGAAATGGAGCTCAGGGGCACTGCACTTCCCAAACCTGCAGAGTTCTAAACGATAACTATCGCCCCAAAATATATTGAGGTCAGGCTACGAAGAGGCGCTGAACGCAAGGCAGAACTGCAGGAAACGGATGTCAACGGGTACATCGGAATGGCCCCGATAGCACATGAAAAGCGCCAGAACGTGGACAATGATGCGGTTGGCCAAAAAGGGCGTATGCGTTTTTTCCTGAATATATTCAGGAAAAAACGCATACGCCCTTTTTGGCCAACCAAGCAACCTGGGAGAGCAAATCAGCACTACAAAGAAATCTCTCGCCCCCCCCCCGGGGCAAAAGGGCCAGGCGAAAAAAGTCTAAAAACCAGAAAGGCAGGACAGGCCACGGAGTCAAGGGAGCCTTGTTAAGCTGATGGGCGGGATGTCAATGGCCAATAGCCAATCTTCACAAGTGTATCCTCTTTCCCAAACCATGTAAAACACAGAACCACAGAGCATAGGGCACTTCCACACATGGGCGTTGACCTTGGGAAAATCAAAAAATCAACCAGACACAGGGACCCCAAAGTTGAGGGCTGCTGTCTTGACAAGAACCTCCACTCCGGTACACGTTTCATATCCCAGGAAAGAGCCAAGTGGACAAAGACGAGTGGACAAGTGGACAAAGACAAGTGGACAAGTGGACAAGTGGTGCTACGTAGGTCCAATGGAGTGTCACTCAGCCATGAAATCCACGTCATGAGGCTGGTAGCAGCATCCTGAGTGGATTTAGGTACGATCATCCTCAGTGAAATAAGTCCCACAAAAAAAGAAACTTATGATATCACTTATCGAGGGAATGTAAAAATCGCTCCCCATGCACTGAATCCCCAAACAGAACAGAGTCACGCTTTTAGAAAACACACTTATGCCTGCTTCAGGGGAAAGGTGAGGTGGGGTGACGCATAAAACTCGAGTTTGAAATGAGCACACATACCCTTCCGAAAACCGAATATGGAATGGACACGACCTACTCCTTGCTCAATCAACTGGACTCACCAGACCCTGTTCATCGCACAAGTATCTATGCGACTAGTAAGCATCTTAAAAGCTAAGTCTTGATATCTCTGTGTAAGTGCATCAAGTGTGTGTAAAGCGGCCTAAAACCAGCAGGGAAAATCAGCTCAGACCCATTCTGAGGATACATTTCCAACATAAAGAAGAAACAAGCAGGGCAAAACAGAGAGAACTTCTTCCAAAATGCGTTCAGGGACTGGCATGCAACCAGGATTGACCACATCTACAGCCCCAGCGGCAGAAGACATAAGGCTGGACACTCTTGGGGCTGAGACGATTGGTGAGGTTGGGAAAGCAAATGCAGACCCTTGAAAGGAATCCTGCGTGCTCCCCATTCCATGGGTCCCAACTCTCCAGGTTCAACGCAATCTTCCGACAGCGAAAGCACTCATTGGAAACCCAGCGGATGCTACACCGTGGGATCGGGAAAGCTTTCTGAAACTCACCTCAGTTTTCATCTCCTGGTGCTCGTGTTCTCCATTCAGGCCCCCTTACTAACAATCTCCCCACTTGGAGACTCGGCGCCTTTCCATGCCTCTTTCGTACCGTCTGCAATTTGTCCGCAGGATGAACTGCAAGAGGGGGAACCAATGAGAGACTCGCTGGAGGTGTTTGGTCGGGCACATGTCACTCTCATTTCCCATCACGAAGAAGAATTCACCAGCGGTTCAGCCTGCCACCCCGGATCGACAACAGGGCGTGAAGCCATCCAGCCGTGTTGCGTCCCACTCACAAAAAAGCGACTTGGGAAATGGAGCTCAGGGGCACTGCACTTCCCAAACCTGCAGAGTTCTAAACGATAACTATCGCCCCAAAATATATTGAGGTCAGGCTACGAAGAGGCGCTGAACGCAAGGCAGAACTGCAGGAAACGGATGTCAACGGGTACATCGGAATGGCCCCGATAGCACATGAAAAGCGCCAGAACGTGGACAATGATGCGGTTGGCCAAAAAGGGCGTATGCGTTTTTTCCTGAATATATTCAGGAAAAAACGCATACGCCCTTTTTGGCCAACCAAGCAACCTGGGAGAGCAAATCAGCACTACAAAGAAATCTCTCGCCCCCCCCCCCCCGGGGCAAAAGGGCCAGGCGAAAAAAGTCTAAAAACCAGAAAGGCAGGACAGGCCACGGAGTCAAGGGAGCCTTGTTAAGCTGATGGGCGGGATGTCAATGGCCAACAGCCAATCTTCACAAGTGTATCCTCTTTCCCAAACCATGTAAAACACAGAACCACAGAGCATAGGGCACTTCCACACATGGGCGTTGACCTTGGGAAAATCAAAAAATCAACCAGACACAGGGACCCCAAAGTTGAGGGCTGCTGTCTTGACAAGAACCTCCACTCCGGTACACGTTTCATATCCCAGGAAAGAGCCAAGTGGACAAAGACGAGTGGACAAGTGGACAAAGACAAGTGGACAAGTGGACAAGTGGTGCTACGTAGGTCCAATGGAGTGTCACTCAGCCATGAAATCCACGTCATGAGGCTGGTAGCAGCATCCTGAGTGGATTTAGGTATGATCATCCTCAGTGAAATAAGTCCCACAAAAAAAGAAACTTATGATATCACTTATCGAGGGAATGTAAAAATCGCTCCCCATGCACTGAATCCCCAAACAGAACAGAGTCACGCTTTTAGAAAACACACTTATGCCTGCTTCAGGGGAAAGGTGAGGTGGGGTGACGCATAAAACTCGAGTTTGAAATGAGCACAGATACCCTTCCGAAAACCGAATATGGAATGGACACGACCTACTCCTTGCTCAATCAACTGGACTCACCAGACCCTGTTCATCGCACAAGTATCTATCCGACTAGTAAGCATCTTAAAAGCTAAGTCTTGATATCTCTGTGTAAGTGCATCAAGTGTGTGTAAAGCGGCCTAAAACCAGCAGGGAAAATCAGCTCAGACCCATTCTGAGGATACATTTCCAACATAAAGAAGAAACAAGCAGGGCAAAACAGAGAGAACTTCTTCCAAAATGCGTTCAGGGACTGGCATGCAACCAGGATTGACCACATCTACAGCCCCAGCGGCAGAAGACATAAGGCTGGACACTCTTGGGGCTGAGACGATTGGTGAGGTTGGGAAAGCAAATGCAGACCCTTGAAAGGAATCCTGCGTGCTCCCCATTCCATGGGTCCCAACTCTCCAGGTTCAACGCAATCTTCCGACAGCGAAAGCACTCATTGGAAACCCAGCGGATGCTACACCGTGGGATCGGGAAAGCTTTCTGAAACTCACCTCAGTTTTCATCTCCTGGTGCTCGTGTTCTCCATTCAGGCCCCCTTACTAACAATCTCCCCACTTGGAGACTCGGCGCCTTTCCATGCCTCTTTCGTACCGTCTGCAATTTGTCCGCAGGATGAACTGCAAGAGGGGGAACCAATGAGAGACTCGCTGGAGGTGTTTGGTCGGGCACATGTCACTCTCATTTCCCATCACGAAGAAGAATTCACCAGCGGTTCAGCCTGCCACCCCGGATCGACAATAGGGCGTGAAGCCATCCAGCCGTGTTGCGTCCCACTCACAAAAAAGCGACTTGGGAAATGGAGCTCAGGGGCACTGCACTTCCCAAACCTGCAGAGTTCTAAACGATAACTATCGCCCCAAAATATATTGAGGTCAGGCTACGAAGAGGCGCTGAACGCAAGGCAGAACTGCAGGAAACGGATGTCAACGGGTACATCGGAATGGCCCCGATAGCACATGAAAAGCGCCAGAACGTGGACAATGATGCGGTTGGCCAAAAAGGGCGTATGCGTTTTTTCCTGAATATATTCAGGAAAAAACGCATACGCCCTTTTTGGCCAACCAAGCAACCTGGGAGAGCAAATCAGCACTACAAAGAAATCTCTCGCCCCCCCCCCCCGGGGCAAAAGGGCCAGGCGAAAAAAGTCTAAAAACCAGAAAGGCAGGACAGGCCACGGAGTCAAGGGAGCCTTGTTAAGCTGATGGGCGGGATGTCAATGGCCAACAGCCAATCTTCACAAGTGTATCCTCTTTCCCAAACCATGTAAAACACAGAACCACAGAGCATAGGGCACTTCCACACATGGGCGTTGACCTTGGGAAAATCAAAAAATCAACCAGACACAGGGACCCCAAAGTTGAGGGCTGCTGTCTTGACAAGAACCTCCACTCCGGTACACGTTTCATATCCCAGGAAAGAGCCAAGTGGACAAAGACGAGTGGACAAGTGGACAAAGACAAGTGGACAAGTGGACAAGTGGTGCTACGTAGGTCCAATGGAGTGTCACTCAGCCATGAAATCCACGTCATGAGGCTGGTAGCAGCATCCTGAGTGGATTTAGGTACGATCATCCTCAGTGAAATAAGTCCCACAAAAAAAGAAACTTATGATATCACTTATCGAGGGAATGTAAAAATCGCTCCCCATGCACTGAATCCCCAAACAGAACAGAGTCACGCTTTTAGAAAACACACTTATGCCTGCTTCAGGGGAAAGGTGAGGTGGGGTGACGCATAAAACTCGAGTTTGAAATGAGCACAGATACCCTTCCGAAAACCGAATATGGAATGGACACGACCTACTCCTTGCTCAATCAACTGGACTCACCAGACCCTGTTCATCGCACAAGTATCTATCCGACTAGTAAGCATCTTAAAAGCTAAGTCTTGATATCTCTGTGTAAGTGCATCAAGTGTGTGTAAAGCGGCCTAAAACCAGCAGGGAAAATCAGCTCAGACCCATTCTGAGGATACATTTCCAACATAAAGAAGAAACAAGCAGGGCAAAACAGAGAGAACTTCTTCCAAAATGCGTTCAGGGACTGGCATGCAACCAGGATTGACCACATCTACAGCCCCAGCGGCAGAAGACATAAGGCTGGACACTCTTGGGGCTGAGACGATTGGTGAGGTTGGGAAAGCAAATGCAGACCCTTGAAAGGAATCCTGCGTGCTCCCCATTCCATGGGTCCCAACTCTCCAGGTTCAACGCAATCTTCCGACAGCGAAAGCACTCATTGGAAACCCAGCGGATGCTACACCGTGGGATCGGGAAAGCTTTCTGAAACTCACCTCAGTTTTCATCTCCTGGTGCTCGTGTTCTCCATTCAGGCCCCCTTACTAACAATCTCCCCACTTGGAGACTCGGCGCCTTTCCATGCCTCTTTCGTACCGTCTGCAATTTGTCCGCAGGATGAACTGCAAGAGGGGGAACCAATGAGAGACTCGCTGGAGGTGTTTGGTCGGGCACATGTCACTCTCATTTCCCATCACGAAGAAGAATTCACCAGCGGTTCAGCCTGCCACCCCGGATCGACAATAGGGCGTGAAGCCATCCAGCCGTGTTGCGTCCCACTCACAAAAAAGCGACTTGGGAAATGGAGCTCAGGGGCACTGCACTTCCCAAACCTGCAGAGTTCTAAACGATAACTATCGCCCCAAAATATATTGAGGTCAGGCTACGAAGAGGCGCTGAACGCAAGGCAGAACTGCAGGAAACGGATGTCAACGGGTACATCGGAATGGCCCCGATAGCACATGAAAAGCGCCAGAACGTGGACAATGATGCGGTTGGCCAAAAAGGGCGTATGCGTTTTTTCCTGAATATATTCAGGAAAAAACGCATACGCCCTTTTTGGCCAACCAAGCAACCTGGGAGAGCAAATCAGCACTACAAAGAAATCTCTCGCCCCCCGCCCCGGGGCAAAAGGGCCAGGCGAAAAAAGTCTAAAAACCAGAAAGGCAGGACAGGCCACGGAGTCAAGGGAGCCTTGTTAAGCTGATGGGCGGGATGTCAATGGCCAACAGCCAATCTTCACAAGTGTATCCTCTTTCCCAAACCATGGAAAACACAGAACCACAGAGCATAGGGCACTTCCACACATGGGCGTTGACCTTGGGAAAATCAAAAAATCAACCAGACACAGGGACCCCAAAGTTGAGGGCTGCTGTCTTGACAAGAACCTCCACTCCGGTACACGTTTCATATCCCAGGAAAGAGCCAAGTGGACAAAGACGAGTGGACAAGTGGACAAAGACAAGTGGACAAGTGGACAAGTGGTGCTACGTAGGTCCAATGGAGTGTCACTCAGCCATGAAATCCACGTCATGAGGCTGGTAGCAGCATCCTGAGTGGATTTAGGTACGATCATCCTCAGTGAAATAAGTCCCACAAAAAAAGAAACTTATGATATCACTTATCGAGGGAATGTAAAAATCGCTCCCCATGCACTGAATCCCCAAACAGAACAGAGTCACGCTTTTAGAAAACACACTTATGCCTGCTTCAGGGGAAAGGTGAGGTGGGGTGACGCATAAAACTCGAGTTTGAAATGAGCACACATACCCTTCCGAAAACCGAATATGGAATGGACACGACCTACTCCTTGCTCAATCAACTGGACTCACCAGACCCTGTTCATCGCACAAGTATCTATGCGACTAGTAATCATCTTAAAAGCTAAGTCTTGATATCTCTGTGTAAGTGCATCAAGTGTGTGTAAAGCGGCCTAAAACCAGCAGGGAAAATCAGCTCAGACCCATTCTGAGGATACATTTCCAACATAAAGAAGAAACAAGCAGGGCAAAACAGAGAGAACTTCTTCCAAAATGCGTTCAGGGACTGGCATGCAACCAGGATTGACCACATCTACAGCCCCAGCGGCAGAAGACATAAGGCTGGACACTCTTGGGGCTGAGACGATTGGTGAGGTAGGGAAAGCAAATGCAGACCCTTGAAAGGAATCCTGCGTGCTCCCCATTCCATGGGTCCCAACTCTCCAGGTTCAACGCAATCTTCCGACAGCGAAAGCACTCATTGGAAACCCAGCGGATGCTACACCGTGGGATCGGGAAAGCTTTCTGAAACTCACCTCAGTTTTCATCTCCTGGTGCTCGTGTTCTCCATTCAGGCCCCCTTACTAACAATCTCCCCACTTGGAGACTCGGCGCCTTTCCATGCCTCTTTCGTACCGTCTGCAATTTGTCCGCAGGATGAACTGCAAGAGGGGTAACCAATGAGAGACTCGCTGGAGGTGTTTGGTCGGGCACATGTCACTCTCATTTCCCATCACGAAGAAGAATTCACCAGAGGTTCAGCCTGCCACCCCGGATCGACAATAGGGCGTGAAGCCATCCAGCCGTGTTGCGTCCCACTCACAAAAAAGCGACTTGGGAAATGGAGCTCAGGGGCACTGCACTTCCCAAACCTGCAGAGTTCTAAACGATAACTATCGCCCCAAAATATATTGAGGTCAGGCTACGAAGAGGCGCTGAACGCAAGGCAGAACTGCAGGAAACGGATGTCAACGGGTACATCGGAATGGCCCCGATAGCACATGAAAAGCGCCAGAACGTGGACAATGATGCGGTTGGCCAAAAAGGGCGTATGCGTTTTTTCCTGAATATATTCAGGAAAAAACGCATACGCCCTTTTTGGCCAACCAAGCAACCTGGGAGAGCAAATCAGCACTACAAAGAAATCTCTCGCCCCCCCCCGGGGCAAAAGGGCCAGGCGAAAAAAGTCTAAAAACCAGAAAGGCAGGACAGGCCACGGAGTCAAGGGAGCCTTGTTAAGCTGATGGGCGGGATGTCAATGGCCAACAGCCAATCTTCACAAGTGTATCCTCTTTCCCAAACCATGGAAAACACAGAAGCACAGAGCATAGGGCACTTCCACACATGGGCGTTGACCTTGGGAAAATGAAAAAATCAACCAGACACAGGGACCCCAAAGTTGAGGGCTGCTGTCTTGACAAGAACCTCCACTCCGGTACACGTTTCATATCCCAGGAAAGAGCCAAGTGGACAAAGACGAGTGGACAAGTGGACAAAGACAAGTGCACAAGTGGACAAGTGGTGCTACGTAGGTCCAATGGAGTGTCACTCAGCCATGAAATCCACGTCATGAGGCTGGTAGCAGCATCCTGAGTGGATTTAGGTACGATCATCCTCAGTGAAATAAGTCCCACAAAAAAAGAAACTTATGATATCACTTATCGAGGGAATGTAAAAATCGCTCCCCATGCACGGAATCCCCAAACAGAACAGAGTCACGCTTTTAGAAAACACACTTATGCCTGCTTCAGGGGAAAGGTGAGGTGGGGTGACGCATAAAACTCGAGTTTGAAATGAGCACACATACCCTTCCGAAAACCGAATATGGAATGGACACGACCTACTCCTTGCTCAATCAACTGGACTCACCAGACCCTGTTCATCGCACAAGTATCTATCCGACTAGTAAGCATCTTAAAAGCTAAGTCTTGATATCTCTGTGTAAGTGCATCAAGTGTGTGTAAAGCGGCCTAAAACCAGCAGGGAAAATCAGCTCAGACCCATTCTGAGGATACATTTCCAACATAAAGAAGAAACAAGCAGGGCAAAACAGAGAGAAATTCTTCCAAAATGCGTTCAGGGACTGGCATGCAACCAGGATTGACCACATCTACAGCCCCAGCGGCAGAAGACATAAGGCTGGACACTCTTGGGGCTGAGACGATTGGTGAGGTTGGGAAAGCAAATGCAGACCCTTGAAAGGAATCCTGCGTGCTCCCCATTCCATGGGTCCCAACTCTCCAGGTTCAACGCAATCTTCCGACAGCGAAAGCACTCATTGGAAACCCAGCGGATGCTACACCGTGGGATCGGGAAAGCTTTCTGAAACTCACCTCAGTTTTCATCTCCTGGTGCTCGTGTTCTCCATTCAGGCCCCCTTACTAACAATCTCCCCACTTGGAGACTCGGCGCCTTTCCATGCCTCTTTCGTACCGTCTGCAATTTGTCCGCAGGATGAACTGCAAGAGGGGGAACCAATGAGAGACTCGCTGGAGGTGTTTGGTCGGGCACATGTCACTCTCATTTCCCATCACGAAGAAGAATTCACCAGCGGTTCAGCCTGCCACCCCGGATCGACAATAGGGCGTGAAGCCATCCAGCCGTGTTGGGCCCCACTCACAAAAAAGCGACTTGGAAAATGGAGCTCAGGGGCACTGCACTTCCCAAACCTGCAGAGTTCTAAACGATAACTATCGCCCCAAAATATATTGAGGTCAGGCTACGAAGAGGCGCTGAACGCAAGGCAGAACTGCAGGAAACGGATGTCAACGGGTACATCGGAATGGCCCCGATAGCACATGAAAAGCGCCAGAACGTGGACAATGATGCGGTTGGCCAAAAAGGGCGTATGCGTTTTTTCCTGAATATATTCAGGAAAAAACGCATACGCCCTTTTTGGCCAACCAAGCAACCTGGGAGAGCAAATCAGCACTACAAAGAAATCTCTCGCCCCCACCCCCGGGGCAAAAGGGCCAGGCGAAAAAAGTCTAAAAACCAGAAAGGCAGGACAGGCCACGGAGTCAAGGGAGCCTTGTTAAGCTGATGGGCGGGATGTCAATGGCCAACAGCCAATCTTCACAAGTGTATCCTCTTTCCCAAACCATGGAAAACACAGAAGCACAGAGCATAGGGCACTTCCACACATGGGCGTTGACCTTGGGAAAATGAAAAAATCAACCAGACACAGGGACCCCAAAGTTGAGGGCTGCTGTCTTGACAAGAACCTCCACTCCGGTACACGTTTCATATCCCAGGAAAGAGCCAAGTGGACAAAGACGAGTGGACAAGTGGACAAAGACAAGTGCACAAGTGGACAAGTGGTGCTACGTAGGTCCAATGGAGTGTCACTCAGCCATGAAATCCACGTCATGAGGCTGGTAGCAGCATCCTGAGTGGATTTAGGTACGATCATCCTCAGTGAAATAAGTCCCACAAAAAAAGAAACTTATGATATCACTTATCGAGGGAATGTAAAAATCGCTCCCCATGCACGGAATCCCCAAACAGAACAGAGTCACGCTTTTAGAAAACACACTTATGCCTGCTTCAGGGGAAAGGTGAGGTGGGGTGACGCATAAAACTCGAGTTTGAAATGAGCACACATACCCTTCCGAAAACCGAATATGGAATGGACACGACCTACTCCTTGCTCAATCAACTGGACTCACCAGACCCTGTTCATCGCACAAGTATCTATCCGACTAGTAAGCATCTTAAAAGCTAAGTCTTGATATCTCTGTGTAAGTGCATCAAGTGTGTGTAAAGCGGCCTAAAACCAGCAGGGAAAATCAGCTCAGACCCATTCTGAGGATACATTTCCAACATAAAGAAGAAACAAGCAGGGCAAAACAGAGAGAAATTCTTCCAAAATGCGTTCAGGGACTGGCATGCAACCAGGATTGACCACATCTACAGCCCCAGCGGCAGAAGACATAAGGCTGGACACTCTTGGGGCTGAGACGATTGGTGAGGTTGGGAAAGCAAATGCAGACCCTTGAAAGGAATCCTGCGTGCTCCCCATTCCATGGGTCCCAACTCTCCAGGTTCAACGCAATCTTCCGACAGCGAAAGCACTCATTGGAAACCCAGCGGATGCTACACCGTGGGATCGGGAAAGCTTTCTGAAACTCACCTCAGTTTTCATCTCCTGGTGCTCGTGTTCTCCATTCAGGCCCCCTTACTAACAATCTCCCCACTTGGAGACTCGGCGCCTTTCCATGCCTCTTTCGTACCGTCTGCAATTTGTCCGCAGGATGAACTGCAAGAGGGGGAACCAATGAGAGACTCGCTGGAGGTGTTTGGTCGGGCACATGTCACTCTCATTTCCCATCACGAAGAAGAATTCACCAGCGGTTCAGCCTGCCACCCCGGATCGACAATAGGGCGTGAAGCCATCCAGCCGTGTTGGGCCCCACTCACAAAAAAGCGACTTGGAAAATGGAGCTCAGGGGCACTGCACTTCCCAAACCTGCAGAGTTCTAAACGATAACTATCGCCCCAAAATATATTGAGGTCAGGCTACGAAGAGGCGCTGAACGCAAGGCAGAACTGCAGGAAACGGATGTCAACGGGTACATCGGAATGGCCCCGATAGCACATGAAAAGCGCCAGAACGTGGACAATGATGCGGTTGGCCAAAAAGGGCGTATGCGTTTTTTCCTGAATATATTCAGGAAAAAACGCATACGCCCTTTTTGGCCAACCAAGCAACCTGGGAGAGCAAATCAGCACTACAAAGAAATCTCTCGCCCCCACCCCCGGGGCAAAAGGGCCAGGCGAAAAAAGTCTAAAAACCAGAAAGGCAGGACAGGCCACGGAGTCAAGGGAGCCTTGTTAAGCTGATGGGCGGGATGTCAATGGCCAACAGCCAATCTTCACAAGTGTATCCTCTTTCCCAAACCATGGAAAACACAGAACCACAGAGCATAGGGCACTTCCACACATGGGCGTTGACCTTGGGAAAATCAAAAAATCAACCAGACACAGGGACCCCAAAGTTGAGGGCTGCTGTCTTGACAAGAACCTCCACTCCGGTACACGTTTCATATCCCAGGAAAGAGCCAAGTGGACAAAGACGAGTGGACAAGTGGACAAAGACAAGTGGACAAGTGGACAAGTGGTGCTACGTAGGTCCAATGGAGTGTCACTCAGCCATGAAATCCACGTCATGAGGCTGGTAGCAGCATCCTGAGTGGATTTAGGTACGATCATCCTCAGTGAAATAAGTCCCACAAAAAAAGAAACTTATGATATCACTTATCGAGGGAATGTAAAAATCGCTCCCCATGCACGGAATCCCCAAACAGAACAGAGTCACGCTTTTAGAAAACACACTTATGCCTGCTTCAGGGGAAAGGTGAGGTGGGGTGATGCATAAAACTCGAGTTTGAAATGAGCAGAGATACCCTTTCGAAAACCGAATATGGAATGGACACGACCTACTCCTTGCTCAATCAACTGGACTCACCAGACCCTGTTCATCGCACAAGTATCTATCCGACTAGTAAGCATCTTAAAAGCTAAGTCTTGATATCTCTGTGTAAGTGCATCAAGTGTGTGTAAAGCGGCCTAAAACCAGCAGGGAAAATCAGCTCAGACCCATTCTGAGGATACATTTCCAACATAAAGAAGAAACAAGCAGGGCAAAACAGAGAGAACTTCTTCCAAAATGCGTTCAGGGACTGGCATGCAACCAGGATTGACCACATCTACAGCCCCAGCGGCAGAAGACATAAGGCTGGACACTCTTGGGGCTGAGACGATTGGTGAGGTTGGGAAAGCAAATGCAGACCCTTGAAAGGAATCCTGCGTGCTCCCCATTCCATGGGTCACAACTCTCCAGGTTCAACGCAATCTTCCGACAGCGAAAGCACTCATTGGAAACCCAGCGGATGCTACACCGTGGGATCGGGAAAGCTTTCTGAAACTCACCTCAGTTTTCATCTCCTGGTGCTCGTGTTCTCCATTCAGGCCCCCTTACTAACAATCTCCCCACCTGGAGACTCGGCGCCTTTCCATGCCTCTTTCGTACCGTCTGCAATTTGTCCGCAGGATGAACTGCAAGAGGGGGAACCAATGAGAGACTCGCTGGAGGTGTTTGGTCGGGCACATGTCACTCTCATTTCCCATCACGAAGAAGAATTCACCAGCGGTTCAGCCTGCCACCCCGGATCGACAATAGGGCGTGAAGCCATCCAGCCGTGTTGCGTCCCACTCACAAAAAAGCGACTTGGGAAATGGAGCTCAGGGGCACGGCACTTCCCAAACCTGCAGAGTTCTAAACGATAACTATCGCCCCAAAATATATTGAGGTCAGGCTACGAAGAGGCGCTGAACGCAAGGCAGAACTGCAGGAAACGGATGTCAACGGGTACATCGGAATGGCCCCGATAGCACATGAAAAGCGCCAGAACGTGGACAATGATGCGGTTGGCCAAAAAGGGCGTATGCGTTTTTTCCTGAATATATTCAGGAAAAAACGCATACGCCCTTTTTGGCCAACCAAGCAACCTGGGAGAGCAAATCAGCACTACAAAGAAATCTCTCGCCCCCCCCCGGGGCAAAAGGGCCAGGCGAAAAAAGTCTAAAAACCAGAAAGGCAGGACAGGCCACGGAGTCAAGGGAGCCTTGTTAAGCTGATGGGCGGGATGTCAATGGCCAACAGCCAATCTTCACAAGTGTATCCTCTTTCCCAAACCATGGAAAACACAGAACCACAGAGCATAGGGCACTTCCACACATGGGCGTTGACCTTGGGAAAATGAAAAAATCAACCAGACACAGGGACCCCAAAGTTGAGGGCTGCTGTCTTGACAAGAACCTCCACTCCGGTACACGTTTCATATCCCAGGAAAGAGCCAAGTGGACAAAGACGAGTGGACAAGTGGACAAAGACAAGTGGACAAGTGGACAAGTGGTGCTACGTAGGTCCAATGGAGTGTCACTCAGCCATGAAATCCACGTCATGAGGCTGGTAGCAGCATCCTGAGTGGATTTAGGTACGATCATCCTCAGTGAAATAAGTCCCACAAAAAAAGAAACTTATGATATCACTTATCGAGGGAATGTAAAAATCGCTCCCCATGCACGGAATCCCCAAACAGAACAGAGTCACGCTTTTAGAAAACACACTTATGCCTGCTTCAGGGGAAAGGTGAGGTGGGGTGACGCATAAAACTCGAGTTTGAAATGAGCACACATACCCTTCCGAAAACCGAATATGGAATGGACACGACCTACTCCTTGCTCAATCAACTGGACTCACCAGACCCTGTTCATCGCACAAGTATCTATCCGACTAGTAAGCATCTTAAAAGCTAAGTCTTGATATCTCTGTGTAAGTGCATCAAGTGTGTGTAAAGCGGCCTAAAACCAGCAGGGAAAATCAGCTCAGACCCATTCTGAGGATACATTTCCAACATAAAGAAGAAACAAGCAGGGCAAAACAGAGAGAACTTCTTCCAAAATGCGTTCAGGGACTGGCATGCAACCAGGATTGACCACATCTACAGCCCCAGCGGCAGAAGACATAAGGCTGGACACTCTTGGGGCTGAGACGATTGGTGAGGTTGGGAAAGCAAATGCAGACCCTTGAAAGGAATCCTGCGTGCTCCCCATTCCATGGGTCCCAACTCTCCAGGTTCAACGCAATCTTCCGACAGCGAAAGCACTCATTGGAAACCCAGCGGATGCTACACCGTGGGATCGGGAAAGCTTTCTGAAACTCACCTCAGTTTTCATCTCCTGGTGCTCGTGTTCTCCATTCAGGCCCCCTTACTAACAATCTCCCCACCTGGAGACTCGGCGCCTTTCCATGCCTCTTTCGTACCGTCTGCAATTTGTCCGCAGGATGAACTGCAAGAGGGGGAACCAATGAGAGACTCGCTGGAGGTGTTTGGTCGGGCACATGTCACTCTCATTTCCCATCACGAAGAAGAATTCACCAGCGGTTCAGCCTGCCACCCCGGATCGACAATAGGGCGTGAAGCCATCCAGCCGTGTTGCGTCCCACTCACAAAAAAGCGACTTGGGAAATGGAGCTCAGGGGCACTGCACTTCCCAAACCTGCAGAGTTCTAAACGATAACTATCGCCCCAAAATATATTGAGGTCAGGCTACGAAGAGGCGCTGAACGCAAGGCAGAACTGCAGGAAACGGATGTCAACGGCTACATCGGAATGGCCCCGATAGCACATGAAAAGCGCCAGAACGTGGACAATGATGCGGTTGGCCAAAAAGGGCGTATGCGTTTTTTCCTGAATATATTCAGGAAAAAACGCATACGCCCTTTTTGGCCAACCAAGCAACCTGGGAGAGCAAATCAGCACTACAAAGAAATCTCTCGCCCCCCCCCCCGGGGGCAAAAGGGCCAGGCGAAAAAAGTCTAAAAGCCAGAAAGGCAGGACAGTCCACGGAGTCAAGGGAGCCTTGTTAAGCTGATGGGCGGGATGTCAATGGCCAACAGCCAATCTTCACAAGTGTATCCTCTTTCCCAAACCATGGAAAACACAGAAGCACAGAGCATAGGGCACTTCCACACATGGGCGTTGACCTTGGGAAAATGAAAAAATCAACCAGACACAGGGACCCCAAAGTTGAGGGCTGCTGTCTTGACAAGAACCTCCACTCCGGTACACGTTTCATATCCCAGGAAAGAGCCAAGTGGACAAAGACGAGTGGACAAGTGGACAAAGACAAGTGGACAAGTGGACAAGTGGTGCTACGTAGGTCCAATGGAGTGTCACTCAGCCATGAAATCCACGTCATGAGGCTGGTAGCAGCATCCTGAGTGGATTTAGGTACGATCATCCTCAGTGAAATAAGTCCCACAAAAAAAGAAACTTATGATATCACTTATCGAGGGAATGTAAAAATCGCTCCCCATGCACTGAATCCCCAAACAGAACAGAGTCACGCTTTTAGAAAACACACTTATGCCTGCTTCAGGGGAAAGGTGAGGTGGGGTGACGCATAAAACTCGAGTTTGAAATGAGCACAGATACCCTTCCGAAAACCGAATATGGAATGGACACGACCTACTCCTTGCTCAATCAACTGGACTCACCAGACCCTGTTCATCGCACAAGTATCTATCCGACTAGTAAGCATCTTAAAAGCTAAGTCTTGATATCTCTGTGTAAGTGCATCAAGTGTGTGTAAAGCGGCCGAAAACCAGCAGGGAAAATCAGCTCAGACCCATTCTGAGGATACATTTCCAACATAAAGAAGAAACAAGCAGGGCAAAACAGAGAGAAATTCTTCCAAAATGCGTTCAGGGACTGGCATGCAACCAGGATTGACCACATCTACAGCCCCAGCGGCAGAAGACATAAGGCTGGACACTCTTGGGGCTGAGACGATTGGTGAGGTTGGGAAAGCAAATGCAGACCCTTGAAAGGAATCCTGCGTGCTCCCCATTCCATGGGTCCCAACTCTCCAGGTTCAACGCAATCTTCCGACAGCGAAAGCACTCATTGGAAACCCAGCGGATGCTACACCGTGGGATCGGGAAAGCTTTCTGAAACTCACCTCAGTTTTCATCTCCTGGTGCTCGTGTTCTCCATTCAGGCCCCCTTACTAACAATCTCCCCACTTGGAGACTCGGCGCCTTTCCATGCCTCTTTCGTACCGTCTGCAATTTGTCCGCAGGATGAACTGCAAGAGGGGGAACCAATGAGAGACTCGCTGGAGGTGTTTGGTCGGGCACATGTCACTCTCATTTCCCATCACGAAGAAGAATTCACCAGCGGTTCAGCCTGCCACCCCGGATCGACAATAGGGCGTGAAGCCATCCAGCCGTGTTGCGTCCCACTCACAAAAAAGCGACTTGGGAAATGGAGCTCAGGGGCACTGCACTTCCCAAACCTGCAGAGTTCTAAACGATAACTATCGCCCCAAAATATATTGAGGTCAGGCTACGAAGAGGCGCTGAACGCAAGGCAGAACTGCAGGAAACGGATGTCAACGGGTACATCGGAATGGCCCCGATAGCACATGAAAAGCGCCAGAACGTGGACAATGATGCGGTTGGCCAAAAAGGGCGTATGCGTTTTTTCCTGAATATATTCAGGAAAAAACGCATACGCCCTTTTTGGCCAACCAAGCAACCTGGGAGAGCAAATCAGCACTACAAAGAAATCTCTCGCCCCCCCCCCGGGGCAAAAGGGCCAGGCGAAAAAAGTCTAAAAACCAGAAAGGCAGGACAGGCCACGGAGTCAAGGGAGCCTTGTTAAGCTGATGGGCGGGATGTCAATGGCCAATAGCCAATCTTCACAAGTGTATCCTCTTTCCCAAACCATGTAAAACACAGAACCACAGAGCATAGGGCACTTCCACACATGGGCGTTGACCTTGGGAAAATCAAAAAATCAACCAGACACAGGGACCCCAAAGTTGAGGGCTGCTGTCTTGACAAGAACCTCCACTCCGGTACACGTTTCATATCCCAGGAAAGAGCCAAGTGGACAAAGACGAGTGGACAAGTGGACAAAGACAAGTGGACAAGTGGACAAGTGGTGCTACGTAGGTCCAATGGAGTGTCACTCAGCCATGAAATCCACGTCATGAGGCTGGTAGCAGCATCCTGAGTGGATTTAGGTACGATCATCCTCAGTGAAATAAGTCCCACAAAAAAAGAAACTTATGATATCACTTATCGAGGGAATGTAAAAATCGCTCCCCATGCACTGAATCCCCAAACAGAACAGAGTCACGCTTTTAGAAAACACACTTATGCCTGCTTCAGGGGAAAGGTGAGGTGGGGTGACGCATAAAACTCGAGTTTGAAATGAGCACAGATACCCTTCCGAAAACCGAATATGGAATGGACACGACCTACTCCTTGCTCAATCAACTGGACTCACCAGACCCTGTTCATCGCACAAGTATCTATCCGACTAGTAAGCATCTTAAAAGCTAAGTCTTGATATCTCTGTGTAAGTGCATCAAGTGTGTGTAAAGCGGCCTAAAACCAGCAGGGAAAATCAGCTCAGACCCATTCTGAGGATACATTTCCAACATAAAGAAGAAACAAGCAGGGCAAAACAGAGAGAAATTCTTCCAAAATGCGTTCAGGGACTGGCATGCAACCAGGATTGACCACATCTACAGCCCCAGCGGCAGAAGACATAAGGCTGGACACTCTTGGGGCTGAGACGATTGGTGAGGTTGGGAAAGCAAATGCAGACCCTTGAAAGGAATCCTGCGTGCTCCCCATTCCATGGGTCCCAACTCTCCAGGTTCAACGCAATCTTCCGACAGCGAAAGCACTCATTGGAAACCCAGCGGATGCTACACCGTGGGATCGGGAAAGCTTTCTGAAACTCACCTCAGTTTTCATCTCCTGGTGCTCGTGTTCTCCATTCAGGCCCCCTTACTAACAATCTCCCCACTTGGAGACTCGGCGCCTTTCCATGCCTCTTTCGTACCGTCTGCAATTTGTCCGCAGGATGAACTGCAAGAGGGGGAACCAATGAGAGACTCGCTGGAGGTGTTTGGTCGGGCACATGTCACTCTCATTTCCCATCACGAAGAAGAATTCACCAGCGGTTCAGCCTGCCACCCCGGATCGACAATAGGGCGTGAAGCCATCCAGCCGTGTTGCGTCCCACTCACAAAAAAGCGACTTGGGAAATGGAGCTCAGGGGCACTGCACTTCCCAAACCTGCAGAGTTCTAAACGATAACTATCGCCCCAAAATATATTGAGGTCAGGCTACGAAGAGGCGCTGAACGCAAGGCAGAACTGCAGGAAACGGATGTCAACGGCTACATCGGAATGGCCCCGATAGCACATGAAAAGCGCCAGAACGTGGACAATGATGCGGTTGGCCAAAAAGGGCGTATGCGTTTTTTCCTGAATATATTCAGGAAAAAACGCATACGCCCTTTTTGGCCAACCAAGCAACCTGGGAGAGCAAATCAGCACTACAAAGAAATCTCTCGCCCCCCCCCCCCCGGGGGCAAAAGGGCCAGGCGAAAAAAGTCTAAAAGCCAGAAAGGCAGGACAGTCCACGGAGTCAAGGGAGCCTTGTTAAGCTGATGGGCGGGATGTCAATGGCCAACAGCCAATCTTCACAAGTGTATCCTCTTTCCCAAACCATGGAAAACACAGAAGCACAGAGCATAGGGCACTTCCACACATGGGCGTTGACCTTGGGAAAATGAAAAAATCAACCAGACACAGGGACCCCAAAGTTGAGGGCTGCTGTCTTGACAAGAACCTCCACTCCGGTACACGTTTCATATCCCAGGAAAGAGCCAAGTGGACAAAGACGAGTGGACAAGTGGACAAAGACAAGTGGACAAGTGGACAAGTGGTGCTACGTAGGTCCAATGGAGTGTCACTCAGCCATGAAATCCACGTCATGAGGCTGGTAGCAGCATCCTGAGTGGATTTAGGTACGATCATCCTCAGTGAAATAAGTCCCACAAAAAAAGAAACTTATGATATCACTTATCGAGGGAATGTAAAAATCGCTCCCCATGCACTGAATCCCCAAACAGAACAGAGTCACGCTTTTAGAAAACACACTTATGCCTGCTTCAGGGGAAAGGTGAGGTGGGGTGACGCATAAAACTCGAGTTTGAAATGAGCACAGATACCCTTCCGAAAACCGAATATGGAATGGACACGACCTACTCCTTGCTCAATCAACTGGACTCACCAGACCCTGTTCATCGCACAAGTATCTATCCGACTAGTAAGCATCTTAAAAGCTAAGTCTTGATATCTCTGTGTAAGTGCATCAAGTGTGTGTAAAGCGGCCGAAAACCAGCAGGGAAAATCAGCTCAGACCCATTCTGAGGATACATTTCCAACATAAAGAAGAAACAAGCAGGGCAAAACAGAGAGAAATTCTTCCAAAATGCGTTCAGGGACTGGCATGCAACCAGGATTGACCACATCTACAGCCCCAGCGGCAGAAGACATAAGGCTGGACACTCTTGGGGCTGAGACGATTGGTGAGGTTGGGAAAGCAAATGCAGACCCTTGAAAGGAATCCTGCGTGCTCCCCATTCCATGGGTCCCAACTCTCCAGGTTCAACGCAATCTTCCGACAGCGAAAGCACTCATTGGAAACCCAGCGGATGCTACACCGTGGGATCGGGAAAGCTTTCTGAAACTCACCTCAGTTTTCATCTCCTGGTGCTCGTGTTCTCCATTCAGGCCCCCTTACTAACAATCTCCCCACTTGGAGACTCGGCGCCTTTCCATGCCTCTTTCGTACCGTCTGCAATTTGTCCGCAGGATGAACTGCAAGAGGGGGAACCAATGAGAGACTCGCTGGAGGTGTTTGGTCGGGCACATGTCACTCTCATTTCCCATCACGAAGAAGAATTCACCAGCGGTTCAGCCTGCCACCCCGGATCGACAATAGGGCGTGAAGCCATCCAGCCGTGTTGCGTCCCACTCACAAAAAAGCGACTTGGGAAATGGAGCTCAGGGGCACTGCACTTCCCAAACCTGCAGAGTTCTAAACGATAACTATCGCCCCAAAATATATTGAGGTCAGGCTACGAAGAGGCGCTGAACGCAAGGCAGAACTGCAGGAAACGGATGTCAACGGGTACATCGGAATGGCCCCGATAGCACATGAAAAGCGCCAGAACGTGGACAATGATGCGGTTGGCCAAAAAGGGCGTATGCGTTTTTTCCTGAATATATTCAGGAAAAAACGCATACGCCCTTTTTGGCCAACCAAGCAACCTGGGAGAGCAAATCAGCACTACAAAGAAATCTCTCGCCCCCCCCCCGGGGCAAAAGGGCCAGGCGAAAAAAGTCTAAAAACCAGAAAGGCAGGACAGGCCACGGAGTCAAGGGAGCCTTGTTAAGCTGATGGGCGGGATGTCAATGGCCAATAGCCAATCTTCACAAGTGTATCCTCTTTCCCAAACCATGTAAAACACAGAACCACAGAGCATAGGGCACTTCCACACATGGGCGTTGACCTTGGGAAAATCAAAAAATCAACCAGACACAGGGACCCCAAAGTTGAGGGCTGCTGTCTTGACAAGAACCTCCACTCCGGTACACGTTTCATATCCCAGGAAAGAGCCAAGTGGACAAAGACGAGTGGACAAGTGGACAAAGACAAGTGGACAAGTGGACAAGTGGTGCTACGTAGGTCCAATGGAGTGTCACTCAGCCATGAAATCCACGTCATGAGGCTGGTAGCAGCATCCTGAGTGGATTTAGGTACGATCATCCTCAGTGAAATAAGTCCCACAAAAAAAGAAACTTATGATATCACTTATCGAGGGAATGTAAAAATCGCTCCCCATGCACTGAATCCCCAAACAGAACAGAGTCACGCTTTTAGAAAACACACTTATGCCTGCTTCAGGGGAAAGGTGAGGTGGGGTGACGCATAAAACTCGAGTTTGAAATGAGCACAGATACCCTTCCGAAAACCGAATATGGAATGGACACGACCTACTCCTTGCTCAATCAACTGGACTCACCAGACCCTGTTCATCGCACAAGTATCTATCCGACTAGTAAGCATCTTAAAAGCTAAGTCTTGATATCTCTGTGTAAGTGCATCAAGTGTGTGTAAAGCGGCCTAAAACCAGCAGGGAAAATCAGCTCAGACCCATTCTGAGGATACATTTCCAACATAAAGAAGAAACAAGCAGGGCAAAACAGAGAGAAATTCTTCCAAAATGCGTTCAGGGACTGGCATGCAACCAGGATTGACCACATCTACAGCCCCAGCGGCAGAAGACATAAGGCTGGACACTCTTGGGGCTGAGACGATTGGTGAGGTTGGGAAAGCAAATGCAGACCCTTAAAAGGAATCCTGCGTGCTCCCCATTCCATGGGTCCCAACTCTCCAGGTTCAACGCAATCTTCCGACAGCGAAAGCACTCATTGAAAACCCAGCGGATGCTACACCGTGGGATCGGGAAAGCTTTCTGAAACTCACCTCAGTTTTCATCTCCTGGTGCTCGTGTTCTCCATTCAGGCCCCCTTACTAACAATCTCCCCACTTGGAGACTCGGCGCCTTTCCATGCCTCTTTCGTACCGTCTGCAATTTGTCCGCAGGATGAACTGCAAGAGGGGGAACCAATGAGAGACTCGCTGGAGGTGTTTGGTCGGGCACATGTCACTCTCATTTCCCATCACGAAGAAGAATTCACCAGAGGTTCAGCCTGCCACCCCGGATCGACAATAGGGCGTGAAGCCATCCAGCCGAGTTGCGTCCCACTCACAAAAAAGCGACTTGGGAAATGGAGCTCAGGGGCACTGCACTTCCCAAACCTGCAGAGTTCTAAACGATAACTATCGCCCCAAAATATATTGAGGTCAGGCTACGAAGAGGCGTTGAACGCAAGGCAGAATTGCAGGAAACGGATGTCAACGGCTACATCGGAATGGCCCCGATAGCACATGAAAAGCGCCAGAACGTGGACAATGATGCGGTTGGCCAAAAAGGGCGTATGCATTTTTTCCTGAATATATTCAGGAAAAAACGCATACGCCCTTTTTGGCCAACCAAGCAACCTGGGAGAGCAAATCAGCACTACAAAGAAATCTCTCGCCCCCACCCCCGGGGCAAAAGGGCCAGGCGAAAAAAGTCTAAAAACCAGAAAGGCAGGACAGGCCACGGAGTCAAGGGAGCCTTGTTAAGCTGATGGGCGGGATGTCAATGGCCAACAGCCAATCTTCACAAGTGTATCCTCTTTCCCAAACCATGTAAAACACAGAACCACAGAGCATAGGGCACTTCCACACATGGGCGTTGACCTTGGGAAAATCAAAAAATCAACCAGACACAGGGACCCCAAAGTTGAGGGCTGCTGTCTTGACAAGAACCTCCACTCCGGTACACGTTTCATATCCCAGGAAAGAGCCAAGTGGACAAAGACGAGTGGACAAGTGGACAAAGACAAGTGGACAAGTGGACAAGTGGTGCTACGTAGGTCCAATGGAGTGTCACTCAGCCATGAAATCCACGTCATGAGGCTGGTAGCAGCATCCTGAGTGGATTTAGGTACGATCATCCTCAGTGAAATAAGTCCCACAAAAAAAGAAACTTATGATATCACTTATCGAGGGAATGTAAAAATCGCTCCCCATGCACTGAATCCCCAAACAGAACAGAGTCACGCTTTTAGAAAACACACTTATGCCTGCTTCAGGGGAAAGGTGAGGTGGGGTGACGCATAAAACTCGAGTTTGAAATGAGCACACATACCCTTCCGAAAACCGAATATGGAATGGACACGACCTACTCCTTGCTCAATCAACTGGACTCACCAGACCCTGTTCATCGCACAAGTATCTATCCGACTAGTAAGCATCTTAAAAGCTAAGTCTTGATATCTCTGTGTAAGTGCATCAAGTGTGTGTAAAGCGGCCTAAAACCAGCAGGGAAAATCAGCTCAGACCCATTCTGAGGATACATTTCCAACATAAAGAAGAAACAAGCAGGGCAAAACAGAGAGAAATTCTTCCAAAATGCGTTCAGGGACTGGCATGCAACCAGGATTGACCACATCTACAGCCCCAGCGGCAGAAGACATAAGGCTGGACACTCTTGGGGCTGAGACGATTGGTGAGGTTGGGAAAGCAAATGCAGACCCTTGAAAGGAATCCTGCGTGCTCCCCATTCCATGGGTCCCAACTCTCCAGGTTCAACTCAATCTTCCGACAGCGAAAGCACTCATTGGAAACCCAGCGGATGCTACACCGTGGGATCGGGAAAGCTTTCTGAAACTCACCTCAGTTTTCATCTCCTGGTGCTCGTGTTCTCCATTCAGGCCCCCTTACTAACAATCTCCCCACTTGGAGACTCGGCGCCTTTCCATGCCTCTTTCGTACCGTCTGCAATTTGTCCGCAGGATGAACTGCAAGAGGGGGAACCAATGAGAGACTCGCTGGAGGTGTTTGGTCGGGAACATGTCACTCTCATTTCCCATCACGAAGAAGAATTCACCAGCGGTTCAGCCTGCCACCCCGGATCGACAATAGGGCCTGAAGCCATCCAGCCGTGTTGCGTCCCACTCACAAAAAAAGCGACTTGGGAAATGGAGCTCAGGGGCACTGCACTTCCCAAACCTGCAGAGTTCTAAACGATAACTATCGCCCCAAAATATATTGAGGTCAGGTTACGAAGAGGCGTTGAACGCAAGGCAGAACTGCAGGAAACGGATGTCAACGGGTACATCGGAATGGCCCCGATAGCACATGAAAAGCGCCAGAACGTGGACAATGATGCGGTTGGCCACAAAGGGCGTATGCGTTTTTTCCTGAATATATTCAGGAAAAAACGCATACGCCCTTTGTGGCCAACCAAGCAACCTGGGAGAGCAAATCAGCACTACAAAGAAATCTCTCGCCCCCACCCCCGGGGCAAAAGGGCCAGGCGAAAAAAGTCTAAAAACCAGAAAGGCAGGACAGGCCACGGAGTCAAGGGAGCCTTGTTAAGCTGATGGGCGGGATGTCAATGGCCAACAGCCAATCTTCACAAGTGTATCCTCTTTCCCAAACCATGTAAAACACAGAACCACAGAGCATAGGGCACTTCCACACATGGGCGTTGACCTTGGGAAAATCAAAAAATCAACCAGACACAGGGACCCCAAAGTTGAGGGCTGCTGTCTTGACAAGAACCTCCACTCCGGTACACGTTTCATATCCCAGGAAAGAGCCAAGTGGACAAAGACGAGTGGACAAGTGGACAAAGACAAGTGGACAAGTGGACAAGTGGTGCTACGTAGGTCCAATGGAGTGTCACTCAGCCATGAAATCCACGTCATGAGGCTGGTAGCAGCATCCTGAGTGGATTTAGGTACGATCATCCTCAGTGAAATAAGTCCCACAAGAAAAGAAACTTATGATATCACTTATCGAGGGAATGTAAAAATCGCTCCCCATTCACTGAATCCCCAAACAGAACAGAGTCACGCTTTTAGAAAACACACTTATGCCTGCTTCAGGGGAAAGGTGAGGTGGGGTGACGCATAAAACTCGAGTTTGAAATGAGCACAGATACCCTTCCGAAAACCGAATATGGAATGGACACGACCTACTCCTTGCTCAATCAACTGGACTCACCAGACCCTGTTCATCGCACAAGTATCTATCTGACTAGTAAGCATCTTAAAAGCTAAGTCTTGATATCTCTGTGTAAGTGCATCAAGTGTGTGTAAAGCGGCCTAAAACCAGCAGGGAAAATCAGCTCAGACCCATTCTGAGGATACATTTCCAACATAAAGAAGAAACAAGCAGGGCAAAACAGAGAGAAATTCTTCCAAAATGCGTTCAGGGACTGGCATGCAACCAGGATTGACCACATCTACAGCCCCAGCGGCAGAAGACATAAGGCTGGACACTCTTGGGGCTGAGACGATTGGTGAGGTTGGGAAAGCAAATGCAGACCCTTGAAAGGAATCCTGCGTGCTCCCCATTCCATGGGTCCCAACTCTCCAGGTTCAACGCAATCTTCCGACAGCGAAAGCACTCATTGGAAACCCAGCGGATGCTACACCGTGGGATCGGGAAAGCTTTCTGAAACTCACCTCAGTTTTCATCTCCTGGTGCTCGTGTTCTCCATTCAGGCCCCCTTACTAACAATCTCCCCACTTGGAGACTCGGCGCCTTTCCATGCCTCTTTCGTACCGTCTGCAATTTGTCCGCAGGATGAACTGCAAGAGGGGGAACCAATGAGAGACTCGCTGGAGGTGTTTGGTCGGGCACATGTCACTCTCAATTCCCATCACGAAGAAGAATTCACCAGCGGTTCAGCCTGCCACCCCGGATCGACAATAGGGCCTGAAGCCATCCAGCCGTGTTGCGTCCCACTCACAAAAAAAGCGACTTGGGAAATGGAGCTCAGGGGCACTGCACTTCCCAAACCTGCAGAGTTCTAAACGATAACTATCGCCCCAAAATATATTGAGGTCAGGCTACGAAGAGGCGTTGAACGCAAGGCAGAATTGCAGGAAACGGATGTCAACGGCTACATCGGAATGGCCCCGATAGCACATGAAAAGCGCCAGAACGTGGACAATGATGCGGTTGGCCACAAAGGGCGTATGCGTTTTTTCCTGAATATATTCAGGAAAAAACGCATACGCCCTTTGTGGCCAACCAAGCAACCTGGGAGAGCAAATCAGCACTACAAAGAAATCTCTCGCCCCCCCCCCCCGGGGCAAAAGGGCCAGGTGAAAAAAGTCTAAAAACCAGAAAGGCAGGACAGGCCACGGAGTCAAGGGAGCCTTGTTAAGCTGATGGGCGGGATGTCAATGGCCAACAGCCAATCTTCACAAGTGTATCCTCTTTCCCAAACCATGGAAAACACAGAACCACAGAGCATAGGGCACTTCCACACATGGGCGTTGACCTTGGGAAAATGAAAAAATCAACCAGACACAGGGACCCCAAAGTTGAGGGCTGCTGTCTTGACAAGAACCTCCACTCCGGTACACGTTTCATATCCCAGGAAAGAGCCAAGTGGACAAAGACGAGTGGACAAGTGGACAAAGACAAGTGGACAAGTGGACAAGTGGTGCTACGTAGGTCCAATGGAGTGTCACTCAGCCATGAAATCCACGTCATGAGGCTGGTAGCAGCATCCTGAGTGGATTTAGGTACGATCATCCTCAGTGAAATAAGTCCCACAAAAAAAGAAACTTATGATATCACTTATCGAGGGAATGTAAAAATCGCTCCCCATGCACTGAATCCCCAAACAGAACAGAGTCACGCTTTTAGAAAACACACTTATGCCTGCTTCAGGGGAAAGGTGAGGTGGGGTGATGCATAAAACTCGAGTTTGAAATGAGCAGAGATACCCTTTCGAAAACCGAATATGGAATGGACACGACCTACTCCTTGCTCAATCAACTGGACTCACCAGACCCTGTTCATCGCACAAGTATCTATCCGACTAGTAAGCATCTTAAAAGCTAAGTCTTGATATCTCTGTGTAAGTGCATCAAGTGTGTGTAAAGCGGCCTAAAACCAGCAGGGAAAATCAGCTCAGACCCATTCTGAGGATACATTTCCAACATAAAGAAGAAACAAGCAGGGCAAAACAGAGAGAAATTCTTCCAAAATGCGTTCAGGGACTGGCATGCAACCAGGATTGACCACATCTACAGCCCCAGCGGCAGAAGACATAAGGCTGGACACTCTTGGGGCTGAGACGATTGGTGAGGTTGGGAAAGCAAATGCAGACCCTTGAAAGGAATCCTGCGTGCTCCCCATTCCATGGGTCCCAACTCTCCAGGTTCAACGCAATCTTCCGACAGCGAAAGCACTCATTGGAAACCCAGCGGATGCTACACCGTGGGATCGGGAAAGCTTTCTGAAACTCACCTCAGTTTTCATCTCCTGGTGCTCGTGTTCTCCATTCAGGCCCCCTTACTAAAAATCTCCCCACTTGGAGACTCGGCGCCTTTCCATGCCTCTTTCGTACCGTCTGCAATTTGTCCGCAGGATGAACTGCAAGAGGGGGAACCAATGAGAGACTCGCTGGAGGTGTTTGGTCGGGCACATGTCACTCTCATTTCCCATCACGAAGAAGAATTCACCAGCGGTTCAGCCTGCCACCCCGGATCGACAATAGGGCGTGAAGCCATCCAGCCGTGTTGCGTCCCACTCACAAAAAAGCGACTTGGGAAATGGAGCTCAGGGGCACTGCACTTCCCAAACCTGCAGAGTTCTAAACGATAACTATCGCCCCAAAATATATTGAGGTCAGGCTACGAAGAGGCGTTGAACGCAACGCAGAACTGCAGGAAACGGATGTCAACGGCTACATCGGAATGGCCCCGATAGCACATGAAAAGCGCCAGAACGTGGACAATGATGCGGTTGGCCAAAAAGGGCGTATGCGTTTTTTCCTGAATATATTCAGGAAAAAACGCATACGCCCTTTTTGGCCAACCAAGCAACCTGGGAGTGCAAATCAGCACTACAAAGAAATCTCTCGCCCCCCCCCGGGGCAAAAGGGCCAGGCGAAAAAAGTCTAAAAACCAGAAAGGCAGGACAGGCCACGGAGTCAAGGGAGCCTTGTTAAGCTGATGGGCGGGATGTCAATGGCCAACAGCCAATCTTCACAAGTGTATCCTCTTTCCCAAACCATGGAAAACACAGAACCACAGAGCATAGGGCACTTCCTCACATGGGCGTTGACCTTGGGAAAATCAAAAAATCAACCAGACACAGGGACCCCAAAGTTGAGGGCTGCTGTCTTGACAAGAACCTCCACTCCGGTACACGTTTCATATCCCAGGAAAGAGCCAAGTGGACAAAGACGAGTGGACAAGTGGACAAAGACAAGTGGACAAGTGGACAAGTGGTGCTACGTAGGTCCAATGGAGTGTCACTCAGCCATGAAATCCACGTCATGAGGCTGGTAGCAGCATCCTGAGTGGATTTAGGTACGATCATCCTCAGTGAAATAAGTCCCACAAAAAAAGAAACTTATGATATCACTTATCGAGGGAATGTAAAAATCGCTCCCCATGCACTGAATCCCCAAACAGAACAGAGTCACGCTTTTAGAAAACACACTTATGCCTGCTTCAGGGGAAAGGTGAGGTGGGGTGACGCATAAAACTCGAGTTTGAAATGAGCACAGATACCCTTCCGAAAACCGAATATGGAATGGACACGACCTACTCCTTGCTCAATCAACTGGACTCACCAGACCCTGTTCATCGCACAAGTATCTATCCGACTAGTAAGCATCTTAAAAGCTAAGTCTTGATATCTCTGTGTAAGTGCATCAAGTGTGTGTAAAGCGGCCTAAAACCAGCAGGGAAAATCAGCTCAGACCCATTCTGAGGATACATTTCCAACATAAAGAAGAAACAAGCAGGGCAAAACAGAGAGAAATTCTTCCAAAATGCGTTCAGGGACTGGCATGCAACCAGGATTGACCACATCTACAGCCCCAGCGGCAGAAGACATAAGGCTGGACACTCTTGGGGCTGAGACGATTGGTGAGGTTGGGAAAGCAAATGCAGACCCTTGAAAGGAATCCTGCGTGCTCCCCATTCCATGGGTCCCAACTCTCCAGGTTCAACGCAATCTTCCGACAGCGAAAGCACTCATTGGAAACCCAGCGGATGCTACACCGTGGGATCGGGAAAGCTTTCTGAAACTCACCTCAGTTTTCATCTCCTGGTGCTCGTGTTCTCCATTCAGGCCCCCTTACTAACAATCTCCCCACTTGGAGACTCGGCGCCTTTCCATGCCTCTTTCGTACCGTCTGCAATTTGTCCGCAGGATGAACTGCAAGAGGGGGAACCAATGAGAGACTCGCTGGAGGTGTTTGGTCGGGCACATGTCACTCTCATTTCCCATCACGAAGAAGAATTCACCAGCGGTTCAGCCTGCCACCGCGGATCGACAATAGGGCGTGAAGCCATCCAGCCGTGTTGCGTCCCACTCACAAAAAAGCGACTTGGGAAATGGAGCTCAGGGGCACTGCACTTCCCAAACCTGCAGAGTTCTAAACGATAACTATCGCCCCAAAATATATTGAGGTCAGGCTACGAAGAGGCGTTGAACGCAAGGCAGAACTGCAGGAAACGGATGTCAACGGCTACATCGGAATGGCCCCGATAGCACATGAAAAGCGCCAGAACGTGGACAATGATGCGGTTGGCCAAAAAGGGCGTATGCGTTTTTTCCTGAATATATTCAGGAAAAAACGCATACGCCCTTTTTGGCCAACCAAGCAACCTGGGAGAGCAAATCAGCACTACAAAGAAATCTCTCGCCCCCCCGGGGGCAAAAGGGCCAGGCGAAAAAAGTCTAAAAACCAGAAAGGCAGGACAGGCCACGGAGTCAAGGGAGCCTTGTTAAGCTGATGGGCGGGATGTCAATGGCCAACAGCCAATCTTCACAAGTGTATCCTCTTTCCCAAACCATGTAAAACACAGAAGCACAGAGCATAGGGCACTTCCACACATGGGCGTTGACCTTGGGAAAATGAAAAAATCAACCAGACACAGGGACCCCAAAGTTGAGGGCTGCTGTCTTGACAAGAACCTCCACTCCGGTACACGTTTCATATCCCAGGAAAGAGCCAAGTGGACAAAGACGAGTGGACAAGTGGACAAAGACAAGTGGACAAGTGGACAAGTGGTGCTACGTAGGTCCAATGGAGTGTCACTCAGCCATGAAATCCACGTCATGAGGCTGGTAGCAGCATCCTGAGTGGATTTAGGTACGATCATCCTCAGTGAAATAAGTCCCACAAAAAAAGAAACTTATGATATCACTTATCGAGGGAATGTAAAAATCGCTCCCCATGCACTGAATCCCCAAACAGAACAGAGTCACGCTTTTAGAAAACACACTTATGCCTGCTTCAGGGGAAAGGTGAGGTGGGGTGACGCATAAAACTCGAGTTTGAAATGAGCACAGATACCCTTCCGAAAACCGAATATGGAATGGACACGACCTACTCCTTGCTCAATCAACTGGACTCACCAGACCCTGTTCATCGCACAAGTATCTATCTGACTAGTAAGCATCTTAAAAGCTAAGTCTTGATATCTCTGTGTAAGTGCATCAAGTGTGTGTAAAGCGGCCTAAAACCAGCAGGGAAAATCAGCTCAGACCCATTCTGAGGATACATTTCCAACATAAAGAAGAAACAAGCAGGGCAAAACAGAGAGAAATTCTTCCAAAATGCGTTCAGGGACTGGCATGCAACCAGGATTGACCACATCTACAGCCCCAGCGGCAGAAGACATAAGGCTGGACACTCTTGGGGCTGAGACGATTGGTGAGGTTGGGAAAGCAAATGCAGACCCTTGAAAGGAATCCTGCGTGCTCCCCATTCCATGGGTCCCAACTCTCCAGGTTCAACGCAATCTTCCGACAGCGAAAGCACTCATTGGAAACCCAGCGGATGCTACACCGTTGGATCGGGAAAGCTTTCTGAAACTCACCTCAGTTTTCATCTCCTGGTGCTCGTGTTCTCCATTCAGGCCCCCTTACTAACAATCTCCCCACTTGGAGACTCGGCGCCTTTCCATGCCTCTTTCGTACCGTCTGCAATTTGTCCGCAGGATGAACTGCAAGAGGGGGAACCAATGAGAGACTCGCTGGAGGTGTTTGGTCGGGCACATGTCACTCTCATTTCCCATCACGAAGAAGAATTCACCAGCGGTTCAGCCTGCCACCCCGGATCGACAATAGGGCCTGAAGCCATCCAGCCGTGTTGCGTCCCACTCACAAAAAAAGCGACTTGGGAAATGGAGCTCAGGGCCACTGCACTTCCCAAACCTGCAGAGTTCTAAACGATAACTATCGCCCCAAAATATATTGAGGTCAGGCTACGAAGAGGCGTTGAACGCAAGGCAGAATTGCAGGAAACGGATGTCAACGGGTACATCGGAATGGCCCCGATAGCACATGAAAAGCGCCAGAACGTGGACAATGATGCGGTTGGCCAAAAAGGGCGTATGCGTTTTTTCCTGAATATATTCAGGAAAAAACGCATACGCCCTTTTTGGCCAACCAAGCAACCTGGGAGAGCAAATCAGCACTACAAAGAAATCTCTCGCCCCCCCCCCCCCCGGGGCAAAAGGGCCAGGTGAAAAAAGTCTAAAAACCAGAAAGGCAGGACAGGCCACGGAGTCAAGGGAGCCTTGTTAAGCTGATGGGCGGGATGTCAATGGCCAACAGCCAATCTTCACAAGTGTATCCTCTTTCCCAAACCATGGAAAACACAGAACCACAGAGCATAGGGCACTTCCACACATGGGCGTTGACCTTGGGAAAATCAAAAAATCAACCAGACACAGGGACCCCAAAGTTGAGGGCTGCTGTCTTGACAAGAACCTCCACTCCGGTACACGTTTCATATCCCAGGAAAGAGCCAAGTGGACAAAGACGAGTGGACAAGTGGACAAAGACAAGTGGACAAGTGGACAAGTGGTGCTACGTAGGTCCAATGGAGTGTCACTCAGCCATGAAATCCACGTCATGAGGCTGGTAGCAGCATCCTGAGTGGATTTAGGTACGATCATCCTCAGTGAAATAAGTCCCACAAAAAAAGAAACTTATGATATCACTTATCGAGGGAATGTAAAAATCGCTCCCCATGCACTGAATCCCCAAACAGAACAGAGTCACGCTTTTAGAAAACACACTTATGCCTGCTTCAGGGGAAAGGTGAGGTGGGGTGACGCATAAAACTCGAGTTTGAAATGAGCACAGATACCCTTCCGAAAACCGAATATGGAATGGACACGACCTACTCCTTGCTCAATCAACTGGACTCACCAGACCCTGTTCATCGCACAAGTATCTATCCGACTAGTAAGCATCTTAAAAGCTAAGTCTTGATATCTCTGTGTAAGTGCATCAAGTGTGTGTAAAGCGGCCTAAAACCAGCAGGGAAAATCAGCTCAGACCCATTCTGAGGATACATTTCCAACATAAAGAAGAAACAAGCAGGGCAAAACAGAGAGAAATTCTTCCAAAATGCGTTCAGGGACTGGCATGCAACCAGGATTGACCACATCTACAGCCCCAGCGGCAGAAGACATAAGGCTGGACACTCTTGGGGCTGAGACGATTGGTGAGGTTGGGAAAGCAAATGCAGACCCTTAAAAGGAATCCTGCGTGCTCCCCATTCCATGGGTCCCAACTCTCCAGGTTCAACGCAATCTTCCGACAGCGAAAGCACTCATTGGAAACCCAGCGGATGCTACACCGTGGGATCGGGAAAGCTTTCTGAAACTCACCTCAGTTTTCATCTCCTGGTGCTCGTGTTCTCCATTCAGGCCCCCTTACTAACAATCTCCCCACTTGGAGACTCGGCGCCTTTCCATGCCTCTTTCGCACCGTCTGCAATTTGTCCGCAGGATGAACTGCAAGAGGGGGAACCAATGAGAGACTCGCTGGAGGTGTTTGGTCGGGCACATGTCACTCTCATTTCCCATCACGAAGAAGAATTCACCAGCGGTTCAGCCTGCCACCCCGGATCGACAATAGGGCGTGAAGCCATCCAGCCGTGTTGCGTCCCACTCACAAAAAAGCGACTTGGGAAATGGAGCTCAGGGGCACTGCACTTCCCAAACCTGCAGAGTTCTAAACGATAACTATCGCCCCAAAATATATTGAGGTCAGGCTACGCAGAGGCGCTGAACGCAAGGCAGAACTGCAGGAAACGGATGTCAACGGCTACATCGGAATGGCCCCGATAGCACATGAAAAGCGCCAGAACGTGGACAATGATGCGGTTGGCCAAAAAGGGCGTATGCGTTTTTTCCTGAATATATTCAGGAAAAAACGCATACGCCCTTTTTGGCCAACCAAGCAACCTGGGAGAGCAAATCAACACTACAAAGAAATCTCTCGCCCCCCCCCCCCCGGGGCAAAAGGGCCAGGCGAAAAAAGTCTAAAAACCAGAAAGGCAGGACAGGCCACGGAGTCAAGGGAGCCTTGTTAAGCTGATGGGCGGGATGTCAATGGCCAACAGCCAATCTTCACAAGTGTATCCTCTTTCCCAAACCATGGAAAACACAGAACCACAGAGCATAGGGCACTTCCACACATGGGCGTTGACCTTGGGAAAATGAAAAAATCAACCAGACACAGGGACCCCAAAGTTGAGGGCTGCTGTCTTGACAAGAACCTCCACTCCGGTACACGTTTCATATCCCAGGAAAGAGCCAAGTGGACAAAGACGAGTGGACAAGTGGACAAAGACAAGTGGAGAAGTGGACAAGTGGTGCTACGTAGGTCCAATGGAGTGTCACTCAGCCATGAAATCCACGTCATGAGGCTGGTAGCAGCATCCTGAGTGGATTTAGGTACGATCATCCTCAGTGAAATAAGTCCCACAAAAAAAGAAACTTATGATATCACTTATCGAGGGAATGTAAAAATCGCTCCCCATGCACTGAATCCCCAAACAGAACAGAGTCACGCTTTTAGAAAACACACTTATGCCTGCTTCAGGGGAAAGGTGAGGTGGGGTGACGCATAAAACTCGAGTTTGAAATGAGCACAGATACCCTTCCGAAAACCGAATATGGAATGGACACGACCTACTCCTTGCTCAATCAACTGGACTCACCAGACCCTGTTCATCGCACAAGTATCTATCCGACTAGTAAGCATCTTAAAAGCTAAGTCTTGATATCTCTGTGTAAGTGCATCAAGTGTGTGTAAAGCGGCCTAAAACCAGCAGGGAAAATCAGCTCAGACCCATTCTGAGGATACATTTCCAACATAAAGAAGAAACAAGCAGGGCAAAACAGAGAGAAATTCTTCCAAAATGCGTTCAGGGACTGGCATGCAACCAGGATTGACCACATCTACAGCCCCAGCGGCAGAAGACATAAGGCTGGACACTCTTGGGGCTGAGACGATTGGTGAGGTTGGGAAAGCAAATGCAGACCCTTAAAAGGAATCCTGCGTGCTCCCCATTCCATGGGTCCCAACTCTCCAGGTTCAACGCAATCTTCCGACAGCGAAAGCACTCATTGGAAACCCAGCGGATGCTACACCGTGGGATCGGGAAAGCTTTCTGAAACTCACCTCAGTTTTCATCTCCTGGTGCTCGTGTTCTCCATTCAGGCCCCCTTACTAACAATCTCCCCACTTGGAGACTCGGCGCCTTTCCATGCCTCTTTCGCACCGTCTGCAATTTGTCCGCAGGATGAACTGCAAGAGGGGGAACCAATGAGAGACTCGCTGGAGGTGTTTGGTCGGGCACATGTCACTCTCATTTCCCATCACGAAGAAGAATTCACCAGCGGTTCAGCCTGCCACCCCGGATCGACAATAGGGCGTGAAGCCATCCAGCCGTGTTGCGTCCCACTCACAAAAAAGCGACTTGGGAAATGGAGCTCAGGGGCACTGCACTTCCCAAACCTGCAGAGTTCTAAACGATAACTATCGCCCCAAAATATATTGAGGTCAGGCTACGCAGAGGCGCTGAACGCAAGGCAGAACTGCAGGAAACGGATGTCAACGGCTACATCGGAATGGCCCCGATAGCACATGAAAAGCGCCAGAACGTGGACAATGATGCGGTTGGCCAAAAAGGGCGTATGCGTTTTTTCCTGAATATATTCAGGAAAAAACGCATACGCCCTTTTTGGCCAACCAAGCAACCTGGGAGAGCAAATCAACACTACAAAGAAATCTCTCGCCCCCCCCCCCCCCGGGGCAAAAGGGCCAGGCGAAAAAAGTCTAAAAACCAGAAAGGCAGGACAGGCCACGGAGTCAAGGGAGCCTTGTTAAGCTGATGGGCGGGATGTCAATGGCCAACAGCCAATCTTCACAAGTGTATCCTCTTTCCCAAACCATGGAAAACACAGAACCACAGAGCATAGGGCACTTCCACACATGGGCGTTGACCTTGGGAAAATCAAAAAATCAACCAGACACAGGGACCCCAAAGTTGAGGGCTGCTGTCTTGACAAGAACCTCCACTCCGGTACACGTTTCATATCCCAGGAAAGAGCCAAGTGGACAAAGACGAGTGGACAAGTGGACAAAGACAAGTGGAGAAGTGGACAAGTGGTGCTACGTAGGTCCAATGGAGTGTCACTCAGCCATGAAATCCACGTCATGAGGCTGGTAGCAGCATCCTGAGTGGATTTAGGTACGATCATCCTCAGTGAAATAAGTCCCACAAAAAAAGAAACTTATGATATCACTTATCGAGGGAATGTAAAAATCGCTCCCCATGCACTGAATCCCCAAACAGAACAGAGTCACGCTTTTAGAAAACACACTTATGCCTGCTTCAGGGGAAAGGTGAGGTGGGGTGACGCATAAAACTCGAGTTTGAAATGAGCACAGATACCCTTCCGAAAACCGAATATGGAATGGACACGACCTACTCCTTGCTCAATCAACTGGACTCACCAGACCCTGTTCATCGCACAAGTATCTATCCGACTAGTAAGCATCTTAAAAGCTAAGTCTTGATATCTCTGTGTAAGTGCATCAAGTGTGTGTAAAGCGGCCTAAAACCAGCAGGGAAAATCAGCTCAGACCCATTCTGAGGATACATTTCCAACATAAAGAAGAAACAAGCAGGGCAAAACAGAGAGAAATTCTTCCAAAATGCGTTCAGGGACTGGCATGCAACCAGGATTGACCACATCTACAGTCCCAGCGGCAGAAGACATAAGGCTGGACACTCTTGGGGCTGAGACGATTGGTGAGGTTGGGAAAGCAAATGCAGACCCTTGAAAGGAATCCTGCGTGCTCCCCATTCCATGGGTCCCAACTCTCCAGGTTCAACGCAATCTTCCGACAGCGAAAGCACTCATTGGAAACCCAGCGGATGCTACACCGTGGGATCGGGAAAGCTTTCTGAAACTCACCTCAGTTTTCATCTCCTGGTGCTCGTGTTCTCCATTCAGGCCCCCTTACTAACAATCTCCCCACTTGGAGACTCGGCGCCTTTCCATGCCTCTTTCGTACCGTCTGCAATTTGTCCGCAGGATGAACTGCAAGAGGGGGAACCAATGAGAGACTCGCTGGAGGTGTTTGGTCGGGCACATGTCACTCTCATTTCCCATCACGAAGAAGAATTCACCAGCGGTTCAGCCTGCCACCCCGGATCGACAATAGGGCGTGAAGCCATCCAGCCGTGTTGCGTCCCACTCACAAAAAAGCGACTTGGGAAATGGAGCTCAGGGGCACTGCACTTCCCAAACCTGCAGAGTTCTAAACGATAACTATCGCCCCAAAATATATTGAGGTCAGGCTCGAAGAGGCGTTGAACGCAACGCAGAACTGCAGGAAACGGATGTCAACGGCTACATCGGAATGGCCCCGATAGCACATGAAAAGCGCCAGAACGTGGACAATGATGCGGTTGGCCAAAAAGGGCGTATGCGTTTTTTCCTGAATATATTCAGGAAAAAACGCATACGCCCTTTTTGGCCAACCAAGCAACCTGGGAGAGCAAATCAGCACTACAAAGAAATCTCTCGCCCCCCCCCGGGGCAAAAGGGCCAGGCGAAAAAAGTCTAAAAACCAGAAAGGCAGGACAGGCCACGGAGTCAAGGGAGCCTTGTTAAGCTGATGGGCGGGATGTCAATGGCCAACAGCCAATCTTCACAAGTGTATCCTCTTTCCCAAACCATGGAAAACACAGAACCACAGAGCATAGGGCACTTCCACACATGGGCGTTGACCTTGGGAAAATCAAAAAATCAACCAGACACAGGGACCCCAAAGTTGAGGGCTGCTGTCTTGACAAGAACCTCCACTCCGGTACACGTTTCATATCCCAGGAAAGAGCCAAGTGGACAAAGACGAGTGGACAAGTGGACAAAGACAAGTGGACAAGTGGACAAGTGGTGCTACGTAGGTCCAATGGAGTGTCACTCAGCCATGAAATCCACGTCATGAGGCTGGTAGCAGCATCCTGAGTGGATTTAGGTACGATCATCCTCAGTGAAATAAGTCCCACAAAAAAAGAAACTTATGATATCACTTATCGAGGGAATGTAAAAATCGCTCCCCATGCACTGAATCCCCAAACAGAACAGAGTCACGCTTTTAGAAAACACACTTATGCCTGCTTCAGGGGAAAGGTGAGGTGGGGTGACGCATAAAACTCGAGTTTGAAATGAGCACAGATACCCTTCCGAAAACCGAATATGGAATGGACACGACCTACTCCTTGCTCAATCAACTGGACTCACCAGACCCTGTTCATCGCACAAGTATCTATCCGACTAGTAAGCATCTTAAAAGCTAAGTCTTGATATCTCTGTGTAAGTGCATCAAGTGTGTGTAAAGCGGCCTAAAACCAGCAGGGAAAATCAGCTCAGACCCATTCTGAGGATACATTTCCAACATAAAGAAGAAACAAGCAGGGCAAAACAGAGAGAAATTCTTCCAAAATGCGTTCAGGGACTGGCATGCAACCAGGATTGACCACATCTACAGCCCCAGCGGCGGAAGACATAAGGCTGGACACTCTTGGGGCTGAGACGATTGGTGAGGTTGGGAAAGCAAATGCAGACCCTTGAAAGGAATCCTGCGTGCTCCCCATTCCATGGGTCCCAACTGTCCAGGTTCAACGCAATCTTCCGACAGCGAAAGCACTCATTGGAAACCCAGCGGATGCTACACCGTGGGATCGGGAAAGCTTTCTGAAACTCACCTCAGTTTTCATCTCCTGGTGCTCGTGTTCTCCATTCAGGCCTCCTTACTAACAATCTCCCCACTTGGAGACTCGGCGCCTTTCCATGCCTCTTTCGTACCGTCTGCAATTTGTCCGCAGGATGAACTGCAAGAGGGGGAACCAATGAGAGACTCGCTGGAGGTGTTTGGTCGGGCACATGTCACTCTCATTTCCCATCACGAAGAAGAATTCACCAGAGGTTCAGCCTGCCACCCCGGATCGACAATAGGGCGTGAAGCCATCCAGCCGAGTTGCGTCCCACTCACAAAAAAGCGACTTGGGAAATGGAGCTCAGGGGCACTGCACTTCCCAAACCTGCAGAGTTCTAAACGATAACTATCGCCCCCAAAATATATTGAGGTCAGGCTACGAAGAGGCGCTGAACGCAAGGCAGAACTGCAGGAAACGGATGTCAACGGATACATCGGAATGGCCCCGATAGCACATGAAAAGCGCCAGAACGTGGACAATGATGCGGTTGGCCAAAAAGGGCGTATGCGTTTTTTCCTGAATATATTCAGGAAAAAACGCATACGCCCTTTTTGGCCAACCAAGCAACCTGGGAGAGCAAATCAGCACTACAAAGAAATCTCTCGCCCCCCCCCCCCGGGGCAAAAGGGCCAGGCGAAAAAAGTCTAAAAACCAGAAAGGCAGGACAGGCCACGGAGTCAAGGGAGCCTTGTTAAGCTGATGGGCGGGATGTCAATGGCCAACAGCCAATCTTCACAAGTGTATCCTCTTTCCCAAACCATGGAAAACACAGAACCACAGAGCATAGGGCACTTCCACACATGGGCGTTGACCTTGGGAAAATGAAAAAATCAACCAGACACAGGGACCCCAAAGTTGAGGGCTGCTGTCTTGACAAGAACCTCCACTCCGGTACACGTTTCATATCCCAGGAAAGAGCCAAGTGGACAAAGACGAGTGGACAAGTGGACAAAGACAAGTGGACAAGTGGACAAGTGGTGCTACGTAGGTCCAATGGAGTGTCACTCAGCCATGAAATCCACGTCATGAGGCTGGTAGCAGCATCCTGAGTGGATTTAGGTACGATCATCCTCAGTGAAATAAGTCCCACAAAAAAAGAAACTTATGATATCACTTATCGAGGGAATGTAAAAATCGCTCCCCATGCACTGAATCCCCAAACAGAACAGAGTCACGCTTTTAGAAAACACACTTATGCCTGCTTCAGGGGAAAGGTGAGGTGGGGTGACGCATAAAACTCGAGTTTGAAATGAGCACAGATACCCTTCCGAAAACCGAATATGGAATGGACACGACCTAATCCTTGCTCAATCAACTGGACTCACCAGACCCTGTTCATCGCACAAGTATCTATCTGACTAGTAAGCATCTTAAAAGCTAAGTCTTGATATCTCTGTGTAAGTGCATCAAGTGTGTGTAAAGCGGCCTAAAACCAGCAGGGAAAATCAGCTCAGACCCATTCTGAGGATACATTTCCAACATAAAGAAGAAACAAGCAGGGCAAAACAGAGAGAAATTCTTCCAAAATGCGTTCAGGGACTGGCATGCAACCAGGATTGACCACATCTACAGCCCCAGCGGCAGAAGACATAAGGCTGGACACTCTTGGGGCTGAGACGATTGGTGAGGTTGGGAAAGCAAATGCAGACCCTTGAAAGGAATCCTGCGTGCTCCCCATTCCATGGGTCCCAACTCTCCAGGTTCAACGCAATCTTCCGACAGCGAAAGCACTCATTGGAAACCCAGCGGATGCTACACCGTGGGATCGGGAAAGCTTTCTGAAACTCACCTCAGTTTTCATCTCCTGGTGCTCGTGTTCTCCATTCAGGCCCCCTTACTAACAATCTCCCCACTTGGAGACTCGGCGCCTTTCCATGCCTCTTTCGTACCGTCTGCAATTTGTCCGCAGGATGAACTGCAAGAGGGGGAACCAATGAGAGACTCGCTGGAGGTGTTTGGTCGGGCACATGTCACTCTCAATTCCCATCACGAAGAAGAATTCACCAGCGGTTCAGCCTGCCACCCCGGATCGACAATAGGGCCTGAAGCCATCCAGCCGTGTTGCGTCCCACTCACAAAAAAAGCGACTTGGGAAATGGAGCTCAGGGGCACTGCACTTCCCAAACCTGCAGAGTTCTAAACGATAACTATCGCCCCAAAATATATTGAGGTCAGGCTACGAAGAGGCGTTGAACGCAAGGCAGAATTGCAGGAAACGGATGTCAACGGCTACATCGGAATGGCCCCGATAGCACATGAAAAGCGCCAGAACGTGGACAATGATGCGGTTGGCCACAAAGGGCGTATGCGTTTTTTCCTGAATATATTCAGGAAAAAACGCATACGCCCTTTGTGGCCAACCAAGCAACCTGGGAGAGCAAATCAGCACTACAAAGAAATCTCTCGCCCCCCCCCCCGGGGCAAAAGGGCCAGGTGAAAAAAGTCTAAAAACCAGAAAGGCAGGACAGGCCACGGAGTCAAGGGAGCCTTGTTAAGCTGATGGGCGGGATGTCAATGGCCAACAGCCAATCTTCACAAGTGTATCCTCTTTCCCAAACCATGGAAAACACAGAACCACAGAGCATAGGGCACTTCCACACATGGGCGTTGACCTTGGGAAAATGAAAAAATCAACCAGACACAGGGACCCCAAAGTTGAGGGCTGCTGTCTTGACAAGAACCTCCACTCCGGTACACGTTTCATATCCCAGGAAAGAGCCAAGTGGACAAAGACGAGTGGACAAGTGGACAAAGACAAGTGGACAAGTGGACAAGTGGTGCTACGTAGGTCCAATGGAGTGTCACTCAGCCATGAAATCCACGTCATGAGGCTGGTAGCAGCATCCTGAGTGGATTTAGGTACGATCATCCTCAGTGAAATAAGTCCCACAAAAAAAGAAACTTATGATATCACTTATCGAGGGAATGTAAAAATCGCTCCCCATGCACTGAATCCCCAAACAGAACAGAGTCACGCTTTTAGAAAACACACTTATGCCTGCTTCAGGGGAAAGCTGAGGTGGGGTGACGCATAAAACTCGAGTTTGAAATGAGCACAGATACCCTTCCGAAAACCGAATATGGAATGGACACGACCTACTCCTTGCTCAATCAACTGGACTCACCAGACCCTGTTCATCGCACAAGTATCTATCTGACTAGTAAGCATCTTAAAAGCTAAGTCTTGATATCTCTGTGTAAGTGCATCAAGTGTGTGTAAAGCGGCCTAAAACCAGCAGGGAAAATCAGCTCAGACCCATTCTGAGGATACATTTCCAACATAAAGAAGAAACAAGCAGGGCAAAACAGAGAGAAATTCTTCCAAAATGCGTTCAGGGACTGGCATGCAACCAGGATTGACCACATCTACAGCCCCAGCGGCAGAAGACATAAGGCTGGACACTCTTGGGGCTGAGACGATTGGTGAGGTTGGGAAAGCAAATGCAGACCCTTGAAAGGAATCCTGCGTGCTCCCCATTCCATGGGTCCCAACTCTCCAGGTTCAACGCAATCTTCCGACAGCGAAAGCACTCATTGGAAACCCAGCGGATGCTACACCGTGGGATCGGGAAAGCTTTCTGAAACTCACCTCAGTTTTCATCTCCTGGTGCTCGTGTTCTCCATTCAGGCCCCCTTACTAACAATCTCCCCACTTGGAGACTCGGCGCCTTTCCATGCCTCTTTCGTACCGTCTGCAATTTGTCCGCAGGATGAACTGCAAGAGGGGGAACCAATGAGAGACTCGCTGGAGGTGTTTGGTCGGGCACATGTCACTCTCATTTCCCATCACGAAGAAGAATTCACCAGCGGTTCAGCCTGCCACCCCGGATCGACAATAGGGCCTGAAGCCATCCAGCCGTGTTGCGTCCCACTCACAAAAAAAGCGACTTGGGAAATGGAGCTCAGGGGCACTGCACTTCCCAAACCTGCAGAGTTCTAAACGATAACTATCGCCCCAAAATATATTGAGGTCAGGCTACGAAGAGGCGTTGAACGCAAGGCAGAATTGCAGGAAACGGATGTCAACGGGTACATCGGAATGGCCCCGATAGCACATGAAAAGCGCCAGAACGTGGACAATGATGCGGTTGGCCAAAAAGGGCGTATGCGTTTTTTCCTGAATATATTCAGGAAAAAACGCATACGCCCTTTTTGGCCAACCAAGCAACCTGGGAGAGCAAATCAGCACTACAAAGAAATCTCTCGCCCCCCCCCCCCGGGGCAAAAGGGCCAGGTGAAAAAAGTCTAAAAACCAGAAAGGCAGGACAGGCCACGGAGTCAAGGGAGCCTTGTTAAGCTGATGGGCGGGATGTCAATGGCCAACAGCCAATCTTCACAAGTGTATCCTCTTTCCCAAACCATGGAAAACACAGAACCACAGAGCATAGGGCACTTCCACACATGGGCGTTGACCTTGGGAAAATGAAAAAATCAACCAGACACAGGGACCCCAAAGTTGAGGGCTGCTGTCTTGACAAGAACCTCCACTCCGGTACACGTTTCATATCCCAGGAAAGAGCCAAGTGGACAAAGACGAGTGGACAAGTGGACAAAGACAAGTGGACAAGTGGACAAGTGGTGCTACGTAGGTCCAATGGAGTGTCACTCAGCCATGAAATCCACGTCATGAGGCTGGTAGCAGCATCCTGAGTGGATTTAGGTACGATCATCCTCAGTGAAATAAGTCCCACAAAAAAAGAAACTTATGATATCACTTATCGAGGGAATGTAAAAATCGCTCCCCATGCACTGAATCCCCAAACAGAACAGAGTCACGCTTTTAGAAAACACACTTATGCCTGCTTCAGGGGAAAGGTGAGGTGGGGTGACGCATAAAACTCGAGTTTGAAATGAGCACAGATACCCTTCCGAAAACCGAATATGGAATGGACACGACCTACTCCTTGCTCAATCAACTGGACTCACCAGACCCTGTTCATCGCACAAGTATCTATCCGACTAGTAAGCATCTTAAAAGCTAAGTCTTGATATCTCTGTGTAAGTGCATCAAGTGTGTGTAAAGCGGCCTAAAACCAGCAGGGAAAATCAGCTCAGACCCATTCTGAGGATACATTTCCAACATAAAGAAGAAACAAGCAGGGCAAAACAGAGAGAAATTCTTCCAAAATGCGTTCAGGGACTGGCATGCAACCAGGATTGACCACATCTACAGCCCCAGCGGCAGAAGACATAAGGCTGGACACTCTTGGGGCTGAGACGATTGGTGAGGTTGGGAAAGCAAATGCAGACCCTTGAAAGGAATCCTGCGTGCTCCCCATTCCATGGGTCCCAACTCTCCAGGTTCAACGCAATCTTCCGACAGCGAAAGCACTCATTGGAAACCCAGCGGATGCTACACCGTGGGATCGGGAAAGCTTTCTGAAACTCACCTCAGTTTTCATCTCCTGGTGCTCGTGTTCTCCATTCAGGCCCCCTTACTAACAATCTCCCCACTTGGAGACTCGGCGCCTTTCCATGCCTCTTTCGTACCGTCTGCAATTTGTCCGCAGGATGAACTGCAAGAGGGGGAACCAATGAGAGACTCGCTGGAGGTGTTTGGTCGGGCACATGTCACTCTCATTTCCCATCACGAAGAAGAATTCACCAGCGGTTCAGCCTGCCACCCCGGATCGACAATAGGGCCTGAAGCCATCCAGCCGTGTTGCGTCCCACTCACAAAAAAAGCGACTTGGGAAATGGAGCTCAGGGGCACTGCACTTCCCAAACCTGCAGAGTTCTAAACGATAACTATCGCCCCAAAATATATTGAGGTCAGGCTACGAAGAGGCGTTGAACGCAAGGCAGAATTGCAGGAAACGGATGTCAACGGGTACATCGGAATGGCCCCGATAGCACATGAAAAGCGCCAGAACGTGGACAATGATGCGGTTGGCCAAAAAGGGCGTATGCGTTTTTTCCTGAATATATTCAGGAAAAAACGCATACGCCCTTTGTGGCCAACCAAGCAACCTGGGAGAGCAAATCAGCACTACAAAGAAATCTCTCGCCCCCCCCCCCCCCGGGGCAAAAGGGCCAGGTGAAAAAAGTCTAAAAACCAGAAAGGCAGGACAGGCCACGGAGTCAAGGGAGCCTTGTTAAGCTGATGGGCGGGATGTCAATGGCCAACAGCCAATCTTCACAAGTGTATCCTCTTTCCCAAACCATGGAAAACACAGAAGCACAGAGCATAGGGCACTTCCACACATGGGCGTTGACCTTGGGAAAATGAAAAAATCAACCAGACACAGGGACCCCAAAGTTGAGGGCTGCTGTCTTGACAAGAACCTCCACTCCGGTACACGTTTCATATCCCAGGAAAGAGCCAAGTGGACAAAGACGAGTGGACAAGTGGACAAAGACAAGTGGACAAGTGGACAAGTGGTGCTACGTAGGTCCAATGGAGTGTCACTCAGCCATGAAATCCACGTCATGAGGCTGGTAGCAGCATCCTGAGTGGATTTAGGTACGATCATCCTCAGTGAAATAAGTCCCACAAAAAAAGAAACTTATGATATCACTTATCGAGGGAATGTAAAAATCGCTCCCCATGCACTGAATCCCCAAACAGAACAGAGTCACGCTTTTAGAAAACACACTTATGCCTGCTTCAGGGGAAAGGTGAGGTGGGGTGACGCATAAAACTCGAGTTTGAAATGAGCACAGATACCCTTCCGAAAACCGAATATGGAATGGACACGACCTACTCCTTGCTCAATCAACTGGACTCAGCAGACCCTGTTCATCGCACAAGTATCTATCCGACTAGTAAGCATCTTAAAAGCTAAGTCTTGATATCTCTGTGTAAGTGCATCAAGTGTGTGTAAAGCGGCCTAAAACCAGCAGGGAAAATCAGCTCAGACCCATTCTGAGGATACATTTCCAACATAAAGAAGAAACAAGCAGGGCAAAACAGAGAGAAATTCTTCCAAAATGCGTTCAGGGACTGGCATGCAACCAGGATTGACCACATCTACAGCCCCAGCGGCAGAAGACATAAGGCTGGACACTCTTGGGGCTGAGACGATTGGTGAGGTTGGGAAAGCAAATGCAGACCCTTGAAAGGAATCCTGCGTGCTCCCCATTCCATGGGTCCCAACTCTCCAGGTTCAACGCAATCTTCCGACAGCGAAAGCACTCATTGGAAACCCAGCGGATGCTACACCGTGGGATCGGGAAAGCTTTCTGAAACTCACCTCAGTTTTCATCTCCTGGTGCTCGTGTTCTCCATTCAGGCCCCCTTACTAACAATCTCCCCACTTGGAGACTCGGCGCCTTTCCATGCCTCTTTCGTACCGTCTGCAATTTGTCCGCAGGATGAACTGCAAGAGGGGGAACCAATGAGAGACTCGCTGGAGGTGTTTGGTCGGGCACATGTCACTCTCATTTCCCATCACGAAGAAGAATTCACCAGCGGTTCAGCCTGCCACCCCGGATCGACAATAGGGCGTGAAGCCATCCAGCCGTGTTGCGTCCCACTCACAAAAAAGCGACTTGGGAAATGGAGCTCAGGGGCACTGCACTTCCCAAACCTGCAGAGTTCTAAACGATAACTATCGCCCCAAAATATATTGAGGTCAGGCTACGAAGAGGCGCTGAACGCAAGGCAGAACTGCAGGAAACGGATGTCAACGGCTACATCGGAATGGCCCCGATAGCACATGAAAAGCGCCAGAACGTGGACAATGATGCGGTTGGCCAAAAAGGGCGTATGCGTTTTTTCCTGAATATATTCAGGAAAAAACGCATACGCCCTTTTTGGCCAACCAAGCAACCTGGGAGAGCAAATCAGCACTACAAAGAAATCTCTCGCCCCCCCCCCCCCGGGGCAAAAGGGCCAGGCGAAAAAAGTCTAAAAACCAGAAAGGCAGGACAGGCCACGGAGTCAAGGGAGCCTTGTTAAGCTGATGGGCGGGATGTCAATGGCCAACAGCCAATCTTCACAAGTGTATCCTCTTTCCCAAACCATGGAAAACACAGAACCACAGAGCATAGGGCACTTCCACACATGGGCGTTGACCTTGGGAAAATCAAAAAATCAACCAGACACAGGGACCCCAAAGTTGAGGGCTGCTGTCTTGACAAGAACCTCCACTCCGGTACACGTTTCATATCCCAGGAAAGAGCCAAGTGGACAAAGACGAGGGGACAAGTGGACAAAGACAAGTGGACAAGTGGACAAGTGGTGCTACGTAGGTCCAATGGAGTGTCACTCAGCCATGAAATCCACGTCATGAGGCTGGTAGCAGCATCCTGAGTGGATTTAGGTACGATCATCCTCAGTGAAATAAGTCCCACAAAAAAAGAAACTTATGATATCACTTATCGAGGGAATGTAAAAATCGCTCCCCATGCACTGAATCCCCAAACAGAACAGAGTCACGCTTTTAGAAAACACACTTATGCCTGCTTCAGGGGAAAGGTGAGGTGGGGTGACGCATAAAACTCGAGTTTGAAATGAGCACAGATACCCTTCCGAAAACCGAATATGGAATGGACACGACCTACTCCTTGCTCAATCAACTGGACTCACCAGACCCTGTTCATCGCACAAGTATCTATCCGACTAGTAAGCATCTTAAAAGCTAAGTCTTGATATCTCTGTGTAAGTGCATCAAGTGTGTGTAAAGCGGCCTAAAACCAGCAGGGAAAATCAGCTCAGACCCATTCTGAGGATACATTTCCAACATAAAGAAGAAACAAGCAGGGCAAAACAGAGAGAAATTCTTCCAAAATGCGTTCAGGGACTGGCATGCAACCAGGATTGACCACATCTACAGCCCCAGCGGCAGAAGACATAAGGCTGGACACTCTTGGGGCTGAGACGATTGGTGAGGTTGGGAAAGCAAATGCAGACCCTTGAAAGGAATCCTGCGTGCTCCCCATTCCATGGGTCCCAACTCTCCAGGTTCAACGCAATCTTCCGACAGCGAAAGCACTCATTGGAAACCCAGCGGATGCTACACCGTGGGATCGGGAAAGCTTTCTGAAACTCACCTCAGTTTTCATCTCCTGGTGCTCGTGTTCTCCATTCAGGGCCCCTTACTAACAATCTCCCCACTTGGAGACTCGGCGCCTTTCCATGCCTCTTTCGTACCGTCTGCAATTTGTCCGCAGGATGAACTGCAAGAGGGGGAACCAATGAGAGACTCGCTGGAGGTGTTTGGTCGGGCACATGTCACTCTCATTTCCCATCACGAAGAAGAATTCACCAGCGGTTCAGCCTGCCACCGCGGATCGACAATAGGGCGTGAAGCCATCCAGCCGTGTTGCGTCCCACTCACAAAAAAGCGACTTGGGAAATGGAGCTCAGGGGCACTGCACTTCCCAAACCTGCAGAGTTCTAAACGATAACTATCGCCCCAAAATATATTGAGGTCAGGCTACGAAGAGGCGTTGAACGCAAGGCAGAACTGCAGGAAACGGATGTCAACGGCTACATCGGAATGGCCCCGATAGCACATGAAAAGCGCCAGAACGTGGACAATGATGCGGTTGGCCAAAAAGGGCGTATGCGTTTTTTCCTGAATATATTCAGGAAAAAACGCATACGCCCTTTTTGGCCAAACAAGCAACCTGGGAGAGCAAATCAGCACTACAAAGAAATCTCTCGCCCCCCCGGGGGCAAAAGGGCCAGGCGAAAAAAGTCTAAAAACCAGAAAGGCAGGACAGGCCACGGAGTCAAGGGAGCCTTGTTAAGCTGATGGGCGGGATGTCAATGGCCAACAGCCAATCTTCACAAGTGTATCCTCTTTCCCAAACCATGTAAAACACAGAAGCACAGAGCATAGGGCACTTCCACACATGGGCGTTGACCTTGGGAAAATCAAAAAATCAACCAGACACAGGGACCCCAAAGTTGAGGGCTGCTGTCTTGACAAGAACCTCCACTCCGGTACACGTTTCATATCCCAGGAAAGAGCCAAGTGGACAAAGACGAGTGGACAAGTGGACAAAGACAAGTGGACAAGTGGACAAGTGGTGCTACGTAGGTCCAATGGAGTGTCACTCAGCCATGAAATCCACGTCATGAGGCTGGTAGCAGCATCCTGAGTGGATTTAGGTACGATCATCCTCAGTGAAATAAGTCCCACAAAAAAAGAAACTTATGATATCACTTATCGAGGGAATGTAAAAATCGCTCCCCATGCACTGAATCCCCAAACAGAACAGAGTCACGCTTTTAGAAAACACACTTATGCCTGCTTCAGGGGAAAGGTGAGGTGGGGTGACGCATAAAACTCGAGTTTGAAATGAGCACAGATACGCTTCCGAAAACCGAATATGGAATGGACACGACCTACTCCTTGCTCAATCAACTGGACTCACCAGACCCTGTTCATCGCACAAGTATCTATCCGACTAGTAAGCATCTTAAAAGCTAAGTCTTGATATCTCTGTGTAAGTGCATCAAGTGTGTGTAAAGCGGCCTAAAACCAGCAGGGAAAATCAGCTCAGACCCATTCTGAGGATACATTTCCAACATAAAGAAGAAACAAGCAGGGCAAAACAGAGAGAAATTCTTCCAAAATGCGTTCAGGGACTGGCATGCAACCAGGATTGACCACATCTACAGCCCCAGCGGCAGAAGACATAAGGCTGGACACTCTTGGGGCTGAGACGATTGGTGAGGTTGGGAAAGCAAATGCAGACCCTTGAAAGGAATCCTGCGTGCTCCCCATTCCATGGGTCCCAACTCTCCAGGTTCAACGCAATCTTCCGACAGCGAAAGCACTCATTGGAAACCCAGCGGATGCTACACCGTGGGATCGGGAAAGCTTTCTGAAACTCACCTCAGTTTTCATCTCCTGGTGCTCGTGTTCTCCATTCAGGCCCCCTTACTAACAATCTCCCCACTTGGAGACTCGGCGCCTTTCCATGCCTCTTTCGTACCGTCTGCAATTTGTCCGCAGGATGAACTGCAAGAGGGGGAACCAATGAGAGACTCGCTGGAGGTGTTTGGTCGGGCACATGTCACTCTCATTTCCCATCACGAAGAAGAATTCACCAGCGGTTCAGCCTGCCACCCCGGATCGACAATAGGGCCTGAAGCCATCCAGCCGTGTTGCGTCCCACTCACAAAAAAAGCGACTTGGGAAATGGAGCTCAGGGGCACTGCACTTCCCAAACCTGCAGAGTTCTAAACGATAACTATCGCCCCAAAATATATTGAGGTCAGGCTACGAAGAGGCGTTGAACGCAAGGCAGAATTGCAGGAAACGGATGTCAACGGGTACATCGGAATGGCCCCGATAGCACATGAAAAGCGCCAGAACGTGGACAATGATGCGGTTGGCCACAAAGGGCGTATGCGTTTTTTCCTGAATATATTCAGGAAAAAACGCATACGCCCTTTTTGGCCAACCAAGCAACCTGGGAGAGCAAATCAGCACTACAAAGAAATCTCTCGCCCCCCCCCCCCCGGGGCAAAAGGGCCAGGTGAAAAAAGTCTAAAAACCAGAAAGGCAGGACAGGCCACGGAGTCAAGGGAGCCTTGTTAAGCTGATGGGCGGGATGTCAATGGCCAACAGCCAATCTTCACAAGTGTATCCTCTTTCCCAAACCATGGAAAACACAGAACCACAGAGCATAGGGCACTTCCACACATGGGCGTTGACCTTGGGAAAATGAAAAAATCAACCAGACACAGGGACCCCAAAGTTGAGGGCTGCTGTCTTGACAAGAACCTCCACTCCGGTACACGTTTCATATCCCAGGAAAGAGCCAAGTGGACAAAGACGAGTGGACAAGTGGACAAAGACAAGTGGACAAGTGGACAAGTGGTGCTACGTAGGTCCAATGGAGTGTCACTCAGCCATGAAATCCACGTCATGAGGCTGGTAGCAGCATCCTGAGTGGATTTAGGTACGATCATCCTCAGTGAAATAAGTCCCACAAAAAAAGAAACTTATGATATCACTTATCGAGGGAATGTAAAAATCGCTCCCCATGCACTGAATCCCCAAACAGAACAGAGTCACGCTTTTAGAAAACACACTTATGCCTGCTTCAGGGGAAAGGTGAGGTGGGGTGACGCATAAAACTCGAGTTTGAAATGAGCACAGATACCCTTCCGAAAACCGAATATGGAATGGACACGACCTACTCCTTGCTCAATCAACTGGACTCACCAGACCCTGTTCATCGCACAAGTATCTATCCGACTAGTAAGCATCTTAAAAGCTAAGTCTTGATATCTCTGTGTAAGTGCATCAAGTGTGTGTAAAGCGGCCTAAAACCAGCAGGGAAAATCAGCTCAGACCCATTCTGAGGATACATTTCCAACATAAAGAAGAAACAAGCAGGGCAAAACAGAGAGAAATTCTTCCAAAATGCGTTCAGGGACTGGCATGCAACCAGGATTGACCACATCTACAGCCCCAGCGGCAGAAGACATAAGGCTGGACACTCTTGGGGCTGAGACGATTGGTGAGGTTGGGAAAGCAAATGCAGACCCTTGAAAGGAATCCTGCGTGCTCCCCATTCCATGGGTCCCAACTCTCCAGGTTCAACGCAATCTTCCGACAGCGAAAGCACTCATTGGAAACCCAGCGGATGCTACACCGTGGGATCGGGAAAGCTTTCTGAAACTCACCTCAGTTTTCATCTCCTGGTGCTCGTGTTCTCCATTCAGGCCCCCTTACTAACAATCTCCCCACTTGGAGACTCGGCGCCTTTCCATGCCTCTTTCGTACCGTCTGCAATTTGTCCGCAGGATGAACTGCAAGAGGGGGAACCAATGAGAGACTCGCTGGAGGTGTTTGGTCGGGCACATGTCACTCTCATTTCCCATCACGAAGAAGAATTCACCAGCGGTTCAGCCTGCCACCCCGGATCGACAATAGGGCGTGAAGCCATCCAGCCGTGTTGCGTCCCACTCACAAAAAAGCGACTTGGGAAATGGAGCTCAGGGGCACTGCACTTCCCAAACCTGCAGAGTTCTAAACGATAACTATCGCCCCAAAATATATTGAGGTCAGGCTACGCAGAGGCGCTGAACGCAAGGCAGAACTGCAGGAAACGGATGTCAACGGCTACATCGGAATGGCCCCGATAGCACATGAAAAGCGCCAGAACGTGGACAATGATGCGGTTGGCCAAAAAGGGCGTATGCGTTTTTTCCTGAATATATTCAGGAAAAAACGCATACGCCCTTTTTGGCCAACCAAGCAACCTGGGAGAGCAAATCAGCACTACAAAGAAATCTCTCGCCCCCCCCCCCCCGGGGCAAAAGGGCCAGGCGAAAAAAGTCTAAAAACCAGAAAGGCAGGACAGGCCACGGAGTCAAGGGAGCCTTGTTAAGCTGATGGGCGGGATGTCAATGGCCAACAGCCAATCTTCACAAGTGTATCCTCTTTCCCAAACCATGGAAAACACAGAACCACAGAGCATAGGGCACTTCCACACATGGGCGTTGACCTTGGGAAAATCAAAAAATCAACCAGACACAGGGACCCCAAAGTTGAGGGCTGCTGTCTTGACAAGAACCTCCACTCCGGTACACGTTTCATATCCCAGGAAAGAGCCAAGTGGACAAAGACGAGGGGACAAGTGGACAAAGACAAGTGGACAAGTGGACAAGTGGTGCTACGTAGGTCCAATGGAGTGTCACTCAGCCATGAAATCCACGTCATGAGGCTGGTAGCAGCATCCTGAGTGGATTTAGGTACGATCATCCTCAGTGAAATAAGTCCCACAAAAAAAGAAACTTATGATATCACTTATCGAGGGAATGTAAAAATCGCTCCCCATGCACTGAATCCCCAAACAGAACAGAGTCACGCTTTTAGAAAACACACTTATGCCTGCTTCAGGGGAAAGGTGAGGTGGGGTGACGCATAAAACTCGAGTTTGAAATGAGCACAGATACCCTTCCGAAAACCGAATATGGAATGGACACGACCTACTCCTTGCTCAATCAACTGGACTCACCAGACCCTGTTCATCGCACAAGTATCTATCCGACTAGTAAGCATCTTAAAAGCTAAGTCTTGATATCTCTGTGTAAGTGCATCAAGTGTGTGTAAAGCGGCCTAAAACCAGCAGGGAAAATCAGCTCAGACCCATTCTGAGGATACATTTCCAACATAAAGAAGAAACAAGCAGGGCAAAACAGAGAGAAATTCTTCCAAAATGCGTTCAGGGACTGGCATGCAACCAGGATTGACCACATCTACAGCCCCAGCGGCAGAAGACATAAGGCTGGACACTCTTGGGGCTGAGACGATTGGTGAGGTTGGGAAAGCAAATGCAGACCCTTGAAAGGAATCCTGCGTGCTCCCCATTCCATGGGTCCCAACTCTCCAGGTTCAACGCAATCTTCCGACAGCGAAAGCACTCATTGGAAACCCAGCGGATGCTACACCGTGGGATCGGGAAAGCTTTCTGAAACTCACCTCAGTTTTCATCTCCTGGTGCTCGTGTTCTCCATTCAGGGCCCCTTACTAACAATCTCCCCACTTGGAGACTCGGCGCCTTTCCATGCCTCTTTCGTACCGTCTGCAATTTGTCCGCAGGATGAACTGCAAGAGGGGGAACCAATGAGAGACTCGCTGGAGGTGTTTGGTCGGGCACATGTCACTCTCATTTCCCATCACGAAGAAGAATTCACCAGCGGTTCAGCCTGCCACCGCGGATCGACAATAGGGCGTGAAGCCATCCAGCCGTGTTGCGTCCCACTCACAAAAAAGCGACTTGGGAAATGGAGCTCAGGGGCACTGCACTTCCCAAACCTGCAGAGTTCTAAACGATAACTATCGCCCCAAAATATATTGAGGTCAGGCTACGAAGAGGCGTTGAACGCAAGGCAGAACTGCAGGAAACGGATGTCAACGGCTACATCGGAATGGCCCCGATAGCACATGAAAAGCGCCAGAACGTGGACAATGATGCGGTTGGCCAAAAAGGGCGTATGCGTTTTTTCCTGAATATATTCAGGAAAAAACGCATACGCCCTTTTTGGCCAACCAAGCAACCTGGGAGAGCAAATCAGCACTACAAAGAAATCTCTCGCCCCCCCGGGGGCAAAAGGGCCAGGGGAAAAAAGTCTAAAAACCAGAAAGGCAGGACAGGCCACGGAGTCAAGGGAGCCTTGTTAAGCTGATGGGCGGGATGTCAATGGCCAACAGCCAATCTTCACAAGTGTATCCTCTTTCCCAAACCATGTAAAACACAGAAGCACAGAGCATAGGGCACTTCCACACATGGGCGTTGACCTTGGGAAAATGAAAAAATCAACCAGACACAGGGACCCCAAAGTTGAGGGCTGCTGTCTTGACAAGAACCTCCACTCCGGTACACGTTTCATATCCCAGGAAAGAGCCAAGTGGACAAAGACGAGTGGACAAGTGGACAAAGACAAGTGGACAAGTGGACAAGTGGTGCTACGTAGGTCCAATGGAGTGTCACTCAGCCATGAAATCCACGTCATGAGGCTGGTAGCAGCATCCTGAGTGGATTTAGGTACGATCATCCTCAGTGAAATAAGTCCCACAAAAAAAGAAACTTATGATATCACTTATCGAGGGAATGTAAAAATCGCTCCCCATGCACTGAATCCCCAAACAGAACAGAGTCACGCTTTTAGAAAACACACTTATGCCTGCTTCAGGGGAAAGGTGAGGTGGGGTGACGCATAAAACTCGAGTTTGAAATGAGCACACATACCCTTCCGAAAACCGAATATGGAATGGACACGACCTACTCCTTGCTCAATCAACTGGACTCACCAGACCCTGTTCATCGCACAAGTATCTATCCGACTAGTAAGCATCTTAAAAGCTAAGTCTTGATATCTCTGTGTAAGTGCATCAAGTGTGTGTAAAGCGGCCTAAAACCAGCAGGGAAAATCAGCTCAGACCCATTCTGAGGATACATTTCCAACATAAAGAAGAAACAAGCAGGGCAAAACAGAGAGAAATTCTTCCAAAATGCGTTCAGGGACTGGCATGCAACCAGGATTGACCACATCTACAGCCCCAGCGGCAGAAGACATAAGGCTGGACACTCTTGGGGCTGAGACGATTGGTGAGGTTGGGAAAGCAAATGCAGACCCTTGAAAGGAATCCTGCGTGCTCCCCATTCCATGGGTCCCAACTCTCCAGGTTCAACGCAATCTTCCGACAGCGAAAGCACTCATTGGAAACCCAGCGGATGCTACACCGTGGGATCGGGAAAGCTTTCTGAAACTCACCTCAGTTTTCATCTCCTGGTGCTCGTGTTCTCCATTCAGGCCCCCTTACTAACAATCTCCCCACTTGGAGACTCGGCGCCTTTCCATGCCTCTTTCGTACCGTCTGCAATTTGTCCGCAGGATGAACTGCAAGAGGGGGAACCAATGAGAGACTCGCTGGAGGTGTTTGGTCGGGCACATGTCACTCTCATTTCCCATCACGAAGAAGAATTCACCAGCGGTTCAGCCTGCCACCCCGGATCGACAATAGGGCGTGAAGCCATCCAGCCGTGTTGCGTCCCACTCACAAAAAAGCGACTTGGGAAATGGAGCTCAGGGGCACTGCACTTCCCAAACCTGCAGAGTTCTAAACGATAACTATCGCCCCAAAATATATTGAGGTCAGGCTACGAAGAGGCGTTGAACGCAACGCAGAACTGCAGGAAACGGATGTCAACGGCTACATCGGAATGGCCCCGATAGCACATGAAAAGTGCCAGAACGTGGACAATGATGCGGTTGGCCAAAAAGGGCGTATGCGTTTTTTCCTGAATATATTCAGGAAAAAACACATACGCCCTTTTTGGCCAACCAAGCAACCTGGGAGAGCAAATCAGCACTACAAAGAAATCTCTCGCCCCCCCCCGGGGCAAAAGGGCCAGGCGAAAAAAGTCTAAAAACCAGAAAGGCAGGACAGGCCACGGAGTCAAGGGAGCCTTGTTAAGCTGATGGGCGGGATGTCAATGGCCAACAGCCAATCTTCACAAGTGTATCCTCTTTCCCAAACCATGGAAAACACAGAACCACAGAGCATAGGGCACTTCCACACATGGGCGTTGACCTTGGGAAAATCAAAAAATCAACCAGACACAGGGACCCCAAAGTTGAGGGCTGCTGTCTTGACAAGAACCTCCACTCCGGTACACGTTTCATATCCCAGGAAAGAGCCAAGTGGACAAAGACGAGGGGACAAGTGGACAAAGACAAGTGGACAAGTGGACAAGTGGTGCTACGTAGGTCCAATGGAGTGTCACTCAGCCATGAAATCCACGTCATGAGGCTGGTAGCAGCATCCTGAGTGGATTTAGGTACGATCATCCTCAGTGAAATAAGTCCCACAAAAAAAGAAACTTATGATATCACTTATCGAGGGAATGTAAAAATCGCTCCCCATGCACTGAATCCCCAAACAGAACAGAGTCACGCTTTTAGAAAACACACTTATGCCTGCTTCAGGGGAAAGGTGAGGTGGGGTGACGCATAAAACTCGAGTTTGAAATGAGCACAGATACCCTTCCGAAAACCGAATATGGAATGGACACGACCTACTCCTTGCTCAATCAACTGGACTCACCAGACCCTGTTCATCGCACAAGTATCTATCCGACTAGTAAGCATCTTAAAAGCTAAGTCTTGATATCTCTGTGTAAGTGCATCAAGTGTGTGTAAAGCGGCCTAAAACCAGCAGGGAAAATCAGCTCAGACCCATTCTGAGGATACATTTCCAACATAAAGAAGAAACAAGCAGGGCAAAACAGAGAGAAATTCTTCCAAAATGCGTTCAGGGACTGGCATGCAACCAGGATTGACCACATCTACAGCCCCAGCGGCAGAAGACATAAGGCTGGACACTCTTGGGGCTGAGACGATTGGTGAGGTTGGGAAAGCAAATGCAGACCCTTGAAAGGAATCCTGCGTGCTCCCCATTCCATGGGTCCCAACTCTCCAGGTTCAACGCAATCTTCCGACAGCGAAAGCACTCATTGGAAACCCAGCGGATGCTACACCGTGGGATCGGGAAAGCTTTCTGAAACTCACCTCAGTTTTCATCTCCTGGTGCTCGTGTTCTCCATTCAGGGCCCCTTACTAACAATCTCCCCACTTGGAGACTCGGCGCCTTTCCATGCCTCTTTCGTACCGTCTGCAATTTGTCCGCAGGATGAACTGCAAGAGGGGGAACCAATGAGAGACTCGCTGGAGGTGTTTGGTCGGGCACATGTCACTCTCATTTCCCATCACGAAGAAGAATTCACCAGCGGTTCAGCCTGCCACCGCGGATCGACAATAGGGCGTGAAGCCATCCAGCCGTGTTGCGTCCCACTCACAAAAAAGCGACTTGGGAAATGGAGCTCAGGGGCACTGCACTTCCCAAACCTGCAGAGTTCTAAACGATAACTATCGCCCCAAAATATATTGAGGTCAGGCTACGAAGAGGCGTTGAACGCAAGGCAGAACTGCAGGAAACGGATGTCAACGGCTACATCGGAATGGCCCCGATAGCACATGAAAAGCGCCAGAACGTGGACAATGATGCGGTTGGCCAAAAAGGGCGTATGCGTTTTTTCCTGAATATATTCAGGAAAAAACGCATACGCCCTTTTTGGCCAACCAAGCAACCTGGGAGAGCAAATCAGCACTACAAAGAAATCTCTCGCCCCCCCGGGGGCAAAAGGGCCAGGCGAAAAAAGTCTAAAAACCAGAAAGGCAGGACAGGCCACGGAGTCAAGGGAGCCTTGTTAAGCTGATGGGCGGGATGTCAATGGCCAACAGCCAATCTTCACAAGTGTATCCTCTTTCCCAAACCATGTAAAACACAGAAGCACAGAGCATAGGGCACTTCCACACATGGGCGTTGACCTTGGGAAAATCAAAAAATCAACCAGACACAGGGACCCCAAAGTTGAGGGCTGCTGTCTTGACAAGAACCTCCACTCCGGTACACGTTTCATATCCCAGGAAAGAGCCAAGTGGACAAAGACGAGTGGACAAGTGGACAAAGACAAGTGGACAAGTGGACAAGTGGTGCTACGTAGGTCCAATGGAGTGTCACTCAGCCATGAAATCCACGTCATGAGGCTGGTAGCAGCATCCTGAGTGGATTTAGGTACGATCATCCTCAGTGAAATAAGTCCCACAAAAAAAGAAACTTATGATATCACTTATCGAGGGAATGTAAAAATCGCTCCCCATGCACTGAATCCCCAAACAGAACAGAGTCACGCTTTTAGAAAACACACTTATGCCTGCTTCAGGGGAAAGGTGAGGTGGGGTGACGCATAAAACTCGAGTTTGAAATGAGCACAGATACGCTTCCGAAAACCGAATATGGAATGGACACGACCTACTCCTTGCTCAATCAACTGGACTCACCAGACCCTGTTCATCGCACAAGTATCTATCCGACTAGTAAGCATCTTAAAAGCTAAGTCTTGATATCTCTGTGTAAGTGCATCAAGTGTGTGTAAAGCGGCCTAAAACCAGCAGGGAAAATCAGCTCAGACCCATTCTGAGGATACATTTCCAACATAAAGAAGAAACAAGCAGGGCAAAACAGAGAGAAATTCTTCCAAAATGCGTTCAGGGACTGGCATGCAACCAGGATTGACCACATCTACAGCCCCAGCGGCAGAAGACATAAGGCTGGACACTCTTGGGGCTGAGACGATTGGTGAGGTTGGGAAAGCAAATGCAGACCCTTGAAAGGAATCCTGCGTGCTCCCCATTCCATGGGTCCCAACTCTCCAGGTTCAACGCAATCTTCCGACAGCGAAAGCACTCATTGGAAACCCAGCGGATGCTACACCGTGGGATCGGGAAAGCTTTCTGAAACTCACCTCAGTTTTCATCTCCTGGTGCTCGTGTTCTCCATTCAGGCCCCCTTACTAACAATCTCCCCACTTGGAGACTCGGCGCCTTTCCATGCCTCTTTCGTACCGTCTGCAATTTGTCCGCAGGATGAACTGCAAGAGGGGGAACCAATGAGAGACTCGCTGGAGGTGTTTGGTCGGGCACATGTCACTCTCATTTCCCATCACGAAGAAGAATTCACCAGCGGTTCAGCCTGCCACCCCGGATCGACAATAGGGCGTGAAGCCATCCAGCCGTGTTGCGTCCCACTCACAAAAAAGCGACTTGGGAAATGGAGCTCAGGGGCACTGCACTTCCCAAACCTGCAGAGTTCTAAACGATAACTATCGCCCCAAAATATATTGAGGTCAGGCTACGAAGAGGCGTTGAACGCAACGCAGAACTGCAGGAAACGGATGTCAACGGCTACATCGGAATGGCCCCGATAGCACATGAAAAGTGCCAGAACGTGGACAATGATGCGGTTGGCCAAAAAGGGCGTATGCGTTTTTTCCTGAATATATTCAGGAAAAAACACATACGCCCTTTTTGGCCAACCAAGCAACCTGGGAGAGCAAATCAGCACTACAAAGAAATCTCTCGCCCCCCCCCGGGGCAAAAGGGCCAGGCGAAAAAAGTCTAAAAACCAGAAAGGCAGGACAGGCCACGGAGTCAAGGGAGCCTTGTTAAGCTGATGGGCGGGATGTCAATGGCCAACAGCCAATCTTCACAAGTGTATCCTCTTTCCCAAACCATGGAAAACACAGAACCACAGAGCATAGGGCACTTCCACACATGGGCGTTGACCTTGGGAAAATCAAAAAATCAACCAGACACAGGGACCCCAAAGTTGAGGGCTGCTGTCTTGACAAGAACCTCCACTCCGGTACACGTTTCATATCCCAGGAAAGAGCCAAGTGGACAAAGACGAGTGGACAAGTGGACAAAGACAAGTGGACAAGTGGACAAGTGGTGCTACGTAGGTCCAATGGAGTGTCACTCAGCCATGAAATCCACGTCATGAGGCTGGTAGCAGCATCCTGAGTGGATTTAGGTACGATCATCCTCAGTGAAATAAGTCCCACAAAAAAAGAAACTTATGATATCACTTATCGAGGGAATGTAAAAATCGCTCCCCATGCACTGAATCCCCAAACAGAACAGAGTCACGCTTTTAGAAAACACACTTATGCCTGCTTCAGGGGAAAGGTGAGGTGGGGTGACGCATAAAACTCGAGTTTGAAATGAGCACAGATATGCTTCCGAAAACCGAATATGGAATGGACACGACCTACTCCTTGCTCAATCAACTGGACTCACCAGACCCTGTTCATCGCACAAGTATCTATCCGACTAGTAAGCATCTTAAAAGCTAAGTCTTGATATCTCTGTGTAAGTGCATCAAGTGTGTGTAAAGCGGCCTAAAACCAGCAGGGAAAATCAGCTCAGACCCATTCTGAGGATACATTTCCAACATAAAGAAGAAACAAGCAGGGCAAAACAGAGAGAAATTCTTCCAAAATGCGTTCAGGGACTGGCATGCAACCAGGATTGACCACATCTACAGCCCCAGCGGCAGAAGACATAAGGCTGGACACTCTTGGGGCTGAGACGATTGGTGAGGTTGGGAAAGCAAATGCAGACCCTTGAAAGGAATCCTGCGTGCTCCCCATTCCATGGGTCCCAACTCTCCAGGTTCAACGCAATCTTCCGACAGCGAAAGCACTCATTGGAAACACAGCGGATGCTACACCGTGGGATCGGGAAAGCTTTCTGAAACTCACCTCAGTTTTCATCTCCTGGTGCTCGTGTTCTCCATTCAGGCCCCCTTACTAACAATCTCCCCACTTGGAGACTCGGCGCCTTTCCATGCCTCTTTCGTACCGTCTGCAATTTGTCCGCAGGATGAACTGCAAGAGGGGGAACCAATGAGAGACTCGCTGGAGGTGCTTGGTCGGGCACATGTCACTCTCATTTCCCATCACGAAGAAGAATTCACCAGCGGTTCAGCCTGCCACCCCGGATCGACAATAGGGCGTGAAGCCATCCAGCCGTGTTGCGTCCCACTCACAAAAAAGCGACTTGGGAAATGGAGCTCAGGGGCACTGCACTTCCCAAACCTGCAGAGTTCTAAACGATAACTATCGCCCCAAAATATATTGAGGTCAGGCTACGAAGAGGCGTTGCACGCAACGCAGAACTGCAGGAAACGGATGTCAACGGCTACATCGGAATGGCCCCGATAGCACATGAAAAGCGCCAGAACGTGGACAATGATGCGGTTGGCCAAAAAGGGCGTATGCGTTTTTTCCTGAATATATTCAGGAAAAAACGCATACGCCCTTTTTGGCCAACCAAGCAACCTGGGAGAGCAAATCAGCACTACAAAGAAATCTCTCGCCCCCCCCCGGGGCAAAAGGGCCAGGCGAAAAAAGTCTAAAAACCAGAAAGGCAGGACAGGCCACGGAGTCAAGGGAGCCTTGTTAAGCTGATGGGCGGGATGTCAATGGCCAACAGCCAATCTTCACAAGTGTATCCTCTTTCCCAAACCATGGAAAACACAGAACCACAGAGCATAGGGCACTTCCACACATGGGCGTTGACCTTGGGAAAATCAAAAAATCAACCAGACACAGGGACCCCAAAGTTGAGGGCTGCTGTCTTGACAAGAACCTCCACTCCGGTACACGTTTCATATCCCAGGAAAGAGCCAAGTGGACAAAGACGAGTGGACAAGTGGACAAAGACAAGTGGACAAGTGGACAAGTGGTGCTACGTAGGTCCAATGGAGTGTCACTCAGCCATGAAATCCACGTCATGAGGCTGGTAGCAGCATCCTGAGTGGATTTAGGTACGATCATCCTCAGTGAAATAAGTCCCACAAAAAAAGAAACTTATGATATCACTTATCGAGGGAATGTAAAAATCGCTCCCCATGCACTGAATCCCCAAACAGAACAGAGTCACGCTTTTAGAAAACACACTTATGCCTGCTTCAGGGGAAAGGTGAGGTGGGGTGACGCATAAAACTCGAGTTTGAAATGAGCACAGATACCCTTCCGAAAACCGAATATGGAATGGACACGACCTACTCCTTGCTCAATCAACTGGACTCACCAGACCCTGTTCATCGCACAAGTATCTATCCGACTAGTAAGCATCTTAAAAGCTAAGTCTTGATATCTCTGTGTAAGTGCATCAAGTGTGTGTAAAGCGGCCTAAAAACAGCAGGGAAAATCAGCTCAGACCCATTCTGAGGATACATTTCCAACATAAAGAAGAAACAAGCAGGGCAAAACAGAGAGAAATTCTTCCAAAATGCGTTCAGGGACTGGCATGCAACCAGGATTGACCACATCTACAGCCCCAGCGGCAGAAGACATAAGGCTGGACACTCTTGGGGCTGAGACGATTGGTGAGGTTGGGAAAGCAAATGCAGACCCTTGAAAGGAATCCTGCGTGCTCCCCATTCCATGGGTCCCAACTCTCCAGGTTCAACGCAATCTTCCGACAGCGAAAGCACTCATTGGAAACCCAGCGGATGCTACACCGTGGGATCGGGAAAGCTTTCTGAAACTCACCTCAGTTTTCATCTCCTGGTGCTCGTGTTCTCCATTCAGGCCCCCTTACTAACAATCTCCCCACTTGGAGACTCGGCGCCTTTCCATGCCTCTTTCGTACCGTCTGCAATTTGTCCGCAGGATGAACTGCAAGAGGGGGAACCAATGAGAGACTCGCTGGAGGTGTTTGGTCGGGCACATGTCACTCTCATTTCCCATCACGAAGAAGAATTCACCAGCGGTTCAGCCTGCCACCGCGGATCGACAATAGGGCGTGAAGCCATCCAGCCGTGTTGCGTCCCACTCACAAAAAAGCGACTTGGGAAATGGAGCTCAGGGGCACTGCACTTCCCAAACCTGCAGAGTTCTAAACGATAACTATCGCCCCAAAATATATTGAGGTCAGGCTACGAAGAGGCGCTGAACGCAAGGCAGAACTGCAGGAAACGGATGTCAACGGGTACATCGGAATGGCCCCGAGAGCACATGAAAAGCGCCAGAACGTGGACAATGATGCGGTTGGCCAAAAAGGGCGTATGCGTTTTTTCCTGAATATATTCAGGAAAAAACGCATACGCCCTTTTTGGCCAACCAAGCAACCTGGGAGAGCAAATCAGCACTACAAAGAAATCTCTCGCCCCCCCCCGGGGCAAAAGGGCCAGGCGAAAAAAGTCTAAAAACCAGAAAGGCAGGACAGGCCACGGAGTCAAGGGAGCCTTTTTAAGCTGATGGGCGGGATGTCAATGGCCAACAGCCAATCTTCACAAGTGTATCCTCTTTCCCAAACCATGTAAAACACAGAAGCACAGAGCATAGGGCACTTCCACACATGGGCGTTGACCTTGGGAAAATGAAAAAATCAACCAGACACAGGGACCCCAAAGTTGAGGGCTGCTGTCTTGACAAGAACCTCCACTCCGGTACACGTTTCATATCCCAGGAAAGAGCCAAGTGGACAAAGACGAGTGGACAAGTGGACAAAGACAAGTGGACAAGTGGACAAGTGGTGCTACGTAGGTCCAATGGAGTGTCACTCAGCCATGAAATCCACGTCATGAGGCTGGTAGCAGCATCCTGAGTGGATTTAGGTACGATCATCCTCAGTGAAATAAGTCCCACAAAAAAAGAAACTTATGATATCACTTATCGAGGGAATGTAAAAATCGCTCCCCATGCACTGAATCCCCAAACAGAACAGAGTCACGCTTTTAGAAAACACACTTATGCCTGCTTCAGGGGAAAGGTGAGGTGGGGTGACGCATAAAACTCGAGTTTGAAATGAGCACAGATACGCTTCCGAAAACCGAATATGGAATGGACACGACCTACTCCTTGCTCAATCAACTGGACTCACCAGACCCTGTTCATCGCACAAGTATCTATCCGACTAGTAAGCATCTTAAAAGCTAAGTCTTGATATCTCTGTGTAAGTGCATCAAGTGTGTGTAAAGCGGCCTAAAACCAGCAGGGAAAATCAGCTCAGACCCATTCTGAGGATACATTTCCAACATAAAGAAGAAACAAGCAGGGCAAAACAGAGAGAACTTCTTCCAAAATGCGTTCAGGGACTGGCATGCAACCAGGATTGACCACATCTACAGCCCCAGCGGCAGAAGACATAAGGCTGGACACTCTTGGGGCTGAGACGATTGGTGAGGTTGGGAAAGCAAATGCAGACCCTTGAAAGGAATCCTGCGTGCTCCCCATTCCATGGGTCCCAACTCTCCAGGTTCAACGCAATCTTCCGACAGCGAAAGCACTCATTGGAAACCCAGCGGATGCTACACCGTGGGATCGGGAAAGCTTTCTGAAACTCACCTCAGTTTTCATCTCCTGGTGCTCGTGTTCTCCATTCAGGCCCCCTTACTAACAATCTCCCCACTTGGAGACTCGGCGCCTTTCCATGCCTCTTTCGTACCGTCTGCAATTTGTCCGCAGGATGAACTGCAAGAGGGGGAACCAATGAGAGACTCGCTGGAGGTGTTTGGTCGGGCACATGTCACTCTCATTTCCCATCACGAAGAAGAATTCACCAGCGGTTCAGCCTGCCACCGCGGATCGACAATAGGGCGTGAAGCCATCCAGCCGTGTTGCGTCCCACTCACAAAAAAGCGACTTGGGAAATGGAGCTCAGGGGCACTGCACTTCCCAAACCTGCAGAGTTCTAAACGATAACTATCGCCTCAAAATATATTGAGGTCAGGCTACGAAGAGGCGTTGAACGCAAGGCAGAACTGCAGGAAACGGATGTCAACGGGTACATCGGAATGGCCCCGATAGCACATGAAAAGCGCCAGAACGTGGACAATGATGCGGTTGGCCAAAAAGGGCGTATGCGTTTTTTCCTGAATATATTCAGGAAAAAACGCATACGCCCTTTTTGGCCAACCAAGCAACCTGGGAGAGCAAATCAGCACTACAAAGAAATCTCTCGCCCCCCCGGGGGCAAAAGGGCCAGGCGAAAAAAGTCTAAAAACCAGAAAGGCAGGACAGGCCACGGAGTCAAGGGAGCCTTGTTAAGCTGATGGGCGGGATGTCAATGGCCAACAGCCAATCTTCACAAGTGTATCCTCTTTCCCAAACCATGTAAAACACAGAAGCACAGAGCATAGGGCACTTCCACACATGGGCGTTGACCTTGGGAAAATGAAAAAATCAACCAGACACAGGGACCCCAAAGTTGAGGGCTGCTGTCTTGACAAGAACCTCCACTCCGGTACACGTTTCATATCCCAGGAAAGAGCCAAGTGGACAAAGACGAGTGGACAAGTGGACAAAGACAAGTGGACAAGTGGACAAGTGGTGCTACGTAGGTCCAATGGAGTGTCACTCAGCCATGAAATCCACGTCATGAGGCTGGTAGCAGCATCCTGAGTGGATTTAGGTACGATCATCCTCAGTGAAATAAGTCCCACAAAAAAAGAAACTTATGATATCACTTATCGAGGGAATGTAAAAATCGCTCCCCATGCACTGAATCCCCAAACAGAACAGAGTCACGCTTTTAGAAAACACACTTATGCCTGCTTCAGGGGAAAGGTGAGGTGGGGTGACGCATAAAACTCGAGTTTGAAATGAGCACAGATACCCTTCCGAAAACCGAATATGGAATGGACACGACCTACTCCTTGCTCAATCAACTGGACTCACCAGACCCTGTTCATCGCACAAGTATCTATCCGACTAGTAAGCATCTTAAAAGCTAAGTCTTGATATCTCTGTGTAAGTGCATCAAGTGTGTGTAAAGCGGCCTAAAACCAGCAGGGAAAATCAGCTCAGACCCATTCTGAGGATACATTTCCAACATAAAGAAGAAACAAGCAGGGCAAAACAGAGAGAACTTCTTCCAAAATGCGTTCAGGGACTGGCATGCAACCAGGATTGACCACATCTACAGCCCCAGCGGCAGAAGACATAAGGCTGGACACTCTTGGGGCTGAGACGATTGGTGAGGTTGGGAAAGCAAATGCAGACCCTTGAAAGGAATCCTGCGTGCTCCCCATTCCATGGGTCCCAACTCTCCAGGTTCAACGCAATCTTCCGACAGCGAAAGCACTCATTGGAAACCCAGCGGATGCTACACCGTGGGATCGGGAAAGCTTTCTGAAACTCACCTCAGTTTTCATCTCCTGGTGCTCGTGTTCTCCATTCAGGCCCCCTTACTAACAATCTCCCCACTTGGAGACTCGGCGCCTTTCCATGCCTCTTTCGTACCGTCTGCAATTTGTCCGCAGGATGAACTGCAAGAGGGGGAACCAATGAGAGACTTGCTGGAGGTGTTTGGTCGGGCACATGTCACTCTCATTTCCCATCACGAAGAAGAATTCACCAGAGGTTCAGCCTGCCACCCCGGATCGACAATAGGGCGTGAAGCCATCCAGCCGTGTTGCGTCCCACTCACAAAAAAGCGACTTGGGAAATGGAGCTCAGGGGCACTGCACTTCCCAAACCTGCAGAGTTCTAAACGATAACTATCGCCCCAAAATATATTGAGGTCAGGCTACGAAGAGGCGCTGAACGCAAGGCAGAACTGCAGGAAACGGATGTCAACGGGTACATCGGAATGGCCCCGATAGCACATGAAAAGCGCCAGAACGTGGACAATGATGCGGTTGGCCAAAAAGGGCGTATGCGTTTTTTCCTGAATATATTCAGGAAAAAACGCATACGCCCTTTTTGGCCAACCAAGCAACCTGGGAGAGCAAATCAGCACTACAAAGAAATCTCTCGCCCCCACCCCCGGGGCAAAAGGGCCAGGCGAAAAAAGTCTAAAAACCAGAAAGGCAGGACAGGCCACGGAGTCAAGGGAGCCTTGTTAAGCTGATGGGCGGGATGTCAATGGCCAACAGCCAATCTTCACAAGTGTATCCTCTTTCCCAAACCATGTAAAACACAGAAGCACAGAGCATAGGGCACTTCCACACATGGGCGTTGACCTTGGGAAAATGAAAAAATCAACCAGACACAGGGACCCCAAAGTTGAGGGCTGCTGTCTTGACAAGAACCTCCACTCCGGTACACGTTTCATATCCCAGGAAAGAGCCAAGTGGACAAAGACGAGTGGACAAGTGGACAAAGACAAGTGGACAAGTGGACAAGTGGTGCTACGTAGGTCCAATGGAGTGTCACTCAGCCATGAAATCCACGTCATGAGGCTGGTAGCAGCATCCTGAGTGGATTTAGGTACGATCATCCTCAGTGAAATAAGTCCCACAAAAAAAGAAACTTATGATATCACTTATCGAGGGAATGTAAAAATCGCTCCCCATGCACTGAATCCCCAAACAGAACAGAGTCACGCTTTTAGAAAACACACTTATGCCTGCTTCAGGGGAAAGGTGAGGTGGGGTGACGCATAAAACTCGAGTTTGAAATGAGCACAGATACCCTTCCGAAAACCGAATATGGAATGGACACGACCTACTCCTTGCTCAATCAACTGGACTCACCAGACCCTGTTCATCGCACAAGTATCTATCCGACTAGTAAGCATCTTAAAAGCTAAGTCTTGATATCTCTGTGTAAGTGCATCAAGTGTGTGTAAAGCGGCCTAAAACCAGCAGGGAAAATCAGCTCAGACCCATTCTGAGGATACATTTCCAACATAAAGAAGAAACAAGCAGGGCAAAACAGAGAGAAATTCTTCCAAAATGCGTTCAGGGACTGGCATGCAACCAGGATTGACCACATCTACAGCCCCAGCGGCAGAAGACATAAGGCTGGACACTCTTGGGGCTGAGACGATTGGTGAGGTTGGGAAAGCAAATGCAGACCCTTGAAAGGAATCCTGCGTGCTCCCCATTCCATGGGTCCCAACTCTCCAGGTTCAACGCAATCTTCCGACAGCGAAAGCACTCATTGGAAACACAGCGGATGCTACACCGTGGGATCGGGAAAGCTTTCTGAAACTCACCTCAGTTTTCATCTCCTGGTGCTCGTGTTCTCCATTCAGGCCCCCTTACTAACAATCTCCCCACTTGGAGACTCGGCGCCTTTCCATGCCTCTTTCGTACCGTCTGCAATTTGTCCGCAGGATGAACTGCAAGAGGGGGAACCAATGAGAGACTCGCTGGAGGTGTTTGGTCGGGCACATGTCACTCTCATTTCCGATCACGAAGAAGAATTCACCAGAGGTTCAGCCTGCCACCGCGGATCGACAATAGGGCGTGAAGCCATCCAGCCGTGTTGCGTCCCACTCACAGAAAAGCGACTTGGGAAATGGAGCTCAGGGGCACTGCACTTCCCAAACCTGCAGAGTTCTAAACGATAACTATCGCCCCAAAATATATTGAGGTCAGGCTACGAAGAGGCGTTGAACGCAAGGCAGAACTGCAGGAAACGGATGTCAACGGCTACATCGGAATGGCCCCGATAGCACATGAAAAGCGCCAGAATGTGGACAATGATGCGGTTGGCCAAAAAGGGCGTATGCGTTTTTTCCTGAATATATTCAGGAAAAAACGCATACGCCCTTTTTGGCCAACCAAGCAACCTGGGAGAGCAAATCAGCACTACAAAGAAATCTCTCGCCCCCCCGGGGGCAAAAGGGCCAGGCGAAAAAAGTCTAAAAACCAGAAAGGCAGGACAGGCCACGGAGTCAAGGGAGCCTTGTTAAGCTGATGGGCGGGATGTCAATGGCCAACAGCCAATCTTCACAAGTGTATCCTCTTTCCCAAACCATGGAAAACACAGAACCACAGAGCATAGGGCACTTCCACACATGGGCGTTGACCTTGGGAAAATCAAAAAATCAACCAGACACAGGGACCCCAAAGTTGAGGGCTGCTGTCTTGACAAGAACCTCCACTCCGGTACACGTTTCATATCCCAGGAAAGAGCCAAGTGGACAAAGACGAGTGGACAAGTGGACAAAGACAAGTGGACAAGTGGACAAGTGGTGCTACGTAGGTCCAATGGAGTGTCACTCAGCCATGAAATCCACGTCATGAGGCTGGTAGCAGCATCCTGAGTGGATTTAGGTACGATCATCCTCAGTGAAATAAGTCCCACAAAAAAAGAAACTTATGATATCACTTATCGAGGGAATGTAAAAATCGCTCCCCATGCACTGAATCCCCAAACAGAACAGAGTCACGCTTTTAGAAAACACACTTATGCCTGCTTCAGGGGAAAGGTGAGGTGGGGTGACGCATAAAACTCGAGTTTGAAATGAGCACACATACCCTTCCGAAAACCGAATATGGAATGGACACGACCTACTCCTTGCTCAATCAACTGGACTCACCAGACCCTGTTCATCGCACAAGTATCTATCCGACTAGTAAGCATCTTAAAAGCTAAGTCTTGATATCTCTGTGTAAGTGCATCAAGTGTGTGTAAAGCGGCCTAAAACCAGCAGGGAAAATCAGCTCAGACCCATTCTGAGGATACATTTCCAACATACAGAAGAAACAAGCAGGGCAAAACAGAGAGAACTTCTTCCAAAATGCGTTCAGGGACTGGCATGCAACCAGGATTGACCACATCTACAGCCCCAGCGGCAGAAGACATAAGGCTGGACACTCTTGGGGCTGAGACGATTGGTGAGGTTGGGAAAGCAAATGCAGACCCTTGAAAGGAATCCTGCGTGCTCCCCATTCCATGGGTCCCAACTCTCCAGGTTCAACGCAATCTTCCGACAGCGAAAGCACTCATTGGAAACCCAGCGGATGCTACACCGTGGGATCGGGAAAGCTTTCTGAAACTCACCTCAGTTTTCATCTCCTGGTGCTCGTGTTCTCCATTCAGGCCCCCTTACTAACAATCTCCCCACTTGGAGACTCGGCGCCTTTCCATGCCTCTTTCGTACCGTCTGCAATTTGTCCGCAGGATGAACTGCAAGAGGGGGAACCAATGAGAGACTCGCTGGAGGTGTTTGGTCGGGCACATGTCACTCTCATTTCCCATCACGAAGAAGAATTCACCAGCGGTTCAGCCTGCCACCCCGGATCGACAATAGGGCATGAAGCCATCCAGCCGTGTTGCGTCCCACTCACAAAAAAGCGACTTGGGAAATGGAGCTCAGGGGCACTGCACTTCCCAAACCTGCAGAGTTCTAAACGATAACTATCGCCCCAAAATATATTGAGGTCAGGCTACGAAGAGGCGCTGAACGCAAGGCAGAACTGCAGGAAACGGATGTCAACGGCTACATCGGAATGGCCCCGATAGCACATGAAAAGCGCCAGAACGTGGACAATGATGCGGTTGGCCAAAAAGGGCGTATGCGTTTTTTCCTGAATATATTCAGGAAAAAACGCATACGCCCTTTTTGGCCAACCAAGCAACCTGGGAGAGCAAATCAGCACTACAAAGAAATCTCTCGCCCCCCCCGGGGCAAAAGGGCCAGGCGAAAAAAGTCTAAAAACCAGAAAGGCAGGACAGGCCACGGAGTCAAGGGAGCCTTGTTAAGCTGATGGGCGGGATGTCAATGGCCAACAGCCAATCTTCACAAGTGTATCCTCTTTCCCAAACCATGTAAAACACAGAAGCACAGAGCATAGGGCACTTCCACACATGGGCGTTGACCTTGGGAAAATGAAAAAATCAACCAGACACAGGGACCCCAAAGTTGAGGGCTGCTGTCTTGACAAGAACCTCCACTCCGGTACACGTTTCATATCCCAGGAAAGAGCCAAGTGGACAAAGACGAGTGGACAAGTGGAGAAAGACAAGTGGACAAGTGGACAAGTGGTGCTACGTAGGTCCAATGGAGTGTCACTCAGCCATGAAATCCACGTCATGAGGCTGGTAGCAGCATCCTGAGTGGATTTAGGTACGATCATCCTCAGTGAAATAAGTCCCACAAAAAAAGAAACTTATGATATCACTTATCGAGGGAATGTAAAAATCGCTCCCCATGCACTGAATCCCCAAACAGAACAGAGTCACGCTTTTAGAAAACACACTTATGCCTGCTTCAGGGGAAAGGTGAGGTGGGGTGACGCATAAAACTCGAGTTTGAAATGAGCACAGATACCCTTCCGAAAACCGAATATGGAATGGACACGACCTACTCCTTGCTCAATCAACTGGACTCACCAGACCCTGTTCATCGCACAAGTATCTATCCGACTAGTAAGCATCTTAAAAGCTAAGTCTTGATATCTCTGTGTAAGTGCATCAAGTGTGTGTAAAGCGGCCTAAAACCAGCAGGGAAAATCAGCTCAGACCCATTCTGAGGATACATTTCCAACATAAAGAAGAAACAAGCAGGGCAAAACAGAGAGAAATTCTTCCAAAATGCGTTCAGGGACTGGCATGCAACCAGGATTGACCACATCTACAGCCCCAGCGGCAGAAGACATAAGGCTGGACACTCTTGGGGCTGAGACGATTGGTGAGGTTGGGAAAGCAAATGCAGACCCTTGAAAGGAATCCTGCGTGCTCCCCATTCCATGGGTCCCAACTCTCCAGGTTCAACGCAATCTTCCGACAGCGAAAGCACTCATTGGAAACCCAGCGGATGCTACACCGTGGGATCGGGAAAGCTTTCTGAAACTCACCTCAGTTTTCATCTCCTGGTGCTCGTGTTCTCCATTCAGGCCCCCTTACTAACAATCTCCCCACTTGGAGACTCGGCGCCTTTCCATGCCTCTTTCGTACCGTCTGCAATTTGTCCGCAGGATGAACTGCAAGAGGGGGAACCAATGAGAGACTCGCTGGAGGTGTTTGGTCGGGCACATGTCACTCTCATTTCCCATCACGAAGAAGAATTCACCAGCGGTTCAGCCTGCCACCCCGGATCGACAATAGGGCGTGAAGCCATCCAGCCGTGTTGCGTCCCACTCACAGAAAAGCGACTTGGGAAATGGAGCTCAGGGGCACTGCACTTCCCAAACCTGCAGAGTTCTAAACGATAACTATCGCCCCAAAATATATTGAGGTCAGGCTACGAAGAGGCGTTGAACGCAAGGCAGAACTGCAGGAAACGGATGTCAACGGCTACATCGGAATGGCCCCGATAGCACATGAAAAGCGCCAGAACGTGGACAATGATGCGGTTGGCCAAAAAGGGCGTATGCGTTTTTTCCTGAATATATTCAGGAAAAAACGCATACGCCCTTTTTGGCCAACCAAGCAACCTGGGAGAGCAAATCAGCACTACAAAGAAATCTCTCGCCCCCCCGGGGGCAAAAGGGCCAGGCGAAAAAAGTCTAAAAACCAGAAAGGCAGGACAGGCCACGGAGTCAAGGGAGCCTTGTTAAGCTGATGGGCGGGATGTCAATGGCCAACAGCCAATCTTCACAAGTGTATCCTCTTTCCCAAACCATGTAAAACACAGAACCACAGAGCATAGGGCACTTCCACACATGGGCGTTGACCTTGGGAAAATGAAAAAATCAACCAGACACAGGGACCCCAAAGTTGAGGGCTGCTGTCTTGACAAGAACCTCCACTCCGGTACACGTTTCATATCCCAGGAAAGAGCCAAGTGGACAAAGACGAGTGGACAAGTGGACAAAGACAAGTGGACAAGTGGACAAGTGGTGCTACGTAGGTCCAATGGAGTGTCACTCAGCCATGAAATCCACGTCATGAGGCTGGTAGCAGCATCCTGAGTGGATTTAGGTACGATCATCCTCAGTGAAATAAGTCCCACAAAAAAAGAAACTTATGATATCACTTATCGAGGGAATGTAAAAATCGCTCCCCATGCACTGAATCCCCAAACAGAACAGAGTCACGCTTTTAGAAAACACACTTATGCCTGCTTCAGGGGAAAGGTGAGGTGGGGTGACGCATAAAACTCGAGTTTGAAATGAGCACACATACCCTTCCGAAAACCGAATATGGAATGGACACGACCTACTCCTTGCTCAATCAACTGGACTCACCAGACCCTGTTCATCGCACAAGTATCTATCCGACTAGTAAGCATCTTAAAAGCTAAGTCTTGATATCTCTGTGTAAGTGCATCAAGTGTGTGTAAAGCGGCCTAAAACCAGCAGGGAAAATCAGCTCAGACCCATTCTGAGGATACATTTCCAACATAAAGAAGAAACAAGCAGGGCAAAACAGAGAGAACTTCTTCCAAAATGCGTTCAGGGACTGGCATGCAACCAGGATTGACCACATCTACAGCCCCAGCGGCAGAAGACATAAGGCTGGACACTCTTGGGGCTGAGACGATTGGTGAGGTTGGGAAAGCAAATGCAGACCCTTGAAAGGAATCCTGCGTGCTCCCCATTCCATGGGTCCCAACTCTCCAGGTTCAACGCAATCTTCCGACAGCGAAAGCACTCATTGGAAACCCAGCGGATGCTACACCGTGGGATCGGGAAAGCTTTCTGAAACTCACCTCAGTTTTCATCTCCTGGTGCTCGTGTTCTCCATTCAGGCCCCCTTACTAACAATCTCCCCACTTGGAGACTCGGCGCCTTTCCATGCCTCTTTCGTACCGTCTGCAATTTGTCCGCAGGATGAACTGCAAGAGGGGGAACCAATGAGACACTCGCTGGAGGTGTTTGGTCGGGCACATGTCACTCTCATTTCCCATCACGAAGAAGAATTCACCAGCGGTTCAGCCTGCCACCCCGGATCGACAATAGGGCGTGAAGCCATCCGGCCGTGTTGCGTCCCACTCACAAAAAAGCGACTTGGGAAATGGAGCTCAGGGGCACTGCACTTCCCAAACCTGCAGAGTTCTAAACGATAACTATCGCCCCAAAATATATTGAGGTCAGGCTACGAAGAGGCGCTGAACGCAAGGCAGAACTGCAGGAAACGGATGTCAACGGGTACATAGGAATGGCCCCGAGAGCACATGAAAAGCGCCAGAACGTGGACAATGATGCGGTTGGCCAAAAAGGGCGTATGCGTTTTTTCCTGAATATATTCAGGAAAAAACGCATACGCCCTTTTTGGCCAACCAAGCAACCTGGGAGAGCAAATCAGCACTACAAAGAAATCTCTCGCCCCCCCCGGGGCAAAAGGGCCAGGCGAAAAATGTCTAAAAACCAGAAAGGCAGGACAGGCCACGGAGTCAAGGGAGCCTTGTTAAGCTGATGGGCGGGATGTCAATGGCCAACAGCCAATCTTCACAAGTGTATCCTCTTTCCCAAACCATGTAAAACACAGAACCACAGAGCATAGGGCACTTCCACACATGGGCGTTGACCTTGGGAAAATCAAAAAATCAACCAGACACAGGGACCCCAAAGTTGAGGGCTGCTGTCTTGACAAGAACCTCCACTCCGGTACACGTTTCATATCCCAGGAAAGAGCCAAGTGGACAAAGACGAGTGGACAAGTGGACAAAGACAAGTGGACAAGTGGACAAGTGGTGCTACGTAGGTCCAATGGAGTGTCACTCAGCCATGAAATCCACGTCATGAGGCTGGTAGCAGCATCCTGAGTGGATTTAGGTACGATCATCCTCAGTGAAATAAGTCCCACAAAAAAAGAAACTTATGATATCACTTATCGAGGGAATGTAAAAATCGCTCCCCATGCACTGAATCCCCAAACAGAACAGAGTCACGCTTTTAGAAAACACACTTATGCCTGCTTCAGGGGAAAGGTGAGGTGGGGTGACGCATAAAACTCGAGTTTGAAATGAGCACAGATACCCTTCCGAAAACCGAATATGGAATGGAAACGACCTACTCCTTGCTCAATCAACTGGACTCACCAGACCCTGTTCATCGCACAAGTATCTATCCGACTAGTAAGCATCTTAAAAGCTAAGTCTTGATATCTCTGTGTAAGTGCATCAAGTGTGTGTAAAGCGGCCTAAAACCAGCAGGGAAAATCAGCTCAGACCCATTCTGAGGATACATTTCCAACATAAAGAAGAAACAAGCAGGGCAAAACAGAGAGAAATTCTTCCAAAATGCGTTCAGGGACTGGCATGCAACCAGGATTGACCACATCTACAGCCCCAGCGGCAGAAGACATAAGGCTGGACACTCTTGGGGCTGAGACGATTGGTGAGGTTGGGAAAGCAAATGCAGACCCTTGAAAGGAATCCTGCGTGCTCCCCATTCCATGGGTCCCAACTCTCCAGGTTCAACGCAATCTTCCGACAGCGAAAGCACTCATTGGAAACCCAGCGGATGCTACACCGTGGGATCGGGAAAGCTTTCTGAAACTCACCTCAGTTTTCATCTCCTGGTGCTCGTGTTCTCCATTCAGGCCCCCTTACTAACAATCTCCCCACTTGGAGACTCGGCGCCTTTCCATGCCTCTTTCGTACCGTCTGCAATTTGTCCGCAGGATGAACTGCAAGAGGGGGAACCAATGAGAGACTCGCTGGAGGTGTTTGGTCGGGCACATGTCACTCTCATTTCCCATCACGAAGAAGAATTCACCAGCGGTTCAGCCTGCCACCCCGGATCGACAATAGGGCGTGAAGCCATCCAGCCGTGTTGCGTCCCACTCACAAAAAAGCGACTTGGGAAATGGAGCTCAGGGGCACTGCACTTCCCAAACCTGCAGAGTTCTAAACGATAACTATCGCCCCAAAATATATTGAGGTCAGGCTACGAAGAGGCGCTGAACGCAAGGCAGAACTGCAGGAAACGGATGTCAACGGGTACATCGGAATGGCCCCGATAGCACATGAAAAGCGCCAGAACGTGGACAATGATGCGGTTGGCCAAAAAGGGCGTATGCGTTTTTTCCTGAATATATTCAGGAAAAAACGCATACGCCCTTTTTGGCCAACCAAGCAACCTGGGAGAGCAAATCAGCACTACAAAGAAATCTCTCGCGCCCCCCCCGGGGCAAAAGGGCCAGGCGAAAAAAGTCTAAAAACCAGAAAGGCAGGACAGCCCACGGAGTCAAGGGAGCCTTGTTAAGCTGATGGGTGGGATGTCAATGGCCAACAGCCAATCTTCACAAGTGTATCCTCTTTCCCAAATCATGTAAAACACAGAACCACAGAGCATAGGGCACTTCCACACATGGGCGTTGACCTTGGGAAAATCAAAAAATCAACCAGACACAGGGACCCCAAAGTTGAGGGCTGCTGTCTTGACAAGAACCTCCACTCCGGTACACGTTTCATATCCCAGGAAAGAGCCAAGTGGACAAAGACGAGTGGACAAGTGGACAAAGACAAGTGGACAAGTGGACAAGTGGTGCTACGTAGGTCCAATGGAGTGTCACTCAGCCATGAAATCCACGTCATGAGGCTGGTAGCAGCATCCTGAGTGGATTTAGGTACGATCATCCTCAGTGAAATAAGTCCCACAAAAAAAGAAACTTATGATATCACTTATCGAGGGAATGTAAAAATCGCTCCCGATGCACTGAATCCCCAAACAGAACAGAGTCACGCTTTTAGAAAACACACTTATGCCTGCTTCAGGGGAAAGCTGAGGTGGGGTGACGCATAAAACTCGAGTTTGAAATGAGCACACATACCCTTCCGAAAACCGAATATGGAATGGACACGACCTACTCCTTGCTCAATCAACTGGACTCACCAGACCCTGTTCATCGCACAAGTATCTATCCGACTAGTAAGCATCTTAAAAGCTAAGTCTTGATATCTCTGTGTAAGTGCATCAAGTGTGTGTAAAGCGGCCTAAAACCAGCAGGGAAAATCAGCTCAGACCCATTCTGAGGATACATTTCCAACATAAAGAAGAAACAAGCAGGGCAAAACAGAGAGAACTTCTTCCAAAATGCGTTCAGGGACTGGCATGCAACCAGGATTGACCACATCTACAGCCCCAGCGGCAGAAGTCATAAGGCTGGACACTCTTGGGGCTGAGACGATTGGTGAGGTTTGGAAAACAAATGCAGACCCTTGAAAGGAATCCTGCGTGCTCCCCATTCCATGGGTCCCAACTCTCCAGGTTCAACGCAATCTTCCGACAGCGAAAGCACTCATTGGAAACCCAGCGGATGCTACACCGTGGGATCGGGAAAGCTTTCTGAAACTCACCTCAGTTTTCATCTCCTGGTGCTCGTGTTCTCCATTCAGGCCCCCTTACTAACAATCTCCCCACTTGGAGACTCGGCGCCTTTCCATGCCTCTTTCGTACCGTCTGCAATTTGTCCGCAGGATGAACTGCAAGAGGGGGAACCAATGAGAGACTCGCTGGAGGTGTTTGGTCGGGCACATGTCACTCTCATTTCCCATCACGAAGAAGAATTCACCAGCGGTTCAGCCTGCCACCCCGGATCGACAATAGGGCGTGAAGCCATCCAGCCGTGTTGCGTCCCACTCACAAAAAAGCGACTTGGGAAATGGAGCTCAGGGGCACTGCACTTCCCAAACCTGCAGAGTTCTAAACGATAACTATCGCCCCAAAATATATTGAGGTCAGGCTACGAAGAGGCGCTGAACGCAAGGCAGAACTGCAGGAAACGGATGTCAACGGCTACATCGGAATGGCCCCGATAGCACATGAAAAGCGCCAGAACGTGGACAATGATGCGGTTGGCCAAAAAGGGCGTATGCGTTTTTTCCTGAATATATTCAGGAAAAAACGCATACGCCCTTTTTGGCCAACCAAGCAACCTGGGAGAGCAAATCAGCACTACAAAGAAATCTCTCGCCCCCCCCGGGGCAAAAGGGCCAGGCGAAAAAAGTCTAAAAACCAGAAAGGCAGGACAGGCCACGGAGTCAAGGGAGCCTTGTTAAGCTGATGGGCGGGATGTCAATGGCCAACAGCCAATCTTCACAAGTGTATCCTCTTTCCCAAACCATGGAAAACACAGAAGCACAGAGCATAGGGCACTTCCACACATGGGCGTTGACCTTGGGAAAATGAAAAAATCAACCAGACACAGGGACCCCAAAGTTGAGGGCTGCTGTCTTGACAAGAACCTCCACTCCGGTACACGTTTCATATCCCAGGAAAGAGCCAAGTGGACAAAGACGAGTGGACAAGTGGACAAAGACAAGTGGACAAGTGGTGCTACGTAGGTCCAATGGAGTGTCACTCAGCCATGAAATCCACGTCATGAGGCTGGTAGCAGCATCCTGAGTGGATTTAGGTACGATCATCCTCAGTGAAATAAGTCCCACAAAAAAAGAAACTTATGATATCACTTATCGAGGGAATGTAAAAATCGCTCCCCATGCACTGAATCCCCAAACAGAACAGAGTCACGCTTTTAGAAAACACACTTATGCCTGCTTCAGGGGAAAGGTGAGGTGGGGTGACGCATAAAACTCGAGTTTGAAATGAGCACAGATACCCTTCCGAAAACCGAATATGGAATGGACACGACCTACTCCTTGCTCAATCAACTGGACTCAGCAGACCCTGTTCATCGCACAAGTATCTATCCGACTAGTAAGCATCTTAAAAGCTAAGTCTTGATATCTCTGTGTAAGTGCATCAAGTGTGTGTAAAGCGGCCTAAAACCAGCAGGGAAAATCAGCTCAGACCCATTCTGAGGATACATTTCCAACATAAAGAAGAAACAAGCAGGGCAAAACAGAGAGAAATTCTTCCAAAATGCGTTCAGGGACTGGCATGCAACCAGGATTGACCACATCTACAGCCCCAGCGGCAGAAGACATAAGGCTGGACACTCTTGGGGCTGAGACGATTGGTGAGGTTGGGAAAGCAAATGCAGACCCTTGAAAGGAATCCTGCGTGCTCCCCATTCCATGGGTCCCAACTCTCCAGGTTCAACGCAATCTTCCGACAGCGAAAGCACTCATTGGAAACCCAGCGGATGCTACACCGTGGGATCGGGAAAGCTTTCTGAAACTCACCTCAGTTTTCATCTCCTGGTGCTCGTGTTCTCCATTCAGGCCCCCTTACTAACAATCTCCCCACTTGGAGACTCGGCGCCTTTCCATGCCTCTTTCGTACCGTCTGCAATTTGTCCGCAGGATGAACTGCAAGAGGGGGAACCAATGAGAGACTCGCTGGAGGTGTTTGGTCGGGCACATGTCACTCTCATTTCCCATCACGAAGAAGAATTCACCAGCGGTTCAGCCTGCCACCCCGGATCGACAATAGGGCGTGAAGCCATCCAGCCGTGTTGCGTCCCACTCACAAAAAAGCGACTTGGGAAATGGAGCTCAGGGGCACTGCACTTCCCAAACCTGCAGAGTTCTAAACGATAACTATCGCCCCAAAATATATTGAGGTCAGGCTACGAAGAGGCGCTGAACGCAAGGCAGAACTGCAGGAAACGGATGTCAACGGGTACATCGGAATGGCCCCGATAGCACATGAAAAGCGCCAGAACGTGGACAATGATGCGGTTGGCCAAAAAGGGCGTATGCGTTTTTTCCTGAATATATTCAGGAAAAAACGCATACGCCCTTTTTGGCCAACCAAGAAACCTGGGAGAGCAAATCAGCACTACAAAGAAATCTCTCGCCCCCCCCGGGGCAAAAGGGCCAGGCGAAAAAAGTCTAAAAACCAGAAAGGCAGGACAGGCCACGGAGTCAAGGGAGCCTTGTTAAGCTGATGGGCGGGATGTCAATGGCCAACAGCCAATCTTCACAAGTGTATCCTCTTTCCCAAACCATGTAAAACACAGAACCACAGAGCATAGGGCACTTCCACACATGGGGGTTGACCTTGGGAAAATGAAAAAATCAACCAGACACAGGGACCCCAAATTTGAGGGCTGCTGTCTTGACAAGAACCTCCACTCCGGTACACGTTTCATATCCCAGGAAAGAGCCAAGTGGACAAAGACGAGTGGACAAGTGGACAAAGACAAGTGGACAAGTGGACAAGTGGTGCTACGTAGGTCCAATGGAGTGTCACTCAGCCATGAAATCCACGTCATGAGGCTGGTAGCAGCATCCTGAGTGGATTTAGGTACGATCATCCTCAGTGAAATAAGTCCCACAAAAAAAGAAACTTATGATATCACTTATCGAGGGAATGTAAAAATCGCTCCCCATGCACTGAATCCCCAAACAGAACAGAGTCACGCTTTTAGAAAACACACTTATGCCTGCTTCAGGGGAAAGGTGAGGTGGGGTGACGCATAAAACTCGAGTTTGAAATGAGCACAGATACCCTTCCGAAAACCGAATATGGAATGGACACGACCTACTCCTTGCTCAATCAACTGGACTCACCAGACCCTGTTCATCGCACAAGTATCTATCCGACTAGTAAGCATCTTAAAAGCTAAGTCTTGATATCTCTGTGTAAGTGCATCAAGTGTGTGTAAAGCGGCCTAAAACCAGCAGGGAAAATCAGCTCAGACCCATTCTGAGGATACATTTCCAACATAAAGAAGAAACAAGCAGGGCAAAACAGAGAGAACTTCTTCCAAAATGCGTTCAGGGACTGGCATGCAACCAGGATTGACCACATCTACAGCCCCAGCGGCAGAAGACATAAGGCTGGACACTCTTGGGGCTGAGACGATTGGTGAGGTTGGGAAAGCAAATGCAGACCCTTGAAAGGAATCCTGCGTGCTCCCCATTCCATGGGTCCCAACTCTCCAGGTTCAACGCAATCTTCCGACAGCGAAAGCACTCATTGGAAACCCAGCGGATGCTACACCGTGGGATCGGGAAAGCTTTCTGAAACTCACCTCAGTTTTCATCTCCTGGTGCTCGTGTTCTCCATTCAGGCCCCCTTACTAACAATCTCCCCACTTGGAGACTCGGCGCCTTTCCATGCCTCTTTCGTACCGTCTGCAATTTGTCCGCAGGATGAACTGCAAGAGGGGGAACCAATGAGACACTCGCTGGAGGTGTTTGGTCGGGCACATGTCACTCTCATTTCCCATCACGAAGAAGAATTCACCAGCGGTTCAGCCTGCCACCCCGGATCGACAATAGGGCGTGAAGCCATCCGGCCGTGTTGCGTCCCACTCACAAAAAAGCGACTTGGGAAATGGAGCTCAGGGGCACTGCACTTCCCAAACCTGCAGAGTTCTAAACGATAACTATCGCCCCAAAATATATTGAGGTCAGGCTACGAAGAGGCGCTGAACGCAAGGCAGAACTGAAGGAAACGGATGTCAACGGGTACATAGGAATGGCCCCGAGAGCACATGAAAAGCGCCAGAACGTGGACAATGATGCGGTTGGCCAAAAAGGGCGTATGCGTTTTTTCCTGAATATATTCAGGAAAAAACGCATACGCCCTTTTTGGCCAACCAAGCAACCTGGGAGAGCAAATCAGCACTACAAAGAAATCTCTCGCCCCCCCCGGGGCAAAAGGGCCAGGCGAAAAATGTCTAAAAACCAGAAAGGCAGGACAGGCCACGGAGTCAAGGGAGCCTTGTTAAGCTGATGGGCGGGATGTCAATGGCCAACAGCCAATCTTCACAAGTGTATCCTCTTTCCCAAACCATGTAAAACACAGAACCACAGAGCATAGGGCACTTCCACACATGGGCGTTGACCTTGGGAAAATGAAAAAATCAACCAGACACAGGGACCCCAAAGTTGAGGGCTGCTGTCTTGACAAGAACCTCCACTCCGGTACACGTTTCATATCCCAGGAAAGAGCCAAGTGGACAAAGACGAGTGGACAAGTGGACAAAGACAAGTGGACAAGTGGACAAGTGGTGCTACGTAGGTCCAATGGAGTGTCACTCAGCCATGAAATCCACGTCATGAGGCTGGTAGCAGCATCCTGAGTGGATTTAGGTACGATCATCCTCAGTGAAATAAGTCCCACAAAAAAAGAAACTTATGATATCACTTATCGAGGGAATGTAAAAATCGCTCCCCATGCACTGAATCCCCAAACAGAACAGAGTCACGCTTTTAGAAAACACACTTATGCCTGCTTCAGGGGAAAGGTGAGGTGGGGTGACGCATAAAACTCGAGTTTGAAATGAGCACAGATACCCTTCCGAAAACCGAATATGGAATGGAAACGACCTACTCCTTGCTCAATCAACTGGACTCACCAGACCCTGTTCATCGCACAAGTATCTATCCGACTAGTAAGCATCTTAAAAGCTAAGTCTTGATATCTCTGTGTAAGTGCATCAAGTGTGTGTAAAGCGGCCTAAAACCAGCAGGGAAAATCAGCTCAGACCCATTCTGAGGATACATTTCCAACATAAAGAAGAAACAAGCAGGGCAAAACAGAGAGAAATTCTTCCAAAATGCGTTCAGGGACTGGCATGCAACCAGGATTGACCACATCTACAGCCCCAGCGGCAGAAGACATAAGGCTGGACACTCTTGGGGCTGAGACGATTGGTGAGGTTGGGAAAGCAAATGCAGACCCTTGAAAGGAATCCTGCGTGCTCCCCATTCCATGGGTCCCAACTCTCCAGGTTCAACGCAATCTTCCGACAGCGAAAGCACTCATTGGAAACCCAGCGGATGCTACACCGTGGGATCGGGAAAGCTTTCTGAAACTCACCTCAGTTTTCATCTCCTGGTGCTCGTGTTCTCCATTCAGGCCCCCTTACTAACAATCTCCCCACTTGGAGACTCGGCGCCTTTCCATGCCTCTTTCGTACCGTCTGCAATTTGTCCGCAGGATGAACTGCAAGAGGGGGAACCAATGAGAGACTCGCTGGAGGTGTTTGGTCGGGCACATGTCACTCTCATTTCCCATCACGAAGAAGAATTCACCAGCGGTTCAGCCTGCCACCCCGGATCGACAATAGGGCGTGAAGCCATCCAGCCGTGTTGCGTCCCACTCACAAAAAAGCGACTTGGGAAATGGAGCTCAGGGGCACTGCACTTCCCAAACCTGCAGAGTTCTAAACGATAACTATCGCCCCAAAATATATTGAGGTCAGGCTACGAAGAGGCGCTGAACGCAAGGCAGAACTGCAGGAAACGGATGTCAACGGGTACATCGGAATGGCCCCGATAGCACATGAAAAGCGCCAGAACGTGGACAATGATGTGGTTGGCCAAAAAGGGCGTATGCGTTTTTTCCTGAATATATTCAGGAAAAAACGCATACGCCCTTTTTGGCCAACCAAGCAACCTGGGAGAGCAAATCAGCACTACAAAGAAATCTCTCGCGCCCCCCCCGGGGCAAAAGGGCCAGGCGAAAAAAGTCTAAAAACCAGAAAGGCAGGACAGCCCACGGAGTCAAGGGAGCCTTGTTAAGCTGATGGGTGGGATGTCAATGGCCAACAGCCAATCTTCACAAGTGTATCCTCTTTCCCAAATCATGTAAAACACAGAACCACAGAGCATAGGGCACTTCCACACATGGGCGTTGACCTTGGGAAAATCAAAAAATCAACCAGACACAGGGACCCCAAAGTTGAGGGCTGCTGTCTTGACAAGAACCTCCACTCCGGTACACGTTTCATATCCCAGGAAAGAGCCAAGTGGACAAAGACGAGTGGACAAGTGGACAAAGACAAGTGGACAAGTGGACAAGTGGTGCTACGTAGGTCCAATGGAGTGTCACTCAGCCATGAAATCCACGTCATGAGGCTGGTAGCAGCATCCTGAGTGGATTTAGGTACGATCATCCTCAGTGAAATAAGTCCCACAAAAAAAGAAACTTATGATATCACTTATCGAGGGAATGTAAAAATCGCTCCCGATGCACTGAATCCCCAAACAGAACAGAGTCACGCTTTTAGAAAACACACTTATGCCTGCTTCAGGGGAAAGCTGAGGTGGGGTGACGCATAAAACTCGAGTTTGAAATGAGCACACATACCCTTCCGAAAACCGAATATGGAATGGACACGACCTACTCCTTGCTCAATCAACTGGACTCACCAGACCCTGTTCATCGCACAAGTATCTATCCGACTAGTAAGCATCTTAAAAGCTAAGTCTTGATATCTCTGTGTAAGTGCATCAAGTGTGTGTAAAGCGGCCTAAAACCAGCAGGGAAAATCAGCTCAGACCCATTCTGAGGATACATTTCCAACATAAAGAAGAAACAAGCAGGGCAAAACAGAGAGAACTTCTTCCAAAATGCGTTCAGGGACTGGCATGCAACCAGGATTGACCACATCTACAGCCCAGGCGGCAGAAGTCATAAGGCTGGACACTCTTGGGGCTGAGACGATTGGTGAGGTTTGGAAAACAAATGCAGACCCTTGAAAGGAATCCTGCGTGCTCCCCATTCCATGGGTCCCAACTCTCCAGGTTCAACGCAATCTTCCGACAGCGAAAGCACTCATTGGAAACCCAGCGGATGCTACACCGTGGGATCGGGAAAGCTTTCTGAAACTCACCTCAGTTTTCATCTCCTGGTGCTCGTGTTCTCCATTCAGGCCCCCTTACTAACAATCTCCCCACTTGGAGACTCGGCGCCTTTCCATGCCTCTTTCGTACCGTCTGCAATTTGTCCGCAGGATGAACTGCAAGAGGGGGAACCAATGAGAGACTCGCTGGAGGTGTTTGGTCGGGCACATGTCACTCTCATTTCCCATCACGAAGAAGAATTCACCAGCGGTTCAGCCTGCCACCCCGGATCGACAATAGGGCGTGAAGCCATCCAGCCGTGTTGCGTCCCACTCACAAAAAAGCGACTTGGGAAATGGAGCTCAGGGGCACTGCACTTCCCAAACCTGCAGAGTTCTAAACGATAACTATCGCCCCAAAATATATTGAGGTCAGGCTACGAAGAGGCGCTGAACGCAAGGCAGAACTGCAGGAAACGGATGTCAACGGCTACATCGGAATGGCCCCGATAGCACATGAAAAGCGCCAGAACGTGGACAATGATGCGGTTGGCCAAAAAGGGCGTATGCGTTTTTTCCTGAATATATTCAGGAAAAAACGCATACGCCCTTTTTGGCCAACCAAGCAACCTGGGAGAGCAAATCAGCACTACAAAGAAATCTCTCGCCCCCCCCGGGGCAAAAGGGCCAGGCGAAAAAAGTCTAAAAACCAGAAAGGCAGGACAGGCCACGGAGTCAAGGGAGCCTTGTTAAGCTGATGGGCGGGATGTCAATGGCCAACAGCCAATCTTCACAAGTGTATCCTCTTTCCCAAACCATGGAAAACACAGAAGCACAGAGCATAGGGCACTTCCACACATGGGCGTTGACCTTGGGAAAATGAAAAAATCAACCAGACACAGGGACCCCAAAGTTGAGGGCTGCTGTCTTGACAAGAACCTCCACTCCGGTACACGTTTCATATCCCAGGAAAGAGCCAAGTGGACAAAGACGAGTGGACAAGTGGACAAAGACAAGTGGACAAGTGGTGCTACGTAGGTCCAATGGAGTGTCACTCAGCCATGAAATCCACGTCATGAGGCTGGTAGCAGCATCCTGAGTGGATTTAGGTACGATCATCCTCAGTGAAATAAGTCCCACAAAAAAAGAAACTTATGATATCACTTATCGAGGGAATGTAAAAATCGCTCCCCATGCACTGAATCCCCAAACAGAACAGAGTCACGCTTTTAGAAAACACACTTATGCCTGCTTCAGGGGAAAGGTGAGGTGGGGTGACGCATAAAACTCGAGTTTGAAATGAGCACAGATACCCTTCCGAAAACCGAATATGGAATGGACACGACCTACTCCTTGCTCAATCAACTGGACTCAGCAGACCCTGTTCATCGCACAAGTATCTATCCGACTAGTAAGCATCTTAAAAGCTAAGTCTTGATATCTCTGTGTAAGTGCATCAAGTGTGTGTAAAGCGGCCTAAAACCAGCAGGGAAAATCAGCTCAGACCCATTCTGAGGATACATTTCCAACATAAATAAGAAACAAGCAGGGCAAAACAGAGAGAAATTCTTCCAAAATGCGTTCAGGGACTGGCATGCAACCAGGATTGACCACATCTACAGCCCCAGCGGCAGAAGACATAAGGCTGGACACTCTTGGGGCTGAGACGATTGGTGAGGTTGGGAAAGCAAATGCAGACCCTTGAAAGGAATCCTGCGTGCTCCCCATTCCATGGGTCCCAACTCTCCAGGTTCAACGCAATCTTCCGACAGCGAAAGCACTCATTGGAAACCCAGCGGATGCTACACCGTGGGATCGGGAAAGCTTTCTGAAACTCACCTCAGTTTTCATCTCCTGGTGCTCGTGTTCTCCATTCAGGCCCCCTTACTAACAATCTCCCCACTTGGAGACTCGGCGCCTTTCCATGCCTCTTTCGTACCGTCTGCAATTTGTCCGCAGGATGAACTGCAAGAGGGGGAACCAATGAGAGACTCGCTGGAGGTGTTTGGTCGGGCACATGTCACTCTCATTTCCCATCACGAAGAAGAATTCACCAGCGGTTCAGCCTGCCACCCCGGATCGACAATAGGGCGTGAAGCCATCCAGCCGTGTTGCGTCCCACTCACAAAAAAGCGACTTGGGAAATGGAGCTCAGGGGCACTGCACTTCCCAAACCTGCAGAGTTCTAAACGATAACTATCGCCCCAAAATATATTGAGGTCAGGCTACGAAGAGGCGCTGAACGCAAGGCAGAACTGCAGGAAACGGATGTCAACGGGTACATCGGAATGGCCCCGATAGCACATGAAAAGCGCCAGAACGTGGACAATGATGCGGTTGGCCAAAAAGGGCGTATGCGTTTTTTCCTGAATATATTCAGGAAAAAACGCATACGCCCTTTTTGGCCAACCAAGAAACCTGGGAGAGCAAATCAGCACTACAAAGAAATCTCTCGCCCCCCCCGGGGCAAAAGGGCCAGGCGAAAAAAGTCTAAAAACCAGAAAGGCAGGACAGGCCACGGAGTCAAGGGAGCCTTGTTAAGCTGATGGGCGGGATGTCAATGGCCAACAGCCAATCTTCACAAGTGTATCCTCTTTCCCAAACCATGTAAAACACAGAACCACAGAGCATAGGGCACTTCCACACATGGGGGTTGACCTTGGGAAAATCAAAAAATCAACCAGACACAGGGACCCCAAATTTGAGGGCTGCTGTCTTGACAAGAACCTCCACTCCGGTACACGTTTCATATCCCAGGAAAGAGCCAAGTGGACAAAGACGAGTGGACAAGTGGACAAAGACAAGTGGACAAGTGGACAAGTGGTGCTACGTAGGTCCAATGGAGTGTCACTCAGCCATGAAATCCACGTCATGAGGCTGGTAGCAGCATCCTGAGTGGATTTAGGTACGATCATCCTCAGTGAAATAAGTCCCACAAAAAAAGAAACTTATGATATCACTTATCGAGGGAATGTAAAAATCGCTCCCCATGCACTGAATCCCCAAACAGAACAGAGTCACGCTTTTAGAAAACACACTTATGCCTGCTTCAGGGGAAAGGTGAGGTGGGGTGACGCATAAAACTCGAGTTTGAAATGAGCACAGATACCCTTCCGAAAACCGAATATGGAATGGACACGACCTACTCCTTGCTCAATCAACTGGACTCACCAGACCCTGTTCATCGCACAAGTATCTATCCGACTAGTAAGCATCTTAAAAGCTAAGTCTTGATATCTCTGTGTAAGTGCATCAAGTGTGTGTAAAGCGGCCTAAAACCAGCAGGGAAAATCAGCTCAGACCCATTCTGAGGATACATTTCCAACATAAAGAAGAAACAAGCAGGGCAAAACAGAGAGAACTTCTTCCAAAATGCGTTCAGGGACTGGCATGCAACCAGGATTGACCACATCTACAGCCCCAGCGGCAGAAGACATAAGGCTGGACACTCTTGGGGCTGAGACGATTGGTGAGGTTGGGAAAGCAAATGCAGACCCTTGAAAGGAATCCTGCGTGCTCCTCATTCCATGGGTCCCAACTCTCCAGGTTCAACGCAATCTTCCGACAGCGAAAGCACTCATTGGAAACCCAGCGGATGCTACACCGTGGGATCGGGAAAGCTTTCTGAAACTCACCTCAGTTTTCATCTCCTGGTGCTCGTGTTCTCCATTCAGGCCCCCTTACTAACAATCTCCCCACTTGGAGACTCGGCGCCTTTCCATGCCTCTTTCGTACCGTCTGCAATTTGTCCGCAGGATGAACTGCAAGAGGGGGAACCAATGAGAGACTCGCTGGAGGTGTTTGGTCGGGCACATGTCACTCTCATTTCCCATCACGAAGAAGAATTCACCAGCGGTTCAGCCTGCCACCCCGGATCGACAATAGGGCATGAAGCCATCCAGCCGTGTTGCGTCCCACTCACAAAAAAGCGACTTGGGAAATGGAGCTCAGGGGCACTGCACTTCCCAAACCTGCAGAGTTCTAAACGATAACTATCGCCCCAAAATATATTGAGGTCAGGCTACGAAGAGGCGCTGAACGCAAGGCAGAACTGCAGGAAACGGATGTCAACGGGTACATCGGAATGGCCCCGATAGCACATGAAAAGCGCCAGAACGTGGACAATGATGCGGTTGGCCAAAAAGGGCGTATGCGTTTTTTCCTGAATATATTCAGGAAAAAACGCATACGCCCTTTTTGGCCAACCAAGCAACCTGGGAGAGCAAATCAGCACTACAAAGAAATCTCTCGCCCCCCCCGGGGCAAAAGGGCCAGGCGAAAAAAGTCTAAAAACCAGAAAGGCAGGACAGCCCACGGAGTCAAGGGAGCCTTGTTAAGCTGATGGGCGGGATGTCAATGGCCAACAGCCAATCTTCACAAGTGTATCCTCTTTCCCAAACCATGTAAAACACAGAAGCACAGAGCATAGGGCACTTCCACACATGGGCGTTGACCTTGGGAAAATGAAAAAATCAACCAGACACAGGGACCCCAAAGTTGAGGGCTGCTGTCTTGACAAGAACCTCCACTCCGGTACACGTTTCATATCCCAGGAAAGAGCCAAGTGGACAAAGACGAGTGGACAAGTGGACAAAGACAAGTGGACAAGTGGACAAGTGGTGCTACGTAGGTCCAATGGAGTGTCACTCAGCCATGAAATCCACGTCATGAGGCTGGTAGCAGCATCCTGAGTGGATTTAGGTACGATCATCCTCAGTGAAATAAGTCCCACAAAAAAAGAAACTTATGATATCACTTATCGAGGGAATGTAAAAATCGCTCCCCATGCACTGAATCCCCAAACAGAACAGAGTCACGCTTTTAGAAAACACACTTATGCCTGCTTCAGGGGAAAGCTGAGGTGGGGTGACGCATAAAACTCGAGTTTGAAATGAGCACACATACCCTTCCGAAAACCGAATATGGAATGGACACGACCTACTCCTTGCTCAATCAACTGGACTCACCAGACCCTGTTCATCGCACAAGTATCTATCCGACTAGTAAGCATCTTAAGAGCTAAGTCTTGATATCTCTGTGTAAGTGCATCAAGTGTGTGTAAAGCGGCCTAAAACCAGCAGGGAAAATCAGCTCAGACCCATTCTGAGGATACATTTCCAACATAAAGAAGAAACAAGCAGGGCAAAACAGAGAGAACTTCTTCCAAAATGCGTTCAGGGACTGGCATGCAACCAGGATTGACCACATCTACAGCCCCAGCGGCAGAAGTCATAAGGCTGGACACTCTTGGGGCTGAGACGATTGGTGAGGTTGGGAAAGCAAATGCAGACCCTTGAAAGGAATCCTGCGTGCTCCCCATTCCATTGGTCCCAACTCTCCAGGTTCAACGCAATCTTCCGACAGCGAAAGCACTCATTGGAAACCCAGCGGATGCTACACCGTGGGATCGGGAAAGCTTTCTGAAACTCACCTCAGTTTTCATCTCCTGGTGCTCGTGTTCTCCATTCAGGCCCCCTTACTAACAATCTCCCCACTTGGAGACTCGGCGCCTTTCCATGCCTCTTTCGTACCGTCTGCAATTTGTCCGCAGGATGAACTGCAAGAGGGGGAACCAATGAGAGACTCGCTGGAGGTGTTTGGTCGGGCACATGTCACTCTCATTTCCCATCACGAAGAAGAATTCACCAGCGGTTCAGCCTGCCACCCCGGATCGACAATAGGGCGTGAAGCCATCCAGCCGTGTTGCGTCCCACTCACAAAAAAGCGACTTGGGAAATGGAGCTCAGGGGCACTGCACTTCACAAACCTGCAGAGTTCTAAACGATAACTATCGCCCCAAAATATATTGAGGTCAGGCTACGAAGAGGCGCTGAACGCAAGGCAGAACTGCAGGAAACGGATGTCAACGGGTACATCGGAATGGCCCCGATAGCACATGAAAAGCGCCAGAACGTGGACAATGATGCGGTTGGCCAAAAAGGGCGTATGCGTTTTTTCCTGAATATATTCAGGAAAAAACGCATACGCCCTTTTTGGCCAACCAAGCAACCTGGGAGAGCAAATCAGCACTACAAAGAAATCTCTCGCCCCCCCCGGGGCAAAAGGGCCAGGCGAAAAAAGTCTAAAAACCAGAAAGGCAGGACAGGCCACGGAGTCAAGGGAGCCTTGTTAAGCTGATGGGCGGGATGTCAATGGCCAACAGCCAATCTTCACAAGTGTATCCTCTTTCCCAAACCATGTAAAACACAGAAGCACAGAGCATAGGGCACTTCCACACATGGGGGTTGACCTTGGGAAAATCAAAAAATCAACCAGACACAGGGACCCCAAAGTTGAGGGCTGCTGTCTTGACAAGAACCTCCACTCCGGTACACGTTTCATATCCCAGGAAAGAGCCAAGTGGACAAAGACGAGTGGACAAGTGGACAAAGACAAGTGGACAAGTGGACAAGTGGTGCTACGTAGGTCCAATGGAGTGTCACTCAGCCATGAAATCCACGTCATGAGGCTGGTAGCAGCATCCTGAGTGGATTTAGGTACGATCATCCTCAGTGAAATAAGTCCCACAAAAAAAGAAACTTATGATATCACTTATCGAGGGAATGTAAAAATCGCTCCCCATGCACTGAATCCCCAAACAGAACAGAGTCACGCTTTTAGAAAACACACTTATGCCTGCTTCAGGGGAAAGGTGAGGTGGGGTGACGCATAAAACTCGAGTTTGAAATGAGCACACATACCCTTCCGAAAACCGAATATGGAATGGACACGACCTACTCCTTGCTCAATCAACTGGACTCACCAGACCCTGTTCATCGCACAAGTATCTATCCGACTAGTAAGCATCTTAAAAGCTAAGTCTTGATATCTCTGTGTAAGTGCATCAAGTGTGTGTAAAGCGGCCTAAAACCAGCAGGGAAAATCAGCTCAGACCCATTCTGAGGATACATTTCCAACATAAAGAAGAAACAAGCAGGGCAAAACAGAGAGAAATTCTTCCAAAATGCGTTCAGGGACTGGCATGCAACCAGGATTGACCACATCTACAGCCCCAGCGGCAGAAGACATAAGGCTGGACACTCTTGGGGCTGAGACGATTGGTGAGGTTGGGAAAGCAAATGCAGACCCTTGAAAGGAATCCTGCGTGCTCCCCATTCCATGGGTCCCAACTCTCCAGGTTCAACGCAATCTTCCGACAGCGAAAGCACTCATTGGAAACCCAGCGGATGCTACACCGTGGGATCGGGAAAGCTTTCTGAAACTCACCTCAGTTTTCATCTCCTGGTGCTCGTGTTCTCCATTCAGGCCCCCTTACTAACAATCTCCCCACTTGGAGACTCGGCGCCTTTCCATGCCTCTTTCGTACCGTCTGCAATTTGTCCGCAGGATGAACTGCAAGAGGGGGAACCAATGAGAGACTCGCTGGAGGTGTTTGGTCGGGCACATGTCACTCTCATTTCCCATCACGAAGAAGAATTCACCAGCGGTTCAGCCTGCCACCCCGGATCGACAATAGGGCGTGAAGCCATCCAGCCGTGTTGCGTCCCACTCACAAAAAAGCGACTTGGGAAATGGAGCTCAGGGGCACTGCACTTCCCAAACCTGCAGAGTTCTAAACGATAACTATCGCCCCAAAATATATTGAGGTCAGGCTACGAAGAGGCGTTGAACGCAACGCAGAACTGCAGGAAACGGATGTCAACGGCTACATCGGAATGGCCCCGATAGCACATGAAAAGCGCCAGAACGTGGACAATGATGCGGTTGGCCAAAAAGGGCGTATGCGTTTTTTCCTGAATATATTCAGGAAAAAACGCATACGCCCTTTTTGGCCAACCAAGCAACCTGGGAGAGCAAATCAGCACTACAAAGAAATCTCTCGCCCCCCCCCCCGGGGCAAAAGGGCCAGGCGAAAAAAGTCTAAAAACCAGAAAGGCAGGACAGGCCACGGAGTCAAGGGAGCCTTGTTAAGCTGATGGGCGGGATGTCAATGGCCAACAGCCAATCTTCACAAGTGTATCCTCTTTCCCAAACCATGTAAAACACAGAAGCACAGAGCATAGGGCACTTCCACACATGGGCGTTGACCTTGGGAAAATGAAAAAATCAACCAGACACAGGGACCCCAAAGTTGAGGGCTGCTGTCTTGACAAGAACCTCCACTCCGGTACACGTTTCATATCCCAGGAAAGAGCCAAGTGGACAAAGACGAGTGGACAAGTGGACAAAGACAAGTGGACAAGTGGACAAGTGGTGCTACGTAGGTCCAATGGAGTGTCACTCAGCCATGAAATCCACGTCATGAGGCTGGTAGCAGCATCCTGAGTGGATTTAGGTACGATCATCCTCAGTGAAATAAGTCCCACAAAAAAAGAAACTTATGATATCACTTATCGAGGGAATGTAAAAATCGCTCCCGATGCACTGAATCCCCAAACAGAACAGAGTCACGCTTTTAGAAAACACACTTATGCCTGCTTCAGGGGAAAGCTGAGGTGGGGTGACGCATAAAACTCGAGTTTGAAATGAGCACACATACCCTTCCGAAAACCGAATATGGAATGGACACGACCTACTCCTTGCTCAATCAACTGGACTCACCAGACCCTGTTCATCGCACAAGTATCTATCCGACTAGTAAGCATCTTAAAAGCTAAGTCTTGATATCTCTGTGTAAGTGCATCAAGTGTGTGTAAAGCGGCCTAAAACCAGCAGGGAAAATCAGCTCAGACCCATTCTGAGGATACATTTCCAACATAAAGAAGAAACAAGCAGGGCAAAACAGAGAGAACTTCTTCCAAAATGCGTTCAGGGACTGGCATGCAACCAGGATTGACCACATCTACAGCCCCAGCGGCAGAAGTCATAAGGCTGGACACTCTTGGGGCTGAGACGATTGGTGAGGTTGGGAAAGCAAATGCAGACCCTTGAAAGGAATCCTGCGTGCTCCCCATTCCATTGGTCCCAACTCTCCAGGTTCAACGCAATCTTCCGACAGCGAAAGCACTCATTGGAAACCCAGCGGATGCTACACCGTGGGATCGGGAAAGCTTTCTGAAACTCACCTCAGTTTTCATCTCCTGGTGCTCGTGTTCTCCATTCAGGCCCCCTTACTAACAATCTCCCCACTTGGAGACTCGGCGCCTTTCCATGCCTCTTTCGTACCGTCTGCAATTTGTCCGCAGGATGAACTGCAAGAGGGGGAACCAATGAGAGACTCGCTGGAGGTGTTTGGTCGGGCACATGTCACTCTCATTTCCCATCACGAAGAAGAATTCACCAGCGGTTCAGCCTGCCACCCCGGATCGACAATAGGGCGTGAAGCCATCCAGCCGTGTTGCGTCCCACTCACAAAAAAGCGACTTGGGAAATGGAGCTCAGGGGCACTGCACTTCACAAACCTGCAGAGTTCTAAACGATAACTATCGCCCCAAAATATATTGAGGTCAGGCTACGAAGAGGCGCTGAACGCAAGGCAGAACTGCAGGAAACGGATGTCAACGGGTACATCGGAATGGCCCCGATAGCACATGAAAAGCGCCAGAACGTGGACAATGATGCGGTTGGCCAAAAAGGGCGTATGCGTTTTTTCCTGAATATATTCAGGAAAAAACGCATACGCCCTTTTTGGCCAACCAAGCAACCTGGGAGAGCAAATCAGCACTACAAAGAAATCTCTCGCCCCCCCCGGGGCAAAAGGGCCAGGCGAAAAAAGTCTAAAAACCAGAAAGGCAGGACAGGCCACGGAGTCAAGGGAGCCTTGTTAAGCTGATGGGCGGGATGTCAATGGCCAACAGCCAATCTTCACAAGTGTATCCTCTTTCCCAAACCATGTAAAACACAGAAGCACAGAGCATAGGGCACTTCCACACATGGGGGTTGACCTTGGGAAAATCAAAAAATCAACCAGACACAGGGACCCCAAAGTTGAGGGCTGCTGTCTTGACAAGAACCTCCACTCCGGTACACGTTTCATATCCCAGGAAAGAGCCAAGTGGACAAAGACGAGTGGACAAGTGGACAAAGACAAGTGGACAAGTGGACAAGTGGTGCTACGTAGGTCCAATGGAGTGTCACTCAGCCATGAAATCCACGTCATGAGGCTGGTAGCAGCATCCTGAGTGGATTTAGGTACGATCATCCTCAGTGAAATAAGTCCCACAAAAAAAGAAACTTATGATATCACTTATCGAGGGAATGTAAAAATCGCTCCCCATGCACTGAATCCCCAAACAGAACAGAGTCACGCTTTTAGAAAACACACTTATGCCTGCTTCAGGGGAAAGGTGAGGTGGGGTGACGCATAAAACTCGAGTTTGAAATGAGCACACATACCCTTCCGAAAACCGAATATGGAATGGACACGACCTACTCCTTGCTCAATCAACTGGACTCACCAGACCCTGTTCATCGCACAAGTATCTATCCGACTAGTAAGCATCTTAAAAGCTAAGTCTTGATATCTCTGTGTAAGTGCATCAAGTGTGTGTAAAGCGGCCTAAAACCAGCAGGGAAAATCAGCTCAGACCCATTCTGAGGATACATTTCCAACATAAAGAAGAAACAAGCAGGGCAAAACAGAGAGAAATTCTTCCAAAATGCGTTCAGGGACTGGCATGCAACCAGGATTGACCACATCTACAGCCCCAGCGGCAGAAGACATAAGGCTGGACACTCTTGGGGCTGAGACGATTGGTGAGGTTGGGAAAGCAAATGCAGACCCTTGAAAGGAATCCTGCGTGCTCCCCATTCCATGGGTCCCAACTCTCCAGGTTCAACGCAATCTTCCGACAGCGAAAGCACTCATTGGAAACCCAGCGGATGCTACACCGTGGGATCGGGAAAGCTTTCTGAAACTCACCTCAGTTTTCATCTCCTGGTGCTCGTGTTCTCCATTCAGGCCCCCTTACTAACAATCTCCCCACTTGGAGACTCGGCGCCTTTCCATGCCTCTTTCGTACCGTCTGCAATTTGTCCGCAGGATGAACTGCAAGAGGGGGAACCAATGAGAGACTCGCTGGAGGTGTTTGGTCGGGCACATGTCACTCTCATTTCCCATCACGAAGAAGAATTCACCAGCGGTTCAGCCTGCCACCCCGGATCGACAATAGGGCGTGAAGCCATCCAGCCGTGTTGCGTCCCACTCACAAAAAAGCGACTTGGGAAATGGAGCTCAGGGGCACTGCACTTCCCAAACCTGCAGAGTTCTAAACGATAACTATCGCCCCAAAATATATTGAGGTCAGGCTACGAAGAGGCGTTGAACGCAACGCAGAACTGCAGGAAACGGATGTCAACGGCTACATCGGAATGGCCCCGATAGCACATGAAAAGCGCCAGAACGTGGACAATGATGCGGTTGGCCAAAAAGGGCGTATGCGTTTTTTCCTGAATATATTCAGGAAAAAACGCATACGCCCTTTTTGGCCAACCAAGCAACCTGGGAGAGCAAATCAGCACTACAAAGAAATCTCTCGCCCCCCCCCCGGGGCAAAAGGGCCAGGCGAAAAAAGTCTAAAAACCAGAAAGGCAGGACAGGCCACGGAGTCAAGGGAGCCTTGTTAAGCTGATGGGCGGGATGTCAATGGCCAACAGCCAATCTTCACAAGTGTATCCTCTTTCCCAAACCATGTAAAACACAGAACCACAGAGCATAGGGCACTTCCACACATGGGCGTTGACCTTGGGAAAATGAAAAAATCAACCAGACACAGGGACCCCAAAGTTGAGGGCTGCTGTCTTGACAAGAACCTCCACTCCGGTACACGTTTCATATCCCAGGAAAGAGCCAAGTGGACAAAGACGAGTGGACAAGTGGACAAAGACAAGTGGACAAGTGGACAAGTGGTGCTACGTAGGTCCAATGGAGTGTCACTCAGCCATGAAATCCACGTCATGAGGCTGGTAGCAGCATCCTGAGTGGATTTAGGTACGATCATCCTCAGTGAAATAAGTCCCACAAAAAAAGAAACTTATGATATCACTTATCGAGGGAATGTAAAAATCGCTCCCCATGCACTGAATCCCCAAACAGAACAGAGTCACGCTTTTAGAAAACACACTTATGCCTGCTTCAGGGGAAAGGTGAGGTGGGGTGACGCATAAAACTCGAGTTTGAAATGAGCACAGATACCCTTCCGAAAACCGAATATGGAATGGACACGACCTACTCCTTGCTCAATCAACTGGACTCACCAGACCCTGTTCATCGCACAAGTATCTATCCGACTAGTAAGCATCTTAAAAGCTAAGTCTTGATATCTCTGTGTAAGTGCATCAAGTGTGTGTAAAGCGGCCTAAAACCAGCAGGGAAAATCAGCTCAGACCCATTCTGAGGATACATTTCCAACATAAAGAAGAAACAAGCAGGGCAAAACAGAGAGAAATTCTTCCAAAATGCGTTCAGGGACTGGCATGCAACCAGGATTGACCACATCTACAGCCCCAGCGGCAGAAGACATAAGGCTGGACACTCTTGGGGCTGAGACGATTGGTGAGGTTGGGAAAGCAAATGCAGACCCTTGAAAGGAATCCTGCGTGCTCTCCATTCCATGGGTCCCAACTCTCCAGGTTCAACGCAATCTTCCGACAGCGAAAGCACTCATTGGAAACCCAGCGGATGCTACACCGTGGGATCGGGAAAGCTTTCTGAAACTCACCTCAGTTTTCATCTCCTGGTGCTCGTGTTCTCCATTCAGGCCCCCTTACTAACAATCTCCCCACTTGGAGACTCGGCGCCTTTCCATGCCTCTTTCGTACCGTCTGCAATTTGTCTGCAGGATGAACTGCAAGAGGGGGAACCAATGAGAGACTCGCTGGAGGTGTTTGGTCGGGCACATGTCACTCTCATTTCCCATCACGAAGAAGAATTCACCAGCGGTTCAGCCTGCCACCGCGGATCGACAATAGGGCGTGAAGCCATCCAGCCGTGTTGCGTCCCACTCACAGAAAAGCGACTTGGGAAATGGAGCTCAGGGGCACTGCACTTCCCAAACCTGCAGAGTTCTAAACGATAACTATCGCCCCAAAATATATTGAGGTCAGGCTACGAAGAGGCGTTGAACGCAAGGCAGAACTGCAGGAAACGGATGTCAACGGCTACATCGGAATGGCCCCGATAGCACATGAAAAGCGCCAGAACGTGGACAATGATGCGGTTGGCCAAAAAGGGCGTATGCGTTTTTTCCTGAATATATTCAGGAAAAAACGCATACGCCCTTTTTGGCCAACCAAGCAACCTGGGAGAGCAAATCAGCACTACAAAGAAATCTCTCGCCCCCCCGGGGGCAAAAGGGCCAGGCGAAAAAGTCTAAAAACCAGAAAGGCAGGACAGGCCACGGAGTCAAGGGAGCCTTGTTAAGCTGATGGGCGGGATGTCAATGGCCAACAGCCAATCTTCACAAGTGTATCCTCTTTCCCAAACCATGTAAAACACAGAAGCACAGAGCATAGGGCACTTCCACACATGGGCGTTGACCTTGGGAAAATGAAAAAATCAACCAGACACAGGGACCCCAAAGTTGAGGGCTGCTGTCTTGACAAGAACCTCCACTCCGGTACACGTTTCATATCCCAGGAAAGAGCCAAGTGGACAAAGACGAGTGGACAAGTGGACAAAGACAAGTGGACAAGTGGACAAGTGGTGCTACGTAGGTCCAATGGAGTGTCACTCAGCCATGAAATCCACGTCATGAGGCTGGTAGCAGCATCCTGAGTGGATTTAGGTACGATCATCCTCAGTGAAATAAGTCCCACAAAAAAAGAAACTTATGATATCACTTATCGAGGGAATGTAAAAATCGCTCCCCATGCACTGAATCCCCAAACAGAACAGAGTCACGCTTTTAGAAAACACACTTATGCCTGCTTCAGGGGAAAGGTGAGGTGGGGTGACGCATAAAACTCGAGTTTGAAATGAGCACACATACCCTTCCGAAAACCGAATATGGAATGGACACGACCTACTCCTTGCTCAATCAACTGGACTCACCAGACCCTGTTCATCGCACAAGTATCTATGCGACTAGTAAGCATCTTAAAAGCTAAGTCTTGATATCTCTGTGTAAGTGCATCAAGTGTGTGTAAAGCGGCCTAAAACCAGCAGGGAAAATCAGCTCAGACCCATTCTGAGGATACATTTCCAACATAAAGAAGAAACAAGCAGGGCAAAACAGAGAGAACTTCTTCCAAAATGCGTTCAGGGACTGGCATGCAACCAGGATTGACCACATCTACAGCCCCAGCGGCAGAAGACATAAGGCTGGACACTCTTGGGGCTGAGACGATTGGTGAGGTTGGGAAAGCAAATGCAGACCCTTGAAAGGAATCCTGCGTGCTCCCCATTCCATGGGTCCCAACTCTCCAGGTTCAACGCAATCTTGCGACAGCGAAAGCACTCATTGGAAACCCAGCGGATGCTACACCGTGGGATCGGGAAAGCTTTCTGAAACTCACCTCAGTTTTCATCTCCTGGTGCTCGTGTTCTCCATTCAGGCCCCCTTACTAACAATCTCCCCACTTGGAGACTCGGCGCCTTTCCATGCCTCTTTCGTACCGTCTGCAATTTGTCCGCAGGATGAACTGCAAGAGGGGGAACCAATGAGAGACTCGCTGGAGGTGTTTGGTCGGGCACATGTCACTCTCATTTCCCATCACGAAGAAGAATTCACCAGAGGTTCAGCCTGCCACCCCGGATCGACAATAGGGCGTGAAGCCATCCAGCCGTGTTGCGTCCCACTCACAAAAAAGCGACTTGGGAAATGGAGCTCAGGGGCACTGCACTTCCCAAACCTGCAGAGTTCTAAACGATAACTATCGCCCCAAAATATATTGAGGTCAGGCTACGAAGAGGCGCTGAACGCAAGGCAGAACTGCAGGAAACGGATGTCAACGGCTACATCGGAATGGCCCCGATAGCACATGAAAAGCGCCAGAACGTGGACAATGATGCGGTTGGCCAAAAAGGGCGTATGCGTTTTTTCCTGAATATATTCAGGAAAAAACGCATACGCCCTTTTTGGCCAACCAAGCAACCTGGGAGAGCAAATCAGCACTACAAAGAAATCTCTCGCCCCCCCCGGGGCAAAAGGGCCAGGCGAAAAAAGTCTAAAAACCAGAAAGGCAGGACAGGCCACGGAGTCAAGGGAGCCTTGTTAAGCTGATGGGCGGGATGTCAATGGCCAACAGCCAATCTTCACAAGTGTATCCTCTTTCCCAAACCATGTAAAACACAGAAGCACAGAGCATAGGGCACTTCCACACATGGGCGTTGACCTTGGGAAAATGAAAAAATCAACCAGACACAGGGACCCCAAAGTTGAGGGCTGCTGTCTTGACAAGAACCTCCACTCCGGTACACGTTTCATATCCCAGGAAAGAGCCAAGTGGACAAAGACGAGTGGACAAGTGGACAAAGACAAGTGGACAAGTGGACAAGTGGTGCTACGTAGGTCCAATGGAGTGTCACTCAGCCATGAAATCCACGTCATGAGGCTGGTAGCAGCATCCTGAGTGGATTTAGGTACGATCATCCTCAGTGAAATAAGTCCCACAAAAAAAGAAACTTATGATATCACTTATCGAGGGAATGTAAAAATCGCTCCCCATGCACTGAATCCCCAAACAGAACAGAGTCACGCTTTTAGAAAACACACTTATGCCTGCTTCAGGGGAAAGGTGAGGTGGGGTGACGCATAAAACTCGAGTTTGAAATGAGCACAGATACCCTTCCGAAAACCGAATATGGAATGGACACGACCTACTCCTTGCTCAATCAACTGGACTCACCAGACCCTGTTCATCGCACAAGTATCTATCCGACTAGTAAGCATCTTAAAAGCTAAGTCTTGATATCTCTGTGTAAGTGCATCAAGTGTGTGTAAAGCGGCCTAAAACCAGCAGGGAAAATCAGCTCAGACCCATTCTGAGGATACATTTCCAACATAAAGAAGAAACAAGCAGGGCAAAACAGAGAGAAATTCTTCCAAAATGCGTTCAGGGACTGGCATGCAACCAGGATTGACCACATCTACAGCCCCAGCGGCAGAAGACATAAGGCTGGACACTCTTGGGGCTGAGACGATTGGTGAGGTTGGGAAAGCAAATGCAGACCCTTGAAAGGAATCCTGCGTGCTCTCCATTCCATGGGTCCCAACTCTCCAGGTTCAACGCAATCTTCCGACAGCGAAAGCACTCATTGGAAACCCAGCGGATGCTACACCGTGGGATCGGGAAAGCTTTCTGAAACTCACCTCAGTTTTCATCTCCTGGTGCTCGTGTTCTCCATTCAGGCCCCCTTACTAACAATCTCCCCACTTGGAGACTCGGCGCCTTTCCATGCCTCTTTCGTACCGTCTGCAATTTGTCTGCAGGATGAACTGCAAGAGGGGGAACCAATGAGAGACTCGCTGGAGGTGTTTGGTCGGGCACATGTCACTCTCATTTCCCATCACGAAGAAGAATTCACCAGCGGTTCAGCCTGCCACCGCGGATCGACAATAGGGCGTGAAGCCATCCAGCCGTGTTGCGTCCCACTCACAGAAAAGCGACTTGGGAAATGGAGCTCAGGGGCACTGCACTTCCCAAACCTGCAGAGTTCTAAACGATAACTATCGCCCCAAAATATATTGAGGTCAGGCTACGAAGAGGCGTTGAACGCAAGGCAGAACTGCAGGAAACGGATGTCAACGGCTACATCGGAATGGCCCCGATAGCACATGAAAAGCGCCAGAACGTGGACAATGATGCGGTTGGCCAAAAAGGGCGTATGCGTTTTTTCCTGAATATATTCAGGAAAAAACGCATACGCCCTTTTTGGCCAACCAAGCAACCTGGGAGAGCAAATCAGCACTACAAAGAAATCTCTCGCCCCCCCGGGGGCAAAAGGGCCAGGCGAAAAAAGTCTAAAAACCAGAAAGGCAGGACAGGCCACGGAGTCAAGGGAGCCTTGTTAAGCTGATGGGCGGGATGTCAATGGCCAACAGCCAATCTTCCCAAGTGTATCCTCTTTCCCAAACCATGTAAAACACAGAACCACAGAGCATAGGGCACTTCCACACATGGGCGTTGACCTTGGGAAAATGAAAAAATCAACGAGACACAGGGACCCCAAAGTTGAGGGCTGCTGTCTTGACAAGAACCTCCACTCCGGTACACGTTTCATATCCCAGGAAAGAGCCAAGTGGACAAAGACGAGTGGACAAGTGGACAAAGACAAGTGGACAAGTGGACAAGTGGTGCTACGTAGGTCCAATGGAGTGTCACTCAGCCATGAAATCCACGTCATGAGGCTGGTAGCAGCATCCTGAGTGGATTTAGGTACGATCATCCTCAGTGAAATAAGTCCCACAAAAAAAGAAACTTATGATATCACTTATCGAGGGAATGTAAAAATCGCTCCCCATGCACTGAATCCCCAAACAGAACAGAGTCACGCTTTTAGAAAACACACTTATGCCTGCTTCAGGGGAAAGGTGAGGTGGGGTGACGCATAAAACTCGAGTTTGAAATGAGCACAGATACCCTTCCGAAAACCGAATATGGAATGGACACGACCTACTCCTTGCTCAATCAACTGGACTCACCAGACCCTGTTCATCGCACAAGTATCTATCCGACTAGTAAGCATCTTAAAAGCTAAGTCTTGATATCTCTGTGTAAGTGCATCAAGTGTGTGTAAAGCGGCCTAAAACCAGCAGGGAAAATCAGCTCAGACCCATTCTGAGGATACATTTCCAACATAAAGAAGAAACAAGCAGGGCAAAACAGAGAGAAATTCTTCCAAAATGCGTTCAGGGACTGGCATGCAACCAGGATTGACCACATCTACAGCCCCAGCGGCAGAAGACATAAGGCTGGACACTCTTGGGGCTGAGACGATTGGTGAGGTTGGGAAAGCAAATGCAGACCCTTGAAAGGAATCCTGCGTGCTCCCCATTCCATGGGTCCCAACTCTCCAGGTTCAACGCAATCTTGCGACAGCGAAAGCACTCATTGGAAACCCAGCGGATGCTACACCGTGGGATCGGGAAAGCTTTCTGAAACTCACCTCAGTTTTCATCTCCTGGTGCTCGTGTTCTCCATTCAGGCCCCCTTACTAACAATCTCCCCACTTGGAGACTCGGCGCCTTTCCATGCCTCTTTCGTACCGTCTGCAATTTGTCCGCAGGATGAACTGCAAGAGGGGGAACCAATGAGAGACTCGCTGGAGGTGTTTGGTCGGGCACATGTCACTCTCATTTCCCATCACGAAGAAGAATTCACCAGAGGTTCAGCCTGCCACCCCGGATCGACAATAGGGCGTGAAGCCATCCAGCCGTGTTGCGTCCCACTCACAAAAAAGCGACTTGGGAAATGGAGCTCAGGGGCACTGCACTTCCCAAACCTGCAGAGTTCTAAACGATAACTATCGCCCCAAAATATATTGAGGTCAGGCTACGAAGAGGCGCTGAACGCAAGGCAGAACTGCAGGAAACGGATGTCAACGGCTACATCGGAATGGCCCCGATAGCACATGAAAAGCGCCAGAACGTGGACAATGATGCGGTTGGCCAAAAAGGGCGTATGCGTTTTTTCCTGAATATATTCAGGAAAAAACGCATACGCCCTTTTTGGCCAACCAAGCAACCTGGGAGAGCAAATCAGCACTACAAAGAAATCTCTCGCCCCCCCCGGGGCAAAAGGGCCAGGCGAAAAAAGTCTAAAAACCAGAAAGGCAGGACAGGCCACGGAGTCAAGGGAGCCTTGTTAAGCTGATGGGCGGGATGTCAATGGCCAACAGCCAATCTTCACAAGTGTATCCTCTTTCCCAAACCATGTAAAACACAGAAGCACAGAGCATAGGGCACTTCCACACATGGGCGTTGACCTTGGGAAAATGAAAAAATCAACCAGACACAGGGACCCCAAAGTTGAGGGCTGCTGTCTTGACAAGAACCTCCACTCCGGTACACGTTTCATATCCCAGGAAAGAGCCAAGTGGACAAAGACGAGTGGACAAGTGGACAAAGACAAGTGGACAAGTGGACAAGTGGTGCTACGTAGGTCCAATGGAGTGTCACTCAGCCATGAAATCCACGTCATGAGGCTGGTAGCAGCATCCTGAGTGGATTTAGGTACGATCATCCTCAGTGAAATAAGTCCCACAAAAAAAGAAACTTATGATATCACTTATCGAGGGAATGTAAAAATCGCTCCCCATGCACTGAATCCCCAAACAGAACAGAGTCACGCTTTTAGAAAACACACTTATGCCTGCTTCAGGGGAAAGGTGAGGTGGGGTGACGCATAAAACTCGAGTTTGAAATGAGCACAGATACCCTTCCGAAAACCGAATATGGAATGGACACGACCTACTCCTTGCTCAATCAACTGGACTCACCAGACCCTGTTCATCGCACAAGTATCTATCCGACTAGTAAGCATCTTAAAAGCTAAGTCTTGATATCTCTGTGTAAGTGCATCAAGTGTGTGTAAAGCGGCCTAAAACCAGCAGGGAAAATCAGCTCAGACCCATTCTGAGGATACATTTCCAACATAAAGAAGAAACAAGCAGGGCAAAACAGAGAGAAATTCTTCCAAAATGCGTTCAGGGACTGGCATGCAACCAGGATTGACCACATCTACAGCCCCAGCGGCAGAAGACATAAGGCTGGACACTCTTGGGGCTGAGACGATTGGTGAGGTTGGGAAAGCAAATGCAGACCCTTGAAAGGAATCCTGCGTGCTCTCCATTCCATGGGTCCCAACTCTCCAGGTTCAACGCAATCTTCCGACAGCGAAAGCACTCATTGGAAACCCAGCGGATGCTACACCGTGGGATCGGGAAAGCTTTCTGAAACTCACCTCAGTTTTCATCTCCTGGTGCTCGTGTTCTCCATTCAGGCCCCCTTACTAACAATCTCCCCACTTGGAGACTCGGCGCCTTTCCATGCCTCTTTCGTACCGTCTGCAATTTGTCTGCAGGATGAACTGCAAGAGGGGGAACCAATGAGAGACTCGCTGGAGGTGTTTGGTCGGGCACATGTCACTCTCATTTCCCATCACGAAGAAGAATTCACCAGCGGTTCAGCCTGCCACCGCGGATCGACAATAGGGCGTGAAGCCATCCAGCCGTGTTGCGTCCCACTCACAGAAAAGCGACTTGGGAAATGGAGCTCAGGGGCACTGCACTTCCCAAACCTGCAGAGTTCTAAACGATAACTATCGCCCCAAAATATATTGAGGTCAGGCTACGAAGAGGCGTTGAACGCAAGGCAGAACTGCAGGAAACGGATGTCAACGGCTACATCGGAATGGCCCCGATAGCACATGAAAAGCGCCAGAACGTGGACAATGATGCGGTTGGCCAAAAAGGGCGTATGCGTTTTTTCCTGAATATATTCAGGAAAAAACGCATACGCCCTTTTTGGCCAACCAAGCAACCTGGGAGAGCAAATCAGCACTACAAAGAAATCTCTCGCCCCCCCGGGGGCAAAAGGGCCAGGCGAAAAAAGTCTAAAAACCAGAAAGGCAGGACAGGCCACGGAGTCAAGGGAGCCTTGTTAAGCTGATGGGCGGGATGTCAATGGCCAACAGCCAATCTTCACAAGTGTATCCTCTTTCCCAAACCATGTAAAACACAGAACCACAGAGCATAGGGCACTTCCACACATGGGCGTTGACCTTGGGAAAATGAAAAAATCAACCAGACACAGGGACCCCAAAGTTGAGGGCTGCTGTCTTGACAAGAACCTCCACTCCGGTACACGTTTCATATCCCAGGAAAGAGCCAAGTGGACAAAGACGAGTGGACAAGTGGACAAAGACAAGTGGACAAGTGGACAAGTGGTGCTACGTAGGTCCAATGGAGTGTCACTCAGCCATGAAATCCACGTCATGAGGCTGGTAGCAGCATCCTGAGTGGATTTAGGTACGATCATCCTCAGTGAAATAAGTCCCACAAAAAAAGAAACTTATGATATCACTTATCGAGGGAATGTAAAAATTGCTCCCCATGCACTGAATCCCCAAACAGAACAGAGTCACGCTTTTAGAAAACACACTTATGCCTGCTTCAGGGGAAAGGTGAGGTGGGGTGACGCATAAAACTCGAGTTTGAAATGAGCACACATACCCTTCCGAAAACCGAATATGGAATGGACACGACCTACTCCTTGCTCAATCAACTGGACTCACCAGACCCTGTTCATCGCACAAGTATCTATCCGACTAGTAAGCATCTTAAAAGCTAAGTCTTGATATCTCTGTGTAAGTGCATCAAGTGTGTGTAAAGCGGCCTAAAACCAGCAGGGAAAATCAGCTCAGACCCATTCTGAGGATACATTTCCAACATAAAGAAGAAACAAGCAGGGCAAAACAGAGAGAACTTCTTCCAAAATGCGTTCAGGGACTGGCATGCAACCAGGATTGACCACATCTACAGCCCCAGCGGCAGAAGACATAAGGCTGGACACTCTTGGGGCTGAGACGATTGGTGAGGTTGGGAAAGCAAATGCAGACCCTTGAAAGGAATCCTGCGTGCTCCCCATTCCATGGGTCCCAACTCTCCAGGTTCAACGCAATCTTCCGACAGCGAAAGCACTCATTGGAAACCCAGCGGATGCTACACCGTGGGATCGGGAAAGCTTTCTGAAACTCACCTCAGTTTTCATCTCCTGGTGCTCGTGTTCTCCATTCAGGCCCCCTTACTAACAATCTCCCCACTTGGAGACTCGGCGCCTTTCCATGCCTCTTTCGTACCGTCTGCAATTTGTCCGCAGGATGAACTGCAAGAGGGGGAACCAATGAGAGACTCGCTGGAGGTGTTTGGTCGGGCACATGTCACTCTCATTTCCCATCACGAAGAAGAATTCACCAGCGGTTCAGCCTGCCACCCCGGATCGACAATAGGGCGTGAAGCCATCCAGCCGTGTTGCGTCCCACTCACAAAAAAGCGACTTGGGAAATGGAGCTCAGGGGCACTGCACTTCCCAAACCTGCAGAGTTCTAAACGATAACTATCGCCCCAAAATATATTGAGGTCAGGCTACGAAGAGGCGCTGAACGCAAGGCAGAACTGCAGGAAACGGATGTCAACGGGTACATCGGAATGGCCCCGAGAGCACATGAAAAGCGCCAGAACGTGGACAATGATGCGGTTGGCCAAAAAGGGCGTATGCGTTTTTTCCTGAATATATTCAGGAAAAAACGCATACGCCCTTTTTGGCCAACCAAGCAACCTGGGAGAGCAAATCAGCACTACAAAGAAATCTCTCGCCCCCCCCGGGGCAAAAGGGCCAGGCGAAAAATGTCTAAAAACCAGAAAGGCAGGACAGGCCACGGAGTCAAGGGAGCCTTGTTAAGCTGATGGGCGGGATGTCAATGGCCAACAGCCAATCTTCACAAGTGTATCCTCTTTCCCAAACCATGTAAAACACAGAACCACAGAGCATAGGGCACTTCCACACATGGGCGTTGACCTTGGGAAAATCAAAAAATCAACCAGACACAGGGACCCCAAAGTTGAGGGCTGCTGTCTTGACAAGAACCTCCACTCCGGTACACGTTTCATATCCCAGGAAAGAGCCAAGTGGACAAAGACGAGTGGACAAGTGGACAAAGACAAGTGGACAAGTGGACAAGTGGTGCTACGTAGGTCCAATGGAGTGTCACTCAGCCATGAAATCCACGTCATGAGGCTGGTAGCAGCATCCTGAGTGGATTTAGGTACGATCATCCTCAGTGAAATAAGTCCCACAAAAAAAGAAACTTATGATATCACTTATCGAGGGAATGTAAAAATCGCTCCCCATGCACTGAATCCCCAAACAGAACAGAGTCACGCTTTTAGAAAACACACTTATGCCTGCTTCAGGGGAAAGGTGAGGTGGGGTGACGCATAAAACTCGAGTTTGAAATGAGCACACATACCCTTCCGAAAACCGAATATGGAATGGACACGACCTACTCCTTGCTCAATCAACTGGACTCACCAGACCCTGTTCATCGCACAAGTATCTATCCGACTAGTAAGCATCTTAAAAGCTAAGTCTTGATATCTCTGTGTAAGTGCATCAAGTGTGTGTAAAGCGGCCTAAAACCAGCAGGGAAAATCAGCTCAGACCCATTCTGAGGATACATTTCCAACATAAAGAAGAAACAAGCAGGGCAAAACAGAGAGAACTTCTTCCAAAATGCGTTCAGGGACTGGCATGCAACCAGGATTGACCACATCTACAGCCCCAGCGGCAGAAGACATAAGGCTGGACACTCTTGGGGCTGAGACGATTGGTGAGGTTGGGAAAGCAAATGCAGACCCTTGAAAGGAATCCTGCGTGCTCCCCATTCCATGGGTCCCAACTCTCCAGGTTCAACGCAATCTTCCGACAGCGAAAGCACTCATTGGAAACCCAGCGGATGCTACACCGTGGGATCGGGAAAGCTTTCTGAAACTCACCTCAGTTTTCATCTCCTGGTGCTCGTGTTCTCCATTCAGGCCCCCTTACTAACAATCTCCCCACTTGGAGACTCGGCGCCTTTCCATGCCTCTTTCGTACCGTCTGCAATTTGTCCGCAGGATGAACTGCAAGAGGGGGAACCAATGAGAGACTCGCTGGAGGTGTTTGGTCGGGCACATGTCACTCTCATTTCCCATCACGAAGAAGAATTCACCAGCGGTTCAGCCTGCCACCCCGGATCGACAATAGGGCGTGAAGCCATCCAGCCGTGTTGCGTCCCACTCACAAAAAAGCGACTTGGGAAATGGAGCTCAGGGGCACTGCACTTCCCAAACCTGCAGAGTTCTAAACGATAACTATCGCCCCAAAATATATTGAGGTCAGGCTACGAAGAGGCGCTGAACGCAAGGCAGAACTGCAGGAAACGGATGTCAACGGGTACATCGGAATGGCCCCGAGAGCACATGAAAAGCGCCAGAACGTGGACAATGATGCGGTTGGCCAAAAAGGGCGTATGCGTTTTTTCCTGAATATATTCAGGAAAAAACGCATACGCCCTTTTTGGCCAACCAAGCAACCTGGGAGAGCAAATCAGCACTACAAAGAAATCTCTCGCCCCCCCCGGGGCAAAAGGGCCAGGCGAAAAATGTCTAAAAACCAGAAAGGCAGGACAGGCCACGGAGTCAAGGGAGCCTTGTTAAGCTGATGGGCGGGATGTCAATGGCCAACAGCCAATCTTCACAAGTGTATCCTCTTTCCCAAACCATGTAAAACACAGAAGCACAGAGCATAGGGCACTTCCACACATGGGCGTTGACCTTGGGAAAATGAAAAAATCAACCAGACACAGGGACCCCAAAGTTGAGGGCTGCTGTCTTGACAAGAACCTCCACTCCGGTACACGTTTCATATCCCAGGAAAGAGCCAAGTGGACAAAGACGAGTGGACAAGTGGACAAAGACAAGTGGACAAGTGGACAAGTGGTGCTACGTAGGTCCAATGGAGTGTCACTCAGCCATGAAATCCACGTCATGAGGCTGGTAGCAGCATCCTGAGTGGATTTAGGTACGATCATCCTCAGTGAAATAAGTCCCACAAAAAAAGAAACTTATGATATCACTTATCGAGGGAATGTAAAAATCGCTCCCCATGCACTGAATCCCCAAACAGAACAGAGTCACGCTTTTAGAAAACACACTTATGCCTGCTTCAGGGGAAAGGTGAGGTGGGGTGACGCATAAAACTCGAGTTTGAAATGAGCACAGATACCCTTCCGAAAACCGAATATGGAATGGACACGACCTACTCCTTGCTCAATCAACTGGACTCACCAGACCCTGTTCATCGCACAAGTATCTATCCGACTAGTAAGCATCTTAAAAGCTAAGTCTTGATATCTCTGTGTAAGTGCATCAAGTGTGTGTAAAGCGGCCTAAAACCAGCAGGGAAAATCAGCTCAGACCCATTCTGAGGATACATTTCCAACATAAAGAAGAAACAAGCAGGGCAAAACAGAGAGAACTTCTTCCAAAATGCGTTCAGGGACTGGCATGCAACCAGGATTGACCACATCTACAGCCCCAGCGGCAGAAGACATAAGGCTGGACACTCTTGGGGCTGAGACGATTGGTGAGGTTGGGAAAGCAAATGCAGACCCTTGAAAGGAATCCTGCGTGCTCCCCATTCCATGGGTCCCAACTCTCCAGGTTCAACGCAATCTTCCGACAGCGAAAGCACTCATTGGAAACCCAGCGGATGCTACACCGTGGGATCGGGAAAGCTTTCTGAAACTCACCTCAGTTTTCATCTCCTGGTGCTCGTGTTCTCCATTCAGGCCCCCTTACTAACAATCTCCCCACTTGGAGACTCGGCGCCTTTCCATGCCTCTTTCGTACCGTCTGCAATTTGTCCGCAGGATGAACTGCAAGAGGGGGAACCAATGAGAGACTCGCTGGAGGTGTTTGGTCGGGCACATGTCACTCTCATTTCCCATCACGAAGAAGAATTCACCAGAGGTTCAGCCTGCCACCGCGGATCGACAATAGGGCGTGAAGCCATCCAGCCGTGTTGCGTCCCACTCACAAAAAAGCGACTTGGGAAATGGAGCTCAGGGGCACTGCACTTCCCAAACCTGCAGAGTTCTAAACGATAACTATCGCCCCAAAATATATTGAGGTCAGGCTACGAAGAGGCGCTGAACGCAAGGCAGAACTGCAGGAAACGGATGTCAACGGGTACATCGGAATGGCCCCGATAGCACATGAAAAGCGCCAGAACGTGGACAATGATGCGGTTGGCCAAAAAGGGCGTATGCGTTTTTTCCTGAATATATTCAGGAAAAAACGCATACGCCCTTTTTGGCCAACCAAGCAACCTGGGAGAGCAAATCAGCACTACAAAGAAATCTCTCGCGCCCCCCCCGGGGCAAAAGGGCCAGGCGAAAAAAGTCTAAAAACCAGAAAGGCAGGACAGGCCACGGAGTCAAGGCAGCCTTGTTAAGCTGATGGGCGGGATGTCAATGGCCAACAGCCAATCTTCACAAGTGTATCCTCTTTCCCAAACCATGTAAAACACAGAACCACAGAGCATAGGGCACTTCCACACATGGGCGTTGACCTTGGGAAAATGAAAAAATCAACCAGACACAGGGACCCCAAAGTTGAGGGCTGCTGTCTTGACAAGAACCTCCACTCCGGTACACGTTTCATATCCCAGGAAAGAGCCAAGTGGACAAAGACGAGTGGACAAGTGGACAAAGACAAGTGGACAAGTGGACAAGTGGTGCTACGTAGGTCCAATGGAGTGTCACTCAGCCATGAAATCCACGTCATGAGGCTGGTAGCAGCATCCTGAGTGGATTTAGGTACGATCATCCTCAGTGAAATAAGTCCCACAAAAAAAGAAACTTATGATATCACTTATCGAGGGAATGTAAAAATCGCTCCCCATGCACTGAATCCCCAAACAGAACAGAGTCACGCTTTTAGAAAACACACTTATGCCTGCTTCAGGGGAAAGGTGAGGTGGGGTGACGCATAAAACTCGAGTTTGAAATGAGCACACATACCCTTCCGAAAACCGAATATGGAATGGACACGACCTACTCCTTGCTCAATCAACTGGACTCACCAGACCCTGTTCATCGCACAAGTATCTATCCGACTAGTAAGCATCTTAAAAGCTAAGTCTTGATATCTCTGTGTAAGTGCATCAAGTGTGTGTAAAGCGGCCTAAAACCAGCAGGGAAAATCAGCTCAGACCCATTCTGAGGATACATTTCCAACATAAAGAAGAAACAAGCAGGGCAAAACAGAGAGAACTTCTTCCAAAATGCGTTCAGGGACTGGCATGCAACCAGGATTGACCACATCTACAGCCCCAGCGGCAGAAGACATAAGGCTGGACACTCTTGGGGCTGAGACGATTGGTGAGGTTGGGAAAGCAAATGCAGACCCTTGAAAGGAATCCTGCGTGCTCCCCATTCCATGGGTCCCAACTCTCCAGGTTCAACGCAATCTTCCGACAGCGAAAGCACTCATTGGAAACCCAGCGGATGCTACACCGTGGGATCGGGAAAGCTTTCTGAAACTCACCTCAGTTTTCATCTCCTGGTGCTCGTGTTCTCCATTCAGGCCCCCTTACTAACAATCTCCCCACTTGGAGACTCGGCGCCTTTCCATGCCTCTTTCGTACCGTCTGCAATTTGTCCGCAGGATGAACTGCAAGAGGGGGAACCAATGAGAGACTCGCTGGAGGTGTTTGGTCGGGCACATGTCACTCTCATTTCCCATCACGAAGAAGAATTCACCAGCGGTTCAGCCTGCCACCCCGGATCGACAATAGGGCGTGAAGCCATCCAGCCGTGTTGCGTCCCACTCACAAAAAAGCGACTTGGGAAATGGAGCTCAGGGGCACTGCACTTCCCAAACCTGCAGAGTTCTAAACGATAACTATCGCCCCAAAATATATTGAGGTCAGGCTACGAAGAGGCACTGAACGCAAGGCAGAACTGCAGGAAACGGATGTCAACGGGTACATCGGAATGGCCCCGAGAGCACATGAAAAGCGCCAGAACGTGGACAATGATGCGGTTGGCCAAAAAGGGCGTATGCGTTTTTTCCTGAATATATTCAGGAAAAAACGCATACGCCCTTTTTGGCCAACCAAGCAACCTGGGAGAGCAAATCAGCACTACAAAGAAATCTCTCGCGCCCCCCCCGGGGCAAAAGGGCCAGGCGAAAAAAGTCTAAAAACCAGAAAGGCAGGACAGGCCACGGAGTCAAGGGAGCCTTGTTAAGCTGATGGGCGGGATGTCAATGGCCAACAGCCAATCTTCACAAGTGTATCCTCTTTCCCAAACCATGTAAAACACAGAACCACAGAGCATAGGGCACTTCCACACATGGGCGTTGACCTTGGGAAAATCAAAAAATCAACCAGACACAGGGACCCCAAAGTTGAGGGCTGCTGTCTTGACAAGAACCTCCACTCCGGTACACGTTTCATATCCCAGGAAAGAGCCAAGTGGACAAAGACGAGTGGACAAGTGGACAAAGACAAGTGGACAAGTGGACAAGTGGTGCTACGTAGGTCCAATGGAGTGTCACTCAGCCATGAAATCCACGTCATGAGGCTGGTAGCAGCATCCTGAGTGGATTTAGGTACGATCATCCTCAGTGAAATAAGTCCCACAAAAAAAGAAACTTATGATATCACTTATCGAGGGAATGTAAAAATCGTTCCCCATGCACTGAATCCCCAAACAGAACAGAGTCACGCTTTTAGAAAACACACTTATGCCTGCTTCAGGGGAAAGGTGAGGTGGGGTGACGCATAAAACTCGAGTTTGAAATGAGCACAGATACCCTTCCGAAAACCGAATATGGAATGGACACGACCTACTCCTTGCTCAATCAACTGGACTCACCAGACCCTGTTCATCGCACAAGTATCTATCCGACTAGTAAGCATCTTAAAAGCTAAGTCTTGATATCTCTGTGTAAGTGCATCAAGTGTGTGTAAAGCGGCCTAAAACCAGCAGGGAAAATCAGCTCAGACCCATTCTGAGGATACATTTCCAACATAAAGAAGAAACAAGCAGGGCAAAACAGAGAGAACTTCTTCCAAAATGCGTTCAGGGACTGGCATGCAACCAGGATTGACCACATCTACAGCCCCAGCGGCAGAAGACATAAGGCTGGACACTCTTGGGGCTGAGACGATTGGTGAGGTTGGGAAAGCAAATGCAGACCCTTGAAAGGAATCCTGCGTGCTCCCCATTCCATGGGTCCCAACTCTCCAGGTTCAACGCAATCTTCCGACAGCGAAAGCACTCATTGGAAACCCAGCGGATGCTACACCGTGGGATCGGGAAAGCTTTCTGAAACTCACCTCAGTTTTCATCTCCTGGTGCTCGTGTTCTCCATTCAGGCCCCCTTACTAACAATCTCCCCACTTGGAGACTCGGCGCCTTTCCATGCCTCTTTCGTACCGTCTGCAATTTGTCCGCAGGATGAACTGCAAGAGGGGGAACCAATGAGAGACTCGCTGGAGGTGTTTGGTCGGGCACATGTCACTCTCATTTCCCATCACGAAGAAGAATTCACCAGCGGTTCAGCCTGCCACCGCGGATCGACAATAGGGCGTGAAGCCATCCAGCCGTGTTGCGTCCCACTCACAGAAAAGCGACTTGGGAAATGGAGCTCAGGGGCACTGCACTTCCCAAACCTGCAGAGTTCTAAACGATAACTATCGCCCCAAAATATATTGAGGTCAGGCTACGAAGAGGCGCTGAACGCAAGGCAGAACTGCAGGAAACGGATGTCAACGGGTACATCGGAATGGCCCCGATAGCACATGAAAAGCGCCAGAACGTGGACAATGATGCGGTTGGCCAAAAAGGGCGTATGCGTTTTTTCCTGAATATATTCAGGAAAAAACGCATACGCCCTTTTTGGCCAACCAAGCAACCTGGGAGAGCAAATCAGCACTACAAAGAAATCTCTCGCGCCCCCCCCGGGGCAAAAGGGCCAGGCGAAAAAAGTCTAAAAACCAGAAAGGCAGGACAGGCCACGGAGTCAAGGGAGCCTTGTTAAGCTGATGGGCGGGATGTCAATGGCCAACAGCCAATCTTCACAAGTGTATCCTCTTTCCCAAACCATGTAAAACACAGAAGCACAGAGCATAGGGCACTTCCACACATGGGCGTTGACCTTGGGAAAATGAAAAAATCAACCAGACACAGGGACCCCAAAGTTGAGGGCTGCTGTCTTGACAAGAACCTCCACTCCGGTACACGTTTCATATCCCAGGAAAGAGCCAAGTGGACAAAGACGAGTGGACAAGTGGACAAAGACAAGTGGACAAGTGGACAAGTGGTGCTACGTAGGTCCAATGGAGTGTCACTCAGCCATGAAATCCACGTCATGAGGCTGGTAGCAGCATCCTGAGTGGATTTAGGTACGATCATCCTCAGTGAAATAAGTCCCACAAAAAAAGAAACTTATGATATCACTTATCGAGGGAATGTAAAAATCGCTCCCCATGCACTGAATCCCCAAACAGAACAGAGTCACGCTTTTAGAAAACACACTTATGCCTGCTTCAGGGGAAAGGTGAGGTGGGGTGACGCATAAAACTCGAGTTTGAAATGAGCACACATACCCTTCCGAAAACCGAATATGGAATGGACACGACCTACTCCTTGCTCAATCAACTGGACTCACCAGACCCTGTTCATCGCACAAGTATCTATCCGACTAGTAAGCATCTTAAAAGCTAAGTCTTGATATCTCTGTGTAAGTGCATCAAGTGTGTGTAAAGCGGCCTAAAACCAGCAGGGAAAATCAGCTCAGACCCATTCTGAGGATACATTTCCAACATAAAGAAGAAACAAGCAGGGCAAAACAGAGAGAACTTCTTCCAAAATGCGTTCAGGGACTGGCATGCAACCAGGATTGACCACATCTACAGCCCCAGCGGCAGAAGACATAAGGCTGGACACTCTTGGGGCTGAGACGATTGGTGAGGTTGGGAAAGCAAATGCAGACCCTTGAAAGGAATCCTGCGTGCTCCCCATTCCATGGGTCCCAACTCTCCAGGTTCAACGCAATCTTCCGACAGCGAAAGCACTCATTGGAAACCCAGCGGATGCTACACCGTGGGATCGGGAAAGCTTTCTGAAACTCACCTCAGTTTTCATCTCCTGGTGCTCGTGTTCTCCATTCAGGCCCCCTTACTAACAATCTCCCCACTTGGAGACTCGGCGCCTTTCCATGCCTCTTTCGTACCGTCTGCAATTTGTCCGCAGGATGAACTGCAAGAGGGGGAACCAATGAGAGACTCGCTGGAGGTGTTTGGTCGGGCACATGTCACTCTCATTTCCCATCACGAAGAAGAATTCACCAGCGGTTCAGCCTGCCACCCCGGATCGACAATAGGGCGTGAAGCCATCCAGCCGTGTTGCGTCCCACTCACAAAAAAGCGACTTGGGAAATGGAGCTCAGGGGCACTGCACTTCCCAAACCTGCAGAGTTCTAAACGATAACTATCGCCCCAAAATATATTGAGGTCAGGCTACGAAGAGGCACTGAACGCAAGGCAGAACTGCAGGAAACGGATGTCAACGGGTACATCGGAATGGCCCCGAGAGCACATGAAAAGCGCCAGAACGTGGACAATGATGCGGTTGGCCAAAAAGGGCGTATGCGTTTTTTCCTGAATATATTCAGGAAAAAACGCATACGCCCTTTTTGGCCAACCAAGCAACCTGGGAGAGCAAATCAGCACTACAAAGAAATCTCTCGCGCCCCCCCCGGGGCAAAAGGGCCAGGCGAAAAAAGTCTAAAAACCAGAAAGGCAGGACAGGCCACGGAGTCAAGGGAGCCTTGTTAAGCTGATGGGCGGGATGTCAATGGCCAACAGCCAATCTTCACAAGTGTATCCTCTTTCCCAAACCATGGAAAACACAGAACCACAGAGCATAGGGCACTTCCACACATGGGCGTTGACCTTGGGAAAATGAAAAAATCAACCAGACACAGGGACCCCAAAGTTGAGGGCTGCTGTCTTGACAAGAACCTCCACTCCGGTACACGTTTCATATCCCAGGAAAGAGCCAAGTGGACAAAGACGAGTGGACAAGTGGACAAAGACAAGTGGACAAGTGGACAAGTGGTGCTACGTAGGTCCAATGGAGTGTCACTCAGCCATGAAATCCACGTCATGAGGCTGGTAGCAGCATCCTGAGTGGATTTAGGTACGATCATCCTCAGTGAAATAAGTCCCACAAAAAAAGAAACTTATGATATCACTTATCGAGGGAATGTAAAAATCGCTCCCCATGCACTGAATCCCCAAACAGAACAGAGTCACGCTTTTAGAAAACACACTTATGCCTGCTTCAGGGGAAAGGTGAGGTGGGGTGACGCATAAAACTCGAGTTTGAAATGAGCACAGATACCCTTCCGAAAACCGAATATGGAATGGACACGACCTACTCCTTGCTCAATCAACTGGACTCACCAGACCCTGTTCATCGCACAAGTATCTATCCGACTAGTAAGCATCTTAAAAGCTAAGTCTTGATATCTCTGTGTAAGTGCATCAAGTGTGTGTAAAGCGGCCTAAAACCAGCAGGGAAAATCAGCTCAGACCCATTCTGAGGATACATTTCCAACATAAAGAAGAAACAAGCAGGGCAAAACAGAGAGAACTTCTTCCAAAATGCGTTCAGGGACTGGCATGCAACCAGGATTGACCACATCTACAGCCCCAGCGGCAGAAGACATAAGGCTGGACACTCTTGGGGCTGAGACGATTGGTGAGGTTGGGAAAGCAAATGCAGACCCTTGAAAGGAATCCTGCGTGCTCCCCATTCCATGGGTCCCAACTCTCCAGGTTCAACGCAATCTTCCGACAGCGAAAGCACTCATTGGAAACCCAGCGGATGCTACACCGTGGGATCGGGAAAGCTTTCTGAAACTCACCTCAGTTTTGATCTCCTGGTGCTCGTGTTCTCCATTCAGGCCCCCTTACTAACAATCTCCCCACTTGGAGACTCGGCGCCTTTCCATGCCTCTTTCGTACCGTCTGCAATTTGTCCGCAGGATGAACTGCAAGAGGGGGAACCAATGAGAGACTCGCTGGAGGTGTTTGGTCGGGCACATGTCACTCTCATTTCCCATCACGAAGAAGAATTCACCAGCGGTTCAGCCTGCCACCCCGGATCGACAATAGGGCGTGAAGCCATCCAGCCGTGTTGCGTCCCACTCACAAAAAAGCGACTTGGGAAATGGAGCTCAGGGGCACTGCACTTCCCAAACCTGCAGAGTTCTAAACGATAACTATCGCCCCAAAATATATTGAGGTCAGGCTACGAAGAGGCACTGAACGCAAGGCAGAACTGCAGGAAACGGATGTCAACGGGTACATCGGAATGGCCCCGAGAGCACATGAAAAGCGCCAGAACGTGGACAATGATGCGGTTGGCCAAAAAGGGCGTATGCGTTTTTTCCTGAATATATTCAGGAAAAAACGCATACGCCCTTTTTGGCCAACCAAGCAACCTGGGAGAGCAAATCAGCACTACAAAGAAATCTCTCGCCCCCCCCGGGGCAAAAGGGCCAGGCGAAAAATGTCTAAAAACCAGAAAGGCAGGACAGGCCACGGAGTCAAGGGAGCCTTGTTAAGCTGATGGGCGGGATGTCAATGGCCAACAGCCAATCTTCACAAGTGTATCCTCTTTCCCAAACCATGTAAAACACAGAACCACAGAGCATAGGGCACTTCCACACATGGGCGTTGACCTTGGGAAAATCAAAAAATCAACCAGACACAGGGACCCCAAAGTTGAGGGCTGCTGTCTTGACAAGAACCTCCACTCCGGTACACGTTTCATATCCCAGGAAAGAGCCAAGTGGACAAAGACGAGTGGACAAGTGGACAAAGACAAGTGGACAAGTGGACAAGTGGTGCTACGTAGGTCCAATGGAGTGTCACTCAGCCATGAAATCCACGTCATGAGGCTGGTAGCAGCATCCTGAGTGGATTTAGGTACGATCATCCTCAGTGAAATAAGTCCCACAAAAAAAGAAACTTATGATATCACTTATCGAGGGAATGTAAAAATCGTTCCCCATGCACTGAATCCCCAAACAGAACAGAGTCACGCTTTTAGAAAACACACTTATGCCTGCTTCAGGGGAAAGGTGAGGTGGGGTGACGCATAAAACTCGAGTTTGAAATGAGCACAGATACCCTTCCGAAAACCGAATATGGAATGGACACGACCTACTCCTTGCTCAATCAACTGGACTCACCAGACCCTGTTCATCGCACAAGTATCTATCCGACTAGTAAGCATCTTAAAAGCTAAGTCTTGATATCTCTGTGTAAGTGCATCAAGTGTGTGTAAAGCGGCCTAAAACCAGCAGGGAAAATCAGCTCAGACCCATTCTGAGGATACATTTCCAACATAAAGAAGAAACAAGCAGGGCAAAACAGAGAGAACTTCTTCCAAAATGCGTTCAGGGACTGGCATGCAACCAGGATTGACCACATCTACAGCCCCAGCGGCAGAAGACATAAGGCTGGACACTCTTGGGGCTGAGACGATTGGTGAGGTTGGGAAAGCAAATGCAGACCCTTGAAAGGAATCCTGCGTGCTCCCCATTCCATGGGTCCCAACTCTCCAGGTTCAACGCAATCTTCCGACAGCGAAAGCACTCATTGGAAACCCAGCGGATGCTACACCGTGGGATCGGGAAAGCTTTCTGAAACTCACCTCAGTTTTCATCTCCTGGTGCTCGTGTTCTCCATTCAGGCCCCCTTACTAACAATCTCCCCACTTGGAGACTCGGCGCCTTTCCATGCCTCTTTCGTACCGTCTGCAATTTGTCCGCAGGATGAACTGCAAGAGGGGGAACCAATGAGAGACTCGCTGGAGGTGTTTGGTCGGGCACATGTCACTCTCATTTCCCATCACGAAGAAGAATTCACCAGCGGTTCAGCCTGCCACCCCGGATCGACAATAGGGCGTGAAGCCATCCAGCCGTGTTGCGTCCCACTCACAAAAAAGCGACTTGGGAAATGGAGCTCAGGGGCACTGCACTTCCCAAACCTGCAGAGTTCTAAACGATAACTATCGCCCCAAAATATATTGAGGTCAGGCTACGAAGAGGCGCTGAACGCAAGGCAGAACTGCAGGAAACGGATGTCAACGGGTACATCGGAATGGCCCCGATAGCACATGAAAAGCGCCAGAACGTGGACAATGATGCGGTTGGCCAAAAAGGGCGTATGCGTTTTTTCCTGAATATATTCAGGAAAAAACGCATACGCCCTTTTTGGCCAACCAAGCAACCTGGGAGAGCAAATCAGCACTACAAAGAAATCTCTCGCGCCCCCCCCGGGGCAAAAGGGCCAGGCGAAAAAAGTCTAAAAACCAGAAAGGCAGGACAGCCCACAGAGTCAAGGGAGCCTTGTTAAGCTGATGGGTGGGATGTCAATGGCCAACAGCCAATCTTCACAAGTGTATCCTCTTTCCCAAATCATGTAAAACACAGAACCACAGAGCATAGGGCACTTCCACACATGGACGTTGACCTTGGGAAAATGAAAAAATCAACCAGACACAGGGACCCCAAAGTTGAGGGCTGCTGTCTTGACAAGAACCTCCACTCCGGTACACGTTTCATATCCCAGGAAAGAGCCAAGTGGACAAAGACGAGTGGACAAGTGGACAAAGACAACTGGACAAGTGGACAAGTGGTGCTACGTAGGTCCAATGGAGTGTCACTCAGCCATGAAATCCACGTCATGAGGCTGGTAGCAGCATCCTGAGTGGATTTAGGTACGATCATCCTCAGTGAAATAAGTCCCACAAAAAAAGAAACTTATGATATCACTTATCGAGGGAATGTAAAAATCGCTCCCCATGCACTGAATCCCCAAACAGAACAGAGTCACGCTTTTAGAAAACACACTTATGCCTGCTTCAGGGGAAAGGTGAGGTGGGGTGACGCATAAAACTCGAGTTTGAAATGAGCACAGATACCCTTCCGAAAACCGAATATGGAATGGACACGACCTACTCCTTGCTCAATCAACTGGACTCACCAGACCCTGTTCATCGCACAAGTATCTATCCGACTAGTAAGCATCTTAAAAGCTAAGTCTTGATATCTCTGTGTAAGTGCATCAAGTGTGTGTAAAGCGGCCTAAAACCAGCAGGGAAAATCAGCTCAGACCCATTCTGAGGATACATTTCCAACATAAAGAAGAAACAAGCAGGGCAAAACAGAGAGAAATTCTTCCAAAATGCGTTCAGGGACTGGCATGCAACCAGGATTGACCACATCTACAGCCCCAAAGGCAGAAGACATAAGGCTGGACACTCTTGGGGCTGAAACGATTGGTGAGGTTGGGAAAGCAAATGCAGACCCTTAAAAGGAATCCTGCGTGCTCCCCATTCCATGGGTCCCAACTCTCCAGGTTCAACGCAATCTTCCGACAGCGAAAGCACTCATTGGAAACCCAGCGGATGCTACACCGTGGGATCGGGAAAGCTTTCTGAAACTCACCTCAGTTTTCATCTCCTGGTGCTCGTGTTCTCCATTCAGGCCCCCTTACTAACAATCTCCCCACTTGGAGACTCGGCGCCTTTCCATGCCTCTTTCGTACCGTCTGCAATTTGTCCGCAGGATGAACTGCAAGAGGGGGAACCAATGAGAGACTCGCTGGAGGTGTTTGGTCGGGCACATGTCACTCTCATTTCCCATCACGAAGAAGAATTCACCAGCGGTTCAGCCTGCCACCGCGGATCGACAATAGGGCGTGAAGCCATCCAGCCGTGTTGCGTCCCACTCACAAAAAAGCGACTTGGGAAATGGAGCTCAGGGGCACTGCACTTCCCAAACCTGCAGAGTTCTAAACGATAACTATCGCCCCAAAATATATTGAGGTCAGGCTACGAAGAGGCGCTGAACGCAAGGCAGAACTGCAGGAAACGGATGTCAACGGCTACATCGGAATGGCCCCGATAGCACATGAAAAGCGCCAGAACGTGGACAATGATGCGGTTGGCCAAAAAGGGCGTATGCGTTTTTTCCTGAATATATTCAGGAAAAAACGCATACGCCCTTTTTGGCCAACCAAGCAACCTGGGAGAGCAAATCAGCACTACAAAGAAATCTCTCGCCCCCCCCGGGGCAAAAGGGCCAGGCGAAAAAAGTCTAAAAACCAGAAAGGCAGGACAGGCCACGGAGTCAAGGGAGCCTTGTTAAGCTGATGGGCGGGATGTCAATGGCCAACAGCCAATCTTCACAAGTGTATCCTCTTTCCCAAACCATGTAAAACACAGAAGCACAGAGCATAGGGCACTTCCACACATGGGCGTTGACCTTGGGAAAATGAAAAAATCAACCAGACACAGGGACCCCAAAGTTGAGGGCTGCTGTCTTGACAAGAACCTCCACTCCGGTACACGTTTCATATCCCAGGAAAGAGCCAAGTGGACAAAGACGAGTGGACAAGTGGACAAAGACAAGTGGACAAGTGGACAAGTGGTGCTACGTAGGTCCAATGGAGTGTCACTCAGCCATGAAATCCACGTCATGAGGCTGGTAGCAGCATCCTGAGTGGATTTAGGTACGATCATCCTCAGTGAAATAAGTCCCACAAAAAAAGAAACTTATGATATCACTTATCGAGGGAATGTAAAAATCGCTCCCCATGCACTGAATCCCCAAACAGAACAGAGTCACGCTTTTAGAAAACACACTTATGCCTGCTTCAGGGGAAAGGTGAGGTGGGGTGACGCATAAAACTCGAGTTTGAAATGAGCACAGATACCCTTCCGAAAACCGAATATGGAATGGACACGACCTACTCCTTGCTCAATCAACTGGACTCACCAGACCCTGTTCATCGCACAAGTATCTATCCGACTAGTAAGCATCTTAAAAGCTAAGTCTTGATATCTCTGTGTAAGTGCATCAAGTGTGTGTAAAGCGGCCTAAAACCAGCAGGGAAAATCAGCTCAGACCCATTCTGAGGATACATTTCCAACATAAAGAAGAAACAAGCAGGGCAAAACAGAGAGAAATTCTTCCAAAATGCGTTCAGGGACTGGCATGCAACCAGGATTGACCACATCTACAGCCCCAGCGGCAGAAGACATAAGGCTGGACACTCTTGGGGCTGAGACGATTGGTGAGGTTGGGAAAGCAAATGCAGACCCTTGAAAGGAATCCTGCGTGCTCCCCATTCCATGGGTCCCAACTCTCCAGGTTCAACGCAATCTTCCGACAGCGAAAGCACTCATTGGAAACCCAGCGGATGCTACACCGTGGGATCGGGAAAGCTTTCTGAAACTCACCTCAGTTTTCATCTCCTGGTGCTCGTGTTCTCCATTCAGGCCCCCTTACTAACAATCTCCCCACTTGGAGACTCGGCGCCTTTCCATGCCTCTTTCGTACCGTCTGCAATTTGTCCGCAGGATGAACTGCAAGAGGGGGAACCAATGAGAGACTCGCTGGAGGTGTTTGGTCGGGCACATGTCACTCTCATTTCCCATCACGAAGAAGAATTCACCAGCGGTTCAGCCTGCCACCCCGGATCGACAATAGGGCGTGAAGCCATCCAGCCGTGTTGCGTCCCACTCACAAAAAAGCGACTTGGGAAATGGAGCTCAGGGGCACTGCACTTCCCAAACCTGCAGAGTTCTAAACGATAACTATCGCCCCAAAATATATTGAGGTCAGGCTACGAAGAGGCGCTGAACGCAAGGCAGAACTGCAGGAAACGGATGTCAACGGGTACATCGGAATGGCCCCGATAGCACATGAAAAGCGCCAGAACGTGGACAATGATGCGGTTGGCCAAAAAGGGCGTATGCGTTTTTTCCTGAATATATTCAGGAAAAAACGCATACGCCCTTTTTGGCCAACCAAGCAACCTGGGAGAGCAAATCAGCACTACAAAGAAATCTCTCGCCCCCCCCGGGGCAAAAGGGCCAGGCGAAAAAAGTCTAAAAACCAGAAAGGCAGGACAGGCCACGGAGTCAAGGGAGCCTTGTTAAGCTGATGGGCGGGATGTCAATGGCCAACAGCCAATCTTCACAAGTGTATCCTCTTTCCCAAACCATGGAAAACACAGAACCACAGAGCATAGGGCACTTCCACACATGGGGGTTGACCTTGGGAAAATCAAAAAATCAACCAGACACAGGGACCCCAAATTTGAGGGCTGCTGTCTTGACAAGAACCTCCACTCCGGTACACGTTTCATATCCCAGGAAAGAGCCAAGTGGACAAAGACGAGTGGACAAGTGGACAAAGACAAGTGGACAAGTGGACAAGTTGTGCTACGTAGGTCCAATGGAGTGTCACTCAGCCATGAAATCCACGTCATGAGGCTGGTAGCAGCATCCTGAGTGGATTTAGGTACGATCATCCTCAGTGAAATAAGTCCGACAAAAAAAGAAACTTATGATATCACTTATCGAGGGAATGTAAAAATCGCTCCCCATGCACTGAATCCCCAAACAGAACAGAGTCACGCTTTTAGAAAACACACTTATGCCTGCTTCAGGGGAAAGGTGAGGTGGGGTGACGCATAAAACTCGAGTTTGAAATGAGCACAGATACCCTTCCGAAAACCGAATATGGAATGGACACGACCTACTCCTTGCTCAATCAACTGGACTCACCAGACCCTGTTCATCGCACAAGTATCTATCCGACTAGTAAGCATCTTAAAAGCTAAGTCTTGATATCTCTGTGTAAGTGCATCAAGTGTGTGTAAAGCGGCCTAAAACCAGCAGGGAAAATCAGCTCAGACCCATTCTGAGGATACATTTCCAACATAAAGAAGAAACAAGCAGGGCAAAACAGAGAGAACTTCTTCCAAAATGCGTTCAGGGACTGGCATGCAACCAGGATTGACCACATCTACAGCCCCAGCGGCAGAAGACATAAGGCTGGACACTCTTGGGGCTGAGACGATTGGTGAGGTTGGGAAAGCAAATGCAGACCCTTGAAAGGAATCCTGCGTGCTCCCCATTCCATGGGTCCCAACTCTCCAGGTTCAACGCAATCTTCCGACAGCGAAAGCACTCATTGGAAACCCAGCGGATGCTACACCGTGGGATCGGGAAAGCTTTCTGAAACTCACCTCAGTTTTCATCTCCTGGTGCTCGTGTTCTCCATTCAGGCCCCCTTACTAACAATCTCCCCACTTGGAGACTCGGCGCCTTTCCATGCCTCTTTCGTACCGTCTGCAATTTGTCCGCAGGATGAACTGCAAGAGGGGGAACCAATGAGAGACTCGCTGGAGGTGTTTGGTCGGGCACATGTCACTCTCATTTCCCATCACGAAGAAGAATTCACCAGCGGTTCAGCCTGCCACCCCGGATCGACAATAGGGCGTGAAGCCATCCAGCCGTGTTGCGTCCCACTCACAAAAAAGCGACTTGGGAAATGGAGCTCAGGGGCACTGCACTTCCCAAACCTGCAGAGTTCTAAACGATAACTATCGCCCCAAAATATATTGAGGTCAGGCTACGAAGAGGCGCTGAACGCAAGGCAGAACTGCAGGAAACGGATGTCAACGGGTACATCGGAATGGCCCCGATAGCACATGAAAAGCGCCAGAACGTGGACAATGATGCGGTTGGCCAAAAAGGGCGTATGCGTTTTTTCCTGAATATATTCAGGAAAAAACGCATACGCCCTTTTTGGCCAACCAAGCAACCTGGGAGAGCAAATCAGCACTACAAAGAAATCTCTCGCCCCCCCCGGGGCAAAAGGGCCAGGCGAAAAAAGTCTAAAAACCAGAAAGGCAGGACAGGCCACGGAGTCAAGGGAGCCTTGTTAAGCTGATGGGCGGGATGTCAATGGCCAACAGCCAATCTTCACAAGTGTATCCTCTTTCCCAAACCATGGAAAACACAGAACCACAGAGCATAGGGCACTTCCACACATGGGGGTTGACCTTGGGAAAATCAAAAAATCAACCAGACACAGGGACCCCAAATTTGAGGGCTGCTGTCTTGACAAGAACCTCCACTCCGGTACACGTTTCATATCCCAGGAAAGAGCCAAGTGGACAAAGACGAGTGGACAAGTGGACAAAGACAAGTGGACAAGTGGACAAGTGGTGCTACGTAGGTCCAATGGAGTGTCACTCAGCCATGAAATCCACGTCATGAGGCTGGTAGCAGCATCCTGAGTGGATTTAGGTACGATCATCCTCAGTGAAATAAGTCCGACAAAAAAAGAAACTTATGATATCACTTATCGAGGGAATGTAAAAATCGCTCCCCATGCACTGAATCCCCAAACAGAACAGAGTCACGCTTTTAGAAAACACACTTATGCCTGCTTCAGGGGAAAGGTGAGGTGGGGTGACGCATAAAACTCGAGTTTGAAATGAGCACACATACACTTCCGAAAACCGAATATGGAATGGACACGACCTACTCCTTGCTCAATCAACTGGACTCACCAGACCCTGTTCATCGCACAAGTATCTATCCGACTAGTAAGCATCTTAAAAGCTAAGTCTTGATATCTCTGTGTAAGTGCATCAAGTGTGTGTAAAGCGGCCTAAAACCAGCAGGGAAAATCAGCTCAGACCCATTCTGAGGATACATTTCCAACATAAAGAAGAAACAAGCAGGGCAAAACAGAGAGAACTTCTTCCAAAATGCGTTCAGGGACTGGCATGCAACCAGGATTGACCACATCTACAGCCCCAGCGGCAGAAGACATAAGGCTGGACACTCTTGGGGCTGAGACGATTGGTGAGGTTGGGAAAGCAAATGCAGACCCTTGAAAGGAATCCTGCGTGCTCCCCATTCCATGGGTCCCAACTCTCCAGGTTCAACGCAATCTTCCGACAGCGAAAGCACTCATTGGAAACCCAGCGGATGCTACACCGTGGGATCGGGAAAGCTTTCTGAAACTCACCTCAGTTTTCATCTCCTGGTGCTCGTGTTCTCCATTCAGGCCCCCTTACTAACAATCTCCCCACTTGGAGACTCGGCGCCTTTCCATGCCTCTTTCGTACCGTCTGCAATTTGTCCGCAGGATGAACTGCAAGAGGGGGAACCAATGAGAGACTCGCTGGAGGTGTTTGGTCGGGCACATGTCACTCTCATTTCCCATCACGAAGAAGAATTCACCAGCGGTTCAGCCTGCCACCCCGGATCGACAATAGGGCGTGAAGCCATCCAGCCGTGTTGCGTCCCACTCACAAAAAAGCGACTTGGGAAATGGAGCTCAGGGGCACTGCACTTCCCAAACCTGCAGAGTTCTAAACGATAACTATCGCCCCAAAATATATTGAGGTCAGGCTACGAAGAGGCGCTGAACGCAAGGCAGAACTGCAGGAAACGGATGTCAACGGCTACATCGGAATGGCCCCGATAGCACATGAAAAGCGCCAGAACGTGGACAATGATGCGGTTGGCCAAGAAGGGCGTATGCGTTTTTTCCTGAATATATTCAGGAAAAAACGCATACGCCCTTCTTGGCCAACCAAGCAACCTGGGAGAGCAAATCAGCACTACAAAGAAATCTCTCGCCCCCCCCCCCGGGGCAAAAGGGCCAGGCGAAAAAAGTCTAAAAACCAGAAAGGCAGGACAGCCCACGGAGTCAAGGGAGCCTTGTTAAGCTGATGGGCGGGATGTCAATGGCCAACAGCCAATCTTCACAAATGTATCCTCTTTCCCAAACCATGTAAAACACAGAACCACAGAGCATAGGGCACTTCCACACATGGGCGTTGACCTTGGGAAAATGAAAAAATCAACCAGACACAGGGACCCCAAAGTTGAGGGCTGCTGTCTTGACAAGAACCTCCACTCCGGTACACGTTTCATATCCCAGGAAAGAGCCAAGTGGACAAAGACGAGTGGACAAGTGGACAAAGACAAGTGGACAAGTGGACAAGTGGTGCTACGTAGGTCCAATGGAGTGTCACTCAGCCATGAAATCCACGTCATGAGGCTGGTAGCAGCATCCTGAGTGGATTTAGGTACGATCATCCTCAGTGAAATAAGTCCCACAAAAAAAGAAAATTATGATATCACTTATCGAGGGAATGTAAAAATCGCTCCCCATGAAGGGAATCCCCAAACAGAACAGAGTCACGCTTTTAGAAAACACACTTATGCCTGCTTCAGGGGAAAGGTGAGGTGGGGTGACGCATAAAACTCGAGTTTGAAATGAGCACAGATACCCTTCCGAAAACCGAATATGGAATGGACACGACCTACTCCTTGCTCAATCAACTGGACTCACCAGACCCTGTTCATCGCACAAGTATCTATCCGACTAGTAAGCATCTTAAAAGCTAAGTCTTGATATCTCTGTGTAAGTGCATCAAGTGTGTGTAAAGCGGCCTAAAACCAGCAGGGAAAATCAGCTCAGACCCATTCTGAGGATACATTTCCAACATAAAGAAGAAACAAGCAGGGCAAAACAGAGAGAAATTCTTCCAAAATGCGTTCAGGGACTGGCATGCAACCAGGATTGACCACATCTACAGCCCCAGCGGCGGAAGACATAAGGCTGGACACTCTTGGGGCTGAGACGATTGGTGAGGTTGGGAAAGCAAATGCAGACCCTTGAAAGGAATCCTGCGTGCTCCCCATTCCATGGGTCCCAACTCTCCAGGTTCAACGCAATCTTCCGACAGCGAAAGCACTCATTGGAAACCCAGCGGATGCTACACCGTGGGATCGGGAAAGCTTTCTGAAACTCACCTCAGTTTTCATCTCCTGGTGCTCGTGTTCTCCATTCAGGCCCCCTTACTAACAATCTCCCCACTTGGAGACTCGGCGCCTTTCCATGCCTCTTTCGTACCGTCTGCAATTTGTCCGCAGGATGAACTGCAAGAGGGGGAACCAATGAGAGACTCGCTGGAGGTGTTTGGTCGGGCACATGTCACTCTCATTTCCCATCACGAAGAAGAATTCACCAGAGGTTCAGCCTGCCACCGCGGATCGACAATAGGGCGTGAAGCCATCCAGCCGTGTTGCGTCCCACTCACAAAAAGGCGACTTGGGAAATGGAGCTCAGGGGCACTGCACTTCCCAAACCTGCAGAGTTCTAAACGATAACTATCGCCCCAAAATATATTGAGGTCAGGCTACGAAGAGGCGTTGAACGCAAGGCAGAATTGCAGGAAACGGATGTCAACGGGTACATCGGAATGGCCCCGATAGCACATGAAAAGCGCCAGAACGTGGCCAACCAAGCAACCTGGGAGAGCAAATCAGCACTACAAAGAAATCTCTCGCCCCCCCCCCCGGGGCAAAAGGGCCAGGCGAAAAAAGTCTAAAAACCAGAAAGGCAGGACAGCCCACGGAGTCAAGGTAGCCTTGTTAAGCTGATGGGCGGGATGTCAATGGCCAACAGCCAATCTTCACAAATGTATCCTCTTTCCCAAACCATGTAAAACACAGAACCACAGAGCATAGGGCACTTCCACACATGGGCGTTGACCTTGGGAAAATGAAAAAATCAACCAGACACAGGGACCCCAAAGTTGAGGGCTGCTGTCTTGACAAGAACCTCCACTCCGGTACACGTTTCATATCCCAGGAGAGAGCCAAGTGGACAAAGACGAGTGGACAAGTGGACAAAGACAAGTGGACAAGTGGACAAGTGGTGCTACGTAGGTCCAATGGAGTGTCACTCAGCCATGAAATCCACGTCATGAGGCTGGTAGCAGCATCCTGAGTGGATTTAGGTACGATCATCCTCAGTGAAATAAGTCCCACAAAAAAAGAAACTTATGATATCACTTATCGAGGGAATGTAAAAATCGCTCCCCATGAACGGAATCCCCAAACAGAACAGAGTCACGCTTTTAGAAAACACACTTATGCCTGCTTCAGGGGAAAGGTGAGGTGGGGTGACGCATAAAACTCGAGTTTGAAATGAGCACACATACCCTTCCGTAAACCGAATATGGAATGGACACGACCTACTCCTTGCTCAATCAACTGGACTCACCAGACCCTGTTCATCGCACAAGTATCTATCCGACTAGTAAGCATCTTAAAAGCTAAGTCTTGATATCTCTGTGTAAGTGCATCAAGTGTGTGTAAAGCGGCCTAAAACCAGCAGGGAAAATCAGCTCAGACCCATTCTGAGGATACATTTCCAACATAAAGAAGAAACAAGCAGGGCAAAACAGAGAGAAATTCTTCCAAAATGCGTTCAGGGACTGGCATGCAACCAGGATTGACCACATCTACAGCCCCAGCGGCGGAAGACATAAGGCTGGACACTCTTGGGGCTGAGACGATTGGTGAGGTTGGGAAAGCAAATGCAGACCCTTGAAAGGAATCCTGCGTGCTCCCCATTCCATGGGTCCCAACTCTCCAGGTTCAACGCAATCTTCCGACAGCGAAAGCACTCATTGGAAACCCAGCGGATGCTACACCGTGGGATCGGGAAAGCTTTCTGAAACTCACCTCAGTTTTCATCTCCTGGTGCTTGTGTTCTCCATTCAGGCCCCCTTACTAACAATCTCCCCACTTGGAGACTCGGCGCCTTTCCATGCCTCTTTCGTACCGTCTGCAATTTGTCCGCAGGATGAACTGCAAGAGGGGGAACCAATGAGAGACTCGCTGGAGGTGTTTGGTCGGGCACATGTCACTCTCATTTCCCATCACGAAGAAGAATTCACCAGAGGTTCAGCCTGCCACCGCGGATCGACAAGAGGGCGTGAAGCCATCCAGCCGTGTTGCGTCCCACTCACAAAAAAGCGACTTGGGAAATGGAGCTCAGGGGCACTGCACTTCCCAAACCTGCAGAGTTCTAAACGATAACTATCGCCCCAAAATATATTGAGGTCAGGCTACGAAGAGGCGTTGAACGCAAGGCAGAATTGCAGGAAAAGGATGTCAACGGGTACATCGGAATGGCCCGATAGCACATGAAAAGCGCCAGAACGTGGACAATGATGCGGTTGGCCAAAAAGGGCGTATGCGTTTTTTCCTGAATATATTCAGGAAAAAACGCATACGCCCTTTTTGGCCAACCAAGCAACCTGGGAGAGCAAATCAGCACTACAAAGAAATCTCTCGCCCCCCCCCCGGGGCAAAAGGGCCAGGCGAAAAAAGTCTAAAAACCAGAAAGGCAGGACAGCCCAAGGAGTCAAGGGAGCCTTGTTAAGCTGATGGGCGGGATGTCAATGGCCAACAGCCAATCTTCACAAATGTATCCTCTTTCCCAAACCATGTAAAACACAGAACCACAGAGCATAGGGCACTTCCACACATGGGCGTTGACCTCGGGAAAATGAAAAAATCAACCAGACACAGGGACCCCAAAGTTGAGGGCTGCTGTCTTGACAAGAACCTCCACTCCGGTACACGTTTCATATCCCAGGAAAGAGCCAAGTGGACAAAGACGAGTGGACAAGTGGACAAAGACAAGTGGACAAGTGGACAAGTGGTGCTACGTAGGTCCAATGGAGTGTCACTCAGCCATGAAATCCACGTCATGAGGCTGGTAGCAGCATCCTGAGTGGATTTAGGTACGATCATCCTCAGTGAAATAAGTCCCACAAAAAAAGAAACTTATGATATCACTTATCGAGGGAATGTAAAAATCGCTCCCCATGCACGGAATCATCAAACAGAACAGAGTCACGCTTTTAGAAAACACACTTATGCCTGCTTCAGGGGAAAGGTGAGGTGGGGTGACGCATAAAACTCGAGTTTGAAATGAGCACACATACCCTTCCGAAAACCGAATATGGAATGGACACGACCTACTCCTTGCTCAATCAACTGGACTCACCAGACCCTGTTCATCGCACAAGTATCTATCCGACTAGTAAGCATCTTAAAAGCTAAGTCTTGATATCTCTGTGTAAGTGCATCAAGTGTGTGTAAAGCGGCCTAAAACCAGCAGGGAAAATCAGCTCAGACCCATTCTGAGGATACATTTCCAACATAAAGAAGAAACAAGCAGGGCAAAACAGAGAGAAATTCTTCCAAAATGCGTTCAGGGACTGGCATGCAACCAGGATTGACCACATCTACAGCCCCAGAGGCGGAAGACATAAGGCTGGACACTCTTGGGGCTGAGACGATTGGTGAGGTTGGGAAAGCAAATGCAGACCCTTGAAAGGAATCCTGCGTGCTCCCCATTCCATGGGTCCCAACTCTCCAGGTTCAACGCAATATTCCGACAGCGAAAGCACTCATTGGAAACCCAGCGGATGCTACACCGTGGGATCGGGAAAGCTTTCTGAAACTCACCTCAGTTTTCATCTCCTGGTGCTCGTGTTCTCCATTCAGGCCCCCTTACTAACAATCTCCCCACTTGGAGACTCGGCGCCTTTCCATGCCTCTTTCGTACCGTCTGCAATTTGTCCGCAGGATGAACTGCAAGAGGGGGAACCAATGAGAGACTCGCTGGAGGTGTTTGGTCGGCCACATGTCACTCTCATTTCCCATCACGAAGAAGAATTCACCAGAGGTTCAGCCTGCCACCGCGGATCGACAATAGGGCGTGAAGCCATCCAGCCGTGTTGCGTCCCACTCACAAAAAAGCGACTTGGGAAATGGAGCTCAGGGGCACTGCACTTCCCAAACCTGCAGAGTTCTAAACGATAACTATCGCCCCAAAATATATTGAGGTCAGGCTACGAAGAGTCGTTGAACGCAAGGCAGAATTGCAGGAAACGGATGTCAACGGGTACATCGGAATGGCCCCGATAGCACATGAAAAGCGCGAGAACGTGGACAATGATGCGGTTGGCCAAAAAGGGCGTATGCGTTTTTTCCTTCAGGAAAAAACGCATACGCCCTTTTTGGCCAACCAAGCAACCTGGGAGAGCAAATCAGCACTACAAAGAAATCTCTCGCCCCCCACCCGGGGCAAAAGTGCCAGGCGAAAAAAGTCTAAAAACCAGAAAGGCAGGACAGCCCACGGAGTCAAGGGAGCCTTGTTAAGCTGATGGGCGGGATGTCAATGGCCAACAGCCAATCTTCACAAATGTATCCTCTTTCCCAAACCATGTAAAACACAGAACCACAGAGCATAGGGCACTTCCACACATGGGCGTTGACCTTGGGAAAATGAAAAAATCAACCAGACACAGGGACCCCAAAGTTGAAGGCTGCTGTCTTGACAAGAACCTCCACTCCGGTACACGTTTCATATCCCAGGAAAGAGCCAAGTGGACAAAGACAAGTGGACAAGTGGACAAGTGGTGCTACGGAGGTCCAAAGGAGTGTCACTCAGCCATGAAATCCACGTCATGTGGCTGGTAGCAGCATCCTGAGTGGATTTAGATACGATCATCCTCAGTGAAATAAGTCCCACAAAAAAAGAAACTTATGATATCACTTATCGAGGGAATGTAAAAATCGCTCCCCATGAACGGAATCCCCAAACAGAACAGAGTCACGCTTTTAGAAAACACACTTATGCCTGCTTCAGGGGAAAGGTGAGGTGGGGTGACGCATAAAACTCGAGTTTGAAATGAGCACACATACCCTTCCGAAAACCGAATATGGAATGGACACGACCTACTCCTTGCTCAATCAACTGGACTCACCAGACCCTGTTCATCGCACAAGTATCTATCCGACTAGTAAGCATCTTAAAAGCTAAGTCTTGATATCTCTGTGTAAGTGCATCAAGTGTGTGTAAAGCGGCCTAAAACCAGCAGGGAAAATCAGCTCAGACCCATTCTGAGGATACATTTCCAACATAAAGAAGAAACAAGCAGGGCAAAACAGAGAGAAATTCTTCCAAAATGCGTTCAGGGACTGGCATGCAACCAGGATTGACCACATCTACAGCCCCAGCGGCAGAAGACATAAGGCTGGACACTCTTGGGGCTGAGACGATTGGTGAGGTTGGGAAAGCAAATGCAGACCCTTGAAAGGAATCCTGCGTGCTCCCCATTCCATGGGTCCCAACTCTCCAGGTTCAACGCAATCTTCCGACAGCGAAAGCACTCATTGGAAACCCAGCGGATGCTACACCGTGGGATCGGGAAAGCTTTCTGAAACTCACCTCAGTTTTCATCTCCTGGTGCTCGTGTTCTCCATTCAGGCCCCCTTACTAACAATCTCCCCACTTGGAGACTCGGCGCCTTTCCATGCCTCTTTCGTACCGTCTGCAATTTGTCCGCAGGATGAACTGCAAGAGGGGGAACCAATGAGAGACTCGCTGGAGGTGTTTGGTCGGGCACATGTCACTCTCATTTCCCATCACGAAGAAGAATTCACCAGAGGTTCAGCCTGCCACCGCGGATTGACAATAGGGCGTGAAGCCATCCAGCCGTGTTGCGTCCCACTCACAAAAAAGCGACTTGGGAAATGGAGCTCAGGGGCACTGCACTTCCCAAACCTGCAGAGTTCTAAACGATAACTATCGCCCCAAAATATATTGAGGTCAGGCTACGAAGAGGCGTTGAACGCAAGGCAGAATTGCAGGAAACGGATGTCAACGGGTACATCGGAATGGCCCCGATAGCACATGAAAAGCGCCAGAACGTGGCCAACCAAGCAACCTGGGAGAGCAAATCAGCACTACAAAGAAATCTCTCGCCCCCCCCCCCGGGGCAAAAGGGCCAGGCGAAAAAAGTCTAAAAACCAGAAAGGCAGGACAGCCCACGGAGTCAAGGTAGCCTTGTTAAGCTGATGGGCGGGATGTCAATGGCCAACAGCCAATCTTCACAAATGTATCCTCTTTCCCAAACCATGTAAAACACAGAACCACAGAGCATAGGGCACTTCCACACATGGGCGTTGACCTTGGGAAAATGAAAAAATCAACCAGACACAGGGACCCCAAAGTTGAGGGCTGCTGTCTTGACAAGAACCTCCACTCCGGTACACGTTTCATATCCCAGGAGAGAGCCAAGTGGACAAAGACGAGTGGACAAGTGGACAAAGACAAGTGGACAAGTGGACAAGTGGTGCTACGTAGGTCCAATGGAGTGTCACTCAGCCATGAAATCCACGTCATGAGGCTGGTAGCAGCATCCTGAGTGGATTTAGGTACGATCATCCTCAGTGAAATAAGTCCCACAAAAAAAGAAACTTATGATATCACTTATCGAGGGAATGTAAAAATCGCTCCCCATGAACGGAATCCCCAAACAGAACAGAGTCACGCTTTTAGAAAACACACTTATGCCTGCTTCAGGGGAAAGGTGAGGTGGGGTGACGCATAAAACTCGAGTTTGAAATGAGCACACATACCCTTCCGTAAACCGAATATGGAATGGACACGACCTACTCCTTGCTCAATCAACTGGACTCACCAGACCCTGTTCATCGCACAAGTATCTATCCGACTAGTAAGCATCTTAAAAGCTAAGTCTTGATATCTCTGTGTAAGTGCATCAAGTGTGTGTAAAGCGGCCTAAAACCAGCAGGGAAAATCAGCTCAGACCCATTCTGAGGATACATTTCCAACATAAAGAAGAAACAAGCAGGGCAAAACAGAGAGAAATTCTTCCAAAATGCGTTCAGGGACTGGCATGCAACCAGGATTGACCACATCTACAGCCCCAGCGGCGGAAGACATAAGGCTGGACACTCTTGGGGCTGAGACGATTGGTGAGGTTGGGAAAGCAAATGCAGACCCTTGAAAGGAATCCTGCGTGCTCCCCATTCCATGGGTCCCAACTCTCCAGGTTCAACGCAATCTTCCGACAGCGAAAGCACTCATTGGAAACCCAGCGGATGCTACACCGTGGGATCGGGAAAGCTTTCTGAAACTCACCTCAGTTTTCATCTCCTGGTGCTTGTGTTCTCCATTCAGGCCCCCTTACTAACAATCTCCCCACTTGGAGACTCGGCGCCTTTCCATGCCTCTTTCGTACCGTCTGCAATTTGTCCGCAGGATGAACTGCAAGAGGGGGAACCAATGAGAGACTCGCTGGAGGTGTTTGGTCGGGCACATGTCACTCTCATTTCCCATCACGAAGAAGAATTCACCAGAGGTTCAGCCTGCCACCGCGGATCGACAAGAGGGCGTGAAGCCATCCAGCCGTGTTGCGTCCCACTCACAAAAAAGCGACTTGGGAAATGGAGCTCAGGGGCACTGCACTTCCCAAACCTGCAGAGTTCTAAACGATAACTATCGCCCCAAAATATATTGAGGTCAGGCTACGAAGAGGCGTTGAACGCAAGGCAGAATTGCAGGAAAAGGATGTCAACGGGTACATCGGAATGGCCCGATAGCACATGAAAAGCGCCAGAACGTGGACAATGATGCGGTTGGCCAAAAAGGGCGTATGCGTTTTTTCCTGAATATATTCAGGAAAAAACGCATACGCCCTTTTTGGCCAACCAAGCAACCTGGGAGAGCAAATCAGCACTACAAAGAAATCTCTCGCCCCCCCCCCGGGGCAAAAGGGCCAGGCGAAAAAAGTCTAAAAACCAGAAAGGCAGGACAGCCCAAGGAGTCAAGGGAGCCTTGTTAAGCTGATGGGCGGGATGTCAATGGCCAACAGCCAATCTTCACAAATGTATCCTCTTTCCCAAACCATGTAAAACACAGAACCACAGAGCATAGGGCACTTCCACACATGGGCGTTGACCTCGGGAAAATGAAAAAATCAACCAGACACAGGGACCCCAAAGTTGAGGGCTGCTGTCTTGACAAGAACCTCCACTCCGGTACACGTTTCATATCCCAGGAAAGAGCCAAGTGGACAAAGACGAGTGGACAAGTGGACAAAGACAAGTGGACAAGTGGACAAGTGGTGCTACGTAGGTCCAATGGAGTGTCACTCAGCCATGAAATCCACGTCATGAGGCTGGTAGCAGCATCCTGAGTGGATTTAGGTACGATCATCCTCAGTGAAATAAGTCCCACAAAAAAAGAAACTTATGATATCACTTATCGAGGGAATGTAAAAATCGCTCCCCATGCACGGAATCATCAAACAGAACAGAGTCACGCTTTTAGAAAACACACTTATGCCTGCTTCAGGGGAAAGGTGAGGTGGGGTGACGCATAAAACTCGAGTTTGAAATGAGCACACATACCCTTCCGAAAACCGAATATGGAATGGACACGACCTACTCCTTGCTCAATCAACTGGACTCACCAGACCCTGTTCATCGCACAAGTATCTATCCGACTAGTAAGCATCTTAAAAGCTAAGTCTTGATATCTCTGTGTAAGTGCATCAAGTGTGTGTAAAGCGGCCTAAAACCAGCAGGGAAAATCAGCTCAGACCCATTCTGAGGATACATTTCCAACATAAAGAAGAAACAAGCAGGGCAAAACAGAGAGAAATTCTTCCAAAATGCGTTCAGGGACTGGCATGCAACCAGGATTGACCACATCTACAGCCCCAGAGGCGGAAGACATAAGGCTGGACACTCTTGGGGCTGAGACGATTGGTGAGGTTGGGAAAGCAAATGCAGACCCTTGAAAGGAATCCTGCGTGCTCCCCATTCCATGGGTCCCAACTCTCCAGGTTCAACGCAATATTCCGACAGCGAAAGCACTCATTGGAAACCCAGCGGATGCTACACCGTGGGATCGGGAAAGCTTTCTGAAACTCACCTCAGTTTTCATCTCCTGGTGCTCGTGTTCTCCATTCAGGCCCCCTTACTAACAATCTCCCCACTTGGAGACTCGGCGCCTTTCCATGCCTCTTTCGTACCGTCTGCAATTTGTCCGCAGGATGAACTGCAAGAGGGGGAACCAATGAGAGACTCGCTGGAGGTGTTTGGTCGGCCACATGTCACTCTCATTTCCCATCACGAAGAAGAATTCACCAGAGGTTCAGCCTGCCACCGCGGATCGACAATAGGGCGTGAAGCCATCCAGCCGTGTTGCGTCCCACTCACAAAAAAGCGACTTGGGAAATGGAGCTCAGGGGCACTGCACTTCCCAAACCTGCAGAGTTCTAAACGATAACTATCGCCCCAAAATATATTGAGGTCAGGCTACGAAGAGTCGTTGAACGCAAGGCAGAATTGCAGGAAACGGATGTCAACGGGTACATCGGAATGGCCCCGATAGCACATGAAAAGCGCGAGAACGTGGACAATGATGCGGTTGGCCAAAAAGGGCGTATGCGTTTTTTCCTTCAGGAAAAAACGCATACGCCCTTTTTGGCCAACCAAGCAACCTGGGAGAGCAAATCAGCACTACAAAGAAATCTCTCGCCCCCCACCCGGGGCAAAAGTGCCAGGCGAAAAAAGTCTAAAAACCAGAAAGGCAGGACAGCCCACGGAGTCAAGGGAGCCTTGTTAAGCTGATGGGCGGGATGTCAATGGCCAACAGCCAATCTTCACAAATGTATCCTCTTTCCCAAACCATGTAAAACACAGAACCACAGAGCATAGGGCACTTCCACACATGGGCGTTGACCTTGGGAAAATGAAAAAATCAACCAGACACAGGGACCCCAAAGTTGAAGGCTGCTGTCTTGACAAGAACCTCCACTCCGGTACACGTTTCATATCCCAGGAAAGAGCCAAGTGGACAAAGACAAGTGGACAAGTGGACAAGTGGTGCTACGGAGGTCCAAAGGAGTGTCACTCAGCCATGAAATCCACGTCATGTGGCTGGTAGCAGCATCCTGAGTGGATTTAGATACGATCATCCTCAGTGAAATAAGTCCCACAAAAAAAGAAACTTATGATATCACTTATCGAGGGAATGTAAAAATCGCTCCCCATGAACGGAATCCCCAAACAGAACAGAGTCACGCTTTTAGAAAACACACTTATGCCTGCTTCAGGGGAAAGGTGAGGTGGGGTGACGCATAAAACTCGAGTTTGAAATGAGCACACATACCCTTCCGAAAACCGAATATGGAATGGACACGACCTACTCCTTGCTCAATCAACTGGACTCACCAGACCCTGTTCATCGCACAAGTATCTATCCGACTAGTAAGCATCTTAAAAGCTAAGTCTTGATATCTCTGTGTAAGTGCATCAAGTGTGTGTAAAGCGGCCTAAAACCAGCAGGGAAAATCAGCTCAGACCCATTCTGAGGATACATTTCCAACATAAAGAAGAAACAAGCAGGGCAAAACAGAGAGAAATTCTTCCAAAATGCGTTCAGGGACTGGCATGCAACCAGGATTGACCACATCTACAGCCCCAGCGGCAGAAGACATAAGGCTGGACACTCTTGGGGCTGAGACGATTGGTGAGGTTGGGAAAGCAAATGCAGACCCTTGAAAGGAATCCTGCGTGCTCCCCATTCCATGGGTCCCAACTCTCCAGGTTCAACGCAATCTTCCGACAGCGAAAGCACTCATTGGAAACCCAGCGGATGCTACACCGTGGGATCGGGAAAGCTTTCTGAAACTCACCTCAGTTTTCATCTCCTGGTGCTCGTGTTCTCCATTCAGGCCCCCTTACTAACAATCTCCCCACTTGGAGACTCGGCGCCTTTCCATGCCTCTTTCGTACCGTCTGCAATTTGTCCGCAGGATGAACTGCAAGAGGGGGAACCAATGAGAGACTCGCTGGAGGTGTTTGGTCGGGCACATGTCACTCTCATTTCCCATCACGAAGAAGAATTCACCAGAGGTTCAGCCTGCCACCGCGGATTGACAATAGGGCGTGAAGCCATCCAGCCGTGTTGCGTCCCACTCACAAAAAAGCGACTTGGGAAATGGAGCTCAGGGGCACTGCACTTCCCAAACCTGCAGAGTTCTAAACGATAACTATCGCCCCAAAATATATTGAGGTCAGGCTACGAAGAGGCGTTGAACGCAAGGCAGAATTGCAGGAAACGGATGTCAACGGGTACATCGGAATGGCCCGATAGCACATGAAAAGCGCCAGAACGTGGACAATGATGCGGTTGGCCAAAAAGGGCGTATGCGTTTTTTCCTGAATATATTCAGGAAAAAACGCATACGCCCTTTTTGGCCAACCAAGCAACCTGGGAGAGCAAATCAGCACTACAAAGAAATCTCTCGCCCCCCCCCCCCGGGGCAAAAGGGCCAGGCGAAAAAAGTCTAAAAACCAGAAAGGCAGGACAGCCCACGGAGTCAAGGGAGCCTTGTTAAGCTGATGGGCGGGATGTCAATGGCCAACAGCCAATCTTCACAAATGTATCCTCTTTCCCAAACCATGTAAAACACAGAACCACAGAGCATAGGGCACTTCCACACATGGGCGTTGACCTTGGGAAAATGAAAAAATCAACCAGACACATGGACCCCAAAGTTGAGGGCTGCTGTCTTGACAAGAACCTCCACTCCGGTACACGTTTCATATCCCAGGAAAGAGCCAAGTGGACAAAGACGAGTGGACAAGTGGACAAAGACAAGTGGACAAGTGGACAAGTGGTGCTACGTAGGTCCAATGGAGTGTCACTCAGCCATGAAATCCACGTCATGAGGCTGGTAGCAGCATCCTGAGTGGATTTAGGTACGATCATCCTCAGTGAAATAAGTCCCACAAAAAACGAAACTTATGATATCACTTATCGAGGGAATGTAAAAATCGCTCCCCATGAACGGAATCCCCAAACAGAACAGAGTCACGCTTTTAGAAAACACACTTATGCCTGCTTCAGGGGAAAGGTGAGGTGGGGTGACGCATAAAACTCGAGTTTGAAATGAGCACAGATACCCTTCCGAAAACCGAATATGGAATGGACACGACCTACTCCTTGCTCAATCAACTGGACTCACCAGACCCTGTTCATCGCACAAGTATCTATCCGACTAGTAAGCATCTTAAAAGCTAAGTCTTGATATCTCTGTGTAAGTGCATCAAGTGTGTGTAAAGCGGCCTAAAACCAGCAGCGAAAATCAGCTCAGACCCATTCTGAGGATACATTTCCAACATAAAGAAGAAACAAGCAGGGCAAAACAGAGAGAAATTCTTCCAAAATGCGTTCAGGGACTGGCATGCAACCAGGATTGACCACATCTACAGCCCCAGCGGCAGAAGACATAAGGCTGGACACTCTTGGGGCTGAGACGATTGGTGAGGTTGGGAAAGCAAATGCAGACCCTTGAAAGGAATCCTGCGTGCTCCCCATTCCATGGGTCCCAACTCTCCAGGTTCAACGCAATCTTCCGACAGCGAAAGCACTCATTGGAAACCCAGCGGATGCTACACCGTGGGATCGGGAAAGCTTTCTGAAACTCACCTCAGTTTTCATCTCCTGGTGCTCGTGTTCTCCATTCAGGCCCCCTTACTAACAATCTCCCCACTTGGAGACTCGGCGCCTTTCCATGCCTCTTTCGTACCGTCTGCAATTTGTCCGCAGGATGAACTGCAAGAGGGGGAACCAATGAGAGACTCGCTGGAGGTGTTTGGTCGGGCACATGTCACTCTCATTTCCCATCACGAAGAAGAATTCACCAGAGGTTCAGCCTGCCACCGCGGATCGACAAGAGGGCGTGAAGCCATCCAGCCGTGTTGCGTCCCACTCACAAAAAAGCGACTTGGGAAATGGAGCTCAGGGGCACTGCACTTCCCAAACCTGCAGAGTTCTAAACGATAACTATCGCCCCAAAATATATTGAGGTCAGGCTACGAAGAGGCGTTGAACGCAAGGCAGAATTGCAGGAAACGGATGTCAACGGGTACATCGGAATGGCCCCGATAGCACACGAAAAGCGCCAGAACGTGGACAATGATGCGGTTGGCCAAAAAGGGCGTATGCGTTTTTTCCTGAATATATTCAGGAAAAAACGCATACGCCCTTTTTGGCCAACCAAGCAACCTGGGAGAGCAAATCAGCACTACAAAGAAATCTCTCGCCCCCCCCCCCGGGGCAAAAGGGCCAGGCGAAAAAAGTCTAAAAACCAGAAAGGCAGGACAGCCCATGGAGTCAAGGGAGCCTTGTTAAGCTGATGGGCGGGATGTCAATGGCCAACAGCCAATCTTCACAAGTGTATCCTCTTTCCCAAACCATGTAAAACACAGAACCACAGAGCATAGGGCACTTCCACACATGGGCGTTGACCTTGGGAAAATGAAAAAATCAACCAGACACAGGGACCCCAAAGTTGAGGGCTGCTGTCTTGACAAGAACCTCCACTCCGGTACACGTTTCATATCCCAGGAAAGAGCCAAGTGGACAAAGACGAGTGGACAAGTGGACAAAGACAAGTGGACAAGTGGACAAGTGGTGCTACGTAGGTCCAATGGAGTGTCACTCAGCCATGAAATCCACGTCATGAGGCTGGTAGCAGCATCCTGAGTGGATTTAGGTACGATCATCCTCAGTGAAATAAGTCCCACAAAAAAAGAAACTTATGATATCACTTATCGAGGGAATGTAAAAATCGCTCCCCATGAACGGAATCCCCAAACAGAACAGAGTCACGCTTTTAGAAAACACACTTATGCCTGCTTCAGGGGAAAGGTGAGGTGGGGTGACGCATAAAACTCGAGTTTGAAATGAGCACACATACCCTTCCGAAAACCGAATATGGAATGGACACGACCTACTCCTTGCTCAATCAACTGGACTCACCAGACCCTGTTCATCGCACAAGTATCTATCCGACTAGTAAGCATCTTAAAAGCTAAGTCTTGATATCTCTGTGTAAGTGCATCAAGTGTGTGTAAAGCGGCCTAAAACCAGCAGGGAAAATCAGCTCAGACCCATTCTGAGGATACATTTCCAACATAAAGAAGAAACAAGCAGGGCAAAACAGAGAGAAATTCTTCCAAAATGCGTTCAGGGACTGGCATGCAACCAGGATTGACCACATCTACAGCCCCAGCGGCGGAAGACATAAGGCTGGACACTCTTGGGGCTGAGACGATTGGTGAGGTTGGGAAAGCAAATGCAGACCCTTGAAAGGAATCCTGCGTGCTCCCCATTCCATGGGTCCCAACTCTCCAGGTTCAACGCAATCTTCCGACAGCGAAAGCACTCATTGGAAACCCAGCGGATGCTACACCGTGGGATCGGGAAAGCTTTCTGAAACTCACCTCAGTTTTCATCTCCTGGTGCTCGTGTTCTCCATTCAGGCCCCCTTACTAACAATCTCCCCACTTGGAGACTCGGCGCCTTTCCATGCCTCTTTCGTACCGTCTGCAATTTGTCCGCAGGATGAACTGCAAGAGGGGGAACCAATGAGAGACTCGCTGGAGGTGTTTGGTCGGGCACATGTCACTCTCATTTCCCATCACGAAGAAGAATTCACCAGAGGTTCAGCCTGCCACCGCGGATCGACAATAGGGCGTGAAGCCATCCAGCCGTGTTGCGTCCCACTCACAAAAAAGCGACTTGGGAAATGGAGCTCAGGGGCACTGCACTTCCCAAACCTGCAGAGTTCTAAACGATAACTATCGCCCCAAAATATATTGAGGTCAGGCTACGAAGAGGCGTTGAACGCAAGGCAGAATTGCAGGAAACGGATGTCAACGGGTACATCGGAATGGCCCGATAGCACATGAAAAGCGCCAGAACGTGGACAATGATGCGGTTGGCCAAAAAGAGCGGATGCGTTTTTTCCTGAATATATTCAGGAAAAAACGCATACGCTCTTTTTGGCCAACCAAGCAACCTGGGAGAGCAAATCAGCACTACAAAGAAATCTCTCGCCCCCCCCCCCCCGGGGCAAAAGGGCCAGGCGAAAAAAGTCTAAAAACCAGAAAGGCAGGACAGCCCACGGAGTCAAGGGAGCCTTGTTAAGCTGATGGGCGGGATGTCAATGGCCAACAGCCAATCTTCACAAATGTATCCTCTTTCCCAAACCATGTAAAACACAGAACCACAGAGCATAGGGCACTTCCACACATGGGCGTTGACCTTGGGAAAATGAAAAAATCAACCAGACACAGGGACCCCAAAGTTGAGGGCTGCTGTCTTGACAAGAACCTCCACTCCGGTACACGTTTCATATCCCAGGAAAGAGCCAAGTGGACAAAGACGAGTGGACAAGTGGACAAAGACAAGTGGACAAGTGGACAAGTGGTGCTACGTAGGTCCAATGGAGTGTCACTCAGCCATGAAATCCACGTCATGAGGCTGGTAGCAGCATCCTGAGTGGATTTAGCTACGATCATCCTCAGTGAAATAAGTCCCACAAAAAAAGAAACTTATGATATCACTTATCGAGGGAATGTAAAAATCGCTCCCCATGCACTGAATCCCCAAACAGAACAGAGTCACGCTTTTAGAAAACACACTTATGCCTGCTTCAGGGGAAAGGTGAGGTGGGGTGACGCATAAAACTCGAGTTTGAAATGAGCACACATACCCTTCCGAAAACCGAATATGGAATGGACACGACCTACTCCTTGCTCAATCAACTGGACTCACCAGACCCTGTTCATCGCACAAGTATCTATCCGACTAGTAAGCATCTTAAAAGCTAAGTCTTGATATCTCTGTGTAAGTGCATCAAGTGTGTGTAAAGCGGCCTAAAACCAGCAGGGAAAATCAGCTCAGACCCATTCTGAGGATACATTTCCAACATAAAGAAGAAACAAGCAGGGCAAAACAGAGAGAAATTCTTCCAAAATGCGTTCAGGGACTGGCATGCAACCAGGATTGACCACATCTACAGCCCCAGCGGCGGAAGACATAAGGCTGGACACTCTTGGGGCTGAGACGATTGGTGAGGTTGGGAAAGCAAATGCAGACCCTTGAAAGGAATCCTGCGTGCTCCCCATTCCATGGGTCCCAACTCTCCAGGTTCAACGCAATCTTCCGACAGCGAAAGCACTCATTGGAAACCCAGCGGATGCTACACCGTGGGATCGGGAAAGCTTTCTGAAACTCACTTCAGTTTTCATCTCCTGGTGCTCGTGTTCTCCATTCAGGCCCCCTTACTAACAATCTCCCCACTTGGAGACTCGGCGCCTTTCCATGCCTCTTTCGTACCGTCTGCAATTTGTCCGCAGGATGAACTGCAAGAGGGGGAACCAATGAGAGACTCGCTGGAGGTGTTTGGTCGGGCACATGTCACTCTCATTTCCCATCACGAAGAAGAATTCACCAGAGGTTCAGCCTGCCACCGCGGATCGACAATAGGGCGTGAAGCCATCCAGCCGTGTTGCGTCCCACTCACAAAAAAGCGACTTGGGAAATGGAGCTCAGGGGCACTGCACTTCCCAAACCTGCAGAGTTCTAAACGATAACTATCGCCCCAAAATATATTGAGGTCAGGCTACGAAGAGGCGTTGAACGCAAGGCAGAATTGCAGGAAACGGATGTCAACGGGTACATCGGAATGGCCCGATAGCACATGAAAAGCGCCAGAACGTGGACAATGATGCGGTTGGCCAAAAAGAGCGTATGCGTTTTTTCCTGAATATATTCAGGAAAAAACGCATACGCTCTTTTTGGCCAACCAAGCAACCTGGGAGAGCAAATCAGCACTACAAAGAAATCTCTCGCCCCCCCCCCCCGGGGCAAAAGGGTCAGGCGAAAAAAGTCTAAAAACCAGAAAGGCAGGACAGCCCACGGAGTCAAGGGAGCCTTGTTAAGCTGATGGGCGGGATGTCAATGGCCAACAGCCAATCTTCACAAATGTATCCTCTTTCCCAAACCATGTAAAACACAGAAGCACAGAGCATAGGGCACTTCCACACATGGGCGTTGACCTTGGGAAAATGAAAAAATCAACCAGACACAGGGACCCCAAAGTTGAGGGCTGCTGTCTTGACAAGAACCTCCACTCCGGTACACGTTTCATATCCCAGGAAAGAGCCAAGTGGACAAAGACGAGTGGACAAGTGGACAAAGACAAGTGGACAAGTGGACAAGTGGTGCTACGTAGGTCCAATGGAGTGTCACTCAGCCATGAAATCCACGTCATGAGGCTGGTAGCAGCATCCTGAGTGGATTTAGGTACGATCATCCTCAGTGAAATAAGTCCCACAAAAAAAGAAACTTATGATATCACTTATCGAGGGAATGTAAAAATCGCTCCCCATGAACGGAATCCCCAAACAGAACAGAGTCACGCTTTTAGAAAACACACTTATGCCTGCTTCAGGGGAAAGGTGAGGTGGGGTGACGCATAAAACTCGAGTTTGAAATGAGCACACATACCCTTCCGAAAACCGAATATGGAATGGACACGACCTACTCCTTGCTCAATCAACTGGACTCACCAGACCCTGTTCATCGCACAAGTATCTATCCGACTAGTAAGCATCTTAAAAGCTAAGTCTTGATATCTCTGTGTAAGTGCATCAAGTGTGTGTAAAGCGGCCTAAAACCAGCAGGGAAAATCAGCTCAGACCCATTCTGAGGATACATTTCCAACATAAAGAAGAAACAAGCAGGGCAAAACAGAGAGAAATTCTTCCAAAATGCGTTCAGGGACTGGCATGCAACCAGGATTGACCACATCTACAGCCCCAGCGGCGGAAGACATAAGGCTGGACACTCTTGGGGCTGAGATGATTGGTGAGGTTGGGAAAGCAAATGCAGACCCTTGAAAGGAATCCTGCGTGCTCCCCATTCCATGGGTCCCAACTCTCCAGGTTCAACGCAATCTTCCGACAGCGAAAGCACTCATTGGAAACCCAGCGGATGCTACACCGTGGGATCGGGAAAGCTTTCTGAAACTCACCTCAGTTTTCATCTCCTGGTGCTCGTGTTCTCCATTCAGGCCCCCTTACTAACAATCTCCCCACTTGGAGACTCGGCGCCTTTCCATGCCTCTTTCGTACCGTCTGCAATTTGTCCGCAGGATGAACTGCAAGAGGGGGAACCAATGAGAGACTCGCTGGAGGTGTTTGGTCGGGCACATGTCACTCTCATTTCCCATCACGAAGAAGAATTCACCAGAGGTTCAGCCTGCCACCGCGGATCGACAAGAGGGCGTGAAGCCATCCAGCCGTGTTGCGTCCCACTCACAAAAAAGCGACTTGGGAAATGGAGCTCAGGGGCACTGCACTTCCCAAACCTGCAGAGTTCTAAACGATAACTATCGCCCCAAAATATATTGAGGTCAGGCTACGAAGAGGTGTTGAACGCAAGGCAGAATTGCAGGAAACGGATGTCAACGGGTACATCGGAATGGCCCGATAGCACATGAAAAGCGCCAGAACGTGGACAATGATGCGGTTGGCCAAAAAGGGCGTATGCGTTTTTTCCTGAATATATTCAGGAAAAAACGCATACGCCCTTTTTGGCCAACCAAGCAACCTGGGAGAGCAAATCAGCACTACAAAGAAATCTCTCGCCCCCCCGGGGGCAAAAGGGCCAGGCGGAAAAATTCTAAAAACCAGAAAGGCAGGACAGCCCACGGAGTCAAGGGAGCCTTGTTAAGCTGATGGGCGGGATGTCAATGGCCAACAGCCAATCTTCACAAATGTATCCTCTTTCCCAAACCATGTAAAACACAGAACCACAGAGCATAGGGCACTTCCACACATGGGCGTTGACCTCGGGAAAATGAAAAAATCAACCAGACACAGGGACCCCAAAGTTGAGGGCTGCTGTCTTGACAAGAACCTCCACTCCGGTACACGTTTCATATCCCAGGAAAGAGCCAAGTGGACAAAGACGAGTGGACAAGTGGACAAAGACAAGTGGACAAGTGGACAAGTGGTGCTACGTAGGTCCAATGGAGTGTCACTCAGCCATGAAATCCACGTCATAAGGCTGGTAGCAGCATCCTGAGTGGATTTAGGTACGATCATCCTCAGTGAAATAAGTCCCACAAAAAAAGAAACTTATGATATCACTTATCGAGGGAATGTAAAAATCGCTCCCCATGCACGGAATCCCCAAACAGAACAGAGTCACGCTTTTAGAAAACACACTTATGCCTGCTTCAGGGGAAAGGTGAGGTGGGGTGACGCATAAAACTCGAGTTTGAAATGAGCACACATACCCTTCCGAAAACCGAATATGGAATGGACACGACCTACTCCTTGCTCAATCAACTGGACTCACCAGACCCTGTTCATCGCACAAGTATCTATCCGACTAGTAAGCATCTTAAAAGCTAAGTCTTGATATCTCTGTGTAAGTGCATCAAGTGTGTGTAAAGCGGCCTAAAACCAGCAGGGAAAATCAGCTCAGACCCATTCTGAGGATACATTTCCAACATAAAGAAGAAACAAGCAGGGCAAAACAGAGAGAAATTCTTCCAAAATGCGTTCAGGGACTGGCATGCAACCAGGATTGACCACATCTACAGCCCCAGCGGCGGAAGACATAAGGCTGGACACTCTTGGGGCTGAGACGATTGGTGAGGTTGGGAAAGCAAATGCAGACCCTTGAAAGGAATCCTGCGTGCTCCCCATTCCATGGGTCCCAACTCTCCAGGTTCAACGCAATCTTCCGACAGCGAAAGCACTCATTGGAAACCCAGCGGATGCTACACCGTGGGATCGGGAAAGCTTTCTGAAACTCACCTCAGTTTTCATCTCCTGGTGCTCGTGTTCTCCATTCAGGCCCCCTTACTAACAATCTCCCCACTTGGAGACTCGGCGCCTTTCCATGCCTCTTTCGTACCGTCTGCAATTTGTCCGCAGGATGAACTGCAAGAGGGGGAACCAATGAGAGACTCGCTGGAGGTGTTTGGTCGGGCACATGTCACTCTCATTTCCCATCACGAAGAAGAATTCACCAGAGGTTCAGCCTGCCACCGCGGATCGACAATAGGGCGTGAAGCCATCCAGCCGTGTTGCGTCCCACTCACAAAAAAGCGACTTGGGAAATGGAGCTCAGGGGCACTGCACTTCCCAAACCTGCAGAGTTCTAAACGATAACTATCGCCCCAAAATATATTGAGGTCAGGCTACGAAGAGGCGTTGAACGCAAGGCAGAATTGCAGGAAACGGATGTCAACGGGTACATCGGAATGGCCCGATAGCACATGAAAAGCGCCAGAACGTGGACAATGATGCGGTTGGCCAAAAAGAGCGTATGCGTTTTTTCCTGAATATATTCAGGAAAAAACGCATACGCTCTTTTTGGCCAACCAAGCAACCTGGGAGAGCAAATCAGCACTACAAAGAAATCTCTCGCCCCCCCCCCCCGGGGCAAAAGGGCCAGGCGAAAAAAGTCTAAAAACCAGAAAGGCAGGACAGCCCACGGAGTCAAGGGAGCCTTGTTAAGCTGATGGGCGGGATGTCAATGGCCAACAGCCAATCTTCACAAATGTATCCTCTTTCCCAAACCATGTAAAACACAGAACCACAGAGCATAGGGCACTTCCACACATGGGCGTTGACCTTGGGAAAATGAAAAAATCAACCAGACACAGGGACCCCAAAGTTGAGGGCTGCTGTCTTGACAAGAACCTCCACTCCGGTACACGTTTCATATCCCAGGAAAGAGCCAAGTGGACAAAGACGAGTGGACAAGTGGACAAAGACAAGTGGACAAGTGGACAAGTGGTGCTACGTAGGTCCAATGGAGTGTCACTCAGCCATGAAATCCACGTCATGAGGCTGGTAGCAGCATCCTGAGTGGATTTAGATACGATCATCCTCAGTGAAATAAGTCCCACAAAAAAAGAAACTTATGATATCACTTATCGAGGGAATGTAAAAATCGCTCCCCATGAACGGAATCCCCAAACAGAACAGAGTCACGCTTTTAGAAAACACACTTATGCCTGCTTCAGGGGAAAGGTGAGGTGGGGTGACGCATAAAACTCGAGTTTGAAATGAGCACACATACCCTTCCGAAAACCGAATATGGAATGGACACGACCTACTCCTTGCTCAATCAACTGGACTCACCAGACCCTGTTCATCGCACAAGTATCTATCCGACTAGTAAGCATCTTAAAAGCTAAGTCTTGATATCTCTGTGTAAGTGCATCAAGTGTGTGTAAAGCGGCCTAAAACCAGCAGGGAAAATCAGCTCAGACCCATTCTGAGGATACATTTCCAACATAAAGAAGAAACAAGCAGGGCAAAACAGAGAGAAATTCTTCCAAAATGCGTTCAGGGACTGGCATGCAACCAGGATTGACCACATCTACAGCCCCAGCGGCGGAAGACATAAGGCTGGACACTCTTGGGGCTGAGACGATTGGTGAGGTTGGGAAAGCAAATGCAGACCCTTGAAAGGAATCCTGCGTGCTCCCCATTCCATGGGTCCCAACTCTCCAGGTTCAACGCAATCTTCCGACAGCGAAAGCACTCATTGGAAACCCAGCGGATGCTACACCGTGGGATCGGGAAAGCTTTCTGAAACTCACTTCAGTTTTCATCTCCTGGTGCTCGTGTTCTCCATTCAGGCCCCCTTACTAACAATCTCCCCACTTGGAGACTCGGCGCCTTTCCATGCCTCTTTCGTACCGTCTGCAATTTGTCCGCAGGATGAACTGCAAGAGGGGGAACCAATGAGAGACTCGCTGGAGGTGTTTGGTCGGGCACATGTCACTCTCATTTCCCATCACGAAGAAGAATTCACCAGAGGTTCAGCCTGCCACCGCGGATCGACAATAGGGCGTGAAGCCATCCAGCCGTGTTGCGTCCCACTCACAAAAAAGCGACTTGGGAAATGGAGCTCAGGGGCACTGCACTTCCCAAACCTGCAGAGTTCTAAACGATAACTATCGCCCCAAAATATATTGAGGTCAGGCTACGAAGAGGCGTTGAACGCAAGGCAGAATTGCAGGAAACGGATGTCAACGGGTACATCGGAATGGCCCGATAGCACATGAAAAGCGCCAGAACGTGGACAATGATGCGGTTGGCCAAAAAGAGCGTATGCGTTTTTTCCTGAATATATTCAGGAAAAAACGCATACGCTCTTTTTGGCCAACCAAGCAACCTTGGAGAGCAAATCAGCACTACAAAGAAATCTCTCGCCCCCCCCCCCCGGGGCAAAAGGGCCAGGCGAAAAAAGTCTAAAAACCAGAAAGGCAGGACAGCCCACGGAGTCAAGGGAGCCTTGTTAAGCTGATGGGCGGGATGTCAATGGCCAACAGCCAATCTTCACAAATGTATCCTCTTTCCCAAACCATGTAAAACACAGAAGCACAGAGCATAGGACACTTCCACACATGGGCGTTGACCTTGGGAAAATGAAAAAATCAACCAGACACAGGGACCCCAAAGTTGAGGGCTGCTGTCTTGACAAGAACCTCCACTCCGGTACACGTTTCATATCCCAGGAAAGAGCCAAGTGGACAAAGACGAGTGGACAAGTGGACAAAGACAAGTGGACAAGTGGACAAGTGGTGCTACGTAGGTCCAATGGAGTGTCACTCAGCCATGAAATCCACGTCATGAGGCTGGTAGCAGCATCCTGAGTGGATTTAGGTACGATCATCCTCAGTGAAATAAGTCCCACAAAAAAAGAAACTTATGATATCACTTATCGAGGGAATGTAAAAATCGCTCCCCATGAACGGAATCCCCAAACAGAACAGAGTCACGCTTTTAGAAAACACACTTATGCCTGCTTCAGGGGAAAGGTGAGGTGGGGTGACGCATAAAACTCGAGTTTGAAATGAGCACACATACCCTTCCGAAAACCGAATATGGAATGGACACGACCTACTCCTTGCTCAATCAACTGGACTCACCAGACCCTGTTCATCGCACAAGTATCTATCCGACTAGTAAGCATCTTAAAAGCTAAGTCTTGATATCTCTGTGTAAGTGCATCAAGTGTGTGTAAAGCGGCCTAAAACCAGCAGGGAAAATCAGCTCAGACCCATTCTGAGGATACATTTCCAACATAAAGAAGAAACAAGCAGGGCAAAACAGAGAGAAATTCTTCCAAAATGCGTTCAGGGACTGGCATGCAACCAGGATTGACCACATCTACAGCCCCAGCGGCGGAAGACATAAGGCTGGACACTCTTGGGGCTGAGATGATTGGTGAGGTTGGGAAAGCAAATGCAGACCCTTGAAAGGAATCCTGCGTGCTCCCCATTCCATGGGTCCCAACTCTCCAGGTTCAACGCAATCTTCCGACAGCGAAAGCACTCATTGGAAACCCAGCGGATGCTACACCGTGGGATCGGGAAAGCTTTCTGAAACTCACCTCAGTTTTCATCTCCTGGTGCTCGTGTTCTCCATTCAGGCCCCCTTACTAACAATCTCCCCACTTGGAGACTCGGCGCCTTTCCATGCCTCTTTCGTACCGTCTGCAATTTGTCCGCAGGATGAACTGCAAGAGGGGGAACCAATGAGAGACTCGCTGGAGGTGTTTGGTCGGGCACATGTCACTCTCATTTCCCATCACGAAGAAGAATTCACCAGAGGTTCAGCCTGCCACCGCGGATCGACAAGAGGGCGTGAAGCCATCCAGCCGTGTTGCGTCCCACTCACAAAAAAGCGACTTGGGAAATGGAGCTCAGGGGCACTGCACTTCCCAAACCTGCAGAGTTCTAAACGATAACTATCGCCCCAAAATATATTGAGGTCAGGCTACGAAGAGGTGTTGAACGCAAGGCAGAATTGCAGGAAACGGATGTCAACGGGTACATCGGAATGGCCCGATAGCACATGAAAAGCGCCAGAACGTGGACAATGATGCGGTTGGCCAAAAAGGGCGTATGCGTTTTTTCCTGAATATATTCAGGAAAAAACGCATACGCCCTTTTTGGCCAACCAAGCAACCTGGGAGAGCAAATCAGCACTACAAAGAAATCTCTCGCCCCCCCGGGGGCAAAAGGGCCAGGCGGAAAAATTCTAAAAACCAGAAAGGCAGGACAGCCCACGGAGTCAAGGGAGCCTTGTTAAGCTGATGGGCGGGATGTCAATGGCCAACAGCCAATCTTCACAAATGTATCCTCTTTCCCAAACCATGTAAAACACAGAACCACAGAGCATAGGGCACTTCCACACATGGGCGTTGACCTCGGGAAAATGAAAAAATCAACCAGACACAGGGACCCCAAAGTTGAGGGCTGCTGTCTTGACAAGAACCTCCACTCCGGTACACGTTTCATATCCCAGGAAAGAGCCAAGTGGACAAAGACGAGTGGACAAGTGGACAAAGACAAGTGGACAAGTGGACAAGTGGTGCTACGTAGGTCCAATGGAGTGTCACTCAGCCATGAAATCCACGTCATAAGGCTGGTAGCAGCATCCTGAGTGGATTTAGGTACGATCATCCTCAGTGAAATAAGTCCCACAAAAAAAGAAACTTATGATATCACTTATCGAGGGAATGTAAAAATCGCTCCCCATGCACGGAATCCCCAAACAGAACAGAGTCACGCTTTTAGAAAACACACTTATGCCTGCTTCAGGGGAAAGGTGAGGTGGGGTGACGCATAAAACTCGAGTTTGAAATGAGCACACATACCCTTCCGAAAACCGAATATGGAATGGACACGACCTACTCCTTGCTCAATCAACTGGACTCACCAGACCCTGTTCATCGCACAAGTATCTATCCGACTAGTAAGCATCTTAAAAGCTAAGTCTTGATATCTCTGTGTAAGTGCATCAAGTGTGTGTAAAGCGGCCTAAAACCAGCAGGGAAAATCAGCTCAGACCCATTCTGAGGATACATTTCCAACATAAAGAAGAAACAAGCAGGGCAAAACAGAGAGAAATTCTTCCAAAATGCGTTCAGGGACTGGCATGCAACCAGGATTGACCACATCTACAGCCCCAGAGGCGGAAGACATAAGGCTGGACACTCTTGGGGCTGAGACGATTGGTGAGGTTGGGAAAGCAAATGCAGACCCTTGAAAGGAATCCTGCGTGCTCCCCATTCCATGGGTCCCAACTCTCCAGGTTCAACGCAATCTTCCGACAGCGAAAGCACTCATTGGAAACCCAGCGGATGCTACACCGTGGGATCGGGAAAGCTTTCTGAAACTCACCTCAGTTTTCATCTCCTGGTGCTCGTGTTCTCCATTCAGGCCCCCTTACTAACAATCTCCCCACTTGGAGACTCGGCGCCTTTCCATGCCTCTTTCGTACCGTCTGCAATTTGTCCGCAGGATGAACTGCAAGAGGGGGAACCAATGAGAGACTCGCTGGAGGTGTTTGGTCGGCCACATGTCACTCTCATTTCCCATCACGAAGAAGAATTCACCAGAGGTTCAGCCTGCCACCGCGGATCGACAATAGGGCGTGAAGCCATCCAGCCGTGTTGCGTCCCACTCACAAAAAAGCGACTTGGGAAATGGAGCTCAGGGGCACTGCACTTCCCAAACCTGCAGAGTTCTAAACGATAACTATCGCCCCAAAATATATTGAGGTCAGGCTACGAAGAGGCGTTGAACGCAAGGCAGAATTGCAGGAAACGGATGTCAACGGGTACATCGGAATGGCCCCGATAGCACATGAAAAGCGCGAGAACGTGGACAATGATGCGGTTGGCCAAAAAGGGCGTATGCGTTTTTTCCTTCAGGAAAAAACGCATACGCCCTTTTTGGCCAACCAAGCAACCTGGGAGAGCAAATCAGCACTACAAAGAAATCTCTCGCCCCCCCCCCGGGGCAAAAGTGCCAGGCGAAAAAAGTCTAAAAACCAGAAAGGCAGGACAGCCCACGGAGTCAAGGGAGCCTTGTTAAGCTGATGGGCGGGATGTCAATGGCCAACAGCCAATCTTCACAAATGTATCCTCTTTCCCAAACCATGTAAAACACAGAAGCACAGAGCATAGGGCACTTCCACACATGGGCGTTGACCTTGGGAAAATGAAAAAATCAACCAGACACAGGGACCCCAAAGTTGAAGGCTGCTGTCTTGACAAGAACCTCCACTCCGGTACACGTTTCATATCCCAGGAAAGAGCCAAGTGGACAAAGACGAGTGGACAAGTGGACAAAGACAAGTGGACAAGTCTACAAGTGGTGCTACGTAGGTCCAATGGAGTGTCACTCAGCCATGAAATCCACGTCATGAGGCTGGTAGCAGCATCCTGAGTGGATTTAGGTACGATCATCCTCAGTGAAATAAGTCCCACAAAAAAAAAAACTTATGATATCACTTATCGAGGGAATGTAAAAATCGCTCCCCATGAACGGAATCCCCAAAAGAACAGAGTCACGCTTTTAGAAAACACACTTATGCCTGCTTCAGGGGAAAGGTGAGGTGGGGTGACGCATAAAACTCGAGTTTGAAATGAGCACAGATACCCTTCCGAAAACCGAATATGGAATGGACACGACCTACTCCTTGCTCAATCAACTGGACTCACCAGACCCTGTTCATCGCACAAGTATCTATCCGACTAGTAAGCATCTTAAAAGCTAAGTCTTGATATCTCTGTGTAAGTGCATCAAGTGTGTGTAAAGCGGCCTAAAACCAGCAGGGAAAATCAGCTCAGACCCATTCTGAGGATACATTTCCAACATAAAGAAGAAACAAGCAGGGCAAAACAGAGAGAAATTCTTCCAAAATGCGTTCAGGGACTGGCATGCAACCAGGATTGACCACATCTACAGTCCCAGCGGCGGAAGACATAAGGCTGGACACTCTTGGGGCTGAGACGATTGGTGAGGTTGGGAAAGCAAATGCAGACCCTTGAAAGGAATCCTGCGTGCTCCCCATTCCATGGGTCCCAACTCTCCAGGTTCAACGCAATCTTCCGACAGCGAAAGCACTCATTGGAAACCCAGCGGATGCTACACCGTGGGATCGGGAAAGCTTTCTGAAACTCACCTCAGTTTTCATCTCCTGGTGCTCGTGTTCTCCATTCAGGCCCCCTTACTAACAATCTCCCCACTTGGAGACTCGGCGCCTTTCCATGCCTCTTTCGTACCGTCTGCAATTTGTCCGCAGGATGAACTGCAAGAGGGGGAACCAATGAGAGACTCGCTGGAGGTGTTTGGTCGGGCACATGTCACTCTCATTTCCCATCACGAAGAAGAATTCACCAGAGGTTCAGCCTGCCACCGCGGATCGACAATAGGGCGTGAAGCCATCCAGCCGTGTTGCGTCCCACTCACAAAAAGGCGACTTGGGAAATGGAGCTCAGGGGCACTGCACTTCCCAAACCTGCAGAGTTCTAAACGATAACTATCGCCCCAAAATATATTGAGGTCAGGCTACGAAGAGGCGTTGAACGCAAGGCAGAATTGCAGGAAACGGATGTCAACGGGTACATCGGAATGGCCCCGATAGCACATGAAAAGCGCCAGAACGTGGCCAACCAAGCAACCTGGGAGAGCAAATCAGCACTACAAAGAAATCTCTCGCCCCCCCCCCGGGGCAAAAGGGCCAGGCGAAAAAAGTCTAAAAACCAGAAAGGCAGGACAGCCCACGGAGTCAAGGTAGCCTTGTTAAGCTGATGGGCGGGATGTCAATGGCCAACAGCCAATCTTCACAAATGTATCCTCTTTCCCAAACCATGTAAAACACAGAACCACAGAGCATAGGGCACTTCCACACATGGGCGTTGACCTTGGGAAAATGAAAAAATCAACCAGACACAGGGACCCCAAAGTTGAGGGCTGCTGTCTTGACAAGAACCTCCACTCCGGTACACGTTTCATATCCCAGGAGAGAGCCAAGTGGACAAAGACGAGTGGACAAGTGGACAAAGACAAGTGGACAAGTGGACAAGTGGTGCTACGTAGGTCCAATGGAGTGTCACTCAGCCATGAAATCCACGTCATGAGGCTGGTAGCAGCATCCTGAGTGGATTTAGGTACGATCATCCTCAGTGAAATAAGTCCCACAAAAAAAGAAACTTATGATATCACTTATCGAGGGAATGTAAAAATCGCTCCCCATGAACGGAATCCCCAAACAGAACAGAGTCACGCTTTTAGAAAACACACTTATGCCTGCTTCAGGGGAAAGGTGAGGTGGGGTGACGCATAAAACTCGAGTTTGAAATGAGCACACATACCCTTCCGTAAACCGAATATGGAATGGACACGACCTACTCCTTGCTCAATCAACTGGACTCACCAGACCCTGTTCATCGCACAAGTATCTATCCGACTAGTAAGCATCTTAAAAGCTAAGTCTTGATATCTCTGTGTAAGTGCATCAAGTGTGTGTAAAGCGGCCTAAAACCAGCAGGGAAAATCAGCTCAGACCCATTCTGAGGATACATTTCCAACATAAAGAAGAAACAAGCAGGGCAAAACAGAGAGAAATTCTTCCAAAATGCGTTCAGGGACTGGCATGCAACCAGGATTGACCACATCTACAGCCCCAGCGGCGGAAGACATAAGGCTGGACACTCTTGGGGCTGAGACGATTGGTGAGGTTGGGAAAGCAAATGCAGACCCTTGAAAGGAATCCTGCGTGCTCCCCATTCCATGGGTCCCAACTCTCCAGGTTCAACGCAATCTTCCGACAGCGAAAGCACTCATTGGAAACCCAGCGGATGCTACACCGTGGGATCGGGAAAGCTTTCTGAAACTCACCTCAGTTTTCATCTCCTGGTGCTTGTGTTCTCCATTCAGGCCCCCTTACTAACAATCTCCCCACTTGGAGACTCGGCGCCTTTCCATGCCTCTTTCGTACCGTCTGCAATTTGTCCGCAGGATGAACTGCAAGAGGGGGAACCAATGAGAGACTCGCTGGAGGTGTTTGGTCGGGCACATGTCACTCTCATTTCCCATCACGAAGAAGAATTCACCAGAGGTTCAGCCTGCCACCGCGGATCGACAAGAGGGCGTGAAGCCATCCAGCCGTGTTGCGTCCCACTCACAAAAAAGCGACTTGGGAAATGGAGCTCAGGGGCACTGCACTTCCCAAACCTGCAGAGTTCTAAACGATAACTATCGCCCCAAAATATATTGAGGTCAGGCTACGAAGAGTCGTTGAACGCAAGGCAGAATTGCAGGAAACGGATGTCAACGGGTACATCGGAATGGCCCCGATAGCACATGAAAAGCGCGAGAACGTGGACAATGATGCGGTTGGCCAAAAAGGGCGTATGCGTTTTTTCCTTCAGGAAAAAACGCATACGCCCTTTTTGGCCAACCAAGCAACCTGGGAGAGCAAATCAGCACTACAAAGAAATCTCTCGCCCCCCACCCGGGGCAAAAGTGCCAGGCGAAAAAAGTCTAAAAACCAGAAAGGCAGGACAGCCCACGGAGTCAAGGGAGCCTTGTTAAGCTGATGGGCGGGATGTCAATGGCCAACAGCCAATCTTCACAAATGTATCCTCTTTCCCAAACCATGTAAAACACAGAACCACAGAGCATAGGGCACTTCCACACATGGGCGTTGACCTTGGGAAAATGAAAAAATCAACCAGACACAGGGACCCCAAAGTTGAAGGCTGCTGTCTTGACAAGAACCTCCACTCCGGTACACGTTTCATATCCCAGGAAAGAGCCAAGTGGACAAAGACAAGTGGACAAGTGGACAAGTGGTGCTACGGAGGTCCAAAGGAGTGTCACTCAGCCATGAAATCCACGTCATGTGGCTGGTAGCAGCATCCTGAGTGGATTTAGATACGATCATCCTCAGTGAAATAAGTCCCACAAAAAAAGAAACTTATGATATCACTTATCGAGGGAATGTAAAAATCGCTCCCCATGAACGGAATCCCCAAACAGAACAGAGTCACGCTTTTAGAAAACACACTTATGCCTGCTTCAGGGGAAAGGTGAGGTGGGGTGACGCATAAAACTCGAGTTTGAAATGAGCACACATACCCTTCCGAAAACCGAATATGGAATGGACACGACCTACTCCTTGCTCAATCAACTGGACTCACCAGACCCTGTTCATCGCACAAGTATCTATCCGACTAGTAAGCATCTTAAAAGCTAAGTCTTGATATCTCTGTGTAAGTGCATCAAGTGTGTGTAAAGCGGCCTAAAACCAGCAGGGAAAATCAGCTCAGACCCATTCTGAGGATACATTTCCAACATAAAGAAGAAACAAGCAGGGCAAAACAGAGAGAAATTCTTCCAAAATGCGTTCAGGGACTGGCATGCAACCAGGATTGACCACATCTACAGCCCCAGCGGCAGAAGACATAAGGCTGGACACTCTTGGGGCTGAGACGATTGGTGAGGTTGGGAAAGCAAATGCAGACCCTTGAAAGGAATCCTGCGTGCTCCCCATTCCATGGGTCCCAACTCTCCAGGTTCAACGCAATCTTCCGACAGCGAAAGCACTCATTGGAAACCCAGCGGATGCTACACCGTGGGATCGGGAAAGCTTTCTGAAACTCACCTCAGTTTTCATCTCCTGGTGCTCGTGTTCTCCATTCAGGCCCCCTTACTAACAATCTCCCCACTTGGAGACTCGGCGCCTTTCCATGCCTCTTTCGTACCGTCTGCAATTTGTCCGCAGGATGAACTGCAAGAGGGGGAACCAATGAGAGACTCGCTGGAGGTGTTTGGTCGGGCACATGTCACTCTCATTTCCCATCACGAAGAAGAATTCACCAGAGGTTCAGCCTGCCACCGCGGATTGACAATAGGGCGTGAAGCCATCCAGCCGTGTTGCGTCCCACTCACAAAAAAGCGACTTGGGAAATGGAGCTCAGGGGCACTGCACTTCCCAAACCTGCAGAGTTCTAAACGATAACTATCGCCCCAAAATATATTGAGGTCAGGCTACGAAGAGGCGTTGAACGCAAGGCAGAATTGCAGGAAACGGATGTCAACGGGTACATCGGAATGGCCCGATAGCACATGAAAAGCGCCAGAACGTGGACAATGATGCGGTTGGCCAAAAAGGGCGTATGCGTTTTTTCCTGAATATATTCAGGAAAAAACGCATACGCCCTTTTTGGCCAACCAAGCAACCTGGGAGAGCAAATCAGCACTACAAAGAAATCTCTCGCCCCCCCCCCCCGGGGCAAAAGGGCCAGGCGAAAAAAGTCTAAAAACCAGAAAGGCAGGACAGCCCACGGAGTCAAGGGAGCCTTGTTAAGCTGATGGGCGGGATGTCAATGGCCAACAGCCAATCTTCACAAATGTATCCTCTTTCCCAAACCATGTAAAACACAGAACCACAGAGCATAGGGCACTTCCACACATGGGCGTTGACCTTGGGAAAATGAAAAAATCAACCAGACACATGGACCCCAAAGTTGAGGGCTGCTGTCTTGACAAGAACCTCCACTCCGGTACACGTTTCATATCCCAGGAAAGAGCCAAGTGGACAAAGACGAGTGGACAAGTGGACAAAGACAAGTGGACAAGTGGACAAGTGGTGCTACGTAGGTCCAATGGAGTGTCACTCAGCCATGAAATCCACGTCATGAGGCTGGTAGCAGCATCCTGAGTGGATTTAGGTACGATCATCCTCAGTGAAATAAGTCCCACAAAAAACGAAACTTATGATATCACTTATCGAGGGAATGTAAAAATCGCTCCCCATGAACGGAATCCCCAAACAGAACAGAGTCACGCTTTTAGAAAACACACTTATGCCTGCTTCAGGGGAAAGGTGAGGTGGGGTGACGCATAAAACTCGAGTTTGAAATGAGCACAGATACCCTTCCGAAAACCGAATATGGAATGGACACGACCTACTCCTTGCTCAATCAACTGGACTCACCAGACCCTGTTCATCGCACAAGTATCTATCCGACTAGTAAGCATCTTAAAAGCTAAGTCTTGATATCTCTGTGTAAGTGCATCAAGTGTGTGTAAAGCGGCCTAAAACCAGCAGCGAAAATCAGCTCAGACCCATTCTGAGGATACATTTCCAACATAAAGAAGAAACAAGCAGGGCAAAACAGAGAGAAATTCTTCCAAAATGCGTTCAGGGACTGGCATGCAACCAGGATTGACCACATCTACAGCCCCAGCGGCAGAAGACATAAGGCTGGACACTCTTGGGGCTGAGACGATTGGTGAGGTTGGGAAAGCAAATGCAGACCCTTGAAAGGAATCCTGCGTGCTCCCCATTCCATGGGTCCCAACTCTCCAGGTTCAACGCAATCTTCCGACAGCGAAAGCACTCATTGGAAACCCAGCGGATGCTACACCGTGGGATCGGGAAAGCTTTCTGAAACTCACCTCAGTTTTCATCTCCTGGTGCTCGTGTTCTCCATTCAGGCCCCCTTACTAACAATCTCCCCACTTGGAGACTCGGCGCCTTTCCATGCCTCTTTCGTACCGTCTGCAATTTGTCCGCAGGATGAACTGCAAGAGGGGGAACCAATGAGAGACTCGCTGGAGGTGTTTGGTCGGCCACATGTCACTCTCATTTCCCATCACGAAGAAGAATTCACCAGAGGTTCAGCCTGCCACCGCGGATCGACAAGAGGGCGTGAAGCCATCCAGCCGTGTTGCGTCCCACTCACAAAAAAGCGACTTGGGAAATGGAGCTCAGGGGCACTGCACTTCCCAAACCTGCAGAGTTCTAAACGATAACTATCGCCCCAAAATATATTGAGGTCAGGCTACGAAGAGGCGTTGAACGCAAGGCAGAATTGCAGGAAACGGATGTCAACGGGTACATCGGAATGGCCCCGATAGCACACGAAAAGCGCCAGAACGTGGACAATGATGCGGTTGGCCAAAAAGGGCGTATGCGTTTTTTCCTGAATATATTCAGGAAAAAACGCATACGCCCTTTTTGGCCAACCAAGCAACCTGGGAGAGCAAATCAGCACTACAAAGAAATCTCTCGCCCCCCCCCCCGGGGCAAAAGGGCCAGGCGAAAAAAGTCTAAAAACCAGAAAGGCAGGACAGCCCATGGAGTCAAGGGAGCCTTGTTAAGCTGATGGGCGGGATGTCAATGGCCAACAGCCAATCTTCACAAGTGTATCCTCTTTCCCAAACCATGTAAAACACAGAACCACAGAGCATAGGGCACTTCCACACATGGGCGTTGACCTTGGGAAAATGAAAAAATCAACCAGACACAGGGACCCCAAAGTTGAGGGCTGCTGTCTTGACAAGAACCTCCACTCCGGTACACGTTTCATATCCCAGGAAAGAGCCAAGTGGACAAAGACGAGTGGACAAGTGGACAAAGACAAGTGGACAAGTGGACAAGTGGTGCTACGTAGGTCCAATGGAGTGTCACTCAGCCATGAAATCCACGTCATGAGGCTGGTAGCAGCATCCTGAGTGGATTTAGGTACGATCATCCTCAGTGAAATAAGTCCCACAAAAAAAGAAACTTATGATATCACTTATCGAGGGAATGTAAAAATCGCTCCCCATGAACGGAATCCCCAAACAGAACAGAGTCACGCTTTTAGAAAACACACTTATGCCTGCTTCAGGGGAAAGGTGAGGTGGGGTGACGCATAAAACTCGAGTTTGAAATGAGCACACATACCCTTCCGAAAACCGAATATGGAATGGACACGACCTACTCCTTGCTCAATCAACTGGACTCACCAGACCCTGTTCATCGCACAAGTATCTATCCGACTAGTAAGCATCTTAAAAGCTAAGTCTTGATATCTCTGTGTAAGTGCATCAAGTGTGTGTAAAGCGGCCTAAAACCAGCAGGGAAAATCAGCTCAGACCCATTCTGAGGATACATTTCCAACATAAAGAAGAAACAAGCAGGGCAAAACAGAGAGAAATTCTTCCAAAATGCGTTCAGGGACTGGCATGCAACCAGGATTGACCACATCTACAGCCCCAGCGGCGGAAGACATAAGGCTGGACACTCTTGGGGCTGAGACGATTGGTGAGGTTGGGAAAGCAAATGCAGACCCTTGAAAGGAATCCTGCGTGCTCCCCATTCCATGGGTCCCAACTCTCCAGGTTCAACGCAATCTTCCGACAGCGAAAGCACTCATTGGAAACCCAGCGGATGCTACACCGTGGGATCGGGAAAGCTTTCTGAAACTCACCTCAGTTTTCATCTCCTGGTGCTCGTGTTCTCCATTCAGGCCCCCTTACTAACAATCTCCCCACTTGGAGACTCGGCGCCTTTCCATGCCTCTTTCGTACCGTCTGCAATTTGTCCGCAGGATGAACTGCAAGAGGGGGAACCAATGAGAGACTCGCTGGAGGTGTTTGGTCGGGCACATGTCACTCTCATTTCCCATCACGAAGAAGAATTCACCAGAGGTTCAGCCTGCCACCGCGGATCGACAATAGGGCGTGAAGCCATCCAGCCGTGTTGCGTCCCACTCACAAAAAAGCGACTTGGGAAATGGAGCTCAGGGGCACTGCACTTCCCAAACCTGCAGAGTTCTAAACGATAACTATCGCCCCAAAATATATTGAGGTCAGGCTACGAAGAGGCGTTGAACGCAAGGCAGAATTGCAGGAAACGGATGTCAACGGGTACATCGGAATGGCCCGATAGCACATGAAAAGCGCCAGAACGTGGACAATGATGCGGTTGGCCAAAAAGAGCGGATGCGTTTTTTCCTGAATATATTCAGGAAAAAACGCATACGCTCTTTTTGGCCAACCAAGCAACCTGGGAGAGCAAATCAGCACTACAAAGAAATCTCTCGCCCCCCCCCCCCCCGGGGCAAAAGGGCCAGGCGAAAAAAGTCTAAAAACCAGAAAGGCAGGACAGCCCACGGAGTCAAGGGAGCCTTGTTAAGCTGATGGGCGGGATGTCAATGGCCAACAGCCAATCTTCACAAATGTATCCTCTTTCCCAAACCATGTAAAACACAGAACCACAGAGCATAGGGCACTTCCACACATGGGCGTTGACCTTGGGAAAATGAAAAAATCAACCAGACACAGGGACCCCAAAGTTGAGGGCTGCTGTCTTGACAAGAACCTCCACTCCGGTACACGTTTCATATCCCAGGAAAGAGCCAAGTGGACAAAGACGAGTGGACAAGTGGACAAAGACAAGTGGACAAGTGGACAAGTGGTGCTACGTAGGTCCAATGGAGTGTCACTCAGCCATGAAATCCACGTCATGAGGCTGGTAGCAGCATCCTGAGTGGATTTAGCTACGATCATCCTCAGTGAAATAAGTCCCACAAAAAAAGAAACTTATGATATCACTTATCGAGGGAATGTAAAAATCGCTCCCCATGCACTGAATCCCCAAACAGAACAGAGTCACGCTTTTAGAAAACACACTTATGCCTGCTTCAGGGGAAAGGTGAGGTGGGGTGACGCATAAAACTCGAGTTTGAAATGAGCACACATACCCTTCCGAAAACCGAATATGGAATGGACACGACCTACTCCTTGCTCAATCAACTGGACTCACCAGACCCTGTTCATCGCACAAGTATCTATCCGACTAGTAAGCATCTTAAAAGCTAAGTCTTGATATCTCTGTGTAAGTGCATCAAGTGTGTGTAAAGCGGCCTAAAACCAGCAGGGAAAATCAGCTCAGACCCATTCTGAGGATACATTTCCAACATAAAGAAGAAACAAGCAGGGCAAAACAGAGAGAAATTCTTCCAAAATGCGTTCAGGGACTGGCATGCAACCAGGATTGACCACATCTACAGCCCCAGCGGCGGAAGACATAAGGCTGGACACTCTTGGGGCTGAGACGATTGGTGAGGTTGGGAAAGCAAATGCAGACCCTTGAAAGGAATCCTGCGTGCTCCCCATTCCATGGGTCCCAACTCTCCAGGTTCAACGCAATCTTCCGACAGCGAAAGCACTCATTGGAAACCCAGCGGATGCTACACCGTGGGATCGGGAAAGCTTTCTGAAACTCACTTCAGTTTTCATCTCCTGGTGCTCGTGTTCTCCATTCAGGCCCCCTTACTAACAATCTCCCCACTTGGAGACTCGGCGCCTTTCCATGCCTCTTTCGTACCGTCTGCAATTTGTCCGCAGGATGAACTGCAAGAGGGGGAACCAATGAGAGACTCGCTGGAGGTGTTTGGTCGGGCACATGTCACTCTCATTTCCCATCACGAAGAAGAATTCACCAGAGGTTCAGCCTGCCACCGCGGATCGACAATAGGGCGTGAAGCCATCCAGCCGTGTTGCGTCCCACTCACAAAAAAGCGACTTGGGAAATGGAGCTCAGGGGCACTGCACTTCCCAAACCTGCAGAGTTCTAAACGATAACTATCGCCCCAAAATATATTGAGGTCAGGCTACGAAGAGGCGTTGAACGCAAGGCAGAATTGCAGGAAACGGATGTCAACGGGTACATCGGAATGGCCCGATAGCACATGAAAAGCGCCAGAACGTGGACAATGATGCGGTTGGCCAAAAAGAGCGTATGCGTTTTTTCCTGAATATATTCAGGAAAAAACGCATACGCTCTTTTTGGCCAACCAAGCAACCTGGGAGAGCAAATCAGCACTACAAAGAAATCTCTCGCCCCCCCCCCCCGGGGCAAAAGGGTCAGGCGAAAAAAGTCTAAAAACCAGAAAGGCAGGACAGCCCACGGAGTCAAGGGAGCCTTGTTAAGCTGATGGGCGGGATGTCAATGGCCAACAGCCAATCTTCACAAATGTATCCTCTTTCCCAAACCATGTAAAACACAGAAGCACAGAGCATAGGGCACTTCCACACATGGGCGTTGACCTTGGGAAAATGAAAAAATCAACCAGACACAGGGACCCCAAAGTTGAGGGCTGCTGTCTTGACAAGAACCTCCACTCCGGTACACGTTTCATATCCCAGGAAAGAGCCAAGTGGACAAAGACGAGTGGACAAGTGGACAAAGACAAGTGGACAAGTGGACAAGTGGTGCTACGTAGGTCCAATGGAGTGTCACTCAGCCATGAAATCCACGTCATGAGGCTGGTAGCAGCATCCTGAGTGGATTTAGGTACGATCATCCTCAGTGAAATAAGTCCCACAAAAAAAGAAACTTATGATATCACTTATCGAGGGAATGTAAAAATCGCTCCCCATGAACGGAATCCCCAAACAGAACAGAGTCACGCTTTTAGAAAACACACTTATGCCTGCTTCAGGGGAAAGGTGAGGTGGGGTGACGCATAAAACTCGAGTTTGAAATGAGCACACATACCCTTCCGAAAACCGAATATGGAATGGACACGACCTACTCCTTGCTCAATCAACTGGACTCACCAGACCCTGTTCATCGCACAAGTATCTATCCGACTAGTAAGCATCTTAAAAGCTAAGTCTTGATATCTCTGTGTAAGTGCATCAAGTGTGTGTAAAGCGGCCTAAAACCAGCAGGGAAAATCAGCTCAGACCCATTCTGAGGATACATTTCCAACATAAAGAAGAAACAAGCAGGGCAAAACAGAGAGAAATTCTTCCAAAATGCGTTCAGGGACTGGCATGCAACCAGGATTGACCACATCTACAGCCCCAGCGGCGGAAGACATAAGGCTGGACACTCTTGGGGCTGAGATGATTGGTGAGGTTGGGAAAGCAAATGCAGACCCTTGAAAGGAATCCTGCGTGCTCCCCATTCCATGGGTCCCAACTCTCCAGGTTCAACGCAATCTTCCGACAGCGAAAGCACTCATTGGAAACCCAGCGGATGCTACACCGTGGGATCGGGAAAGCTTTCTGAAACTCACCTCAGTTTTCATCTCCTGGTGCTCGTGTTCTCCATTCAGGCCCCCTTACTAACAATCTCCCCACTTGGAGACTCGGCGCCTTTCCATGCCTCTTTCGTACCGTCTGCAATTTGTCCGCAGGATGAACTGCAAGAGGGGGAACCAATGAGAGACTCGCTGGAGGTGTTTGGTCGGGCACATGTCACTCTCATTTCCCATCACGAAGAAGAATTCACCAGAGGTTCAGCCTGCCACCGCGGATCGACAAGAGGGCGTGAAGCCATCCAGCCGTGTTGCGTCCCACTCACAAAAAAGCGACTTGGGAAATGGAGCTCAGGGGCACTGCACTTCCCAAACCTGCAGAGTTCTAAACGATAACTATCGCCCCAAAATATATTGAGGTCAGGCTACGAAGAGGTGTTGAACGCAAGGCAGAATTGCAGGAAACGGATGTCAACGGGTACATCGGAATGGCCCGATAGCACATGAAAAGCGCCAGAACGTGGACAATGATGCGGTTGGCCAAAAAGGGCGTATGCGTTTTTTCCTGAATATATTCAGGAAAAAACGCATACGCCCTTTTTGGCCAACCAAGCAACCTGGGAGAGCAAATCAGCACTACAAAGAAATCTCTCGCCCCCCCGGGGGCAAAAGGGCCAGGCGGAAAAATTCTAAAAACCAGAAAGGCAGGACAGCCCACGGAGTCAAGGGAGCCTTGTTAAGCTGATGGGCGGGATGTCAATGGCCAACAGCCAATCTTCACAAATGTATCCTCTTTCCCAAACCATGTAAAACACAGAACCACAGAGCATAGGGCACTTCCACACATGGGCGTTAACCTCGGGAAAATGAAAAAATCAACCAGACACAGGGACCCCAAAGTTGAGGGCTGCTGTCTTGACAAGAACCTCCACTCCGGTACACGTTTCATATCCCAGGAAAGAGCCAAGTGGACAAAGACGAGTGGACAAGTGGACAAAGACAAGTGGACAAGTGGACAAGTGGTGCTACGTAGGTCCAATGGAGTGTCACTCAGCCATGAAATCCACGTCATAAGGCTGGTAGCAGCATCCTGAGTGGATTTAGGTACGATCATCCTCAGTGAAATAAGTCCCACAAAAAAAGAAACTTATGATATCACTTATCGAGGGAATGTAAAAATCGCTCCCCATGCACGGAATCCCCAAACAGAACAGAGTCACGCTTTTAGAAAACACACTTATGCCTGCTTCAGGGGAAAGGTGAGGTGGGGTGACGCATAAAACTCGAGTTTGAAATGAGCACACATACCCTTCCGAAAACCGAATATGGAATGGACACGACCTACTCCTTGCTCAATCAACTGGACTCACCAGACCCTGTTCATCGCACAAGTATCTATCCGACTAGTAAGCATCTTAAAAGCTAAGTCTTGATATCTCTGTGTAAGTGCATCAAGTGTGTGTAAAGCGGCCTAAAACCAGCAGGGAAAATCAGCTCAGACCCATTCTGAGGATACATTTCCAACATAAAGAAGAAACAAGCAGGGCAAAACAGAGAGAAATTCTTCCAAAATGCGTTCAGGGACTGGCATGCAACCAGGATTGACCACATCTACAGCCCCAGCGGCGGAAGACATAAGGCTGGACACTCTTGGGGCTGAGACGATTGGTGAGGTTGGGAAAGCAAATGCAGACCCTTGAAAGGAATCCTGCGTGCTCCCCATTCCATGGGTCCCAACTCTCCAGGTTCAACGCAATCTTCCGACAGCGAAAGCACTCATTGGAAACCCAGCGGATGCTACACCGTGGGATCGGGAAAGCTTTCTGAAACTCACCTCAGTTTTCATCTCCTGGTGCTCGTGTTCTCCATTCAGGCCCCCTTACTAACAATCTCCCCACTTGGAGACTCGGCGCCTTTCCATGCCTCTTTCGTACCGTCTGCAATTTGTCCGCAGGATGAACTGCAAGAGGGGGAACCAATGAGAGACTCGCTGGAGGTGTTTGGTCGGGCACATGTCACTCTCATTTCCCATCACGAAGAAGAATTCACCAGAGGTTCAGCCTGCCACCGCGGATCGACAATAGGGCGTGAAGCCATCCAGCCGTGTTGCGTCCCACTCACAAAAAAGCGACTTGGGAAATGGAGCTCAGGGGCACTGCACTTCCCAAACCTGCAGAGTTCTAAACGATAACTATCGCCCCAAAATATATTGAGGTCAGGCTACGAAGAGGCGTTGAACGCAAGGCAGAATTGCAGGAAACGGATGTCAACGGGTACATCGGAATGGCCCGATAGCACATGAAAAGCGCCAGAACGTGGACAATGATGCGGTTGGCCAAAAAGAGCGTATGCGTTTTTTCCTGAATATATTCAGGAAAAAACGCATACGCTCTTTTTGGCCAACCAAGCAACCTGGGAGAGCAAATCAGCACTACAAAGAAATCTCTCGCCCCCCCCCCCCCGGGGCAAAAGGGCCAGGCGAAAAAAGTCTAAAAACCAGAAAGGCAGGACAGCCCACGGAGTCAAGGGAGCCTTGTTAAGCTGATGGGCGGGATGTCAATGGCCAACAGCCAATCTTCACAAATGTATCCTCTTTCCCAAACCATGTAAAACACAGAACCACAGAGCATAGGGCACTTCCACACATGGGCGTTGACCTTGGGAAAATGAAAAAATCAACCAGACACAGGGACCCCAAAGTTGAGGGCTGCTGTCTTGACAAGAACCTCCACTCCGGTACACGTTTCATATCCCAGGAAAGAGCCAAGTGGACAAAGACGAGTGGACAAGTGGACAAAGACAAGTGGACAAGTGGACAAGTGGTGCTACGTAGGTCCAATGGAGTGTCACTCAGCCATGAAATCCACGTCATGAGGCTGGTAGCAGCATCCTGAGTGGATTTAGATACGATCATCCTCAGTGAAATAAGTCCCACAAAAAAAGAAACTTATGATATCACTTATCGAGGGAATGTAAAAATCGCTCCCCATGAACGGAATCCCCAAACAGAACAGAGTCACGCTTTTAGAAAACACACTTATGCCTGCTTCAGGGGAAAGGTGAGGTGGGGTGACGCATAAAACTCGAGTTTGAAATGAGCACACATACCCTTCCGAAAACCGAATATGGAATGGACACGACCTACTCCTTGCTCAATCAACTGGACTCACCAGACCCTGTTCATCGCACAAGTATCTATCCGACTAGTAAGCATCTTAAAAGCTAAGTCTTGATATCTCTGTGTAAGTGCATCAAGTGTGTGTAAAGCGGCCTAAAACCAGCAGGGAAAATCAGCTCAGACCCATTCTGAGGATACATTTCCAACATAAAGAAGAAACAAGCAGGGCAAAACAGAGAGAAATTCTTCCAAAATGCGTTCAGGGACTGGCATGCAACCAGGATTGACCACATCTACAGCCCCAGCGGCGGAAGACATAAGGCTGGACACTCTTGGGGCTGAGACGATTGGTGAGGTTGGGAAAGCAAATGCAGACCCTTGAAAGGAATCCTGCGTGCTCCCCATTCCATGGGTCCCAACTCTCCAGGTTCAACGCAATCTTCCGACAGCGAAAGCACTCATTGGAAACCCAGCGGATGCTACACCGTGGGATCGGGAAAGCTTTCTGAAACTCACTTCAGTTTTCATCTCCTGGTGCTCGTGTTCTCCATTCAGGCCCCCTTACTAACAATCTCCCCACTTGGAGACTCGGCGCCTTTCCATGCCTCTTTCGTACCGTCTGCAATTTGTCCGCAGGATGAACTGCAAGAGGGGGAACCAATGAGAGACTCGCTGGAGGTGTTTGGTCGGGCACATGTCACTCTCATTTCCCATCACGAAGAAGAATTCACCAGAGGTTCAGCCTGCCACCGCGGATCGACAATAGGGCGTGAAGCCATCCAGCCGTGTTGCGTCCCACTCACAAAAAAGCGACTTGGGAAATGGAGCTCAGGGGCACTGCACTTCCCAAACCTGCAGAGTTCTAAACGATAACTATCGCCCCAAAATATATTGAGGTCAGGCTACGAAGAGGCGTTGAACGCAAGGCAGAATTGCAGGAAACGGATGTCAACGGGTACATCGGAATGGCCCGATAGCACATGAAAAGCGCCAGAACGTGGACAATGATGCGGTTGGCCAAAAAGAGCGTATGCGTTTTTTCCTGAATATATTCAGGAAAAAACGCATACGCTCTTTTTGGCCAACCAAGCAACCTTGGAGAGCAAATCAGCACTACAAAGAAATCTCTCGCCCCCCCCCCCCCGGGGCAAAAGGGCCAGGCGAAAAAAGTCTAAAAACCAGAAAGGCAGGACAGCCCACGGAGTCAAGGGAGCCTTGTTAAGCTGATGGGCGGGATGTCAATGGCCAACAGCCAATCTTCACAAATGTATCCTCTTTCCCAAACCATGTAAAACACAGAAGCACAGAGCATAGGACACTTCCACACATGGGCGTTGACCTTGGGAAAATGAAAAAATCAACCAGACACAGGGACCCCAAAGTTGAGGGCTGCTGTCTTGACAAGAACCTCCACTCCGGTACACGTTTCATATCCCAGGAAAGAGCCAAGTGGACAAAGACGAGTGGACAAGTGGACAAAGACAAGTGGACAAGTGGACAAGTGGTGCTACGTAGGTCCAATGGAGTGTCACTCAGCCATGAAATCCACGTCATGAGGCTGGTAGCAGCATCCTGAGTGGATTTAGGTACGATCATCCTCAGTGAAATAAGTCCCACAAAAAAAGAAACTTATGATATCACTTATCGAGGGAATGTAAAAATCGCTCCCCATGAACGGAATCCCCAAACAGAACAGAGTCACGCTTTTAGAAAACACACTTATGCCTGCTTCAGGGGAAAGGTGAGGTGGGGTGACGCATAAAACTCGAGTTTGAAATGAGCACACATACCCTTCCGAAAACCGAATATGGAATGGACACGACCTACTCCTTGCTCAATCAACTGGACTCACCAGACCCTGTTCATCGCACAAGTATCTATCCGACTAGTAAGCATCTTAAAAGCTAAGTCTTGATATCTCTGTGTAAGTGCATCAAGTGTGTGTAAAGCGGCCTAAAACCAGCAGGGAAAATCAGCTCAGACCCATTCTGAGGATACATTTCCAACATAAAGAAGAAACAAGCAGGGCAAAACAGAGAGAAATTCTTCCAAAATGCGTTCAGGGACTGGCATGCAACCAGGATTGACCACATCTACAGCCCCAGCGGCGGAAGACATAAGGCTGGACACTCTTGGGGCTGAGATGATTGGTGAGGTTGGGAAAGCAAATGCAGACCCTTGAAAGGAATCCTGCGTGCTCCCCATTCCATGGGTCCCAACTCTCCAGGTTCAACGCAATCTTCCGACAGCGAAAGCACTCATTGGAAACCCAGCGGATGCTACACCGTGGGATCGGGAAAGCTTTCTGAAACTCACCTCAGTTTTCATCTCCTGGTGCTCGTGTTCTCCATTCAGGCCCCCTTACTAACAATCTCCCCACTTGGAGACTCGGCGCCTTTCCATGCCTCTTTCGTACCGTCTGCAATTTGTCCGCAGGATGAACTGCAAGAGGGGGAACCAATGAGAGACTCGCTGGAGGTGTTTGGTCGGGCACATGTCACTCTCATTTCCCATCACGAAGAAGAATTCACCAGAGGTTCAGCCTGCCACCGCGGATCGACAAGAGGGCGTGAAGCCATCCAGCCGTGTTGCGTCCCACTCACAAAAAAGCGACTTGGGAAATGGAGCTCAGGGGCACTGCACTTCCCAAACCTGCAGAGTTCTAAACGATAACTATCGCCCCAAAATATATTGAGGTCAGGCTACGAAGAGGTGTTGAACGCAAGGCAGAATTGCAGGAAACGGATGTCAACGGGTACATCGGAATGGCCCGATAGCACATGAAAAGCGCCAGAACGTGGACAATGATGCGGTTGGCCAAAAAGGGCGTATGCGTTTTTTCCTGAATATATTCAGGAAAAAACGCATACGCCCTTTTTGGCCAACCAAGCAACCTGGGAGAGCAAATCAGCACTACAAAGAAATCTCTCGCCCCCCCGGGGGCAAAAGGGCCAGGCGGAAAAATTCTAAAAACCAGAAAGGCAGGACAGCCCACGGAGTCAAGGGAGCCTTGTTAAGCTGATGGGCGGGATGTCAATGGCCAACAGCCAATCTTCACAAATGTATCCTCTTTCCCAAACCATGTAAAACACAGAACCACAGAGCATAGGGCACTTCCACACATGGGCGTTGACCTCGGGAAAATGAAAAAATCAACCAGACACAGGGACCCCAAAGTTGAGGGCTGCTGTCTTCACAAGAACCTCCACTCCGGTACACGTTTCATATCCCAGGAAAGAGCCAAGTGGACAAAGACGAGTGGACAAGTGGACAAAGACAAGTGGACAAGTGGACAAGTGGTGCTACGTAGGTCCAATGGAGTGTCACTCAGCCATGAAATCCACGTCATAAGGCTGGTAGCAGCATCCTGAGTGGATTTAGGTACGATCATCCTCAGTGAAATAAGTCCCACAAAAAAAGAAACTTATGATATCACTTATCGAGGGAATGTAAAAATCGCTCCCCATGAACGGAATCCCCAAACAGAACAGAGTCACGCTTTTAGAAAACACACTTATGCCTGCTTCAGGGGAAAGGTGAGGTGGGGTGACGCATAAAACTCGAGTTTGAAATGAGCACACATACCCTTCCGAAAACCGAATATGGAATGGACACGACCTACTCCTTGCTCAATCAACTGGACTCACCAGACCCTGTTCATCGCACAAGTATCTATCCGACTAGTAAGCATCTTAAAAGCTAAGTCTTGATATCTCTGTGTAAGTGCATCAAGTGTGTGTAAAGCGGCCTAAAACCAGCAGGGAAAATCAGCTCAGACCCATTCTGAGGATACATTTCCAACATAAAGAAGAAACAAGCAGGGCAAAACAGAGAGAAATTCTTCCAAAATGCGTTCAGGGACTGGCATGCAACCAGGATTGACCACATCTACAGCCCCAGAGGCGGAAGACATAAGGCTGGACACTCTTGGGGCTGAGACGATTGGTGAGGTTGGGAAAGCAAATGCAGACCCTTGAAAGGAATCCTGCGTGCTCCCCATTCCATGGGTCCCAACTCTCCAGGTTCAACGCAATCTTCCGACAGCGAAAGCACTCATTGGAAACCCAGCGGATGCTACACCGTGGGATCGGGAAAGCTTTCTGAAACTCACCTCAGTTTTCATCTCCTGGTGCTCGTGTTCTCCATTCAGGCCCCCTTACTAACAATCTCCCCACTTGGAGACTCGGCGCCTTTCCATGCCTCTTTCGTACCGTCTGCAATTTGTCCGCAGGATGAACTGCAAGAGGGGGAACCAATGAGAGACTCGCTGGAGGTGTTTGGTCGGCCACATGTCACTCTCATTTCCCATCACGAAGAAGAATTCACCAGAGGTTCAGCCTGCCACCGCGGATCGACAATAGGGCGTGAAGCCATCCAGCCGTGTTGCGTCCCACTCACAAAAAAGCGACTTGGGAAATGGAGCTCAGGGGCACTGCACTTCCCAAACCTGCAGAGTTCTAAACGATAACTATCGCCCCAAAATATATTGAGGTCAGGCTACGAAGAGGCGTTGAACGCAAGGCAGAATTGCAGGAAACGGATGTCAACGGGTACATCGGAATGGCCCCGATAGCACATGAAAAGCGCGAGAACGTGGACAATGATGCGGTTGGCCAAAAAGGGCGTATGCGTTTTTTCCTTCAGGAAAAAACGCATACGCCCTTTTTGGCCAACCAAGCAACCTGGGAGAGCAAATCAGCACTACAAAGAAATCTCTCGCCCCCCCCCCGGGGCAAAAGTGCCAGGCGAAAAAAGTCTAAAAACCAGAAAGGCAGGACAGCCCACGGAGTCAAGGGAGCCTTGTTAAGCTGATGGGCGGGATGTCAATGGCCAACAGCCAATCTTCACAAATGTATCCTCTTTCCCAAACCATGTAAAACACAGAAGCACAGAGCATAGGGCACTTCCACACATGGGCGTTGACCTTGGGAAAATGAAAAAATCAACCAGACACAGGGACCCCAAAGTTGAAGGCTGCTGTCTTGACAAGAACCTCCACTCCGGTACACGTTTCATATCCCAGGAAAGAGCCAAGTGGACAAAGACAAGTGGACAAGTGGACAAGTGGTGCTACGGAGGTCCAATGGAGTGTCACTCAGCCATGAAATCCACGTCATGAGGCTGGTAGCAGCATCCTGAGTGGATTTAGGTACGATCATCCTCAGTGAAATAAGTCCCACAAAAAAAGAAACTTATGATATCACTTATCGAGGGAATGTAAAAATCGCTCCCCATGAACGGAATCCCCAAACAGAACAGAGTCACGCTTTTAGAAAACACACTTATGCCTGCTTCAGGGGAAAGGTGAGGTGGGGTGACGCATAAAACTCGAGTTTGAAATGAGCACACATACCCTTCCGAAAACCGAATATGGAATGGACACGACCTACTCCTTGCTCAATCAACTGGACTCACCAGACCCTGTTCATCGCACAAGTATCTATCCGACTAGTAAGCATCTTAAAAGCTAAGTCTTGATATCTCTGTGTAAGTGCATCAAGTGTGTGTAAAGCGGCCTAAAACCAGCAGGGAAAATCAGCTCAGACCCATTCTGAGGATACATTTCCAACATAAAGAAGAAACAAGCAGGGCAAAACAGAGAGAAATTCTTCCAAAATGCGTTCAGGGACTGGCATGCAACCAGGATTGACCACATCTACAGCCCCAGCGGCGGAAGACATAAGGCTGGACACTCTTGGGGCTGAGATGATTGGTGAGGTTGGGAAAGCAAATGCAGACCCTTGAAAGGAATCCTGCGTGCTCCCCATTCCATGGGTCCCAACTCTCCAGGTTCAACGCAATCTTCCGACAGCGAAAGCACTCATTGGAAACCCAGCGGATGCTACACCGTGGGATCGGGAAAGCTTTCTGAAACTCACCTCAGTTTTCATCTCCTGGTGCTCGTGTTCTCCATTCAGGCCCCCTTACTAACAATCTCCCCACTTGGAGACTCGGCGCCTTTCCATGCCTCTTTCGTACCGTCTGCAATTTGTCCGCAGGATGAACTGCAAGAGGGGGAACCAATGAGAGACTCGCTGGAGGTGTTTGGTCGGCCACATGTCACTCTCATTTCCCATCACGAAGAAGAATTCACCAGAGGTTCAGCCTGCCACCGCGGATCGACAAGAGGGCGTGAAGCCATCCAGCCGTGTTGCGTCCCACTCACAAAAAAGCGACTTGGGAAATGGAGCTCAGGGGCACTGCACTTCCCAAACCTGCAGAGTTCTAAACGATAACTATCGCCCCAAAATATATTGAGGTCAGGCTACGAAGAGGCGTTGAACGCAAGGCAGAATTGCAGGAAACGGATGTCAACGGGTACATCGGAATGGCCCGATAGCACATGAAAAGCGCCAGAACGTGGACAATGATGCGGTTGGCCAAAAAGGGCGTATGCGTTTTTTCCTGAATATATTCAGGAAAAAACGCATACGCCCTTTTTGGCCAACCAAGCAACCTGGGAGAGCAAATCAGCACTACAAAGAAATCTCTCGCCCCCCCGGGGGCAAAAGGGCCAGGCGGAAAAATTCTAAAAACCAGAAAGGCAGGACAGCCCACGGAGTCAAGGGAGCCTTGTTAAGCTGATGGGCGGGATGTCAATGGCCAACAGCCAATCTTCACAAATGTATCCTCTTTCCCAAACCATGTAAAACACAGAACCACAGAGCATAGGGCACTTCCACACATGGGCGTTGACCTCGGGAAAATGAAAAAATCAACCAGACACAGGGACCCCAAAGTTGAGGGCTGCTGTCTTGACAAGAACCTCCACTCCGGTACACGTTTCATATCCCAGGAAAGAGCCAAGTGGACAAAGACGAGTGGACAAGTGGACAAAGACAAGTGGACAAGTGGACAAGTGGTGCTACGTAGGTCCAATGGAGTGTCACTCAGCCATGAAATCCACGTCATAAGGCTGGTAGCAGCATCCTGAGTGGATTTAGGTACGATCATCCTCAGTGAAATAAGTCCCACAAAAAAAGAAACTTATGATATCACTTATCGAGGGAATGTAAAAATCGCTCCCCATGCACGGAATCCCCAAACAGAACAGAGTCACGCTTTTAGAAAACACACTTATGCCTGCTTCAGGGGAAAGGTGAGGTGGGGTGACGCATAAAACTCGAGTTTGAAATGAGCACACATACCCTTCCGAAAACCGAATATGGAATGGACACGACCTACTCCTTGCTCAATCAACTGGACTCACCAGACCCTGTTCATCGCACAAGTATCTATCCGACTAGTAAGCATCTTAAAAGCTAAGTCTTGATATCTCTGTGTAAGTGCATCAAGTGTGTGTAAAGCGGCCTAAAACCAGCAGGGAAAATCAGCTCAGACCCATTCTGAGGATACATTTCCAACATAAAGAAGAAACAAGCAGGGCAAAACAGAGAGAAATTCTTCCAAAATGCGTTCAGGGACTGGCATGCAACCAGGATTGACCACATCTACAGCCCCAGCGGCGGAAGACATAAGGCTGGACACTCTTGGGGCTGAGACGATTGGTGAGGTTGGGAAAGCAAATGCAGACCCTTGAAAGGAATCCTGCGTGCTCCCCATTCCATGGGTCCCAACTCTCCAGGTTCAACGCAATCTTCCGACAGCGAAAGCACTCATTGGAAACCCAGCGGATGCTACACCGTGGGATCGGGAAAGCTTTCTGAAACTCACCTCAGTTTTCATCTCCTGGTGCTCGTGTTCTCCATTCAGGCCCCCTTACTAACAATCTCCCCACTTGGAGACTCGGCGCCTTTCCATGCCTCTTTCGTACCGTCTGCAATTTGTCCGCAGGATGAACTGCAAGAGGGGGAACCAATGAGAGACTCGCTGGAGGTGTTTGGTCGGGCACATGTCACTCTCATTTCCCATCACGAAGAAGAATTCACCAGAGGTTCAGCCTGCCACCGCGGATCGACAATAGGGCGTGAAGCCATCCAGCCGTGTTGCGTCCCACTCACAAAAAAGCGACTTGGGAAATGGAGCTCAGGGGCACTGCACTTCCCAAACCTGCAGAGTTCTAAACGATAACTATCGCCCCAAAATATATTGAGGTCAGGCTACGAAGAGGCGTTGAACGCAAGGCAGAATTGCAGGAAACGGATGTCAACGGGTACATCGGAATGGCCCGATAGCACATGAAAAGCGCCAGAACGTGGACAATGATGCGGTTGGCCAAAAAGAGCGTATGCGTTTTTTCCTGAATATATTCAGGAAAAAACGCATACGCTCTTTTTGGCCAACCAAGCAACCTGGGAGAGCAAATCAGCACTACAAAGAAATCTCTCGCCCCCCCCCCCCGGGGCAAAAGGGCCAGGCGAAAAAAGTCTAAAAACCAGAAAGGCAGGACAGCCCACGGAGTCAAGGGAGCCTTGTTAAGCTGATGGGCGGGATGTCAATGGCCAACAGCCAATCTTCACAAATGTATCCTCTTTCCCAAACCATGTAAAACACAGAACCACAGAGCATAGGGCACTTCCACACATGGGCGTTGACCTTGGGAAAATGAAAAAATCAACCAGACACAGGGACCCCAAAGTTGAGGGCTGCTGTCTTGACAAGAACCTCCACTCCGGTACACGTTTCATATCCCAGGAAAGAGCCAAGTGGACAAAGACGAGTGGACAAGTGGACAAAGACAAGTGGACAAGTGGACAAGTGGTGCTACGTAGGTCCAATGGAGTGTCACTCAGCCATGAAATCCACGTCATGAGGCTGGTAGCAGCATCCTGAGTGGATTTAGCTACGATCATCCTCAGTGAAATAAGTCCCACAAAAAAAGAAACTTATGATATCACTTATCGAGGGAATGTAAAAATCGCTCCCCATGAACGGAATCCCCAAACAGAACAGAGTCACGCTTTTAGAAAACACACTTATGCCTGCTTCAGGGGAAAGGTGAGGTGGGGTGACGCATAAAACTCGAGTTTGAAATGAGCACACATACCCTTCCGAAAACCGAATATGGAATGGACACGACCTACTCCTTGCTCAATCAACTGGACTCACCAGACCCTGTTCATCGCACAAGTATCTATCCGACTAGTAAGCATCTTAAAAGCTAAGTCTTGATATCTCTGTGTAAGTGCATCAAGTGTGTGTAAAGCGGCCTAAAACCAGCAGGGAAAATCAGCTCAGACCCATTCTGAGGATACATTTCCAACATAAAGAAGAAACAAGCAGGGCAAAACAGAGAGAAATTCTTCCAAAATGCGTTCAGGGACTGGCATGCAACCAGGATTGACCACATCTACAGCCCCAGCGGCGGAAGACATAAGGCTGGACACTCTTGGGGCTGAGACGATTGGTGAGGTTGGGAAAGCAAATGCAGACCCTTGAAAGGAATCCTGCGTGCTCCCCATTCCATGGGTCCCAACTCTCCAGGTTCAACGCAATCTTCCGACAGCGAAAGCACTCATTGGAAACCCAGCGGATGCTACACCGTGGGATCGGGAAAGCTTTCTGAAACTCACTTCAGTTTTCATCTCCTGGTGCTCGTGTTCTCCATTCAGGCCCCCTTACTAACAATCTCCCCACTTGGAGACTCGGCGCCTTTCCATGCCTCTTTCGTACCGTCTGCAATTTGTCCGCAGGATGAACTGCAAGAGGGGGAACCAATGAGAGACTCGCTGGAGGTGTTTGGTCGGGCACATGTCACTCTCATTTCCCATCACGAAGAAGAATTCACCAGAGGTTCAGCCTGCCACCGCGGATCGACAATAGGGCGTGAAGCCATCCAGCCGTGTTGCGTCCCACTCACAAAAAAGCGACTTGGGAAATGGAGCTCAGGGGCACTGCACTTCCCAAACCTGCAGAGTTCTAAACGATAACTATCGCCCCAAAATATATTGAGGTCAGGCTACGAAGAGGCGTTGAACGCAAGGCAGAATTGCAGGAAACGGATGTCAACGGGTACATCGGAATGGCCCGATAGCACATGAAAAGCGCCAGAACGTGGACAATGATGCGGTTGGCCAAAAAGAGCGTATGCGTTTTTTCCTGAATATATTCAGGAAAAAACGCATACGCTCTTTTTGGCCAACCAAGCAACCTGGGAGAGCAAATCAGCACTACAAAGAAATCTCTCGCCCCCCCCCCCCCCGGGGCAAAAGGGCCAGGCGAAAAAAGTCTAAAAACCAGAAAGGCAGGACAGCCCACGGAGTCAAGGGAGCCTTGTTAAGCTGATGGGCGGGATGTCAATGGCCAACAGCCAATCTTCACAAATGTATCCTCTTTCCCAAACCATGTAAAACACAGAAGCACAGAGCATAGGGCACTTCCACACATGGGCGTTGACCTTGGGAAAATGAAAAAATCAACCAGACACAGGGACCCCAAAGTTGAGGGCTGCTGTCTTGACAAGAACCTCCACTCCGGTACACGTTTCATATCCCAGGAAAGAGCCAAGTGGACAAAGACGAGTGGACAAGTGGACAAAGACAAGTGGACAAGTGGACAAGTGGTGCTACGTAGGTCCAATGGAGTGTCACTCAGCCATGAAATCCACGTCATGAGGCTGGTAGCAGCATCCTGAGTGGATTTAGGTACGATCATCCTCAGTGAAATAAGTCCCACAAAAAAAGAAACTTATGATATCACTTATCGAGGGAATGTAAAAATCGCTCCCCATGAACGGAATCCCCAAACAGAACAGAGTCACGCTTTTAGAAAACACACTTATGCCTGCTTCAGGGGAAAGGTGAGGTGGGGTGACGCATAAAACTCGAGTTTGAAATGAGCACACATACCCTTCCGAAAACCGAATATGGAATGGACACGACCTACTCCTTGCTCAATCAACTGGACTCACCAGACCCTGTTCATCGCACAAGTATCTATCCGACTAGTAAGCATCTTAAAAGCTAAGTCTTGATATCTCTGTGTAAGTGCATCAAGTGTGTGTAAAGCGGCCTAAAACCAGCAGGGAAAATCAGCTCAGACCCATTCTGAGGATACATTTCCAACATAAAGAAGAAACAAGCAGGGCAAAACAGAGAGAAATTCTTCCAAAATGCGTTCAGGGACTGGCATGCAACCAGGATTGACCACATCTACAGCCCCAGCGGCGGAAGACATAAGGCTGGACACTCTTGGGGCTGAGATGATTGGTGAGGTTGGGAAAGCAAATGCAGACCCTTGAAAGGAATCCTGCGTGCTCCCCATTCCATGGGTCCCAACTCTCCAGGTTCAACGCAATCTTCCGACAGCGAAAGCACTCATTGGAAACCCAGCGGATGCTACACCGTGGGATCGGGAAAGCTTTCTGAAACTCACCTCAGTTTTCATCTCCTGGTGCTCGTGTTCTCCATTCAGGCCCCCTTACTAACAATCTCCCCACTTGGAGACTCGGCGCCTTTCCATGCCTCTTTCGTACCGTCTGCAATTTGTCCGCAGGATGAACTGCAAGAGGGGGAACCAATGAGAGACTCGCTGGAGGTGTTTGGTCGGGCACATGTCACTCTCATTTCCCATCACGAAGAAGAATTCACCAGAGGTTCAGCCTGCCACCGCGGATCGACAAGAGGGCGTGAAGCCATCCAGCCGTGTTGCGTCCCACTCACAAAAAAGCGACTTGGGAAATGGAGCTCAGGGGCACTGCACTTCCCAAACCTGCAGAGTTCTAAACGATAACTATCGCCCCAAAATATATTGAGGTCAGGCTACGAAGAGGTGTTGAACGCAAGGCAGAATTGCAGGAAACGGATGTCAACGGGTACATCGGAATGGCCCGATAGCACATGAAAAGCGCCAGAACGTGGACAATGATGCGGTTGGCCAAAAAGGGCGTATGCGTTTTTTCCTGAATATATTCAGGAAAAAACGCATACGCCCTTTTTGGCCAACCAAGCAACCTGGGAGAGCAAATCAGCACTACAAAGAAATCTCTCGCCCCCCCGGGGGCAAAAGGGCCAGGCGGAAAAATTCTAAAAACCAGAAAGGCAGGACAGCCCACGGAGTCAAGGGAGCCTTGTTAAGCTGATGGGCGGGATGTCAATGGCCAACAGCCAATCTTCACAAATGTATCCTCTTTCCCAAACCATGTAAAACACAGAACCACAGAGCATAGGGCACTTCCACACATGGGCGTTGACCTCGGGAAAATGAAAAAATCAACCAGACACAGGGACCCCAAAGTTGAGGGCTGCTGTCTTGACAAGAACCTCCACTCCGGTACACGTTTCATATCCCAGGAAAGAGCCAAGTGGACAAAGACGAGTGGACAAGTGGACAAAGACAAGTGGACAAGTGGACAAGTGGTGCTACGTAGGTCCAATGGAGTGTCACTCAGCCATGAAATCCACGTCATAAGGCTGGTAGCAGCATCCTGAGTGGATTTAGGTACGATCATCCTCAGTGAAATAAGTCCCACAAAAAAAGAAACTTATGATATCACTTATCGAGGGAATGTAAAAATCGCTCCCCATGCACGGAATCCCCAAACAGAACAGAGTCACGCTTTTAGAAAACACACTTATGCCTGCTTCAGGGGAAAGGTGAGGTGGGGTGACGCATAAAACTCGAGTTTGAAATGAGCACACATACCCTTCCGAAAACCGAATATGGAATGGACACGACCTACTCCTTGCTCAATCAACTGGACTCACCAGACCCTGTTCATCGCACAAGTATCTATCCGACTAGTAAGCATCTTAAAAGCTAAGTCTTGATATCTCTGTGTAAGTGCATCAAGTGTGTGTAAAGCGGCCTAAAACCAGCAGGGAAAATCAGCTCAGACCCATTCTGAGGATACATTTCCAACATAAAGAAGAAACAAGCAGGGCAAAACAGAGAGAAATTCTTCCAAAATGCGTTCAGGGACTGGCATGCAACCAGGATTGACCACATCTACAGCCCCAGAGGCGGAAGACATAAGGCTGGACACTCTTGGGGCTGAGACGATTGGTGAGGTTGGGAAAGCAAATGCAGACCCTTGAAAGGAATCCTGCGTGCTCCCCATTCCATGGGTCCCAACTCTCCAGGTTCAACGCAATCTTCCGACAGCGAAAGCACTCATTGGAAACCCAGCGGATGCTACACCGTGGGATCGGGAAAGCTTTCTGAAACTCACCTCAGTTTTCATCTCCTGGTGCTCGTGTTCTCCATTCAGGCCCCCTTACTAACAATCTCCCCACTTGGAGACTCGGCGCCTTTCCATGCCTCTTTCGTACCGTCTGCAATTTGTCCGCAGGATGAACTGCAAGAGGGGGAACCAATGAGAGACTCGCTGGAGGTGTTTGGTCGGCCACATGTCACTCTCATTTCCCATCACGAAGAAGAATTCACCAGAGGTTCAGCCTGCCACCGCGGATCGACAATAGGGCGTGAAGCCATCCAGCCGTGTTGCGTCCCACTCACAAAAAAGCGACTTGGGAAATGGAGCTCAGGGGCACTGCACTTCCCAAACCTGCAGAGTTCTAAACGATAACTATCGCCCCAAAATATATTGAGGTCAGGCTACGAAGAGGCGTTGAACGCAAGGCAGAATTGCAGGAAACGGATGTCAACGGGTACATCGGAATGGCCCCGATAGCACATGAAAAGCGCGAGAACGTGGACAATGATGCGGTTGGCCAAAAAGGGCGTATGCGTTTTTTCCTTCAGGAAAAAACGCATACGCCCTTTTTGGCCAACCAAGCAACCTGGGAGAGCAAATCAGCACTACAAAGAAATCTCTCGCCCCCCCCCGGGGCAAAAGTGCCAGGCGAAAAAAGTCTAAAAACCAGAAAGGCAGGACAGCCCACGGAGTCAAGGGAGCCTTGTTAAGCTGATGGGCGGGATGTCAATGGCCAACAGCCAATCTTCACAAATGTATCCTCTTTCCCAAACCATGTAAAACACAGAACCACAGAGCATAGGGCACTTCCACACATGGGCGTTGACCTTGGGAAAATGAAAAAATCAACCAGACACAGGGACCCCAAAGTTGAAGGCTGCTGTCTTGACAAGAACCTCCACTCCGGTACACGTTTCATATCCCAGGAAAGAGCCAAGTGGACAAAGACAAGTGGACAAGTGGACAAGTGGTGCTACGGAGGTCCAAAGGAGTGTCACTCAGCCATGAAATCCACGTCATGTGGCTGGTAGCAGCATCCTGAGTGGATTTAGGTACGATCATCCTCAGTGAAATAAGTCCCACAAAAAAAGAAACTTATGATATCACTTATCGAGGGAATGTAAAAATCGCTCCCCATGAACGGAATCCCCAAACAGAACAGAGTCACGCTTTTAGAAAACACACTTATGCCTGCTTCAGGGGAAAGGTGAGGTGGGGTGACGCATAAAACTCGAGTTTGAAATGAGCACAGATACCCTTCCGAAAACCGAATATGGAATGGACACGACCTACTCCTTGCTCAATCAACTGGACTCACCAGACCCTGTTCATCGCACAAGTATCTATCCGACTAGTAAGCATCTTAAAAGCTAAGTCTTGATATCTCTGTGTAAGTGCATCAAGTGTGTGTAAAGCGGCCTAAAACCAGCAGCGAAAATCAGCTCAGACCCATTCTGAGGATACATTTCCAACATAAAGAAGAAACAAGCAGGGCAAAACAGAGAGAAATTCTTCCAAAATGCGTTCAGGGACTGGCATGCAACCAGGATTGACCACATCTACAGCCCCAGCGGCAGAAGACATAAGGCTGGACACTCTTGGGGCTGAGACGATTGGTGAGGTTGGGAAAGCAAATGCAGACCCTTGAAAGGAATCCTGCGTGCTCCCCATTCCATGGGTCCCAACTCTCCAGGTTCAACGCAATCTTCCGACAGCGAAAGCACTCATTGGAAACCCAGCGGATGCTACACCGTGGGATCGGGAAAGCTTTCTGAAACTCACCTCAGTTTTCATCTCCTGGTGCTCGTGTTCTCCATTCAGGCCCCCTTACTAACAATCTCCCCACTTGGAGACTCGGCGCCTTTCCATGCCTCTTTCGTACCGTCTGCAATTTGTCCGCAGGATGAACTGCAAGAGGGGGAACCAATGAGAGACTCGCTGGAGGTGTTTGGTCGGGCACATGTCACTCTCATTTCCCATCACGAAGAAGAATTCACCAGAGGTTCAGCCTGCCACCGCGGATTGACAATAGGGCGTGAAGCCATCCAGCCGTGTTGCGTCCCACTCACAAAAAAGCGACTTGGGAAATGGAGCTCAGGGGCACTGCACTTCCCAAACCTGCAGAGTTCTAAACGATAACTATCGCCCCAAAATATATTGAGGTCAGGCTACGAAGAGGCGTTGAACGCAAGGCAGAATTGCAGGAAACGGATGTCAACGGGTACATCGGAATGGCCCGATAGCACATGAAAAGCGCCAGAACGTGGACAATGATGCGGTTGGCCAAAAAGGGCGTATGCGTTTTTTCCTGAATATATTCAGGAAAAAACGCATACGCCCTTTTTGGCCAACCAAGCAACCTGGGAGAGCAAATCAGCACTACAAAGAAATCTCTCGCCCCCCCCCCCGGGGCAAAAGGGCCAGGCGAAAAAAGTCTAAAAACCAGAAAGGCAGGACAGCCCACGGAGTCAAGGGAGCCTTGTTAAGCTGATGGGCGGGATGTCAATGGCCAACAGCCAATCTTCACAAATGTATCCTCTTTCCCAAACCATGTAAAACACAGAACCACAGAGCATAGGGCACTTCCACACATGGGCGTTGACCTTGGGAAAATGAAAAAATCAACCAGACACATGGACCCCAAAGTTGAGGGCTGCTGTCTTGACAAGAACCTCCACTCCGGTACACGTTTCATATCCCAGGAAAGAGCCAAGTGGACAAAGACGAGTGGACAAGTGGACAAAGACAAGTGGACAAGTGGACAAGTGGTGCTACGTAGGTCCAATGGAGTGTCACTCAGCCATGAAATCCACGTCATGAGGCTGGTAGCAGCATCCTGAGTGGATTTAGGTACGATCATCCTCAGTGAAATAAGTCCCACAAAAAACGAAACTTATGATATCACTTATCGAGGGAATGTAAAAATCGCTCCCCATGAACGGAATCCCCAAACAGAACAGAGTCACGCTTTTAGAAAACACACTTATGCCTGCTTCAGGGGAAAGGTGAGGTGGGGTGACGCATAAAACTCGAGTTTGAAATGAGCACACATACCCTTCCGAAAACCGAATATGGAATGGACACGACCTACTCCTTGCTCAATCAACTGGACTCACCAGACCCTGTTCATCGCACAAGTATCTATCCGACTAGTAAGCATCTTAAAAGCTAAGTCTTGATATCTCTGTGTAAGTGCATCAAGTGTGTGTAAAGCGGCCTAAAACCAGCAGCGAAAATCAGCTCAGACCCATTCTGAGGATACATTTCCAACATAAAGAAGAAACAAGCAGGGCAAAACAGAGAGAAATTCTTCCAAAATGCGTTCAGGGACAGGCATGCAACCAGGATTGACCACATCTACAGCCCCAGCGGCAGAAGACATAAGGCTGGACACTCTTGGGGCTGAGACGATTGGTGAGGTTGGGAAAGCAAATGCAGACCCTTGAAAGGAATCCTGCGTGCTCCCCATTCCATGGGTCCCAACTCTCCAGGTTCAACGCAATCTTCCGACAGCGAAAGCACTCATTGGAAACCCAGCGGATGCTACACCGTGGGATCGGGAAAGCTTTCTGAAACTCACCTCAGTTTTCATCTCCTGGTGCTCGTGTTCTCCATTCAGGCCCCCTTACTAACAATCTCCCCACTTGGAGACTCGGCGCCTTTCCATGCCTCTTTCGTACCGTCTGCAATTTGTCCGCAGGATGAACTGCAAGAGGGGGAACCAATGAGAGACTCGCTGGAGGTGTTTGGTCGGCCACATGTCACTCTCATTTCCCATCACGAAGAAGAATTCACCAGAGGTTCAGCCTGCCACCGCGGATCGACAAGAGGGCGTGAAGCCATCCAGCCGTGTTGCGTCCCACTCACAAAAAAGCGACTTGGGAAATGGAGCTCAGGGGCACTGCACTTCCCAAACCTGCAGAGTTCTAAACGATAACTATCGCCCCAAAATATATTGAGGTCAGGCTACGAAGAGGCGTTGAACGCAAGGCAGAATTGCAGGAAATGGATGTCAACGGGTACATCGGAATGGCCCCGATAGCACACGAAAAGCGCCAGAACGTGGACAATGATGCGGTTGGCCAAAAAGGGCGTATGCGTTTTTTCCTGAATATATTCAGGAAAAAACGCATACGCCCTTTTTGGCCAACCAAGCAACCTGGGAGAGCAAATCAGCACTACAAAGAAATCTCTCGCCCCCCCCCCCCGGGGCAAAAGGGCCAGGCGAAAAAAGTCTAAAAACCAGAAAGGCAGGACAGCCCACGGAGTCAAGGGAGCCTTGTTAAGCTGATGGGCGGGATGTCAATGGCCAACAGCCAATCTTCACAAGTGTATCCTCTTTCCCAAACCATGTAAAACACAGAACCACAGAGCATAGGGCACTTCCACACATGGGCGTTGACCTTGGGAAAATGAAAAAATCAACCAGACACAGGGACCCCAAAGTTGAGGGCTGCTGTCTTGACAAGAACCTCCACTCCGGTACACGTTTCATATCCCAGGAAAGAGCCAAGTGGACAAAGACGAGTGGACAAGTGGACAAAGACAAGTGGACAAGTGGACAAGTGGTGCTACGTAGGTCCAATGGAGTGTCACTCAGCCATGAAATCCACGTCATGAGGCTGGTAGCAGCATCCTGAGTGGATTTAGGTACGATCATCCTCAGTGAAATAAGTCCCACAAAAAAAGAAACTTATGATATCACTTATCGAGGGAATGTAAAAATCGCTCCCCATGAACGGAATCCCCAAACAGAACAGAGTCACGCTTTTAGAAAACACACTTATGCCTGCTTCAGGGGAAAGGTGAGGTGGGGTGACGCATAAAACTCGAGTTTGAAATGAGCACACATACCCTTCCGAAAACCGAATATGGAATGGACACGACCTACTCCTTGCTCAATCAACTGGACTCACCAGACCCTGTTCATCGCACAAGTATCTATCCGACTAGTAAGCATCTTAAAAGCTAAGTCTTGATATCTCTGTGTAAGTGCATCAAGTGTGTGTAAAGCGGCCTAAAACCAGCAGGGAAAATCAGCTCAGACCCATTCTGAGGATACATTTCCAACATAAAGAAGAAACAAGCAGGGCAAAACAGAGAGAAATTCTTCCAAAATGCGTTCAGGGACTGGCATGCAACCAGGATTGACCACATCTACAGCCCCAGCGGCGGAAGACATAAGGCTGGACACTCTTCGGGCTGAGACGATTGGTGAGGTTGGGAAAGCAAATGCAGACCCTTGAAAGGAATCCTGCGTGCTCCCCATTCCATGGGTCCCAACTCTCCAGGTTCAACGCAATCTTCCGACAGCGAAAGCACTCATTGGAAACCCAGCGGATGCTACACCGTGGGATCGGGAAAGCTTTCTGAAACTCACCTCAGTTTTCATCTCCTGGTGCTCGTGTTCTCCATTCAGGCCCCCTTACTAACAATCTCCCCACTTGGAGACTCGGCGCCTTTCCATGCCTCTTTCGTACCGTCTGCAATTTGTCCGCAGGATGAACTGCAAGAGGGGGAACCAATGAGAGACTCGCTGGAGGTGTTTGGTCGGGCACATGTCACTCTCATTTCCCATCACGAAGAAGAATTCACCAGAGGTTCAGCCTGCCACCGCGGATTGACAATAGGGCGTGAAGCCATCCAGCCGTGTTGCGTCCCACTCACAAAAAAGCGACTTGGGAAATGGAGCTCAGGGGCACTGCACTTCCCAAACCTGCAGAGTTCTAAACGATAACTATCGCCCCAAAATATATTGAGGTCAGGCTACGAAGAGGCGTTGAACGCAAGGCAGAATTGCAGGAAACGGATGTCAACGGGTACATCGGAATGGCCCGATAGCACATGAAAAGCGCCAGAACGTGGACAATGATGCGGTTGGCCAAAAAGGGCGTATGCGTTTTTTCCTGAATATATTCAGGAAAAAACGCATACGCCCTTTTTGGCCAACCAAGCAACCTGGGAGAGCAAATCAGCACTACAAAGAAATCTCTCGCCCCCCCCCCCGGGGCAAAAGGGCCAGGCGAAAAAAGTCTAAAAACCAGAAAGGCAGGACAGCCCACGGAGTCAAGGGAGCCTTGTTAAGCTGATGGGCGGGATGTCAATGGCCAACAGCCAATCTTCACAAATGTATCCTCTTTCCCAAACCATGTAAAACACAGAACCACAGAGCATAGGGCACTTCCACACATGGGCGTTGACCTTGGGAAAATGAAAAAATCAACCAGACACATGGACCCCAAAGTTGAGGGCTGCTGTCTTGACAAGAACCTTCACTCCGGTACACGTTTCATATCCCAGGAAAGAGCCAAGTGGACAAAGACGAGTGGACAAGTGGACAAAGACAAGTGGACAAGTGGACAAGTGGTGCTACGTAGGTCCAATGGAGTGTCACTCAGCCATGAAATCCACGTCATGAGGCTGGTAGCAGCATCCTGAGTGGATTTAGCTACGATCATCCTCAGTGAAATAAGTCCCACAAAAAAAGAAACTTATGATATCACTTATCGAGGGAATGTAAAAATCGCTCCCCATGAACGGAATCCCCAAACAGAACAGAGTCACGCTTTTAGAAAACACACTTATGCCTGCTTCAGGGGAAAGGTGAGGTGGGGTGACGCATAAAACTCGAGTTTGAAATGAGCACACATACCCTTCCGAAAACCGAATATGGAATGGACACGACCTACTCCTTGCTCAATCAACTGGACTCACCAGACCCTGTTCATCGCACAAGTATCTATCCGACTAGTAAGCATCTTAAAAGCTAAGTCTTGATATCTCTGTGTAAGTGCATCAAGTGTGTGTAAAGCGGCCTAAAACCAGCAGCGAAAATCAGCTCAGACCCATTCTGAGGATACATTTCCAACATAAAGAAGAAACAAGCAGGGCAAAACAGAGAGAAATTCTTCCAAAATGCGTTCAGGGACTGGCATGCAACCAGGATTGACCACATCTACAGCCCCAGCGGCAGAAGACATAAGGCTGGACACTCTTGGGGCTGAGACGATTGGTGAGGTTGGGAAAGCAAATGCAGACCCTTGAAAGGAATCCTGCGTGCTCCCCATTCCATGGGTCCCAACTCTCCAGGTTCAACGCAATCTTCCGACAGCGAAAGCACTCATTGGAAACCCAGCGGATGCTACACCGTGGGATCGGGAAAGCTTTCTGAAACTCACCTCAGTTTTCATCTCCTGGTGCTCGTGTTCTCCATTCAGGCCCCCTTACTAACAATCTCCCCACTTGGAGACTCGGCGCCTTTCCATGCCTCTTTCGTACCGTCTGCAATTTGTCCGCAGGATGAACTGCAAGAGGGGGAACCAATGAGAGACTCGCTGGAGGTGTTTGGTCGGGCACATGTCACTCTCATTTCCCATCACGAAGAAGAATTCACCAGAGGTTCAGCCTGCCACCGCGGATTGACAATAGGGCGTGAAGCCATCCAGCCGTGTTGCGTCCCACTCACAAAAAAGCGACTTGGGAAATGGAGCTCAGGGGCACTGCACTTCCCAAACCTGCAGAGTTCTAAACGATAACTATCGCCCCAAAATATATTGAGGTCAGGCTACGAAGAGGCGTTGAACGCAAGGCAGAATTGCAGGAAACGGATGTCAACGGGTACATCGGAATGGCCCGATAGCACATGAAAAGCGCCAGAACGTGGACAATGATGCGGTTGGCCAAAAAGGGCGTATGCGTTTTTTCCTGAATATATTCAGGAAAAAACGCATACGCCCTTTTTGGCCAACCAAGCAACCTGGGAGAGCAAATCAGCACTACAAAGAAATCTCTCGCCCCCCCCCCCGGGGCAAAAGGGCCAGGCGAAAAAAGTCTAAAAACCAGAAAGGCAGGACAGCCCACGGAGTCAAGGGAGCCTTGTTAAGCTGATGGGCGGGATGTCAATGGCCAACAGCCAATCTTCACAAATGTATCCTCTTTCCCAAACCATGTAAAACACAGAACCACAGAGCATAGGGCACTTCCACACATGGGCGTTGACCTTGGGAAAATGAAAAAATCAACCAGACACATGGACCCCAAAGTTGAGGGCTGCTGTCTTGACAAGAACCTTCACTCCGGTACACGTTTCATATCCCAGGAAAGAGCCAAGTGGACAAAGACGAGTGGACAAGTGGACAAAGACAAGTGGACAAGTGGACAAGTGGTGCTACGTAGGTCCAATGGAGTGTCACTCAGCCATGAAATCCACGTCATGAGGCTGGTAGCAGCATCCTGAGTGGATTTAGCTACGATCATCCTCAGTGAAATAAGTCCCACAAAAAAAGAAACTTATGATATCACTTATCGAGGGAATGTAAAAATCGCTCCCCATGAACGGAATCCCCAAACAGAACAGAGTCACGCTTTTAGAAAACACACTTATGCCTGCTTCAGGGGAAAGGTGAGGTGGGGTGACGCATAAAACTCGAGTTTGAAATGAGCACACATACCCTTCCGAAAACCGAATATGGAATGGACACGACCTACTCCTTGCTCAATCAACTGGACTCACCAGACCCTGTTCATCGCACAAGTATCTATCCGACTAGTAAGCATCTTAAAAGCTAAGTCTTGATATCTCTGTGTAAGTGCATCAAGTGTGTGTAAAGCGGCCTAAAACCAGCAGCGAAAATCAGCTCAGACCCATTCTGAGGATACATTTCCAACATAAAGAAGAAACAAGCAGGGCAAAACAGAGAGAAATTCTTCCAAAATGCGTTCAGGGACTGGCATGCAACCAGGATTGACCACATCTACAGCCCCAGCGGCAGAAGACATAAGGCTGGACACTCTTGGGGCTGAGACGATTGGTGAGGTTGGGAAAGCAAATGCAGACCCTTGAAAGGAATCCTGCGTGCTCCCCATTCCATGGGTCCCAACTCTCCAGGTTCAACGCAATCTTCCGACAGCGAAAGCACTCATTGGAAACCCAGCGGATGCTACACCGTGGGATCGGGAAAGCTTTCTGAAACTCACCTCAGTTTTCATCTCCTGGTGCTCGTGTTCTCCATTCAGGCCCCCTTACTAACAATCTCCCCACTTGGAGACTCGGCGCCTTTCCATGCCTCTTTCGTACCGTCTGCAATTTGTCCGCAGGATGAACTGCAAGAGGGGGAACCAATGAGAGACTCGCTGGAGGTGTTTGGTCGGCCACATGTCACTCTCATTTCCCATCACGAAGAAGAATTCACCAGAGGTTCAGCCTGCCACCGCGGATCGACAAGAGGGCATGAAGCCATCCAGCCGTGTTGCGTCCCACTCACAAAAAAGCGACTTGGGAAATGGAGCTCAGGGGCACTGCACTTCCCAAACCTGCAGAGTTCTAAACGATAACTATCGCCCCAAAATATATTGAGGTCAGGCTACGAAGAGGCGTTGAACGCAAGGCAGAATTGCAGGAAATGGATGTCAACTGGTACATCGGAATGGCCCCGATAGCACACGAAAAGCGCCAGAACGTGGACAATGATGCGGTTGGCCAAAAAGGGCGTATGCGTTTTTTCCTGAATATATTCAGGAAAAAACGCATACGCCCTTTTTGGCCAACCAAGCAACCTGGGAGAGCAAATCAGCACTACAAAGAAATCTCTCGCCCCCCCCCCCCGGGGCAAAAGGGCCAGGCGAAAAAAGTCTAAAAACCAGAAAGGCAGGACAGGCCACGGAGTCAAGGGAGCCTTGTTAAGCTGATGGGCGGGATGTCAATGGCCAACAGCCAATCTTCACAAGTGTATCCTCTTTCCCAAACCATGTAAAACACAGAACCACAGAGCATAGGGCACTTCCACACATGGGCGTTGACCTTGGGAAAATGAAAAAATCAACCAGACACAGGGACCCCAAAGTTGAGGGCTGCTGTCTTGACAAGAACCTCCACTCCGGTACACGTTTCATATCCCAGGAAAGAGCCAAGTGGACAAAGACGAGTGGACAAGTGGACAAAGACAAGTGGACAAGTGGACAAGTGGTGCTACGTAGGTCCAATGGAGTGTCACTCAGCCATGAAATCCACGTCATGAGGCTGGTAGCAGCATCCTGAGTGGATTTAGGTACGATCATCCTCAGTGAAATAAGTCCCACAAAAAAAGAAACTTATGATATCACTTATCGAGGGAATGTAAAAATCGCTCCCCATGAACGGAATCCCCAAACAGAACAGAGTCACGCTTTTAGAAAACACACTTATGCCTGCTTCAGGGGAAAGGTGAGGTGGGGTGACGCATAAAACTCGAGTTTGAAATGAGCACACATACCCTTCCGAAAACCGAATATGGAATGGACACGACCTACTCCTTGCTCAATCAACTGGACTCACCAGACCCTGTTCATCGCACAAGTATCTATCCGACTAGTAAGCATCTTAAAAGCTAAGTCTTGATATCTCTGTGTAAGTGCATCAAGTGTGTGTAAAGCGGCCTAAAACCAGCAGGGAAAATCAGCTCAGACCCATTCTGAGGATACATTTCCAACATAAAGAAGAAACAAGCAGGGCAAAACAGAGAGAAATTCTTCCAAAATGCGTTCAGGGACTGGCATGCAACCAGGATTGACCACATCTACAGCCCCAGCGGCGGAAGACATAAGGCTGGACACTCTTCGGGCTGAGACGATTGGTGAGGTTGGGAAAGCAAATGCAGACCCTTGAAAGGAATCCTGCGTGCTCCCCATTCCATGGGTCCCAACTCTCCAGGTTCAACGCAATCTTCCGACAGCGAAAGCACTCATTGGAAACCCAGCGGATGCTACACCGTGGGATCGGGAAAGCTTTCTGAAACTCACCTCAGTTTTCATCTCCTGGTGCTCGTGTTCTCCATTCAGGCCCCCTTACTAACAATCTCCCCACTTGGAGACTCGGCGCCTTTCCATGCCTCTTTCGTACCGTCTGCAATTTGTCCGCAGGATGAACTGCAAGAGGGGGAACCAATGAGAGACTCGCTGGAGGTGTTTGGTCGGCCACATGTCACTCTCATTTCCCATCACGAAGAAGAATTCACCAGAGGTTCAGCCTGCCACCGCGGATCGACAATAGGGCGTGAAGCCATCCAGCCGTGTTGCGTCCCACTCACAAAAAAGCGACTTGGGAAATGGAGCTCAGGGGCACTGCACTTCCCAAACCTGCAGAGTTCTAAACGATAACTATCGCCCCAAAATATATTGAGGTCAGGCTACGAAGAGGCGTTGAACGCAAGGCAGAATTGCAGGAAACGGATGTCAACGGGTACATCGGAATGGCCCCGATAGCACATGAAAAGCGCCAGAACGTGGACAATGATGCGGTTGGCCAAAAAGAGCGTATGCGTTTTTTCCTGAATATATTCAGGAAAAAACGCATACGCTCTTTTTGGCCAACCAAGCAACCTGGGACAGCAAATCAGCACTACAAAGAAATCTCTCGCCCCCCCCCCCCGGGGCAAAAGGGCCAGGCGAAAAAAGTCTAAAAACCAGAAAGGCAGGACAGCCCACGGAGTCAAGGGAGCCTTGTTAAGCTGATGGGCGGGATGTCAATGGCCAACAGCCAATCTTCACAAATGTATCCTCTTTCCCAAACCATGTAAAACACAGAACCACAGAGCATAGGGCACTTCCACACATGGGCGTTGACCTTGGGAAAATGAAAAAATCAACCAGACACAGGGACCCCAAAGTTGAGGGCTGCTGTCTTGACAAGAACCTCCACTCCGGTACACGTTTCATATCCCAGGAAAGAGCCAAGTGGACAAAGACGAGTGGACAAGTGGACAAAGACAAGTGGACAAGTGGACAAGTGGTGCTACGTAGGTCCAATGGAGTGTCACTCAGCCATGAAATCCACGTCATGAGGCTGGTAGCAGCATCCTGAGTGGATTTAGCTACGATCATCCTCAGTGAAATAAGTCCCACAAAAAAAGAAACTTATGATATCACTTATCGAGGGAATGTAAAAATCGCTCCCCATGAACGGAATCCCCAAACAGAACAGAGTCACGCTTTTAGAAAACACACTTATGCCTGCTTCAGGGGAAAGGTGAGGTGGGGTGACGCATAAAACTCGAGTTTGAAATGAGCACACATACCCTTCCGAAAACCGAATATGGAATGGACACGACCTACTCCTTGCTCAATCAACTGGACTCACCAGACCCTGTTCATCGCACAAGTATCTATCCGACTAGTAAGCATCTTAAAAGCTAAGTCTTGATATCTCTGTGTAAGTGCATCAAGTGTGTGTAAAGCGGCCTAAAACCAGCAGGGAAAATCAGCTCAGACCCATTCTGAGGATACATTTCCAACATAAAGAAGAAACAAGCAGGGCAAAACAGAGAGAAATTCTTCCAAAATGCGTTCAGGGACTGGCATGCAACCAGGATTGACCACATCTACAGCCCCAGCGGCGGAAGACATAAGGCTGGACACTCTTGGGGCTGAGACGATTGGTGAGGTTGGGAAAGCAAATGCAGACCCTTGAAAGGAATCCTGCGTGCTCCCCATTCCATGGGTCCCAACTCTCCAGGTTCAACGCAATCTTCCGACAGCGAAAGCACTCATTGGAAACCCAGCGGATGCTACACCGTGGGATCGGGAAAGCTTTCTGAAACTCACTTCAGTTTTCATCTCCTGGTGCTCGTGTTCTCCATTCAGGCCCCCTTACTAACAATCTCCCCACTTGGAGACTCGGCGCCTTTCCATGCCTCTTTCGTACCGTCTGCAATTTGTCCGCAGGATGAACTGCAAGAGGGGGAACCAATGAGAGACTCGCTGGAGGTGTTTGCTCGGGCACATGTCACTCTCATTTCCCATCACGAAGAAGAATTCACCAGAGGTTCAGCCTGCCACCGCGGATCGACAATAGGGCGTGAAGCCATCCAGCCGTGTTGCGTCCCACTCACAAAAAAGCGACTTGGGAAATGGAGCTCAGGGGCACTGCACTTCCCAAACCTGCAGAGTTCTAAACGATAACTATCGCCCCAAAATATATTGAGGTCAGGCTACGAAGAGGCGTTGAACGCAAGGCAGAATTGCAGGAAACGGATGTCAACGGGTACATCGGAATGGCCCGATAGCACATGAAAAGCGCCAGAACGTGGACAATGATGCGGTTGGGCAAAAAGAGCGTATGCGTTTTTTCCTGAATATATTCAGGAAAAAACGCATACGCTCTTTTTGGCCAACCAAGCAACCTGGGAGAGCAAATCAGCACTACAAAGAAATCTCTCGCCCCCCCCCCCCCGGGGCAAAAGGGCCAGGCGAAAAAAGTCTAAAAACCAGAAAGGCAGGACAGCCCACGGAGTCAAGGGAGCCTTGTTAAGCTGATGGGCGGGATGTCAATGGCCAACAGCCAATCTTCACAAATGTATCCTCTTTCCCAAACCATGTAAAACACAGAAGCACAGAGCATAGGGCACTTCCACACATGGGCGTTGACCTTGGGAAAATGAAAAAAGCAACCAGACACAGGGACCCCAAAGTTGAGGGCTGCTGTCTTGACAAGAACCTCCACTCCGGTACACGTTTCATATCCCAGGAAAGAGCCAAGTGGACAACGACGAGTGGACAAGTGGACAAAGACAAGTGGACAAGTGGACAAGTGGTGCTACGTAGGTCCAATGGAGTGTCACTCAGCCATGAAATCCACGTCATGAGGCTGGTAGCAGCATCCTGAGTGGATTTAGGTACGATCATCCTCAGTGAAATAAGTCCCACAAAAAAAGAAACTTATGATATCACTTATCGAGGGAATGTAAAAATCGCTCCCCATGAACGGAATCCCCAAACAGAACAGAGTCACGCTTTTAGAAAACACACTTATGCCTGCTTCAGGGGAAAGGTGAGGTGGGGTGACGCATAAAACTCGAGTTTGAAATGAGCACACATACCCTTCCGAAAACCGAATATGGAATGGACACGACCTACTCCTTGCTCAATCAACTGGACTCACCAGACCCTGTTCATCGCACAAGTATCTATCCGACTAGTAAGCATCTTAAAAGCTAAGTCTTGATATCTCTGTGTAAGTGCATCAAGTGTGTGTAAAGCGGCCTAAAACCAGCAGGGAAAATCAGCTCAGACCCATTCTGAGGATACATTTCCAACATAAAGAAGAAACAAGCAGGGCAAAACAGAGAGAAATTCTTCCAAAATGCGTTCAGGGACTGGCATGCAACCAGGATTGACCACATCTACAGCCCCAGCGGCGGAAGACATAAGGCTGGACACTCTTGGGGCTGAGACGATTGGTGAGGTTGGGAAAGCAAATGCAGACCCTTGAAAGGAATCCTGCGTGCTCCCCATTCCATGGGTCCCAACTCTCCAGGTTCAACGCAATCTTCCGACAGCGAAAGCACTCATTGGAAACCCAGCGGATGCTACACCGTGGGATCGGGAAAGCTTTCTGAAACTCACTTCAGTTTTCATCTCCTGGTGCTCGTGTTCTCCATTCAGGCCCCCTTACTAACAATCTCCCCACTTGGAGACTCGGCGCCTTTCCATGCCTCTTTCGTACCGTCTGCAATTTGTCCGCAGGATGAACTGCAAGAGGGGGAACCAATGAGAGACTCGCTGGAGGTGTTTGGTCGGGCACATGTCACTCTCATTTCCCATCACGAAGAAGAATTCACCAGAGGTTCAGCCTGCCACCGCGGATCGACAAGAGGGCGTGAAGCCATCAAGCCGTGTTGCGTCCCACTCACAAAAAAGCGACTTGGGAAATGGAGCTCAGGGGCACTGCACTTCCCAAACCTGCAGAGTTCTAAACGATAACTATCGCCCCAAAATATATTGAGGTCAGGCTACGAAGAGGCGTTGAACGCAAGGCAGAATTGCAGGAAACGGATGTCAACGGGTACATCGGAATGGCCCGATAGCACATGAAAAGCGCCAGAACGTGGACAATGATGCGGTTGGCCAAAAAGAGCGTATGCGTTTTTTCCTGAATATATTCAGGAAAAAACGCATACGCTCTTTTTGGCCAACCAAGCAACCTGGGAGAGCAAATCAGCACTACAAAGAAATCTCTCGCCCCCCCCCCCGGGGCAAAAGGGCCAGGCGAAAAAAGTCTAAAAACCAGAAAGGCAGGACAGCCCACGGAGTCAAGGGAGCCTTGTTAAGCTGATGGGCGGGATGTCAATGGCCAACAGCCAATCTTCACAAATGTATCCTCTTTCCCAAACCATGTAAAACACAGAACCACAGAGCATAGGGCACTTCCACACATGGGCGTTGACCTTGGGAAAATGAAAAAATCAACCAGACACAGGGACCCCAAAGTTGAGGGCTGCTGTCTTTACAAGAACCTCCACTCCGGTACACGTTTCATATCCCAGGAAAGAGCCAAGTGGACAAAGACGAGTGGACAAGTGGACAAAGACAAGTGGACAAGTGGACAAGTGGTGCTACGTAGGTCCAATGGAGTGTCACTCAGCCATGAAATCCACGTCATGAGGCTGGTAGCAGCATCCTGAGTGGATTTAGGTACGATCATCCTCAGTGAAATAAGTCCCACAAAAAAAGAAACTTATGATATCACTTATCGAGGGAATGTAAAAATCGCTCCCCATGAACGGAATCCCCAAATAGAACAGAGTCACGCTTTTAGAAAACACACTTATGCCTGCTTCAGGGGAAAGGTGAGGTGGGGTGACGCATAAAACTCGAATTTGAAATGAGCACACATACCCTTCCGAAAACCGAATATGGAATGGACACGACCTACTCCTTGCTCAATCAACTGGACTCACCAGACCCTGTTCATCGCACAAGTATCTATCCGACTAGTAAGCATCTTAAAAGCTAAGTCTTGATATCTCTGTGTAAGTGCATCAAGTGTGTGTAAAGCGGCCTAAAACCAGCAGGGAAAATCAGCTCAGACCCATTCTGAGGATACATTTCCAACATAAAGAAGAAACAAGCAGGGCAAAACAGAGAGAAATTCTTCCAAAATGCGTTCAGGGACTGGCATGCAACCAGGATTGACCACATCTACAGCCCCAGCGGCAGAAGACATAAGGCTGGACACTCTTGGGGCTGAGACGATTGGTGAGGTTGGGAAAGCAAATGCAGACCCTTGAAAGGAATCCTGCGTGCTCCCCATTCCATGGGTCCCAACTCTCCAGGTTCAACGCAATCTTCCGACAGCGAAAGCACTCATTGGAAACCCAGCGGATGCTACACCGTGGGATCGGGAAAGCTTTCTGAAACTCACCTCAGTTTTCATCTCCTGGTGCTCGTGTTCTCCATTCAGGCCCCCTTACTAACAATCTCCCCACTTGGAGACTCGGCGCCTTTCCATGCCTCTTTCGTACCGTCTGCAATTTGTCCGCAGGATGAACTGCAAGAGGGGGAACCAATGAGAGACTCGTTGGAGGTGTTTGGTCGGGCACATGTCACTCTCATTTCCCATCACGAAGAAGAATTCACCAGAGGTTCAGCCTGCCACCGCGGATCGACAAGAGGGCGTGAAGCCATCAAGCCGTGTTGCGTCCCACTCACAAAAAAGCGACTTGGGAAATGGAGCTCAGGGGCACTGCACTTCCCAAACCTGCAGAGTTCTAAACGATAACTATCGCCCCAAAATATATTGAGGTCAGGCTACGAAGAGGCGTTGAACGCAAGGCAGAATTGCAGGAAACGGATGTCAACGGGTACATCGGAATGGCCCCGATAGCACATGAAAAGCGCCAGAACGTGGACAATGATGCGGTTGGCCAAAAAGGGCGTATGCGTTTTTTCCTGAATATATTCAGGAAAAAACGCATACGCCCTTTTTGGCCAACCAAGCAACCTGGGAGAGCAAATCAGCACTACAAAGAAATCTCTCGCCCCCCCCCCCCCGGGGCAAAAGGGCCAGGCGAAAAAAGTCTAAAAACCAGAAAGGCAGGACAGCCAACGGAGTCAAGGGAGCCTTGTTAAGCTGATGGGCGGGATGTCAATGGCCAACAGCCAATCTTCACAAGTGTATCCTCTTTCCCAAACCATGTAAAACACAGAACCACAGAGCATAGGGCACTTCCACACATGGGCGTTGACCTTGGGAAAATGAAAAAATCAACCAGACACAGGGACCCCAAAGTTGAGGGCTGCTGTCTTGACAAGAACCTCCACTCCGGTACACGTTTCATATCCCAGGAAAGAGCCAAGTGGACAAAGACGAGTGGACAAGTGGACAAAGACAAGTGGACAAGTGGACAAGTGGTGCTACGTAGGTCCAATGGAGTGTCACTCAGCCATGAAATCCACGTCATGAGGCTGGTAGCAGCATCCTGAGGGGATTTAGGTACGATCATCCTCAGTGAAATAAGTCCCACAAAAAAAGAAACTTATGATATCACTTATCGAGGGAATGTAAAAATCGCTCCCCATGAACGGAATCCCCAAACAGAACAGAGTCACGCTTTTAGAAAACACACTTATGCCTGCTTCAGGGGAAAGGTGAGGTGGGGTGACGCATAAAACTCGAGTTTGAAATGAGCACAGATACCCTTCCGAAAACCGAATATGGAATGGACACGACCTACTCCTTGCTCAATCAACTGGACTCACCAGACCCTGTTCATCGCACAAGTATCTATCCGACTAGTAAGCATCTTAAAAGCTAAGTCTTGATATCTCTGTGTAAGTGCATCAAGTGTGTGTAAAGCGGCCTAAAACCAGCAGGGAAAATCAGCTCAGACCCATTCTGAGGATACATTTCCAACATAAAGAAGAAACAAGCAGGGCAAAACAGAGAGAAATTCTTCCAAAATGCGTTCAGGGACTGGCATGCAACCAGGATTGACCACATCTACAGCCCCAGCGGCGGAAGACATAAGGCTGGACACTCTTGGGGCTGAGACGATTGGTGAGGTTGGGAAAGCAAATGCAGACCCTTGAAAGGAATCCTGCGTGCTCCCCATTCCATGGGTCCCAACTCTCCATGTTCAACGCAATCTTCCGACAGCGAAAGCACTCATTGGAAACCCAGCGGATGCTACACCGTGGGATCGGGAAAGCTTTCTGAAACTCACCTCAGTTTTCATCTCCTGGTGCTCGTGTTCTCCATTCAGGCCCCCTTACTAACAATCTCCCCACTTGGAGACTCGGCGCCTTTCCATGCCTCTTTTGTACCGTCTGCAATTTGTCCGCAGGATGAACTGCAAGAGGGGGAACCAATGAGAGACTCGCTGGAGGTGTTTGGTCGGGCACATGTCACTCTCATTTCCCATCACGAAGAAGAATTCACCAGAGGTTCAGCCTGCCACCGCGGATCGACAAGAGGGCGTGAAGCCATCCAGCCGTGTTGCGTCCCACTCACAAAAAAGCGACTTGGGAAATGGAGCTCAGGGGCACTGCACTTCCCAAACCTGCAGAGTTCTAAACGATAACTATCGCCCCAAAATATATTGAGGTCAGGCTACGAAGAGGCGTTGAACGCAAGGCAGAATTGCAGGAAACGGATGTCAACGGGTACATCGGAATGGCCCCGATAGCACATGAAAAGCGCCAGAACGTGGACAATGATGCGGTTGGCCAAAAAGGGCGTATGCGTTTTTTCCTGAATATATTCCGGAAAAAACGCATACGCCCTTTTTGGCCAACCAAGCAACCTGGGAGAGCAAATCAGCACTACAAAGAAATCTCTCGCCCCCCCCCCCCGGGGGAAAAGGGCCAGGCGGAAAAACTCTAAAAACCAGAAAGGCAGGACAGCCCACGGAGTCAAGGGAGCCTTGTTAAGCTGATGGGCGGGATGTCAATGGCCAACAGCCAATCTTCACAAGTGTATCCTCTTTCCCAAACCATGTAAAACACAGAACCACAGAGCATAGGGCACTTCCACACATGGGCGTTGACCTTGGGAAAATGAAAAAATCAACCAGACACAGGGACCCCAAAGTTGAGGGCTGCTGTCTTGACAAGAACCTCCACTCCGGTACACGTTTCATATCCCAGGAAAGAGCCAAGTGGACAAAGACGAGTGGACAAGTGGACAAAGACAAGTGGACAAGTGGACAAGTGGTGCTACGTAGGTCCAATGGAGTGTCACTCAGCCATGAAATCCACGTCATGAGGCTGGTAGCAGCATCCTGAGTGGATTTAGGTACGATCATCCTCAGTGAAATAAGTCCCACAAAAAAAGAAACTTATGATATCACTTATCGAGGGAATGTAAAAATCGCTCCCCATGAACGGAATCCCCAAACAGAACAGAGTCACGCTTTTAGAAAACACACTTATGCCTGCTTCAGGGGAAAGGTGAGGTGGGGTGACGCATAAAACTCGAGTTTGAAATGAGCACAGATACCCTTCCGAAAACCGAATATGGAATGGACACGACCTACTCCTTGCTCAATCAACTGGACTCACCAGACCCTGTTCATCGCACAAGTATCTATCCGACTAGTAAGCATCTTAAAAGCTAAGTCTTGATATCTCTGTGTAAGTGCATCAAGTGTGTGTAAAGCGGCCTAAAACCAGCAGGGAAAATCAGCTCAGACCCATTCTGAGGATACATTTCCAACATAAAGAAGAAACAAGCAGGGCAAAACAGAGAGAAATTCTTCCAAAATGCGTTCAGGGACTGGCATGCAACCAGGATTGACCACATCTACAGCCCCAGCGGCGGAAGACATAAGGCTGGACACTCTTGGGGCTGAGACGATTGGTGAGGTTGGGAAAGCAAATGCAGACCCTTGAAAGGAATCCTGCGTGCTCCCCATTCCATGGGTCCCAACTCTCCAGGTTCAACGCAATCTTCCGACAGCGAAAGCACTCATTGGAAACCCAGCGGATGCTACACCGTGGGATCGGGAAAGCTTTCTGAAACTCACCTCAGTTTTCATCTCCTGGTGCTCGTGTTCTCCATTCAGGCCCCCTTACTAACAATCTCCCCACTTGGAGACTCGGCGCCTTTCCATGCCTCTTTTGTACCGTCTGCAATTTGTCCGCAGGATGAACTGCAAGAGGGGGAACCAATGAGAGACTCGCTGGAGGTGTTTGGTCGGGCACATGTCACTCTCATTTCCCATCACGAAGAAGAATTCACCAGAGGTTCAGCCTGCCACCGCGGATCGACAATAGGGCGTGAAGCCATCCAGCCGTGTTGCGTCCCACTCACAAAAAAGCGACTTGGGAAATGGAGCTCAGGGGCACTGCACTTCCCAAACCTGCAGAGTTCTAAACGATAACTATCGCCCCAAAATATATTGAGGTCAGGCTACGAAGAGGCGTTGAACGCAAGGCAGAATTGCAGGAAACGGATGTCAACGGGTACATCGGAATGGCCCCGATAGCACATGAAAAGCGCCAGAACGTGGACAATGATGCGGTTGGCCAAAAAGGGCGTATGCGTTTTTTCCTGAATATATTCCGGAAAAAACGCATACGCCCTTTTTGGCCAACCAAGCAACCTGGGAGAGCAAATCAGCACTACAAAGAAATCTCTCGCCCCCCCCCCCGGGGGCAAAAGGGACAGGCGAAAAAAGTCTAAAAACCAGAAAGGCAGGACAGCCCACGGAGTCAAGGGAGCCTTGTTAAGCTGATGGGCGGGATGTCAATGGCCAACAGCCAATCTTCACAAATGTATCCTCTTTCCCAAACCATGTAAAACACAGAACCACAGAGCATAGGGCACTTCCACACATGGGCGTTGACCTTGGGAAAATGAAAAAATCAACCAGACACAGGGACCCCAAAGTTGAGGGCTGCTGTCTTGACAAGAACCTCCACTCCGGTACACGTTTCATATCCCAGGAAAGAGCCAAGTGGACAAAGACGAGTGGACAAGTGGACAAAGACAAGTGGACAAGTGGACAAGTGGTGCTACGTAGGTCCAATGGAGTGTCACTCAGCCATGAAATCCACGTCATGAGGCTGGTAGCAGCATCCTGAGTGGATTTAGGTACGATCATCCTCAGTGAAATAAGTCCCACAAAAAAAGAAACTTATGATATCACTTCTCGAGGGAATGTAAAAATCGCTCCCCATGAACGGAATCCCCAAACAGAACAGAGTCACGCTTTTAGAAAACACACTTATGCCTGCTTCAGGGGAAAGGTGAGGTGGGGTGACGCATAAAACTCGAGTTTGAAATGAGCACACATACCCTTCCGAAAACCGAATATGGAATGGACACGACCTACTCCTTGCTCAATCAACTGGACTCACCAGACCCTGTTCATCGCACAAGTATCTATCCGACTAGTAAGCATCTTAAAAGCTAAGTCTTGATATCTCTGTGTAAGTGCATCAAGTGTGTGTAAAGCGGCCTAAAACCAGCAGGGAAAATCAGCTCAGACCCATTCTGAGGATACATTTCCAACATAAAGAAGAAACAAGCAGGGCAAAACAGAGAGAAATTCTTCCAAAATGCGTTCAGGGACTGGCATGCAACCAGGATTGACCACATCTACAGCCCCAGCGGCAGAAGACATAAGGCTGGACACTCTTGGGACTGAGACGATTGGTGAGGTTGGGAAAGCAAATGCAGACCCTTGAAAGGAATCCTGCGTGCTCCCCATTCCATGGGTCCCAACTCTCCAGGTTCAACGCAATCTTCCGACAGCGAAAGCACTCATTGGAAACCCAGCGGATGCTACACCGTGGGATCGGGAAAGCTTTCTGAAACTCACCTCAGTTTTCATCTCCTGGTGCTCGTGTTCTCCATTCAGGCCCCCTTACTAACAATCTCCCCACTTGGAGACTCGGCGCCTTTCCATGCCTCTTTCGTACCGTCTGCAATTTGTCCGCAGGATGAACTGCAAGAGGGGGAACCAATGAGAGACTCGCTGGAGGTGTTTGGTCGGGCACATGTCACTCTCATTTCCCATCACGAAGAATAATTCACCAGAGGTTCAGCCTGCCACCGCGGATCGACAATAGGGCGTGAAGCCATCCAGCCGTGTTGCGTCCCACTCACAAAAAAGCGACTTGGGAAATGGAGCTCAGGGGCACTGCACTTCCCAAACCTGCAGAGTTCTAAACGATAACTATCGCCCCAAAATATATTGAGGTCAGGCTACGAAGAGGCGTTGAACGCAAGGCAGAATTGCAGGAAACGGATGTCAACGGGTACATCGGAATGGCCCCGATAGCACACGAAAAGCGCCAGAACGTGGACAATGATGCGGTTGGCCAAAAAGGGCGTATGCGTTTTTTCCTGAATATATTCAGGAAAAAACGCATACGCCCTTTTTGGCCAACCAAGCAACCTGGGAGAGCAAATCAGCACTACAAAGAAATCTCTCGCCCCCCCCCCCGGGGCAAAAGGGCCAGGCGAAAAAAGTCTAAAAACCAGAAAGGCAGGACAGCCCACGGAGTCAAGGGAGCCTTGTTAAGCTGATGGGCGGGATGTCAATGGCCAACAGCCAATCTTCACAAATGTATCCTCTTTCCCAAACCATGTAAAACACAGAACCACAGAGCATAGGGCACTTCCACACATGGGCGTTGACCTTGGGAAAATGAAAAAATCAACCAGACACAGGGACCCCAAAGTTGAGGGCTGCTGTCTTGACAAGAACCTCCACTCCGGTACACGTTTCATATCCCAGGAAAGAGCCACGTGGACAAAGACGAGTGGACAAGTGGACAAAGACAAGTGGACAAGTGGACAAGTGGTGCTACGTAGGTCCAATGGAGTGTCACTCAGCCATGAAATCCACGTCATGAGGCTGGTAGCAGCATCCTGAGTGGATTTAGGTACGATCATCCTCAGTGAAATAAGTCCCACAAAAAAAGAAACTTATGATATCACTTCTCGAGGGAATGTAAAAATCGCTCCCCATGAACGGAATCCCCAAACAGAACAGAGTCACGCTTTTAGAAAACACACTTATGCCTGCTTCAGGGGAAAGGTGAGGTGGGGTGACGCATAAAACTCGAGTTTGAAATGAGCACACATACCCTTCCGAAAACCGAATATGGAATGGACACGACCTACTCCTTGCTCAATCAACTGGACTCACCAGACCCTGTTCATCGCACAAGTATCTATCCGACTAGTAAGCATCTTAAAAGCTAAGTCTTGATATCTCTGTGTAAGTGCATCAAGTGTGTGTAAAGCGGCCTAAAACCAGCAGGGAAAATCAGCTCAGACCCATTCTGAGGATACATTTCCAACATAAAGAAGAAACAAGCAGGGCAAAACAGAGAGAAATTCTTCCAAAATGCGTTCAGGGACTGGCATGCAACCAGGATTGACCACATCTACAGCCCCAGCGGCAGAAGACATAAGGCTGGACACTCTTGGGACTGAGACGATTGGTGAGGTTGGGAAAGCAAATGCAGACCCTTGAAAGGAATCCTGCGTGCTCCCCATTCCATGGGTCCCAACTCTCCAGGTTCAACGCAATCTTCCGACAGCGAAAGCACTCATTGGAAACCCAGCGGATGCTACACCGTGGGATCGGGAAAGCTTTCTGAAACTCACCTCAGTTTTCATCTCCTGGTGCTCGTGTTCTCCATTCAGGCCCCCTTACTAACAATCTCCCCACTTGGAGACTCGGCGCCTTTCCATGCCTCTTTCGTACCGTCTGCAATTTGTCCGCAGGATGAACTGCAAGAGGGGGAACCAATGAGAGACTCGCTGGAGGCGTTTGGTCGGGCACATGTCACTCTCATTTCCCATCACGAAGAAGAATTCACCAGAGGTTCAGCCTGCCACCGCGGATCGACAATAGGGCGTGAAGCCATCCAGCCGTGTTGCGTCCCACTCACAAAAAAGCGACTTGGGAAATGGAGCTCAGGGGCACTGCACTTCCCAAACCTGCAGAGTTCTAAACGATAACTATCGCCCCAAAATATATTGAGGTCAGGCTACGAAGAGGCGCTGAACCCAAGGCAGAACTGCAGGAAACGGATGTCAACGGGTACATCGGAATGGCCCCGATAGCACACGAAAAGCGCCAGAACGTGGACAATGATGCGGTTGGCCAAAAAGGGCGTATGCGTTTTTTCCTGAATATATTCAGGAAAAAACGCATACGCCCTTTTTGGCCAACCAAGCAACCTGGGAGAGCAAATCAGCACTACAAAGAAATCTCTCGCCCCCCCCCCCCCCGGGGCAAAAGGGCCAGGCGAAAATAGTCTAAAAACCAGAAAGGCAGGACAGCCCACGGAGTCAAGGGAGCCTTGTTAAGCTGATGGGCGGGATGTCAATGGCCAACAGCCAATCTTCACAAATGTATCCTCTTTGCCAAACCATGTAAAACACAGAACCACAGAGCATAGGGCATTTTCACACATGGGCGTTGACCTTGGGAAAATGAAAAAATCAACCAGACACAGGGACCCCAAAGTTGAGGGCTGCTGTCTTGACAAGAACCTCCACTCCGGTACACGTTTCATATCCCAGGAAAGAGCCACGTGGACAAAGACGAGTGGACAAGTGGACAAAGACAAGTGGACAAGTGGACAAGTGGTGCTACGTAGGTCCAATGGAGTGTCACTCAGCCATGAAATCCACGTCATGAGGCTGGTAGCAGCATCCTGAGTGGATTTAGGTACGATCATCCTCAGTGAAATAAGTCCCACAAAAAAAGAAACTTATGATATCACTTATCGAGGGAATGTAAAAATCGCTCCCCATGAACGGAATCCCCAAACAGAACAGAGTCACGCTTTTAGAAAACACACTTATGCCTGCTTCAGGGGAAAGGTGAGGTGGGGTGACGCATAAAACTCGAGTTTGAAATGAGCACAGATACCCTTCCGAAAACCGAATATGGAATGGACACGACCTACTCCTTGCTCAATCAACTGGACTCACCAGACCCTGTTCATCGCACAAGTATCTATCCGACTAGTAAGCATCTTAAAAGCTAAGTCTTGATATCTCTGTGTAAGTGCATCAAGTGTGTGTAAAGCGGCCTAAAACCAGCAGGGAAAGTCAGCTCAGACCCATTCTGAGGATATATTTCCAACACAAAGAAGAAACAAGCAGGCCAAACCAGAGAGAAATTCTTCCAAAATGCGTTCAGGGACTGGCATGCAACCAGGATTGACCACATCTACAGCCCCAGCGGCAGAAGACATAAGGCTGGACACTCTTGGGGCTGAGACGATGGGTGAGGTTGGGAAAGCAAATGCAGACCCTTGAAAGGAATCCTGCGTGCTCCCCATTCCATGGGTCCCAACTCTCCAGGTTCAACGCAATCTTCCGACAGCGAAAGCACTCATTGGAAACCCAGCGGATGCTACACCGTGGGATCGGGAAAGCTTTCTGAAACTCACCTCAGTTTTCATCTCCTGGTGCTCGTGTTCTCCATTGAGGCCCCCTTACTAACAATCTCCCCACTTGGAGACTCGGCGCCTTTCCATGCCTCTTTCGTACCGTCTGCAATTTGTCCGCAGGATGAACTGCAAGAGGGGGAACCAATGAGAGACTCGCTGGAGGTGTTTGGTCGGGCACATGTCACTCTCATTTCCCATCACGAAGAAGAATTCACCAGAGGTTCAGCCTGCCACCGCGGATCGACAAGAGGGCGTGAAGCCATCCAGCCGTGTTGCGTCCCATTCACAAAAAAGCGACTTGGGAAATGGAGCTCAGGGGCACTGCACTTCCCAAACCTGCAGAGTTCTAAACGATAACTATCGCCCCAAAATATATTGAGGTCAGGCAACGAAGAGGCGTTGAACGCAAGGCAGAATTGCAGGAAACGGATATCAATGGGTACATCGGAATGGCCCCGATAGCACATGAAAAGCGCCAGAACGTGGACAATGATGCGGTTGGCCAAAAAGGGCGTATGCGTTTTTTCCTGAATATATTCAGGAAAAAACGCATACGCCCTTTTTGGCCAACCAAGCAACCTGGGAGAGCAAATCAGCACTACAAAGAAATCTCTCGCCCCGCCCCCGGGGCAAAAGGGCCAGGCGAAAAAAGTCTAAAAACCAGAAAGGCAGGACAGCCCACGGAGTCAAGGGAGCCTTGTTAAGCTGATGGGCGGGATGTCAATGGCCAACAGCCAATCTTCACAAATGTATCCTCTTTCCCAAACCATGTAAAACACAGAACCACAGAGCATAGGGCACTTCCACACATGGGCGTTGACCTTGGGAAAATGAAAAAATCAACCAGACACAGGGACCCCAAAGTTGAGGGCTGCTGTCTTGACAAGAACCTCCACTCCGGTACACGTTTCATATCCCAGGAAAGAGCCAAGTGGACAAAGACGAGTGGACAAGTGGACAAAGACAAGTGGACAAGTGGACAAGTGGTGCTACGTAGGTCCAATGGAGTGTCACTCAGCCATGAAATCCACGTCATGAGGCTGGTAGCAGCATCCTGAGTGGATTTAGGTACGATCATCCTCAGTGAAATAAGTCCCACAAAAAAAGAAACTTATGATATCACTTATCGAGGGAATGTAAAAATCGCTCCCCATGAACGGAATTCCCAAACAGAACAGAGTCACGCTTTTAGAAAACACACTTATGCCTGCTTCAGGGGAAAGGTGAGGTGGGGTGACGCATAAAACTCGAGTTTGAAATGAGCACAGATACCCTTCCGAAAACCGAATATGGAATGGACACGACCTACTCCTTGCTCAATCAACTGGACTCACCAGACCCTGTTCATCGCACAAGTATCTATCCGACTAGTAAGCATCTTAAAAGCTAAGTCTTGATATCTCTGTGTAAGTGCATCAAGTGTGTGTAAAGCGGCCTAAAACCAGCAGGGAAAATCAGCTCAGACCCATTCTGAGGATACATTTCCAACATAAAGAAGAAACAAGCAGGGCAAAACAGAGAGAAATTCTTCCAAAATGCGTTCAGGGACTGGCATGCAACCAGGATTGACCACATCTACAGCCCCAGCGGCGGAAGACATAAGGCTGGACACTCTTGGGGCTGAGACGATTGGTGAGGTTGGGAAAGCAAATGCAGACCCTTGAAAGGAATCCTGCGTGCTCCCCATTCCATGGGTCCCAACTCTCCAGGTTCAACGCAATCTTCCGACAGCGAAAGCACTCATTGGAAACGGAGCGGATGCTACACCGTGGGATCGGGAAAGCTTTCTGAAACTCACCTCAGTTTTCATCTCCTGGTGCCCGTGTTCTCCATTCAGGCCCCCTTACTAACAATCTCCCCACTTGGAGACTTGGCGCCTTTCCATGCCTCTTTCGTACCGTCTGCAATTTCTCCGCAGGATGAACTGCAAGAGGGGGAACCAATGAGAGACTCGCTGGAGGTGTTTGGTCGGGCACATGTCACTCTCATTTCCCATCACGAAGAAGAATTCACCAGAGGTTCAGCCTGCCACCGCGGATCGACAATAGGGCGTGAAGCCATCCAGCCGTGCTGCGTCCCACTCACAAAAAAGCGACTTGGGAAATGGAGCTCAGGGGCACTGCACTTCCCAAACCTGCAGAGTTCTAAACGATAACTATCGCCCCAAAATATATTGAGGTCAGGCTACGAAGAGGCGTTGAACGCAAGGCAGAATTGCAGGAAACGGATGTCAACGGGTACATCGGAATGGCCCCGATAGCACATGAAAAGCGCCAGAACGTGGACAATGATGCGGTTGGCCAAAAAGGGCGTATGCGTTTTTTCCTGAATATATTCAGGAAAAAACGCATACGCCCTTTTTGGCCAACCAAGCAACCTGGGAGAGCAAATCAGCACTACAAAGAAATCTCTCGCCCCCCCCCCCCGGGGCAAAAGGGCCAGGCGAAAAAAGTCTAAAAACCAGAAAGGCAGGACAGCCCACGGAGTCAAGGGAGCCTTGTTAAGCTGATGGGCGGGATGTCAATGGCCAACAGCCAATCTTCACAAATGTATCCTCTTTCCCAAACCATGTAAAACACAGAACCACAGAGCATAGGGCACTTCCACACATGGGCGTTGACCTTGGGAAAATGAAAAAATCAACCAGACACAGGGACCCCAAAGTTGAGGGCTGCTGTCTTGACAAGAACCTCCACTCCGGTACACGTTTCATATCCCAGGAAAGAGCCAAGTGGACAAAGACGAGTGGACAAGTGGACAAAGACAAGTGGACAAGTGGACAAGTGGTGCTACGTAGGTCCAATGGAGTGTCACTCAGCCATGAAATCCACGTCATGAGGCTGGTAGCAGCATCCTGAGTGGATTTAGGTACGATCATCCTCAGTGAAATAAGTCCCACAAAAAAAGAAACTTATGATATCACTTATCGAGGGAATGTAAAAATCGCTCCCCATGAACGGAATCCCCAAACAGAACAGAGTCACGCTTTTATTAAACACACTTATGCCTGCTTCAGGGGAAAGGTGAGGTGGGGTGACGCATAAAACTCGAGTTTGAAATGAGCACACATACCCTTCCGAAAACCGAATATGGAATGGACACGACCTACTCCTTGCTCAATCAACTGGACTCACCAGACCCTGTTCATCGCACAAGTATCTATCCGACTAGTAAGCATCTTAAAAGCTAAGTCTTGATATCTCTGTGTAAGTGCATCAAGTGTGTGTAAAGCGGCCTAAAACCAGCAGGGAAAATCAGCTCAGACCCATTCTGAGGATACATTTCCAACATAAAGAAGAAACAAGCAGGGCAAAACAGAGAGAAATTCTTCCAAAATGCGTTCAGGGACTGGCATGCAACCAGGATTGACCACATCTACAGCCCCAGCGGAGGAAGACATAAGGCTGGACACTCTTGGGGCTGAGACGATGGGTGAGGTTGGGAAAGCAAATGCAGACCCTTGAAAGGAATCCTGCATGCTCCCCATTCCATGGGTCCCAACTCTCCAGGTTCAACGCAATCTTCCGACAGTGAAAGCACTCATTGGAAACCCAGCGGATGCTACACCGTGGGATCGGGAAAGCTTTCTGAAACTCACCTCAGTTTTCATCTCCTGGTGCTCGTGTTCTCCATTCAGGCCCCCTTACTAACAATCTCCCCACTTGGAGACTCGGCGCCTTTCCATGCCTCTTTCGTACCGTCTGCAATTTGTCCGCAGGATGAACTGCAAGAGGGGGAACCAATGAGAGACTCGCTGGAGGTGTTTGGTCGGGCACATGTCACTCTCATTTCCCATCACGAAGAAGAATTCACCAGAGGTTCAGCCTGCCACCGCGGATCGACAATAGGGCGTGAAGCCATCCAGCCGTGTTGCGTCCCACTCACAAAAAAGCGACTTGGGAAATGGAGCTCAGGGGCACTGCACTTCCCAAACCTGCAGAGTTCTAAACGATAACTATCGCCCCAAAATATATTGAGGTCAGGCTACGAAGAGGCGTTGAACGCAAGGCAGAATTGCAGGAAACGGATGTCAACGGGTACATCGGAATGGCCCCGATAGCACATGAAAAGCGCCAGAACGTGGACAATGATGCGGTTGGCCAAAAAGGGCGTATGCGTTTTTTCCTGAATATATTCAGGAAAAAACGCATACGCCCTTTTTGGCCAACCAAGCAACCTGGGAGAGCAAATCAGCACTACAAAGAAATCTCTCGGCCCCCCCCCGGGGCAAAAGGGCCAGGCGAAAAAAGTCTAAAAACCAGAAAGGCAGGACAGCCCACGGAGTCAAGGGAGCCTTGTTAAGCTGATGGGCGGGATGTCAATGGCCAACAGCCAATCTTCACAAATGTATCCTCTTTCCCAAACCATATAAAACACAGAACCACAGAGCATAGGGCACTTCCACACATGGGCGTTGACCTTGGGAAAATGAAAAAATCAACCAGACACAGGGACCCCAAAGTTGAGGGCTGCTGTCTTGACAAGAACCTCCACTCCGGTACACGTTTCATATCCCAGGAAAGAGCCACGTGGACAAAGACGAGTGGACAAGTGGACAAAGACAAGTGGACAAGTGGACAAGTGGTGCTACGTAGGTCCAATGGAGTGTCACTCAGCCATGAAATCCACGTCATGAGGCTGGTAGCAGCATCCTGAGTGGATTTAGGTACGATCATCCTCAGTGAAATAAGTCCCACAAAAAAAGAAACTTATGATATCACTTCTCGAGGGAATGTAAAAATCGCTCCCCATGAACGGAATCCCCAAACAGAACAGAGTCACGCTTTTAGAAAACACACTTATGCCTGCTTCAGGGGAAAGGTGAGGTGGGGTGACGCATAAAACTCGAGTTTGAAATGAGCACAGATACCCTTCCGAAAACCGAATATGGAATGGACACGACCTACTCCTTGCTCAATCAACTGGACTCACCAGACCCTGTTCATCGCACAAGTATCTATCCGACTAGTAAGCATCTTAAAAGCTAAGTCTTGATATCTCTGTGTAAGTGCATCAAGTGTGTGTAAAGCGGCCTAAAACCAGCAGGGAAAGTCAGCTCAGACCCATTCTGAGGATACATTTCCAACACAAAGAAGAAACAAGCAGGGCAAAACAGAGAGAAATTCTTCCAAAATGCGTTCAGGGACTGGCATGCAACCAGGATTGACCACATCTACAGCCCCAGCGGCAGAAGACATAAGGCTGGACACTCTTGGGGCTGAGACGATGGGTGAGGTTGGGAAAGCAAATGCAGACCCTTGAAAGGAATCCTGCGTGCTCCCCATTCCATGGCTCCCAACTCTCCAGGTTCAACGCAATCTTCCGACAGCGAAAGCACTCATTGGAAACCCAGCGGATGCTACACCGTGGGATCGGGAAAGCTTTCTGAAACTCACCTCAGTTTTCATCTCCTGGTGCTCGTGTTCTCCATTCAGGCCCCCTTACTAACAATCTCCCCACTTGGAGACTCGGCGCCTTTCCATGCCTCTTTCGTACCGTCTGCAATTTGTCCGCAGGATGAACTGCAAGAGGGGGAACCAATGAGAGACTCGCTGGAGGTGTTTGGTCGGGCACATGTCACTCTCATTTCCCATCACGAAGAAGAATTCACCAGAGGTTCAGCCTGCCACCCCGGATCGACAATAGGGCGTGAAGCCATCCAGCCGTGTTGCGTCCCACTCACAAAAAAGCGACTTGGGAAATGGAGCTCAGGGGCACTGCACTTCCCAAACCTGCAGAGTTCTAAACGATAACTATCGCCCCAAAATATATTGAGGTCAGGCTACGAAGAGGCGTTGAACGCAAGGCAGAATTGCAGGAAACGGATGTCAACGGGTACATCGGAATGGCCCCGATAGCACATGAAAAGCGCCAGAACGTGGACAATGATGCGGTTGGCCAAAAAGGGCGTATGCGTTTTTTCCTGAATATATTCAGGAAAAAACGCATACGCCCTTTTTGGCCAACCAAGCAACCTGGGAGAGCAAATCAGCACTACAAAGAAATCTCTCGCCCCCCCCCCCCGGGGCAAAAGGGCCAGGCGAAAAAAGTCTAAAAACCAGAAAGGCAGGACAGCCCACGGAGTCAAGGGAGCCTTGTTAAGCTGATGGGCGGGATGTCAATGGCCAACAGCCAATCTTCACAAATGTATCCTCTTTCCCAAACCATGTAAAACACAGAACCACAGAGCATAGGGCACTTCCACACATGGGCGTTGACCTTGGGAAAATGAAAAAATCAACCAGACACAGGGACCCCAAAGTTGAGGGCTGCTGTCTTGACAAGAACCTCCACTCCGGTACACGTTTCATATCCCAGGAAAGAGCCAAGTGGACAAAGACGAGTGGACAAGTGGACAAAGACAAGTGGACAAGTGGACAAGTGGTGCTACGTAGGTCCAATGGAGTGTCACTCAGCCATGAAATCCACGTCATGAGGCTGGTAGCAGCATCCTGAGTGGATTTAGGTACGATCATCCTCAGTGAAATAAGTCCCACAAAAAAAGAAACTTATGATATCACTTATCGAGGGAATGTAAAAATCGCTCCCCATGAACGGAATCCCCAAACAGAACAGAGTCACGCTTTTAGAAAACACACTTATGCCTGCTTCAGGGGAAAGGTGAGGTGGGGTGACGCATAAAACTCGAGTTTGAAATGAGCACACATACCCTTCCGAAAACCGAATATGGAATGGACACGACCTACTCCTTGCTCAATCAACTGGACTCACCAGACCCTGTTCATCGCACACGTATCTATCCGACTAGTAAGCATCTTAAAAGCTAAGTCTTGATATCTCTGTGTAAGTGCATCAAGTGTGTGTAAAGCGGCCTAAAACCAGCAGGGAAAATCAGCTCAGACCCATTCTGAGGATACATTTCCAACACAAAGAAGAAACAAGCAGGGCAAAACAGAGAGAAATTCTTCCAAAATGCGTTCAGGGACTGGCATGCAACCAGGATTGACCACATCTACAACCCCAGCGGCAGAAGACATAAGGCTGGACACTCTTGGGGCTGAGACGATTGGTGAGGTTGGGAAAGCAAATGCAGACCCTTGAAAGGAATCCTGCGTGCTCCCCATTCCATGGGTCCCAACTCTCCAGGTTCAACGCAATCTTCCGACAGCGAAAGCACTCATTGGAAACCCAGCGGATGCTACACCGTGGGATCGGGAAAGCTTTCTGAAACTCACCTCAGTTTTCATCTCCTGGTGCTCGTGTTCTCCATTCAGGCCCCCTTACTAACAATCTCCCCACTTGGAGACTCGGCGCCTTTCCATGCCTCTTTCGTACCGTCTGCAATTTGTCCGCAGGATGACCTGCAAGAGGGGGAACCAATGAGAGACTCGCTGGAGGTGTTTGGTCGGGCACATGTCACTCTCATTTCCCATCACGAAGAAGAATTCACCAGAGGTTCAGCCTGCCACCGCGGATCGACAATAGGGCGTGAAGCCATCCAGCCGTGTTGCGTCCCACTCACAAAAAAGCGACTTGGGAAATGGAGCTCAGGGGCACTGCACTTCCCAAACCTGCAGAGTTCTAAACGATAACTATCGCCCCAAAATATATTGAGGTCAGGCTACGAACAGGCGCTGAACGCAAGTCAGAACTGCAGGAAACGGATGTCAACGGGTACATCGGAATGGCCCCGATAGCACATGAAAAGCGCCAGAACGTGGACAATGATGCGGTTGGCCAAAAAGGGCGTATGCGTTTTTTCCTGAATATATTCAGGAAAAAACGCATACGCCCTTTTTGGCCAACCAAGCAACCTGGGAGAGCAAATCAGCACTACAAAGAAATCTCTCGCCCCCCCCCCCGGGGCAAAAGGGCCAGGCGAAAAAAGTCTAAAAACCAGAAAGGCAGGACAGCCCACGGAGTCAAGGGAGCCTTGTTAAGCTGATGGGCGGGATGTCAATGGCCAACAGCCAATCTTCACAAATGTATCCTCTTTCCCAAACCATGTAAAACACAGAACCACAGAGCATAGGGCACTTCCACACATGGGCGTTGACCTTGGGAAAATGAAAAAATCAACCAGACACAGGGACCCCAAAGTTGAGGGCTGCTGTCTTGACAAGAACCTCCACTCCGGTACACGTTTCATATCCCAGGAAAGAGCCAAGTGGACAAAGACGAGTGGACAAGTGGACAAAGACAAGTGGACAAGTGGACAAGTGGTGCTACGTAGGTCCAATGGAGTGTCACTCAGCCATGAAATCCACGTCATGAGGCTGGTAGCAGCATCCTGAGTGGATTTAGGTACGATCATCCTCAGTGAAATAAGTCCCACAAAAAAAGAAACTTATGATATCACTTATCGAGGGAATGTAAAAATCGCTCCCCATGAACGGAATCCCCAAACAGAACAGAGTCACGCTTTTAGAAAACACACTTATGCCTGCTTCAGGGGAAAGGTGAGGTGGGGTGACGCATAAAACTCGAGTTTGAAATGAGCACAGATACCCTTCCGAAAACCGAATATGGAATGGACACGACCTACTCCTTGCTCAATCAACTGGACTCACCAGACCCTGTTCATCGCACAAGTATCTATCTGACTAGTAAGCATCTTAAAAGCTAAGTCTTGATATCTCTGTGTAAGTGCATCAAGTGTGTGTAAAGCGGCCTAAAACCAGCAGGGAAAGTCAGCTCAGACCCATTCTGAGGATACATTTCCAACACAAAGAAGAAACAAGCAGGCCAAACCAGAGAGAAATTCTTCCAAAATGCGTTCAGGGACTGGCATGCAACCAGGATTGACCACATCTACAGCCCCAGCGGCAGAAGACATAAGGCTGGACACTCTTGGGGCTGAGACGATGGGTGAGGTTGGGAAAGCAAATGCAGACCCTTGAAAGGAATCCTGCGTGCTCCCCATTCCATGGGTCCCAACTCTCCAGGTTCAACGCAATCTTCCGACAGCGAAAGCACTCATTGGAAACCCAGCGGATGCTACACCGTGGGATCGGGAAAGCTTTCTGAAACTCACCTCAGTTTTCATCTCCTGGTGCTCGTGTTCTCCATTCAGGCCCCCTTACTAACAATCTCCCCACTTGGAGACTCGGCGCCTTTCCATGCCTCTTTCGTGCCGTCTGCAATTTGTCCGCAGGATGAACTGCAAGAGGGGGAACCAATGAGAGACTCGCTGGAGGTGTTTGGTCGGGCACATGTCACTCTCATTTCCCATCACGAAGAAGAATTCACCAGAGGTTCAGCCTGCCACCGCGGATCGACAATAGGGCGTGAAGCCATCCAGCCGTGCTGCGTCCCACTCACAAAAAAGCGACTTGGGAAATGGAGCTCAGGGGCACTGCACTTCCCAAACCTGCAGAGTTCTAAACGATAACTATCGCCCCAAAATATATTGAGGTCAGGCTACGAAGAGGCGTTGAACGCAAGGCAGAATTGCAGGAAACGGATGTCAACGGGTACATCGGAATGGCCCCGATAGCACATGAAAAGCGCCAGAACGTGGACAATGATGCGGTTGGCCAAAAAGGGCGTATGCGTTTTTTCCTGAATATATTCAGGAAAAAACGCATACGCCCTTTTTGGCCAACCAAGCAACCTGGGAGAGCAAATCAGCACTACAAAGAAATCTCTCGCCCCCCCGCCCCGGGGCAAAAGGGCCAGGCGAAAAAAGTCTAAAAACCAGAAAGGCAGGACAGCCCACGGAGTCAAGGGAGCCTTGTCAAGCTGATGGGCGGGATGTCAATGGCCAACTGCCAATCTTCACAAATGTATCCTCTTTCCCAAACCATGTAGAACACAGAACCACAGAGCATAGGGCACTTCCACACATGGGCGTTGACCTTGGGAAAATGAAAAAATCAACCAGACACAGGGACCCCAAAGTTGAGGGCTGCTGTCTTGACAAGAACCTCCACTCCGGTACACGTTTCATATCCCAGGAAAGAGCCAAGTGGACAAAGACGAGTGGACAAGTGGACAAAGACAAGTGGACAAGTGGACAAGTGGTGCTACGTAGGTCCAATGGAGTGTCACTCAGCCATGAAATCCACGTCATGAGGCTGGTAGCAGCATCCTGAGTGGATTTAGGTACGATCATCCTCAGTGAAATAAGTCCCACAAAAAAAGAAACTTATGATATCACTTATCGAGGGAATGTAAAAATCGCTCCCCATGAACGGAATCCCCAAACAGAACAGAGTCACGCTTTTAGAAAACACACTTATGCCTGCTTCAGGGGAAAGGTGAGGTGGGGTGACGCATAAAACTCGAGTTTGAAATGAGCACACATACCCTTCCGAAAACCGAATATGGAATGGACACGACCTACTCCTTGCTCAATCAACTGGACTCACCAGACCCTGTTCATCGCACAAGTATCTATCCGACTAGTAAGCATCTTAAAAGCTAAGTCTTGATATCTCTGTGTAAGTGCATCAAGTGTGTGTAAAGCGGCCTAAAACCAGCAGGGAAAATCAGCTCAGACCCATTCTGAGGATACATTTCCAACATAAAGAAGAAACAAGCAGGGCAAAACAGAGAGAAATTCTTCCAAAATGCGTTCAGGGACTGGCATGCAACCAGGATTGACCACATCTACAGCCCCAGCGGCAGAAGACATAAGGCTGGACACTCTTGGGACTGAGACGATTGGTGAGGTTGGGAAAGCAAATGCAGACCCTTGAAAGGAATCCTGCGTGCTCCCCATTCCATGGGTCCCAACTCTCCAGGTTCAACGCAATCTTCCGACAGCGAAAGCACTCATTGGAAACCCAGCGGATGCTACACCGTGGGATCGGGAAAGCTTTCTGAAACTCACCTCAGTTTTCATCTCCTGGTGCTCGTGTTCTCCATTCAGGCCCCCTTACTAACAATCTCCCCACTTGGAGACTCGGCGCCTTTCCATGCCTCTTTCGTACCGTCTGCAATTTGTCCGCAGGATGAACTGCAAGAGGGGGAACCAATGAGAGACTCGCTGGAGGCGTTTGGTCGGGCACATGTCACTCTCATTTCCCATCACGAAGAAGAATTCACCAGAGGTTCAGCCTGCCACCGCGGATCGACAATAGGGCGTGAAGCCATCCAGCCGTGTTGCGTCCCACTCACAAAAAAGCGACTTGGGAAATGGAGCTCAGGGGCACTGCACTTCCCAAACCTGCAGAGTTCTAAACGATAACTATCGCCCCAAAATATATTGAGGTCAGGCTACGAAGAGGCGCTGAACCCAAGGCAGAACTGCAGGAAACGGATGTCAACGGGTACATCGGAATGGCCCCGATAGCACACGAAAAGCGCCAGAACGTGGACAATGATGCGGTTGGCCAAAAAGGGCGTATGCGTTTTTTCCTGAATATATTCAGGAAAAAACGCATACGCCCTTTTTGGCCAACCAAGCAACCTGGGAGAGCAAATCAGCACTACAAAGAAATCTCTCGCCCCCCCCCCCCCGGGGCAAAAGGGCCAGGCGAAAATAGTCTAAAAACCAGAAAGGCAGGACAGCCCACGGAGTCAAGGGAGCCTTGTTAAGCTGATGGGCGGGATGTCAATGGCCAACAGCCAATCTTCACAAATGTATCCTCTTTGCCAAACCATGTAAAACACAGAACCACAGAGCATAGGGCATTTTCACACATGGGCGTTGACCTTGGGAAAATGAAAAAATCAACCAGACACAGGGACCCCAAAGTTGAGGGCTGCTGTCTTGACAAGAACCTCCACTCCGGTACACGTTTCATATCCCAGGAAAGAGCCACGTGGACAAAGACGAGTGGACAAGTGGACAAAGACAAGTGGACAAGTGGACAAGTGGTGCTACGTAGGTCCAATGGAGTGTCACTCAGCCATGAAATCCACGTCATGAGGCTGGTAGCAGCATCCTGAGTGGATTTAGGTACGATCATCCTCAGTGAAATAAGTCCCACAAAAAAAGAAACTTATGATATCACTTCTCGAGGGAATGTAAAAATCGCTCCCCATGAACGGAATCCCCAAACAGAACAGAGTCACGCTTTTAGAAAACACACTTATGCCTGCTTCAGGGGAAAGGTGAGGTGGGGTGACGCATAAAACTCGAGTTTGAAATGAGCACAGATACCCTTCCGAAAACCGAATATGGAATGGACACGACCTACTCCTTGCTCAATCAACTGGACTCACCAGACCCTGTTCATCGCACAAGTATCTATCCGACTAGTAAGCATCTTAAAAGCTAAGTCTTGATATCTCTGTGTAAGTGCATCAAGTGTGTGTAAAGCGGCCTAAAACCAGCAGGGAAAGTCAGCTCAGACCCATTCTGAGGATATATTTCCAACACAAAGAAGAAACAAGCAGGCCAAACCAGAGAGAAATTCTTCCAAAATGCGTTCAGGGACTGGCATGCAACCAGGATTGACCACATCTACAGCCCCAGCGGCAGAAGACATAAGGCTGGACACTCTTGGGGCTGAGACGATGGGTGAGGTTGGGAAAGCAAATGCAGACCCTTGAAAGGAATCCTGCGTGCTCCCCATTCCATGGGTCCCAACTCTCCAGGTTCAACGCAATCTTCCGACAGCGAAAGCACTCATTGGAAACCCAGCGGATGCTACACCGTGGGATCGGGAAAGCTTTCTGAAACTCACCTCAGTTTTCATCTCCTGGTGCTCGTGTTCTCCATTGAGGCCCCCTTACTAACAATCTCCCCACTTGGAGACTCGGCGCCTTTCCATGCCTCTTTCGTACCGTCTGCAATTTGTCCGCAGGATGAACTGCAAGAGGGGGAACCAATGAGAGACTCGCTGGAGGTGTTTGGTCGGGCACATGTCACTCTCATTTCCCATCACGAAGAAGAATTCACCAGAGGTTCAGCCTGCCACCGCGGATCGACAAGAGGGCGTGAAGCCATCCAGCCGTGTTGCGTCCCATTCACAAAAAAGCGACTTGGGAAATGGAGCTCAGGGGCACTGCACTTCCCAAACCTGCAGAGTTCTAAACGATAACTATCGCCCCAAAATATATTGAGGTCAGGCAACGAAGAGGCGTTGAACGCAAGGCAGAATTGCAGGAAACGGATATCAATGGGTACATCGGAATGGCCCCGATAGCACATGAAAAGCGCCAGAACGTGGACAATGATGCGGTTGGCCAAAAAGGGCGTATGCGTTTTTTCCTGAATATATTCAGGAAAAAACGCATACGCCCTTTTTGGCCAACCAAGCAACCTGGGAGAGCAAATCAGCACTACAAAGAAATCTCTCGCCCCGCCCCCGGGGCAAAAGGGCCAGGCGAAAAAAGTCTAAAAACCAGAAAGGCAGGACAGCCCACGGAGTCAAGGGAGCCTTGTTAAGCTGATGGGCGGGATGTCAATGGCCAACAGCCAATCTTCACAAATGTATCCTCTTTCCCAAACCATGTAAAACACAGAACCACAGAGCATAGGGCACTTCCACACATGGGCGTTGACCTTGGGAAAATGAAAAAATCAACCAGACACAGGGACCCCAAAGTTGAGGGCTGCTGTCTTGACAAGAACCTCCACTCCGGTACACGTTTCATATCCCAGGAAAGAGCCAAGTGGACAAAGACGAGTGGACAAGTGGACAAAGACAAGTGGACAAGTGGACAAGTGGTGCTACGTAGGTCCAATGGAGTGTCACTCAGCCATGAAATCCACGTCATGAGGCTGGTAGCAGCATCCTGAGTGGATTTAGGTACGATCATCCTCAGTGAAATAAGTCCCACAAAAAAAGAAACTTATGATATCACTTATCGAGGGAATGTAAAAATCGCTCCCCATGAACGGAATTCCCAAACAGAACAGAGTCACGCTTTTAGAAAACACACTTATGCCTGCTTCAGGGGAAAGGTGAGGTGGGGTGACGCATAAAACTCGAGTTTGAAATGAGCACAGATACCCTTCCGAAAACCGAATATGGAATGGACACGACCTACTCCTTGCTCAATCAACTGGACTCACCAGACCCTGTTCATCGCACAAGTATCTATCCGACTAGTAAGCATCTTAAAAGCTAAGTCTTGATATCTCTGTGTAAGTGCATCAAGTGTGTGTAAAGCGGCCTAAAACCAGCAGGGAAAATCAGCTCAGACCCATTCTGAGGATACATTTCCAACATAAAGAAGAAACAAGCAGGGCAAAACAGAGAGAAATTCTTCCAAAATGCGTTCAGGGACTGGCATGCAACCAGGATTGACCACATCTACAGCCCCAGCGGCGGAAGACATAAGGCTGGACACTCTTGGGGCTGAGACGATTGGTGAGGTTGGGAAAGCAAATGCAGACCCTTGAAAGGAATCCTGCGTGCTCCCCATTCCATGGGTCCCAACTCTCCAGGTTCAACGCAATCTTCCGACAGCGAAAGCACTCATTGGAAACGGAGCGGATGCTACACCGTGGGATCGGGAAAGCTTTCTGAAACTCACCTCAGTTTTCATCTCCTGGTGCCCGTGTTCTCCATTCAGGCCCCCTTACTAACAATCTCCCCACTTGGAGACTTGGCGCCTTTCCATGCCTCTTTCGTACCGTCTGCAATTTCTCCGCAGGATGAACTGCAAGAGGGGGAACCAATGAGAGACTCGCTGGAGGTGTTTGGTCGGGCACATGTCACTCTCATTTCCCATCACGAAGAAGAATTCACCAGAGGTTCAGCCTGCCACCGCGGATCGACAATAGGGCGTGAAGCCATCCAGCCGTGCTGCGTCCCACTCACAAAAAAGCGACTTGGGAAATGGAGCTCAGGGGCACTGCACTTCCCAAACCTGCAGAGTTCTAAACGATAACTATCGCCCCAAAATATATTGAGGTCAGGCTACGAAGAGGCGTTGAACGCAAGGCAGAATTGCAGGAAACGGATGTCAACGGGTACATCGGAATGGCCCCGATAGCACATGAAAAGCGCCAGAACGTGGACAATGATGCGGTTGGCCAAAAAGGGCGTATGCGTTTTTTCCTGAATATATTCAGGAAAAAACGCATACGCCCTTTTTGGCCAACCAAGCAACCTGGGAGAGCAAATCAGCACTACAAAGAAATCTCTCGCCCCCCCCCCCCCGGGGCAAAAGGGCCAGGCGAAAAAAGTCTAAAAACCAGAAAGGCAGGACAGCCCACGGAGTCAAGGGAGCCTTGTTAAGCTGATGGGCGGGATGTCAATGGCCAACAGCCAATCTTCACAAATGTATCCTCTTTCCCAAACCATGTAAAACACAGAACCACAGAGCATAGGGCACTTCCACACATGGGCGTTGACCTTGGGAAAATGAAAAAATCAACCAGACACAGGGACCCCAAAGTTGAGGGCTGCTGTCTTGACAAGAACCTCCACTCCGGTACACGTTTCATATCCCAGGAAAGAGCCAAGTGGACAAAGACGAGTGGACAAGTGGACAAAGACAAGTGGACAAGTGGACAAGTGGTGCTACGTAGGTCCAATGGAGTGTCACTCAGCCATGAAATCCACGTCATGAGGCTGGTAGCAGCATCCTGAGTGGATTTAGGTACGATCATCCTCAGTGAAATAAGTCCCACAAAAAAAGAAACTTATGATATCACTTATCGAGGGAATGTAAAAATCGCTCCCCATGAACGGAATCCCCAAACAGAACAGAGTCACGCTTTTATTAAACACACTTATGCCTGCTTCAGGGGAAAGGTGAGGTGGGGTGACGCATAAAACTCGAGTTTGAAATGAGCACACATACCCTTCCGAAAACCGAATATGGAATGGACACGACCTACTCCTTGCTCAATCAACTGGACTCACCAGACCCTGTTCATCGCACAAGTATCTATCCGACTAGTAAGCATCTTAAAAGCTAAGTCTTGATATCTCTGTGTAAGTGCATCAAGTGTGTGTAAAGCGGCCTAAAACCAGCAGGGAAAATCAGCTCAGACCCATTCTGAGGATACATTTCCAACATAAAGAAGAAACAAGCAGGGCAAAACAGAGAGAAATTCTTCCAAAATGCGTTCAGGGACTGGCATGCAACCAGGATTGACCACATCTACAGCCCCAGCGGAGGAAGACATAAGGCTGGACACTCTTGGGGCTGAGACGATGGGTGAGGTTGGGAAAGCAAATGCAGACCCTTGAAAGGAATCCTGCATGCTCCCCATTCCATGGGTCCCAACTCTCCAGGTTCAACGCAATCTTCCGACAGTGAAAGCACTCATTGGAAACCCAGCGGATGCTACACCGTGGGATCGGGAAAGCTTTCTGAAACTCACCTCAGTTTTCATCTCCTGGTGCTCGTGTTCTCCATTCAGGCCCCCTTACTAACAATCTCCCCACTTGGAGACTCGGCGCCTTTCCATGCCTCTTTCGTACCGTCTGCAATTTGTCCGCAGGATGAACTGCAAGAGGGGGAACCAATGAGAGACTCGCTGGAGGTGTTTGGTCGGGCACATGTCACTCTCATTTCCCATCACGAAGAAGAATTCACCAGAGGTTCAGCCTGCCACCGCGGATCGACAATAGGGCGTGAAGCCATCCAGCCGTGTTGCGTCCCACTCACAAAAAAGCGACTTGGGAAATGGAGCTCAGGGGCACTGCACTTCCCAAACCTGCAGAGTTCTAAACGATAACTATCGCCCCAAAATATATTGAGGTCAGGCTACGAAGAGGCGTTGAACGCAAGGCAGAATTGCAGGAAACGGATGTCAACGGGTACATCGGAATGGCCCCGATAGCACATGAAAAGCGCCAGAACGTGGACAATGATGCGGTTGGCCAAAAAGGGCGTATGCGTTTTTTCCTGAATATATTCAGGAAAAAACGCATACGCCCTTTTTGGCCAACCAAGCAACCTGGGAGAGCAAATCAGCACTACAAAGAAATCTCTCGCCCCCCCCCCGGGGCAAAAGGGCCAGGCGAAAAAAGTCTAAAAACCAGAAAGGCAGGACAGCCCACGGAGTCAAGGGAGCCTTGTTAAGCTGATGGGCGGGATGTCAATGGCCAACAGCCAATCTTCACAAATGTATCCTCTTTCCCAAACCATATAAAACACAGAACCACAGAGCATAGGGCACTTCCACACATGGGCGTTGACCTTGGGAAAATGAAAAAATCAACCAGACACAGGGACCCCAAAGTTGAGGGCTGCTGTCTTGACAAGAACCTCCACTCCGGTACACGTTTCATATCCCAGGAAAGAGCCACGTGGACAAAGACGAGTGGACAAGTGGACAAAGACAAGTGGACAAGTGGACAAGTGGTGCTACGTAGGTCCAATGGAGTGTCACTCAGCCATGAAATCCACGTCATGAGGCTGGTAGCAGCATCCTGAGTGGATTTAGGTACGATCATCCTCAGTGAAATAAGTCCCACAAAAAAAGAAACTTATGATATCACTTCTCGAGGGAATGTAAAAATCGCTCCCCATGAACGGAATCCCCAAACAGAACAGAGTCACGCTTTTAGAAAACACACTTATGCCTGCTTCAGGGGAAAGGTGAGGTGGGGTGACGCATAAAACTCGAGTTTGAAATGAGCACAGATACCCTTCCGAAAACCGAATATGGAATGGACACGACCTACTCCTTGCTCAATCAACTGGACTCACCAGACCCTGTTCATCGCACAAGTATCTATCCGACTAGTAAGCATCTTAAAAGCTAAGTCTTGATATCTCTGTGTAAGTGCATCAAGTGTGTGTAAAGCGGCCTAAAACCAGCAGGGAAAGTCAGCTCAGACCCATTCTGAGGATACATTTCCAACACAAAGAAGAAACAAGCAGGCCAAACCAGAGAGAAATTCTTCCAAAATGCGTTCAGGGACTGGCATGCAACCAGGATTGACCACATCTACAGCCCCAGCGGCAGAAGACATAAGGCTGGACACTCTTGGGGCTGAGACGATGGGTGAGGTTGGGAAAGCAAATGCAGACCCTTGAAAGGAATCCTGCGTGCTCCCCATTCCATGGGTCCCAACTCTCCAGGTTCAACGCAATCTTCCGACAGCGAAAGCACTCATTGGAAACCCAGCGGATGCTACACCGTGGGATCGGGAAAGCTTTCTGAAACTCACCTCAGTTTTCATCTCCTGGTGCTCGTGTTCTCCATTCAGGCCCCCTTACTAACAATCTCCCCACTTGGAGACTCGGCGCCTTTCCATGCCTCTTTCGTACCGTCTGCAATTTGTCCGCAGGATGAACTGCAAGAGGGGGAACCAATGAGAGACTCGCTGGAGGTGTTTGGTCGGGCACATGTCACTCTCATTTCCCATCACGAAGAAGAATTCACCAGAGGTTCAGCCTGCCACCCCGGATCGACAATAGGGCGTGAAGCCATCCAGCCGTGTTGCGTCCCACTCACAAAAAAGCGACTTGGGAAATGGAGCTCAGGGGCACTGCACTTCCCAAACCTGCAGAGTTCTAAACGATAACTATCGCCCCAAAATATATTGAGGTCAGGCTACGAAGAGGCGTTGAACGCAAGGCAGAATTGCAGGAAACGGATGTCAACGGGTACATCGGAATGGCCCCGATAGCACATGAAAAGCGCCAGAACGTGGACAATGATGCGGTTGGCCAAAAAGGGCGTATGCGTTTTTTCCTGAATATATTCAGGAAAAAACGCATACGCCCTTTTTGGCCAACCAAGCAACCTGGGAGAGCAAATCAGCACTACAAAGAAATCTCTCGCCCCCCCCCCCCGGGGCAAAAGGGCCAGGCGAAAAAAGTCTAAAAACCAGAAAGGCAGGACAGCCCACGGAGTCAAGGGAGCCTTGTTAAGCTGATGGGCGGGATGTCAATGGCCAACAGCCAATCTTCACAAATGTATCCTCTTTCCCAAACCATGTAAAACACAGAACCACAGAGCATAGGGCACTTCCACACATGGGCGTTGACCTTGGGAAAATGAAAAAATCAACCAGACACAGGGACCCCAAAGTTGAGGGCTGCTGTCTTGACAAGAACCTCCACTCCGGTACACGTTTCATATCCCAGGAAAGAGCCAAGTGGACAAAGACGAGTGGACAAGTGGACAAAGACAAGTGGACAAGTGGACAAGTGGTGCTACGTAGGTCCAATGGAGTGTCACTCAGCCATGAAATCCACGTCATGAGGCTGGTAGCAGCATCCTGAGTGGATTTAGGTACGATCATCCTCAGTGAAATAAGTCCCACAAAAAAAGAAACTTATGATATCACTTATCGAGGGAATGTAAAAATCGCTCCCCATGAACGGAATCCCCAAACAGAACAGAGTCACGCTTTTAGAAAACACACTTATGCCTGCTTCAGGGGAAAGGTGAGGTGGGGTGACGCATAAAACTCGAGTTTGAAATGAGCACACATACCCTTCCGAAAACCGAATATGGAATGGACACGACCTACTCCTTGCTCAATCAACTGGACTCACCAGACCCTGTTCATCGCACACGTATCTATCCGACTAGTAAGCATCTTAAAAGCTAAGTCTTGATATCTCTGTGTAAGTGCATCAAGTGTGTGTAAAGCGGCCTAAAACCAGCAGGGAAAATCAGCTCAGACCCATTCTGAGGATACATTTCCAACACAAAGAAGAAACAAGCAGGGCAAAACAGAGAGAAATTCTTCCAAAATGCGTTCAGGGACTGGCATGCAACCAGGATTGACCACATCTACAACCCCAGCGGCAGAAGACATAAGGCTGGACACTCTTGGGGCTGAGACGATTGGTGAGGTTGGGAAAGCAAATGCAGACCCTTGAAAGGAATCCTGCGTGCTCCCCATTCCATGGGTCCCAACTCTCCAGGTTCAACGCAATCTTCCGACAGCGAAAGCACTCATTGGAAACCCAGCGGATGCTACACCGTGGGATCGGGAAAGCTTTCTGAAACTCACCTCAGTTTTCATCTCCTGGTGCTCGTGTTCTCCATTCAGGCCCCCTTACTAACAATCTCCCCACTTGGAGACTCGGCGCCTTTCCATGCCTCTTTCGTACCGTCTGCAATTTGTCCGCAGGATGACCTGCAAGAGGGGGAACCAATGAGAGACTCGCTGGAGGTGTTTGGTCGGGCACATGTCACTCTCATTTCCCATCACGAAGAAGAATTCACCAGAGGTTCAGCCTGCCACCGCGGATCGACAATAGGGCGTGAAGCCATCCAGCCGTGTTGCGTCCCACTCACAAAAAAGCGACTTGGGAAATGGAGCTCAGGGGCACTGCACTTCCCAAACCTGCAGAGTTCTAAACGATAACTATCGCCCCAAAATATATTGAGGTCAGGCTACGAACAGGCGCTGAACGCAAGTCAGAACTGCAGGAAACGGATGTCAACGGGTACATCGGAATGGCCCCGATAGCACATGAAAAGCGCCAGAACGTGGACAATGATGCGGTTGGCCAAAAAGGGCGTATGCGTTTTTTCCTGAATATATTCAGGAAAAAACGCATACGCCCTTTTTGGCCAACCAAGCAACCTGGGAGAGCAAATCAGCACTACAAAGAAATCTCTCGCCCCCCCCCCCGGGGCAAAAGGGCCAGGCGAAAAAAGTCTAAAAACCAGAAAGGCAGGACAGCCCACGGAGTCAAGGGAGCCTTGTTAAGCTGATGGGCGGGATGTCAATGGCCAACAGCCAATCTTCACAAATGTATCCTCTTTCCCAAACCATGTAAAACACAGAACCACAGAGCATAGGGCACTTCCACACATGGGCGTTGACCTTGGGAAAATGAAAAAATCAACCAGACACAGGGACCCCAAAGTTGAGGGCTGCTGTCTTGACAAGAACCTCCACTCCGGTACACGTTTCATATCCCAGGAAAGAGCCAAGTGGACAAAGACGAGTGGACAAGTGGACAAAGACAAGTGGACAAGTGGACAAGTGGTGCTACGTAGGTCCAATGGAGTGTCACTCAGCCATGAAATCCACGTCATGAGGCTGGTAGCAGCATCCTGAGTGGATTTAGGTACGATCATCCTCAGTGAAATAAGTCCCACAAAAAAAGAAACTTATGATATCACTTATCGAGGGAATGTAAAAATCGCTCCCCATGAACGGAATCCCCAAACAGAACAGAGTCACGCTTTTAGAAAACACACTTATGCCTGCTTCAGGGGAAAGGTGAGGTGGGGTGACGCATAAAACTCGAGTTTGAAATGAGCACAGATACCCTTCCGAAAACCGAATATGGAATGGACACGACCTACTCCTTGCTCAATCAACTGGACTCACCAGACCCTGTTCATCGCACAAGTATCTATCTGACTAGTAAGCATCTTAAAAGCTAAGTCTTGATATCTCTGTGTAAGTGCATCAAGTGTGTGTAAAGCGGCCTAAAACCAGCAGGGAAAGTCAGCTCAGACCCATTCTGAGGATACATTTCCAACACAAAGAAGAAACAAGCAGGCCAAACCAGAGAGAAATTCTTCCAAAATGCGTTCAGGGACTGGCATGCAACCAGGATTGACCACATCTACAGCCCCAGCGGCAGAAGACATAAGGCTGGACACTCTTGGGGCTGAGACGATGGGTGAGGTTGGGAAAGCAAATGCAGACCCTTGAAAGGAATCCTGCGTGCTCCCCATTCCATGGGTCCCAACTCTCCAGGTTCAACGCAATCTTCCGACAGCGAAAGCACTCATTGGAAACCCAGCGGATGCTACACCGTGGGATCGGGAAAGCTTTCTGAAACTCACCTCAGTTTTCATCTCCTGGTGCTCGTGTTCTCCATTCAGGCCCCCTTACTAACAATCTCCCCACTTGGAGACTCGGCGCCTTTCCATGCCTCTTTCGTGCCGTCTGCAATTTGTCCGCAGGATGAACTGCAAGAGGGGGAACCAATGAGAGACTCGCTGGAGGTGTTTGGTCGGGCACATGTCACTCTCATTTCCCATCACGAAGAAGAATTCACCAGAGGTTCAGCCTGCCACCGCGGATCGACAATAGGGCGTGAAGCCATCCAGCCGTGCTGCGTCCCACTCACAAAAAAGCGACTTGGGAAATGGAGCTCAGGGGCACTGCACTTCCCAAACCTGCAGAGTTCTAAACGATAACTATCGCCCCAAAATATATTGAGGTCAGGCTACGAAGAGGCGTTGAACGCAAGGCAGAATTGCAGGAAACGGATGTCAACGGGTACATCGGAATGGCCCCGATAGCACATGAAAAGCGCCAGAACGTGGACAATGATGCGGTTGGCCAAAAAGGGCGTATGCGTTTTTTCCTGAATATATTCAGGAAAAAACGCATACGCCCTTTTTGGCCAACCAAGCAACCTGGGAGAGCAAATCAGCACTACAAAGAAATCTCTCGCCCCCCCGCCCCGGGGCAAAAGGGCCAGGCGAAAAAAGTCTAAAAACCAGAAAGGCAGGACAGCCCACGGAGTCAAGGGAGCCTTGTCAAGCTGATGGGCGGGATGTCAATGGCCAACTGCCAATCTTCACAAATGTATCCTCTTTCCCAAACCATGTAGAACACAGAACCACAGAGCATAGGGCACTTCCACACATGGGCGTTGACCTTGGGAAAATGAAAAAATCAACCAGACACAGGGACCCCAAAGTTGAGGGCTGCTGTCTTGACAAGAACCTCCACTCCGGTACACGTTTCATATCCCAGGAAAGAGCCAAGTGGACAAAGACGAGTGGACAAGTGGACAAAGACAAGTGGACAAGTGGACAAGTGGTGCTACGTAGGTCCAATGGAGTGTCACTCAGCCATGAAATCCACGTCATGAGGCTGGTAGCAGCATCCTGAGTGGATTTAGGTACGATCATCCTCAGTGAAATAAGTCCCACAAAAAAAGAAACTTATGATATCACTTATCGAGGGAATGTAAAAATCGCTCCCCATGAACGGAATCCCCAAACAGAACAGAGTCACGCTTTTAGAAAACACACTTATGCCTGCTTCAGGGGAAAGGTGAGGTGGGGTGACGCATAAAACTCGAGTTTGAAATGAGCACACATACCCTTCCGAAAACCGAATATGGAATGGACACGACCTACTCCTTGCTCAATCAACTGGACTCACCAGACCCTGTTCATCGCACAAGTATCTATCCGACTAGTAAGCATCTTAAAAGCTAAGTCTTGATATCTCTGTGTAAGTGCATCAAGTGTGTGTAAAGCGGCCTAAAACCAGCAGGGAAAATCAGCTCAGACCCGTTCTGAGGATACATTTCCAACATAAAGAAGAAACAAGCAGGGCAAAACAGAGAGAAATTCTTCCAAAATGCGTTCAGGGACTGGCATGCAACCAGGATTGACCACATCTACAGCCCCAGCGGCAGAAGACATAAGGCTGGACACTCTTGGGGCTGAGACGATTGGTGAGGTTGGGAAAGCAAATGCAGACCCTTGAAAGGAATCCTGCGTGCTCCCCATTCCATGGGTCCCAACTCTCCAGGTTCAACGCAATCTTCCGACAGCGAAAGCACTCATTGGAAACCCAGCGGATGCTACACCGTGGGATCGGGAAAGCTTTCTGAAACTCACCTCAGTTTTCATCTCCTGGTGCTCGTGTTCTCCATTCAGGCCCCCTTACTAACAATCTCCCCACTTGGAGACTCGGCGCCTTTCCATGCCTCTTTCGTACCGTCTGCAATTTGTCCGCAGGATGAACTGCAAGAGGGGGAACCAATGAGAGACTCGCTGGAGGTGTTTGGTCGGGCACATGTCACTCTCATTTCCCATCACGAAGAAGAATTCACCAGAGGTTCAGCCTGCCACCGCGGATCGACAATAGGGCGTGAAGCCATCCAGCCGTGTTGCGTCCCACTCACAAAAAAGCGACTTGGGAAATGGAGCTCAGGGGCACTGCACTTCCCAAACCTGCAGAGTTCTAAAGGATAACTATCGCCCCAAAATATATTGAGGTCAGGCTACGAAGAGGCGTTGAACGCAAGGCAGAATTGCAGGAAACGGATGTCAACGGGTACATCGGAATGGCCCCGATAGCACATGAAAAGCGCCAGAACGTGGACAATGATGCGGTTGGCCAAAAAGGGCGTATGCGTTTTTTCCTGAATATATTCAGGAAAAAACGCATACGCCCTTTTTGGCCAACCAAGCAACCTGGGAGAGCAAATCAGCACTACAAAGAAATCTCTCGCCCCCCCACCGCGGGGCAAAAGGGCCAGGCGAAAAAAGTCTAAAAACCAGAAAGGCAGGACAGCCCACGGAGTCAAGGGAGCCTTGTTAAGCTGATGGGCGGGATGTCAATGGCCAACAGCCAATCTTCACAAATGTATCCTCTTTCCCAAACCATGTAAAACACAGAACCACAAAGCATAGGGCACTTCCACACATGGGCGTTGACCTTGGGAAAATGAAAAAATCAACCAGACACAGGGACCCCAAAGTTGAGGGCTGCTGTCTTGACAAGAACCTCCACTCCGGTACACGTTTCATATCCCAGGAAAGAGCCAAGTGGACAAAGACGAGTGGACAAGTGGACAAAGACAAGTGGACAAGTGGACAAGTGGTGCTACGTAGGTCCAATGGAGTGTCACTCAGCCATGAAATCCACGTCATGAGGCTGGTAGCAGCATCCTGAGTGGATTTAGGTACGATCATCCTCAGTGAAATAAGTCCCACAAAAAAAGAAACTTATGATATCACTTATCGAGGGAATGTAAAAATCGCTCCCCATGAACGGAATCCCCAAACAGAACAGAGTCACGCCTTTAGAAAACACACTTATGCCTGCTTCAGGGGAAAGGTGAGGTGGGGTGACGCATAAAACTCGAGTTTGAAATGAGCACAGATACCCTTCCGAAAAACGAATATGGAATGGACACGACCTACTCCTTGCTCAATCAACTGGACTCACCAGACCCTGTTCATCGCACAAGTATCTATCCGACTAGTAAGCATCTTAAAAGCTAAGTCTTGATATCTCTGTGTAAGTGCATCAAGTGTGTGTAAAGCGGCCTAAAACCAGCAGGGAAAGTCAGCTCAGACCCATTCTGAGGATACATTTCCAACACAAAGAAGAAACAAGCAGGCCAAACCAGAGAGAAATTCTTCCAAAATGCGTTCAGCGACTGGCATGCAACCAGGATTGACCACATCTACAGCCCCAGCGGCAGAAGACATAAGGCTGGACACTCTTGGGGCTGAGACGATGGGTGAGGTTGGGAAAGCAAATGCAGACCCTTGAAAGGAATCCTGCGTGCTCCCCATTCCATGGGTCCCAACTCTCCAGGTTCAACGCAATCTTCCGACAGCGAAAGCACTCATTGGAAACCCAGCGGATGCTACACCGTGGGATCGGGAAAGCTTTCTGAAACTCACCTCAGTTTTCATCTCCTGGTGCTCGTGTTCTCCATTCAGGCCCCCTTACTAACAATCTCCCCACTTGGAGACTCGGCGCCTTTCCATGCCTCTTTCGTACAGTCTGCAATTTGTCCGCACGATGAACTGCAAGAGGGGGAACCAATGAGAGACTCGCTGGAGGTGTTTGGTCGGGCACATGTCACTCTCATTTCCCATCACGAAGAAGAATTCACCAGAGGTTCAGCCTGCCACCCCCGATCGACAATAGGGCGTGAAGCCATCCAGCCGTGTTGCGTCCCACTCACAAAAAAGCGACTTGGGAAATGGAGCTCAGGGGCACTGCACTTCCCAAACCTGCAGAGTTCTAAACGATAACTATCGCCCCAAAATATATTGAGGTCAGGCTACGAAGAGGCGTTGAACGCAAGGCAGAATTGCAGGAAACGGATGTCAACGGGTACATCGGAATGGCCCCGATAGCACATGAAAAGCGCCAGAACGTGGACAATGATGCGGTTGGCCAAAAAGGGCGTATGCGTTTTTTCCTGAATATATTCAGGAAAAAACGCATACGCCCTTTTTGGCCAACCAAGCAACCTGGGAGAGCAAATCAGCACTACAAAGAAATCTCTCGCCCCCCCCCCCCCCCAGGGCAAAAGGGCCAGGCGAAAAAAGTCTAAAAACCAGAAAGGCAGGACAGCCCACGGAGTCAAGGGAGCCTTGTTAAGCTGATGGGCGGGATGTCAATGGCCAACAGCCAATCTTCACAAGTGTACCCTCTTTCCCAAACCATGTAAAACACAGAACCACAGAGCATAGGGCACTTCCACACATGGGCGTTGACCTTGGGAAAATGAAAAAATCAACCAGACACAGGGACCCCAAAGTTGAGGGCTGCTGTCTTGACAAGAACCTCCACTCCGGTACACGTTTCATATCCCAGGAAAGAGCCAAGTGGACAAAGACGAGTGGACAAGTGGACAAAGACAATTGGACAAGTGGACAAGTGGTGCTACATAGGTCCAATGGAGTGTCACTCAGCCATGAAATCCACGTCATGAGGCTGGTAGCAGCATCCTGAGTGGATTTAGGTACGATCATCCTCAGTGAAATAAGTCCCACAAAAAAAGAAACTTATGATATCACTTATCGAGGGAATGTAAAAATCGCTCCCCATGCACTGAATCCCCAAACAGAACAGAGTCACGCTTTTAGAAAACACACTTATGCCTGCTTCAGGGGAAAGGTGAGGTGGGGTGACGCATAAAACTCGAGTTTGAAATGAGCACACATACCCTTCCGAAAACCGAATATGGAATGGACACGACCTACTCCTTGCTCAATCAACTGGACTCACCAGACCCTGTTCATCGCACAAGTATCTATCCGACTAGTAAGCATCTTAAAAGCTAAGTCTTGATATCTCTGTGTAAGTGCATCAAGTGTGTGTAAAGCGGCCTAAAACCAGCAGGGAAAATCAGCTCAGACCCATTCTGAGGATACATTTCCAACATAAAGAAGAAACAAGCAGGGCAAAACAGAGAGAAATTCTTCCAAAATGCGTTCAGGGACTGGCATGCAACCAGGATTGACCACATCTACAGCCCCAGCGGCAGAAGACATAAGGCTGGACACTCTTGGGGCTGAGACGATTGGTGAGGTTGGGAAAGCAAATGCAGACCCTTGAAAGGAATCCTGCGTGCTCCCCATTCCATGGGTCCCAACTCTCCAGGTTCAACGCAATCTTCCGACAGCGAAAGCACTCATTGGAAACCCAGCGGATGCTACACCGTGGGATCGGGAAAGCTTTCTGAAACTCACCTCAGTTTTCATCTCCTGGTGCTCGTGTTCTCCATTCAGGCCCCCTTACTAACAATCTCCCCACTTGGAGACTCGGCGCCTTTCCATGCCTCTTTCGTACCGTCTGCAATTTGTCCGCAGGATGAACTGCAAGAGGGGGAACCAATGAGAGACTCGCTGGAGGTGTTTGGTCGGCCACATGTCACTCTCATTTCCCATCACGAAGAAGAATTCACCAGAGGTTCAGCCTGCCACCGCGGATCGACAATAGGGCGTGAAGCCATCCAGCCGTGTTGCGTCCCACTCACAAAAAAGCGACTTGGGAAATGGAGCTCAGGGGCACTGCACTTCCCAAACCTGCAGAGTTCTAAACGATAACTATCGCCCCAAAATATATTGAGGTCAGGGTACGAAGAGGCGCTGAACGCAAGGCAGAACTGCAGGAAACGGATGTCAACGGGTACATCGGAATGGCCCCGATAGCACATGAAAAGCACCAGAACGTGGACAATGATGCGGTTGGCCAAAAAGGGCGTATGCGTTTTTTCCTGAATATATTCAGGAAAAAACGCATACGCCCTTTTTGGCCAACCAAGCAACCTGGGAGAGCAAATCAGCACTACAAAGAAATCTCTCGCCCCCCCCCCCCCGGGGCAAAAGGGCCAGGCGAAAAAAGTCTAAAAACCAGAAAGGCAGGACAGCCCACGGAGTCAAGGGAGCCTTGTTAAGCTGTTGGGCGGGATGTCAATGGCCAACAGCCAATCTTCACAAGTGTACCCTCTTTCCCAAACCATGTAAAACACAGAACCACAGAGCATAGGGCACTTCCACACATGGGCGTTGACCTTGGGAAAATGAAAAAATCAACCAGACACAGGGACCCCAAAGTTGAGGGCTGCTGTCTTGACAAGAACCTCCACTCCGGTACACGTTTCATATCCCAGGAAAGACCCAAGTGGACAAAGACGAGTGGACAAGTGGACAACGACAAGTGGACAAGTGGACAAGTGGTGCTACGTAGGTCCAATGGAGGGTCACTCAGCCATGAAATCCACGTCATGAGGCTGGTAGCAGCATCCTGATTGGATTTAGGTACGATCATCCTCAGTGAAATAAGTCCCACAAAAAAAGAAACTTATGATATCACTTATCGAGGGAATGTAAAAATCGCTCCCCATGAACGGAATCCCCAAACAGAACAGAGTCACGCATTTAGAAAACACACTTATGCCTGCTTCAGGGGAAAGGTGAGGTGGGGTGACGCATAAAACTCGAGTTTGAAATGAGCACACATACCCTTCCGAAAACCGAATATGGAATGGACACGACCTACTCCTTGCTCAATCAACTGGACTCACCAGACCCTGTTCATCGCACAAGTATCTATCCGACTAGTAAGCATCTTAAAAGCTAAGTCTTGATATCTCTGTGTAAGTGCATCAAGTGAGTGTAAAGCGGCCTAAAACCAGCAGGGAAAATCAGCTCAGACCCATTCTGAGGATACATTTCCAACATAAAGAAGAAACAAGCAGGGCAAAACAGAGAGAAATTCTTCCAAAATGCGTTCAGGGACTGGCATGCAACCAGGATTGACCACATCTACAGCCCCAGCGGCGGAAGACATAAGGCTGGACACTCTTGGGGCTGAGACGATGGGTGAGGTTGGGAAAGCAAATGCAGACCCTTGAAAGGAATCCTGCGTGCTCCCCATTCCATGGGTCCCAACTCTCCAGGTTCAACGCAATCTTCCGACAGCGAAAGCACTCATTGGAAACCCAGCGGATGCTACACCGTGGGATCGGGAAAGCTTTCTGAAACTCACCTCAGTTTTCATCTCCTGGTGCTCGTGTTCTCCATTCAGGCCCCCTTACTAACAATCTCCCCACTTGGAGACTCGGCGCCTTTCCATGCCTCTTTCGTACCGTCTGCAATTTGTCCGCAGGATGAACTGCAAGAGGGGGAACCAATGAGAGACTCGCTGGAGGTGTTTGGTCGGGCACATGTCACTCTCATTTCCCATCACGAAGAAGAATTCACCAGAGGTTCAGCCTGCCACCGCGGATCGAAAAGAGGGCGTGAAGCCATCCAGCCGTGTTGCGTCCCACTCACAAAAAAGCGACTTGGGAAATGGAGCTCAGGGGCACTGCACTTCCCAAACCTGCAGAGTTCTAAACGATAACTATCGCCCCAAAATATATTGAGGTCAGGCTACGAAGAGGCGTTGAACGCAAGGCAGAATTGCAGGAAACGGATGTCAACGGGTACATCGGAATGGCCCCGATAGCACATGAAAAGCGCCAGAACGTGGACAATGATGCGGTTGGCCAAAAAGGGCGTATGCGTTTTTTCCTGAATATATTCAGGAAAAAACGCATACGCCCTTTTTGGCCAACCAAGCAACCTGGGAGAGCAAATCAGCACTACAAAGAAATCTCTCGCCCCCCCGCCCCGGGGCAAAAGGGCCAGGCGATAAAAGTCTAAAAACCAGAAAGGCAGGACAGCCCACGGAGTCAAGGGAGCCTTGTTAAGCTGATGGGCGGGATGTCAATGGCCAACAGCCAATCTTCACAAATGTATCCTCTTTCCCAAACCATGTAAAACACAGAACCACAGAGCATAGGGCACTTCCACACATGGGCGTTGACCTTGGGAAAATCAAAAAATCAACCAGACACAGGGACCCCAAAGTTGAGGGCTGCTGTCTTGACAAGAACCTCCACTCCGGTACACGTTTCATATCCCAGGAAAGAGCCAAGTGGACAAAGACGAGTGGACAAGTGGACAAAGACAAGTGGACAAGTGGACAAGTGGTGCTACGTAGGTCCAATGGAGTGTCACTCAGCCATGAAATCCACGTCATGAGGCTGGTAGCAGCATCCTGAGTGGATTTAGGTACGATCATCCTCAGTGAAATAAGTCCCACAGAAAAAGAAACTTATGATATCACTCATCGAGGGAATGTAAAAATCGCTCCCCATGAACGGAATCCCCAAACAGAACAGAGTCACGCTTTTAGAAAACACACTTATGCCTGCTTCAGGGGAAAGGTGAGGTGGGGTGACGCATAAAACTCGAGTTTGAAATGAGCACAGATACCCTTCCGAAAACCGAATATGGAATGGACACGACCTACTCCTTGCTCAATCAACTGGACTCACCAGACCCTGTTCATCGCACAAGTATCTATCCGACTAGTAAGCATCTTAAAAGCTAAGTCTTGATATCTCTGTGTAAGTGCATCAAGTGTGTGTAAAGCGGCCTAAAACCAGCAGGGAAAATCAGCTCAGACCCATTCTGAGGATACATTTCCAACATAAAGAAGAAACAAGCAGGGCAAAACAGAGAGAAATTCTTCCAAAATGCGTTCAGGGACTGGCATGCAACCAGGATTGACCACATCTACAGCCCCAGCGGCGGAAGACATAAGGCTGGACACTCTTGGGGCTGAGACGATTGGTGAGGTTGGGAAAGCAAATGCAGACCCTTGAAAGGAATCCTGCGTGCTCCCCATTCCATGGGTCCCAACTCTCCAGGTTCAACGCAATCTTCCGACAGCGAAAGCACTCATTGGAAACCCAGCGGATGCTACACCGTGGGATCGGGAAAGCTTTCTGAAACTCACCTCAGTTTTCATCTCCTGGTGCTCGTGTTCTCCATTCAGGCCCCCTTACTAACAATCTCCCCACTTGGAGACTCGGCGCCTTTCCATGCCTCTTTCGTACCGTCTGCAATTTGTCCGCAGGATGAACTGCAAGAGGGGGAACCAATGAGAGACTCGCTGGAGGTGTTTGGTCGGCCACATGTCACTCTCATTTCCCATCACGAAGAAGAATTCACCAGAGGTTCAGCCTGCCACCGCGGATCGAAAAGAGGGCGTGAAGCCATCCAGCCGTGTTGCGTCCCACTCACAAAAAAGCGACTTGGGAAATGGAGCTCAGGGGCACTGCACTTCCCAAACCTGCAGAGTTCTAAACGATAACTATCGCCCCAAAATATATTGAGGTCAGGCTACGAAGAGGCGTTGAACGCAAGGCAGAATTGCAGGAAACGGATGTCAACGGGTACATCGGAATGGCCCCGATAGCACATGAAAAGCGCCAGAACGTGGACAATGATGCGGTTGGCCAAAAAGGGCGTATGCGTTTTTTCCTGAATATATTCAGGAAAAAACGCATACGCCCTTTTTGGCCAACCAAGCAACCTGGGAGAGCAAATCAGCACTACAAAGAAATCTCTCCCCCCGCCCCGGGGCAAAAGGGCCAGGCGAAAAAAGTCTAAAAACCAGAAAGGCAGGACAGCCCACGGAGTCAAGGGAGCCTTGTTAAGCTGATGGGCGGGATGTCAATGGCCAACAGCCAATCTTCACAAATGTATCCTCTTTCCCAAACCATGTAAAACACAGAACCACAGAGCATAGGGCACTTCCACACATGGGCGTTGACCTAGGGAAAATGAAAAAATCAACCAGACACAGGGACCCCAAAGTTGAGGGCTGCTGTCTTGACAAGAACCTCCACTCCGGTACACGTTTCATATCCCAGGAAAGAGCCACGTGGACAAAGACGAGTGGACAAGTGGACAACGACAAGTGGACAAGTGGACAAGTGGTGCTACGTAGGTCCAATGGAGGGTCACTCAGCCATGAAATCCACGTCATGAGGCTGGTAGCAGCATCCTGATTGGATTTAGGTACGATCATCCTCAGTGAAATAAGTCCCACAAAAAAAGAAACTTATGATATCACTTCTCGAGGGAATGTAAAAATCGCTCCCCATGAACGGAATCCCCAAACAGAACAGAGTCACGCATTTAGAAAACACACTTATGCCTGCTTCAGGGGAAAGGTGAGGTGGGGTGACGCATAAAACTCGAGTTTGAAATGAGCACACATACCCTTCCGAAAACCGAATATGGAATGGACACGACCTACTCCTTGCTCAATCAACTGGACTCACCAGACCCTGTTCATCGCACAAGTATCTATCCGACTAGTAAGCATCTTAAAAGCTAAGTCTTGATATCTCTGTGTAAGTGCATCAAGTGAGTGTAAAGCGGCCTAAAACCAGCAGGGAAAATCAGCTCAGACCCATTCTGAGGATACATTTCCAACATAAAGAAGAAACAAGCAGGGCAAAACAGAGAGAAATTCTTCCAAAATGCGTTCAGGGACTGGCATGCAACCAGGATTGACCACATCTACAGCCCCAGCGGCGGAAGACATAAGGCTGGACACTCTTGGGGCTGAGACGATGGGTGAGGTTGGGAAAGCAAATGCAGACCCTTGAAAGGAATCCTGCGTGCTCCCCATTCCATGGGTCCCAACTCTCCAGGTTCAACGCAATCTTCCGACAGCGAAAGCACTCATTGGAAACCCAGCGGATGCTACACCGTGGGATCGGGAAAGCTTTCTGAAACTCACCTCAGTTTTCATCTCCTGGTGCTCGTGTTCTCCATTCAGGCCCCCTTACTAACAATCTCCCCACTTGGAGACTCGGCGCCTTTCCATGCCTCTTTCGTACCGTCTGCAATTTGTCCGCAGGATGAACTGCAAGAGGGGGAACCAATGAGAGACTCGCTGGAGGTGTTTGGTCGGGCACATGTCACTCTCATTTCCCATCACGAAGAAGAATTCACCAGAGGTTCAGCCTGCCACCGCGGATCGAAAAGAGGGCGTGAAGCCATCCAGCCGTGTTGCGTCCCACTCACAAAAAAGCGACTTGGGAAATGGAGCTCAGGGGCACTGCACTTCCCAAACCTGCAGAGTTCTAAACGATAACTATCGCCCCAAAATATATTGAGGTCAGGCTACGAAGAGGCGTTGAACGCAAGGCAGAATTGCAGGAAACGGATGTCAACGGGTACATCGGAATGGCCCCGATAGCACATGAAAAGCGCCAGAACGTGGACAATGATGCGGTTGGCCAAAAAGGGCGTATGTGTTTTTTCCTGAATATATTCAGGAAAAAACGCATACGCCCTTTTTGGCCAACCAAGCAACCTGGGAGAGCAAATCAGCACTACAAAGAAATCTCTCGCCCCCCCCACCCCGGGGCAAAAGGGCCAGGCGAAAAAAGTCTAAAAACCAGAAAGGCAGGACAGGCCACGGAGTCAAGGGAGCCTTGTTAAGCTGATGGGCGGGATGTCAATGGCCAACAGCCAATCTTCACAAATGTATCCTCTTTCCCAAACCATGTAAAACACAGAACCACAGAGCATAGGGCACTTCCACACATGGGCGTTGACCTTGGGAAAATGAAAAAATCAACCAGACACAGGGACCCCAAAGTTGAGGGCTGCTGTCTTGACAAGAACCTCCACTCCGGTACACGTTTCATATCCCAGGAAAGAGCCAAGTGGACAAAGACGAGTGGACAAGTGGACAAAGACAAGTGGACAAGTGGACAAGTGGTGCTACGTAGGTCCAATGGAGTGTCACTCAGCCATGAAATCCACGTCATGAGGCTGGTAGCAGCATCCTGAGTGGATTTAGGTACGATCATCCTCAGTGAAATAAGTCCCACAAAAAAAGAAACTTATGATATCACTTATCGAGGGAATGTAAAAATCGCTCCCCATGAACGGAATCCCCAAACAGAACAGAGTCACGCTTTTAGAAAACACACTTATGCCTGCTTCAGGGGAAAGGTGAGGTGGGGTGACGCATAAAACTCGAGTTTGAAATGAGCACAGATACCCTTCCGAAAACCGAATATGGAATGGACACGACCTACTCCTTGCTCAATCAACTGGACTCACCAGACCCTGTTCATCGCACAAGTATCTATCCGACTAGTAAGCATCTTAAAAGCTAAGTCTTGATATCTCTGTGTAAGTGCATCAAGTGTGTGTAAAGCGGCCTAAAACCAGCAGGGAAAATCAGCTCAGACCCATTCTGAGGATACATTTCCAACATAAAGAAGAAACAAGCAGGGCAAAACAGAGAGAAATTCTTCCAAAATGCGTTCAGGGACTGGCATGCAACCAGGATTGACCACATCTACAGCCCCAGCGGCGGAAGACATAAGGCTGGACACTCTTGGGGCTGAGACGATGGGTGAGGTTGGGAAAGCAAATGCAGACCCTTGAAAGGAATCCTGCGTGCTCCCCATTCCATGGGTCCCAACTCTCCAGGTTCAACGCAATCTTCCGACAGCGAAAGCACTCATTGGAAACCCAGCGGATGCTACACCGTGGGATCGGGAAAGCTTTCTGAAACTCACCTCAGTTTTCATCTCCTGGTGCTCGTGTTCTCCATTCAGGACCCCTTACTAACAATCTCCCCACTTGGAGACTCGGCGCCTTTCCATGCCTCTTTCGTACCGTCTGCAATTTGTCCGCAGGATGAACTGCAAGAGGGGGAACCAATGAGAGACTCGCTGGAGGTGTTTGGTCGGGCACATGTCACTCTCATTTCCCATCACGAAGAAGAATTCACCAGAGGTTCAGCCTGCCACCGCGGATCGAAAAGAGGGCGTGAAGCCATCCAGCCGTCTTGCGTCCCACTCACAAAAAAGCGACTTGGGAAATGGTGCTCAGGGGCACTGCACTTCCCAAACCTGCAGAGTTCTAAACGATAACTATCGCCCCAAAATATATTGAGGTCAGGCTACGAAGAGGCGTTGAACGCAAGGCAGAATTGCAGGAAACGGATGTCAACGGGTACATCGGAATGGCCCCGATAGCACATGAAAAGCGCCAGAACGTGGACAATGATGCGGTTGGCCAAAAAGGGCGTATGCGTTTTTTCCTGAATATATTCAGGAAAAAACGCATACGCCCTTTTTGGCCAACCAAGCAACCTGGGAGAGCAAATCAGCACTACAAAGAAATCTCTCGCCCCCCCGCCCCGGGGCAAAAGGGCCAGGCGATAAAAGTCTAAAAACCAGAAAGGCAGGACAGCCCACGGAGTCAAGGGAGCCTTGTTAAGCTGATGGGCGGGATGTCAATGGCCAACAGCCAATCTTCACAAATGTATCCTCTTTCCCAAACCATGTAAAACACAGAACCACAGAGCATAGGGCACTTCCACACATGGGCGTTGACCTTGGGAAAATGAAAAAATCAACCAGACACAGGGACCCCAAAGTTGAGGGCTGCTGTCTTGACAAGAACCTCCACTCCGGTACACGTTTCATATCCCAGGAAAGAGCCAAGTGGACAAAGACGAGTGGACAAGTGGACAAAGACAAGTGGACAAGTGGACAAGTGGTGCTACGTAGGTCCAATGGAGTGTCACTCAGCCATGAAATCCACGTCATGAGGCTGGTAGCAGCATCCTGAGTGGATTTAGGTACGATCATCCTCAGTGAAATAAGTCCCACAGAAAAAGAAACTTATGATATCACTCATCGAGGGAATGTAAAAATCGCTCCCCATGAACGGAATCCCCAAACAGAACAGAGTCACGCTTTTAGAAAACACACTTATGCCTGCTTCAGGGGAAAGGTGAGGTGGGGTGACGCATAAAACTCGAGTTTGAAATGAGCACAGATACCCTTCCGAAAACCGAATATGGAATGGACACGACCTACTCCTTGCTCAATCAACTGGACTCACCAGACCCTGTTCATCGCACAAGTATCTATCCGACTAGTAAGCATCTTAAAAGCTAAGTCTTGATATCTCTGTGTAAGTGCATCAAGTGTGTGTAAAGCGGCCTAAAACCAGCAGGGAAAATCAGCTCAGACCCATTCTGAGGATACATTTCCAACATAAAGAAGAAACAAGCAGGGCAAAACAGAGAGAAATTCTTCCAAAATGCGTTCAGGGACTGGCATGCAACCAGGATTGACCACATCTACAGCCCCAGCGGCGGAAGACATAAGGCTGGACACTCTTGGGGCTGAGACGATTGGTGAGGTTGGGAAAGCAAATGCAGACCCTTGAAAGGAATCCTGCGTGCTCCCCATTCCATGGGTCCCAACTCTCCAGGTTCAACGCAATCTTCCGACAGCGAAAGCACTCATTGGAAACCCAGCGGATGCTACACCGTGGGATCGGGAAAGCTTTCTGAAACTCACCTCAGTTTTCATCTCCTGGTGCTCGTGTTCTCCATTCAGGCCCCCTTACTAACAATCTCCCCACTTGGAGACTCGGCGCCTTTCCATGCCTCTTTCGTACCGTCTGCAATTTGTCCGCAGGATGAACTGCAAGAGGGGGAACCAATGAGAGACTCGCTGGAGGTGTTTGGTCGGCCACATGTCACTCTCATTTCCCATCACGAAGAAGAATTCACCAGAGGTTCAGCCTGCCACCGCGGATCGAAAAGAGGGCGTGAAGCCATCCAGCCGTGTTGCGTCCCACTCACAAAAAAGCGACTTGGGAAATGGAGCTCAGGGGCACTGCACTTCCCAAACCTGCAGAGTTCTAAACGATAACTATCGCCCCAAAATATATTGAGGTCAGGCTACGAAGAGGCGTTGAACGCAAGGCAGAATTGCAGGAAACGGATGTCAACGGGTACATCGGAATGGCCCCGATAGCACATGAAAAGCGCCAGAACGTGGACAATGATGCGGTTGGCCAAAAAGGGCGTATGCGTTTTTTCCTGAATATATTCAGGAAAAAACGCATACGCCCTTTTTGGCCAACCAAGCAACCTGGGAGAGCAAATCAGCACTACAAAGAAATCTCTCCCCCCGCCCCGGGGCAAAAGGGCCAGGCGAAAAAAGTCTAAAAACCAGAAAGGCAGGACAGCCCACGGAGTCAAGGGAGCCTTGTTAAGCTGATGGGCGGGATGTCAATGGCCAACAGCCAATCTTCACAAATGTATCCTCTTTCCCAAACCATGTAAAACACAGAACCACAGAGCATAGGGCACTTCCACACATGGGCGTTGACCTAGGGAAAATGAAAAAATCAACCAGACACAGGGACCCCAAAGTTGAGGGCTGCTGTCTTGACAAGAACCTCCACTCCGGTACACGTTTCATATCCCAGGAAAGAGCCACGTGGACAAAGACGAGTGGACAAGTGGACAAAGACAAGTGGACAAGTGGACAAGTGGTGCTACGTAGGTCCAATGGAGTGTCACTCAGCCATGAAATCCACGTCATGAGGCTGGTAGCAGCATCCTGAGTGGATTTAGGTACGATCATCCTCAGTGAAATAAGTCCCACAAAAAAAGAAACTTATGATATCACTTCTCGAGGGAATGTAAAAATCGCTCCCCATGAACGGAATCCCCAAACAGAACAGAGTCACGCTTTTAGAAAACACACTTATGCCTGCTTCAGGGGAAAGGTGAGGTGGGGTGACGCATAAAACTCGAGTTTGAAATGAGCACAGATACCCTTCCGAAAACCGAATATGGAATGGACACGACCTACTCCTTGCTCAATCAACTGGACTCACCAGACCCTGTTCATCGCACAAGTATCTATCCGACTAGTAAGCATCTTAAAAGCTAAGTCTTGATATCTCTGTGTAAGTGCATCAAGTGTGTGTAAAGCGGCCTAAAACCAGCAGCAAAAATCAGCTCAGACCCATTCTGAGGAAACATTTCCAACATAAAGAAGAAACAAGCAGGGCAAAACAGAGAGAAATTCTTCCAAAATGCGTTCAGGGACTGGCATGCAACCAGGATTGACCACATCTACAGCCCCAGCGGCAGAAGACATAAGGCTGGACACTCTTGGGGCTGAGACGATGGGTGAGGTTGGGAAAGCAAATGCAGACCCTTGAAAGGAATCCTGCGTGCTCCCCATTCCATGGGTCCCAACTCTCCAGGTTCAACGCAATCTTCCGACAGCGAAAGCACTCATTGGAAACCCAGCGGATGCTACACCGTGGGATCGGGAAAGCTTTCTGAAACTCACCTCAGTTTTCATCTCCTGGTGCTCGTGTTCTCCATTCAGGCCCCCTTACTAACAATCTCCCCACTTGGAGACTCGGCGCCTTTCCATGCCTCTTTCGTACCGTCTGCAATTTGTCCGCAGGATGAACTGCAAGAGGGGGAACCAATGAGAGACTCGCTGGAGGTGTTTGGTCGGGCACATGTCACTCTCATTTCCCATCACGAAGAAGAATTCACCAGAGGTTCAGCCTGCCACCGCGGATCGACAAGAGGGCGTGAAGCCATCCAGCCGTGCTGCGTCCCACTCACAAAAAAGCGACTTGGGAAATGGAGCTCAGGGGCACTGCACTTCCCAAACCTGCAGAGTTCTAAACGATAACTATCGCCCCAAAATATATTGAGGTCAGGCTACGAAGAGGCGTTGAACGCAAGGCAGAATTGCAGGAAACGGATGTCAACGGGTACATCGGAATGGCCCCGATAGCACATGAAAAGCGCCAGAACGTGGACAATGATGCGGTTGGCCAAAAAGGGCGTATGTGTTTTTTCCTGAATATATTCAGGAAAAAACGCATACGCCCTTTTTGGCCAACCAAGCAACCTGGGAGAGCAAATCAGCACTACAAAGAAATCTCTCGCCCCCCCCCCCCCCCGGGGCAAAAGGGCCAGGCGAAAAAAGTCTAAAAACCAGAAAGGCAGGACAGGCCACGGAGTCAAGGGAGCCTTGTTAAGCTGATGGGCGGGATGTCAATGGCCAACAGCCAATCTTCACAAATGTATCCTCTTTCCCAAACCATGTAAAACACAGAACCACAGAGCATAGGGCACTTCCACACATGGGCGTTGACCTTGGGAAAATGAAAAAATCAACCAGACACAGGGACCCCAAAGTTGAGGGCTGCTGTCTTGACAAGAACCTCCACTCCGGTACACGTTTCATATCCCAGGAAAGAGCCAAGTGGACAAAGACGAGTGGACAAGTGGACAAAGACAAGTGGACAAGTGGACAAGTGGTGCTACGTAGGTCCAATGGAGTGTCACTCAGCCATGAAATCCACGTCATGAGGCTGGTAGCAGCATCCTGAGTGGATTTAGGTACGATCATCCTCAGTGAAATAAGTCCCACAAAAAAAGAAACTTATGATATCACTTATCGAGGGAATGTAAAAATCGCTCCCCATGAACGGAATCCCCAAACAGAACAGAGTCACGCTTTTAGAAAACACACTTATGCCTGCTTCAGGGGAAAGGTGAGGTGGGGTGACGCATAAAACTCGAGTTTGAAATGAGCACAGATACCCTTCCGAAAACCGAATATGGAATGGACACGACCTACTCCTTGCTCAATCAACTGGACTCACCAGACCCTGTTCATCGCACAAGTATCTATCCGACTAGTAAGCATCTTAAAAGCTAAGTCTTGATATCTCTGTGTAAGTGCATCAAGTGTGTGTAAAGCGGCCTAAAACCAGCAGGGAAAATCAGCTCAGACCCATTCTGAGGATACATTTCCAACATAAAGAAGAAACAAGCAGGGCAAAACAGAGAGAAATTCTTCCAAAATGCGTTCAGGGACTGGCATGCAACCAGGATTGACCACATCTACAGCCCCAGCGGCGGAAGACATAAGGCTGGACACTCTTGGGGCTGAGACGATTGGTGAGGTTGGGAAAGCAAATGCAGACCCTTGAAAGGAATCCTGCGTGCTCCCCATTCCATGGGTCCCAACTCTCCAGGTTCAACGCAATCTTCCGACAGCGAAAGCACTCATTGGAAACCCAGCGGATGCTACACCGTGGGATCGGGAAAGCTTTCTGAAACTCACCTCAGTTTTCATCTCCTGGTGCTCGTGTTCTCCATTCAGGACCCCTTACTAACAATCTCCCCACTTGGAGACTCGGCGCCTTTCCATGCCTCTTTCGTACCGTCTGCAATTTGTCCGCAGGATGAACTGCAAGAGGGGGAACCAATGAGAGACTCGCTGGAGGTGTTTGGTCGGGCACATGTCACTCTCATTTCCCATCACGAAGAAGAATTCACCAGAGGTTCAGCCTGCCACCGCGGATCGACAATAGGGCGTGAAGCCATCCAGCCGTGTTGCGTCCCATTCACAAAAAAGCGACTTGGGAAATGGAGCTCAGGGGCACTGCACTTCCCAAACCTGCAGAGTTCTAAACGATAACTATCGCCCCAAAATATATTGAGGTCAGGCTACGAAGAGGCGTTGAACGCAAGGCAGAATTGCAGGAAACGGATGTCAACGGGTACATCGGAATGGCCCCGATAGCACATGAAAAGCGCCAGAACGTGGACAATGATGCGGTTGGCCAAAAAGGGCGTATGCGTTTTTTCCTGAATATATTCAGGAAAAAACGCATACGCCCTTTTTGGCCAACCAAGCAACCTGGGAGAGCAAATCAGCACTACAAAGAAATCTCTCGCCCCCCCCCCGGGGCAAAAGGGCCAGGCGAAAAAAGTCTAAAAACCAGAAAGGCAGGACAGCCCACGGAGTCAAGGGAGCCTTGTTAAGCTGATGGGCGGGATGTCAATGGCCAACAGCCAATCTTCACAAGTGTATCCTCTTTCCCAAACCAGGTAAAACACAGAACCACAGAGCATAGGGCACTTCCACACATGGGCGTTGACCTTGGGAAAATGAAAAAATCAACCAGACACAGGGACCCCAATGTTGAGGGCTGCTGTCTTGACAAGAACCTCCACTCCGGTACACGTTTCATATCCCAGGAAAGAGCCAAGTGGACAAAGACAAGTGGACAAGTGGACAAGTGGTGCTACGGAGGCCCAAAGGAGTGTCACTCAGCCATGAAATCCACGTCATGTGGCTGGTAGCAGCATCCTGAGTGGATTTAGATACGATCATCCTCAGTGAAATAAGTCCCACAAAAAAAGAAACTTATGATATCACTTATCGAGGGAATGTAAAAATCGCTCCCCATGAACGGAATCCCCAAACAGAACAGAGTCACGCTTTTAGAAAACACACTTATGCCTGCTTCAGGGGAAAGGTGAGGTGGGGTGACGCATAAAACTCGAGTTTGAAATGAGCACAGATACCCTTCCGAAAACCGAATATGGAATGGACACGACCTACTCCTTGCTCAATCAACTGGACTCACCAGACCCTGTTCATCGCACAAGTATCTATCCGACTAGTAAGCATCTTAAAAGCTAAGTCTTGATATCTCTGTGTAAGTGCATCAAGTGTGTGTAAAGCGGCCTAAAACCAGCAGGGAAAATCAGCTCAGACCCATTCTGAGGATACATTTCCAACATAAAGAAGAAACAAGCAGGGCAAAACAGAGAGAAATTCTTCCAAAATGCGTTCAGGGACTGGCATGCAACCAGGATTGACCACATCTACAGCCCCAGCGGCAGAAGACATAAGGCTGGACACTCTTGGGGCTGAGACGATGGGTGAGGTTGGGAAAGCAAATGCAGACCCTTGAAAGGAATCCTGCGTGCTCCCCATTCCATGGGTCCCAACTCTCCAGGTTCAACGCAATCTTCCGACAGCGAAAGCACTCATTGGAAACCCAGCGGATGCTACACCGTGGGATCGGGAAAGCTTTCTGAAACTCACCTCAGTTTTCATCTCCTGGTGCTCGTGTTCTCCATTCAGGCCCCCTTACTAACAATCTCCCCACTTGGAGACTCGGCGCCTTTCCATGCCTCTTTCGTACCGTCTGCAATTTGTCCGCAGGATGAACTGCAAGAGGGGGAACCAATGAGAGACTCGCTGGAGGTGTTTGGTCGGGCACATGTCACTCTCATTTCCCATCACGAAGAAGAATTCACCAGAGGTTCAGCCTGCCACCGCGGATCGACAAGAGGGCGTGAAGCCATCCAGCCATGTTGCGTCCCACTCACAAAAAAGCGACTTGGGAAATGGAGCTCAGGGGCACTGCACTTCCCAAACCTGCAGAGTTCTAAACGATAACTATCGCCCCAAAATATATTGAGGTCAGGCTACGAAGAGGCGTTGAACGCAAGGCAGAATTGCAGGAAACGGAGGTCAACGGGTACATCGGAATGGCCCCGATAGCACATGAAAAGCGCCAGAACGTGGACAATGATGCGGTTGGCCAAAAAGGGCGTATGCGTTTTTTCCTGAATATATTCAGGAAAAAACGCATACGCCCTTTTTGGCCAACCAAGCAACCTGGGAGAGCAAAGCAGCACTACAAAGAAATCTCTCGCCCACCCCCCCGCCGGGGCAAAAGTGCCAGGCGAAAAAAGTCTAAAAACCAGAAAGGCAGGACAGCCCACGGAGTCAAGGGAGCCTTGTTAAGCTGATGGGCGGGATGTCAATGGCCAACAGCCAATCTTCACAAGTGTATCCTCTTTCCCAAACCATGTAAAACACAGAACCACAGAGCATAGGGCACTTCCACACATGGGCGTTGACCTTGGGAAAATGAAAAAATCAACCAGACACAGGGACCCCAATGTTGAGGGCTGCTGTCTTGACAAGAACCTCCACTCCGGTACACGTTTCATATCCCAGGAAAGAGCCAAGTGGACAAAGACGAGTGGACAAGTGGACAAAGACAAGTGGACAAGTGGACAAGTGGTGCTACGTAGGTCCAATGGAGTGTCACTCAGCCATGAAATCCACGTCATGAGGCTGGTAGCAGCATCCTGAGTGGATTTAGGTCCGATCATCCTCAGTGAAATAAGTCCCACAAAAAAAGAAACTTATGATATCACTTCTCGAGGGAATGTAAAAATCGCTCCCCATGAACGGAATCCCCAAACAGAACAGAGTCACGCTTTTAGAAAACACACTTATGCCTGCTTCAGGGGAAAGGTGAGGTGGGGTGACGCATAAAACTCGAGTTTGAAATGAGCACAGATACCCTTCCGAAAACCGAATATGGAATGGACACGACCTACTCCTTGCTCAATCAACTGGACTCACCAGACCCTGTTCATCGCACAAGTATCTATCCGACTAGTAAGCATCTTAAAAGCTAAGTCTTGATATCTCTGTGTAAGTGCATCAAGTGTGTGTAAAGCGGCCTAAAACCAGCAGGGAAAATCAGCTCAGACCCATTCTGAGGATACATTTCCAACATAAAGAAGAAACAAGCAGGGCAAAACAGAGAGAAATTCTTCCAAAATGCGTTCAGGGACTGGCATGCAACCAGGATTGACCACATCTACAGCCCCAGCGGCGGAAGACATAAGGCTGGACACTCTTGGGGCTGAGACGATTGGTGAGGTTGGGAAAGCAAATGCAGACCCTTGAAAGGAATCCTGCGTGCTCCCCATTCCATGGGTCCCAACTCTCCAGGTTCAACGCAATCTTCCGACAGCGAAAGCACTCATTGGAAACCCAGCGGATGCTACACCGTGGGATCGGGAAAGCTCTCTGAAACTCACCTCAGTTTTCATCTCCTGGTGCTCGTGTTCTCCATTCAGGCCCCCTTACTAACAATCTCCCCACTTGGAGACTCGGCGCCTTTCCATGCCTCTTTCGTACCGTCTGCAATTTGTCCGCAGGATGAACTGCAAGAGGGGGAACCAATGAGAGACTCGCTGGAGGTGTTTGGTCGGGCACATGTCACTCTCATTTCCCATCACGAAGAAGAATTCACCAGAGGTTCAGCCTGCCACCGCGGATCGACAAGAGGGCGTGAAGCCATCCAGCCGTGTTGCGTCCCACTCACAAAAAAGCGACTTGGGAAATGGAGCTCAGGGGCACTGCACTTCCCAAACCTGCAGAGTTCTAAACGATAACTATCGCCCCAAAATATATTGAGGTCAGGCTACGAAGAGGCGTTGAACGCAAGGCAGAATTGCAGGAAACGGATGTCAACGGGTACATCGGAATGGCCCCGATAGCACATGAAAAGCGCCAGAACGTGGACAATGATGCGGTTGGCCAAAAAGGGCGTATGCGTTTTTTCCTGAATATATTCAGGAAAAAACGCATACGCCCTTTTTGGCCAACCAAGCAACCTGGGAGAGCAAATCAGCACTACAAAGAAATCCCCACCCCACCGGGGCAAAAGGACCAGGCGAAAAAAGTCTAAAAACCAGAAAGGCAGGACAGCTCACGGAGTCAAGGGAGCCTTGTTAAGCTGATGGGCGGGATGTCAATGGCCAACAGCCAATCTTCACAAGTGTATCCTCTTTCCCAAACCATGTAAAACACAGAACCACAGAGCATAGGGCACTTCCACACATGGGCGTTGACCTTGGGAAAATGAAAAAATCAACCAGACACAGGGACCCCAATGTTGAGGGCTGCTGTCTTGACAAGAACCTCCACTCCGGTACACGTTTCATATCCCAGGAAAGAGCCAAGTGGACAAAGACAAGTGGACAAGTGGACAAGTGGTGCTACGGAGGCCCAAAGGAGTGTCACTCAGCCATGAAATCCACGTCATGTGGCTGGTAGCAGCATCCTGAGTGGATTTAGATACGATCATCCTCAGTGAAATAAGTCCCACAAAAAAAGAAACTTATGATATCACTTATCGAGGGAATGTAAAAATCGCTCCCCATGAACGGAATCCCCAAACAGAACAGAGTCACGCTTTTAGAAAACACACTTATGCCTGCTTCAGGGGAAAGGTGAGGTGGGGTGACGCATAAAACTCGAGTTTGAAATGAGCACACATACCCTTCCGAAAACCGAATATGGAATGGACACGACCTACTCCTTGCTCAATCAACTGGACTCACCAGACCCTGTTCATCGCACAAGTATCTATCCGACTAGTAAGCATCTTAAAAGCTAAGTCTTGATATCTCTGTGTAAGTGCATCAAGTGTGTGTAAAGCGGCCTAAAACCAGCAGGGAAAATCAGCTCAGACCCATTCTGAGGATACATTTCCAACATAAAGAAGAAACAAGCAGGGCAAAACAGAGAGAAATTCTTCCAAAATGCGTTCAGGGACTGGCATGCAACCAGGATTGACCACATCTACAGCCCCAGCGGCAGAAGACATAAGGCTGGACACTCTTGGGGCTGAGACGATTGGTGAGGTTGGGAAAGCAAATGCAGACCCTTGAAAGGAATCCTGCTTGCTCCCCATTCCATGGGTCCCAACTCTCCAGGTTCAACGCAATCTTCCGACAGCGAAAGCACTCATTGGAAACCCAGCGGATGCTACACCGTGGGATCGGGAAAGCTTTCTGAAACTCACCTCAGTTTTCATCTCCTGGTGCTCGTGTTCTCCATTCAGGCCCCCTTACTAACAATCTCCCCACTTGGAGACTCGGCGCCTTTCCATGCCTCTTTCGTACCGTCTGCAATTTGTCCGCAGGATGAACTGCAAGAGGGGGAACCAATGAGAGACTCGCTGGAGGTGTTTGGTCGGGCACATGTCACTCTCATTTCCCATCACGAAGAAGAATTCACCAGAGGTTCAGCCTGCCACCGCGGATCGACAAGAGGGCGTGAAGCCATCCAGCCGTGTTGCGTCCCACTCACAAAAAAGCGACTTGGGAAATGGAGCTCAGGGGCACTGCACTTCCCAAACCTGCAGAGTTCTAAACGATAACTATCGCCCCCAAATATATTGAGGTCAGGCTACGAAGATGCGTTGAACGCAAGGCAGAACTGCAGGAAACGGAGGTCAACGGGTACATCGGAATGGCCCCGATAGCACATGAAAAGCGCCAGAACGTGGACAATGATGCGGTTGGCCAAAAAGGGCGTATGCGTTTTTTCCTGAATATATTCAGGAAAAAACGCATACGCCCTTTTTGGCCAACCAAGCAACCTGGGAGAGCAAAGCAGCACTACAAAGAAATCTCTCGCCCCCCACCCCCGCCGGGGCAAAAGTGCCAGGCGAAAAAAGTCTAAAAACCAGAAAGGCAGGACAGCCCACGGAGTCAAGGGAGCCTGGTTAAGCTGATGGGCGGGATGTCAATGGCCAACAGCCAATCTTCACAAGTGTATCCTCTTTCCCAAACCATGTAAAACACAGAACCACAGAGCATAGGGCACTTCCACACATGGGCGTTGACCTTGGGAAAATGAAAAAATCAACCAGACACAGGGACCCCAATGTGGAGGGCTGCTGTCTTGACAAGAACCTCCACTCCGGTACACGTTTCATATCCCAGGAAAGAGCCAAGTGGACAAAGACAAGTGGACAAGTGGACAAGTGGTGCTACGGAGGCCCAAAGGAGTGTCACTCAGCCATGAAATCCACGTCATGTGGCTGGTAGCAGCATCCTGAGTGGATTTAGATACGATCATCCTCAGTGAAATAAGTCCCACAAAAAAAGAAACTTATGATATCACTTATCGAGGGAATGTAAAAATCGCTCCCCATGAACGGAATCCCCAAACAGAACAGAGTCACGCTTTTAGAAAACACACTTATGCCTGCTTCAGGGGAAAGGTGAGGTGGGGTGACGCATAAAACTCGAGTTTGAAATGAGCACACATACCCTTCCGAAAACCGAATATGGAATGGACACGACCTACTCCTTGCTCAATCAACTGGACTCACCAGACCCTGTTCATCGCACAAGTATCTATCCGACTAGTAAGCATCTTAAAAGCTAAGTCTTGATATCTCTGTGTAAGTGCATCAAGTGTGTGTAAAGCGGCCTAAAACCAGCAGGGAAAATCAGCTCAGACCCATTCTGAGGATACATTTCCAACATAAAGAAGAAACAAGCAGGGCAAAACAGAGAGAAATTCTTCCAAAATGCGTTCAGGGACTGGCATGCAACCAGGATTGACCACATCTACAGCCCCAGCGGCAGAAGACATAAGGCTGGACACTCTTGGGGCTGAGACGATGGGTGAGGTTGGGAAAGCAAATGCAGACCCTTGAAAGGAATCCTGCGTGCTCCCCATTCCATGGGTCCCAACTCTCCAGGTTCAACGCAATCTTCCGACAGCGAAAGCACTCATTGGAAACCCAGCGGATGCTACACCGTGGGATCGGGAAAGCTTTCTGAAACTCACCTCAGTTTTCATCTCCTGGTGCTCGTGTTCTCCATTCAGGCCCCCTTACTAACAATCTCCCCACTTGGAGACTCGGCGCCTTTCCATGCCTCTTTCGTACCGTCTGCAATTTGTCCGCAGGATGAACTGCAAGAGGGGGAACCAATGAGAGACTCGCTGGAGGTGTTTGGTCGGGCACATGTCACTCTCATTTCCCATCACGAAGAAGAATTCACCAGAGGTTCAGCCTGCCACCGCGGATCGACAAGAGGGCGTGAAGCCATCCAGCCATGTTGCGTCCCACTCACAAAAAAGCGACTTGGGAAATGGAGCTCAGGGGCACTGCACTTCCCAAACCTGCAGAGTTCTAAACGATAACTATCGCCCCAAAATATATTGAGGTCAGGCTACGAAGAGGCGTTGAACGCAAGGCAGAATTGCAGGAAACGGAGGTCAACGGGTACATCGGAATGGCCCCGATAGCACATGAAAAGCGCCAGAACGTGGACAATGATGCGGTTGGCCAAAAAGGGCGTATGCGTTTTTTCCTGAATATATTCAGGAAAAAACGCATACGCCCTTTTTGGCCAACCAAGCAACCTGGGAGAGCAAAGCAGCACTACAAAGAAATCTCTCGCCCACCCCCCCGCCGGGGCAAAAGTGCCAGGCGAAAAAAGTCTAAAAACCAGAAAGGCAGGACAGCCCACGGAGTCAAGGGAGCCTTGTTAAGCTGATGGGCGGGATGTCAATGGCCAACAGCCAATCTTCACAAGTGTATCCTCTTTCCCAAACCATGTAAAACACAGAACCACAGAGCATAGGGCACTTCCACACATGGGCGTTGACCTTGGGAAAATGAAAAAATCAACCAGACACAGGGACCCCAATGTTGAGGGCTGCTGTCTTGACAAGAACCTCCACTCCGGTACACGTTTCATATCCCAGGAAAGAGCCAAGTGGACAAAGACAAGTGGACAAGTGGACAAGTGGTGCTACGGAGGCCCAAAGGAGTGTCACTCAGCCATGAAATCCACGTCATGTGGCTGGTAGCAGCATCCTGAGTGGATTTAGATACGATCATCCTCAGTGAAATAAGTCCCACAAAAAAAGAAACTTATGATATCACTTATCGAGGGAATGTAAAAATCGCTCCCCATGAACGGAATCCCCAAACAGAACAGAGTCACGCTTTTAGAAAACACACTTATGCCTGCTTCAGGGGAAAGGTGAGGTGGGGTGACGCATAAAACTCGAGTTTGAAATGAGCACACATACCCTTCCGAAAACCGAATATGGAATGGACACGACCTACTCCTTGCTCAATCAACTGGACTCACCAGACCCTGTTCATCGCACAAGTATCTATCCGACTAGTAAGCATCTTAAAAGCTAAGTCTTGATATCTCTGTGTAAGTGCATCAAGTGTGTGTAAAGCGGCCTAAAACCAGCAGGGAAAATCAGCTCAGACCCATTCTGAGGATACATTTCCAACATAAAGAAGAAACAAGCAGGGCAAAACAGAGAGAAATTCTTCCAAAATGCGTTCAGGGACTGGCATGCAACCAGGATTGACCACATCTACAGCCCCAGCGGCAGAAGACATAAGGCTGGACACTCTTGGGGCTGAGACGATTGGTGAGGTTGGGAAAGCAAATGCAGACCCTTGAAAGGAATCCTGCGTGCTCCCCATTCCATGGGTCCCAACTCTCCAGGTTCAACGCAATCTTCCGACAGCGAAAGCACTCATTGGAAACCCAGCGGATGCTACACCGTGGGATCGGGAAAGCTTTCTGAAACTCACCTCAGTTTTCATCTCCTGGTGCTCGTGTTCTCCATTCAGGCCCCCTTACTAACAATCTCCCCACTTGGAGACTCGGCGCCTTTCCATGCCTCTTTCGTACCGTCTGCAATTTGTCCGCAGGATGAACTGCAAGAGGGGGAACCAATGAGAGACTCGCTGGAGGTGTTTGGTCGGGCACATGTCACTCTCATTTCCCATCACGAAGAAGAATTCACCAGAGGTTCAGCCTGCCACCGCGGATCGACAATAGGGCGTGAAGCCATCCAGCCGTGTTGCGTCCCACTCACAAAAAAGCGACTTGGGAAATGGAGCTCAGGGGCACTGCACTTCCCAAACCTGCAGAGTTCTAAACGATAACTATCGCCCCCAAATATATTGAGGTCAGGCTACGAAGATGCGTTGAACGCAAGGCAGAACTGCAGGAAACGGAGGTCAACGGGTACATCGGAATGGCCCCGATAGCACATGAAAAGCGCCAGAACGTGGACAATGATGCGGTTGGCCAAAAAGGGCGTATGCGTTTTTTCCTGAATATATTCAGGAAAAAACGCATACGCCCTTTTTGGCCAACCAAGCAACCTGGGAGAGCAAAGCAGCACTACAAAGAAATCTCTCGCCCCCCACCCCCGCCGGGGCAAAAGTGCCAGGCGAAAAAAGTCTAAAAACCAGAAAGGCAGGACAGCCCACGGAGTCAAGGGAGCCTGGTTAAGCTGATGGGCGGGATGTCAATGGCCAACAGCCAATCTTCACAAGTGTATCCTCTTTCCCAAACCATGTAAAACACAGAACCACAGAGCATAGGGCACTTCCACACATGGGCGTTGACCTTGGGAAAATGAAAAAATCAACCAGACACAGGGACCCCAATGTGGAGGGCTGCTGTCTTGACAAGAACCTCCACTCCGGTACACGTTTCATATCCCAGGAAAGAGCCAAGTGGACAAAGACAAGTGGACAAGTGGACAAGTGGTGCTACGGAGGCCCAAAGGAGTGTCACTCAGCCATGAAATCCACGTCATGTGGCTGGTAGCAGCATCCTGAGTGGATTTAGATACGATCATCCTCAGTGAAATAAGTCCCACAAAAAAAGAAACTTATGATATCACTTATCGAGGGAATGTAAAAATCGCTCCCCATGAACGGAATCCCCAAACAGAACAGAGTCACGCTTTTAGAAAACACACTTATGCCTGCTTCAGGGGAAAGGTGAGGTGGGGTGACGCATAAAACTCGAGTTTGAAATGAGCACACATACCCTTCCGAAAACCGAATATGGAATGGACACGACCTACTCCTTGCTCAATCAACTGGACTCACCAGACCCTGTTCATCGCACAAGTATCTATCCGACTAGTAAGCATCTTAAAAGCTAAGTCTTGATATCTCTGTGTAAGTGCATCAAGTGTGTGTAAAGCGGCCTAAAACCAGCAGGGAAAATCAGCTCAGACCCATTCTGAGGATACATTTCCAACATAAAGAAGAAACAAGCAGGGCAAAACAGAGAGAAATTCTTCCAAAATGCGTTCAGGGACTGGCATGCAACCAGGATTGACCACATCTACAGCCCCAGCGGCAGAAGACATAAGGCTGGACACTCTTGGGGCTGAGACGATGGGTGAGGTTGGGAAAGCAAATGCAGACCCTTGAAAGGAATCCTGCGTGCTCCCCATTCCATGGGTCCCAACTCTCCAGGTTCAACGCAATCTTCCGACAGCGAAAGCACTCATTGGAAACCCAGCGGATGCTACACCGTGGGATCGGGAAAGCTTTCTGAAACTCACCTCAGTTTTCATCTCCTGGTGCTCGTGTTCTCCATTCAGGCCCCCTTACTAACAATCTCCCCACTTGGAGACTCGGCGCCTTTCCATGCCTCTTTCGTACCGTCTGCAATTTGTCCGCAGGATGAACTGCAAGAGGGGGAACCAATGAGAGACTCGCTGGAGGTGTTTGGTCGGGCACATGTCACTCTCATTTCCCATCACGAAGAAGAATTCACCAGAGGTTCAGCCTGCCACCGCGGATCGACAAGAGGGCGTGAAGCCATCCAGCCATGTTGCGTCCCACTCACAAAAAAGCGACTTGGGAAATGGAGCTCAGGGGCACTGCACTTCCCAAACCTGCAGAGTTCTAAACGATAACTATCGCCCCAAAATATATTGAGGTCAGGCTACGAAGAGGCGTTGAACGCAAGGCAGAATTGCAGGAAACGGAGGTCAACGGGTACATCGGAATGGCCCCGATAGCACATGAAAAGCGCCAGAACGTGGACAATGATGCGGTTGGCCAAAAAGGGCGTATGCGTTTTTTCCTGAATATATTCAGGAAAAAACGCATACGCCCTTTTTGGCCAACCAAGCAACCTGGGAGAGCAAAGCAGCACTACAAAGAAATCTCTCGCCCACCCCCCCGCCGGGGCAAAAGTGCCAGGCGAAAAAAGTCTAAAAACCAGAAAGGCAGGACAGCCCACGGAGTCAAGGGAGCCTTGTTAAGCTGATGGGCGGGATGTCAATGGCCAACAGCCAATCTTCACAAGTGTATCCTCTTTCCCAAACCATGTAAAACACAGAACCACAGAGCATAGGGCACTTCCACACATGGGCGTTGACCTTGGGAAAATGAAAAAATCAACCAGACACAGGGACCCCAATGTTGAGGGCTGCTGTCTTGACAAGAACCTCCACTCCGGTACACGTTTCATATCCCAGGAAAGAGCCAAGTGGACAAAGACAAGTGGACAAGTGGACAAGTGGTGCTACGGAGGCCCAAAGGAGTGTCACTCAGCCATGAAATCCACGTCATGTGGCTGGTAGCAGCATCCTGAGTGGATTTAGATACGATCATCCTCAGTGAAATAAGTCCCACAAAAAAAGAAACTTATGATATCACTTATCGAGGGAATGTAAAAATCGCTCCCCATGAACGGAATCCCCAAACAGAACAGAGTCACGCTTTTAGAAAACACACTTATGCCTGCTTCAGGGGAAAGGTGAGGTGGGGTGACGCATAAAACTCGAGTTTGAAATGAGCACACATACCCTTCCGAAAACCGAATATGGAATGGACACGACCTACTCCTTGCTCAATCAACTGGACTCACCAGACCCTGTTCATCGCACAAGTATCTATCCGACTAGTAAGCATCTTAAAAGCTAAGTCTTGATATCTCTGTGTAAGTGCATCAAGTGTGTGTAAAGCGGCCTAAAACCAGCAGGGAAAATCAGCTCAGACCCATTCTGAGGATACATTTCCAACATAAAGAAGAAACAAGCAGGGCAAAACAGAGAGAAATTCTTCCAAAATGCGTTCAGGGACTGGCATGCAACCAGGATTGACCACATCTACAGCCCCAGCGGCAGAAGACATAAGGCTGGACACTCTTGGGGCTGAGACGATTGGTGAGGTTGGGAAAGCAAATGCAGACCCTTGAAAGGAATCCTGCGTGCTCCCCATTCCATGGGTCCCAACTCTCCAGGTTCAACGCAATCTTCCGACAGCGAAAGCACTCATTGGAAACCCAGCGGATGCTACACCGTGGGATCGGGAAAGCTTTCTGAAACTCACCTCAGTTTTCATCTCCTGGTGCTCGTGTTCTCCATTCAGGCCCCCTTACTAACAATCTCCCCACTTGGAGACTCGGCGCCTTTCCATGCCTCTTTCGTACCGTCTGCAATTTGTCCGCAGGATGAACTGCAAGAGGGGGAACCAATGAGAGACTCGCTGGAGGTGTTTGGTCGGGCACATGTCACTCTCATTTCCCATCACGAAGAAGAATTCACCAGAGGTTCAGCCTGCCACCGCGGATCGACAATAGGGCGTGAAGCCATCCAGCCGTGTTGCGTCCCACTCACAAAAAAGCGACTTGGGAAATGGAGCTCAGGGGCACTGCACTTCCCAAACCTGCAGAGTTCTAAACGATAACTATCGCCCCCAAATATATTGAGGTCAGGCTACGAAGAGGCGTTGAACGCAAGGCAGAACTGCAGGAAACGGAGGTCAACGGGTACATCGGAATGGCCCCGATAGAACATGAAAAGCGCCAGAACGTGGACAATGATGCGGTTGGCCAAAAAGGGCGTATGCGTTTTTTCCTGAATATATTCAGGAAAAAACGCATACGCCCTTTTTGGCCAACCAAGCAACCTGGGAGAGCAAAGCAGCACTACAAAGAAATCTCTCGCCCCCCCCCCCCCGCCGGGGCAAAAGTGCCAGGCGAAAAAAGTCTAAAAACCAGAAAGGCAGGACAGCCCACGGAGTCAAGGGAGCCTTGTTAAGCTGATGGGCGGGATGTCAATGGCCAACAGCCAATCTTCACAAGTGTATCCTCTTTCCCAAACCATGTAAAACACAGAACCACAGAGCATAGGGCACTTCCACACATGGGCGTTGACCTTGGGAAAATGAAAAAATCAACCAGACACAGGGACCCCAATGTTGAGGGCTGCTGTCTTGACAAGAACCTCCACTCCGGTACACGTTTCATATCCCAGGAAAGAGCCAAGTGGACAAAGACAAGTGGACAAGTGGACAAGTAGTGCTACGGAGGTCCAAAGGAGTGTCACTCAGCCATGAAATCCACGTCATGTGGCTGGTAGCAGCATCCTGAGTGGATTTAGATACGATCATCCTCAGTGAAATAACTCCCACAAAAAAAGAAACTTATGATATCACTTATCGAGGGAATGTAAAAATCGCTCCCCATGAACGGAATCCCCAAACAGAACAGAGTCACGCTTTTAGAAAACACACTTATGCCTGCTTCAGGGGAAAGGTGAGGTGGGGTGACGCATAAAACTCGAGTTTGAAATGAGCACACATACCCTTCCGAAAACCGAATATGGAATGGACACGACCTACTCCTTGCTCAATCAACTGGACTCACCAGACCCTGTTCATCGCACAAGTATCTATCCGACTAGTAAGCATCTTAAAAGCTAAGTCTTGATATCTCTGTGTAAGTGCATCAAGTGTGTGTAAAGCGGCCTAAAACCAGCAGGGAAAATCAGCTCAGACCCATTCTGAGGATACATTTCCAACATAAAGAAGAAACAAGCAGGGCAAAACAGAGAGAAATTCTTCCAAAATGCGTTCAGGGACTGGCATGCAACCAGGATTGACCACATCTACAGCCCCAGCGGCAGAAGACATAAGGCTGGACACTCTTGGGGCTGAGACGATTGGTGAGGTTGGGAAAGCAAATGCAGACCCTTGAAAGGAATCCTGCGTGCTCCCCATTCCATGGGTCCCAACTCTCCAGGTTCAACGCAATCTTCCGACAGCGAAAGCACTCATTGGAAACCCAGCGGATGCTACACCGTGGGATCGGGAAAGCTTTCTGAAACTCACCTCAGTTTTCATCTCCTGGTGCTCGTGTTCTCCATTCAGGCCCCCTTACTAACAATCTCCCCACTTGGAGACTCGGCGCCTTTCCATGCCTCTTTCGTACCGTCTGCAATTTGTCCGCAGGATGAACTGCAAGAGGGGGAACCAATGAGAGACTCGCTGGAGGTGTTTGGTCGGGCACATGTCACTCTCATTTCCCATCACGAAGAAGAATTCACCAGCGGTTCAGCCTGCCACCCCGGATCGACAATAGGGCGTGAAGCCATCCAGCCGTGTTGCGTCCCACTCACAAAAAAGCGACTTGGGAAATGGAGCTCAGGGGCACTGCACTTCCCAAACCTGCAGAGTTCTAAACGATAACTATCGCCCCAAAATATATTGAGGTCAGGCTACGAAGAGGCGTTGAACGCAAGGCAGAATTGCAGGAAACGGATGTCAACGGGTACATCGGAATGGCCCCGATAGCACATGAAAAGCGCCAGAACGTGGACAATGATGCGGTTGGCCAAAAAGGGCGTATGCGTTTTTTCCTGAATATATTCAGGAAAAAACGCATACGCCCTTTTTGGCCAACCAAGCAACCTGGGAGAGCAAATCAGCACTACAAAGAAATCTCTCGCCCCCCACCCGGGGCAAAAGGGCCAGGCGAAAAAAGTCTAAAAACCAGAAAGGCAGGACAGCCCACGGAGTCAAGGGAGCCTTGTTAAGCTGATGGGCGGGATGTCAATGGCCAACAGCCAATCTTCACAAGTGTATCCTCTTTCCCAAACCATGTAAAACACAGAACCACAGAGCATAGGGCACTTCCACACATGGGCGTTGACCTTGGGAAAATGAAAAAATCAACCAGACACAGGGACCCCAAAGTTGAGGGCTGCTGTCTTGACAAGAACCTCCACTCCGGTACACGTTTCATATCCCAGGAAAGAGCCAAGTGGACAAAGACGAGTGGACAAGTGGACAAAGACAAGTGGACAAGTGGACAAGTGGTGCTACGTAGGTCCAATGGAGTGTCACTCAGCCATGAAATCCACGTCATGAGGCTGGTAGCAGCATCCTGAGTGGATTTAGGTACGATCATCCTCAGTGAAATAAGTCCCACAAAAAAAGAAACTTATGATATCACTTATCGAGGGAATGTAAAAATCGCTCCCCATGAACGGAATCCCCAAACAGAACAGAGTCACGCTTTTAGAAAACACACTTATGCCTGCTTCAGGGGAAAGGTGAGGTGGGGTGACGCATAAAACTCGAGTTTGAAATGAGCACAGATACCCTTCCGAAAACCGAATATGGAATGGACACGACCTACTCCTTGCTCAATCAACTGGACTCACCAGACCCTGTTCATCGCACAAGTATCTATCCGACTAGTAAGCATCTTAAAAGCTAAGTCTTGATATCTCTGTGTAAGTGCATCAAGTGTGTGTAAAGCGGCCTAAAACCAGCAGGGAAAATCAGCTCAGACCCATTCTGAGGATACATTTCCAACATAAAGAAGAAACAAGCAGGGCAAAACAGAGAGAAATTCTTCCAAAATGCGTTCAGGGACTGGCATGCAACCAGGATTGACCACATCTACAGCCCCAGCGGCGGAAGACATAAGGCTGGACACTCTTGGGGCTGAGACGATTGGTGAGGTTGGGAAAGCAAATGCAGACCCTTGAAAGGAATCCTGCGTGCTCCCCATTCCATGGGTCCCAACTCTCCAGGTTCAACGCAATCTTCCGACAGCGAAAGCACTCATTGGAAACCCAGCGGATGCTACACCGTGGGATCGGGAAAGCTTTCTGAAACTCACCTCAGTTTTCATCTCCTGGTGCTCGTGTTCTCCATTCAGGACCCCTTACTAACAATCTCCCCACTTGGAGACTCGGCGCCTTTCCATGCCTCTTTCGTACCGTCTGCAATTTGTCCGCAGGATGAACTGCAAGAGGGGGAACCAATGAGAGACTCGCTGGAGGTGTTTGGTCGGGCACATGTCACTCTCATTTCCCATCACGAAGAAGAATTCACCAGAGGTTCAGCCTGCCACCGCGGATCGACAATAGGGCGTGAAGCCATCCAGCCGTGTTGCGTCCCATTCACAAAAAAGCGACTTGGGAAATGGAGCTCAGGGGCACTGCACTTCCCAAACCTGCAGAGTTCTAAACGATAACTATCGCCCCAAAATATATTGAGGTCAGGCTACGAAGAGGCGTTGAACGCAAGGCAGAATTGCAGGAAACGGATGTCAACGGGTACATCGGAATGGCCCCGATAGCACATGAAAAGCGCCAGAACGTGGACAATGATGCGGTTGGCCAAAAAGGGCGTATGCGTTTTTTCCTGAATATATTCAGGAAAAAACGCATACGCCCTTTTTGGCCAACCAAGCAACCTGGGAGAGCAAATCAGCACTACAAAGAAATCTCTCGCCCCCCCCCCGGGGCAAAAGGGCCAGGCGAAAAAAGTCTAAAAACCAGAAAGGCAGGACAGCCCACGGAGTCAAGGGAGCCTTGTTAAGCTGATGGGCGGGATGTCAATGGCCAACAGCCAATCTTCACAAGTGTATCCTCTTTCCCAAACCAGGTAAAACACAGAACCACAGAGCATAGGGCACTTCCACACATGGGCGTTGACCTTGGGAAAATGAAAAAATCAACCAGACACAGGGACCCCAATGTTGAGGGCTGCTGTCTTGACAAGAACCTCCACTCCGGTACACGTTTCATATCCCAGGAAAGAGCCAAGTGGACAAAGACAAGTGGACAAGTGGACAAGTGGTGCTACGGAGGCCCAAAGGAGTGTCACTCAGCCATGAAATCCACGTCATGTGGCTGGTAGCAGCATCCTGAGTGGATTTAGATACGATCATCCTCAGTGAAATAAGTCCCACAAAAAAAGAAACTTATGATATCACTTATCGAGGGAATGTAAAAATCGCTCCCCATGAACGGAATCCCCAAACAGAACAGAGTCACGCTTTTAGAAAACACACTTATGCCTGCTTCAGGGGAAAGGTGAGGTGGGGTGACGCATAAAACTCGAGTTTGAAATGAGCACAGATACCCTTCCGAAAACCGAATATGGAATGGACACGACCTACTCCTTGCTCAATCAACTGGACTCACCAGACCCTGTTCATCGCACAAGTATCTATCCGACTAGTAAGCATCTTAAAAGCTAAGTCTTGATATCTCTGTGTAAGTGCATCAAGTGTGTGTAAAGCGGCCTAAAACCAGCAGGGAAAATCAGCTCAGACCCATTCTGAGGATACATTTCCAACATAAAGAAGAAACAAGCAGGGCAAAACAGAGAGAAATTCTTCCAAAATGCGTTCAGGGACTGGCATGCAACCAGGATTGACCACATCTACAGCCCCAGCGGCAGAAGACATAAGGCTGGACACTCTTGGGGCTGAGACGATGGGTGAGGTTGGGAAAGCAAATGCAGACCCTTGAAAGGAATCCTGCGTGCTCCCCATTCCATGGGTCCCAACTCTCCAGGTTCAACGCAATCTTCCGACAGCGAAAGCACTCATTGGAAACCCAGCGGATGCTACACCGTGGGATCGGGAAAGCTTTCTGAAACTCACCTCAGTTTTCATCTCCTGGTGCTCGTGTTCTCCATTCAGGCCCCCTTACTAACAATCTCCCCACTTGGAGACTCGGCGCCTTTCCATGCCTCTTTCGTACCGTCTGCAATTTGTCCGCAGGATGAACTGCAAGAGGGGGAACCAATGAGAGACTCGCTGGAGGTGTTTGGTCGGGCACATGTCACTCTCATTTCCCATCACGAAGAAGAATTCACCAGAGGTTCAGCCTGCCACCGCGGATCGACAAGAGGGCGTGAAGCCATCCAGCCATGTTGCGTCCCACTCACAAAAAAGCGACTTGGGAAATGGAGCTCAGGGGCACTGCACTTCCCAAACCTGCAGAGTTCTAAACGATAACTATCGCCCCAAAATATATTGAGGTCAGGCTACGAAGAGGCGTTGAACGCAAGGCAGAATTGCAGGAAACGGAGGTCAACGGGTACATCGGAATGGCCCCGATAGCACATGAAAAGCGCCAGAACGTGGACAATGATGCGGTTGGCCAAAAAGGGCGTATGCGTTTTTTCCTGAATATATTCAGGAAAAAACGCATACGCCCTTTTTGGCCAACCAAGCAACCTGGGAGAGCAAAGCAGCACTACAAAGAAATCTCTCGCCCACCCCCCCGCCGGGGCAAAAGTGCCAGGCGAAAAAAGTCTAAAAACCAGAAAGGCAGGACAGCCCACGGAGTCAAGGGAGCCTTGTTAAGCTGATGGGCGGGATGTCAATGGCCAACAGCCAATCTTCACAAGTGTATCCTCTTTCCCAAACCATGTAAAACACAGAACCACAGAGCATAGGGCACTTCCACACATGGGCGTTGACCTTGGGAAAATGAAAAAATCAACCAGACACAGGGACCCCAATGTTGAGGGCTGCTGTCTTGACAAGAACCTCCACTCCGGTACACGTTTCATATCCCAGGAAAGAGCCAAGTGGACAAAGACGAGTGGACAAGTGGACAAAGACAAGTGGACAAGTGGACAAGTGGTGCTACGTAGGTCCAATGGAGTGTCACTCAGCCATGAAATCCACGTCATGAGGCTGGTAGCAGCATCCTGAGTGGATTTAGGTCCGATCATCCTCAGTGAAATAAGTCCCACAAAAAAAGAAACTTATGATATCACTTCTCGAGGGAATGTAAAAATCGCTCCCCATGAACGGAATCCCCAAACAGAACAGAGTCACGCTTTTAGAAAACACACTTATGCCTGCTTCAGGGGAAAGGTGAGGTGGGGTGACGCATAAAACTCGAGTTTGAAATGAGCACAGATACCCTTCCGAAAACCGAATATGGAATGGACACGACCTACTCCTTGCTCAATCAACTGGACTCACCAGACCCTGTTCATCGCACAAGTATCTATCCGACTAGTAAGCATCTTAAAAGCTAAGTCTTGATATCTCTGTGTAAGTGCATCAAGTGTGTGTAAAGCGGCCTAAAACCAGCAGGGAAAATCAGCTCAGACCCATTCTGAGGATACATTTCCAACATAAAGAAGAAACAAGCAGGGCAAAACAGAGAGAAATTCTTCCAAAATGCGTTCAGGGACTGGCATGCAACCAGGATTGACCACATCTACAGCCCCAGCGGCGGAAGACATAAGGCTGGACACTCTTGGGGCTGAGACGATTGGTGAGGTTGGGAAAGCAAATGCAGACCCTTGAAAGGAATCCTGCGTGCTCCCCATTCCATGGGTCCCAACTCTCCAGGTTCAACGCAATCTTCCGACAGCGAAAGCACTCATTGGAAACCCAGCGGATGCTACACCGTGGGATCGGGAAAGCTCTCTGAAACTCACCTCAGTTTTCATCTCCTGGTGCTCGTGTTCTCCATTCAGGCCCCCTTACTAACAATCTCCCCACTTGGAGACTCGGCGCCTTTCCATGCCTCTTTCGTACCGTCTGCAATTTGTCCGCAGGATGAACTGCAAGAGGGGGAACCAATGAGAGACTCGCTGGAGGTGTTTGGTCGGGCACATGTCACTCTCATTTCCCATCACGAAGAAGAATTCACCAGAGGTTCAGCCTGCCACCGCGGATCGACAAGAGGGCGTGAAGCCATCCAGCCGTGTTGCGTCCCACTCACAAAAAAGCGACTTGGGAAATGGAGCTCAGGGGCACTGCACTTCCCAAACCTGCAGAGTTCTAAACGATAACTATCGCCCCAAAATATATTGAGGTCAGGCTACGAAGAGGCGTTGAACGCAAGGCAGAATTGCAGGAAACGGATGTCAACGGGTACATCGGAATGGCCCCGATAGCACATGAAAAGCGCCAGAACGTGGACAATGATGCGGTTGGCCAAAAAGGGCGTATGCGTTTTTTCCTGAATATATTCAGGAAAAAACGCATACGCCCTTTTTGGCCAACCAAGCAACCTGGGAGAGCAAATCAGCACTACAAAGAAATCCCCACCCCACCGGGGCAAAAGGACCAGGCGAAAAAAGTCTAAAAACCAGAAAGGCAGGACAGCTCACGGAGTCAAGGGAGCCTTGTTAAGCTGATGGGCGGGATGTCAATGGCCAACAGCCAATCTTCACAAGTGTATCCTCTTTCCCAAACCATGTAAAACACAGAACCACAGAGCATAGGGCACTTCCACACATGGGCGTTGACCTTGGGAAAATGAAAAAATCAACCAGACACAGGGACCCCAATGTTGAGGGCTGCTGTCTTGACAAGAACCTCCACTCCGGTACACGTTTCATATCCCAGGAAAGAGCCAAGTGGACAAAGACAAGTGGACAAGTGGACAAGTGGTGCTACGGAGGCCCAAAGGAGTGTCACTCAGCCATGAAATCCACGTCATGTGGCTGGTAGCAGCATCCTGAGTGGATTTAGATACGATCATCCTCAGTGAAATAAGTCCCACAAAAAAAGAAACTTATGATATCACTTATCGAGGGAATGTAAAAATCGCTCCCCATGAACGGAATCCCCAAACAGAACAGAGTCACGCTTTTAGAAAACACACTTATGCCTGCTTCAGGGGAAAGGTGAGGTGGGGTGACGCATAAAACTCGAGTTTGAAATGAGCACACATACCCTTCCGAAAACCGAATATGGAATGGACACGACCTACTCCTTGCTCAATCAACTGGACTCACCAGACCCTGTTCATCGCACAAGTATCTATCCGACTAGTAAGCATCTTAAAAGCTAAGTCTTGATATCTCTGTGTAAGTGCATCAAGTGTGTGTAAAGCGGCCTAAAACCAGCAGGGAAAATCAGCTCAGACCCATTCTGAGGATACATTTCCAACATAAAGAAGAAACAAGCAGGGCAAAACAGAGAGAAATTCTTCCAAAATGCGTTCAGGGACTGGCATGCAACCAGGATTGACCACATCTACAGCCCCAGCGGCAGAAGACATAAGGCTGGACACTCTTGGGGCTGAGACGATTGGTGAGGTTGGGAAAGCAAATGCAGACCCTTGAAAGGAATCCTGCTTGCTCCCCATTCCATGGGTCCCAACTCTCCAGGTTCAACGCAATCTTCCGACAGCGAAAGCACTCATTGGAAACCCAGCGGATGCTACACCGTGGGATCGGGAAAGCTTTCTGAAACTCACCTCAGTTTTCATCTCCTGGTGCTCGTGTTCTCCATTCAGGCCCCCTTACTAACAATCTCCCCACTTGGAGACTCGGCGCCTTTCCATGCCTCTTTCGTACCGTCTGCAATTTGTCCGCAGGATGAACTGCAAGAGGGGGAACCAATGAGAGACTCGCTGGAGGTGTTTGGTCGGGCACATGTCACTCTCATTTCCCATCACGAAGAAGAATTCACCAGAGGTTCAGCCTGCCACCGCGGATCGACAATAGGGCGTGAAGCCATCCAGCCGTGTTGCGTCCCACTCACAAAAAAGCGACTTGGGAAATGGAGCTCAGGGGCACTGCACTTCCCAAACCTGCAGAGTTCTAAACGATAACTATCGCCCCCAAATATATTGAGGTCAGGCTACGAAGATGCGTTGAACGCAAGGCAGAACTGCAGGAAACGGAGGTCAACGGGTACATCGGAATGGCCCCGATAGCACATGAAAAGCGCCAGAACGTGGACAATGATGCGGTTGGCCAAAAAGGGCGTATGCGTTTTTTCCTGAATATATTCAGGAAAAAACGCATACGCCCTTTTTGGCCAACCAAGCAACCTGGGAGAGCAAAGCAGCACTACAAAGAAATCTCTCGCCCCCCACCCCCGCCGGGGCAAAAGTGCCAGGCGAAAAAAGTCTAAAAACCAGAAAGGCAGGACAGCCCACGGAGTCAAGGGAGCCTGGTTAAGCTGATGGGCGGGATGTCAATGGCCAACAGCCAATCTTCACAAGTGTATCCTCTTTCCCAAACCATGTAAAACACAGAACCACAGAGCATAGGGCACTTCCACACATGGGCGTTGACCTTGGGAAAATGAAAAAATCAACCAGACACAGGGACCCCAATGTGGAGGGCTGCTGTCTTGACAAGAACCTCCACTCCGGTACACGTTTCATATCCCAGGAAAGAGCCAAGTGGACAAAGACAAGTGGACAAGTGGACAAGTGGTGCTACGGAGGCCCAAAGGAGTGTCACTCAGCCATGAAATCCACGTCATGTGGCTGGTAGCAGCATCCTGAGTGGATTTAGATACGATCATCCTCAGTGAAATAAGTCCCACAAAAAAAGAAACTTATGATATCACTTATCGAGGGAATGTAAAAATCGCTCCCCATGAACGGAATCCCCAAACAGAACAGAGTCACGCTTTTAGAAAACACACTTATGCCTGCTTCAGGGGAAAGGTGAGGTGGGGTGACGCATAAAACTCGAGTTTGAAATGAGCACACATACCCTTCCGAAAACCGAATATGGAATGGACACGACCTACTCCTTGCTCAATCAACTGGACTCACCAGACCCTGTTCATCGCACAAGTATCTATCCGACTAGTAAGCATCTTAAAAGCTAAGTCTTGATATCTCTGTGTAAGTGCATCAAGTGTGTGTAAAGCGGCCTAAAACCAGCAGGGAAAATCAGCTCAGACCCATTCTGAGGATACATTTCCAACATAAAGAAGAAACAAGCAGGGCAAAACAGAGAGAAATTCTTCCAAAATGCGTTCAGGGACTGGCATGCAACCAGGATTGACCACATCTACAGCCCCAGCGGCAGAAGACATAAGGCTGGACACTCTTGGGGCTGAGACGATGGGTGAGGTTGGGAAAGCAAATGCAGACCCTTGAAAGGAATCCTGCGTGCTCCCCATTCCATGGGTCCCAACTCTCCAGGTTCAACGCAATCTTCCGACAGCGAAAGCACTCATTGGAAACCCAGCGGATGCTACACCGTGGGATCGGGAAAGCTTTCTGAAACTCACCTCAGTTTTCATCTCCTGGTGCTCGTGTTCTCCATTCAGGCCCCCTTACTAACAATCTCCCCACTTGGAGACTCGGCGCCTTTCCATGCCTCTTTCGTACCGTCTGCAATTTGTCCGCAGGATGAACTGCAAGAGGGGGAACCAATGAGAGACTCGCTGGAGGTGTTTGGTCGGGCACATGTCACTCTCATTTCCCATCACGAAGAAGAATTCACCAGAGGTTCAGCCTGCCACCGCGGATCGACAAGAGGGCGTGAAGCCATCCAGCCATGTTGCGTCCCACTCACAAAAAAGCGACTTGGGAAATGGAGCTCAGGGGCACTGCACTTCCCAAACCTGCAGAGTTCTAAACGATAACTATCGCCCCAAAATATATTGAGGTCAGGCTACGAAGAGGCGTTGAACGCAAGGCAGAATTGCAGGAAACGGAGGTCAACGGGTACATCGGAATGGCCCCGATAGCACATGAAAAGCGCCAGAACGTGGACAATGATGCGGTTGGCCAAAAAGGGCGTATGCGTTTTTTCCTGAATATATTCAGGAAAAAACGCATACGCCCTTTTTGGCCAACCAAGCAACCTGGGAGAGCAAAGCAGCACTACAAAGAAATCTCTCGCCCACCCCCCCGCCGGGGCAAAAGTGCCAGGCGAAAAAAGTCTAAAAACCAGAAAGGCAGGACAGCCCACGGAGTCAAGGGAGCCTTGTTAAGCTGATGGGCGGGATGTCAATGGCCAACAGCCAATCTTCACAAGTGTATCCTCTTTCCCAAACCATGTAAAACACAGAACCACAGAGCATAGGGCACTTCCACACATGGGCGTTGACCTTGGGAAAATGAAAAAATCAACCAGACACAGGGACCCCAATGTTGAGGGCTGCTGTCTTGACAAGAACCTCCACTCCGGTACACGTTTCATATCCCAGGAAAGAGCCAAGTGGACAAAGACAAGTGGACAAGTGGACAAGTGGTGCTACGGAGGCCCAAAGGAGTGTCACTCAGCCATGAAATCCACGTCATGTGGCTGGTAGCAGCATCCTGAGTGGATTTAGATACGATCATCCTCAGTGAAATAAGTCCCACAAAAAAAGAAACTTATGATATCACTTATCGAGGGAATGTAAAAATCGCTCCCCATGAACGGAATCCCCAAACAGAACAGAGTCACGCTTTTAGAAAACACACTTATGCCTGCTTCAGGGGAAAGGTGAGGTGGGGTGACGCATAAAACTCGAGTTTGAAATGAGCACACATACCCTTCCGAAAACCGAATATGGAATGGACACGACCTACTCCTTGCTCAATCAACTGGACTCACCAGACCCTGTTCATCGCACAAGTATCTATCCGACTAGTAAGCATCTTAAAAGCTAAGTCTTGATATCTCTGTGTAAGTGCATCAAGTGTGTGTAAAGCGGCCTAAAACCAGCAGGGAAAATCAGCTCAGACCCATTCTGAGGATACATTTCCAACATAAAGAAGAAACAAGCAGGGCAAAACAGAGAGAAATTCTTCCAAAATGCGTTCAGGGACTGGCATGCAACCAGGATTGACCACATCTACAGCCCCAGCGGCAGAAGACATAAGGCTGGACACTCTTGGGGCTGAGACGATTGGTGAGGTTGGGAAAGCAAATGCAGACCCTTGAAAGGAATCCTGCGTGCTCCCCATTCCATGGGTCCCAACTCTCCAGGTTCAACGCAATCTTCCGACAGCGAAAGCACTCATTGGAAACCCAGCGGATGCTACACCGTGGGATCGGGAAAGCTTTCTGAAACTCACCTCAGTTTTCATCTCCTGGTGCTCGTGTTCTCCATTCAGGCCCCCTTACTAACAATCTCCCCACTTGGAGACTCGGCGCCTTTCCATGCCTCTTTCGTACCGTCTGCAATTTGTCCGCAGGATGAACTGCAAGAGGGGGAACCAATGAGAGACTCGCTGGAGGTGTTTGGTCGGGCACATGTCACTCTCATTTCCCATCACGAAGAAGAATTCACCAGAGGTTCAGCCTGCCACCGCGGATCGACAATAGGGCGTGAAGCCATCCAGCCGTGTTGCGTCCCACTCACAAAAAAGCGACTTGGGAAATGGAGCTCAGGGGCACTGCACTTCCCAAACCTGCAGAGTTCTAAACGATAACTATCGCCCCCAAATATATTGAGGTCAGGCTACGAAGAGGCGTTGAACGCAAGGCAGAACTGCAGGAAACGGAGGTCAACGGGTACATCGGAATGGCCCCGATAGCACATGAAAAGCGCCAGAACGTGGACAATGATGCGGTTGGCCAAAAAGGGCGTATGCGTTTTTTCCTGAATATATTCAGGAAAAAACGCATACGCCCTTTTTGGCCAACCAAGCAACCTGGGAGAGCAAAGCAGCACTACAAAGAAATCTCTCGCCCCCCCCCCCCCCGCCGGGGCAAAAGTGCCAGGCGAAAAAAGTCTAAAAACCAGAAAGGCAGGACAGCCCACGGAGTCAAGGGAGCCTTGTTAAGCTGATGGGCGGGATGTCAATGGCCAACAGCCAATCTTCACAAGTGTATCCTCTTTCCCAAACCATGTAAAACACAGAACCACAGAGCATAGGGCACTTCCACACATGGGCGTTGACCTTGGGAAAATGAAAAAATCAACCAGACACAGGGACCCCAATGTTGAGGGCTGCTGTCTTGACAAGAACCTCCACTCCGGTACACGTTTCATATCCCAGGAAAGAGCCAAGTGGACAAAGACAAGTGGACAAGTGGACAAGTAGTGCTACGGAGGTCCAAAGGAGTGTCACTCAGCCATGAAATCCACGTCATGTGGCTGGTAGCAGCATCCTGAGTGGATTTAGATACGATCATCCTCAGTGAAATAACTCCCACAAAAAAAGAAACTTATGATATCACTTATCGAGGGAATGTAAAAATCGCTCCCCATGAACGGAATCCCCAAACAGAACAGAGTCACGCTTTTAGAAAACACACTTATGCCTGCTTCAGGGGAAAGGTGAGGTGGGGTGACGCATAAAACTCGAGTTTGAAATGAGCACACATACCCTTCCGAAAACCGAATATGGAATGGACACGACCTACTCCTTGCTCAATCAACTGGACTCACCAGACCCTGTTCATCGCACAAGTATCTATCCGACTAGTAAGCATCTTAAAAGCTAAGTCTTGATATCTCTGTGTAAGTGCATCAAGTGTGTGTAAAGCGGCCTAAAACCAGCAGGGAAAATCAGCTCAGACCCATTCTGAGGATACATTTCCAACATAAAGAAGAAACAAGCAGGGCAAAACAGAGAGAAATTCTTCCAAAATGCGTTCAGGGACTGGCATGCAACCAGGATTGACCACATCTACAGCCCCAGCGGCAGAAGACATAAGGCTGGACACTCTTGGGGCTGAGACGATTGGTGAGGTTGGGAAAGCAAATGCAGACCCTTGAAAGGAATCCTGCGTGCTCCCCATTCCATGGGTCCCAACTCTCCAGGTTCAACGCAATCTTCCGACAGCGAAAGCACTCATTGGAAACCCAGCGGATGCTACACCGTGGGATCGGGAAAGCTTTCTGAAACTCACCTCAGTTTTCATCTCCTGGTGCTCGTGTTCTCCATTCAGGCCCCCTTACTAACAATCTCCCCACTTGGAGACTCGGCGCCTTTCCATGCCTCTTTCGTACCGTCTGCAATTTGTCCGCAGGATGAACTGCAAGAGGGGGAACCAATGAGAGACTCGCTGGAGGTGTTTGGTCGGGCACATGTCACTCTCATTTCCCATCACGAAGAAGAATTCACCAGCGGTTCAGCCTGCCACCCCGGATCGACAATAGGGCGTGAAGCCATCCAGCCGTGTTGCGTCCCACTCACAAAAAAGCGACTTGGGAAATGGAGCTCAGGGGCACTGCACTTCCCAAACCTGCAGAGTTCTAAACGATAACTATCGCCCCAAAATATATTGAGGTCAGGCTACGAAGAGGCGTTGAACGCAAGGCAGAATTGCAGGAAACGGATGTCAACGGGTACATCGGAATGGCCCCGATAGCACATGAAAAGCGCCAGAACGTGGACAATGATGCGGTTGGCCAAAAAGGGCGTATGCGTTTTTTCCTGAATATATTCAGGAAAAAACGCATACGCCCTTTTTGGCCAACCAAGCAACCTGGGAGAGCAAATCAGCACTACAAAGAAATCTCTCGCCCCCCACCCGGGGCAAAAGGGCCAGGCGAAAAAAGTCTAAAAACCAGAAAGGCAGGACAGCCCACGGAGTCAAGGGAGCCTTGTTAAGCTGATGGGCGGGATGTCAATGGCCAACAGCCAATCTTCACAAGTGTATCCTCTTTCCCAAACCATGTAAAACACAGAACCACAGAGCATAGGGCACTTCCACACATGGGCGTTGACCTTGGGAAAATGAAAAAATCAACCAGACACAGGGACCCCAATGTTGAGGGCTGCTGTCTTGACAAGAACCTCCACTCCGGTACACGTTTCATATCCCAGGAAAGAGCCAAGTGGACAAAGACAAGTGGACAAGTGGACAAAGACAAGTGAACAAGTGGACAAGTGGTGCTACGTAGGTCCAATGGAGTGTCACTCAGCCATGAAATCCACGTCATGAGGCTGGTAGCAGCATCCTGAGTGGATTTAGGTACGATCATCCTCAGTGAAATAAGTCCCACAAAAAAAGAAACTTATGATATCACTTATCGAAGGAATGTAAAAATCGCTCCCCATGAACGGAATCCCCAAACAGAACAGAGTCACGCTTTTAGAAAACACACTTATGCCTGCTTCAGGGGAAAGGTGAGGTGGGGTGACGCATAAAACTCGAGTTTGCAATGAGCACAGATACCTTTCTGAAAACCGAATATGGAATGGACACGACCTACTCCTTGCTCAATCAACTGGACTCACCAGACCCTGTTCATCGCACAAGTATCTATCCGACTAGTAAGCATCTTAAAAGCTAAGTCTTGATATCTCTGTGTAAGTGCATCAAGTGTGTGTAAAGCGGCCTAAAACCAGCAGGGAAAATCAGCTCAGACCCATTCTGAGGATACATTTCCAACATAAAGAAGAAACAAGCAGGGCAAAACAGAGAGAAATTCTTCCAAAATGCGTTCAGGGACTGGCATGCAACCAGGATTGACCACATCTACAGCCCCAGCGGCGGAAGACATAAGGCTGGACACTCTTGGGGCTGAGACGATTGGTGAGGTTGGGAAAGCAAATGCAGACCCTTGAAAGGAATCCTGCGTGCTCCCCATTCCATGGGTCCCAACTCTCCAGGTTCAACGCAATCTTCCGACAGCGAAAGCACTCATTGGAAACCCAGCGGATGCTACACCGTGGGATCGGGAAAGCTTTCTGAAACTCACCTCAGTTTTCATCTCCTGGTGCTCGTGTTCTCCATTCAGGCCCCCTTACTAACAATCTCCCCACTTGGAGACTCGGCGCCTTTCCATGCCTCTTTCGTACCGTCTGCAATTTGTCCGCAGGATGAACTGCAAGAGGGGGAACCAATGAGAGACTCGCTGGAGGTGTTTGGTCGGGCACATGTCACTCTCATTTCCCATCACGAAGAAGAATTCACCAGAGGTTCAGCCTGCCACCGCGGATCGACAATAGGGCGTGAAGCCATCCAGCCGTGTTGCGTCCCACTCACAAAAAAGCGACTTGGGAAATGGAGCTCAGGGGCACTGCACTTCCCAAACCTGCAGAGTTCTAAACGATAACTATCGCCCCCAAATATATTGAGGTCAGGCTACGAAGAGGCGTTGAACGCAAGGCAGAATTGCAGGAAACGGATGTCAACGGGTACATCGGAATGGCCCCGATAGCACATGAAAAGCGCCAGAACGTGGACAATGATGCGGTTGGCCAAAAAGGGCGTATGCGTTTTTTCCTGAATATATTCAGGAAAAAACGCATACGCCCTTTTTGGCCAACCAAGCAACCTGGGAGAGCAAATCAGCACTACAAAGAAATCCCCCCCCCACCGGGGCAAAAGGGCCAGGCGAAAAAAGTCTAAAAACCAGAAAGGCAGGACAGCCCACGGAGTCAAGGGAGCCTTGTTAAGCTGATGGGCGGGATGTCAATGGCCAACAGCCAATCTTCACAAGTGTATCCTCTTTCCCAAACCATGTAAAACACAGAACCACAGAGCATAGGGCACTTCCACACATGGGCGTTGACCTTGGGAAAATGAAAAAATCAACCAGACACAGGGACCCCAATGTTGAGGGCTGCTGTCTTGACAAGAACCTCCACTCCGGTACACGTTTCATATCCCAGGAAAGAGCCAAGTGGACAAAGACAAGTGGACAAGTGGACAAGTAGTGCTACGGAGGTCCAAAGGAGTGTCACTCAGCCATGAAATCCACGTCATGTGGCTGGTAGCAGCATCCTGAGTGGATTTAGATACGATCATCCTCAGTGAAATAAGTCCCACAAAAAAAGAAACTTATGATATCACTTATCGAGGGAATGTAAAAATCGCTCCCCATGAACGGAATCCCCAAACAGAACAGAGTCACGCTTTTAGAAAACACACTTATGCCTGCTTCAGGGGAAAGGTGAGGTGGGGTGACGCATAAAACTCGAGTTTGAAATGAGCACACATACCCTTCCGAAAACCGAATATGGAATGGACACGACCTACTCCTTGCTCAATCAACTGGACTCACCAGACCCTGTTCATCGCACAAGTATCTATCCGACTAGTAAGCATCTTAAAAGCTAAGTCTTGATATCTCTGTGTAAGTGCATCAAGTGTGTGTAAAGCGGCCTAAAACCAGCAGGGAAAATCAGCTCAGACCCATTCTGAGGATACATTTCCAACATAAAGAAGAAACAAGCAGGGCAAAACAGAGAGAAATTCTTCCAAAATGCGTTCAGGGACTGGCATGCAACCAGGATTGACCACATCTACAGCCCCAGCGGCAGAAGACATAAGGCTGGACACTCTTGGGGCTGAGACGATTGGTGAGGTTGGGAAAGCAAATGCAGACCCTTGAAAGGAATCCTGCGTGCTCCCCATTCCATGGGTCCCAACTCTCCAGGTTCAACGCAATCTTCCGACAGCGAAAGCACTCATTGGAAACCCAGCGGATGCTACACCGTGGGATCGGGAAAGCTTTCTGAAACTCACCTCAGTTTTCATCTCCTGGTGCTCGTGTTCTCCATTCAGGCCCCCTTACTAACAATCTCCCCACTTGGAGACTCGGCGCCTTTCCATGCCTCTTTCGTACCGTCTGCAATTTGTCCGCAGGATGAACTGCAAGAGGGGGAACCAATGAGAGACTCGCTGGAGGTGTTTGGTCGGGCACATGTCACTCTCATTTCCCATCACGAAGAAGAATTCACCAGAGGTTCAGCCTGCCACCGCGGATCGACAATAGGGCGTGAAGCCATCCAGCCGTGTTGCGTCCCACTCACAAAAAAGCGACTTGGGAAATGGAGCTCAGGGGCACTGCACTTCCCAAACCTGCAGAGTTCTAAACGATAACTATCGCCCCCAAATATATTGAGGTCAGGCTACGAAGAGGCGTTGAACGCAAGGCAGAACTGCAGGAAACGGAGGTCAACGGGTACATCGGAATGGCCCCGATAGCACATGAAAAGCGCCAGAACGTGGACAATGATGCGGTTGGCCAAAAAGGGCGTATGCGTTTTTTCCTGAATATATTCAGGAAAAAACGCATACGCCCTTTTTGGCCAACCAAGCAACCTGGGAGAGCAAATCAGCACTACAAAGAAATCTCTCGCCCCCCACCCGGGGCAAAAGGGCCAGGCGAAAAAAGTCTAAAAACCAGAAAGGCAGGACAGCCCACGGAGTCAAGGGAGCCTTGTTAAGCTGATGGGCGGGATGTCAATGGCCAACAGCCAATCTTCACAAGTGTATCCTCTTTCCCAAACCATGTAAAACACAGAACCACAGAGCATAGGGCACTTCCACACATGGGCGTTGACCTTGGGAAAATGAAAAAATCAACCAGACACAGGGACCCCAATGTTGAGGGCTGCTGTCTTGACAAGAACCTCCACTCCGGTACACGTTTCATATCCCAGGAAAGAGCCAAGTGGACAAAGACAAGTGGACAAGTGGACAAGTAGTGCTACGGAGGTCCAAAGGAGTGTCACTCAGCCATGAAATCCACGTCATGTGGCTGGTAGCAGCATCCTGAGTGGATTTAGATACGATCATCCTCAGTGAAATAACTCCCACAAAAAAAGAAACTTATGATATCACTTATCGAGGGAATGTAAAAATCGCTCCCCATGAACGGAATCCCCAAACAGAACAGAGTCACGCTTTTAGAAAACACACTTATGCCTGCTTCAGGGGAAAGGTGAGGTGGGGTGACGCATAAAACTCGAGTTTGAAATGAGCACACATACCCTTCCGAAAACCGAATATGGAATGGACACGACCTACTCCTTGCTCAATCAACTGGACTCACCAGACCCTGTTCATCGCACAAGTATCTATCCGACTAGTAAGCATCTTAAAAGCTAAGTCTTGATATCTCTGTGTAAGTGCATCAAGTGTGTGTAAAGCGGCCTAAAACCAGCAGGGAAAATCAGCTCAGACCCATTCTGAGGATACATTTCCAACATAAAGAAGAAACAAGCAGGGCAAAACAGAGAGAAATTCTTCCAAAATGCGTTCAGGGACTGGCATGCAACCAGGATTGACCACATCTACAGCCCCAGCGGCAGAAGACATAAGGCTGGACACTCTTGGGGCTGAGACGATTGGTGAGGTTGGGAAAGCAAATGCAGACCCTTGAAAGGAATCCTGCGTGCTCCCCATTCCATGGGTCCCAACTCTCCAGGTTCAACGCAATCTTCCGACAGCGAAAGCACTCATTGGAAACCCAGCGGATGCTACACCGTGGGATCGGGAAAGCTTTCTGAAACTCACCTCAGTTTTCATCTCCTGGTGCTCGTGTTCTCCATTCAGGCCCCCTTACTAACAATCTCCCCACTTGGAGACTCGGCGCCTTTCCATGCCTCTTTCGTACCGTCTGCAATTTGTCCGCAGGATGAACTGCAAGAGGGGGAACCAATGAGAGACTCGCTGGAGGTGTTTGGTCGGGCACATGTCACTCTCATTTCCCATCACGAAGAAGAATTCACCAGCGGTTCAGCCTGCCACCCCGGATCGACAATAGGGCGTGAAGCCATCCAGCCGTGTTGCGTCCCACTCACAAAAAAGCGACTTGGGAAATGGAGCTCAGGGGCACTGCACTTCCCAAACCTGCAGAGTTCTAAACGATAACTATCGCCCCAAAATATATTGAGGTCAGGCTACGAAGAGGCGTTGAACGCAAGGCAGAATTGCAGGAAACGGATGTCAACGGGTACATCGGAATGGCCCCGATAGCACATGAAAAGCGCCAGAACGTGGACAATGATGCGGTTGGCCAAAAAGGGCGTATGCGTTTTTTCCTGAATATATTCAGGAAAAAACGCATACGCCCTTTTTGGCCAACCAAGCAACCTGGGAGAGCAAATCAGCACTACAAAGAAATCTCTCGCCCCCCACCCGGGGCAAAAGGGCCAGGCGAAAAAAGTCTAAAAACCAGAAAGGCAGGACAGCCCACGGAGTCAAGGGAGCCTTGTTAAGCTGATGGGCGGGATGTCAATGGCCAACAGCCAATCTTCACAAGTGTATCCTCTTTCCCAAACCATGTAAAACACAGAACCACAGAGCATAGGGCACTTCCACACATGGGCGTTGACCTTGGGAAAATGAAAAAATCAACCAGACACAGGGACCCCAATGTTGAGGGCTGCTGTCTTGACAAGAACCTCCACTCCGGTACACGTTTCATATCCCAGGAAAGAGCCAAGTGGACAAAGACAAGTGGACAAGTGGACAAAGACAAGTGAACAAGTGGACAAGTGGTGCTACGTAGGTCCAATGGAGTGTCACTCAGCCATGAAATCCACGTCATGAGGCTGGTAGCAGCATCCTGAGTGGATTTAGGTACGATCATCCTCAGTGAAATAAGTCCCACAAAAAAAGAAACTTATGATATCACTTATCGAAGGAATGTAAAAATCGCTCCCCATGAACGGAATCCCCAAACAGAACAGAGTCACGCTTTTAGAAAACACACTTATGCCTGCTTCAGGGGAAAGGTGAGGTGGGGTGACGCATAAAACTCGAGTTTGCAATGAGCACAGATACCTTTCTGAAAACCGAATATGGAATGGACACGACCTACTCCTTGCTCAATCAACTGGACTCACCAGACCCTGTTCATCGCACAAGTATCTATCCGACTAGTAAGCATCTTAAAAGCTAAGTCTTGATATCTCTGTGTAAGTGCATCAAGTGTGTGTAAAGCGGCCTAAAACCAGCAGGGAAAATCAGCTCAGACCCATTCTGAGGATACATTTCCAACATAAAGAAGAAACAAGCAGGGCAAAACAGAGAGAAATTCTTCCAAAATGCGTTCAGGGACTGGCATGCAACCAGGATTGACCACATCTACAGCCCCAGCGGCGGAAGACATAAGGCTGGACACTCTTGGGGCTGAGACGATTGGTGAGGTTGGGAAAGCAAATGCAGACCCTTGAAAGGAATCCTGCGTGCTCCCCATTCCATGGGTCCCAACTCTCCAGGTTCAACGCAATCTTCCGACAGCGAAAGCACTCATTGGAAACCCAGCGGATGCTACACCGTGGGATCGGGAAAGCTTTCTGAAACTCACCTCAGTTTTCATCTCCTGGTGCTCGTGTTCTCCATTCAGGCCCCCTTACTAACAATCTCCCCACTTGGAGACTCGGCGCCTTTCCATGCCTCTTTCGTACCGTCTGCAATTTGTCCGCAGGATGAACTGCAAGAGGGGGAACCAATGAGAGACTCGCTGGAGGTGTTTGGTCGGGCACATGTCACTCTCATTTCCCATCACGAAGAAGAATTCACCAGAGGTTCAGCCTGCCACCGCGGATCGACAATAGGGCGTGAAGCCATCCAGCCGTGTTGCGTCCCACTCACAAAAAAGCGACTTGGGAAATGGAGCTCAGGGGCACTGCACTTCCCAAACCTGCAGAGTTCTAAACGATAACTATCGCCCCCAAATATATTGAGGTCAGGCTACGAAGAGGCGTTGAACGCAAGGCAGAATTGCAGGAAACGGATGTCAACGGGTACATCGGAATGGCCCCGATAGCACATGAAAAGCGCCAGAACGTGGACAATGATGCGGTTGGCCAAAAAGGGCGTATGCGTTTTTTCCTGAATATATTCAGGAAAAAACGCATACGCCCTTTTTGGCCAACCAAGCAACCTGGGAGAGCAAATCAGCACTACAAAGAAATCCCCCCCCCACCGGGGCAAAAGGGCCAGGCGAAAAAAGTCTAAAAACCAGAAAGGCAGGACAGCCCACGGAGTCAAGGGAGCCTTGTTAAGCTGATGGGCGGGATGTCAATGGCCAACAGCCAATCTTCACAAGTGTATCCTCTTTCCCAAACCATGTAAAACACAGAACCACAGAGCATAGGGCACTTCCACACATGGGCGTTGACCTTGGGAAAATGAAAAAATCAACCAGACACAGGGACCCCAATGTTGAGGGCTGCTGTCTTGACAAGAACCTCCACTCCGGTACACGTTTCATATCCCAGGAAAGAGCCAAGTGGACAAAGACAAGTGGACAAGTGGACAAGTAGTGCTACGGAGGTCCAAAGGAGTGTCACTCAGCCATGAAATCCACGTCATGTGGCTGGTAGCAGCATCCTGAGTGGATTTAGATACGATCATCCTCAGTGAAATAAGTCCCACAAAAAAAGAAACTTATGATATCACTTATCGAGGGAATGTAAAAATCGCTCCCCATGAACGGAATCCCCAAACAGAACAGAGTCACGCTTTTAGAAAACACACTTATGCCTGCTTCAGGGGAAAGGTGAGGTGGGGTGACGCATAAAACTCGAGTTTGAAATGAGCACACATACCCTTCCGAAAACCGAATATGGAATGGACACGACCTACTCCTTGCTCAATCAACTGGACTCACCAGACCCTGTTCATCGCACAAGTATCTATCCGACTAGTAAGCATCTTAAAAGCTAAGTCTTGATATCTCTGTGTAAGTGCATCAAGTGTGTGTAAAGCGGCCTAAAACCAGCAGGGAAAATCAGCTCAGACCCATTCTGAGGATACATTTCCAACATAAAGAAGAAACAAGCAGGGCAAAACAGAGAGAAATTCTTCCAAAATGCGTTCAGGGACTGGCATGCAACCAGGATTGACCACATCTACAGCCCCAGCGGCAGAAGACATAAGGCTGGACACTCTTGGGGCTGAGACGATTGGTGAGGTTGGGAAAGCAAATGCAGACCCTTGAAAGGAATCCTGCGTGCTCCCCATTCCATGGGTCCCAACTCTCCAGGTTCAACGCAATCTTCCGACAGCGAAAGCACTCATTGGAAACCCAGCGGATGCTACACCGTGGGATCGGGAAAGCTTTCTGAAACTCACCTCAGTTTTCATCTCCTGGTGCTCGTGTTCTCCATTCAGGCCCCCTTACTAACAATCTCCCCACTTGGAGACTCGGCGCCTTTCCATGCCTCTTTCGTACCGTCTGCAATTTGTCCGCAGGATGAACTGCAAGAGGGGGAACCAATGAGAGACTCGCTGGAGGTGTTTGGTCGGGCACATGTCACTCTCATTTCCCATCACGAAGAAGAATTCACCAGCGGTTCAGCCTGCCACCCCGGATCGACAATAGGGCGTGAAGCCATCCAGCCGTGTTGCGTCCCACTCACAAAAAAGCGACTTGGGAAATGGAGCTCAGGGGCACTGCACTTCCCAAACCTGCAGAGTTCTAAACGATAACTATCGCCCCAAAATATATTGAGGTCAGGCTACGAAGAGGCGTTGAACGCAAGGCAGAATTGCAGGAAACGGATGTCAACGGGTACATCGGAATGGCCCCGATAGCACATGAAAAGCGCCAGAACGTGGACAATGATGCGGTTGGCCAAAAAGGGCGTATGCGTTTTTTCCTGAATATATTCAGGAAAAAACGCATACGCCCTTTTTGGCCAACCAAGCAACCTGGGAGAGCAAATCAGCACTACAAAGAAATCTCTCGCCCCCCACCCGGGGCAAAAGGGCCAGGCGAAAAAAGTCTAAAAACCAGAAAGGCAGGACAGCCCACGGAGTCAAGGGAGCCTTGTTAAGCTGATGGGCGGGATGTCAATGGCCAACAGCCAATCTTCACAAGTGTATCCTCTTTCCCAAACCATGTAAAACACAGAACCACAGAGCATAGGGCACTTCCACACATGGGCGTTGACCTTGGGAAAATGAAAAAATCAACCAGACACAGGGACCCCAATGTTGAGGGCTGCTGTCTTGACAAGAACCTCCACTCCGGTACACGTTTCATATCCCAGGAAAGAGCCAAGTGGACAAAGACAAGTGGACAAGTGGACAAAGACAAGTGAACAAGTGGACAAGTGGTGCTACGTAGGTCCAATGGAGTGTCACTCAGCCATGAAATCCACGTCATGAGGCTGGTAGCAGCATCCTGAGTGGATTTAGGTACGATCATCCTCAGTGAAATAAGTCCCACAAAAAAAGAAACTTATGATATCACTTATCGAAGGAATGTAAAAATCGCTCCCCATGAACGGAATCCCCAAACAGAACAGAGTCACGCTTTTAGAAAACACACTTATGCCTGCTTCAGGGGAAAGGTGAGGTGGGGTGACGCATAAAACTCGAGTTTGAAATGAGCACAGATACCTTTCCGAAAACCGAATATGGAATGGACACGACCTACTCCTTGCTCAATCAACTGGACTCACCAGACCCTGTTCATCGCACAAGTATCTATCCGACTAGTAAGCATCTTAAAAGCTAAGTCTTGATATCTCTGTGTAAGTGCATCAAGTGTGTGTAAAGCGGCCTAAAACCAGCAGGGAAAATCAGCTCAGACCCATTCTGAGGATACATTTCCAACATAAAGAAGAAACAAGCAGGGCAAAACAGAGAGAAATTCTTCCAAAATGCGTTCAGGGACTGGCATGCAACCAGGATTGACCACATCTACAGCCCCAGCGGCGGAAGACATAAGGCTGGACACTCTTGGGGCTGAGACGATTGGTGAGGTTGGGAAAGCAAATGCAGACCCTTGAAAGGAATCCTGCGTGCTCCCCATTCCATGGGTCCCAACTCTCCAGGTTCAACGCAATCTTCCGACAGCGAAAGCACTCATTGGAAACCCAGCGGATGCTACACCGTGGGATCGGGAAAGCTTTCTGAAACTCACCTCAGTTTTCATCTCCTGGTGCTCGTGTTCTCCATTCAGGCCCCCTTACTAACAATCTCCCCACTTGGAGACTCGGCGCCTTTCCATGCCTCTTTCGTACCGTCTGCAATTTGTCCGCAGGATGAACTGCAAGAGGGGGAACCAATGAGAGACTCGCTGGAGGTGTTTGGTCGGGCACATGTCACTCTCATTTCCCATCACGAAGAAGAATTCACCAGAGGTTCAGCCTGCCACCGCGGATCGACAATAGGGCGTGAAGCCATCCAGCCGTGTTGCGTCCCACTCACAAAAAAGCGACTTGGGAAATGGAGCTCAGGGGCACTGCACTTCCCAAACCTGCAGAGTTCTAAACGATAACTATCGCCCCCAAATATATTGAGGTCAGGCTACGAAGAGGCGTTGAACGCAAGGCAGAATTGCAGGAAACGGATGTCAACGGGTACATCGGAATGGCCCCGATAGCACATGAAAAGCGCCAGAACGTGGACAATGATGCGGTTGGCCAAAAAGGGCGTATGCGTTTTTTCCTGAATATATTCAGGAAAAAACGCATACGCCCTTTTTGGCCAACCAAGCAACCTGGGAGAGCAAATCAGCACTACAAAGAAATCCCCCCCCCACCGGGGCAAAAGGGCCAGGCGAAAAAAGTCTAAAAACCAGAAAGGCAGGACAGCCCACGGAGTCAAGGGAGCCTTGTTAAGCTGATGGGCGGGATGTCAATGGCCAACAGCCAATCTTCACAAGTGTATCCTCTTTCCCAAACCATGTAAAACACAGAACCACAGAGCATAGGGCACTTCCACACATGGGCGTTGACCTTGGGAAAATGAAAAAATCAACCAGACACAGGGACCCCAATGTTGAGGGCTGCTGTCTTGACAAGAACCTCCACTCCGGTACACGTTTCATATCCCAGGAAAGAGCCAAGTGGACAAAGACAAGTGGACAAGTGGACAAGTGGTGCTACGTAGGTCCAATGGAGTGTCACTCAGCCATGAAATCCACGTCATGAGGCTGGTAGCAGCATCCTGAGTGGATTTAGGTACGATCATCCTCAGTGAAATAAGTCCCACAAAAAAAGAAACTTATGATATCACTTATCGAGGGAATGTAAAAATCGCTCCCCATGAACGGAATCCCCAAACAGAACAGAGTCACGCTTTTAGAAAACACACTTATGCCTGCTTCAGGGGAAAGGTGAGGTGGGGTGACGCATAAAACTCGAGTTTGAAATGAGCACAGATACCCTTCCGAAAACCGAATATGGAATGGACACGACCTACTCCTTGCTCAATCAACTGGACTCACCAGACCCTGTTCATCGCACAAGTATCTATCCGACTAGTAAGCATCTTAAAAGCTAAGTCTTGATATCTCTGTGTAAGTGCATCAAGTGTGTGTAAAGCGGCCTAAAACCAGCAGGGAAAATCAGCTCAGACCCATTCTGAGGATACATTTCCAACATAAAGAAGAAACAAGCAGGGCAAAACAGAGAGAAATTCTTCCAAAATGCGTTCAGGGACTGGCATGCAACCAGGATTGACCACATCTACAGCCCCAGCGGCAGAAGACATAAGGCTGGACACTCTTGGGGCTGAGACGATTGGTGAGGTTGGGAAAGCAAATGCAGACCCTTGAAAGGAATCCTGCGTGCTCCCCATTCCATGGGTCCCAACTCTCCAGGTTCAACGCAATCTTCCGACAGCGAAAGCACTCATTGGAAACCCAGCGGATGCTACACCGTGGGATCGGGAAAGCTTTCTGAAACTCACCTCAGTTTTCATCTCCTGGTGCTCGTGTTCTCCATTCAGGCCCCCTTACTAACAATCTCCCCACTTGGAGACTCGGCGCCTTTCCATGCCTCTTTCGTACCGTCTGCAATTTGTCCGCAGGATGAACTGCAAGAGGGGGAACCAATGAGAGACTCGCTGGAGGTGTTTGGTCGGGCACATGTCACTCTCATTTCCCATCACGAAGAAGAATTCACCAGAGGTTCAGCCTGCCACCGCGGATCGACAATAGGGCGTGAAGCCATCCAGCCGTGTTGCGTCCCACTCACAAAAAAGCGACTTGGGAAATGGAGCTCAGGGGCACTGCACTTCCCAAACCTGCAGAGTTCTAAACGATAACTATCGCCCCAAAATATATTGAGGTCAGGCTACGAAGAGGCGTTGAACGCAAGGCAGAATTGCAGGAAACGGATGTCAACGGGTACATCGGAATGGCCCCGATAGCACATGAAAAGCGCCAGAACGTGGACAATGATGCGGTTGGCCAAAAAGGGCGTATGCGTTTTTTCCTGAATATATTCAGGAAAAAACGCATACGCCCTTTTTGGCCAACCAAGCAACCTGGGAGAGCAAATCAGCACTACAAAGAAATCCCCCCCCCGGGGCAAAAGGGCCAGGCGAAAAAAGTCTAAAAACCAGAAATGCAGGACAGCCCACGGAGTCAAGGGAGCCTTGTTAAGCTGATGGGCGGGATGTCAATGGCCAACAGCCAATCTTCACAAGTGTATCCTCTTTCCCAAACCATGTAAAACACAGAACCACAGAGCATAGGGCACTTCCACACATGGGCGTTGACCTTGGGAAAATGAAAAAATCAACCAGACACAGGGACCCCAATGTTGAGGGCTGCTGTCTTGACAAGAACCTCCACTCCGGTACACGTTTCATATCCCAGGAAAGAGCCAAGTGGACAAAGACAAGTGGACAAGTGGACAAGTGGTGCTACGGAGGTCCAAAGGAGTGTCACTCAGCCATGAAATCCACGTCATGTGGCTGGTAGCAGCATCCTGAGTGGATTTAGATACGATCATCCTCAGTGAAATAAGTCCCACAAAAAAAGAAACTTATGATATCACTTATCGAGGGAATGTAAAAATCGCTCCCCATGAACGGAATCCCCAAACAGAACAGAGTCACGCTTTTAGAAAACACACTTATGCCTGCTTCAGGGGAAAGGTGAGGTGGGGTGACGCATAAAACTCGAGTTTGAAATGAGCACACATACCCTTCCGAAAACCGAATATGGAATGGACACGACCTACTCCTTGCTCAATCAACTGGACTCACCAGACCCTGTTCATCGCACAAGTATCTATCCGACTAGTAAGCATCTTAAAAGCTAAGTCTTGATATCTCTGTGTAAGTGCATCAAGTGTGTGTAAAGCGGCCTAAAACCAGCAGGGAAAATCAGCTCAGACCCATTCTGAGGATACATTTCCAACATAAAGAAGAAACAAGCAGGGCAAAACAGAGAGAAATTCTTCCAAAATGCGTTCAGGGACTGGCATGCAACCAGGATTGACCACATCTACAGCCCCAGCGGCAGAAGACATAAGGCTGGACACTCTTGGGGCTGAGACGATTGGTGAGGTTGGGAAAGCAAATGCAGACCCTTGAAAGGAATCCTGCGTGCTCCCCATTCCATGGGTCCCAACTCTCCAGGTTCAACGCAATCTTCCGACAGCGAAAGCACTCATTGGAAACCCAGCGGATGCTACACCGTGGGATCGGGAAAGCTTTCTGAAACTCACCTCAGTTTTCATCTCCTGGTGCTCGTGTTCTCCATTCAGGCCCCCTTACTAACAATCTCCCCACTTGGAGACTCGGCGCCTTTCCATGCCTCTTTCGTACCGTCTGCAATTTGTCCGCAGGATGAACTGCAAGAGGGGGAACCAATGAGAGACTCGCTGGAGGTGTTTGGTCGGGCACATGTCACTCTCATTTCCCATCACGAAGAAGAATTCACCAGAGGTTCAGCCTGCCACCGCGGATCGACAATAGGGCGTGAAGCCATCCAGCCGTGTTGCGTCTCACTCACAAAAAAGCGACTTGGGAAATGGAGCTCAGGGGCACTGCACTTCCCAAACCTGCAGAGTTCTAAACGATAACTATCGCCCCAAAATATATTGAGGTCAGGCTACGAAGAGGCGTTGAACGCAAGGCAGAATTGCAGGAAACGGATGTCAACGGGTACATCGGAATGGCCCCGATAGAACATGAAAAGCGCCAGAACGTGGACAATGATGCGGTTGGCCAAAAAGGGCGTATGCGTTTTTTCCTGAATATATTCAGGAAAAAACGCATACGCCCTTTTTGGCCAACCAAGCAACCTGGGAGAGCAAATCAGCACTACAAAGAAATCTCTCGCCACCCCCCCGGGGCAAAGGGGCCAGGCGAAAAAAGTCTAAAAACCAGAAAGGCAGGACAGCCCACGGAGTCAAGGGAGCCTTGTTAAGCTGATGGGCGGGATGTCAATGGCCAACAGCCAATCTTCACAAGTGTATCCTCTTTCCCAAACCATGTAAAACACAGAACCACAGAGCATAGGGCACTTCCACACATGGGCGTTGACCTTGGGAAAATGAAAAAATCAACCAGACACAGGGACCCCAATGTTGAGGGCTGCTGTCTTGACAAGAACCTCCACTCCGGTACACGTTTCATATCCCAGGAAAGAGCCAAGTGGACAAAGACGAGTGGACAAGTGGACAACGACAAGAGGACAAGTGGACAATTGGTGCTACGTAGGTCCAATGGAGTGTCACTCAGCCATGAAATCCACGTCATGAAGCTGGTAGCAGCATCCTGAGTGGATTTAGGTACGATCATCCTCAGTGAAATAAGTCCCACAAAAAAAGAAACTTATGATATCACTTATCGAGGGAATGTAAAAATCGCTCCCCATGAACGGAATCCCCAAACAGAACAGAGTCACGCTTTTAGAAAACACACTTATGCCTGCTTCAGGGGAAAGGTGAGGTGGGGTGAGGCATAAAACTCGAGTTTGAAATGAGCACAGATACCCTTCCGAAAACCGAATATGGAATGGACACGACCTACTCCTTGCTCAATCAACTGGACTCACCAGACCCTGTTCATCGCACAAGTATCTATCCGACTAGTAAGCATCTTAAAAGCTAAGTCTTGATATCTCTGTGTAAGTGCATCAAGTGTGTGTAAAGCGGCCTAAAACCAGCAGGGAAAATCAGCTCAGACCCATTCTGAGGATACATTTCCAACATAAAGAAGAAACAAGCAGGGCAAAACAGAGAGAAATTCTTCCAAAATGCGTTCAGGGACTGGCATGCAACCAGGATTGACCACATCTACAGCCCCAGCGGCGGAAGACATAAGGCTGGACACTCTTGGGGCTGAGACGATTGGTGAGGTTGGGAAAGCAAATGCAGACCCTTGAAAGGAATCCTGCGTGCTCCCCATTCCATGGGTCCCAACTCTCCAGGTTCAACGCAATCTTCCGACAGCGAAAGCACTCATTGGAAACCCAGCGGATGCTACACCGTGGGATCGGGAAAGCTTTCTGAAACTCACCTCAGTTTTCATCTCCTGGTGCTCGTGTTCTCCATTCAGGCCCCCTTACTAACAATCTCCCCACTTGGAGACTCGGCGCCTTTCCATGCCTCTTTCGTACCGTCTGCAATTTGTCCGCAGAATGAACTGCAAGAGGGGGAACCAATGAGAGACTCGCTGGAGGTGTTTGGTCGGGCACATGTCACTCTCATTTCCCATCACGAAGAAGAATTCACCAGAGGTTCAGCCTGCCACCGCGGATCGACAAGAGGGCGTGAAGCCATCCAGCCGTGTTGCGTCCCACTCACAAAAAAGCGACTTGGGAAATGGAGCTCAAGGGCACTGCACTTCCCAAACCTGCAGAGTTCTAAACGATAACTATCGCCCCAAAATATATTGAGGTCAGGCTACGAAGAGGCGTTGAACGCAAGTCAGAATTGCAGGAAACGGATGTCAACGGGTACATCGGAATGGCCCCGATAGCACATGAAAAGCGCCAGAACGTGGACAATGATGCGGTTGGCCAAAAAGGGCGTATGCGTTTTTTCCTGAATATATTCAGGAAAAAACGCATACGCCCTTTTTGGCCAACCAAGCAACCTGGGAGAGCAAATCAGCACTACAAAGAAATCTCTCGCCCCGCCCCCGGGGCAAAAGGGCCAGGCGAAAAAAGTCTAAAAACCAGAAAGGCAGGACAGCCCACGGAGTCAAGGGAGCCTTGTTAAGCTGATGGGCGGGATGTCAATGGCCAACAGCCAATCTTCACAAGTGTATCCTCTTTCCCAAACCATGTAAAACACAGAACCACAGAGCATAGGGCACTTCCACACATGGGCGTTGACCTTGGGAAAATGAAAAAATCAACCAGACACAGGGACCCCAATGTTGAGGGCTGCTGTCTTGACAAGAACCTCCACTCCGGTACACGTTTCATATCCCAGGAAAGAGCCAAGTGGACAAAGACAAGTGGAGAAGTGGACAAAGACAAGTGAACAAGTGGACAAGTGGTGCTACGTAGGTCCAATGGAGTGTCACTCAGCCATGAAATCCACGTCATGAGGCTGGTAGCAGCATCCTGAGTGGATTTAGGTACGATCATCCTCAGTGAAATAAGTCCAACAAAAAAAGAAACTTACGATATCACTTATCGAGGAAATGTAAAAATCGCTCCCCATGAACGGAATCCCCAAACAGAACAGAGTCACGCTTTTAGAAAACACACTTATGCCTGCTTCAGGGGAAAGGTGAGGTGGGGTGACGCATAAAACTCGAGTTTGAAATGAGCACAGATACCCTTCCGAAAACCGAATATGGAATGGACACGACCTACTCCTTGCTCAATCAACTGGACTCACCAGACCCTGTTCATCGCACAAGTATCTATCCGACTAGTAAGCATCTTAAAAGCTAAGTCTTGATATCTCTGTGTAAGTGCATCAAGTGTGTGTAAAGCGGCCTAAAACCAGCAGGGAAAATCAGCTCAGACCCATTCTGAGGATACATTTCCAACATAAAGAAGAAACAAGCAGGGCAAAACAGAGAGAAATTCTTCCAAAATGCGTTCAGGGACTGGCATGCAACCAGGATTGACCACATCTACAGCCCCAGCGGCAGAAGACATAAGGCTGGACACTCTTGGGGCTGAGACGATTGGTGAGGTTGGGAAAGCAAATGCAGACCCTTGAAAGGAATCCTGCGTGCTCCCCATTCCATGGGTCCCAACTCTCCAGGTTCAACGCAATCTTCCGACAGCGAAAGCACTCATTGGAAACCCAGCGGATGCTACACCGTGGGATCGGGAAAGCTTTCTGAAACTCACCTCAGTTTTCATCTCCTGGTGCTCGTGTTCTCCATTCAGGCCCCCTTACTAACAATCTCCCCACTTGGAGACTCGGCGCCTTTCCATGCCTCTTTCGTACCGTCTGCAATTTGTCCGCAGGATGAACTGCAAGAGGGGGAACCAATGAGAGACTCGCTGGAGGTGTTTGGTCGGGCACATGTCACTCTCATTTCCCATCACGAAGAAGAATTCACCAGAGGTTCAGCCTGCCACCGCGGATCGACAAGAGGGCGTGAAGCCATCCAGCCGTGTTGCGTCCCACTCACAAAAAAGCGACTTGGGAAATGGAGCTCAGGGGCACTGCACTTCCCAAACCTGCAGAGTTCTAAACGATAACTATCGCCCCCAAATATATTGAGGTCAGGCTACGAAGAGGCGTTGAACGCAAGGCAGAACTGCAGGAAACGGAGGTCAACGGGTACATCGGAATGGCCCCGATAGCACATGAAAAGCGCCAGAACGTGGACAATGATGCGGTTGGCCAAAAAGGGCGTATGCGTTTTTTCCTGAATATATTCAGGAAAAAACGCATACGCCCTTTTTGGCCAACCAAGCAACCTGGGAGAGCAAATCAGCACTACAAAGAAATCTCTCGCCCCCCCCCCGGGGCAAAAGGGCCAGGCGAAAAAAGTCTAAAAACCAGAAAGGCAGGACAGCCCACGGAGTCAAGGGAGCCTTGTTAAGCTGATGGGCGGGATGTCAATGGCCAACAGCCAATCTTCACAAGTGTATCCTCTTTCCCAAACCATGTAAAACACAGAACCACAGAGCATAGGGCAATTCCACACATGGGCGTTGACCTTGGGAAAATGAAAAAATCAACCAGACACAGGGACCCCAAAGTTGAGGGCTGCTGTCTTGACAAGTACCTCCATTCCGGTACACGTTTCATATCCCAGGAAAGAGCCAAGTGGACAAAGACGAGTGGACAAGTGGACAACGACAAGTGGACAAGAGGACAAGTGGTGCTACGTAGGTCCAATGGAGTGTCACTCAGCCATGAAATCCACGTCATGAGGCTGGTAGCAGCATCCTGAGTGGATTTAGGTACGATCATCCTCAGTGAAATAAGTCCCACAAAAAAAGAAACTTATGATATCACTTATCGAGGGAATGTAAAAATCGCTCCCCATGAACGGAATCCCCAAACAGAACAGAGTCACGCTTTTAGAAAACACACTTATGCCTGCTTCAGGGGAAAGGTGAGGTGGGGTGACGCATAAAACTCGAGTTTGAAATGAGCACAGATACCCTTCCGAAAACCGAATATGGAATGGACACGACCTACTCCTTGCTCAATCAACTGGACTCACCAGACCCTGTTCATCGCACAAGTATCTATCCGACTAGTAAGCATCTTAAAAGCTAAGTCTTGATATCTCTGTGTAAGTGCATCAAGTGTGTGTAAAGCGGCCTAAAACCAGCAGGGAAAATCAGCTCAGACCCATTCTGAGGATACATTTCCAACATAAAGAAGAAACAAGCAGGGCAAAACAGAGAGAAATTCTTCCAAAATGCGTTCAGGGACTGGCATGCAACCAGGATTGACCACATCTACAGCCCCAGCGGCAGAAGACATAAGGCTGGACACTCTTGGGGCTGAGACGATTGGTGAGGTTGGGAAAGCAAATGCAGACCCTTGAAAGGAATCCTGCGTGCTCCCCATTCCATGGGTCCCAACTCTCCAGGTTCAACGCAATCTTCCGACAGCGAAAGCACTCATTGGAAACCCAGCGGATGCTACACCGTGGGATCGGGAAAGCTTTCTGAAACTCACCTCAGTTTTCATCTCCTGGTGCTCGTGTTCTCCATTCAGGCCCCCTTACTAACAATCTCCCCACTTGGAGACTCGGCGCCTTTCCATGCCTCTTTCGTACCGTCTGCAATTTGTCCGCAGGATGAACTGCAAGAGGGGGAACCAATGAGAGACTCGCTGGAGGTGTTTGGTCGGGCACATGTCACTCTCATTTCCCATCACGAAGAAGAATTCACCAGAGGTTCAGCCTGCCACCGCGGATCGACAAGAGGGCGTGAAGCCATCCAGCCGTGTTGCGTCCCACTCACAAAAGCGACTTGGGAAATGGAGCTCAGGGGCACTGCACTTCCCAAACCTGCAGAGTTCTAAACGATAACTATCGCCCCAAAATATATTGAGGTCAGGCTACGAAGAGGCGTTGAACGCAAGGCAGAATTGCAGGAAACGGATGTCAACGGGTACATCGGAATGGCCCCGATAGCACATGAAAAGCGCCAGAACGTGGACAATGATGCGGTTGGCCAAAAAGGGCGTATGCCTTTTTTCCTGAATATATTCAGGAAAAAACGCATACGCCCTTTTTGGCCAACCAAGCAACCTGGGAGAGCAAATCAGCACTACAAAGAAATCTCTAGCCGCCCCCCCGGGGCAAAAGGGCCAGGCGAAAAAAGTCTAAAAACCAGAAAGGCAGGACAGCCCACGGAGTCAAGGGAGCCTTGTTAAGCTGATGGGCGGGATGTCAATGGCCAACAGCCAATCTTCACAAGTGTATCCTCTTTCCCAAAACATGTAAAACACAGAACCACAGAGCATAGGGCACTTCCACACATGGGCGTTGACCTTGGGAAAATGAAAAAATCAACCAGACACAGGGACCCCAAAGTTGAGGGCTGCTGTCTTGACAAGAACCTCCACTCCGGTACACGTTTCATATCCCAGCAAAGAGCCAAGTGGACAAAGACAAGTGGACAAGTGGACAAGTGGTGCTACGGAGGTCCAATGGAGTGTCACTCAGCCATGAAATCCAAGTCATGAGGCTGGTAGCAGCATCCTGAGTGGATTTAGGTACGATCATCCTCAGTGAAATAAGTCCAACAAAAAAAGAAACTTATGATATCACTTATCGAGGGAATGTAAAAATCGCTCGCCATGAACGGAATCCCCAAACAGAACAGAGTCACGCTTTTAGAAAACACACTTATGCCTGCTTCAGGGGAAAGGTGAGGTGGGGTGACGCATAAAACTCGAGTTTGAAATGAGCACCCATACCCTTCCGAAAACCGAATATGGAATGGACACGACCTACTCCTTGCTCAATCAACTGGACTCACCAGACCCTGTTCATCGCACAAGTATCTATCCGACTAGTAAGCATCTTAAAAGCTAAGTCTTGATATCTCTGTGTAAGTGCATCAAGTGTGTGTAAAGCGGCCTAAAACCAGCAGGGAAAATCAGCTCAGACCCATTCTGAGGATACATTTCCAACATAAAGAAGAAACAAGCAGGGCAAAACAGAGAGAAATTCTTCCAAAATGCGTTCAGGGACTGGCATGCAACCAGGATTGACCACATCTACAGCCCCAGCGGCGGAAGACATAAGGCTGGACACTCTTGGGGCTGAGACGATTGGTGAGGTTGGGAAAGCAAATGCAGACCCTTGAAAGGAATCCTGCGTGCTCCCCATTCCATGGGTCCCAACTCTCCAGGTTCAACGCAATCTTCCGACAGCGAAAGCACTCATTGGAAACCCAGCGGATGCTACACCGTGGGATCGGGAAAGCTTTCTGAAACTCACCTCAGTTTTCATCTCCTGGTGCTCGTGTTCTCCATTCAGGCCCCCTTACTAACAATCTCCCCACTTGGAGACTCGGCGCCTTTCCATGCCTCTTTCGTACCGTCTGCAATTTGTCCGCAGGATGAACTGCAAGAGGGGGAACCAATGAGAGACTCGCTGGAGGTGTTTGGTCGGGCACATGTCACTCTCATTTCCCATCACGAAGAAGAATTCACCAGAGGTTCAGCCTGCCACCGCGGATCGACAATAGGGCGTGAAGCCATCCAGCCGTGTTGCGTCCCACTCACAAAAAAGCGACTTGGGAAATGGAGCTCAGGGGCACTGCACTTCCCAAACCTGCAGAGTTCTAAACGATAACTATCGCCCCAAAATATATTGAGGTCAGGCTACGAAGAGGCATTGAACGCAAGGCAGAATTGCAGGAAACGGATGTCAACGGGTACATCGGAATGGCCCCGATAGCACATGAAAAGCGCCAGAACGTGGACAATGATGCGGTTCGCCAAAAAGGGCGTATGCGTTTTTTCCTGAATATATTCAGGAAAAAACGCATACGCCCTTTTTGGCCAACCAAGCAACCTGGGAGAGCAAATCAGCACTACAAAGAAATCTCTCGCCCCCCCCCGGGGCAAAAGGGCCAGGCGAAAAAAGTCTAAAAACCAGAAAGGCAGGACAGCCCACGGAGTCAAGGGAGCCTTGTTAAGCTGATGGGCGGGATGTCAATGGCCAACAGCCAATCTTCACAAGTGTATCCTCTTTCCCAAACCATGTAAAACACAGAACCACAGAGCATAGGGCACTTCCACACATGGGCGTTGACCTTGGGAAAATGAAAAAATCAACCAGACACAGGGACCCCAATGTTGAGAGCTGCTGTCTTGACAAGAACCTCCACTCCGGTACACGTTTCATATCCCAGGAAAGAGCCAAGTGGACAAAGACGAGTGGACAAGTGGACAAAGACAAGTGGACAAGTGGACAAGTGGTGCTACGTAGGTCCAATGGAGTGTCACTCAGCCATGAAATCCACGTCATGAGGCTGGTAGCAGCATCCTGAGTGGATTTAGGTACGATCATCCTCAGTGAAATCAGTCCCACAAAAAAAGAAACTTATGATATCACTTATCGAGGGAATGTAAAAATCGCTCCCCATGAACGGAATCCCCAAACAGAACAGAGTCACGCTTTTAGAAAACACACTTATGCCTGCTTCAGGGGAAAGGTGAGGTGGGGTGACGCATAAAACTCGAGTTTGAAATGAGCACAGATACCCTTCCGAAAACCGAATATGGAATGGACACGACTTACTCTTTGCTCAATCAACTGGACTCACCAGACCCTGTTCATCGCACAAGTATCTATCCGACTAGTAAGCATCTTAAAAGCTAAGTCTTGATATCTCTGTGTAAGTGCATCAAGTGTGTGTAAAGCGGCCTAAAACCAGCAGGGAAAATCAGCTCAGACCCATTCTGAGGATACATTTCCAACATAAAGAAGAAACAAGCAGGGCAAAACAGAGAGAAATTCTTCCAAAATGCGTTCAGGGACTGGCATGCAACCAGGATTGACCACATCTACAGCCCCAGCGGCAGAAGACATAAGGCTGGACACTCTTGGGGCTGAGACGATGGGTGAGGTTGGGAAAGCAAATGCAGACCCTTGAAAGGAATCCTGCGTGCTCCCCATTCCATGGGTCCCAACTCTCCAGGTTCAACGCAATCTTCCGACAGCGAAAGCACTCATTGGAAACCCAGCGGATGCTACACCGTGGGATCGGGAAAGCTTTCTGAAACTCACCTCAGTTTTCATCTCCTGGTGCTCGTGTTCTCCATTCAGGCCCCCTTACTAACAATCTCCCCACTTGGAGACGGCGCCTTTCCATGCCTCTTTCGTACCGTCTGCAATTTGTCCGCAGGATGAACTGCAAGAGGGGGAACCAATGAGAGACTCGCTGGAGGTGTTTGGTCGGGCACATGTCACTCTCATTTCCCATCACGAAGAAGAATTCACCAGAGGTTCAGCCTGCCACCGCGGATCGACAATAGGGCGTGAAGCCATCCAGCCGTGTTGCGTCCCACTCACAAAAAAGCGACTTGGGAAATGGAGCTCAGGGGCACTGCACTTCCCAAACCTGCAGAGTTCTAAACGATAACTATCGCCCCAAAATATATTGAGGTCAGGCTACGAAGAGGCGTTGAACGCAAGGCAGAATTGCAGGAAACGGATGTCAACGGGTACATCGGAATGGCCCCGATAGCACATGAAAAGCGCCAGAACGTGGACAATGATGCGGTTGGCCAAAAAGGGCGTACAGGAAAAAACGCATACGCCCTTTTTGGCCAACCAAGCAACCTGGGAGAGCAAATCAGCACTACAAAGAAATCTCTCGCCCCCCCCCCCCGGGGCAAAAGGGCCAGGCGAAAAAAGTCTAAAAACCAGAAAGGCAGGACAGCCCACGGAGTCAAGGGAGCCTTGTTAAGCTGATGGGCGGGATGTCAATGGCCAACAGCCAATCTTCACAAGTGTATCCTCTTTCCCAAACCATGTAAAACACAGAACCACAGAGCATAGGGCACTTCCACACATGGGCGTTGACCTTGGGAAAATGAAAAAATCAACCAGACACAGGGACCCCAATGTTGAGGGCTGCTGTCTTGACAAGAACCTCCACTCCGGGACACGTTTCATATCCCAGGAAAGAGCCAAGTGGACAAAGACAAGTGGACAAGTGGACAAAGACAAGTGAACAAGTGGACAAGTGGTGCTACGTAGGTCCAATGGAGTGTCACTCAGCCATGAAATCCACGTCATGAGGCTGGTAGCAGCATCCTGAGTGGATTTAGGTACGATCATCCTCAGTGAAATAAGTCCCACAAAAAAAGAAACTTATGATATCACTTATCGAAGGAATGTAAAAATCGCTCCCCATGAACGGAATCCCCAAACAGAACAGAGTCACGCTTTTAGAAAACACACTTATGCCTGCTTCAGGGGAAAGGTGAGGTGGGGTGACGCATAAAACTCGAGTTTGAAATGAGCACACATACCCTTCCGAAAACCGAATATGGAATGGACACGACCTACTCCTTGCTCAATCAACTGGACTCACCAGACCCTGTTCATCGCACAAGTATCTATCCGACTAGTAAGCATCTTAAAAGCTAAGTCTTGATATCTCTGTGTAAGTGCATCAAGTGTGTGTAAAGCGGCCTAAAACCAGCAGGGAAAATCAGCTCAGACCCATTCTGAGGATACATTTCCAACATAAAGAAGAAACAAGCAGGGCAAAACAGAGAGAAATTCTTCCAAAATGCGTTCAGGGACTGGCATGCAACCAGGATTGACCACATCTACAGCCCCAGCGGCGGAAGACATAAGGCTGGACACTCTTGGGGCTGAGACGATTGGTGAGGTTGGGAAAGCAAATGCAGACCCTTGAAAGGAATCCTGCTTGCTCCCCATTCCATGGGTCCCAACTCTCCAGGTTCAACGCAATCTTCCGACAGCGAAAGCACTCATTGGAAACCCAGCGGATGCTACACCGTGGGATCGGGAAAGCTTTCTGAAACTCACCTCAGTTTTCATCTCCTGGTGCTCGTGTTCTCCATTCAGGCCCCCTTACTAACAATCTCCCCACTTGGAGACTCGGCGCCTTTCCATGCCTCTTTCGTACCGTCTGCAATTTGTCCGCAGGATGAACTGCAAGAGGGGGAACCAATGAGAGACTCGCTGGAGGTGTTTGGTCGGGCACATGTCACTCTCATTTCCCATCACGAAGAAGAATTCACCAGAGGTTCAGCCTGCCACCGCGGATCGACAATAGGGCGTGAAGCCATCCAGCCGTGTTGCGTCCCACTCACAAAAAAGCGACTTGGGAAATGGAGCTCAGGGGCACTGCACTTCCCAAACCTGCAGAGTTCTAAACGATAACTATCGCCCCAAAATATATTGAGGTCAGGCTACGAAGAGGCGTTGAACGCAAGGCAGAATTGCAGGAAACGGATGTCAACGGGTACATCGGAATGGCCCCGATAGCACATGAAAAGCGCCAGAACGTGGACAATGATGCGGTTGGCCAAAAAGGGCGTATGCGTTTTTTCCTGAATATATTCAGGAAAAAACGCATACGCCCTTTTTGGCCAACCAAGCAACCTGGGAGAGCAAATCAGCACTACAAAGAAATCTCTCGCCCCCCCCCCGGGGCAAAAGGGCCAGGCGAAAAAAGTCTAAAAACCAGAAAGGCAGGACAGCCCACGGAGTCAAGGGAGCCTTGTTAAGCTGATGGGCGGGATGTCAATGGCCAACAGCCAATCTTCACAAGTGTATCCTCTTTCCCAAACCATGTAAAACACAGAACCACAGAGCATAGGGCACTTCCACACATGGGCGTTGACCTTGGGAAAATGAAAAAATCAACCAGACACAGGGAACCCAAAGTTGAGGGCTACTGTCTTGACAAGAACCTCCACTCCGGTACACGTTTCATATCCCAGGAAAGAGCCAAGTGGACAAAGACAAGTGGACAAGTGGACAAGTGGTGCTACGGAGGTCCAATGGAGTGTCACTCAGCCATGAAATCCACGTCATGAGGCTGGTAGCAGCATCCTGAGTGGATTTAGGTACGATCATCCTCAGTGAAATCAGTCCCACAAAAAAAGAAACTTATGATATCACTTATCGAGGGAATGTAAAAATCGCTCCCCATGAACGGAATCCCCAAACAGAACAGAGTCACGCTTTTAGAAAACACACTTATGCCTGCTTCAGGGGAAAGGTGAGGTGGGGTGACGCATAAAACTCGAGTTTGAAATGAGCACACATACCCTTCCGAAAACCGAATATGGAATGGACACGACCTACTCCTTGCTCAATCAACTGGACTCACCAGACCCTGTTCATCGCACAAGTATCTATCCGACTAGTAAGCATCTTAAAAGCTAAGTCTTGATATCTCTGTGTAAGTGCATCAAGTGTGTGTAAAGCGGCCTAAAACCAGCAGGGAAAATCAGCTCAGACCCATTCTGAGGATACATTTCCAACATAAAGAAGAAACAAGCAGGGCAAAACAGAGAGAAATTCTTCCAAAATGCGTTCAGGGACTGGCATGCAACCAGGATTGACCACATCTACAGCCCCAGCGGCGGAAGACATAAGGCTGGACACTCTTGGGGCTGAGACGATTGGTGAGGTTGGGAAAGCAAATGCAGACCCTTGAAAGGAATCCTGCTTGCTCCCCATTCCATGGGTCCCAACTCTCCAGGTTCAACGCAATCTTCCGACAGCGAAAGCACTCATTGGAAACCCAGCGGATGCTACACCGTGGGATCGGGAAAGCTTTCTGAAACTCACCTCAGTTTTCATCTCCTGGTGCTCGTGTTCTCCATTCAGGCCCCCTTACTAACAATCTCCCCACTTGGAGACTCGGCGCCTTTCCATGCCTCTTTCGTACCGTCTGCAATTTGTCCGCAGGATGAACTGCAAGAGGGGGAACCAATGAGAGACTCGCTGGAGGTGTTTGGTCGGGCACATGTCACTCTCATTTCCCATCACGAAGAAGAATTCACCAGAGGTTCAGCCTGCCACCGCGGATCGACAAGAGGGCGTGAAGCCATCCAGCCGTGTTGCGTCCCACTCACAAAAAAGCGACTTGGGAAATGGAGCTCAGGGGCACTGCACTTCCCAAACCTGCAGAGTTCTAAACGATAACTATCGCCCCAAAATATATTGAGGTCAGGCTACGAAGAGGCGTTGAACGCAAGGCAGAATTGCAGGAAACGGATGTCAACGGGTACATCGGAATGGCCCCGATAGCACATGAAAAGCGCCAGAACGTGGACAATGATGCGGTTGGCCAAAAAGGGCGTATGCGTTTTTTCCTGAATATATTCAGGAAAAAACGCATACGCCCTTTTTGGCCAACCAAGCAACCTTGGAGAGCAAATCAGCACTACAAAGAAATCTCTCGCCCCCCCCCGGGGCAAAAGGGCCAGGCGAAAAAAGTCTAAAAACCAGAAAGGCAGGACAGCCCACGGAGTCAAGGGAGCCTTGTTAAGCTGATGGGCGGGATGTCAATGGCCAACAGCCAATCTTCACAAGTGTATCCTCTTTCCCAAACCATGTAAAACACAGAACCACAGAGCATAGGGCACTTCCACACATGGGCGTTGACCTTGGGAAAATGAAAAAATCAACCAGACACAGGGAACCCAAAGTTGAGGGCTACTGTCTTGACAAGAACCTCCACTCCGGTACACGTTTCATATCCCAGGAAAGAGCCAAGTGGACAAAGACAAGTGGACAAGTGGACAAGTGGTGCTACGGAGGTCCAATGGAGTGTCACTCAGCCATGAAATCCACGTCATGAGGCTGGTAGCAGCATCCTGAGTGGATTTAGGTACGATCATCCTCAGTGAAATCAGTCCCACAAAAAAAGAAACTTATGATATCACTTATCGAGGGAATGTAAAAATCGCTCCCCATGAACGGAATCCCCAAACAGAACAGAGTCACGCTTTTAGAAAACACACTTATGCCTGCTTCAGGGGAAAGGTGAGGTGGGGTGACGCATAAAACTCGAGTTTGAAATGAGCACACATACCCTTCCGAAAACCGAATATGGAATGGACACGACCTACTCCTTGCTCAATCAACTGGACTCACCAGACCCTGTTCATCGCACAAGTATCTATCCGACTAGTAAGCATCTTAAAAGCTAAGTCTTGATATCTCTGTGTAAGTGCATCAAGTGTGTGTAAAGCGGCCTAAAACCAGCAGGGAAAATCAGCTCAGACCCATTCTGAGGATACATTTCCAACATAAAGAAGAAACAAGCAGGGCAAAACAGAGAGAAATTCTTCCAAAATGCGTTCAGGGACTGGCATGCAACCAGGATTGACCACATCTACAGCCCCAGCGGCGGAAGACATAAGGCTGGACACTCTTGGGGCTGAGACGATTGGTGAGGTTGGGAAAGCAAATGCAGACCCTTGAAAGGAATCCTGCTTGCTCCCCATTCCATGGGTCCCAACTCTCCAGGTTCAACGCAATCTTCCGACAGCGAAAGCACTCATTGGAAACCCAGCGGATGCTACACCGTGGGATCGGGAAAGCTTTCTGAAACTCACCTCAGTTTTCATCTCCTGGTGCTCGTGTTCTCCATTCAGGCCCCCTTACTAACAATCTCCCCACTTGGAGACTCGGCGCCTTTCCATGCCTCTTTCGTACCGTCTGCAATTTGTCCGCAGGATGAACTGCAAGAGGGGGAACCAATGAGAGACTCGCTGGAGGTGTTTGGTCGGGCACATGTCACTCTCATTTCCCATCACGAAGAAGAATTCACCAGAGGTTCAGCCTGCCACCGCGGATCGACAAGAGGGCGTGAAGCCATCCAGCCGTGTTGCGTCCCACTCACAAAAAAGCGACTTGGGAAATGGAGCTCAGGGGCACTGCACTTCCCAAACCTGCAGAGTTCTAAACGATAACTATCGCCCCAAAATATATTGAGGTCAGGCTACGAAGAGGCGTTGAACGCAAGGCAGAATTGCAGGAAACGGATGTCAACGGGTACATCGGAATGGCCCCGATAGCACATGAAAAGCGCCAGAACGTGGACAATGATGCGGTTGGCCAAAAAGGGCGTATGCGTTTTTTCCTGAATATATTCAGGAAAAAACGCATACGCCCTTTTTGGCCAACCAAGCAACCTTGGAGAGCAAATCAGCACTACAAAGAAATCTCTCGCCCCCCCCCGGGGCAAAAGGGCCAGGCGAAAAAAGTCTAAAAACCAGAAAGGCAGGACAGCCCACGGAGTCAAGGGAGCCTTGTTAAGCTGATGGGCGGGATGTCAATGGCCAACAGCCAATCTTCACAAGTGTATCCTCTTTCCCAAACCATGTAAAACACAGAACCACAGAGCATAGGGCACTTCCACACATGGGCGTTGACCTTGGGAAAATGAAAAAATCAACCAGACACAGGGACCCCAAAGTTGAGGGCTACTGTCTTGACAAGAACCTCCACTCCGGTACACGTTTCATATCCCAGGAAAGAGCCAAGTGGACAAAGACGAGTGGACAAGTGGACAAAGACAAGTGGACAAGTGGACAAGTGGTGCTACGTAGGTCCAATGGAGTGTGACTCAGGCATGAAATCCACGTCATGAGGCTGGTAGCAGCATCCTGAGTGGATTTAGGTACGATCATCCTCAGTGAAATAAGTCCCACAAAAAAAGAAACTTATGATATCACTTCTCGAGGGAATGTAAAAATCGCTCCCCATGAACGGAATCCCCAAACAGAACAGAGTCACGCTTTTAGAAAACACACTTATGCCTGCTTCAGGGGAAAGGTGAGGTGGGGTGACGCATAAAACTCGAGTTTGAAATGAGCACAGATACCCTTCCGAAAACCGAATATGGAATGGACACGACCTACTCCTTGCTCAATCAACTGGACTCACCAGACCCTGTTCATCGCACAAGTATCTATCCGACTAGTAAGCATCTTAAAAGCTAAGTCTTGATATCTCTGTGTAAGTGCATCAAGTGTGTGTAAAGCGGCCTAAAACCAGCAGGGAAAATCAGCTCAGACCCATTCTGAGGATACATTTCCAACATAAAGAAGAAACAAGCAGGGCAAAACAGAGAGAAATTCTTCCAAAATGCGTTCAGGGACTGGCATGCAACCAGGATTGACCACATCTACAGCCCCAGCGGCGGAAGACATAAGGCTGGACACTCTTGGGGCTGAGACGATTGGTGAGGTTGGGAAAGCAAATGCAGACCCTTGAAAGGAATCCTGCGTGCTCCCCATTCCATGGGTCCCAACTCTCCAGGTTCAACGCAATCTTCCGACAGCGAAAGCACTCATTGGAAACCCAGCGGATGCTACACCGTGGGATCGGGAAAGCTTTCTGAAACTCACCTCAGTTTTCATCTCCTGGTGCTCGTGTTCTCCATTCAGGCCCCCTTACTAACAATCTCCCCACTTGGAGACTCGGCGCCTTTCCATGCCTCTTTCGTACCGTCTGCAATTTGTCCGCAGGATGAACCGCAAGAGGGGGAACCAATGAGAGACTCGCTGGAGGTGTTTGGTCAGGCACATGTCACTCTCATTTCCCATCACGAAGAAGAATTCACCAGAGGTTCAGCCTGCCACCGCGGATCGACAATAGGGCGTGAAGCCATCCAGCCGTGTTGCGTCCCACTCACAAAAAAGCGACTTGGGAAATGGAGCTCAGGGGCACTGCACTTCCCAAACCTGCAGAGTTCTAAACGATAACTATCGCCCCAAAATATATTGAGGTCAGGCTACGAAGAGGCGTTGAACGCAAGGCAGAATTGCAGGAAACGGATGTCAACGGGTACATCGGAATGGCCCCGATAGCACATGAAAAGCGCCAGAACGTGGACAATGATGCGGTTGGCCAAAAAGGGCGTATGCGTTTTTTCCTGAATATATTCAGGAAAAAATACGCCCTTTTTGGCCAACCAAGCAACCTGGGAGAGCAAATCAGCACTACAAAGATATCTCTCGCCACCCCCCCCGGGGCAAAAGGGCCAGGCGAAAAAAGTCTAAAAACCAGAAAGGCAGGACAGCCCACGGAGTCAAGGGAGCCTTGTTAAGCTGATGGGCGGGATGTCAATGGCCAACAGCCAATCTTCACAAGTGTATCCTCTTTCCCAAACCATGTAAAACACAGAACCACAGAGCATAGGGCACTTCCACACATGGGCGTTGACCTTGGGAAAATGAAAAAATCAACCAGACACAGGGACCCCAATGTTGAGGGCTGCTGTCTTGACAAGAACCTCCACTCCGGTACACGTTTCATATCCCAGGAAAGAGCCAAGTGGACAAAGACGAGTGGACAAGTGGACAAGTGGTGCTACGGAGCCAAGTGGACAAAGACGAGTGTACAAGTGGACAAAGACAAGTGGACAAGTGGACAAGTGGTGCTACGTAGGTCCAATGGAGTGTCACTCAGCCATGAAATCCACGTCATGAGGCTGGTAGCAGCATCCTGAGTGGATTTAGGTACGATCATCCTCAGTGAAATAAGTCCCACAAAAAAAGAAACTTATGATATCACTTATCGAGGGAATGTAAAAATCGCTCGCCATGAACGGAATCCCCAAACAGAACAGAGTCACGCTTTTAGAAAACACACTTATGCCTGCTTCAGGGGAAAGGTGAGGTGGGGTGACGCATAAAACTCGAGTTTGAAATGAGCACACATACCCTTCCGAAAACCGAATATGGAATGGACACGACCTACTCCTTGCTCAATCAACTGGACTCACCAGACCCTGTTCATCGCACAAGTATCTATCCGACTAGTAAGCATCTTAAAAGCTAAGTCTTGATATCTCTGTGTAAGTGCATCAAGTGTGTGTAAAGCGGCCTAAAACCAGCAGGGAAAATCAGCTCAGACCCATTCTGAGGATACATTTCCAACATAAAGAAGAAACAAGCAGGGCAAAACAGAGAGAAATTCTTCCAAAATGCGTTCAGGGACTGGCATGCAACCAGGATTGACCACATCTACAGCCCCAGCGGCGGAAGACATAAGGCTGGACACTCTTGGGGCTGAGACGATTGGTGAGGTTGGGAAAGCAAATGCAGACCCTTGAAAGGAATCCTGCGTGCTCCCCATTCCATGGGTCCCAACTCTCCAGGTTCAACGCAATCTTCCGACAGCGAAAGCACTCATTGGAAACCCAGCGGATGCTACACCGTGGGATCGGGAAAGCTTTCTGAAACTCACCTCAGTTTTCATCTCCTGGTGCTCGTGTTCTCCATTCAGGCCCCCTTACTAACAATCTCCCCACTTGGAGACTCGGCGCCTTTCCATGCCTCTTTCGTACCGTCTGCAATTTGTCCGCAGGATGAACTGCAAGAGGGGGAACCAATGAGAGACTCGCTGGAGGTGTTTGGTCGGGCACATGTCACTCTCATTTCCCATCACGAAGAAGAATTCACCAGAGGTTCAGCCTGCCACCGCGGATCGACAATAGGGCGTGAAGCCATCCAGCCGTGTTGCGTCCCACTCACAAAAAAGCGACTTGGGAAATGGAGCTCAGGGGCACTGCACTTCCCAAACCTGCAGAGTTCTAAACGATAACTATCGCCCCAAAATATATTGAGGTCAGGCTACGAAGAGGCGTTGAACGCAAGGCAGAATTGCAGGAAACGGATGTCAACGGGTACATCGGAATGGCCCCGATAGCACATGAAAAGCGCCATAACGTGGACAATGATGCGGTTGGCCAAAAAGGGCGTATGCGTTTTTTCCTGAATATATTCAGGAAAAAACGCATACGCCCTTTTTGGCCAACCAAGCAACCTGGGAGAGCAAATCAGCACTACAAAGAAATCTCTCGCCCCCCCCCCGGGGCAAAAGGGCCAGGCGAAAAAAGTCTAAAAACCAGAAAGGCAGGACAGCCCACGGAGTCAAGGGAGCCTTGTTAAGCTGATGGGCGGGATGTCAATGGCCAACAGCCAATCTTCACAAGTGTATCCTCTTTCCCAAACCATGTAAAACACAGAACCACAGAGCATAGGGCACTTCCACACATGGGCGTTGACCTTGGGAAAATGAAAAAATCAACCAGACACAGGGACCCCAATGTTGAGAGCTGCTGTCTTGACAAGAACCTCCACTCCGGTACACGTTTCATATCCCAGGAAAGAGCCAAGTGGACAAAGACGAGTGGACAAGTGGACAAAGACAAGTGGACAAGTGGACATGTGGTGCTACGTAGGTCCAATGGAGTGTCACTCAGCCATGAAATCCACGTCATGAGGCTGGTAGCAGCATCCTGAGTGGATTTAGGTACGATCATCCTCAGTGAAATCAGTCCCACAAAAAAAGAAACTTATGATATCACTTATCGAGGGAATGTAAAAATCGCTCCCCATGAACGGAATCCCCAAACAGAACAGAGTCACGCTTTTAGAAAACACACTTATGCCTGCTTCAGGGGAAAGGTGAGGTGGGGTGACGCATAAAACTCGAGTTTGAAATGAGCACAGATACCCTTCCGAAAACCGAATATGGAATGGACACGACTTACTCTTTGCTCAATCAACTGGACTCACCAGACCCTGTTCATCGCACAAGTATCTATCCGACTAGTAAGCATCTTAAAAGCTAAGTCTTGATATCTCTGTGTAAGTGCATCAAGTGTGTGTAAAGCGGCCTAAAACCAGCAGGGAAAATCAGCTCAGACCCATTCTGAGGATACATTTCCAACATAAAGAAGAAACAAGCAGGGCAAAACAGAGAGAAATTCTTCCAAAATGAGTTCAGGGACTGGCATGCAACCAGGATTGACCACATCTACAGCCCCAGCGGCAGAAGACATAAGGCTGGACACTCTTGGGGCTGAGACGATGGGTGAGGTTGGGAAAGCAAATGCAGACCCTTGAAAGGAATCCTGCGTGCTCCCCATTCCATGGGTCCCAACTCTCCAGGTTCAACGCAATCTTCCGACAGCGAAAGCACTCATTGGAAACCCAGCGGATGCTACACCGTGGGATCGGGAAAGCTTTCTGAAACTCACCTCAGTTTTCATCTCCTGGTGCTCGTGTTCTCCATTCAGGCCCCCTTACTAACAATCTCCCCACTTGGAGACGGCGCCTTTCCATGCCTCTTTCGTACCGTCTGCAATTTGTCCGCAGGATGAACTGCAAGAGGGGGAACCAATGAGAGACTCGCTGGAGGTGTTTGGTCGGGCACATGTCACTCTCATTTCCCATCACGAAGAAGAATTCACCAGAGGTTCAGCCTGCCACCGCGGATCGACAAGAGGGCGTGAAGCCATCCAGCCGTGTTGCGTCCCACTCACAAAAAAGCGACTTGGGAAATGGAGCTCAGGGGCACTGCACTTCCCAAACCTGCAGAGTTCTAAACGATAACTATCGCCCCAAAATATATTGAGGTCAGGCTACGAAGAGGCGTTGAACGCAAGGCAGAATTGCAGGAAACGGATGTCAACGGGTACATCGGAATGGCCCCGATAGCACATGAAAAGCGCCAGAACGTGGACAACGATGCGGTTGGCCAAAAAGGGCGTATGCGTTTTTTCCTGAATATATTCAGGAAAAAACGCATACGCCCTTTTTGGCCAACCAAGCAACCTGGGAGAGCAAATCAGCACTACAAAGAAATCTCTCGCCCCCCCCCCCCCGGGGCAAAAGGGCCAGGTGAAAAAAGTCTAAAAACCAGAAAGGCAGGACAGCCCACGGAGTCAAGGGAGCCTTGTTAAGCTGATGGGCGGGATGTCAATGGCCAACAGCCAATCTTCACAAGTGTATCCTCTTTCCCAAACCATGTAAAACACAGAACCACAGAGCATAGGGCACTTCCACACATGGGCGTTGACCTTGGGAAAATGAAAAAATCAACCAGACACAGGGACCCCAAAGTTTAGGGCTACTGTCTTGACAAGAACCTCCACTCCGGTACACGTTTCATATCCCAGGAAAGAGCCAAGTGGACAAAGACAAGTGGACAAGTGGACAAAGACAAGTGAACAAGTGGACAAGTGGTGCTACGTAGGTCCAATGGAGTGTCACTCAGCCATGAAATCCACGTCATGAGGCTGGTAGCAGCATCCTGAGTGGATTTAGGTACGATCATCCTCAGTGAAATAAGTCCCACAAAAAAAGAAACTTATGATATCACTTATCGAAGGAATGTAAAAATCGCTCGCCATGAACGGAATCCCCAAACAGAACAGAGTCACGCTTTGAGAAAACACACTTATGCCTGCTTCAGGGGAAAGGTGAGGTGGGGTGACGCATAAAACTCGAGTTTGAAATGAGCACACATACCCTTCCGAAAACCGAATATGGAATGGACACGACCTACTCCTTGCTCAATCAACTGGACTCACCAGACCCTGTTCATCGCACAAGTATCTATCCGAGTAGTAAGCATCTTAAAAGCTAAGTCTTGATATCTCTGTGTAAGTGCATCAAGTGTGTGTAAAGCGGCCTAAAACCAGCAGGGAAAATCAGCTCAGACCCATTCTGAGGATACATTTCCAACATAAAGAAGAAACAAGCAGGGCAAAACAGAGAGAAATTCTTCCAAAATGCGTTCAGGGACTGGCATGCAACCAGGATTGACCACATCTACAGCCCCAGCGGCAGAAGACATAAGGCTGGACACTCTTGGGGCTGAGACGATTGGTGAGGTTGGGAAAGCAAATGCAGACCCTTGAAAGGAATCCTGCGTGCTCCCCATTCCATGGGTCCCAACTCTCCATGTTCAACGCAATCTTCCGACAGCGAAAGCACTCATTGGAAACCCAGCGGATGCTACACCGTGGGATCGGGAAAGCTTTCTGAAACTCACCTCAGTTTTCATCTCCTGGTGCTCGTGTTCTCCATTCAGGCCCCCTTACTAACAATCTCCCCACTTGGAGACTCGGCGCCTTTCCATGCCTCTTTCGTACCGTCTGCAATTTGTCCGCAGGATGAACTGCAAGAGGGGGAACCAATGAGAGACTCGCTGGAGGTGTTTGGTCGGGCACATGTCACTCTCATTTCCCATCACGAAGAAGAATTCACCAGAGGTTCAGCCTGCCACCGCGGATCGACAAGAGGGCGTGAAGCCATCCAGCCGTGTTGCGTCCCACTCACAAAAGCGACTTGGGAAATGGAGCTCAGGGGCACTGCACTTCCCAAACCTGCAGAGTTCTAAACGATAACTATCGCCCCAAAATATATTGAGGTCAGGCTACGAAGAGGCGTTGAACGCAAGGCAGAATTGCAGGAAACGGATGTCAACGGGTACATCGGAATGGCCCCGATAGCACATGAAAAGCGCCAGAACGTGGACAACGATGCGGTTGGCCAAAAAGGGCGTATGCGTTTTTTCCTGAATATATTCAGGAAAAAACGCATACGCCCTTTTTGGCCAACCAAGCAACCTGGGAGAGCAAATCAGCACTACAAAGAAATCTCTCGCCCCCCCCCCCCCGGGGCAAAAGGGCCAGGTGAAAAAAGTCTAAAAACCAGAAAGGCAGGACAGCCCACGGAGTCAAGGGAGCCTTGTTAAGCTGATGGGCGGGATGTCAATGGCCAACAGCCAATCTTCACAAGTGTATCCTCTTTCCCAAACCATGTAAAACACAGAACCACAGAGCATAGGGCACTTCCACACATGGGCGTTGACCTTGGGAAAATGAAAAAATCAACCAGACACAGGGACCCCAAAGTTTAGGGCTACTGTCTTGACAAGAACCTCCACTCCGGTACACGTTTCATATCCCAGGAAAGAGCCAAGTGGACAAAGACAAGTGGACAAGTGGACAAAGACAAGTGAACAAGTGGACAAGTGGTGCTACGTAGGTCCAATGGAGTGTCACTCAGCCATGAAATCCACGTCATGAGGCTGGTAGCAGCATCCTGAGTGGATTTAGGTACGATCATCCTCAGTGAAATAAGTCCCACAAAAAAAGAAACTTATGATATCACTTATCGAAGGAATGTAAAAATCGCTCGCCATGAACGGAATCCCCCAACAGAACAGAGTCACGCTTTGAGAAAACACACTTATGCCTGCTTCAGGGGAAAGGTGAGGTGGGGTGACGCATAAAACTCGAGTTTGAAATGAGCACACATACCCTTCCGAAAACCGAATATGGAATGGACACGACCTACTCCTTGCTCAATCAACTGGACTCACCAGACCCTGTTCATCGCACAAGTATCTATCCGACTAGTAAGCATCTTAAAAGCTAAGTCTTGATATCTCTGTGTAAGTGCATCAAGTGTGTGTAAAGCGGCCTAAAACCAGCAGGGAAAATCAGCTCAGACCCATTCTGAGGATACATTTCCAACATAAAGAAGAAACAAGCAGGGCAAAACAGAGAGAAATTCTTCCAAAATGCGTTCAGGGACTGGCATGCAACCAGGATTGACCACATCTACAGCCCCAGCGGCAGAAGACATAAGGCTGGACACTCTTGGGGCTGAGACGATGGGTGAGGTTGGGAAAGCAAATGCAGACCCTTGAAAGGAATCCTGCGTGCTCCCCATTCCATGGGTCCCAACTCTCCAGGTTCAACGCAATCTTCCGACAGCGAAAGCACTCATTGGAAACCCAGCGGATGCTACACCGTGGGATCGGGAAAGCTTTCTGAAACTCACCTCAGTTTTCATCTCCTGGTGCTCGTGTTCTCCATTCAGGCCCCCTTACTAACAATCTCCCCACTTGGAGACGGCGCCTTTCCATGCCTCTTTCGTACCGTCTGCAATTTGTCCGCAGGATGAACTGCAAGAGGGGGAACCAATGAGAGACTCGCTGGAGGTGTTTGGTCGGGCACATGTCACTCTCATTTCCCATCACGAAGAAGAATTCACCAGAGGTTCAGCCTGCCACCGCGGATCGACAATAGGGCGTGAAGCCATCCAGCCGTGTTGCGTCCCACTCACAAAAAAGCGACTTGGGAAATGGAGCTCAGGGGCACTGCACTTCCCAAACCTGCAGAGTTCTAAACGATAACTATCGCCCCAAAATATATTGAGGTCAGGCTACGAAGAGGCGTTGAACGCAAGGCAGAATTGCAGGAAACGGATGTCAACGGGTACATCGGAATGGCCCCGATAGCACATGAAAAGCGCCAGAACGTGGACAATGATGCGGTTGGCCAAAAAGGGCGTACAGGAAAAAACGCATACGCCCTTTTTGGCCAACCAAGCAACCTGGGAGAGCAAATCAGCACTACAAAGAAATCTCTCGCCCCCCCCCCCGGGGCAAAAGGGCCAGGCGAAAAAAGTCTAAAAACCAGAAAGGCAGGACAGCCCACGGAGTCAAGGGAGCCTTGTTAAGCTGATGGGCGGGATGTCAATGGCCAACAGCCAATCTTCACAAGTGTATCCTCTTTCCCAAACCATGTAAAACACAGAACCACAGAGCATAGGGCACTTCCACACATGGGCGTTGACCTTGGGAAAATGAAAAAATCAACCAGACACAGGGACCCCAATGTTGAGGGCTGCTGTCTTGACAAGAACCTCCACTCCGGTACACGTTTCATATCCCAGGAAAGAGCCAAGTGGACAAAGACAAGTGGACAAGTGGACAAAGACAAGTGAACAAGTGGACAAGTGGTGCTACGTAGGTCCAATGGAGTGTCACTCAGCCATGAAATCCACGTCATGAGGCTGGTAGCAGCATCCTGAGTGGATTTAGGTACGATCATCCTCAGTGAAATAAGTCCCACAAAAAAAGAAACTTATGATATCACTTATCGAAGGAATGTAAAAATCGCTCGCCATGAACGGAATCCCCAAACAGAACAGAGTCACGCTTTGAGAAAACACACTTATGCCTGCTTCAGGGGAAAGGTGAGGTGGGGTGACGCATAAAACTCGAGTTTGAAATGAGCACACATACCCTTCCGAAAACCGAATATGGAATGGACACGACCTACTCCTTGCTCAATCAACTGGACTCACCAGACCCTGTTCATCGCACAAGTATCTATCCGACTAGTAAGCATCTTAAAAGCTAAGTCTTGATATCTCTGTGTAAGTGCATCAAGTGTGTGTAAAGCGGCCTAAAACCAGCAGGGAAAATCAGCTCAGACCCATTCTGAGGATACATTTCCAACATAAAGAAGAAACAAGCAGGGCAAAACAGAGAGAAATTCTTCCAAAATGCGTTCAGGGACTGGCATGCAACCAGGATTGACCACATCTACAGCCCCAGCGGCAGAAGACATAAGGCTGGACACTCTTGGGGCTGAGACGATTGGTGAGGTTGGGAAAGCAAATGCAGACCCTTGAAAGGAATCCTGCGTGCTCCCCATTCCATGGGTCCCAACTCTCCATGTTCAACGCAATCTTCCGACAGCGAAAGCACTCATTGGAAACCCAGCGGATGCTACACCGTGGGATCGGGAAAGCTTTCTGAAACTCACCTCAGTTTTCATCTCCTGGTGCTCGTGTTCTCCATTCAGGCCCCCTTACTAACAATCTCCCCACTTGGAGACTCGGCGCCTTTCCATGCCTCTTTCGTACCGTCTGCAATTTGTCCGCAGGATGAACTGCAAGAGGGGGAACCAATGAGAGACTCGCTGGAGGTGTTTGGTCGGGCACATGTCACTCTCATTTCCCATCACGAAGAAGAATTCACCAGAGGTTCAGCCTGCCACCGCGGATCGACAAGAGGGCGTGAAGCCATCCAGCCGTGTTGCGTCCCACTCACAAAAGCGACTTGGGAAATGGAGCTCAGGGGCACTGCACTTCCCAAACCTGCAGAGTTCTAAACGATAACTATCGCCCCAAAATATATTGAGGTCAGGCTACGAAGAGGCGTTGAACGCAAGGCAGAATTGCAGGAAACGGATGTCAACGGGTACATCGGAATGGCCCCGATAGCACATGAAAAGCGCCAGAACGTGGACAACGATGCGGTTGGCCAAAAAGGGCGTATGCGTTTTTTCCTGAATATATTCAGGAAAAAACGCATACGCCCTTTTTGGCCAACCAAGCAACCTGGGAGAGCAAATCAGCACTACAAAGAAATCTCTCGCCCCCCCCCCCCCCGGGGCAAAAGGGCCAGGTGAAAAAAGTCTAAAAACCAGAAAGGCAGGACAGCCCACGGAGTCAAGGGAGCCTTGTTAAGCTGATGGGCGGGATGTCAATGGCCAACAGCCAATCTTCACAAGTGTATCCTCTTTCCCAAACCATGTAAAACACAGAACCACAGAGCATAGGGCACTTCCACACATGGGCGTTGACCTTGGGAAAATGAAAAAATCAACCAGACACAGGGACCCCAAAGTTGAGGGCTACTGTCTTGAAAAGAACCTCCACTCCGGTACACGTTTCATATCCCAGGAAAGAGCCAAGTGGACAAAGACAAGTGGACAAGTGGACAAGTGGTGCTACGGAGGTCCAATGGAGTGTCACTCAGCCATGAAATCCACGTCATGAGGCTGGTAGCAGCATCCTGAGTGGATTTAGGTACGATCATCCTCAGTGAAATCAGTCCAACAAAAAAAGAAACTTATGATATCACTTATCGAGGGAATGTAAAAATCGCTCGCCATGAACGGAATCCCCAAACAGAACAGAGTCACGCTTTTAGAAAACACACTTATGCCTGCTTCAGGGGAAAGGTGAGGTGGGGTGACGCATAAAACTCGAGTTTGAAATGAGCACACATACCCTTCCGAAAACCGAATATGGAATGGACACGACCTACTCCTTGCTCAATCAACTGGACTCACCAGATCCTGTTCATCGCACAAGTATCTATCCGACTAGTAAGCATCTTAAAAGCTAAGTCTTGATATCTCTGTGTAAGTGCATCAAGTGTGTGTAAAGCGGCCTAAAACCAGCAGGGAAAATCAGCTCAGACCCATTCTGAGGATACATTTCCAACATAAAGAAGAAACAAGCAGGGCAAAACAGAGAGAAATTCTTCCAAAATGCGTTCAGGGACTGGCATGCAACCAGGATTGACCACATCTACAGCCCCAGCGGCGGAAGACATAAGGCTGGACACTCTTGGGGCTGAGACGATTGGTGAGGTTGGGAAAGCAAACGCAGACCCTTGAAAGGAATCCTGCGTGCTCCCCATTCCATGGGTCCCAACTCTCCAGGTTCAACGCAATCTTCCGACAGCGAAAGCACTCATTGGAAACCCAGCGGATGCTACACCGTGGGATCGGGAAAGCTTTCTGAAACTCACCTCAGTTTTCATCTCCTGGTGCTCGTGTTCTCCATTCAGGCCCCCTTACTAACAATCTCCCCACTTGGAGACTCGGCGCCTTTCCATGCCTCTTTCGTACCGTCTGCAATTTGTCCGCAGGATGAACTGCAAGAGGGGGAACCAATGAGAGACTCGCTGGAGGTGTTTGGTCGGGCACATGTCACTCTCATTTCCCATCACGAAGAAGAATTCACCAGAGGTTCAGCCTGCCACCGCGGATCGACAATAGGGCGTGAAGCCATCCAGCCGTGTTGCGTCCCACTCACAAAAAAGCGACTTGGGAAATGGAGCTCAGGGGCACTGCACTTCCCAAACCTGCAGAGTTCTAAACGATAACTATCACCCCAAAATATATTGAGGTCAGGCTACGAAGAGGCGTTGAACGCAAGGCAGAATTGCAGGAAACGGATGTCAACGGGTACATCGGAATGGCCCCGATAGCACATGAAAAGCGCCAGAACGTGGACAATGATGCGGTTGGCCAAAAAGGGCGTATGCGTTTTTTCCTGAATATATTCAGGAAAAAACGCATACGCCCTTTTTGGCCAACCAAGCAACCTGGGAGAGCAAATCAGCACTACAAAGAAATCTCTCGCCCCCCCCCGGGGCAAAAAGGCCAGGCGAAAAAAGTCTAAAAACCAGAAAGGCAGGACAGCCCACGGAGTCAAGGGAGCCTTGTTAAGCTGATGGGCGGGATGTCAATGGCCAACAGCCAATCTTCACAAGTGTATCCTCTTTCCCAAACCATGTAAAACACAGAACCACAGAGCATAGGGCACTTCCACACATGGGCGTTGACCTTGGGAAAATGAAAAAATCAACCAGACACAGGGACCCCAATGTTGAGAGCTGCTGTCTTGACAAGAACCTCCACTCCGGTACACGTTTCATATCCCAGGAAAGAGCCAAGTGGACAAAGACGAGTGGACAAGTGGACAAAGACAAGTGGACAAGTGGACAAGTGGTGCTACGTAGGTCCAATGGAGTGTCACTCAGCCATGAAATCCACGTCATGAGGCTGGTAGCAGCATCCTGAGTGGATTTAGGTACGATCATCCTCAGTGAAATCAGTCCCACAAAAAAAGAAACTTATGATATCACTTATCGAGGGAATGTAAAAATCGCTCCCCATGAACGGAATCCCCAAACAGAACAGAGTCACGCTTTTAGAAAACACACTTATGCCTGCTTCAGGGGAAAGGTGAGGTGGGGTGACGCATAAAACTCGAGTTTGAAATGAGCACAGATACCCTTCCGAAAACCGAATATGGAATGGACACGACTTACTCTTTGCTCAATCAACTGGACTCACCAGACCCTGTTCATCGCACAAGTATCTATCCGACTAGTAAGCATCTTAAAAGCTAAGTCTTGATATCTCTGTGTAAGTGCATCAAGTGTGTGTAAAGCGGCCTAAAACCAGCAGGGAAAATCAGCTCAGACCCATTCTGAGGATACATTTCCAACATAAAGAAGAAACAAGCAGGGCAAAACAGAGAGAAATTCTTCCAAAATGCGTTCAGGGACTGGCATGCAACCAGGATTGACCACATCTACAGCCCCAGCGGCAGAAGACATAAGGCTGGACACTCTTGGGGCTGAGACGATGGGTGAGGTTGGGAAAGCAAATGCAGACCCTTGAAAGGAATCCTGCGTGCTCCCCATTCCATGGGTCCCAACTCTCCAGGTTCAACGCAATCTTCCGACAGCGAAAGCACTCATTGGAAACCCAGCGGATGCTACACCGTGGGATCGGGAAAGCTTTCTGAAACTCACCTCAGTTTTCATCTCCTGGTGCTCGTGTTCTCCATTCAGGCCCCCTTACTAACAATCTCCCCACTTGGAGACGGCGCCTTTCCATGCCTCTTTCGTACCGTCTGCAATTTGTCCGCAGGATGAACTGCAAGAGGGGGAACCAATGAGAGACTCGCTGAAGGTGTTTGGTCGGGCACATGTCACTCTCATTTCCCATCACGAAGAAGAATTCACCAGAGGTTCAGCCTGCCACCGCGGATCGACAATAGGGCGTGAAGCCATCCAGCCGTGTTGCGTCCCACTCACAAAAAAGCGACTTGGGAAATGGAGCTCAGGGGCACTGCACTTCCCAAACCTGCAGAGTTCTAAACGATAACTATCGCCCCAAAATATATTGAGGTCAGGCTACGAAGAGGCGTTGAACGCAAGGCAGAATTGCAGGAAACGGATGTCAACGGGTACATCGGAATGGCCCCGATAGCACATGAAAAGCGCCAGAACGTGGACAATGATGCGGTTGGCCAAAAAGGGCGTACAGGAAAAAACGCATACGCCCTTTTTGGCCAACCAAGCAACCTGGGAGAGCAAATCAGCACTACAAAGAAATCTCTCGCACCCCCCCCTCCGGGGCAAAAGGGCCAGGCGAAAAAAGTCTAAAAACCAGAAAGGCAGGACAGCCCACGGAGTCAAGGGAGCCTTGTTAAGCTGATGGGCGGGATGTCAATGGCCAACAGCCAATCTTCACAAGTGTATCCTCTTTCCCAAACCATGTAAAACACAGAACCACAGAGCATAGGGCACTTCCACACATGGGCGTTGACCTTGGGAAAATGAAAAAATCAACCAGACACAGGGACCCCAATGTTGAGGGCTGCTGTCTTGACAAGAACCTCCACTCCGGTACACGTTTCATATCCCAGGAAAGAGCCAAGTGGACAAAGACAAGTGGACAAGTGGACAAAGACAAGTGAACAAGTGGACAAGTGGTGCTACGTAGGTCCAATGGAGTGTCACTCAGCCATGAAATCCACGTCATGAGGCTGGTAGCAGCATCCTGAGTGGATTTAGGTACGATCATCCTCAGTGAAATAAGTCCCACAAAAAAAGAAACTTATGATATCACTTATCGAGGGAATGTAAAAATCGCTCCCCATGAACGGAATCCCCAAACAGAACAGAGTCACGCTTTTAGAAAACACACTTATGCCTGCTTCAGGGGAAAGGTGAGGTGGGGTGACGCATAAAACTCGAGTTTGAAATGAGCACACATACCCTTCCGAAAACCGAATATGGAATGGACACGACCTACTCCTTGCTCAATCAACTGGACTCACCAGACCCTGTTCATCGCACAAGTATCTATCCGACTAGTAAGCATCTTAAAAGCTAAGTCTTGATATCTCTGTGTAAGTGCATCAAGTGTGTGTAAAGCGGCCTAAAACCAGCAGGGAAAATCAGCTCAGACCCATTCTGAGGATACATTTCCAACATAAAGAAGAAACAAGCAGGGCAAAACAGAGAGAAATTCTTCCAAAATGCGTTCAGGGACTGGCATGCAACCAGGATTGACCACATCTACAGCCCCAGCGGCAGAAGACATAAGGCTGGACACTCTTGGGGCTGAGACGATGGGTGAGGTTGGGAAAGCAAATGCAGACCCTTGAAAGGAATCCTGCGTGCTCCCCATTCCATGGGTCCCAACTCTCCAGGTTCAACGCAATCTTCCGACAGCGAAAGCACTCATTGGAAACCCAGCGGATGCTACACCGTGGGATCGGGAAAGCTTTCTGAAACTCACCTCAGTTTTCATCTCCTGGTGCTCGTGTTCTCCATTCAGGCCCCCTTACTAACAATCTCCCCACTTGGAGACTCGGCGCCTTTCCATGCCTCTTTCGTACCGTCTGCAATTTGTCCGCAGGATGAACTGCAAGAGGGGGAACCAATGAGAGACTCGCTGGAGGTGTTTGGTCGGGCACATGTCACTCTCATTTCCCATCACGAAGAAGAATTCACCAGAGGTTCAGCCTGCCACCGCGGATCGACAATAGGGCGTGAAGCCATCCAGCCGTGTTGCGTCCCACTCACAAAAAAGCGACTTGGGAAATGGAGCTCAGGGGCACTGCACTTCCCAAACCTGCAGAGTTCTAAACGATAACTATCGCCCCAAAATATATTGAGGTCAGGCTACGAAGAGGCGTTGAACGCAAGGCAGAATTGCAGGAAACGGATGTCAACGGGTACATCGGAATGGCCCCGATAGCACATGAAAAGCGCCAGAACGTGGACAATGATGCGGTTGGCCAAAAAGGGCGTACAGGAAAAAACGCATACGCCCTTTTTGGCCAACCAAGCAACCTGGGAGAGCAAATCAGCACTACAAAGAAATCTCTCGCACCCCCCCCTCCGGGGCAAAAGGGCCAGGCGAAAAAAGTCTAAAAACCAGAAAGGCAGGACAGCCCACGGAGTCAAGGGAGCCTTGTTAAGCTGATGGGCGGGATGTCAATGGCCAACAGCCAATCTTCACAAGTGTATCCTCTTTCCCAAACCATGTAAAACACAGAACCACAGAGCATAGGGCACTTCCACACATGGGCGTTGACCTTGGGAAAATGAAAAAATCAACCAGACACAGGGACCCCAATGTTGAGGGCTGCTGTCTTGACAAGAACCTCCACTCCGGTACACGTTTCATATCCCAGGAAAGAGCCAAGTGGACAAAGACAAGTGGACAAGTGGACAAAGACAAGTGAACAAGTGGACAAGTGGTGCTACGTAGGTCCAATGGAGTGTCACTCAGCCATGAAATCCACGTCATGAGGCTGGTAGCAGCATCCTGAGTGGATTTAGGTACGATCATCCTCAGTGAAATAAGTCCCACAAAAAAAGAAACTTATGATATCACTTATCGAGGGAATGTAAAAATCGCTCCCCATGAACGGAATCCCCAAACAGAACAGAGTCACGCTTTTAGAAAACACACTTATGCCTGCTTCAGGGGAAAGGTGAGGTGGGGTGACGCATAAAACTCGAGTTTGAAATGAGCACACATACCCTTCCGAAAACCGAATATGGAATGGACACGACCTACTCCTTGCTCAATCAACTGGACTCACCAGACCCTGTTCATCGCACAAGTATCTATCCGACTAGTAAGCATCTTAAAAGCTAAGTCTTGATATCTCTGTGTAAGTGCATCAAGTGTGTGTAAAGCGGCCTAAAACCAGCAGGGAAATCAGCTCAGACCCATTCTGAGGATACATTTCCAACATAAAGAAGAAACAAGCAGGGCAAAACAGAGAGAAATTCTTCCAAAATGCGTTCAGGGACTGGCATGCAACCAGGATTGACCACATCTACAGCCCCAGCGGCAGAAGACATAAGGCTGGACACTCTTGGGGCTGAGACGATGGGTGAGGTTGGGAAAGCAAATGCAGACCCTTGAAAGGAATCCTGCGTGCTCCCCATTCCATGGGTCCCAACTCTCCAGGTTCAACGCAATCTTCCGACAGCGAAAGCACTCATTGGAAACCCAGCGGATGCTACACCGTGGGATCGGGAAAGCTTTCTGAAACTCACCTCAGTTTTCATCTCCTGGTGCTCGTGTTCTCCATTCAGGCCCCCTTACTAACAATCTCCCCACTTGGAGACTCGGCGCCTTTCCATGCCTCTTTCGTACCGTCTGCAATTTGTCCGCAGGATGAACTGCAAGAGGGGGAACCAATGAGAGACTCGCTGGAGGTGTTTGGTCGGGCACATGTCACTCTCATTTCCCATCACGAAGAAGAATTCACCAGAGGTTCAGCCTGCCACCGCGGATCGACAATAGGGCGTGAAGCCATCCAGCCGTGTTGCGTCCCACTCACAAAAAAGCGACTTGGGAAATGGAGCTCAGGGGCACTGCACTTCCCAAACCTGCAGAGTTCTAAACGATAACTATCGCCCCAAAATATATTGAGGTCAGGCTACGAAGAGGCGTTGAACGCAAGGCAGAATTGCAGGAAACGGATGTCAACGGGTACATCGGAATGGCCCCGATAGCACATGAAAAGCGCCAGAACGTGGACAATGATGCGGTTGGCCAAAAAGGGCGTATGCGTTTTTTCCTGAATATATTCAGGAAAAAACGCATACGCCCTTTTTGGCCAACCAAGCAACCTGGGAGAGCAAATCAGCACTACAAAGAAATCTCTCGCCCCCCCCCCGGGGCAAAAGGGCCAGGCGAAAAAAGTCTAAAAACCAGAAAGGCAGGACAGCCCACGGAGTCAAGGGAGCCTTGTTAAGCTGATGGGCGGGATGTCAATGGCCAACAGCCAATCTTCACAAGTGTATCCTCTTTCCCAAACCATGTAAAACACAGAACCACAGAGCATAGGGCACTTCCACACATGGGGGTTGACCTTGGGAAAATGAAAAAATCAACCAGACACAGGGACCCCAATGTTGAGGGCTGCTGTCTTGACAAGAACCTCCACTCCGGTACACGTTTCATATCCCAGGAAAGAGCCAAGTGGACAAAGACGAGTGGACAAGTGGACAAGTGGTGCTACGGAGCCAAGTGGACAAAGACGAGTGTACAAGTGGACAAAGACAAGTGGACAAGTGGACAAGTGGTGCTACGTAGGTCCAATGGAGTGTCACTCAGCCATGAAATCCACGTCATGAGGCTGGTAGCAGCATCCTGAGTGGATTTAGGTACGATCATCCTCAGTGAAATAAGTCCCACAAAAAAAGAAACTTATGATATCACTTATCGAGGGAATGTAAAAATCGCTCGCCATGAACGGAATCCCCAAACAGAACAGAGTCACGCTTTTAGAAAACACACTTATGCCTGCTTCAGGGGAAAGGTGAGGTGGGGTGACGCATAAAACTCGAGTTTGAAATGAGCACACATACCCTTCCGAAAACCGAATATGGAATGGACACGACCTACTCCTTGCTCAATCAACTGGACTCACCAGACCCTGTTCATCGCACAAGTATCTATCCGACTAGTAAGCATCTTAAAAGCTAAGTCTTGATATCTCTGTGTAAGTGCATCAAGTGTGTGTAAAGCGGCCTAAAACCAGCAGGGAAAATCAGCTCAGACCCATTCTGAGGATACATTTCCAACATAAAGAAGAAACAAGCAGGGCAAAACAGAGAGAAATTCTTCCAAAATGCGTTCAGGGACTGGCATGCAACCAGGATTGACCACATCTACAGCCCCAGCGGCAGAAGACATAAGGCTGGACACTCTTGGGGCTGAGACGATTGGTGAGGTTGGGAAAGCAAATGCAGACCCTTGAAAGGAATCCTGCGTGCTCCCCATTCCATGGGTCCCAACTCTCCAGGTTCAACGCAATCTTCCGACAGCGAAAGCACTCATTGGAAACCCAGCGGATGCTACACCGTGGGATCGGGTAAGCTTTCTGAAACTCACCTCAGTTTTCATCTCCTGGTGCTCGTGTTCTCCATTCAGGCCCCCTTACTAACAATCTCCCCACTTGGAGACTCGGCGCCTTTCCATGCCTCTTTCGTACCGTCTGCAATTTGTCCGCAGGATGAACTGCAAGAGGGGGAACCAATGAGAGACTCGCTGGAGGTGTTTGGTCGGGCACATGTCACTCTCATTTCCCATCACGAAGAAGAATTCACCAGAGGTTCAGCCTGCCACCGCGGATCGACAATAGGGCGTGAAGCCATCCAGCCGTGTTGCGTCCCACTCACAAAAAAGCGACTTGGGAAATGGAGCTCAGGGGCACTGCACTTCCCAAACCTGCAGAGTTCTAAACGATAACTATCGCCCCAAAATATATTGAGGTCAGGCTACGACGAGGCGTTGAACGCAAGGCAGAATTGCAAGAAACGGATGTCAACGGGTACATCGGAATGGCCCCGATAGCACATGAAAAGCGCCAGAACGTGGACAATGATGCGGTTGGCCAAAAAGGGCGTATGCGTTTTTTCCTGAATATATTCAGGAAAAAACGCATACGCCCTTTTTGGCCAACCAAGCAACCTGGGAGAGCAAATCAGCACTACAAAGAAATCTCTCGCCCCCCCCCCGGGGCAAAAGGGCCAGGCGAAAAAAGTCTAAAAACCAGAAAGGCAGGACAGCCCACGGAGTCAAGGGAGCCTTGTTAAGCTGATGGGCGGGATGTCAATGGCCAACAGCCAATCTTCACAAGTGTATCCTCTTTCCCAAACCATGTAAAACACAGAACCACAGAGCATAGGGCACTTCCACACATGGGCGTTGACCTTGGGAAAATGAAAAAATCAACCAGACACAGGGACCCCAATGTTGAGGGCTGCTGTCTTGACAAGAACCTCCACTCCGGTACACGTTTCATATCCCAGGAAAGAGCCAAGTGGACAAAGACGAGTGGACAAATGGACAAAGACAAGTGAACAAGTGGACAAGTGGTGCTACGTAGGTCCAATGGAGTGTCACTCAGCCATGAAATCCACGTCATGAGGCTGGTAGCAGCATCCTGAGTGGATTTAGGTACGATCATCCTCAGTGAAATAAGTCCCACAAAAAAAGAAACTTATGATATCACTTATCAAAGGAATGTAAAAATCGCTCCCCATGAACGGAATCCCCAAACAGAACAGAGTCACGCTTTTAGAAAACACACTTATGCCTGCTTCAGGGGAAAGGTGAGGTGGGGTGACGCATAAAACTCGAGTTTGAAATGAGCACAGATACCCTTCCGAAAACCGAATATGGAATGGACACGACCTACTCCTTGCTCAATCAACTGGACTCACCAGACCCTGTTCATCGCACAAGTATCTATCCGACTAGTAAGCATCTTAAAAGCTAAGTCTTGATATCTCTGTGTAAGTGCATCAAGTGTGTGTAAAGCGGCCTAAAACCAGCAGGGAAAATCAGCTCAGACCCATTCTGAGGATACATTTCCAACATAAAGAAGAAACAAGCAGGGCAAAACAGAGAGAAATTCTTCCAAAATGCGTTCAGGGACTGGCATGCAACCAGGATTGACCACATCTACAGCCCCAGCGGCGGAAGACATAAGGCTGGACACTCTTGGGGCTGAGACGATTGGTGAGGTTGGGAAAGCAAATGCAGACCCTTGAAAGGAATCCTGCGTGCTCCCCATTCCATGGGTCCCAACTCTCCAGGTTCAACGCAATCTTCCGACAGCGAAAGCACTCATTGGAAACCCAGCGGATGCTACACCGTGGGATCGGGAAAGCTTTCTGAAACTCACCTCAGTTTTCATCTCCTGGTGCTCGTGTTCTCCATTCAGGCCCCTTACTAACAATCTCCCCACTTGGAGACTCGGCGCCTTTCCATGCCTCTTTCGTACCGTCTGCAATTTGTCCGCAGGATGAACTGCAAGAGGGGGAAGCAATGAGAGACTCGCTGGAGGTGTTTGGTCGGGCACATGTCACTCTCATTTCCCATCACGAAGAAGAATTCACCAGAGGTTCAGCCTGCCACCGCGGATCGACAATAGGGCGTGAAGCCATCCAGCCGTGTTGCGTCCCACTCACAAAAAAGCGACTTGGGAAATGGAGCTCAGGGGCACTGCACTTCCCAAACCTGCAGAGTTCTAAACGATAACTATCGCCCCAAAATATATTGAGGTCAGGCTACGAAGAGGCGTTGAACGCAAGGCAGAATTGCAGGAAACGGATGTCAACGGGTACATCGGAATGGCCCCGATAGCACATGAAAAGCGCCAGAACGTGGACAATGATGCGGTTGGCCAAAAAGGGCGTACAGGAAAAAACGCATACGCCCTTTTTGGCCAACCAAGCAACCTGGGAGAGCAAATCAGCACTACAAAGAAATCTCTCGCCACCCCCCCCCCCCCGGGGCAAAAGGGCCAGGCGAAAAAAGTCTAAAAACCAGAAAGGCAGGACAGCCCACGGAGTCAAGGGAGCCTTGTTAAGCTGATGGGCGGGATGTCATTGGCCAACAGCCAATCTTCACAAGTGTATCCTCTTTCCCAAACCATGTAAAACACAGAACCACAGAGCATAGGGCACTTCCACACATGGGCGTTGACCTTGGGAAAATGAAAAAATCAACCAGACACAGGGACCCCAATGTTGAGGGCTGCTGTCTTGACAAGAACCTCCACTCCGGTACACGTTTCATATCCCAGGAAAGAGCCAAGTGGACAAAGACAAGTGGACAAGTGGACAAAGACAAGTGAACAAGTGGACAAGTGGTGCTACGTAGGTCCAATGGAGTGTCACTCAGCCATGAAATCCACGTCATGAGGCTGGTAGCAGCATCCTGAGTGGATTTAGGTACGATCATCCTCAGTGAAATCAGTCCCACAAAAAAAGAAACTTATGATATCACTTATCGAAGGAATGTAAAAATCGCTCCCCATGAACGGAATCCCCAAACAGAACAGAGTCACGCTTTTAGAAAACACACTTATGCCTGCTTCAGGGGAAAGGTGAGGTGGGGTGACGCATAAAACTCGAGTTTGAAATGAGCACAGATACCCTTCCGAAAACCGAATATGGAATGGACACGACCTACTCCTTGCTCAATCAACTGGACTCACCAGACCCTGTTCATCGCACAAGTATCTATCCGACTAGTAAGCATCTTAAAAGCTAAGTCTTGATATCTCTGTGTAAGTGCATCAAGTGTGTGTAAAGCGGCCTAAAACCAGCAGGGAAAATCAGCTCAGACCCATTCTGAGGATACATTTCCAACATAAAGAAGAAACAAGCAGGGCAAAACAGAGAGAAATTCTTCCAAAATGCGTTCAGGGACTGGCATGCAACCAGGATTGACCACATCTACAGCCCCAGCGGCAGAAGACATAAGGCTGGACACTCTTGGGGCTGAGACGATTGGTGAGGTTGGGAAAGCAAATGCAGACCCTTGAAAGGAATCCTGCGTGCTCCCCATTCCATGGGTCCCAACTCTCCATGTTCAACGCAATCTTCCGACAGCGAAAGCACTCATTGGAAACCCAGCGGATGCTACACCGTGGGATCGGGAAAGCTTTCTGAAACTCACCTCAGTTTTCATCTCCTGGTGCTCGTGTTCTCCATTCAGGCCCCCTTACTAACAATCTCCCCACTTGGAGACTCGGCGCCTTTCCATGCCTCTTTCGTACCGTCTGCAATTTGTCCGCAGGATGAACTGCAAGAGGGGGAACCAATGAGAGACTCGCTGGAGGTGTTTGGTCGGGCACATGTCACTCTCATTTCCCATCACGAAGAAGAATTCACCAGAGGTTCAGCCTGCCACCGCGGATCGACAAGAGGGCGTGAAGCCATCCAGCCGTGTTGCGTCCCACTCACAAAAAAGCGACTTGGGAAATGGAGATCAGGGGCACTGCACTTCCCAAACCTGCAGAGTTCTAAACGATAACTATCGCCCCAAAATATATTGAGGTCAGGCTACGAAGAGGCGTTGAACGCAAGGCAGAATTGCAGGAAACGGATGTCAACGGGTACATCGGAATGGCCCCGATAGCACATGAAAAGCGCCAGAACGTGGACAATGATGCGGTTGGCCAAAAAGGGCGTATGCGTTTTTTCCTGAATATATTCAGGAAAAAACGCATACGCCCTTTTTGGCCAACCAAGCAACCTGGGAGAGCAAATCAGCACTACAAAGAAATCTCTCGCCCCCCCCCCGGGGCAAAAGGGCCAGGCGAAAAAAGTCTAAAAACCAGAAAGGCAGGACAGCCCACGGAGTCAAGGGAGCCTTGTTAAGCTGATGGGCGGGATGTCAATGGCCAACAGCCAATCTTCACAAGTGTATCCTCTTTCCCAAACCATGTAAAACACAGAACCACAGAGCATAGGGCACTTCCACACATGGGCGTTGACCTTGGGAAAATGAAAAAATCAAACAGACACAGGGACCCCAAAGTTGAGGGCTACTGTCTTGACAAGAACCTCCACTCCGGTACACGTTTCATATCCCAGGAAAGAGCCAAGTGGACAAAGACAAGTGGACAAGTGGACAAGTGGTGCTACGGAGGTCCAATGGAGTGTCACTCAGCCATGAAATCCACGTCATGAGGCTGGTAGCAGCATCCTGAGTGGATTTAGGTACGATCATCCTCAGTGAAATCAGTCGCACAAAAAAAGAAACTTATGATATCACTTATCGAGGGAATGTAAAAATCGCTCGCCATGAACGGAATCCCCAAACAGAACAGAGTCACGCTTTTAGAAAACACACTTATGCCTGCTTCAGGGGAAAGGTGAGGTGGGGTGACGCATAAAACTCGAGTTTGAAATGAGCACAGATACCCTTCCGAAAACCGAATATGGAATGGACACGACCTACTCCTTGCTCAATCAACTGGACTCACCAGACCCTGTTCATCGCACAAGTATCTATCCGACTAGTAAGCATCTTAAAAGCTAAGTCTTGATATCTCTGTGTAAGTGCATCAAGTGTGTGTAAAGCGGCCTAAAACCAGAAGGGAAAATCAGCTCAGACCCATTCTGAGGATACATTTCCAACATAAAGAAGAAACAAGCAGGGCAAAACAGAGAGAAATTCTTCCAAAATGCGTTCAGGGACTGGCATGCAACCAGGATTGACCACATCTACAGCCCCAGCGGCAGAAGACATAAGGCTGGACACTCTTGGGGCTGAGACGATTGGTGAGGTTGGGAAAGCAAATGCAGACCCTTGAAAGGAATCCTGCGTGCTCCCCATTCCATGGGTCCCAACTCTCCAGGTTCAACGCAATCTTCCGACAGCGAAAGCACTCATTGGAAACCCAGCGGATGCTACACCGTGGGATCGGGAAAGCTTTCTGAAACTCACCTCAGTTTTCATCTCCTGGTGCTCGTGTTCTCCATTCAGGCCCCCTTACTAACAATCTCCCCACTTGGAGACTCGGCGCCTTTCCATGCCTCTTTCGTACCGTCTGCAATTTGTCCGCAGGATGAACTGCAAGAGGGGGAACCAATGAGAGACTCGCTGGAGGTGTTTGGTCGGGCACATGTCACTCTCATTTCCCATCACGAAGAAGAATTCACCAGAGGTTCAGCCTGCCACCGCGGATCGACAAGAGGGCGTGAAGCCATCCAGCCGTGTTGCGTCCCACTCACAAAAAAGCGACTTGGGAAATGGAGCTCAGGGGCACTGCACTTCCCAAACCTGCAGAGTTCTAAACGATAACTATCGCCCCAAAATATATTGAGGTCAGGCTACGAAGAGGCGTTGAACGCAAGGCAGAATTGCAGGAAACGGATGTCAACGGGTACATCGGAATGGCCCCGATAGCACATGAAAAGCGCCAGAACGTGGACAATGATGCGGTTGGCCAAAAAGGGCGTATGCGTTTTTTCCTGAATATATTCAGGAAAAAACGCATACGCCCTTTTTGGCCAACCAAGCAACCTGGGAGAGCAAATCAGCACTACAAAGAAATCTCTCGCCCCCCCCCCCGGGGCAAAAGGGCCAGGCGAAAAAAGTCTAAAAACCAGAAAGGCAGGACAGCCCACGGAGTCAAGGGAGCCTTGTTAAGCTGATGGGCGGGATGTCAATGGCCAACAGCCAATCTTCACAAGTGTATCCTCTTTCCCAAACCATGTAAAACACAGAACCACAGAGCATAGGGCACTTCCACACATGGGCGTTGACCTTGGGAAAATGAAAAAATCAACCAGACACAGGGACCCCAATGTTGAGGGCTGCTGTCTTGACAAGAACCTCCACTCCGGTACACGTTTCATATCCCAGGAAAGAGCCAAGTGGTCAAAGACAAGTGGACAAGTGGAGAAGTGGTGCTACGGAGATCCAAAGGAGTGTCACTCAGCCATGAAATCCACGTCATGTGGCTGGTAGCAGCATCCTGAGTGGATTTAGATACGATCATCCTCAGTGAAATAAGTCCCACAAAAAAAGAAACTTATGATATCACTTATCGAGGGAATGTAAAAATCGCTCCCCATGAACGGAATCCCCAAACAGAACAGAGTCACGCTTTTAGAAAACCCACTTATGCCTGCTTCAGGGGAAAGGTGAGGTGGGGTGACGCATAAAACTCGAGTTTGAAATGAGCACACATACCCTTCCGAAAACCGAATATGGAATGGACACGACCTACTCCTTGCTCAATCAACTGGACTCACCAGACCCTGTTCATCACACAAGTATATATCCGACTAGTAAGCATCTTAAAAGCTAAGTCTTGATATCTCTGTGTAAGTGCATCAAGTGTGTGTAAAGCGGCCTAAAACCAGAAGGGAAAATCAGCTCAGACCCATTCTGAGGATACATTTCCAACATAAAGAAGAAACAAGCAGGGCAAAACAGAGAGAAATTCTTCCAAAATGCGTTCAGGGACTGGCATGCAACCAGGATTGACCACATCTACAGCCCCAGCGGCAGAAGACATAAGGCTGGACACTCTTGGGGCTGAGACGATTGGTGAGGTTGGGAAAGCAAATGCAGACCCTTGAAAGGAATCCTGCGTGCTCCCCATTCCATGGGTCCCAACTCTCCAGGTTCAACGCAATCTTCCGACAGCGAAAGCACTCATTGGAAACCCAGCGGATGCTACACCGTGGGATCGGGAAAGCTTTCTGAAACTCACCTCAGTTTTCATCTCCTGGTGCTCGTGTTCTCCATTCAGGCCCCCTTACTAACAATCTCCCCACTTGGAGACTCGGCGCCTTTCCATGCCTCTTTCGTACCGTCTGCAATTTGTCCGCAGGATGAACTGCAAGAGGGGGAACCAATGAGAGACTCGCTGGAGGTGTTTGGTCGGGCACATGTCACTCTCATTTCCCATCACGAAGAAGAATTCACCAGAGGTTCAGCCTGCCACCGCGGATCGACAATAGGGCGTGAAGCCATCCAGCCGTGTTGCGTCCCACTCACAAAAAAGCGACTTGGGAAATGGAGCTCAGGGGCACTGCACTTCCCAAACCTGCAGAGTTCTAAACGATAACTATCGCCCCAAAATATATTGAGGTCAGGCTACGAAGAGGCGTTGAACGCAAGGCAGAATTGCAGGAAACGGATGTCAACGGGTACATCGGAATGGCCCCGATACCACATGAAAAGCGCCAGAACGTGGACAATGATGCGGTTGGCCAAAAAGGGCGTATGCGTTTTTTCCTGAATATATTCAGGAAAAAACGCATACGCCCTTTTTGGCCAACCAAGCAACCTGGGAGAGCAAATCAGCACTACAAAGAAATCTCTCGCCCCGCCCCCGGGGCAAAAGGGCCAGGCGAAAAAAGTCTAAAAACCAGAAAGGCAGGACAGCCCACGGAGTCAAGGGAGCCTTGTTAAGCTGATGGGCGGGATGTCAATGGCCAACAGCCAATCTTCACAAGTGTATCCTCTTTCCCAAACCATGTAAAACACAGAACCACAGAGCATAGGGCACTTCCACACATGGGCGTTGACCTTGGGAAAATGAAAAAATCAACCAGACACAGGGACCCCAATGTTGAGGGCTGCTGTCTTGACAAGAACCTCCACTCCGGTACACGTTTCATATCCCAGGAAAGAGCCAAGTGGACAAAGACAAGTGGACAAGTGGACAAGTGGTGCTACGGAGGTCCAATGGAGTGTCACTCAGCCATGAAATCCACGTCATGAGGCTGGTAGCAGCATCCTGAGTGGATTTAGGTACGATCATCCTCAGTGAAATCAGTCGCACAAAAAAAGAAACTTATGATATCACTTATCGAGGGAATGTAAAAATCGCTCGCCATGAACGGAATCCCCAAACAGAACAGAGTCACGCTTTTAGAAAACACACTTATGCCTGCTTCAGGGGAAAGGTGAGGTGGGGTGACGCATAAAACTCGAGTTTGAAATGAGCACAGATACCCTTCCGAAAACCGAATATGGAATGGACACGACCTACTCCTTGCTCAATCAACTGGACTCACCAGACCCTGTTCATCGCACAAGTATCTATCCGACTAGTAAGCATCTTAAAAGCTAAGTCTTGATATCTCTGTGTAAGTGCATCAAGTGTGTGTAAAGCGGCCTAAAACCAGCAGGGAAAATCAGCTCAGACCCATTCTGAGGATACATTTCCAACATAAAGAAGAAACAAGCAGGGCAAAACAGAGAGAAATTCTTCCAAAATGCGTTCAGGGACTGGCATGCAACCAGGATTGACCACATCTACAGCCCCAGCGGCGGAAGACATAAGGCTGGACACTCTTGGGGCTGAGACGATTGGTGAGGTTGGGAAAGCAAATGCAGACCCTTGAAAGGAATCCTGCGTGCTCCCCATTCCATGGGTCCCAACTCTCCAGGTTCAACGCAATCTTCCGACAGCGAAAGCACTCATTGGAAACCCAGCGGATGCTACACCGTGGGATCGGGAAAGCTTTCTGAAACTCACCTCAGTTTTCATCTCCTGGTGCTCGTGTTCTCCATTCAGGCCCCCTTACTAACAATCTCCCCACTTGGAGACTCGGCGCCTTTCCATGCCTCTTTCGTACCGTCTGCAATTTGTCCGCAGGATGAACTGCAAGAGGGGGAACCAATGAGAGACTCGCTGGAGGTGTTTGGTCGGGCACATGTCACTCTCATTTCCCATCACGAAGAAGAATTCACCAGAGGTTCAGCCTGCCACCGCGGATCGACAATAGGGCGTGAAGCCATCCAGCCGTGTTGCGTCCCACTCACAAAAAAGCGACTTGGGAAATGGAGCTCAGGGGCACTGCACTTCCCAAACCTGCAGAGTTCTAAACGATAACTATCGCCCCAAAATATATTGAGGTCAGGCTACGAAGAGGCGTTGAACGCAAGGCAGAATTGCAGGAAACGGATGTCAACGGGTACATCGGAATGGCCCCGATAGCACATGAAAAGCGCCAGAACGTGGACAATGATGCGGTTGGCCAAAAAGGGCGTATGCGTTTTTTCCTGAATATATTCAGGAAAAAACGCATACGCCCTTTTTGGCCAACCAAGCAACCTGGGAGAGCAAATCAGCACTACAAAGAAATCTCTCGCCCCCCCCCCCCCGGGGCAAAAGGGCCAGGCGAAAAAAGTCTAAAAACCAGAAAGGCAGGACAGCCCACGGAGTCAAGGGAGCCTTGTTAAGCTGATGGGCGGGATGTCAATGGCCAACAGCCAATCTTCACAAGTGTATCCTCTTTCCCAAACCATGTAAAACACAGAACCACAGAGCATAGGGCACTTCCACACATGGGCGTTGACCTTGGGAAAATGAAAAAATCAACCAGACACAGGGACCCCAATGTTGAGGGCTGCTGTCTTGACAAGAACCTCCACTCCGGTACACGTTTCATATCCCAGGAAAGAGCCAAGTGGTCAAAGACAAGTGGACAAGTGGAGAAGTGGTGCTACGGAGGTCCAAAGGAGTGTCACTCAGCCATGAAATCCACGTCATGTGGCTGGTAGCAGCATCCTGAGTGGATTTAGATACGATCATCCTCAGTGAAATAAGTCCCACAAAAAAAGAAACTTATGATATCACTTATCGAGGGAATGTAAAAATCGCTCCCCATGAACGGAATCCCCAAACAGAACAGAGTCACGCTTTTAGAAAACCCACTTATGCCTGCTTCAGGGGAAAGGTGAGGTGGGGTGACGCATAAAACTCGAGTTTGAAATGAGCACACATACCCTTCCGAAAACCGAATATGGAATGGACACGACCTACTCCTTGCTCAATCAACTGGACTCACCAGACCCTGTTCATCACACAAGTATATATCCGACTAGTAAGCATCTTAAAAGCTAAGTCTTGATATCTCTGTGTAAGTGCATCAAGTGTGTGTAAAGCGGCCTAAAACCAGAAGGGAAAATCAGCTCAGACCCATTCTGAGGATACATTTCCAACATAAAGAAGAAACAAGCAGGGCAAAACAGAGAGAAATTCTTCCAAAATGCGTTCAGGGACTGGCATGCAACCAGGATTGACCACATCTACAGCCCCAGCGGCAGAAGACATAAGGCTGGACACTCTTGGGGCTGAGACGATTGGTGAGGTTGGGAAAGCAAATGCAGACCCTTGAAAGGAATCCTGCGTGCTCCCCATTCCATGGGTCCCAACTCTCCAGGTTCAACGCAATCTTCCGACAGCGAAAGCACTCATTGGAAACCCAGCGGATGCTACACCGTGGGATCGGGAAAGCTTTCTGAAACTCACCTCAGTTTTCATCTCCTGGTGCTCGTGTTCTCCATTCAGGCCCCCTTACTAACAATCTCCCCACTTGGAGACTCGGCGCCTTTCCATGCCTCTTTCGTACCGTCTGCAATTTGTCCGCAGGATGAACTGCAAGAGGGGGAACCAATGAGAGACTCGCTGGAGGTGTTTGGTCGGGCACATGTCACTCTCATTTCCCATCACGAAGAAGAATTCACCAGAGGTTCAGCCTGCCACCGCGGATCGACAAGAGGGCGTGAAGCCATCCAGCCGTGTTGCGTCCCACTCACAAAAAAGCGACTTGGGAAATGGAGCTCAGGGGCACTGCACTTCCCAAACCTGCAGAGTTCTAAACGATAACTATCGCCCCAAAATATATTGAGGTCAGGCTACGAAGAGGCATTGAACGCAAGGCAGAATTGCAGGAAACGGATGTCAACGGGTACATCGGAATGGCCCCGATAGCACATGAAAAGCGCCAGAACGTGGACAATGATGCGGTTGGCGAAAATGGGCGTATGCGTTTTTTCCTGAATAAATTCAGGAAAAAACGCATACGCCCTTTTTGGCCAACCAAGCAACCTGGGAGAGCAAATCAGCACTACAAAGAAATCTCTCGCCCCGCCCCCGGGGCAAAAGGGCCAGGCGAAAAAAGTCTAAAAACCAGAAAGGCAGGACAGCCCACGGAGTCAAGGGAGCCTTGTTAAGCTGATGGGCGGGATGTCAATGGCCAACAGCCAATCTTCACAAGTGTATCCTCTTTCCCAAACCATGTAAAACACAGAACCACAGAGCATAGGGCACTTCCACACATGGGCGTTGACCTTGGGAAAATGAAAAAATCAACCAGACACAGGGACCCCAATGTTGAGGGCTGCTGTCTTGACAAGAACCTCCACTCCGGTACACGTTTCATATCCCAGGAAAGAGCCAAGTGGACAAAGACAAGTGGACAAGTGGACAAGTGGTGCTACGGAGGTCCAATGGAGTGTCACTCAGCCATGAAATCCACGTCATGAGGCTGGTAGCAGCATCCTGAGTGGATTTAGGTACGATCATCCTCAGTGAAATCAGTCGCACAAAAAAAGAAACTTATGATATCACTTATCGAGGGAATGTAAAAATCGCTCGCCATGAACGGAATCCCCAAACAGAACAGAGTCACGCTTTTAGAAAACACACTTATGCCTGCTTCAGGGGAAAGGTGAGGTGGGGTGACGCATAAAACTCGAGTTTGAAATGAGCACAGATACCCTTCCGAAAACCGAATATGGAATGGACACGACCTACTCCTTGCTCAATCAACTGGACTCACCAGACCCTGTTCATCGCACAAGTATCTATCCGACTAGTAAGCATCTTAAAAGCTAAGTCTTGATATCTCTGTGTAAGTGCATCAAGTGTGTGTAAAGCGGCCTAAAACCAGCAGGGAAAATCAGCTCAGACCCATTCTGAGGATACATTTCCAACATAAAGAAGAAACAAGCAGGGCAAAACAGAGAGAAATTCTTCCAAAATGCGTTCAGGGACTGGCATGCAACCAGGATTGACCACATCTACAGCCCCAGCGGCGGAAGACATAAGGCTGGACACTCTTGGGGCTGAGACGATTGGTGAGGTTGGGAAAGCAAATGCAGACCCTTGAAAGGAATCCTGCGTGCTCCCCATTCCATGGGTCCCAACTCTCCAGGTTCAACGCAATCTTCCGACAGCGAAAGCACTCATTGGAAACCCAGCGGATGCTACACCGTGGGATCGGGAAAGCTTTCTGAAACTCACCTCAGTTTTCATCTCCTGGTGCTCGTGTTCTCCATTCAGGCCCCCTTACTAACAATCTCCCCACTTGGAGACTCGGCGCCTTTCCATGCCTCTTTCGTACCGTCTGCAATTTGTCCGCAGGATGAACTGCAAGAGGGGGAACCAATGAGAGACTCGCTGGAGGTGTTTGGTCGGCCACATGTCACTCTCATTTCCCATCACGAAGAAGAATTCACCAGAGGTTCAGCCTGCCACCGCGGATCGACAATAGGGCGTGAAGCCATCCAGCCGTGTTGCGTCCCACTCACAAAAAAGCGACTTGGGAAATGGAGCTCAGGGGCACTGCACTTCCCAAACCTGCAGAGTTCTAAACGATAACTATCGCCCCAAAATATATTGAGGTCAGGCTACGAAGAGGCGTTGAACGCAAGGCAGAATTGCAGGAAACGGATGTCAACGGGTACATCGGAATGGCCCCGATAGCACATGAAAAGCGCCAGAACGTGGACAATGATGCGGTTGGCCAAAAAGGGCGTATGCGTTTTTTCCTGAATATATTCAGGAAAAAACGCATACGCCCTTTTTGGCCAACCAAGCAACCTGGGAGAGCAAATCAGCACTACAAAGAAATCTCTCGCCCCCCCCCCCGGGGCAAAAGGGCCAGGCGAAAAAAGTCTAAAAACCAGAAAGGCAGGACAGCCCACGGAGTCAAGGGAGCCTTGTTAAGCTGATGGGCGGGATGTCAATGGCCAACAGCCAATCTTCACAAGTGTATCCTCTTTCCCAAACCATGTAAAACACAGAACCACAGAGCATAGGGCACTTCCACACATGGGCGTTGACCTTGGGAAAATGAAAAAATCAACCAGACACAGGGACCCCAATGTTGAGGGCTGCTGTCTTGACAAGAACCTCCACTCCGGTACACGTTTCATATCCCAGGAAAGAGCCAAGTGGTCAAAGACAAGTGGACAAGTGGAGAAGTGGTGCTACGGAGGTCCAAAGGAGTGTCACTCAGCCATGAAATCCACGTCATGTGGCTGGTAGCAGCATCCTGAGTGGATTTAGATACGATCATCCTCAGTGAAATAAGTCCCACAAAAAAAGAAACTTATGATATCACTTATCGAGGGAATGTAAAAATCGCTCCCCATGAACGGAATCCCCAAACAGAACAGAGTCACGCTTTTAGAAAACCCACTTATGCCTGCTTCAGGGGAAAGGTGAGGTGGGGTGACGCATAAAACTCGAGTTTGAAATGAGCACACATACCCTTCCGAAAACCGAATATGGAATGGACACGACCTACTCCTTGCTCAATCAACTGGACTCACCAGACCCTGTTCATCACACAAGTATATATCCGACTAGTAAGCATCTTAAAAGCTAAGTCTTGATATCTCTGTGTAAGTGCATCAAGTGTGTGTAAAGCGGCCTAAAACCAGAAGGGAAAATCAGCTCAGACCCATTCTGAGGATACATTTCCAACATAAAGAAGAAACAAGCAGGGCAAAACAGAGAGAAATTCTTCCAAAATGCGTTCAGGGACTGGCATGCAACCAGGATTGACCACATCTACAGCCCCAGCGGCAGAAGACATAAGGCTGGACACTCTTGGGGCTGAGACGATTGGTGAGGTTGGGAAAGCAAATGCAGACCCTTGAAAGGAATCCTGCGTGCTCCCCATTCCATGGGTCCCAACTCTCCAGGTTCAACGCAATCTTCCGACAGCGAAAGCACTCATTGGAAACCCAGCGGATGCTACACCGTGGGATCGGGAAAGCTTTCTGAAACTCACCTCAGTTTTCATCTCCTGGTGCTCGTGTTCTCCATTCAGGCCCCCTTACTAACAATCTCCCCACTTGGAGACTCGGCGCCTTTCCATGCCTCTTTCGTACCGTCTGCAATTTGTCCGCAGGATGAACTGCAAGAGGGGGAACCAATGAGAGACTCGCTGGAGGTGTTTGGTCGGGCACATGTCACTCTCATTTCCCATCACGAAGAAGAATTCACCAGAGGTTCAGCCTGCCACCGCGGATCGACAAGAGGGCGTGAAGCCATCCAGCCGTGTTGCGTCCCACTCACAAAAAAGCGACTTGGGAAATGGAGCTCAGGGGCACTGCACTTCCCAAACCTGCAGAGTTCTAAACGATAACTATCGCCCCAAAATATATTGAGGTCAGGCTACGAAGAGGCATTGAACGCAAGGCAGAATTGCAGGAAACGGATGTCAACGGGTACATCGGAATGGCCCCGATAGCACATGAAAAGCGCCAGAACGTGGACAATGATGCGGTTGGCGAAAATGGGCGTATGCGTTTTTTCCTGAATAAATTCAGGAAAAAACGCATACGCCCTTTTTGGCCAACCAAGCAACCTGGGAGAGCAAATCAGCACTACAAAGAAATCTCTCGCCCCGCCCCCGGGGCAAAAGGGCCAGGCGAAAAAAGTCTAAAAACCAGAAAGGCAGGACAGCCCACGGAGTCAAGGGAGCCTTGTTAAGCTGATGGGCGGGATGTCAATGGCCAACAGCCAATCTTCACAAGTGTATCCTCTTTCCCAAACCATGTAAAACACAGAACCACAGAGCATAGGGCACTTCCACACATGGGCGTTGACCTTGGGAAAATGAAAAAATCAACCAGACACAGGGACCCCAATGTTGAGGGCTGCTGTCTTGATAAGAACCTCCACTCCGGTACACGTTTCATATCCCAGGAAAGAGCCAAGTGGACAAAGACAAGTGGACAAGTGGACAAAGACAAGTGAACAAGTGGACAAGTGGTGCTACGTAGGTCCAATGGAGTGTCACTCAGCCATGAAATCCACGTCATGAGGCTGGTAGCAGCATCCTGAGTGGATTTAGGTACGATCATCCTCAGTGAAATAAGTCCAACAAAAAAAGAAACTTACGATATCACTTATCGAGGGAATGTAAAAATCGCTCCCCATGAACGGAATCCCCAAACAGAACAGAGTCACGCTTTTAGAAAACACACTTATGCCTGCTTCAGGGGAAAGGTGAGGTGGGGTGACGCATAAAACTCGAGTTTGAAATGAGCACAGATACCCTTCCGAAAACCGAATATGGAATGGACACGACCTACTCCTTGCTCAATCAACTGGACTCACCAGACCCTGTTCATCGCACAAGTATCTATCCGACTAGTAAGCATCTTAAAAGCTAAGTCTTGATATCTCTGTGTAAGTGCATCAAGTGTGTGTAAAGCGGCCTAAAACCAGCAGGGAAAATCAGCTCAGACCCATTCTGAGGATACATTTCCAACATAAAGAAGAAACAAGCAGGGCAAAACAGAGAGAAATTCTTCCAAAATGCGTTCAGGGACTGGCATGCAACCAGGATTGACCACATCTACAGCCCCAGCGGCAGAAGACATAAGGCTGGACACTCTTGGGGCTGAGACGATTGGTGAGGTTGGGAAAGCAAATGCAGACCCTTGAAAGGAATCCTGCGTGCTCCCCATTCCATGGGTCCCAACTCTCCATGTTCAACGCAATCTTCCGACAGCGAAAGCACTCATTGGAAACCCAGCGGATGCTACACTGTGGGATCGGGAAAGCTTTCTGAAACTCACCTCAGTTTTCATCTCCTGGTGCTCGTGTTCTCCATTCAGGCCCCCTTACTAACAATCTCCCCACTTGGAGACTCGGCGCCTTTCCATGCCTCTTTCGTACCGTCTGCAATTTGTCCGCAGGATGAACTGCAAGAGGGGGAACCAATGAGAGACTCGCTGGAGGTGTTTGGTCGGGCACATGTCACTCTCATTTCCCATCACGAAGAAGAATTCACCAGAGGTTCAGCCTGCCACCGCGGATCGACAATAGGGCGTGAAGCCATCCAGCCGTGTTGCGTCCCACTCACAAAAGCGACTTGGGAAATGGAGCTCAGGGGCACTGCACTTCCCAAACCTGCAGAGTTCTAAACGATAACTATCGCCCCAAAATATATTGAGGTCAGGCTACGAAGAGGCGTTGAACGCAAGGCAGAATTGCAGGAAACGGATGTCAACGGGTACATCGGAATGGCCCAGATAGCACATGAAAAGCGCCAGAACGTGGACAATGATGCGGTTGGCCAAAAAGGGCGTATGCGTTTTTTCCTGAATATATTCAGGAAAAAACGCATACGCCCTTTTTGGCCAACCAAGCAACCTGGGAGAGCAAATCAGCACTACAAAGAAATCTCTCGCCCCCCCCCGGGGCAAAAGGGCCAGGCGAAAAAAGTCTAAAAACCAGAAAGGCAGGACAGCCCACGGAGTCAAGGGAGCCTTGTTAAGCTGATGGGCGGGATGTCAATGGCCAACAGCCAATCATCACAAGTGTATCCTCTTTCCCAAACCATGTAAAACACAGAACCACAGAGCATAGGGCACTTCCACACATGGGCGTTGACCTTGGGAAAATGAAAAAATCAACCAGACACAGGGACCCCAAAGTTGAGGGCTGCTGTCTTGACAAGAACCTCCACTCCGGTACACGTTTCATATCCCAGCAAAGAGCCAAGTGGACAAAGACAAGTGGACAAATGGACAAGTGGTGCTACGGAGGTCCAATGGAGTGTCACTCAGCCATGAAATCCACGTCATGAGGCTGGTAGCAGCATCCTGAGTGGATTTAGGTACGATCATCCTCAGTGAAATAAGTCCAACAAAAAAAGAAACTTATGATATCACTTATCGAGGGAATGTAAAAATCGCTCGCCATGAACGGAATCCCCAAACAGAACAGAGTCACGCTTTTAGAAAACACACTTATGCCTGCTTCAGGGGAAAGGTGATGTGGGGTGACGCATAAAACTCGAGTTTGAAATGAGCACACATACCCTTCCGAAAACCGAATATGGAATGGACACGACCTACTCCTTGCTCAATCAACTGGACTCACCAGACCCTGTTCATCGCACAAGTATCTATCCGACTAGTAAGCATCTTAAAAGCTAAGTCTTGATATCTCTGTGTAAGTGCATCAAGTGTGTGTAAAGCGGCCTAAAACCAGCAGGGAAAATCAGCTCAGACCCATTCTGAGGATACATTTCCAACATAAAGAAGAAACAAGCAGGGCAAAACAGAGAGAAATTCTTCCAAAATGCGTTCAGGGACTGGCATGCAACCAGGATTGACCACATCTACAGCCCCAGCGGCGGAAGACATAAGGCTGGACACTCTTGGGGCTGAGACGATTGGTGAGGTTGGGAAAGCAAATGCAGACCCTTGAAAGGAATCCTGCGTGCTCCCCATTCCATGGGTCCCAACTCTCCAGGTTCAACGCAATCTTCCGACAGCGAAAGCACTCATTGGAAACCCAGCGGATGCTACACCGTGGGATCGGGAAAGCTTTCTGAAACTCACCTCAGTTTTCCTCTCCTGGTGCTCGTGTTCTCCATTCAGGCCCCCTTACTAACAATCTCCCCACTTGGAGACTCGGCGCCTTTCCATGCCTCTTTCGTACCGTCTGCAATTTGTCCGCAGGATGAACTGCAAGAGGGGGAACCAATGAGAGACTCGCTGGAGGTGTTTGGTCGGGCACATGTCACTCTCATTTCCCATCACGAAGAAGAATTCACCAGAGGTTCAGCCTGCCACCGCGGATCGACAATAGGGCGTGAAGCCATCCAGCCGTGTTGCGTCCCACTCACAAAAAAGCGACTTGGGAAATGGAGCTCAGGGGCACTGCACTTCCCAAACCTGCAGAGTTCTAAACGATAACTATCGCCCCAAAATATATTGAGGTCAGGCTACGAAGAGGCGTTGAACGCAAGGCAGAATTGCAGGAAACGGATGTCAACGGGTACATCGGAATGGCCCCGATAGCACATGAAAAGCGCCAGAACGTGGACAATGATGCGGTTGGCCAAAAAAGGCGTACAGGAAAAAACGCATACGCCCTTTTTGGCCAACCAAGCAACCTGGGAGAGCAAATCAGCACTACAAAGAAATCTCTCGCCCCCCCCCCCCCCGGGGCAAAAGGGCCAGGCGAAAAAAGTCTAAAAACCAGAAAGGCAGGACAGCCCACGGAGTCAAGGGAGCCTTGTTAAGCTGATGGGCGGGATGTCAATGGCCAACAGCCAATCTTCACAAGTGTATCCTCTTTCCCAAACCATGTAAAACACAGAACCACAGAGCATAGGGCACTTCCACACATGGGCGTTGACCTTGGGAAAATGAAAAAATCAACCAGACACAGGGACCCCAATGTTGAGGGCTGCTGTCTTGACAAGAACCTCCACTCCGGTACACGTTTCATATCCCAGGAAAGAGCCAAGTGGACAAAGACAAGTGGACAAGTGGACAAAGACAAGTGAACAAGTGGACAAGTGGTGCTACGTAGGTCCAATGGAGTGTCACTCAGCCATGAAATCCACGTCATGAGGCTGGTAGCAGCATCCTGAGTGGATTTAGGTACGATCATCCTCAGTGAAATAAGTCCCACAAAAAAAGAAACTTATGATATCACTTATCGAAGGAATGTAAAAATCGCTCCCCATGAACGGAATCCCCAAACAGAACAGAGTCACGCTTTTAGAAAACACACTTATGCCTGCTTCAGGGGAAAGGTGAGGTGGGGTGACGCATAAAACTCGAGTTTGAAATGAGCACACATACCCTTCCGAAAACCGAATATGGAATGGACACGACCTACTCCTTGCTCAATCAACTGGACTCACCAGACCCTGTTCATCGCACAAGTATCTATCCGACTAGTAAGCATCTTAAAAGCTAAGTCTTGATATCTCTGTGTAAGTGCATCAAGTGTGTGTAAAGCGGCCTAAAACCAGCAGGGAAAATCAGCTCAGACCCATTCTGAGGATACATTTCCAACATAAAGAAGAAACAAGCAGGGCAAAACAGAGAGAAATTCTTCCAAAATGCGTTCAGGGACTGGCATGCAACCAGGATTGACCACATCTACAGCCCCAGCGGCAGAAGACATAAGGCTGGACACTCTTGGGGCTGAGACGATTGGTGAGGTTGGGAAAGCAAATGCAGACCCTTGAAAGGAATCCTGCGTGCTCCCCATTCCATGGGTCCCAACTCTCCAGGTTCAACGCAATCTTCCGACAGCGAAAGCACTCATTGGAAACCCAGCGGATGCTACACCGTGGGATCGGGAAAGCTTTCTGAAACTCACCTCAGTTTTCATCTCCTGGTGCTCGTGTTCTCCATTCAGGCCCCCTTACTAACAATCTCCCCACTTGGAGACTCGGCGCCTTTCCATGCCTCTTTCGTACCGTCTGCAATTTGTCCGCAGAATGAACTGCAAGAGGGGGAACCAATGAGAGACTCGCTGGAGGTGTTTGGTCGGGCACATGTCACTCTCATTTCCCATCACGAAGAAGAATTCACCAGAGGTTCAGCCTGCCACCGCGGATCGACAATAGGGCGTGAAGCCATCCAGCCGTGTTGCGTCCCACTCACAAAAAAGCGACTTGGGAAATGGAGCTCAGGGGCACTGCACTTCCCAAACCTGCAGAGTTCTAAACGATAACTATCGCCCCAAAATATATTGAGGTCAGGCTACGAAGAGGCGTTGAACGCAAGGCAGAATTGCAGGAAACGGATGTCAACGGGTACATCGGAATGGCCCCGATAGCACATGAAAAGCGCCAGAACGTGGACAATGATGCGGTTGGCCAAAAAGGGCGTATGCGTTTTTTCCTGAATATATTCAGGAAAAAACGCATACGCCCTTTTTGGCCAACCAAGCAACCTGGGAGAGCAAATCAGCACTACAAAGATATCTCTCGCCCCCCCCCCCCCCCGGGGCAAAAGGGCCAGGCGAAAAAAGTCTAAAAACCAGAAAGGCAGGACAGCCCACGGAGTCAAGGGAGCCTTGTTAAGCTGATGGGCGGGATGTCAATGGCCAACAGCCAATCTTCACAAGTGTATCCTCTTTCCCAAAACATGTAAAACACAGAACCACAGAGCATAGGGCACTTCCACACATGGGCGTTGACCTTGGGAAAATGAAAAAATCAACCAGACACAGGGACCCCAATGTTGAGGGCTGCTGTCTTGACAAGAACCTCCACTCCGGTACACGTTTCATATCCCAGGAAAGAGCCAAGTGGACAAAGACGAGTGGACAAATGGACAAAGACAAGTGAACAAGTGGACAAGTGGTGCTACGTAGGTCCAATGGAGTGTCACTCAGCCATGAAATCCACGTCATGAGGCTGGTAGCAGCATCCTGAGTGGATTTAGGTACGATCATCCTCAGTGAAATAAGTCCCACAAAAAAAGAAACTTATGATATCACTTATCAAAGGAATGTAAAAATCGCTCCCCATGAACGGAATCCCCAAACAGAACAGAGTCACGCTTTTAGAAAACACACTTATGCCTGCTTCAGGGGAAAGGTGAGGTGGGGTGACGCATAAAACTCGAGTTTGAAATGAGCACAGATACCCTTCCGAAAACCGAATATGGAATGGACACGACCTACTCCTTGCTCAATCAACTGGACTCACCAGACCCTGTTCATCGCACAAGTATCTATCCGACTAGTAAGCATCTTAAAAGCTAAGTCTTGATATCTCTGTGTAAGTGCATCAAGTGTGTGTAAAGCGGCCTAAAACCAGCAGGGAAAATCAGCTCAGACCCATTCTGAGGATACATTTCCAACATAAAGAAGAAACAAGCAGGGCAAAACAGAGAGAAATTCTTCCAAAATGCGTTCAGGGACTGGCATGCAACCAGGATTGACCACATCTACAGCCCCAGCGGCGGAAGACATAAGGCTGGACACTCTTGGGGCTGAGACGATTGGTGAGGTTGGGAAAGCAAATGCAGACCCTTGAAAGGAATCCTGCGTGCTCCCCATTCCATGGGTCCCAACTCTCCAGGTTCAACGCAATCTTCCGACAGCGAAAGCACTCATTGGAAACCCAGCGGATGCTACACCGTGGGATCGGGAAAGCTTTCTGAAACTCACCTCAGTTTTCATCTCCTGGTGCTCGTGTTCTCCATTCAGGCCCCCTTACTAACAATCTCCCCACTTGGAGACTCGGCGCCTTTCCATGCCTCTTTCGTACCGTCTGCAATTTGTCCGCAGGATGAACTGCAAGAGGGGAAACCAATGAGAGACTCGCTGGAGGTGTTTGGTCGGGCACATGTCACTCTCATTTCCCATCACGAAGAAGAATTCACCAGAGGTTCAGCCTGCCACCGCGGATCGACAATAGGGCGTGAAGCCATCCAGCCGTGTTGCGTCCCACTCACAAAAAAGCGACTTGGGAAATGGAGCTCAGGGGCACTGCACTTCCCAAACCTGCAGAGTTCTAAACGATAACTATCGCCCCAAAATATATTGAGGTCAGGCTACGAAGAGGCGTTGAACGCAAGGCAGAATTGCAGGAAACGGATGTCAACGGGTACATCGGAATGGCCCCGATAGCACATGAAAAGCGCCAGAACGTGGACAATGATGCGGTTGGCCAAAAAGGGCGTACAGGAAAAAACGCATACGCCCTTTTTGGCCAACCAAGCAACCTGGGAGAGCAAATCAGCACTACAAAGAAATCTCTCGCCCCCCCCCCGGGGCAAAAGGGCCAGGCGAAAAAAGTCTAAAAACCAGAAAGGCAGGACAGCCCACGGAGTCAAGGGAGCCTTGTTAAGCTGATGGGCGGGATGTCAATGGCCAACAGCCAATCTTCACAAGTGTATCCTCTTTCCCAAACCATGTAAAACACAGAACCACAGAGCATAGGGCACTTCCACACATGGGCGTTGACCTTGGGAAAATGAAAAAATCAACCAGACACAGGGACCCCAAAGTTGAGGGCTACTGTCTTGACAAGAACCTCCACTCCGGTACACGTTTCATATCCCAGGAAAGAGCCAAGTGGACAAAGACAAGTGGACAAGTGGACAAGTGGTGCTACGGAGGTCCAATGGAGTGTCACTCAGCCATGAAATCCACGTCATGAGGCTGGTAGCAGCATCCTGAGTGGATTTAGGTACGATCATCCTCAGTGAAATCAGTCCAACAAAAAAAGAAACTTATGATATCACTTATCGAGGGAATGTAAAAATCGCTCGCCATGAACGGAATCCCCAAACAGAACAGAGTCACGCTTTTAGAAAACACACTTATGCCTGCTTCAGGGGAAAGGTGAGGTGGGGTGACGCATAAAACTCGAGTTTGAAATGAGCACACATACCCTTCCGAAAACCGAATATGGAATGGACACGACCTACTCCTTGCTCAATCAACTGGACTCACCAGACCCTGTTCATCGCACAAGTATCTATCCGACTAGTAAGCATCTTAAAAGCTAAGTCTTGATATCTCTGTGTAAGTGCATCAAGTGTGTGTAAAGCGGCCTAAAACCAGCAGGGAAAATCAGCTCAGACCCATTCTGAGGATACATTTCCAACATAAAGAAGAAACAAGCAGGGCAAAACAGAGAGAAATTCTTCCAAAATGCGTTCAGGGACTGGCATGCAACCAGGATTGACCACATCTACAGCCCCAGCGGCGGAAGACATAAGGCTGGACACTCTTGGGGCTGAGACGATTGGTGAGGTTGGGAAAGCAAATGCAGACCCTTGAAAGGAATCCTGCGTGCTCCCCATTCCATGGGTCCCAACTCTCCAGGTTCAACGCAATCTTCCGACAGCGAAAGCACTCATTGGAAACCCAGCGGATGCTACACCGTGGGATCGGGAAAGCTTTCTGAAACTCACCTCAGTTTTCATCTCCTGGTGCTCGTGTTCTCCATTCAGGCCCCCTTACTAACAATCTCCCCACTTGGAGACTCGGCGCCTTTCCATGCCTCTTTCGTACCGTCTGCAATTTGTCCGCAGGATGAACTGCAAGAGGGGGAACCAATGAAAGACTCGCTGGAGGTGTTTGGTCGGGCACATGTCACTCTCATTTCCCATCACGAAGAAGAATTCACCAGAGGTTCAGCCTGCCACCGCGGATCGACAAGAGGGCGTGAAGCCATCCAGCCGTGTTGCGTCCCACTCACAAAAAAGTGACTTGGGAAATGGAGCTCAGGGGCACTGCACTTCCCAAACCTGCAGAGTTCTAAACGATAACTATCGCCCCAAAATATATTGAGGTCAGGCTACGAAGAGGCGTTGAACGCAAGGCAGAATTGCAGGAAACGGATGTCAACGGGTACATCGGAATGGCCCCGATAGCACATGAAAAGCGCCAGAACGTGGACAATGATGCGGTTGGCCAAAAAGGGCGTATGCGTTTTTTCCTGAATATATTCAGGAAAAAACGCATACGCCCTTTTTGGCCAACCAAGCAACCTGGGAGAGCAAATCAGCACTACAAAGAAATCTCTCGCCCCGCCCCCGGGGCAAAAGGGCCAGGCGAAAAAAGTCTAAAAACCAGAAAGGCAGGACAGGCCACGGAGTCAAGGGAGCCTTGTTAAGCCGATGGGCGGGATGTCAATGGCCAACAGCCAATCTTCACAAGTGTATCCTCTTTCCCAAACCATGTAAAACACAGAACCACAGAGCATAGGGCACTTCCACACATGGGCGTTGACCTTGGGAAAATGAAAAAATCAACCAGACACAGGGACCCCAATGTTGAGGGCTGCTGTCTTGACAAGAACCTCCACTCCGGTACACGTTTCATATCCCAGGAAAGAGCCAAGTGGACAAAGACAAGTGGACAAGTGGACAAAGACAAGTGAACAAGTGGACAAGTGGTGCTACGTAGGTCCAATGGAGTGTCACTCAGCCATGAAATCCACGTCATGAGGCTGGTAGCAGCATCCTGAGTGGATTTAGGTACGATCATCCTCAGTGAAATAAGTCCAACAAAAAAAGAAACTTACGATATCACTTATCGAGGGAATGTAAAAATCGCTCCCCATGAACGGAATCCCCAAACAGAACAGAGTCACGCTTTTAGAAAACACACTTATGCCTGCTTCAGGGGAAAGGTGAGGTGGGGTGACGCATAAAACTCGAGTTTGAAATGAGCACAGATACCCTTCCGAAAACCGAATATGGAATGGACACGACCTACTCCTTGCTCAATCAACTGGACTCACCAGACCCTGTTCATCGCACAAGTATCTATCCGACTAGTAAGCATCTTAAAAGCTAAGTCTTGATATCTCTGTGTAAGTGCATCAAGTGTGTGTAAAGCGGCCTAAAACCAGCAGGGAAAATCAGCTCAGACCCATTCTGAGGATACATTTCCAACATAAAGAAGAAACAAGCAGGGCAAAACAGAGAGAAATTCTTCCAAAATGCGTTCAGGGACTGGCATGCAACCAGGATTGACCACATCTACAGCCCCAGCGGCGGAAGTCATAAGGCTGGACACTCTTGGGGCTGAGACGATTGGTGAGGTTGGGAAAGCAAATGCAGACCCTTGAAAGGAATCCTGCGTGCTCCCCATTCCATGGGTCCCAACTCTCCAGGTTCAACGCAATCTTCCGACAGCGAAAGCACTCATTGGAAACCCAGCGGATGCTACACCGTGGGATCGGGAAAGCTTTCTGAAACTCACCTCAGTTTTCATCTCCTGGTGCTCGTGTTCTCCATTCAGGCCCCCTTACTAACAATCTCCCCACTTGGAGACTCGGCGCCTTTCCATGCCTCTTTCGTACCGTCTGCAATTTGTCCGCAGGATGAACTGCAAGAGGGGGAACCAATGAGAGACTCGCTGGAGGTGTTTGGTCGGCCACATGTCACTCTCATTTCCCATCACGAAGAAGAATTCACCAGCGGTTCAGCCTGCCACCCCGGATCGACAATAGGGCGTGAAGCCATCCAGCCGTGTTGCGTCCCACTCACAAAAAAGCGACTTGGGAAATGGAGCTCAGGGGCACTGCACTTCCCAAACCTGCAGAGTTCTAAACGATAACTATCGCCCCAAAATATATTGAGGTCAGGCTACGAAGAGGCGTTGAACGCAAGGCAGAACTGCAGGAAACGGAGGTCAACGGGTACATCGGAATGGCCCCGATAGCACATGAAAAGCGCCAGAACGTGGACAATGATGCGGTTGGCCAAAAAGGGCGTATGCGTTTTTTCCTGAATATATTCAGGAAAAAACGCATACGCCCTTTTTGGCCAACCAAGCAACCTGGGAGAGCAAATCAGCACTACAAAGAAATCTCTCGCCCCCCCCCCCCGGGGCAAAAGGGCCAGGCGAAAAAAGTCTAAAAACCAGAAAGGCAGGACAGCCCACGGAGTCAAGGGAGCCTTGTTAAGCTGATGGGCGGGATGTCAATGGCCAACAGCCAATCTTCACAAGTGTATCCTCTTTCCCAAACCATGTAAAACACAGAACCACAGAGCATAGGGCACTTCCACACATGGGCGTTGACCTTGGGAAAATGAAAAAATCAACCAGACACAGGGACCCCAAAGTTGAGGGCTGCTGTCTTGACAAGTACCTCCATTCCGGTACACGTTTCATATCCCAGGAAAGAGCCAAGTGGACAAAGACGAGTGGACAAGTGGACAACGACAAGTGGACAAGAGGACAAGTGGTGCTACGTAGGTCCAATGGAGTGTCACTCAGCCATGAAATCCACGTCATGAGGCTGGTAGCAGCATCCTGAGTGGATTTAGGTACGATCATCCTCAGTGAAATAAGTCCCACAAAAAAAGAAACTTATGATATCACTTATCGAGGGAATGTAAAAATCGCTCCCCATGAATGGAATCCCCAAACAGAACAGAGTCACGCTTTTAGAAAACACACTTATGCCTGCTTCAGGGGAAAGGTGAGGTGGGGTGACGCATAAAACTCGAGTTTGAAATGAGCACACATACCCTTCCGAAAACCGAATATGGAATGGACACGACCTACTCCTTGCTCAATCAACTGGACTCACCAGACCCTGTTCATCGCACAAGTATCTATCCGACTAGTAAGCATCTTAAAAGCTAAGTCTTGATATCTCTGTGTAAGTGCATCAAGTGTGTGTAAAGCGGCCTAAAACCAGCAGGGAAAATCAGCTCAGACCCATTCTGAGGATACATTTCCAACATAAAGAAGAAACAAGCAGGGCAAAACAGAGAGAAATTCTTCCAAAATGCGTTCAGGGACTGGCATGCAACCAGGATTGACCACATCTACAGCCGCAGCGGCAGAAGACATAAGGCTGGACACTCTTGGGGCTGAGACGATTGGTGAGGTTGGGAAAGCAAATGCAGACCCTTGAAAGGAATCCTGCGTGCTCCCCATTCCATGGGTCCCAACTCTCCATGTTCAACGCAATCTTCCGACAGCGAAAGCACTCATTGGAAACCCAGCGGATGCTACACCGTGGGATCGGGAAAGCTTTCTGAAACTCACCTCAGTTTTCATCTCCTGGTGCTCGTGTTCTCCATTCAGGCCCCCTTACTAACAATCTCCCCACTTGGAGACTCGGCGCCTTTCCATGCCTCTTTCGTACCGTCTGTAATTTGTCCGCAGGATGAACTGCAAGAGGGGGAACCAATGAGAGACTCGCTGGAGGTGTTTGGTCGGGCACATGTCACTCTCATTTCCCATCACGAAGAAGAATTCACCAGAGGTTCAGCCTGCCACCGCGGATCGACAATAGGGCGTGAAGCCATCCAGCCGTGTTGCGTCCCACTCACAAAAAAGCGACTTGGGAAATGGAGCTCAGGGGCACTGCACTTCCCAAACCTGCAGAGTTCTAAACGATAACTATCGCCCCAAAATATATTGAGGTCAGGCTACGAAGAGGCGTTGAACGCAAGGCAGAATTGCAGGAAACGGATGTCAACGGGTACATCGGAATGGCCCCGATAGCACATGAAAAGCGCCAGAACGTGGACAATGATGCGGTTGGCCAAAAAGGGCGTATGCGTTTTTTCCTGAATATATTCAGGAAAAAACGCATACGCCCTTTTTGGCCAACCAAGCAACCTGGGAGAGCAAATCAGCACTACAAAGAAATCTCTCGCCCCCCCCGGGGCAAAAGGGCCAGGCGAAAAAAGTCTAAAAACCAGAAAGGCAGGACAGCCCACGGAGTCAAGGGAGCCTTGTTAAGCTGATGGGCGGGATGTCAATGGCCAACAGCCAATCTTCACAAGTGTATCCTCTTTCCCAAACCATGTAAAACACAGAACCACAGAGCATAGGGCACTTCCACACATGGGCGTTGACCTTGGGAAAATGAAAAAATCAACCAGACACAGGGACCCCAAAGTTGAGGGCTGCTGTCTTGACAAGAACCTCCACTCCGGTACACGTTTCATATCCCAGCAAAGAGCCAAGTGGACAAAGACAAGTGGACAAGTGGACAAGTGGTGCTACGGAGGTCCAATGGAGTGTCACTCAGCCATGAAATCCACGTCATGAGGCTGGTAGCAGCATCCTGAGTGGATTTAGGTACGATCATCCTCAGTGAAATCAGTCGCACAAAAAAAGAAACTTATGATATCACTTATCGAGGGAATGTAAAAATCGCTCGCCATGAACGGAATCCCCAAACAGAACAGAGTCACGCTTTTAGAAAACACACTTATGCCTGCTTCAGGGGAAAGGTGAGGTGGGGTGACGCATAAAACTCGAGTTTGAAATGAGCACACATACCCTTCCGAAAACCGAATATGGAATGGACACGACCTACTCCTTGCTCAATCAACTGGACTCACCAGACCCTGTTCATCGCACAAGTATCTATCCGACTAGTAAGCATCTTAAAAGCTAAGTCTTGATATCTCTGTGTAAGTGCATCAAGTGTGTGTAAAGCGGCCTAAAACCAGCAGGGAAAATCAGCTCAGACCCATTCTGAGGATACATTTCCAACATAAAGAAGAAACAAGCAGGGCAAAACAGAGAGAAATTCTTCCAAAATGCGTTCAGGGACTGGCATGCAACCAGGATTGACCACATCTACAGCCCCAGCGGCGGAAGACATAAGGCTGGACACTCTTGGGGCTGAGACGATTGGTGAGGTTGGGAAAGCAAATGCAGACCCTTGAAAGGAATCCTGCGTGCTCCCCATTCCATGGGTCCCAACTGTCCAGGTTCAACGCAATCTTCCGACAGCGAAAGCACTCATTGGAAACCCAGCGGATGCTACACCGTGGGATCGGGAAAGCTTTCTGAAACTCACCTCAGTTTTCATCTCCTGGTGCTCGTGTTCTCCATTCAGGCCCCCTTACTAACAATCTCCCCACTTGGAGACTCGGCGCCTTTCCATGCCTCTTTCGTACCGTCTGCAATTTGTCCGCAGGATGAACTGCAAGAGGGGGAACCAATGAGAGACTCGCTGGAGGTGTTTGGTCGGGCACATGTCACTCTCATTTCCCATCACGAAGAAGAATTCACCAGAGGTTCAGCCTGCCACCGCGGATCGAAAAGAGGGCGTGAAGCCATCCAGCCGTGTTGCGTCCCACTCACAAAAAAGCGACTTGGGAAATGGAGCTCAGGGGCACTGCACTTCCCAAACCTGCAGAGTTCTAAACGATAACTATCGCCCCAAAATATATTGAGGTCAGGCTACGAAGAGGCGTTGAACGCAAGGCAGAATTGCAGGAAACGGATGTCAACGGGTACATCGGAATGGCCCCGATAGCACATGAAAAGCGCCAGAACGTGGACAATGATGCGGTTGGCCAATAAGGGCGTACAGGAAAAAACGCATACGCCCTTTTTGGCCAACCAAGCAACCTGGGAGAGCAAATCAGCACTACAAAGAAATCTCTCGCCCCCCCCCCCGGGGCAAAAGGGCCAGGCGAAAAAAGTCTAAAAACCAGAAAGGCAGGACAGCCCACGGAGTCAAGGGAGCCTTGTTAAGCTGATGGGCGGGATGTCAATGGCCAACAGCCAATCTTCACAAGTGTATCCTCTTTCCCAAACCATGTAAAACACAGAACCACAGAGCATAGGGCACTTCCACACATGGGCGTTGACCTTGGGAAAATGAAATAATCAACCAGACACAGGGACCCCAATGTTGAGGGCTGCTGTCTTGACAAGAACCTCCACTCCGGTACACGTTTCATATCCCAGGAAAGAGCCAAGTGGACAAAGACGAGTGGACAAGTGGACAAGTGGTGCTACGTAGGTCCAATGGAGTGTCACTCAGCCATGAAATCCACGTCATGAGGCTGGTAGCAGCATCCTGAGTGGATTTAGGTACGATCATCCTCAGTGAAATAAGTCCCACAAAAAAAGAAACTTATGATATCACTTATCGAAGGAATGTAAAAATCGCTCCCCATGAACGGAATCCCCAAACAGAACAGAGTCACGCTTTTAGAAAACACACTTATGCCTGCTTCAGGGGAAAGGTGAGGTGGGGTGACGCATAAAACTCGAGTTTGAAATGAGCACACATACCCTTCCGAAAACCGAATATGGAATGGACACGACCTACTCCTTGCTCAATCAACTGGACTCACCAGACCCTGTTCATCGCACAAGTATCTATCCGACTAGTAAGCATCTTAAAAGCTAAGTCTTGATATCTCTGTGTAAGTGCATCAAGTGTGTGTAAAGCGGCCTAAAACCAGCAGGGAAAATCAGCTCAGACCCATTCTGAGGATACATTTCCAACATAAAGAAGAAACAAGCAGGGCAAAACAGAGAGAAATTCTTCCAAAATGCGTTCAGGGACTGGCATGCAACCAGGATTGACCACATCTACAGCCCCAGCGGCGGAAGACATAAGGCTGGACACTCTTGGGGCTGAGACGATTGGTGAGGTTGGGAAAGCAAATGCAGACCCTTGAAAGGAATCCTGCGTGCTCCCCATTCCATGGGTCCCAACTCTCCAGGTTCAACGCAATCTTCCGACAGCGAAAGCACTCATTGGAAACCCAGCGGATGCTACACCGTGGGATCGGGAAAGCTTTCTGAAACTCACCTCAGTTTTCATCTCCTGGTGCTCGTGTTCTCCATTCAGGCCCCCTTACTAACAATCTCCCCACTTGGAGACTCGGCGCCTTTCCATGCCTCTTTCGTACCGTCTGCAATTTGTCCGCAGGATGAACTGCAAGAGGGGGAACCAATGAGAGACTCGCTGGAGGTGTTTGGTCGGGCACATGTCACTCTCATTTCCCATCACGAAGAAGAATTCACCAGAGGTTCAGCCTGCCACCGCGGATCGACAATAGGGCGTGAAGCCATCCAGCCGTGTTGCGTCCCACTCACAAAAAAGCGACTTGGGAAATGGAGCTCAGGGGCACTGCACTTCCCAAACCTGCAGAGTTCTAAACGATAACTATCGCCCCAAAATATATTGAGGTCAGGCTACGAAGAGGCGTTGAACGCAAGGCAGAATTGCAGGAAACGGATGTCAACGGGTACATCGGAATGGCCCCGATAGCACATGAAAAGCGCCAGAACGTGGACAATGATGCGGTTGGCCAAAAAGGGCGTATGCGTTTTTTCCTGAATATATTCAGGAAAAAACGCATACGCCCTTTTTGGCCAACCAAGCAACCTGGGAGAGCAAATCAGCACTACAAAGAAATCTCTCGCCCCCCCCCCGGGGCAAAAGGGCCAGGCGAAAAAAGTCTAAAAACCAGAAAGGCAGGACAGGCCACGGAGTCAAGGGAGCCTTGTTAAGCTGATGGGCGGGATGTCAATGGCCAACAGCCAATCTTCACAAGTGTATCCTCTTTCCCAAACCATGTAAAACACAGAACCACAGAGCATAGGGCACTTCCACACATGGGCGTTGACCTTGGGAAAATGAAAAAATCAACCAGACACAGGGAACCCAAAGTTGAGGGCTACTGTCTTGACAAGAACCTCCACTCCGGTACACGTTTCATATCCCAGGAAAGAGCCAAGTGGACAAAGACAAGTGGACAAGTGGACAAGTGGTGCTACGGAGGTCCAATGGAGTGTCACTCAGCCATGAAATCCACGTCATGAGGCTGGTAGCAGCATCCTGAGTGGATTTAGGTACGATCATCCTCAGTGAAATCAGTCCCACAAAAAAAGAAACTTATGATATCACTTATCGAGGGAATGTAAAAATCGCTCCCCATGAACGGAATCCCCAAACAGAACAGAGTCACGCTTTTAGAAAACACACTTATGCCTGCTTCAGGGGAAAGGTGAGGTGGGGTGACGCATAAAACTCGAGTTTGAAATGAGCACAGATACCCTTCCGAAAACCGAATATGGAATGGACACGACCTACTCCTTGCTCAATCAACTGGACTCACCAGACCCTGTTCATCGCACAAGTATCTATCCGACTAGTAAGCATCTTAAAAGCTAAGTCTTGATATCTCTGTGTAAGTGCATCAAGTGTGTGTAAAGCGGCCTAAAACCAGCAGGGAAAATCAGCTCAGACCCATTCTGAGGATACATTTCCAACATAAAGAAGAAACAAGCAGGGCAAAACAGAGAGAAATTCTTCCAAAATGCGTTCAGGGACTGGCATGCAACCAGGATTGACCACATCTACAGCCCCAGCGGCGGAAGACATAAGGCTGGACACTCTTGGGGCTGAGACGATTGGTGAGGTTGGGAAAGCAAATGCAGACCCTTGAAAGGAATCCTGCGTGCTCCCCATTCCATGGGTCCCAACTCTCCAGGTTCAACGCAATCTTCCGACAGCGAAAGCACTCATTGGAAACCCAGCGGATGCTACACCGTGGGATCGGGAAAGCTTTCTGAAACTCACCTCAGTTTTCATCTCCTGGTGCTCGTGTTCTCCATTCAGGCCCCCTTACTAACAATCTCCCCACTTGGAGACTCGGCGCCTTTCCATGCCTCTTTCGTACCGTCTGCAATTTGTCCGCAGGATGAACCGCAAGAGGGGGAACCAATGAGAGACTCGCTGGAGGTGTTTGGTCGGGCACATGTCACTCTCATTTCCCATCACGAAGAAGAATTCACCAGAGGTTCAGCCTGCCACCCCGGATCGACAATAGGGCGTGAAGCCATCCAGCCGTGTTGCGTCCCACTCACAAAAAAGCGACTTGGGAAATGGAGCTCAGGGGCACTGCACTTCCCAAACCTGCAGAGTTCTAAACGATAACTATCGCCCCAAAATATATTGAGGTCAGGCTACGAAGAGGCGTTGAACGCAAGGCAGAATTGCAGGAAACGGATGTCAACGGGTACATCGGAATGGCCCCGATAGCACATGAAAAGCGCCAGAACGTGGACAATGATGCGGTTGGCCAAAAAGGGCGTATGCGTTTTTTCCTGAATATATTCAGGAAAAAACGCATACGCCCTTTTTGGCCAACCAAGCAACCTGGGAGAGCAAATCAGCACTACAAAGAAATCTCTCGCCCCCCCCCCGGGGCAAAAGGGCCAGGCGAAAAAAGTCTAAAAACCAGAAAGGCAGGACAGCCCACGGAGTCAAGGGAGCCTTGTTAAGCTGATGGGCGGGATGTCAATGGCCAACAGCCAATCTTCACAAGTGTATCCTCTTTCCCAAACCATGTAAAACACAGAACCACAGAGCATAGGGCACTTCCACACATGGGCGTTGACCTTGGGAAAATGAAAAAATCAACCAGACACAGGGAACCCAAAGTTGAGGGCTACTGTCTTGACAAGAACCTCCACTCCGGTACACGTTTCATATCCCAGGAAAGAGCCAAGTGGACAAAGACAAGTGGACAAGTGGACAAGTGGTGCTACGGAGGTCCAATGGAGTGTCACTCAGCCATGAAATCCACGTCATGAGGCTGGTAGCAGCATCCTGAGTGGATTTAGGTACGATCATCCTCAGTGAAATCAGTCCCACAAAAAAAGAAACTTATGATATCACTTATCGAGGGAATGTAAAAATCGCTCCCCATGAACGGAATCCCCAAACAGAACAGAGTCACGCTTTTAGAAAACACACTTATGCCTGCTTCAGGGGAAAGGTGAGGTGGGGTGACGCATAAAACTCGAGTTTGAAATGAGCACAGATACCCTTCCGAAAACCGAATATGGAATGGACACGACCTACTCCTTGCTCAATCAACTGGACTCACCAGACCCTGTTCATCGCACAAGTATCTATCCGACTAGTAAGCATCTTAAAAGCTAAGTCTTGATATCTCTGTGTAAGTGCATCAAGTGTGTGTAAAGCGGCCTAAAACCAGCAGGGAAAATCAGCTCAGACCCATTCTGAGGATACATTTCCAACATAAAGAAGAAACAAGCAGGGCAAAACAGAGAGAAATTCTTCCAAAATGCGTTCAGGGACTGGCATGCAACCAGGATTGACCACATCTACAGCCCCAGCGGCGGAAGACATAAGGCTGGACACTCTTGGGGCTGAGACGATTGGTGAGGTTGGGAAAGCAAATGCAGACCCTTGAAAGGAATCCTGCGTGCTCCCCATTCCATGGGTCCCAACTCTCCAGGTTCAACGCAATCTTCCGACAGCGAAAGCACTCATTGGAAACCCAGCGGATGCTACACCGTGGGATCGGGAAAGCTTTCTGAAACTCACCTCAGTTTTCATCTCCTGGTGCTCGTGTTCTCCATTCAGGCCCCCTTACTAACAATCTCCCCACTTGGAGACTCGGCGCCTTTCCATGCCTCTTTCGTACCGTCTGCAATTTGTCCGCAGGATGAACCGCAAGAGGGGGAACCAATGAGAGACTCGCTGGAGGTGTTTGGTCGGGCACATGTCACTCTCATTTCCCATCACGAAGAAGAATTCACCAGAGGTTCAGCCTGCCACCGCGGATCGACAATAGGGCGTGAAGCCATCCAGCCGTGTTGCGTCCCACTCACAAAAAAGCGACTTGGGAAATGGAGCTCAGGGGCACTGCACTTCCCAAACCTGCAGAGTTCTAAACGATAACTATCGCCCCAAAATATATTGAGGTCAGGCTACGAAGAGGCGTTGAACGCAAGGCAGAATTGCAGGAAACGGATGTCAACGGGTACATCGGAATGGCCCCGATAGCACATGAAAAGCGCCAGAACGTGGACAATGATGCGGTTGGCCAAAAAGGGCGTATGCGTTTTTTCCTGAATATATTCAGGAAAAAATACGCCCTTTTTGGCCAACCAAGCAACCTGGGAGAGCAAATCAGCACTACAAAGATATCTCTCGCCCCCCCCCCGGGGCAAAAGGGCCAGGCGAAAAAAGTCTAAAAACCAGAAAGGCAGGACAGCCCACGGAGTCAAGGGAGCCTTGTTAAGCTGATGGGCGGGATGTCAATGGCCAACAGCCAATCTTCACAAGTGTATCCTCTTTCCCAAACCATGTAAAACACAGAACCACAGAGCATAGGGCACTTCCACACATGGGCGTTGACCTTGGGAAAATGAAAAAATCAACCAGACACAGGGACCCCAAAGTTGAGGGCTGCTGTCTTGACAAGAACCTCCACTCCGGTACACGTTTCATATCCCAGGAAAGAGCCAAGTGGACAAAGACAAGTGGACAAGTGGACAAGTGGTGCTACGGAGGTCCAATGGAGTGTCACTCAGCCATGAAATCCACGTCATGAGGCTGGTAGCAGCATCCTGAGTGGATTTAGGTACGATCATCCTCAGTGAAATAAGTCCAACAAAAAAAGAAACTTATGATATCACTTATCGAGGGAATGTAAAAATCGCTCCCCATGAACGGAATCCCCAAACAGAACAGAGTCACGCTTTTAGAAAACACACTTATGCCTGCTTCAGGGGAAAGGTGAGGTGGGGTGACGCATAAAACTCGAGTTTGAAATGAGCACACATACCCTTCCGAAAACCGAATATGGAATGGACACGACCTACTCCTTGCTCAATCAACTGGACTCACCAGACCCTGTTCATCGCACAAGTATCTATCCGACTAGTAAGCATCTTAAAAGCTAAGTCTTGATATCTCTGTGTAAGTGCATCAAGTGTGTGTAAAGCGGCCTAAAACCAGCAGGGAAAATCAGCTCAGACCCATTCTGAGGATACATTTCCAACATAAAGAAGAAACAAGCAGGGCAAAACAGAGAGAAATTCTTCCAAAATGCGTTCAGGGACTGGCATGCAACCAGGATTGACCACATCTACAGCCCCAGCGGCGGAAGACATAAGGCTGGACACTCTTGGGGCTGAGACGATTGGTGAGGTTGGGAAAGCAAATGCAGACCCTTGAAAGGAATCCTGCGTGCTCCCCATTCCATGGGTCCCAACTCTCCAGGTTCAACGCAATCTTCCGACAGCGAAAGCACTCATTGGAAACCCAGCGGATGCTACACCGTGGGATCGGGAAAGCTTTCTGAAACTCACCTCAGTTTTCATCTCCTGGTGCTCGTGTTCTCCATTCAGGCCCCCTTACTAACAATCTCCCCACTTGGAGACTCGGCGCCTTTCCATGCCTCTTTCGTACCGTCTGCAATTTGTCCGCAGGATGAACTGCAAGAGGGGGAACCAATGAGAGACTCGCTGGAGGTGTTTGGTCGGGCACATGTCACTCTCATTTCCCATCACGAAGAAGAATTCACCAGAGGTTCAGCCTGCCACCGCGGATCGACAAGAGGGCGTGAAGCCATCCAGCCGTGTTGCGTCCCACTCACAAAAAAGCGACTTGGGAAATGGAGCTCAGGGGCACTGCACTTCCCAAACCTGCAGAGTTCTAAACGATAACTATCGCCCCAAAATATATTGAGGTCAGGCTACGAAGAGGCGTTGAACGCAAGGCAGAATTGCAGGAAACGGATGTCAACGGGTACATCGGAATGGCCCCGATAGCACATGAAAAGCGCCAGAACGTGGACAATGATGCGGTTGGCCAAAAAGGGCGTACAGGAAAAAACGCATACGCCCTTTTTGGCCAACCAAGCAACCTGGGAGAGCAAATCAGCACTACAAAGAAATCTCTCGCCCCCACCCCCCGGGGCAAAAGGGCCAGGCGAAAAAAGTCTAAAAACCAGAAAGGCAGGACAGCCCACGGAGTCAAGGGAGCCTTGTTAAGCTGATGGGCGGGATGTCAATGGCCAACAGCCAATCTTCACAAGTGTATCCTCTTTCCCAAACCATGTAAAACACAGAACCACAGAGCATAGGGCACTTCCACACATGGGCGTTGACCTTGGGAAAATGAAAAAATCAACCAGACACAGGGACCCCAAAGTTGAGGGCTGCTGTCTTGACAAGAACCTCCACTCCGGTACACGTTTCATATCCCAGCAAAGAGCCAAGTGGACAAAGACAAGTGGACAAGTGGACAAGTGGTGCTACGGAGGTCCAATGGAGTGTCACTCAGCCATGAAATCCACGTCATGAGGCTGGTAGCAGCATCCTGAGTGGATTTAGGTACGATCATCCTCAGTGAAATCAGTCCCACAAAAAAAGAAACTTATGATATCACTTATCGAGGGAATGTAAAAATCGCTCCCCATGAACGGAATCCCCAAACAGAACAGAGTCACGCTTTTAGAAAACACACTTATGCCTGCTTCAGGGGAAAGGTGAGGTGGGGTGACGCATAAAACTCGAGTTTGAAATGAGCACACATACCCTTCCGAAAACCGAATATGGAATGGACACGACCTACTCCTTGCTCAATCAACTGGACTCACCAGACCCTGTTCATCGCACAAGTATCTATCCGACTAGTAAGCATCTTAAAAGCTAAGTCTTGATATCTCTGTGTAAGTGCATCAAGTGTGTGTAAAGCGGCCTAAAACCAGCAGGGAAAATCAGCTCAGACCCATTCTGAGGATACATTTCCAACATAAAGAAGAAACAAGCAGGGCAAAACAGAGAGAAATTCTTCCAAAATGCGTTCAGGGACTGGCATGCAACCAGGATTGACCACATCTACAGCCCCAGCGGCAGAAGACATAAGGCTGGACACTCTTGGGGCTGAGACGATTGGTGAGGTTGGGAAAGCAAATGCAGACCCTTGAAAGGAATCCTGCGTGCTCCCCATTCCATGGGTCCCAACTCTCCAGGTTCAACGCAATCTTCCGACAGCGAAAGCACTCATTGGAAACCCAGCGGATGCTACACCGTGGGATCGGGAAAGCTTTCTGAAACTCACCTCAGTTTTCATCTCCTGGTGCCCGTGTTCTCCATTCAGGCCCCCTTACTAACAATCTCCCCACTTGGAGACTTGGCGCCTTTCCATGCCTCTTTCGTACCGTCTGCAATTTGTCCGCAGGATGAACTGCAAGAGGGGGAACCAATGAGAGACTCGCTGGAGGTGTTTGGTCGGGCACATGTCACTCTCATTTCCCATCACGAAGAAGAATTCACCAGAGGTTCAGCCTGCCACCGCGGATCGACAATAGGGCGTGAAGCCATCCAGCCGTGTTGCGTCCCACTCACAAAAAAGCGACTTGGGAAATGGAGCTCAGGGGCACTGAACTTCCCAAACCTGCAGAGTTCTAAACGATAACTATCGCCCCAAAATATATTGAGGTCAGGCTACGAAGAGGCGTTTAACGCAAGGCAGAATTGCAGGAAACGGATGTCAACGGGTACATCGGAATGGCCCCGATAGCACATGAAAAGCGCCAGAACGTGGACAATGATGCGGTTGGCCAAAAAGGGCGTATGCGTTTTTTTCTGAAGATATTCAGGAAAAAACGCATACGCCCTTTTTGGCCAACCAAGCAACCTGGGAGAGCAAATCAGCACTACAAAGAAATCTCTCGCCCCCCCCCCCCGGGGCAAAAGGGCCAGGCGAAAAAAGTCTAAAAACCAGAAAGGCAGGACAGCCCACGGAGTCAAGGGAGCCTTGTTAAGCTGATGGGCGGGATGTCAATGGCCAACAGCCAATCTTTACAAGTGTATCCTCTTTCCCAAACCATGTAAAACACAGAACCACAGAGCATAGGGCACTTCCACACATGGGCGTTGACCTTGGGAAAATGAAAAAATCAACCAGACACAGGGACCCCAAAGTTGAGGGCTGCTGTCTTGACAAGAACCTCCACTCCGGTACACGTTTCATATCCCAGCAAAGAGCCAAGTGAACAAAGACAAGTGGACAAGTGGACAAGTGGTGCTCCGTAGGTCCAATGGAGTGTCACTCAGCCATGAAATCCACGTCATGAGGCTGGTAGCAGCATCCTGAGTGGATTTAGGTACGATCATCCTCAGTGAAATAAGTCCCACAAAAAAAGAAACTTATGATATCACTTATCAAAGGAATGTAAAAATCGCTCCCCATGAACGGAATCCCCAAACAGAACAGAGTCACGCTTTTAGAAAACACACTTATGCCTGCTTCAGGGGAAAGGTGAGGTGGGGTGACGCATAAAACTCGAGTTTGAAATGAGCACAGATACCCTTCCGAAAACCGAATATGGAATGGACACGACCTACTCCTTGCTCAATCAACTGGACTCACCAGACCCTGTTCATCGCACAAGTATCTATCCGACTAGTAAGCATCTTAAAAGCTAAGTCTTGATATCTCTGTGTAAGTGCATCAAGTGTGTGTAAAGCGGCCTAAAACCAGCAGGGAAAATCAGCTCAGACCCATTCTGAGGATACATTTCCAACATAAAGAAGAAACAAGCAGGGCAAAACAGAGAGAAATTCTTCCAAAATGCGTTCAGGGACTGGCATGCAACCAGGATTGACCACATCTACAGCCCCAGCGGCGGAAGACATAAGGCTGGACACTCTTGGGGCTGAGACGATTGGTGAGGTTGGGAAAGCAAATGCAGACCCTTGAAAGGAATCCTGCGTGCTCCCCATTCCATGGGTCCCAACTCTCCAGGTTCAACGCAATCTTCCGACAGCGAAAGCACTCATTGGAAACCCAGCGGATGCTACACCGTGGGATCGGGAAAGCTTTCTGAAACTCACCTCAGTTTTCATCTCCTGGTGCTCGTGTTCTCCATTCAGGCCCCCTTACTAACAATCTCCCCACTTGGAGACTCGGCGCCTTTCCATGCCTCTTTCGTACCGTCTGCAATTTGTCCGCAGGATGAACTGCAAGAGGGGAAACCAATGAGAGACTCGCTGGAGGTGTTTGGTCGGGCACATGTCACTCTCATTTCCCATCACGAAGAAGAATTCACCAGAGGTTCAGCCTGCCACCGCGGATCGACAATAGGGCGTGAAGCCATCCAGCCGTGTTGCGTCCCACTCACAAAAAAGCGACTTGGGAAATGGAGCTCAGGGGCACTGCACTTCCCAAACCTGCAGAGTTCTAAACGATAACTATCGCCCCAAAATATATTGAGGTCAGGCTACGAAGAGGCGTTGAACGCAAGGCAGAATTGCAGGAAACGGATGTCAACGGGTACATCGGAATGGCCCCGATAGCACATGAAAAGCGCCAGAACGTGGACAATGATGCGGTTGGCCAAAAAGGGCGTATGCGTTTTTTCCTGAATATATTCAGGAAAAAACGCATACGCCCTTTTTCGCCAACCAAGCAACCTGGGAGAGCAAATCAGCACTACAAAGAAATCTCTCGACCCCCCCCCCCCGGGGCAAAAGGGCCAGGCGAAAAAAGTCTAAAAACCAGAAAGGCAGGACAGCCCACGGAGTCAAGGGAGCCTTGTTAAGCTGATGGGCGGGATGTCAATGGCCAACAGCCAATCTTCACAAGTGTATCCTCTTTCCCAAACCATGTAAAACACAGAACCACAGAGCATAGGGCACTTCCACACATGGGCGTTGACCTTGGGAAAATGAAAAAATCAACCAGACACAGGGACCCCAATGTTGAGGGCTGCTGTCTTGACAAGAACCTCCACTCCGGTACACGTTTCATATCCCAGGAAAGAGCCAAGTGGACAAAGACGAGTGGACAAGTGGACAAGTGGTGCTACGGAGCCAAGTGGACAAAGACGAGTGTACAAGTGGACAAAGACAAGTGGACAAGTGGACAAGTGGTGCTACGTAGGTCCAATGGAGTGTCACTCAGCCATGAAATCCACGTCATGAGGCTGGTAGCAGCATCCTGAGTGGATTTAGGTACGATCATCCTCAGTGAAATAAGTCCCACAAAAAAAGAAACTTATGATATCACTTATCGAGGGAATGTAAAAATCGCTCGCCATGAACGGAATCCCCAAACAGAACAGAGTCACGCTTTTAGAAAACACACTTATGCCTGCTTCAGGGGAAAGGTGAGGTGGGGTGACGCATAAAACTCGAGTTTGAAATGAGCACACATACCCTTCCGAAAACCGAATATGGAATGGACACGACCTACTCCTTGCTCAATCAACTGGACTCACCAGACCCTGTTCATCGCACAAGTATCTATCCGACTAGTAAGCATCTTAAAAGCTAAGTCTTGATATCTCTGTGTAAGTGCATCAAGTGTGTGTAAAGGGGCCTAAAACCAGCAGCGAAAATCAGCTCAGACCCATTCTGAGGATACATTTCCAACATAAAGAAGAAACAAGCAGGGCAAAACAGAGAGAAATTCTTCCAAAATGCGTTCAGGGACTGGCATGCAACCAGGATTGACCACATCTACAGCCCCAGCGGCAGAAGACATAAGGCTGGACACTCTTGGGGCTGAGACGATTGGTGAGGTTGGGAAAGCAAATGCAGACCCTTGAAAGGAATCCTGCGTGCTCCCCATTCCATGGGTCCCAACTCTCCAGGTTCAACGCAATCTTCCGACAGCGAAAGCACTCATTGGAAACCCAGCGGATGCTACACCGTGGGATCGGGAAAGCTTTCTGAAACTCACCTCAGTTTTCATCTCCTGGTGCCCGTGTTCTACATTCAGGCCCCTTACTAACAATCTCCCCACTTGGAGACTTGGCGCCTTTCCATGCCTCTTTCGTACCGTCTGCAATTTGTCCGCAGGATGAACTGCAAGAGGGGGAACCAATGAGAGACTCACTGGAGGCGTTTGGTCGGGCACATGTCACTCTCATTTCCCATCACGAAGAAGAATTCACCAGAGGTTCAGCCTGCCACCGCGGATCGACAGTAGGGCGTGAAGCCATCCAGCCGTGTTGCGTCCCACTCACAAAAAAGCGACTTGGGAAATGGAGCTCAGGGGCACTGCACTTCCCAAACCTGCAGAGTTCTAAACGATAACTATGGCCCCAAAATATATTGAGGTCAGGCTACGAAGAGGCGTTGAACGCAAGGCAGAATTGCAGGAAACGGATGTCAACGGGTACATCGGAATGGCCCCGATAGCACATGAAAAGCGCCAGAACGTGGACAATGATGCGGTTGGCCAAAAAGGGCGTATGCGTTTTTTCCTGAATATATTCAGGAAAAAACGCATACGCCCTTTTTGGCCAACCAAGCAACCTGGGAGAGCAAATCAGCACTACAAAGAAATCTCTCGCCCCCCCCCCGGGGCAAAAGGGCCAGGCGAAAAAAGTCTAAAAACCAGAAAGGCAGGACAGCCCACGGAGTCAAGGGAGCCTTGTTAAGCTGATGGGCGGGATGTCAATGGCCAACAGCCAATCTTCACAAATGTATCCTCTTTCCCAAACCATGTAAAACACAGAACCACAGAGCATAGGGCACTTCCACACATGGGCGTTGACCTTGGGAAAATGAAAAAATCAACCAGACACAGGGACCCCAATGTTGAGGGCTGCTGTCTTGACAAGAACCTCCACTCCGGTACACGTTTCATATCCCAGGAAAGAGCCAAGTGGACAAAGACGAGTGGACAAGTGGACAAGTGGTGCTACGGAGCCAAGTGGACAAAGACGAGTGTACAAGTGGACAAAGACAAGTGGACAAGTGGACAAGTGGTGCTACGTAGGTCCAATGGAGTGTCACTCAGCCATGAAATCCACGTCATGAGGCTGGTAGCAGCATCCTGAGTGGATTTAGGTACGATCATCCTCAGTGAAATAAGTCCCACAAAAAAAGAAACTTATGATATCACTTATCGAGGGAATGTAAAAATCGCTCCCCATGAACGGAATCCCCAAAAGAACAGAGTCACGCTTTTAGAAAACACACTTATGACTGCTTCAGGGGAAAGGTGAGGTGGGGTGACGCATAAAACTCGAGTTTGAAATGAGCACACATACCCTTCCGAAAACCGAATATGGAATGGACACGACCTACTCCTTGCTCAATCAACTGGACTCACCAGACCCTGTTCATCGCACAAGTATCTATCCGACTAGTAAGCATCTTAAAAGCTAAGTCTTGATATCTCTGTGTAAGTGCATCAAGTGTGTGTAAAGCGGCCTAAAACCAGCAGGGAAAATCAGCTCAGACCCATTCTGAGGATACATTTCCAACATAAAGAAGAAACAAGCAGGGCAAAACAGAGAGAAATTCTTCCAAAATGCGTTCAGGGACTGGCATGCAACCAGGATTGACCACATCTACAGCCCCAGCGGCAGAAGACATAAGGCTGGACACTCTTGGGGCTGAGACGATTGGTGAGGTTGGGAAAGCAAATGCAGACCCTTGAAAGGAATCCTGCGTGCTCCCCATTCCATGGGTCCCAACTCTCCAGGTTCAACGCAATCTTCCGACAGCGAAAGCACTCATTGGAAACCCAGCGGATGCTACACCGTGGGATCGGGAAAGCTTTCTGAAACTCACCTCAGTTTTCATCTCCTGGTGCTCGTGTTCTCCATTCAGGCCCCCTTACTAACAATCTCCCCACTTGGAGACTCGGCGCCTTTCCATGCCTCTTTCGTACCGTCTGCAATTTGTCCGCAGGATGAACTGCAAGAGGGGGAACCAATGAGAGACTCGCTGGAGGTGTTTGGTCGGGCACATGTCACTCTCATTTCCCATCACGAAGAAGAATTCACCAGAGGTTCAGCCTGCCACCGCGGATCGACAATAGGGCGTGAAGCCATCCAGCCGTGTTGCGTCCCACTCACAAAAAAGCGACTTGGGAAATGGAGCTCAGGGGCACTGCACTTCCCAAACCTGCAGAGTTCTAAACGATAACTATCGCCCCAAAATATATTGAGGTCAGGCTACGAAGAGGCGTTGAACGCAAGGCAGAATTGCAGGAAACGGATGTCAACGGGTACATCGGAATGGCCCCGATAGCACATGAAAAGCGCCAGAACGTGGACAATGATGCGGTTGGCCAAAAAGGGCGTATGCGTTTTTTTCCTGAATATATTCAGGAAAAAACGCATACGCCCTTTTTGGCCAACCAAGCAACCTGGGAGAGCAAATCAGCACTACAAAGAAATCTCTCGCCCCCCCCCCCCCGGGGCAAAAGGGCCAGGTGAAAAAAGTCTAAAAACCAGAAAGGCAGGACAGCCCACGGAGTCAAGGGAGCCTTGTTAAGCTGATGGGCGGGATGTCAATGGCCAACAGCCAATCTTCACAAATGTATCCTCTTTCCCAAACCATGTAAAACACAGAACCACAGAGCATAGGGCACTTCCACACATGGGCGTTGACCTTGGGAAAATGAAAAAATCAACCAGACACAGGGACCCCAAAGTTGAGGGCTGCTGTCTTGACAAGAACCTCCACTCCGGTACACGTTTCATATCCCAGGAAATAGCCAAGTGGACAAACACGAGTGGACAAGTGGACAAGTGGACAAGTGGTGCTACGTAGGTCCAATGGAGTGTCACTCAGCCATGAAATCCACGTCATGAGGCTGGTAGCAGCATCCTGAGTGGATTTAGGTACGATCATCCTCAGTGAAATAAGTCCCACAAAAAAAGAAACTTATGATATCACTTATCGAGGGAATGTAAAAATCGCTCCCCATGAACGGAATCCCCAAACAGAACAGAGTCACGCTTTTAGAAAACACACTTATGCCTGCTTCAGGGGAAAGGTGAGGTGGGGTGACGCATAAAACTCGAGTTTGAAATGAGCACACATACCCTTCCGAAAACCGAATATGGAATGGACACGACCTACTCTTTGCTCAATCAACTGGACTCACCAGACCCTGTTCATCGCACAAGTATCTATCCGACTAGTAAGCATCTTAAAAGCTAAGTCTTGATATCTCTGTGTAAGTGCATCAAGTGTGTGTAAAGCGGCCTAAAACCAGCAGGGAAAATCAGCTCAGACCCATTCTGAGGATACATTTCCAACATAAAGAAGAAACAAGCAGGGCAAAACAGAGAGAAATTCTTCCAAAATGCGTTCAGGGACTGGCATGCAACCAGGATTGACCACATCTACAGCCCCAGCGGCAGAAGACATAAGGCTGGACACTCTTGGGGCTGAGACGATGGGTGAGGTTGGGAAAGCAAATGCAGACCCTTGAAAGGAATCCTGCGTGCTCCCCATTCCATGGGTCCCAACTCTCCAGGTTCAACGCAATCTTCCGACAGCGAAAGCACTCATTGGAAACCCAGCGGATGCTACACCGTGGGATCGGGAAAGCTTTCTGAAACTCACCTCAGTTTTCATCTCCTGGTGCTCGTGTTCTCCATTCAGGCCCCCTTACTAACAATCTCCCCACTTGGAGACTCGGCGCCTTTCCATGCCTCTTTCGTACCGTCTGCAATTTGTCCGCAGGATGAACTGCAAGAGGGGGAACCAATGAGAGACTCGCTGGAGGTGTTTGGTCGGGCACATGTCACTCTCATTTCCCATCACGAAGAAGAATTCACCAGAGGTTCAGCCTGCCACCGCGGATCGAAAAGAGGGCGTGAAGCCATCCAGCCGTGTTGCGTCCCACTCACAAAAAAGCGACTTGGGAAATGGAGCTCAGGGGCACTGCACTTCCCAAACCTGCAGAGTTCTAAACGATAACTATCGCCCCAAAATATATTGAGGTCAGGCTACGAAGAGGCGTTGAACGCAAGGCAGAATTGCAGGAAACGGATGTCAACGGGTACATCGGAATGGCCCCGATAGCACATGAAAAGCGCCAGAACGTGGACAATGATGCGGTTGACCAAAAAGGGCGTATGCGTTTTTTTCCTGAATATATTCAGGAAAAAACGCATACGCCCTTTTTGGCCAACCAAGCAACCTGGGAGAGCAAATCAGCACTACAAAGAAATCTCTCGCCCCCCCCCCCCGGGGCAAAAGGGCCAGGCGAAAAAAGTCTAAAAACCAGAAAGGCAGGACAGGCCACGGAGTCAAGGGAGCCTTGTTAAGCTGATGGGCGGGATGTCAATGGCCAACAGCCAATCTTCACAAATGTATCCTCTTTCCCAAACCATGTAAAACACAGAACCACAGAGCATAGGGCACTTCCACACATGGGCGTTGACCTTGGGAAAATGAAAAAATCAACCAGACACAGGGACCCCAAAGTTGAGGGCTGCTGTCTTGACAAGAACCTCCACTCCGGTACACGTTTCATATCCCAGCAAAGAGCCAAGTGGACAAAGACAAGTGGACAAGTGGACAAGTGGTGCTACGGAGGTCCAATGGAGTGTCACTCAGCCATGAAATCCACGTCATGAGGCTGGTAGCAGCATCCTGAGTGGATTTAGGTACGATCATCCTCAGTGAAATCAGTCCCACAAAAAAAGAAACTTATGATATCACTTATCGAGGGAATGTAAAAATCGCTCCCCATGAACGGAATCCCCAAACAGAACAGAGTCACGCTTTTAGAAAACACACTTATGCCTGCTTCAGGGGAAAGGTGAGGTGGGGTGACGCATAAAACTCGAGTTTGAAATGAGCACACATACCCTTCCGAAAACCGAATATGGAATGGACACGACCTACTCCTTGCTCAATCAACTGGACTCACCAGACCCTGTTCATCGCACAAGTATCTATCCGACTAGTAAGCATCTTAAAAGCTAAGTCTTGATATCTCTGTGTAAGTGCATCAAGTGTGTGTAAAGCGGCCTAAAACCAGCAGGGAAAATCAGCTCAGACCCATTCTGAGGATACATTTCCAACATAAAGAAGAAACAAGCAGGGCAAAACAGAGAGAAATTCTTCCAAAATGCGTTCAGGGACTGGCATGCAACCAGGATTGACCACATCTACAGCCCCAGCGGCAGAAGACATAAGGCTGGACACTCTTGGGGCTGAGACGATTGGTGAGGTTGGGAAAGCAAATGCAGACCCTTGAAAGGAATCCTGCGTGCTCCCCATTCCATGGGTCCCAACTCTCCAGGTTCAACGCAATCTTCCGACAGCGAAAGCACTCATTGGAAACCCAGCGGATGCTACACCGTGGGATCGGGAAAGCTTTCTGAAACTCACCTCAGTTTTCATCTCCTGGTGCCCGTGTTCTCCATTCAGGCCCCCTTACTAACAATCTCCCCACTTGGAGACTTGGCGCCTTTCCATGCCTCTTTCGTACCGTCTGCAATTTGTCCGCAGGATGAACTGCAAGAGGGGGAACCAATGAGAGACTCGCTGGAGGTGTTTGGTCGGGCACATGTCACTCTCATTTCCCATCACGAAGAAGAATTCACCAGAGGTTCAGCCTGCCACCGCGGATCGACAATAGGGCGTGAAGCCATCCAGCCGTGTTGCGTCCCACTCACAAAAAAGCGACTTGGGAAATGGAGCTCAGGGGCACTGAACTTCCCAAACCTGCAGAGTTCTAAACGATAACTATCGCCCCAAAATATATTGAGGTCAGGCTACGAAGAGGCGTTTAACGCAAGGCAGAATTGCAGGAAACGGATGTCAACGGGTACATCGGAATGGCCCCGATAGCACATGAAAAGCGCCAGAACGTGGACAATGATGCGGTTGGCCAAAAAGGGCGTATGCGTTTTTTTCTGAAGATATTCAGGAAAAAACGCATACGCCCTTTTTGGCCAACCAAGCAACCTGGGAGAGCAAATCAGCACTACAAAGAAATCTCTCGCCCCCCCCCCCCGGGGCAAAAGGGCCAGGCGAAAAAAGTCTAAAAACCAGAAAGGCAGGACAGCCCACGGAGTCAAGGGAGCCTTGTTAAGCTGATGGGCGGGATGTCAATGGCCAACAGCCAATCTTTACAAGTGTATCCTCTTTCCCAAACCATGTAAAACACAGAACCACAGAGCATAGGGCACTTCCACACATGGGCGTTGACCTTGGGAAAATGAAAAAATCAACCAGACACAGGGACCCCAAAGTTGAGGGCTGCTGTCTTGACAAGAACCTCCACTCCGGTACACGTTTCATATCCCAGCAAAGAGCCAAGTGAACAAAGACAAGTGGACAAGTGGACAAGTGGTGCTCCGTAGGTCCAATGGAGTGTCACTCAGCCATGAAATCCACGTCATGAGGCTGGTAGCAGCATCCTGAGTGGATTTAGGTACGATCATCCTCAGTGAAATAAGTCCCACAAAAAAAGAAACTTATGATATCACTTATCAAAGGAATGTAAAAATCGCTCCCCATGAACGGAATCCCCAAACAGAACAGAGTCACGCTTTTAGAAAACACACTTATGCCTGCTTCAGGGGAAAGGTGAGGTGGGGTGACGCATAAAACTCGAGTTTGAAATGAGCACAGATACCCTTCCGAAAACCGAATATGGAATGGACACGACCTACTCCTTGCTCAATCAACTGGACTCACCAGACCCTGTTCATCGCACAAGTATCTATCCGACTAGTAAGCATCTTAAAAGCTAAGTCTTGATATCTCTGTGTAAGTGCATCAAGTGTGTGTAAAGCGGCCTAAAACCAGCAGGGAAAATCAGCTCAGACCCATTCTGAGGATACATTTCCAACATAAAGAAGAAACAAGCAGGGCAAAACAGAGAGAAATTCTTCCAAAATGCGTTCAGGGACTGGCATGCAACCAGGATTGACCACATCTACAGCCCCAGCGGCGGAAGACATAAGGCTGGACACTCTTGGGGCTGAGACGATTGGTGAGGTTGGGAAAGCAAATGCAGACCCTTGAAAGGAATCCTGCGTGCTCCCCATTCCATGGGTCCCAACTCTCCAGGTTCAACGCAATCTTCCGACAGCGAAAGCACTCATTGGAAACCCAGCGGATGCTACACCGTGGGATCGGGAAAGCTTTCTGAAACTCACCTCAGTTTTCATCTCCTGGTGCTCGTGTTCTCCATTCAGGCCCCCTTACTAACAATCTCCCCACTTGGAGACTCGGCGCCTTTCCATGCCTCTTTCGTACCGTCTGCAATTTGTCCGCAGGATGAACTGCAAGAGGGGAAACCAATGAGAGACTCGCTGGAGGTGTTTGGTCGGGCACATGTCACTCTCATTTCCCATCACGAAGAAGAATTCACCAGAGGTTCAGCCTGCCACCGCGGATCGACAATAGGGCGTGAAGCCATCCAGCCGTGTTGCGTCCCACTCACAAAAAAGCGACTTGGGAAATGGAGCTCAGGGGCACTGCACTTCCCAAACCTGCAGAGTTCTAAACGATAACTATCGCCCCAAAATATATTGAGGTCAGGCTACGAAGAGGCGTTGAACGCAAGGCAGAATTGCAGGAAACGGATGTCAACGGGTACATCGGAATGGCCCCGATAGCACATGAAAAGCGCCAGAACGTGGACAATGATGCGGTTGGCCAAAAAGGGCGTATGCGTTTTTTCCTGAATATATTCAGGAAAAAACGCATACGCCCTTTTTCGCCAACCAAGCAACCTGGGAGAGCAAATCAGCACTACAAAGAAATCTCTCGCCCCCCCCCCCCCGGGGCAAAAGGGCCAGGCGAAAAAAGTCTAAAAACCAGAAAGGCAGGACAGCCCACGGAGTCAAGGGAGCCTTGTTAAGCTGATGGGCGGGATGTCAATGGCCAACAGCCAATCTTCACAAGTGTATCCTCTTTCCCAAACCATGTAAAACACAGAACCACAGAGCATAGGGCACTTCCACACATGGGCGTTGACCTTGGGAAAATGAAAAAATCAACCAGACACAGGGACCCCAATGTTGAGGGCTGCTGTCTTGACAAGAACCTCCACTCCGGTACACGTTTCATATCCCAGGAAAGAGCCAAGTGGACAAAGACGAGTGGACAAGTGGACAAGTGGTGCTACGGAGCCAAGTGGACAAAGACGAGTGTACAAGTGGACAAAGACAAGTGGACAAGTGGACAAGTGGTGCTACGTAGGTCCAATGGAGTGTCACTCAGCCATGAAATCCACGTCATGAGGCTGGTAGCAGCATCCTGAGTGGATTTAGGTACGATCATCCTCAGTGAAATAAGTCCCACAAAAAAAGAAACTTATGATATCACTTATCGAGGGAATGTAAAAATCGCTCGCCATGAACGGAATCCCCAAACAGAACAGAGTCACGCTTTTAGAAAACACACTTATGCCTGCTTCAGGGGAAAGGTGAGGTGGGGTGACGCATAAAACTCGAGTTTGAAATGAGCACACATACCCTTCCGAAAACCGAATATGGAATGGACACGACCTACTCCTTGCTCAATCAACTGGACTCACCAGACCCTGTTCATCGCACAAGTATCTATCCGACTAGTAAGCATCTTAAAAGCTAAGTCTTGATATCTCTGTGTAAGTGCATCAAGTGTGTGTAAAGGGGCCTAAAACCAGCAGCGAAAATCAGCTCAGACCCATTCTGAGGATACATTTCCAACATAAAGAAGAAACAAGCAGGGCAAAACAGAGAGAAATTCTTCCAAAATGCGTTCAGGGACTGGCATGCAACCAGGATTGACCACATCTACAGCCCCAGCGGCAGAAGACATAAGGCTGGACACTCTTGGGGCTGAGACGATTGGTGAGGTTGGGAAAGCAAATGCAGACCCTTGAAAGGAATCCTGCGTGCTCCCCATTCCATGGGTCCCAACTCTCCAGGTTCAACGCAATCTTCCGACAGCGAAAGCACTCATTGGAAACCCAGCGGATGCTACACCGTGGGATCGGGAAAGCTTTCTGAAACTCACCTCAGTTTTCATCTCCTGGTGCCCGTGTTCTACATTCAGGCCCCTTACTAACAATCTCCCCACTTGGAGACTTGGCGCCTTTCCATGCCTCTTTCGTACCGTCTGCAATTTGTCCGCAGGATGAACTGCAAGAGGGGGAACCAATGAGAGACTCACTGGAGGCGTTTGGTCGGGCACATGTCACTCTCATTTCCCATCACGAAGAAGAATTCACCAGAGGTTCAGCCTGCCACCGCGGATCGACAGTAGGGCGTGAAGCCATCCAGCCGTGTTGCGTCCCACTCACAAAAAAGCGACTTGGGAAATGGAGCTCAGGGGCACTGCACTTCCCAAACCTGCAGAGTTCTAAACGATAACTATGGCCCCAAAATATATTGAGGTCAGGCTACGAAGAGGCGTTGAACGCAAGGCAGAATTGCAGGAAACGGATGTCAACGGGTACATCGGAATGGCCCCGATAGCACATGAAAAGCGCCAGAACGTGGACAATGATGCGGTTGGCCAAAAAGGGCGTATGCGTTTTTTCCTGAATATATTCAGGAAAAAACGCATACGCCCTTTTTGGCCAACCAAGCAACCTGGGAGAGCAAATCAGCACTACAAAGAAATCTCTCGCCCCCCCCCCGGGGCAAAAGGGCCAGGCGAAAAAAGTCTAAAAACCAGAAAGGCAGGACAGCCCACGGAGTCAAGGGAGCCTTGTTAAGCTGATGGGCGGGATGTCAATGGCCAACAGCCAATCTTCACAAATGTATCCTCTTTCCCAAACCATGTAAAACACAGAACCACAGAGCATAGGGCACTTCCACACATGGGCGTTGACCTTGGGAAAATGAAAAAATCAACCAGACACAGGGACCCCAATGTTGAGGGCTGCTGTCTTGACAAGAACCTCCACTCCGGTACACGTTTCATATCCCAGGAAAGAGCCAAGTGGACAAAGACGAGTGGACAAGTGGACAAGTGGTGCTACGGAGCCAAGTGGACAAAGACGAGTGTACAAGTGGACAAAGACAAGTGGACAAGTGGACAAGTGGTGCTACGTAGGTCCAATGGAGTGTCACTCAGCCATGAAATCCACGTCATGAGGCTGGTAGCAGCATCCTGAGTGGATTTAGGTACGATCATCCTCAGTGAAATAAGTCCCACAAAAAAAGAAACTTATGATATCACTTATCGAGGGAATGTAAAAATCGCTCCCCATGAACGGAATCCCCAAAAGAACAGAGTCACGCTTTTAGAAAACACACTTATGACTGCTTCAGGGGAAAGGTGAGGTGGGGTGACGCATAAAACTCGAGTTTGAAATGAGCACACATACCCTTCCGAAAACCGAATATGGAATGGACACGACCTACTCCTTGCTCAATCAACTGGACTCACCAGACCCTGTTCATCGCACAAGTATCTATCCGACTAGTAAGCATCTTAAAAGCTAAGTCTTGATATCTCTGTGTAAGTGCATCAAGTGTGTGTAAAGCGGCCTAAAACCAGCAGGGAAAATCAGCTCAGACCCATTCTGAGGATACATTTCCAACATAAAGAAGAAACAAGCAGGGCAAAACAGAGAGAAATTCTTCCAAAATGCGTTCAGGGACTGGCATGCAACCAGGATTGACCACATCTACAGCCCCAGCGGCAGAAGACATAAGGCTGGACACTCTTGGGGCTGAGACGATTGGTGAGGTTGGGAAAGCAAATGCAGACCCTTGAAAGGAATCCTGCGTGCTCCCCATTCCATGGGTCCCAACTCTCCAGGTTCAACGCAATCTTCCGACAGCGAAAGCACTCATTGGAAACCCAGCGGATGCTACACCGTGGGATCGGGAAAGCTTTCTGAAACTCACCTCAGTTTTCATCTCCTGGTGCTCGTGTTCTCCATTCAGGCCCCCTTACTAACAATCTCCCCACTTGGAGACTCGGCGCCTTTCCATGCCTCTTTCGTACCGTCTGCAATTTGTCCGCAGGATGAACTGCAAGAGGGGGAACCAATGAGAGACTCGCTGGAGGTGTTTGGTCGGGCACATGTCACTCTCATTTCCCATCACGAAGAAGAATTCACCAGAGGTTCAGCCTGCCACCGCGGATCGACAATAGGGCGTGAAGCCATCCAGCCGTGTTGCGTCCCACTCACAAAAAAGCGACTTGGGAAATGGAGCTCAGGGGCACTGCACTTCCCAAACCTGCAGAGTTCTAAACGATAACTATCGCCCCAAAATATATTGAGGTCAGGCTACGAAGAGGCGTTGAACGCAAGGCAGAATTGCAGGAAACGGATGTCAACGGGTACATCGGAATGGCCCCGATAGCACATGAAAAGCGCCAGAACGTGGACAATGATGCGGTTGGCCAAAAAGGGCGTATGCGTTTTTTTCCTGAATATATTCAGGAAAAAACGCATACGCCCTTTTTGGCCAACCAAGCAACCTGGGAGAGCAAATCAGCACTACAAAGAAATCTCTCGCCCCCCCCCCCCCGGGGCAAAAGGGCCAGGTGAAAAAAGTCTAAAAACCAGAAAGGCAGGACAGCCCACGGAGTCAAGGGAGCCTTGTTAAGCTGATGGGCGGGATGTCAATGGCCAACAGCCAATCTTCACAAATGTATCCTCTTTCCCAAACCATGTAAAACACAGAACCACAGAGCATAGGGCACTTCCACACATGGGCGTTGACCTTGGGAAAATGAAAAAATCAACCAGACACAGGGACCCCAAAGTTGAGGGCTGCTGTCTTGACAAGAACCTCCACTCCGGTACACGTTTCATATCCCAGGAAATAGCCAAGTGGACAAACACGAGTGGACAAGTGGACAAGTGGACAAGTGGTGCTACGTAGGTCCAATGGAGTGTCACTCAGCCATGAAATCCACGTCATGAGGCTGGTAGCAGCATCCTGAGTGGATTTAGGTACGATCATCCTCAGTGAAATAAGTCCCACAAAAAAAGAAACTTATGATATCACTTATCGAGGGAATGTAAAAATCGCTCCCCATGAACGGAATCCCCAAACAGAACAGAGTCACGCTTTTAGAAAACACACTTATGCCTGCTTCAGGGGAAAGGTGAGGTGGGGTGACGCATAAAACTCGAGTTTGAAATGAGCACACATACCCTTCCGAAAACCGAATATGGAATGGACACGACCTACTCTTTGCTCAATCAACTGGACTCACCAGACCCTGTTCATCGCACAAGTATCTATCCGACTAGTAAGCATCTTAAAAGCTAAGTCTTGATATCTCTGTGTAAGTGCATCAAGTGTGTGTAAAGCGGCCTAAAACCAGCAGGGAAAATCAGCTCAGACCCATTCTGAGGATACATTTCCAACATAAAGAAGAAACAAGCAGGGCAAAACAGAGAGAAATTCTTCCAAAATGCGTTCAGGGACTGGCATGCAACCAGGATTGACCACATCTACAGCCCCAGCGGCAGAAGACATAAGGCTGGACACTCTTGGGGCTGAGACGATGGGTGAGGTTGGGAAAGCAAATGCAGACCCTTGAAAGGAATCCTGCGTGCTCCCCATTCCATGGGTCCCAACTCTCCAGGTTCAACGCAATCTTCCGACAGCGAAAGCACTCATTGGAAACCCAGCGGATGCTACACCGTGGGATCGGGAAAGCTTTCTGAAACTCACCTCAGTTTTCATCTCCTGGTGCTCGTGTTCTCCATTCAGGCCCCCTTACTAACAATCTCCCCACTTGGAGACTCGGCGCCTTTCCATGCCTCTTTCGTACCGTCTGCAATTTGTCCGCAGGATGAACTGCAAGAGGGGGAACCAATGAGAGACTCGCTGGAGGTGTTTGGTCGGGCACATGTCACTCTCATTTCCCATCACGAAGAAGAATTCACCAGAGGTTCAGCCTGCCACCGCGGATCGAAAAGAGGGCGTGAAGCCATCCAGCCGTGTTGCGTCCCACTCACAAAAAAGCGACTTGGGAAATGGAGCTCAGGGGCACTGCACTTCCCAAACCTGCAGAGTTCTAAACGATAACTATCGCCCCAAAATATATTGAGGTCAGGCTACGAAGAGGCGTTGAACGCAAGGCAGAATTGCAGGAAACGGATGTCAACGGGTACATCGGAATGGCCCCGATAGCACATGAAAAGCGCCAGAACGTGGACAATGATGCGGTTGACCAAAAAGGGCGTATGCGTTTTTTTCCTGAATATATTCAGGAAAAAACGCATACGCCCTTTTTGGCCAACCAAGCAACCTGGGAGAGCAAATCAGCACTACAAAGAAATCTCTCGCCCCCCCCCCCCGGGGCAAAAGGGCCAGGCGAAAAAAGTCTAAAAACCAGAAAGGCAGGACAGCCCACGGAGTCAAGGGAGCCTTGTTAAGCTGATGGGCGGGATGTCAATGGCCAACAGCCAATCTTCACAAATGTATCCTCTTTCCCAAACCATGTAAAACACAGAACCACAGAGCATAGGGCACTTCCACACATGGGCGTTGACCTTGGGAAAATGAAAAAATCAACCAGACACAGGGACCCCAAAGTTGAGGGCTGCTGTCTTGACAAGAACCTCCACTCCGGTACACGTTTCATATCCCAGGAAAGAGCCAAGTGGACAAAGACGAGTGGACATGTGGACAAAGACAAGTGGACAAGTGGACAAGTGGTGCTACGTAGGTCCAATGGAGTGTCACTCAGCCATGAAATCCACGTCATGAGGCTGGTAGCAGCATCCTGAGTGGATTTAGGTACGATCATCCTCAGTGAAATAAGTCCCACAAAAAAAGAAACTTATGATATCACTTATCGAGGGAATGTAAAAATCGGTCCCCATGAACGGAATCCCCAAAAGAACAGAGTCACGCTTTTAGAAAACACACTTATGCCTGCTTCAGGGGAAAGGTGAGGTGGGGTGACGCATAAAACTCGAGTTTGAAATGAGCACACATACCCTTCCGAAAACCGAATATGGAATGGACACGACCTACTCCTTGCTCAATCAACTGGACTCACCAGACCCTGTTCATCGCACAAGTATCTATCCGACTAGTAAGCATCTTAAAAGCTAAGTCTTGATATCTCTGTGTAAGTGCATCAAGTGTGTGTAAAGCGGCCTAAAACCAGCAGGGAAAATCAGCTCAGACCCATTCTGAGGATACATTTCCAACATAAAGAAGAAACAAGCAGGGCAAAACAGAGAGAAATTCTTCCAAAATGCGTTCAGGGACTGGCATGCAACCAGGATTGACCACATCTACAGCCCCAGCGGCAGAAGACATAAGGCTGGACACTCTTGGGGCTGAGACGATTGGTGAGGTTGGGAAAGCAAATGCAGACCCTTGAAAGGAATCCTGCGTGCTCCCCATTCCATGGGTCCCAACTCTCCAGGTTCAACGCAATCTTCCGACAGCGAAAGCACTCATTGGAAACCCAGCGGATGCTACACCGTGGGATCGGGAAAGCTTTCTGAAACTCACCTCAGTTTTCATCTCCTGGTGCTCGTGTTCTCCATTCAGGCCCCCTTACTAACAATCTCCCCACTTGGAGACTCGGCGCCTTTCCATGCCTCTTTCGTACCGTCTGCAATTTGTCCGCAGGATGAACTGCAAGAGGGGGAACCAATGAGAGACTCGCTGGAGGTGTTTGGTCGGCCACATGTCACTCTCATTTCCCATCACGAAGAAGAATTCACCAGAGGTTCAGCCTGCCACCGCGGATCGACAATAGGGCGTGAAGCCATCCAGCCGTGTTGCGTCCCACTCACAAAAAAGCGACTTGGGAAATGGAGCTCAGGGGCACTGCACTTCCCAAACCTGCAGAGTTCTAAACGATAACGATCGCCCCAAATATATTGAGGTCAGGCTACGAAGAGGCGTTGAACGCAAGGCAGAATTGCAGGAAACGGATGTCAACGGGTACATCGGAATGGCCCCGATAGCACATGAAAAGCGCCAGAACGTGGACAATGATGCGGTTGGCCAAAAAGGGCGTATGCGTTTTTTTCCTGAATATATTCAGGAAAAAACGCATACGCCCTTTTTGGCCAACCAAGCAACCTGGGAGAGCAAATCAGCACTACAAAGAAATCTCTCGCCCCCCCCCCCCGGGGCAAAAGGGCCAGGCGAAAAAAGTCTAAAAACCAGAAAGGCAGGACAGCCCACGGAGTCAAGGGAGCCTTGTTAAGCTGATGGGCGGGATGTCAATGGCCAACAGCCAATCTTCACAAATGTATCCTCTTTCCCAAACCATGTAAAACACAGAACCACAGAGCATAGGGCACTTCCACACATGGGCGTTGACCTTGGGAAAATGAAAAAATCAACCAGACACAGGGACCCCAAAGTTGAGGGCTGCTGTCTTGACAAGAACCTCCACTCCGGTACACGTTTCATATCCCAGGAAAGAGCCAAGTGGACAAACACGAGTGGACAAGTGGACAAGTGGACAAGTGGTGCTACGTAGGTCCAATGGAGTGTCACTCAGCCATGAAATCCACGTCATGAGGCTGGTAGCAGCATCCTGAGTGGATTTAGGTACGATCATCCTCAGTGAAATAAGTCCCACAATAAAAGAAACTTATGATATCACTTATCGAGGGAATGTAAAAATCGCTCCCCATGAACGGAATCCCCAAACAGAACAGAGTCACGCTTTTAGAAAACACACTTATGCCTGCTTCAGGGGAAAGGTGAGGTGGGGTGACGCATAAAACTCGAGTTTGAAATGAGCACACATACCCTTCCGAAAACCGAATATGGAATGGACACGACCTACTCCTTGCTCAATCAACTGGACTCACCAGACCCTGTTCATCGCACAAGTATCTATCCGACTAGTAAGCATCTTAAAAGCTAAGTCTTGATATCTCTGTGTAAGTGCATCAAGTGTGTGTAAAGCGGCCTAAAACCAGCAGGGAAAATCAGCTCAGACCCATTCTGAGGATACATTTCCAACATAAAGAAGAAACAAGCAGGGCAAAACAGAGAGAAATTCTTCCAAAATGCGTTCAGGGACTGGCATGCAACCAGGATTGACCACATCTACAGCCCCAGCGGCGGAAGACATAAGGCTGGACACTCTTGGGGCTGAGACGATTGGTGAGGTTGGGAAAGCAAATGCAGACCCTTGAAAGGAATCCTGCGTGCTCCCCATTCCATGGGTCCCAACTCTCCAGGTTCAACGCAATCTTCCGACAGCGAAAGCACTCATTGGAAACCCAGCGGATGCTACACCGTGGGATCGGGAAAGCTTTCTGAAACTCACCTCAGTTTTCATCTCCTGGTGCTCGTGTTCTCCATTCAGGCCCCCTTACTAACAATCTCCCCACTTGGAGACTCGGCGCCTTTCCATGCCTCTTTCGTACCGTCTGCAATTTGTCCGCAGGATGAACTGCAAGAGGGGGAACCAATGAGAGACTCGCTGGAGGTGTTTGGTCGGCCACATGTCACTCTCATTTCCCATCACGAAGAAGAATTCACCAGAGGTTCAGCCTGCCACCGCGGATCGACAATAGGGCGTGAAGCCATCCAGCCGTGTTGCGTCCCACTCACAAAAAAGCGACTTGGGAAATGGAGCTCAGGGGCACTGCACTTCCCAAACCTGCAGAGTTCTAAACGATAACTATCGCCCCAAAATATATTGAGGTCAGGCTACGAAGAGGCGTTGAACGCAAGGCAGAATTGCAGGAAACGGATGTCAACGGGTACATCGGAATGGCCCCGATAGCACATGAAAAGCGCCAGAACGTGGACAATGATGCGGTTGGCCAAAAAGGGCGTATGCGTTTTTTCCTGAATATATTCAGGAAAAAACGCATACGCCCTTTTTGGCCAACCAAGCAACCTGGGAGAGCAAATCAGCACTACAAAGAAATCTCTCGCCCCCCCCCCCCCCGGGGCAAAAGGGCCAGGCGAAAAAAGTCTAAAAACCAGAAAGGCAGGACAGCCCACGGAGTCAAGGGAGCCTTGTTAAGCTGATGGGCGGGATGTCAATGGCCAACAGCCAATCTTCACAAATGTATCCTCTTTCCCAAACCATGTAAAACACAGAACCACAGAGCATAGGGCACTTCCACACATGGGCGTTGACCTTGGGAAAATGAAAAAATCAACCAGACACAGGGACCCCAAAGTTGAGGGCTGCTGTCTTGACAAGAACCTCCACTCCGGTACACGTTTCATATCCCAGGAAAGAGCCAAGTGGACAAAGACGAGTGGACAAGTGGACAAAGACAAGTGGACAAGTGGACAAGTGGTGCTACGTAGGTCCAATGGAGTGTCACTCAGCCATGAAATCCACGTCATGAGGCTGGTAGCAGCATCCTGAGTGGATTTAGGTACGATCATCCTCAGTGAAATAAGTCCCACAAAAAAAGAAACTTATGATATCACTTATCGAGGGAATGTAAAAATCGCTCCCCATGAACGGAATCCCCAAACAGAACAGAGTCACGCTTTTAGAAAACACACTTATGCCTGCTTCAGGGGAAAGGTGAGGTGGGGTGACGCATAAAACTCGAGTTTGAAATGAGCACACATACCCTTCCGAAAACCGAATATGGAATGGACACGACCTACTCCTTGCTCAATCAACTGGACTCACCAGACCCTGTTCATCGCACAAGTATCTATCCGACTAGTAAGCATCTTAAAAGCTAAGTCTTGATATCTCTGTGTAAGTGCATCAAGTGTGTGTAAAGCGGCCTAAAACCAGCAGGGAAAATCAGCTCAGACCCATTCTGAGGATACATTTCCAACATAAAGAAGAAACAAGCAGGGCAAAACAGAGAGAAATTCTTCCAAAATGCGTTCAGGGACTGGCATGCAACCAGGATTGACCACATCTACAGCCCCAGCGGCAGAAGACATAAGGCTGGACACTCTTGGGGCTGAGACGATTGGTGAGGTTGGGAAAGCAAATACAGACCCTTGAAAGGAATCCTGCGTGCTCCCCATTCCATGGGTCCCAACTCTCCAGGTTCAACGCAATCTTCCGACAGCGAAAGCACTCATTGGAAACCCAGCGGATGCTACACCGTGGGATCGGGAAAGCTTTCTGAAACTCACCTCAGTTTTCATCTCCTGGTGCTCGTGTTCTCCATTCAGGCCCCCTTACTAACAATCTCCCCACTTGGAGACTCGGCGCCTTTCCATGCCTCTTTCGTACCGTCTGCAATTTGTCCGCAGGATGAACTGCAAGAGGGGGAACCAATGAGAGACTCGCTGGAGGTGTTTGGTCGGCCACATGTCACTCTCATTTCCCATCACGAAGAAGAATTCACCAGAGGTTCAGCCTGCCACCGCGGATCGACAAGAGGGCGTGAAGCCATCCAGCCGTGTTGCGTCCCACTCACAAAAAAGCGACTTGGGAAATGGAGCTCAGGGGCACTGCACTTCCCAAACCTGCAGAGTTCTAAACGATAACTATCGCCCCAAAATATATTGAGGTCAGGCTACGAAGAGGCGTTGAACGCAAGGCAGAATTGCAGGAAACGGATGTCAACGGGTACATCGGAATGGCCCCGATAGCACATGAAAAGCGCCAGAACGTGGACAATGATGCGGTTGGCCAAAAAGGGCGTATGCGTTTTTTCCTGAATATATTCAGGAAAAAACGCATACGCCCTTTTTGGCCAACCAAGCAACCTGGGAGAGCAAATCAGCACGACAAAGAAATCTCTCGCCCCCCCCCCCCCGGGGCCAAAGGGCCAGGCGAAAAAAGTCTAAAAACCAGAAAGGCAGGACAGCCCACGGAGTCAAGGGAGCCTTGTTAAGCTGATGGGCGGGATGTCAATGGCCAACAGCCAATCTTCACAAATGTATCCTCTTTCCCAAACCATGTAAAACACAGAACCACAGAGCATAGGGCACTTCCACACATGGGCGTTGACCTTGGGAAAATGAAAAAATCAACCTGACACAGGGACCCCAAAGTTGAGGGCTGCTGTCTTGACAAGAACCTCCACTCCGGTACACGTTTCATATCCCAGGAAAGAGCCAAGTGGACAAACACGGGTGGACAAGTGGACAAAGACAAGTGGACAAGTGGACAAGTGGTGCTACGTAGGTCCAATGGAGTGTCACTCAGCCATGAAATCCACGTCATGAGGCTGGTAGCAGCATCCTGAGTGGATTTAGGTACGATCATCCTCAGTGAAATAACTCCCACAAAAAAAGAAACTTATGATATCACTTATCGAGGGAATATAAAAATCGCTCCCCATGAACGGAATCCCCAAAAGAACAGAGTCACGCTTTTAGAAAACACACTTATTCCTGCTTCAGGGGAAAGGTGAGGTGGGGTGACGCATAAAACTCGAGTTTGAAATGAGCACACATACCCTTCCGAAAACCGAATATGGAATGGACACGACCTACTCCTTGCTCAATCAACTGGACTCACCAGACCCTGTTCATCGCACAAGTATCTATCCGACTAGTAAGCATCTTAAAAGCTAAGTCTTGATATCTCTGTGTAAGTGCATCAAGTGTGTGTAAAGCGGCCTAAAACCAGCAGGGAAACTCAGCTCAGACCCATTCTGAGGATACATTTCCAACATAAAGAAGAAACAAGCAGGGCAAAACAGAGAGAAATTCTTCCAAAATGCGTTCAGGGACTGGCATGCAACCAGGATTGACCACATCTACAGCCCCAGCGGCAGAAGACATAAGGCTGGACACTCTTGGGGCTGAGACGATTGGTGAGGTTGGGAAAGCAAATGCAGACCCTTGAAAGGAATCCTGCGTGCTCCCCATTCCATGGGTCCCAACTCTCCAGGTTCAACGCAATCTTCCGACAGCGAAAGCACTCATTGGAAACCCAGCGGATGCTACACCGTGGGATCGGGAAAGCTTTCTGAAACTCACCTCAGTTTTCATCTCTTGGTGCTCGTGTTCTCCATTCAGGCCCCCTTACTAACAATCTCCCCACTTGGAGACTCGGCGCCTTTCCATGCCTCTTTCGTACCGTCTGCAATTTGTCCGCAGGATGAACTGCAAGAGGGGGAACCAATGAGAGACTCGCTGGAGGTGTTTGGTCGGCCACATGTCACTCTCATTTCCCATCACGAAGAAGAATTCACCAGAGGTTCAGCCTGCCACCGCGGATCGACAATAGGGCGTGAAGCCATCCAGCCGTGTTGCGTCCCACTCACAAAAAAGCGACTTGGGAAATGGAGCTCAGGGGCACTGCACTTCCCAAACCTGCAGAGTTCTAAACGATAACTATCGCCCCAAAATATATTGAGGTCAGGCTACGAAGAGGCGTTGAACGCAAGGCAGAATTGCAGGAAACGGATGTCAACGGGTACATCGGAATGGCCCCGATAGCACATGAAAAGCGCCAGAACGTGGACAATGATGCGGTTGGCCAAAAAGGGCGTATGCGTTTTTTTCCTGAATATATTCAGGAAAAAACGCATACGCCCTTTTTGGCCAACCAAGCAACCTGGGAGAGCAAATCAGCACTACAAAGAAATCTCTCGCCCCCCCCCCCGGGGCAAAAGGGCCAGGCGAAAAAAGTCTAAAAACCAGAAAGGCAGGACAGCCCACGGAGTCAAGGGAGCCTTGTTAAGCTGATGGGCGGGATGTCAATGGCCAACAGCCAATCTTCACAAATGTATCCTCTTTCCCAAACCATGTAAAACACAGAACCACAGAGCATAGGGCACTTCCACACATGGGCGTTGACCTTGGGAAAATGAAAAAATCAACCAGACACAGGGACCCCAAAGTTGAGGGCTGCTGTCTTGACAAGAACCTCCACTCCGGTACACGTTTCATATCCCAGGAAAGAGCCAAGTGGACAAACACGAGTGGACAAGTGGACAAGTGGACAAGTGGTGCTACGTAGGTCCAATGGAGTGTCACTCAGCCATGAAATCCACGTCATGAGGCTGGTAGCAGCATCCTGAGTGGATTTAGGTACGATCATCCTCAGTGAAATAAGTCCCACAAAAAAAGAAACTTATGATATCACTTATCGAGGGAATGTAAAAATCGCTCCCCATGAACGGAATCCCCAAACAGAACAGAGTCACGCTTTTAGAAAACACACTTATGCCTGCTTCAGGGGAAAGGTGAGGTGGGGTGACGCATAAAACTCGAGTTTGAAATGAGCACACATACCCTTCCGAAAACCGAATATGGAATGGACACGACCTACTCCTTGCTCAATCAACTGGACTCACCAGACCCTGTTCATCGCACAAGTATCTATCCGACTAGTAAGCATCTTAAAAGCTAAGTCTTGATATCTCTGTGTAAGTGCATCAAGTGTGTGTAAAGCGGCCTAAAACCAGCAGGGAAAATCAGCTCAGACCCATTCTGAGGATACATTTCCAACATAAAGAAGAAACAAGCAGGGCAAAACAGAGAGAAATTCTTCCAAAATGCGTTCAGGGACTGGCATGCAACCAGGATTGACCACATCTACAGCCCCAGCGGCGGAAGACATAAGGCTGGACACTCTTGGGGCTGAGACGATTGGTGAGGTTGGGAAAGCAAATGCAGACCCTTGAAAGGAATCCTGCGTGCTCCCCATTCCATGGGTCCCAACTCTCCAGGTTCAACGCAATCTTCCGACAGCGAAAGCACTCATTGGAAACCCAGCGGATGCTACACCGTGGGATCGGGAAAGCTTTCTGAAACTCACCTCAGTTTTCATCTCCTGGTGCTCGTGTTCTCCATTCAGGCCCCCTTACTAACAATCTCCCCACTTGGAGACTCGGCGCCTTTCCATGCCTCTTTCGTACCGTCTGCAATTTGTCCGCAGGATGAACTGCAAGAGGGGGAACCAATGAGAGACTCGCTGGAGGTGTTTGGTCGGCCACATGTCACTCTCATTTCCCATCACGAAGAAGAATTCACCAGAGGTTCAGCCTGCCACCGCGGATCGACAAGAGGGCGTGAAGCCATCCAGCCGTGTTGCGTCCCACTCACAAAAAAGCGACTTGGGAAATGGAGCTCAGGGACACTGCACTTCCCAAACCTGCAGAGTTCTAAACGGTAACTATCGCCCCAAAATATATTGAGGTCAGGCTACGAAGAGGCGTTGAACGCAAGGCAGAATTGCAGGAAACGGATGTCAACGGGTACATCGGAATGGCCCCGATAGCACATGAAAAGCGCCAGAACGTGGACAATGATGCGGTTGGCCAAAAAGGGCGTATGCGTTTTTTCCTGAATATATTCAGGAAAAAACGCATACGCCCTTTTTGGCCAACCAAGCAACCTGGGAGAGCAAATCAGCACTACAAAGAAATCTCTCGCCCCCCCCCCCGGGGCAAAAGGGCCAGGCGAAAAAAGTCTAAAAACCAGAAAGGCAGGACAGCCCACGGAGTCAAGGGAGCCTTGTTAAGCTGATGGGCGGGATGTCAATGGCCAACAGCCAATCTTCACAAAGGTATCCTCTTTCCCAAACCATGTAAAACACAGAACCACAGAGCATAGGGCACTTCCACACATGGGCGTTGACCTTGGGAAAATGAAAAAATCAACCAGACACAGGGACCCCAAAGTTGAGGGCTGCTGTCTTGACAAGAACCTCCACTCCGGTACACGTTTCATATCCCAGGAAAGAGCCAAGTGGACAAACACGAGTGGACAAGTGGACAAAGACAAGTGGACAAGTGGACAAGTGGTGCTACGTAGGTCCAATGGAGTGTCACTCAGCCATGAAATCCACGTCATGAGGCTGGTAGCAGCATCCTGAGTGGATTTAGGTACGATCATCCTCAGTGAAATAAGTCCCACAAAAAAAGAAACTTATGATATCACTTATCGAGGGAATGTAAAAATCGCTCCCCATGAACGGAATCCCCAAACAGAACAGAGTCACGCTTTTAGAAAACACACTTATGCCTGCTTCAGGGGAAAGGTGAGGTGGGGTGACGCATAAAACTCGAGTTTGAAATGAGCACACATACCCTTCCGAAAACCGAATATGGAATGGACACGACCTACTCCTTGCTCAATCAACTGGACTCACCAGACCCTGTTCATCGCACAAGTATCTATCCGACTAGTAAGCATCTTAAAAGCTAAGTCTTGATATCTCTGTGTAAGTGCATCAAGTGTGTGTAAAGCGGCCTAAAACCAGCAGGGAAAATCAGCTCAGACCCATTCTGAGGATACATTTCCAACATAAAGAAGAAACAAGCAGGGCAAAACAGAGAGAAATTCTTCCAAAATGCGTTCAGGGACTGGCATGCAACCAGGATTGACCACATCTACAGCCCCAGCGGCAGAAGACATAAGGCTGGACACTCTTGGGGCTGAGACGATTGGTGAGGTTGGGAAAGCAAATGCAGACCCTTGAAAGGAATCCTGCGTGCTCCCCATTCCATGGGTCCCAACTCTCCAGGTTCAACGCAATCTTCCGACAGCGAAAGCACTCATTGGAAACCCAGCGGATGCTACACCGTGGGATCGGGAAAGCTTTCTGAAACTCACCTCAGTTTTCATCTCCTGGTGCTCGTGTTCTCCATTCAGGCCCCCTTACTAACAATCTCCCCACTTGGAGACTCGGCGCCTTTCCATGCCTCTTTCGTACCGTCTGCAATTTGTCCGCAGGATGAACTGCAAGAGGGGGAACCAATGAGAGACTCGCTGGAGGTGTTTGGTCGGCCACATGTCACTCTCATTTCCCATCACGAAGAAGAATTCACCAGAGGTTCAGCCTGCCACCGCGGATCGACAAGAGGGCGTGAAGCCATCCAGCCGTGTTGCTTCCCACTCACAAAAAAGCGACTTGGGAAATGGAGCTCAGGGGCACTGAACTTCCCAAACCTGCAGAGTTCTAAACGATAACTATCGCCCCAAAATATATTGAGGTCAGGCTACGAAGAGTCGTTGAACGCAAGGCAGAATTGCAGGAAACGGATGTCAACGGGTACATCGGAATGGCCCCGATAGCACATGAAAAGCGCCAGAACGTGGACAATGATGCGGTTGGCCAAAAAGGGCGTATGCGTTTTTTCCTGAAGATATTCAGGAAAAAACGCATACGCCCTTTTTGGCCAACCAAGCAACCTGGGAGAGCAAATCAGCACTACAAAGAAATCTCTCGCCCCCCCCCCCCCGGGGCAAAAGGGCCAGGCGAAAAAAGTCTAAAAACCAGAAAGGCAGGACAGCCCACGGAGTCAAGGGAGCCTTGTTAAGCTGATGGGCGGGATGTCAATGGCCAACAGCCAATCTTTACAAGTGTATCCTCTTTCCCAAACCATGTAAAACACAGAACCACAGAGCATAGGGCACTTCCACACATGGGCGTTGACCTTGGGAAAATGAAAAAATCAACCAGACACAGGGACCCCAAAGTTGAGGGCTGCTGTCTTGACAAGAACCTCCACTCCGGTACACGTTTCATATCCCAGGAAAGAGCCAAGTGGACAAAGACAAGTGGACAAGTGGACAAGTGGTGCTACGGAGGTCCAATGGAGTGTCACTCAGCCATGAAATCCACGTCATGAGGCTGGTAGCAGCATCCTGAGTGGATTTAGGTACGATCATCCTCAGTGAAATAAGTCCCACAAAAAAAGAAACTTATGATATCACTTATCAAAGGAATGTAAAAATCGCTCCCCATGAACGGAATCCCCAAACAGAACAGAGTCACGCTTTTAGAAAACACACTTATGCCTGCTTCAGGGGAAAGGTGAGGTGGGGTGACGCATAAAACTCGAGTTTGAAATGAGCACAGATACCCTTCCGAAAACCGAATATGGAATGGACACGACCTACTCCTTGCTCAATCAACTGGACTCACCAGACCCTGTTCATCGCACAAGTATCTATCCGACTAGTAAGCATCTTAAAAGCTAAGTCTTGATATCTCTGTGTAAGTGCATCAAGTGTGTGTAAAGCGGCCTAAAACCAGCAGGGAAAATCAGCTCAGACCCATTCTGAGGATACATTTCCAACATAAAGAAGAAACAAGCAGGGCAAAACAGAGAGAAATTCTTCCAAAATGCGTTCAGGGACTGGCATGCAACCAGGATTGACCACATCTACAGCCCCAGCGGCGGAAGACATAAGGCTGGACACTCTTGGGGCTGAGACGATTGGTGAGGTTGGGAAAGCAAATGCAGACCCTTGAAAGGAATCCTGCGTGCTCCCCATTCCATGGGTCCCAACTCTCCAGGTTCAACGCAATCTTCCGACAGCGAAAGCACTCATTGGAAACCCAGCGGATGCTACACCGTGGGATCGGGAAAGCTTTCTGAAACTCACCTCAGTTTTCATCTCCTGGTGCTCGTGTTCTCCATTCAGGCCCCCTTATTAACAATCTCCCCACTTGGAGACTCGGCGCCTTTCCATGCCTCTTTCGTACCGTCTGCAATTTGTCCGCAGGATGAACTGCAAGAGGGGAAACCAATGAGAGACTCGCTGGAGGTGTTTGGTCGGGCACATGTCACTCTCATTTCCCATCACGAAGAAGAATTCACCAGAGGTTCAGCCTGCCACCGCGGATCGACAATAGGGCGTGAAGCCATCCAGCCGTGTTGCGTCCCACTCACAAAAAAGCGACTTGGGAAATGGAGCTCAGGGGCACTGCACTTCCCAAACCTGCAGAGTTCTAAACGATAACTATCGCCCCAAAATATATTGAGGTCAGGCTACGAAGAGGCGTTGAACGCAAGGCAGAATTGCAGGAAACGGATGTCAACGGGTACATCGGAATGGCCCCGATAGCACATGAAAAGCGCCAGAACGTGGACAATGATGCGGTTGGCCAAAAAGGGGGTATGCGTTTTTTCCTGAATATATTCAGGAAAAAACGCATACGCCCTTTTTGGCCAACCAAGCAACCTGGGAGAGCAAATCAGCACTACAAAGAAATCTCTCGCCCCCCCCCCCCGGGGCAAAAGGGCCAGGCGAAAAAAGTCTAAAAACCAGAAAGGCAGGACAGCCCACGGAGTCAAAGGAGCCTTGTTAAGCTGATGGGCGGGATGTCAATGGCCAACAGCCAATCTTCACAAGTGTATCCTCTTTCCCAAACCATGTAAAACACAGAACCACAGAGCATAGGGCACTTCCACACATGGGCGTTGACCTTGGGAAAATGAAAAAATCAACCAGACACAGGGACCCCAATGTTGAGGGCTGCTGTCTTGACAAGAACCTCCACTCCGGTACACGTTTCATATCCCAGGAAAGAGCCAAGTGGACAAAGACGAGTGGACAAGTGGACAAGTGGTGCTACGGAGCCAAGTGGACAAAGACGAGTGTACAAGTGGACAAAGACAAGTGGACAAGTGGACAAGTGGTGCTACGTAGGTCCAATGGAGTGTCACTCAGCCATGAAATCCACGTCATGAGGCTGGTAGCAGCATCCTGAGTGGATTTAGGTACGATCATCCTCAGTGAAATAAGTCCCACAAAAAAAGAAACTTATGATATCACTTATCGAGGGAATGTAAAAATCGCTCGCCATGAACGGAATCCCCAAACAGAACAGAGTCACGCTTTTAGAAAACACACTTATGCCTGCTTCAGGGGAAAGGTGAGGTGGGGTGACGCATAAAACTCGAGTTTGAAATGAGCACACATACCCTTCCGAAAACCGAATATGGAATGGACACGACCTACTCCTTGCTCAATCAACTGGACTCACCAGACCCTGTTCATCGCACAAGTATCTATCCGACTAGTAAGCATCTTAAAAGCTAAGTCTTGATATCTCTGTGTAAGTGCATCAAGTGTGTGTAAAGCGGCCTAAAACCAGCAGGGAAAATCAGCTCAGACCCATTCTGAGGATACATTTCCAAAATAAAGAAGAAACAAGCAGGGCAAAACAGAGAGAAATTCTTCCAAAATGCGTTCAGGGACTGGCATGCAACCAGGATTGACCACATCTACAGCCCCAGCGGCAGAAGACATAAGGCTGGACACTCTTGGGGCTGAGACGATTGGTGAGGTTGGGAAAGCAAATGCAGACCCTTGAAAGGAATCCTGCGTGCTCCCCATTCCATGGGTCCCAACTCTCCAGGTTCAACGCAATCTTCCGACAGCGAAAGCACTCATTGGAAACCCAGCGGATGCTACACCGTGGGATCGGGAAAGCTTTCTGAAACTCACCTCAGTTTTCATCTCCTGGTGCCCGTGTTCTCCATTCAGGCCCCCTTACTAACAATCTCCCCACTTGGAGACTTGGCGCCTTTCCATGCCTCTTTCGTACCGTCTGCAATTTGTCCGCAGGATGAACTGCAAGAGGGGGAACCAATGAGAGACTCGCTGGAGGTGTTTGGTCGGGCACATGTCACTCTCATTTCCCATCACGAAGAAGAATTCACCAGAGGTTCAGCCTGCCACCGCGGATCGACAAGAGGGCGTGAAGCCATCCAGCCGTGTTGCGTCCCACTCACAAAAAAGCGACTTGGGAAATGGAGCTCAGGGGCACTGCACTTCCCAAACCTGCAGAGTTCTAAACGATAACTATCGCCCCAAAATATATTGAGGTCAGGCTACGAAGAGGCGTTGAACGCAAGGCAGAATTGCAGGAAACGGATGTCAACGGGTACATCGGAATGGCCCCGATAGCACATGAAAAGCGCCAGAACGTGGACAATGATGCGGTTGGCCAAAAAGGGCGTATGCGTTTTTTCCTGAATATATTCAGGAAAAAACGCATACGCCCTTTTTGGCCAACCAAGCAACCTGGGAGAGCAAATCAGCACTACAAAGAAATCTCTCGCCCCCCCCCCCCCGGGGCAAAAGGGCCAGGCGAAAAAAGTCTAAAAACCAGAAAGGCAGGACAGCCCACGGAGTCAAGGGAGCCTTGTTAAGCTGATGGGCGGGATGTCAATGGCCAACAGCCAATCTTCACAAGTGTATCCTCTTTCCCAAACCATGTAAAACACAGAACCACAGAGCATAGGGCACTTCCACACATGGGCGTTGACCTTGGGAAAATGAAAAAATCAACCAGACACAGGGACCCCAATGTTGAGGGCTGCTGTCTTGACAAGAACCTCCACTCCGGTACACGTTTCATATCCCAGGAAAGAGCCAAGTGGACAAAGACGAGTGGACAAATGGACAAAGACAAGTGAACAAGTGGACAAGTGGTGCTACGTAGGTCCAATGGAGTGTCACTCAGCCATGAAATCCACGTCATGAGGCTGGTAGCAGCATCCTGAGTGGATTTAGCTACGATCATCCTCAGTGAAATAAGTCCCACAAAAAAAGAAACTTATGATATCACTTATCAAAGGAATGTAAAAATCGCTCCCCATGAACGGAATCCCCAAACAGAACAGAGTCACGCTTTTAGAAAACACACTTATGCCTGCTTCAGGGGAAAGGTGAGGTGGGGTGACGCATAAAACTCGAGTTTGAAATGAGCACAGATACCCTTCCGAAAACCGAATATGGAATGGACACGACCTACTCCTTGCTCAATCAACTGGACTCACCAGACCCTGTTCATCGCACAAGTATCTATCCGACTAGTAAGCATCTTAAAAGCTAAGTCTTGATATCTCTGTGTAAGTGCATCAAGTGTGTGTAAAGCGGCCTAAAACCAGCAGGGAAAATCAGCTCAGACCCATTCTGAGGATACATTTCCAACATAAAGAAGAAACAAGCAGGGCAAAACAGAGAGAAATTCTTCCAAAATGCGTTCAGGGACTGGCATGCAACCAGGATTGACCACATCTACAGCCCCAGCGGCGGAAGACATAAGGCTGGACACTCTTGGGGCTGAGACGATTGGTGAGGTTGGGAAAGCAAATGCAGACCCTTGAAAGGAATCCTGCGTGCTCCCCATTCCATGGGTCCCAACTCTCCAGGTTCAACGCAATCTTCCGACAGCGAAAGCACTCATTGGAAACGGAGCGGATGCTACACCGTGGGATCGGGAAAGCTTTCTGAAACTCACCTCAGTTTTCATCTCCTGGTGCCCGTGTTCTCCATTCAGGCCCCCTTACTAACAATCTCCCCACTTGGAGACTTGGCGCCTTTCCATGCCTCTTTCGTACCGTCTGCAATTTCTCCGCAGGATGAACTGCAAGAGGGGGAACCAATGAGAGACTCGCTGGAGGTGTTTGGTCGGGCACATGTCACTCTCATTTCCCATCACGAAGAAGAATTCACCAGAGGTTCAGCCTGCCACCGCGGATCGACAATAGGGCGTGAAGCCATCCAGCCGTGTTGCGTCCCACTCACAAAAAAGCGACTTGGGAAATGGAGCTCAGGGGCACTGCACTTCCCAAACCTGCAGAGTTCTAAACGATAACTATCGCCCCAAAATATATTGAGGTCAGGCTACGAAGAGGCGTTGAACGCAAGGCAGAATTGCAGGAAACGGATGTCAACGGGTACATCGGAATGGCCCCGATAGCACATGAAAAGCGCCAGAACGTGGACAATGATGCGGTTGGCCAAAAAGGGCGTATGCGTTTTTTCCTGAATATATTCAGGAAAAAACGCATACGCCCTTTTTGGCCAACCAAGCAACCTGGGAGAGCAAATCAGCACTACAAAGAAATCTCTCGCCCCCCCCCGGGGGCAAAAGGGCCAGGCGAAAAAAGTCTAAAAACCAGAAAGGCAGGACAGCCCACGGAGTCAAGGGAGCCTTGTTAAGCTGATGGGCGGGATGTCAATGGCCAACAGCCAATCTTCACAAGTGTATCCTCTTTCCCAAACCATGTAAAACACAGAACCACAGAGCATAGGGCACTTCCACACATGGGCGTTGACCTTGGGAAAATGAAAAAATCAACCAGACACAGGGACCCCAATGTTGAGGGCTGCTGTCTTGACAAGAACCTCCACTCCGGTACACGTTTCATATCCCAGGAAAGAGCCAAGTGGACAAAGACGAGTGGACAAGTGGACAAAGACAAGTGAACAAGTGGACAAGTGGTGCTACGTAGGTCCAATGGAGTGTCACTCAGCCATGAAATCCACGTCATGAGGCTGGTAGCAGCATCCTGAGTGGATTTAGGTACGATCATCCTCAGTGAAATAAGTCCCACAAAAAAAGAAACTTATGATATCACTTATCGAAGGAATGTAAAAATCGCTCCCCATGAACGGAATCCCCAAACAGAACAGAGTCACGCTTTTAGAAAACACACTTATGCCTGCTTCAGGGGAAAGGTGAGGTGGGGTGACGCATAAAACTCGAGTTTGAAATGAGCACAGATACCCTTCCGAAAACCGAATATGGAATGGACACGACCTACTCCTTGCTCAATCAACTGGACTCACCAGACCCTGTTCATCGCACAAGTATCTATCCGACTAGTAAGCATCTTAAAAGCTAAGTCTTGATATCTCTGTGTAAGTGCATCAAGTGTGTGTAAAGCGGCCTAAAACCAGCAGGGAAAATCAGCTCAGACCCATTCTGAGGATACATTTCCAACATAAAGAAGAAACAAGCAGGGCAAAACAGAGAGAAATTCTTCCAAAATGCGTTCAGGGACTGGCATGCAACCAGGATTGACCACATCTACAGCCCCAGCGGCGGAAGACATAAGGCTGGACACTCTTGGGGCTGAGACGATTGGTGAGGTTGGGAAAGCAAATGCAGACCCTTGAAAGGAATCCTGCGTGCTCCCCATTCCATGGGTCCCAACTCTCCAGGTTCAACGCAATCTTCCGACAGCGAAAGCACTCATTGGAAACCCAGCGGATGCTACACCGTGGGATCGGGAAAGCTTTCTGAAACTCACCTCAGTTTTCATCTCCTGGTGCTCGTGTTCTCCATTCAGGCCCCCTTACTAACAATCTCCCCACTTGGAGACTCGGCGCCTTTCCATGCCTCTTTCGTACCGTCTGCAATTTGTCCGCAGGATGAACTGCAAGAGGGGGAACCAATGAGAGACTCGCTGGAGGTGTTTGGTCGGGCACATGTCACTCTCATTTCCCATCACGAAGAAGAATTCACCAGAGGTTCAGCCTGCCACCCCGGATCGACAATAGGGCGTGAAGCCATCCAGCCGTGTTGCGTCCCACTCACAAAAAAGCGACTTGGGAAATGGAGCTCAGGGGCACTGCACTTCCCAAACCTGCAGAGTTCTAAACGATAACTATCGCCCCAAAATATATTGAGGTCAGGCTACGAAGAGGCGTTGAACGCAAGGCAGAATTGCAGGAAAAGGATGTCAACGGGTACATCGGAATGGCCCCGATAGCACATGAAAAGCGCCAGAACGTGGACAATGATGCGGTTGGCCAAAAAGGGCGTATGCGTTTTTTCCTGAATATATTCAGGAAAAAACGCATACGCCCTTTTTGGCCAACCAAGCAACCTGGGAGAGCAAATCAGCACTACAAAGAAATCTCTCGCCCCCCCCCCCCGGGGCAAAAGGGCCAGGCGAAAAAAGTCTAAAAACCAGAAAGGCAGGACAGCCCACGGAGTCAAGGGAGCCTTGTGAAGCTGATGGGCGGGATGTCAATGGCCAACAGCCAATCTTCACAAGTGTATCCTCTTTCCCAAACCATGTAAAACACAGAACCACAGAGCATAGGGCACTTCCACACATGGGCGTTGACCTTGGGAAAATGAAAAAATCAACCAGACACAGGGACCCCAATGTTGAGGGCTGCTGTCTTGACAAGAACCTCCACTCCGGTACACGTTTCATATCCCAGGAAAGAGCCAAGTGGACAAAGACGAGTGGACAAGTGGACAAGTGGTGCTACGGAGCCAAGTGGACAAAGACGAGTGTACAAGTGGACAAAGACAAGTGGACAAGTGGACAAGTGGTGCTACGTAGGTCCAATGGAGTGTCACTCAGCCATGAAATCCACGTCATGAGGCTGGTAGCAGCATCCTGAGTGGATTTAGGTACGATCATCCTCAGTGAAATAAGTCCCACAAAAAAAGAAACTTATGATATCACTTATCGAAGGAATGTAAAAATCGCTCCCCATGAACGGAATCCCCAAACAGAACAGAGTCACGCTTTTAGAAAACACACTTATGCCTGCTTCAGGGGAAAGGTGAGGTGGGGTGACGCATAAAACTCGAGTTTGAAATGAGCACACATACCCTTCCGAAAACCGAATATGGAATGGACACGACCTACTCCTTGCTCAATCAACTGGACTCACCAGACCCTGTTCATCGCACAAGTATCTATCCGACTAGTAAGCATCTTAAAAGCTAAGTCTTGATATCTCTGTGTAAGTGCATCAAGTGTGTGTAAAGCGGCCTAAAACCAGCAGGGAAAATCAGCTCAGACCCATTCTGAGGATACATTTCCAACATAAAGAAGAAACAAGCAGGGCAAAACAGAGAGAAATTCTTCCAAAATGCGTTCAGGGACTGGCATGCAACCAGGATTGACCACATCTACAGCCCCAGCGGCGGAAGACATAAGGCTGGACACTCTTGGGGCTGAGACGATTGGTGAGGTTGGGAAAGCAAATGCAGACCCTTGAAAGGAATCCTGCGTGCTCCCCATTCCATGGGTCCCAACTCTCCAGGTTCAACGCAATCTTCCGACAGCGAAAGCACTCATTGGAAACCCAGCGGATGCTACACCGTGGGATCGGGAAAGCTTTCTGAAACTCACCTCAGTTTTCATCTCCTGGTGCTCGTGTTCTCCATTCAGGCCCCCTTACTAACAATCTACCCACTTGGAGACTCGGCGCCTTTCCATGCCTCTTTCGTACCGTCTGCAATTTGTCCGCAGGATGAACTGCAAGAGGGGAAACCAATGAGAGACTCGCTGGAGGTGTTTGGTCGGGCACATGTCACTCTCATTTCCCATCACGAAGAAGAATTCACCAGAGGTTCAGCCTGCCACCGCGGATCGACAATAGGGCGTGAAGCCATCCAGCCGTGTTGCGTCCCACTCACAAAAAAGCGACTTGGGAAATGGAGCTCAGGGGCACTGCACTTCCCAAACCTGCAGAGTTCTAAACGATAACTATCGCCCCAAAATATATTGAGGTCAGGCTACGAAGAGGCGTTGAACGCAAGGCAGAATTGCAGGAAACGGATGTCAACGGGTACATCGGAATGGCCCCGATAGCACATGAAAAGCGCCAGAACGTGGACAATGATGCGGTTGGCCAAAAAGGGCGTATGCGTTTTTTCCTGAATATATTCAGGAAAAAACGCATACGCCCTTTTTGGCCAACCAAGCAACCTGGGAGTGCAAATCAGCACTACAAAGAAATCTCTCGGCCCCCCCCCCCGGGGCAAAAGGGCCAGGCGAAAAAAGTCTAAAAACCAGAAAGGCAGGACAGCCCACGGAGTCAAGGGAGCCTTGTTAAGCTGATGGGCGGGATGTCAATGGCCAACAGCCAATCTTCACAAGTGTATCCTCTTTCCCAAACCATGTAAAACACAGAACCACAGAGCATAGGGCACTTCCACACATGGGCGTTGACCTTGGGAAAATGAAAAAATCAACCAGACACAGGGACCCCAATGTTGAGGGCTGCTGTCTTGACAAGAACCTCCACTCCGGTACACGTTTCATATCCCAGGAAAGAGCCAAGTGGACAAACACGAGTGGACAAGTGGACAAAGACAAGTGGACAAGTGGACAAGTGGTGCTACGTAGGTCCAATGGAGTGTCACTCAGCCATGAAATCCACGTCATGAGGCTGGTAGCAGCATCCTGAGTGGATTTAGGTACGATCATCCTCAGTGAAATAAGTCCCACAAAAAAAGAAACTTATGATATCACTTATCGAGGGAATGTAAAAATCGCTCCCCATGAACGGAATCCCCAAAAGAACAGAGTCACGCTTTTAGAAAACACACTTATGCCTGCTTCAGGGGAAAGGTGAGGTGGGGTGACGCATAAAACTCGAGTTTGAAATGAGCACAGATACCCTTCCGAAAACCGAATATGGAATGGACACGACCTACTCCTTGCTCAATCAACTGGACTCACCAGACCCTGTTCATCGCACAAGTATCTATCCGACTAGTAAGCATCTTAAAAGCTAAGTCTTGATATCTCTGTGTAAGTGCATCAAGTGTGTGTAAAGCGGCCTAAAACCAGCAGGGAAAATCAGCTCAGACCCATTCTGAGGATACATTTCCAACATAAAGAAGAAACAAGCAGGGCAAAACAGAGAGAAATTCTTCCAAAATGCGTTCAGGGACTGGCATGCAACCAGGATTGACCACATCTACAGCCCCAGCGGCAGAAGACATAAGGCTGGACACTCTTGGGGCTGAGACGATTGGTGAGGTTGGGAAAGCAAATGCAGACCCTTGAAAGGAATCCTGCGTGCTCCCCATTCCATGGGTCCCAACTGTCCAGGTTCAACGCAATCTTCCGACAGCGAAAGCACTCATTGGAAACCCAGCGGATGCTACACCGTGGGATCGGGAAAGCTTTCTGAAACTCACCTCAGTTTTCATCTCCTGGTGCTCGTGTTCTCCATTCAGGCCCCCTTACTAACAATCTCCCCACTTGGAGACTCGGCGCCTTTCCATGCCTCTTTCGTACCGTCTGCAATTTGTCCGCAGGATGAACTGCAAGAGGGGGAACCAATGAGAGACTCGCTGGAGGTGTTTGGTCGGGCACATGTCACTCTCATTTCCCATCACGAAGAAGAATTCACCAGAGGTTCAGCCTGCCACCGCGGATCGACAATAGGGCGTGAAGCCATCCAGCCGTGTTGCATCCCACTCACAAAAAAGCGACTTGGGAAATGGAGCTCAGGGGCACTGCACTTCCCAAACCTGCAGAGTTCTAAACGATAACTATCGCCCCAAAATATATTGAGGTCAGGCTACGAAGAGGCGTTGAACGCAAGGCAGAATTGCAGGAAACGGATGTCAACGGGTACATCGGAATGGCCCCGATAGCACATGAAAAGCGCCAGAACGTGGACAATGATGCGGTTGGCCAAAAAGGGCGTATGCGTTTTTTTCCTGAATATATTCAGGAAAAAACGCATACGCCCTTTTTGGCCAACCAAGCAACCTGGGAGAGCAAATCAGCACTACAAAGAAATCTCTCGCCCCCCCCCCGGGGCAAAAGGGCCAGGCGAAAAAAGTCTAAAAACCAGAAAGGCAGGACAGCCCACGGAGTCAAGGGAGCCTTGTTAAGCTGATGGGCGGGATGTCAATGGCCAACAGCCAATCTTCACAAATGTATCCTCTTTCCCAAACCATGTAAAACACAGAACCACAGAGCATAGGGCACTTCCACACATGGGCGTTGACCTTGGGAAAATGAAAAAATCAACCAGACACAGGGACCCCAAAGTTGAGGGCTGCTGTCTTGACAAGAACCTCCACTCCGGTACACGTTTCATATCCCAGGAAATAGCCAAGTGGACAAACACGAGTGGACAAGTGGACAAGTGGTGCTACGTAGGTCCAATGGAGTGTCACTCAGCCATGAAATCCACGTCATGAGGCTGGTAGCAGCATCCTGAGTGGATTTAGGTACGATCATCCTCAGTGAAATAAGTCCCACAAAAAAAGAAACTTATGATATCACTTATCAAAGGAATGTAAAAATCGCTCCCCATGAACGGAATCCCCAAACAGAACAGAGTCACGCTTTTAGAAAACACACTTATGCCTGCTTCAGGGGAAAGGTGAGGTGGGGTGACGCATAAAACTCGAGTTTGAAATGAGCACACATACCCTTCCGAAAACCGAATATGGAATGGACACGACCTACTCCTTGCTCAATCAACTGGACTCACCAGACCCTGTTCATCGCACAAGTATCTATCCGACTAGTAAGCATCTTAAAAGCTAAGTCTTGATATCTCTGTGTAAGTGCATCAAGTGTGTGTAAAGCGGCCTAAAACCAGCAGGGAAAATCAGCTCAGACCCATTCTGAGGATACATTTCCAACATAAAGAAGAAACAAGCAGGGCAAAACAGAGAGAAATTCTTCCAAAATGCGTTCAGGGACTGGCATGCAACCAGGATTGACCACATCTACAGCCCCAGCGGCGGAAGACATAAGGCTGGACACTCTTGGGGCTGAGACGATTGGTGAGGTTGGGAAAGCAAATGCAGACCCTTGAAAGGAATCCTGCGTGCTCCCCATTCCATGGGTCCCAACTCTCCAGGTTCAACGCAATCTTCCGACAGCGAAAGCACTCATTGGAAACCCAGCGGATGCTACACCGTGGGATCGGGAAAGCTTTCTGAAACTCACCTCAGTTTTCATCTCCTGGTGCTCGTGTTCTCCATTCAGGCCCCCTTACTAACAATCTCCCCACTTGGAGACTCGGCGCCTTTCCATGCCTCTTTCGTACCGTCTGCAATTTGTCCGCAGGATGAACTGCAAGAGGGGGAACCAATGAGAGACTCGCTGGAGGTGTTTGGTCGGCCACATGTCACTCTCATTTCCCATCACGAAGAAGAATTCACCAGAGGTTCAGCCTGCCACCGCGGATCGACAAGAGGGCGTGAAGCCATCCAGCCGTGTTGCGTCCCACTCACAAAAAAGCGACTTGGGAAATGGAGCTCAGGGGCACTGCACTTCCCAAACCTGCAGAGTTCTAAACGATAACTATCGCCCCAAAATATATTGAGGTCAGGCTACGAAGAGGCGTTGAACGCAAGGCAGAATTGCAGGAAACGGATGTCAACGGGTACATCGGAATGGCCCCGATAGCACATGAAAAGCGCCAGAACGTGGACAATGATGCGGTTGGCCAAAAAGGGCGTATGCGTTTTTTCCTGAATATATTCAGGAAAAAACGCATACGCCCTTTTTGGCCAACCAAGCAACCTGGGAGTGCAAATCAGCACTACAAAGAAATCTCTCGGCCCCCCCCCCCCCGGGGCAAAAGGGCCAGGCGAAAAAAGTCTAAAAACCAGAAAGGCAGGACAGCCCACGGAGTCAAGGGAGCCTTGTTAAGCTGATGGGCGGGATGTCAATGGCCAACAGCCAATCTTCACAAGTGTATCCTCTTTCCCAAACCATGTAAAACACAGAACCACAGAGCATAGGGCACTTCCACACATGGGCGTTGACCTTGGGAAAATGAAAAAATCAACCAGACACAGGGACCCCAATGTTGAGGGCTGCTGTCTTGACAAGAACCTCCACTCCGGTACACGTTTCATATCCCAGGAAAGAGCCAAGTGGACAAAGACGAGTGGACAAGTGGACAAGTGGTGCTACGGAGCCAAGTGGACAAAGACGAGTGTACAAGTGGACAAAGACAAGTGGACAAGTGGACAAGTGGTGCTACGTAGGTCCAATGGAGTGTCACTCAGCCATGAAATCCACGTCATGAGGCTGGTAGCAGCATCCTGAGTGGATTTAGGTACGATCATCCTCAGTGAAATAAGTCCCACAAAAAAAGAAACTTATGATATCACTTATCGAGGGAATGTAAAAATCGCTCCCCATGAACGGAATCCCCAAACAGAACAGAGTCACGCTTTTAGAAAACACACTTATGCCTGCTTCAGGGGAAAGGTGAGGTGGGGTGACGCATAAAACTCGAGTTTGAAATGAGCACACATACCCTTCCGAAAACCGAATATGGAATGGACACGACCTACTCTTTGCTCAATCAACTGGACTCACCAGACCCTGTTCATCGCACAAGTATCTATCCGACTAGTAAGCATCTTAAAAGCTAAGTCTTGATATCTCTGTGTAAGTGCATCAAGTGTGTGTAAAGCGGCCTAAAACCAGCAGGGAAAATCAGCTCAGACCCATTCTGAGGATACATTTCCAACATAAAGAAGAAACAAGCAGGGCAAAACAGAGAGAAATTCTTCCAAAATGCGTTCAGGGACTGGCATGCAACCAGGATTGACCACATCTACAGCCCCAGCGGCAGAAGACATAAGGCTGGACACTCTTGGGGCTGAGACGATTGGTGAGGTTGGGAAAGCAAATGCAGACCCTTGAAAGGAATCCTGCGTGCTCCCCATTCCATGGGTCCCAACTGTCCAGGTTCAACGCAATCTTCCGACAGCGAAAGCACTCATTGGAAACCCAGCGGATGCTACACCGTGGGATCGGGAAAGCTTTCTGAAACTCACCTCAGTTTTCATCTCCTGGTGCTCGTGTTCTCCATTCAGGCCCCCTTACTAACAATCTCCCCACTTGGAGACTCGGCGCCTTTCCATGCCTCTTTCGTACCGTCTGCAATTTGTCCGCAGGATGAACTGCAAGAGGGGGAACCAATGAGAGACTCGCTGGAGGTGTTTGGTCGGCCACATGTCACTCTCATTTCCCATCACGAAGAAGAATTCACCAGAGGTTCAGCCTGCCACCGCGGATCGACAATAGGGCGTGAAGCCATCCAGCCGTGTTGCGTCCCACTCACAAAAAAGCGACTTGGGAAATGGAGCTCAGGGGCACTGCACTTCCCAAACCTGCAGAGTTCTAAACGATAACTATCGCCCCAAAATATATTGAGGTCAGGCTACGAAGAGGCGTTGAACGCAAGGCAGAATTGCAGGAAACGGATGTCAACGGGTACATCGGAATGGCCCCGATAGCACATGAAAAGCGCCAGAACGTGGACAATGATGCGGTTGGCCAAAAAGGGCGTATGCGTTTTTTTCCTGAATATATTCAGGAAAAAACGCATACGCCCTTTTTGGCCAACCAAGCAACCTGGGAGAGCAAATCAGCACTACAAAGAAATCTCTCGCCCCCCCCCCGGGGCAAAAGGGCCAGGCGAAAAAAGTCTAAAAACCAGAAAGGCAGGACAGCCCACGGAGTCAAGGGAGCCTTGTTAAGCTGATGGGCGGGATGTCAATGGCCAACAGCCAATCTTCACAAGTGTATCCTCTTTCCCAAACCATGTAAAACACAGAACCACAGAGCATAGGGCACTTCCACACATGGGCGTTGACCTTGGGAAAATGAAAAAATCAACCAGACACAGGGACCCCAAAGTTGAGGGCTGCTGTCTTGACAAGAACCTCCACTCCGGTACACGTTTCATATCCCAGGAAATAGCCAATTGGACAAACACGAGTGGACAAGTGGACAAGTGGACAAGTGGTGCTACGTAGGTCCAATGGAGTGTCACTCAGCCATGAAATCCACGTCATGAGGCTGGTAGCAGCATCCTGAGTGGATTTAGGTACGATCATCCTCAGTGAAATAAGTCCCACAAAAAAAGAAACTTATGATATCACTTATCGAGGGAATGTAAAAATCGCTCCCCATGAACGGAATCCCCAAACAGAACAGAGTCACGCTTTTAGAAAACACACTTATGCCTGCTTCAGGGGAAAGGTGAGGTGGGGTGACGCATAAAACTCGAGTTTGAAATGAGCACACATACCCTTCCGAAAACCGAATATGGAATGGACACGACCTACTCCTTGCTCAATCAACTGGACTCACCAGACCCTGTTCATCGCACAAGTATCTATCCGACTAGTAAGCATCTTAAAAGCTAAGTCTTGATATCTCTGTGTAAGTGCATCAAGTGTGTGTAAAGCGGCCTAAAACCAGCAGGGAAAATCAGCTCAGACCCATTCTGAGGATACATTTCCAACATAAAGAAGAAACAAGCAGGGCAAAACAGAGAGAAATTCTTCCAAAATGCGTTCAGGGACTGGCATGCAACCAGGATTGACCACATCTACAGCCCCAGCGGCAGAAGACATAAGGCTGGACACTCTTGGGGCTGAGACGATGGGTGAGGTTGGGAAAGCAAATGCAGACCCTTGAAAGGAATCCTGCGTGCTCCCCATTCCATGGGTCCCAACTCTCCAGGTTCAACGCAATCTTCCGACAGCGAAAGCACTCATTGGAAACCCAGCGGATGCTACACCGTGGGATCGGGAAAGCTTTCTGAAACTCACCTCAGTTTTCATCTCCTGGTGCTCGTGTTCTCCATTCAGGCCCCCTTACTAACAATCTCCCCACTTGGAGACTCGGCGCCTTTCCATGCCTCTTTCGTACCGTCTGCAATTTGTCCGCAGGATGAACTGCAAGAGGGGGAACCAATGAGAGACTCGCTGGAGGTGTTTGGTCGGCCACATGTCACTCTCATTTCCCATCACGAAGAAGAATTCACCAGAGGTTCAGCCTGCCACCGCGGATCGAAAAGAGGGCGTGAAGCCATCCAGCCGTGTTGCGTCCCACTCACAAAAAAGCGACTTGGGAAATGGAGCTCAGGGGCACTGCACTTCCCAAACCTGCAGAGTTCTAAACGATAACTATCGCCCCAAAATATATTGAGGTCAGGCTACGAAGAGGCGTTGAACGCAAGGCAGAATTGCAGGAAACGGATGTCAACGGGTACATCGGAATGGCCCCGATAGCACATGAAAAGCGCCAGAACGTGGACAATGATGCGGTTGACCAAAAAGGGCGTATGCGTTTTTTTCCTGAATATATTCAGGAAAAAACGCATACGCCCTTTTTGGCCAACCAAGCAACCTGGGAGAGCAAATCAGCACTACAAAGAAATCTCTCGCCCCCCCCCACCCGGGGCAAAAGGGCCAGGCGAAAAAAGTCTAAAAACCAGAAAGGCAGGACAGCCCACGGAGTCAAGGGAGCCTTGTTAAGCTGATGGGCGGGATGTCAATGGCCAACAGCCAATCTTCACAAATGTATCCTCTTTCCCAAACCATGTAAAACACAGAACCACAGAGCATAGGGCACTTCCACACATGGGCGTTGACCTTGGGAAAATGAAAAAATCAACCAGACACAGGGACCCCAAAGTTGAGGGCTGCTGTCTTGACAAGAACCTCCACTCCGGTACACGTTTCATATCCCAGGAAAGAGCCAAGTGGACAAAGACGAGTGGACAAGTGGACAAAGACAAGTGGACAAGTGGACAAGTGGTGCTACGTAGGTCCAATGGAGTGTCACTCAGCCATGAAATCCACGTCATGAGGCTGGTAGCAGCATCCTGAGTGGATTTAGGTACGATCATCCTCAGTGAAATAAGTCCCACAAAAAAAGAAACTTATGATATCACTTATCGAGGGAATGTAAAAATCGCTCCCCATGAACGGAATCCCCAAAAGAACAGAGTCACGCTTTTAGAAAACACACTTATGCCTGCTTCAGGGGAAAGGTGAGGTGGGGTGACGCATAAAACTCGAGTTTGAAATGAGCACACATACCCTTCCGAAAACCGAATATGGAATGGACACGACCTACTCCTTGCTCAATCAACTGGACTCACCAGACCCTGTTCATCGCACAAGTATCTATCCGACTAGTAAGCATCTTAAAAGCTAAGTCTTGATATCTCTGTGTAAGTGCATCAAGTGTGTGTAAAGCGGGCTAAAACCAGCAGGGAAAATCAGCTCAGACCCATTCTGAGGATACATTTCCAACATAAAGAAGAAACAAGCAGGGCAAAACAGAGAGAAATTCTTCCAAAATGCGTTCAGGGACTGGCATGCAACCAGGATTGACCACATCTACAGCCCCAGCGGCAGAAGACATAAGGCTGGACACTCTTGGGGCTGAGACGATTGGTGAGGTTGGGAAAGCAAATGCAGACCCTTGAAAGGAATCCTGCGTGCTCCCCATTCCATGGGTCCCAACTCTCCAGGTTCAACGCAATCTTCCGACAGCGAAAGCACTCATTGGAAACCCAGCGGATGCTACACCGTGGGATCGGGAAAGCTTTCTGAAACTCACCTCAGTTTTCATCTCCTGGTGCTCGTGTTCTCCATTCAGGCCCCCTTACTAACAATCTCCCCACTTGGAGACTCGGCGCCTTTCCATGCCTCTTTCGTACCGTCTGCAATTTGTCCGCAGGATGAACTGCAAGAGGGGGAACCAATGAGAGACTCGCTGGAGGTGTTTGGTCGGCCACATGTCACTCTCATTTCCCATCACGAAGAAGAATTCACCAGAGGTTCAGCCTGCCACCGCGGATCGACAATAGGGCGTGAAGCCATCCAGCCGTGTTGCGTCCCACTCACAAAAAAGCGACTTGGGAAATGGAGCTCAGGGGCACTGCACTTCCCAAACCTGCAGAGTTCTAAACGATAACTATCGCCCCAAATATATTGAGGTCAGGCTACGAAGAGGCGTTGAACGCAAGGCAGAATTGCAGGAAACGGATGTCAACGGGTACATCGGAATGGCCCCGATAGCACATGAAAAGCGCCAGAACGTGGACAATGATGCGGTTGGCCAAAAAGGGCGTATGCGTTTTTTTCCTGAATATATTCAGGAAAAAACGCATACGCCCTTTTTGGCCAACCAAGCAACCTGGGAGAGCAAATCAGCACTACAAAGAAATCTCTCGCCCCCCCCCCCCCGGGGCAAAAGGGCCAGGCGAAAAAAGTCTAAAAACCAGAAAGGCAGGACAGCCCACGGAGTCAAGGGAGCCTTGTTAAGCTGATGGGCGGGATGTCAATGGCCAACAGCCAATCTTCACAAATGTATCCTCTTTCCCAAACCATGTAAAACACAGAACCACAGAGCATAGGGCACTTCCACACATGGGCGTTGACCTTGGGAAAATGAAAAAATCAACCAGACACAGGGACCCCAAAGTTGAGGGCTGCTGTCTTGACAAGAACCTCCACTCCGGTACACGTTTCATATCCCAGGAAAGAGCCAAGTGGACAAACACGAGTGGACAAGTGGACAAGTGGACAAGTGGTGCTACGTAGGTCCAATGGAGTGTCACTCAGCCATGAAATCCACGTCATGAGGCTGGTAGCAGCATCCTGAGTGGATTTAGGTACGATCATCCTCAGTGAAATAAGTCCCACAAAAAAAGAAACTTATGATATCACTTATCGAGGGAATGTAAAAATCGCTCGCCATGAACGGAATCCCCAAACAGAACAGAGTCACGCTTTTAGAAAACACACTTATGCCTGCTTCAGGGGAAAGGTGAGGTGGGGTGACGCATAAAACTCGAGTTTGAAATGAGCACACATACCCTTCCGAAAACCGAATATGGAATGGACACGACCTACTCCTTGCTCAATCAACTGGACTCACCAGACCCTGTTCATCGCACAAGTATCTATCCGACTAGTAAGCATCTTAAAAGCTAAGTCTTGATATCTCTGTGTAAGTGCATCAAGTGTGTGTAAAGCGGCCTAAAACCAGCAGGGAAAATCAGCTCAGACCCATTCTGAGGATACATTTCCAACATAAAGAAGAAACAAGCAGGGCAAAACAGAGAGAAATTCTTCCAAAATGCGTTCAGGGACTGGCATGCAACCAGGATTGACCACATCTACAGCCCCAGCGGCGGAAGACATAAGGCTGGACACTCTTGGGGCTGAGACGATTGGTGAGGTTGGGAAAGCAAATGCAGACCCTTGAAAGGAATCCTGCGTGCTCCCCATTCCATGGGTCCCAACTCTCCAGGTTCAACGCAATCTTCCGACAGCGAAAGCACTCATTGGAAACCCAGCGGATGCTACACCGTGGGATCGGGAAAGCTTTCTGAAACTCACCTCAGTTTTCATCTCCTGGTGCTCGTGTTCTCCATTCAGGCCCCCTTACTAACAATCTCCCCACTTGGAGACTCGGCGCCTTTCCATGCCTCTTTCGTACCGTCTGCAATTTGTCCGCAGGATGAACTGCAAGAGGGGGAACCAATGAGAGACTCGCTGGAGGTGTTTGGTCGGCCACATGTCACTCTCATTTCCCATCACGAAGAAGAATTCACCAGAGGTTCAGCCTGCCACCGCGGATCGACAATAGGGCGTGAAGCCATCCAGCCGTGTTGCGTCCCACTCACAAAAAAGCGACTTGGGAAATGGAGCTCAGGGGCACTGCACTTCCCAAACCTGCAGAGTTCTAAACGATAACTATCGCCCCAAAATATATTGAGGTCAGGCTACGAAGAGGCGTTGAACGCAAGGCAGAATTGCAGGAAACGGATGTCAACGGGTACATCGGAATGGCCCCGATAGCACATGAAAAGCGCCAGAACGTGGACAATGATGCGGTTGGCCAAAAAGGGCGTATGCGTTTTTTCCTGAATATATTCAGGAAAAAACGCATACGCCCTTTTTGGCCAACCAAGCAACCTGGGAGAGCAAATCAGCACTACAAAGAAATCTCTCGCCCCCCCCCCCCCGGGGCAAAAGGGCCAGGCGAAAAAAGTCTAAAAACCAGAAAGGCAGGACAGCCCACGGAGTCAAGGGAGCCTTGTTAAGCTGATGGGCGGGATGTCAATGGCCAACAGCCAATCTTCACAAATGTATCCTCTTTCCCAAACCATGTAAAACACAGAACCACAGAGCATAGGGCACTTCCACACATGGGCGTTGACCTTGGGAAAATGAAAAAATCAACCAGACACAGGGACCCCAAAGTTGAGGGCTGCTGTCTTGACAAGAACCTCCACTCCGGTACACGTTTCATATCCCAGGAAAGAGCCAAGTGGACAAAGACGAGTGGACAAGTGGACAAAGACAAGTGGACAAGTGGACAAGTGGTGCTACGTAGGTCCAATGGAGTGTCACTCAGCCATGAAATCCACGTCATGAGGCTGGTAGCAGCATCCTGAGTGGATTTAGGTACGATCATCCTCAGTGAAATAAGTCCCACAAAAAAAGAAACTTATGATATCACTTATCGAGGGAATGTAAAAATCGCTCCCCATGAACGGAATCCCCAAAAGAACAGAGTCACGCTTTTAGAAAACACACTTATGCCTGCTTCAGGGGAAAGGTGAGGTGGGGTGACGCATAAAACTCGAGTTTGAAATGAGCACACATACCCTTCCGAAAACCGAATATGGAATGGACACGACCTACTCCTTGCTCAATCAACTGGACTCACCAGACCCTGTTCATCGCACAAGTATCTATCCGACTAGTAAGCATCTTAAAAGCTAAGTCTTGATATCTCTGTGTAAGTGCATCAAGTGTGTGTAAAGCGGCCTAAAACCAGCAGGGAAAATCAGCTCAGACCCATTCTGAGGATACATTTCCAACATAAAGAAGAAACAAGCAGGGCAAAACAGAGAGAAATTCTTCCAAAATGCGTTCAGGGACTGGCATGCAACCAGGATTGACCACATCTACAGCCCCAGCGGCAGAAGACATAAGGCTGGACACTCTTGGGGCTGAGACGATTGGTGAGGTTGGGAAAGCAAATGCAGACCCTTGAAAGGAATCCTGCGTGCTCCCCATTCCATGGGTCCCAACTCTCCAGGTTCAACGCAATCTTCCGACAGCGAAAGCACTCATTGGAAACCCAGCGGATGCTACACCGTGGGATCGGGAAAGCTTTCTGAAACTCACCTCAGTTTTCATCTCCTGGTGCTCGTGTTCTCCATTCAGGCCCCCTTACTAACAATCTCCCCACTTGGAGACTCGGCGCCTTTCCATGCCTCTTTCGTACCGTCTGCAATTTGTCCGCAGGATGAACTGCAAGAGGGGGAACCAATGAGAGACTCGCTGGAGGTGTTTGGTCGGCCACATGTCACTCTCATTTCCCATCACGAAGAAGAATTCACCAGAGGTTCAGCCTGCCACCGCGGATCGACAAGAGGGCGTGAAGCCATCCAGCCGTGTTGCGTCCCACTCACAAAAAAGCGACTTGGGAAATGGAGCTCAGGGGCACTGCACTTCCCAAACCTGCAGAGTTCTAAACGATAACTATCGCCCCAAAATATATTGAGGTCAGGCTACGAAGAGGCGTTGAACGCAAGGCAGAATTGCAGGAAACGGATGTCAACGGGTACATCGGAATGGCCCCGATAGCACATGAAAAGCGCCAGAACGTGGACAATGATGCGGTTGGCCAAAAAGGGCGTATGCGTTTTTTCCTGAATATATTCAGGAAAAAACGCATACGCCCTTTTTGGCCAACCAAGCAACCTGGGAGAGCAAATCAGCACGACAAAGAAATCTCTCGCCCCCCGCCCCCCCGGGGCCAAAGGGCCAGGCGAAAAAAGTCTAAAAACCAGAAAGGCAGAACAGCCCACGGAGTCAAGGGAGCCTTGTTAAGCTGATGGGCGGGATGTCAATGGCCAACAGCCAATCTTCACAAATGTATCCTCTTTCCCAAACCATGTAAAACACAGAACCACAGAGCATAGGGCACTTCCACACATGGGCGTTGACCTTGGGAAAATGAAAAAATCAACCAGACACAGGGACCCCAAAGTTGAGGGCTGCTGTCTTGACAAGAACCTCCACTCCGGTACACGTTTCATATCCCAGGAAAGAGCCAAGTGGACAAACACGGGTGGACAAGTGGACAAAGACAAGTGGACAAGTGGACAAGTGGTGCTACGTAGGTCCAATGGAGTGTCACTCAGCCATGAAATCCACGTCATGAGGCTGGTAGCAGCATCCTGAGTGGATTTAGGTACGATCATCCTCAGTGAAATAAGTCCCACAAAAAAAGAAACTTATGATATCACTTATCGAGGGAATATAAAAATCGCTCCCCATGAACGGAATCCCCAAAAGAACAGAGTCACGCTTTTAGAAAACACACTTATGCCTGCTTCAGGGGAAAGGTGAGGTGGGGTGACGCATAAAACTCGAGTTTGAAATGAGCACACATACCCTTCCGAAAACCGAATATGGAATGGACACGACCTACTCCTTGCTCAATCAACTGGACTCACCAGACCCTGTTCATCGCACAAGTATCTATCCGACTAGTAAGCATCTTAAAAGCTAAGTCTTGATATCTCTGTGTAAGTGCATCAAGTGTGTGTAAAGCGGCCTAAAACCAGCAGGGAAACTCAGCTCAGACCCATTCTGAGGATACATTTCCAACATAAAGAAGAAACAAGCAGGGCAAAACAGAGAGAAATTCTTCCAAAATGCGTTCAGGGACTGGCATGCAACCAGGATTGACCACATCTACAGCCCCAGCGGCAGAAGACATAAGGCTGGACACTCTTGGGGCTGAGACGATTGGTGAGGTTGGGAAAGCAAATGCAGACCCTTGAAAGGAATCCTGCGTGCTCCCCATTCCATGGGTCCCAACTCTCCAGGTTCAACGCAATCTTCCGACAGCGAAAGCACTCATTGGAAACCCAGCGGATGCTACACCGTGGGATCGGGAAAGCTTTCTGAAACTCACCTCAGTTTTCATCTCCTGGTGCTCGTGTTCTCCATTCAGGCCCCCTTACTAACAATCTCCCCACTTGGAGACTCGGCGCCTTTCCATGCCTCTTTCGTACCGTCTGCAATTTGTCCGCAGGATGAACTGCAAGAGGGGGAACCAATGAGAGACTCGCTGGAGGTGTTTGGTCGGCCACATGTCACTCTCATTTCCCATCACGAAGAAGAATTCACCAGAGGTTCAGCCTGCCACCGCGGATCGACAAGAGGGCGTGAAGCCATCCAGCCGTGTTGCGTCCCACTCACAAAAAAGCGACTTGGGAAATGGAGCTCAGGGGCACTGCACTTCCCAAACCTGCAGAGTTCTAAACGATAACTATCGCCCCAAAATATATTGAGGTCAGGCTACGAAGAGGCGTTGAACGCAAGGCAGAATTGCAGGAAACGGATGTCAACGGGTACATCGGAATGGCCCCGATAGCACATGAAAAGCGCCAGAACGTGGACAATGATGCGGTTGGCCAAAAAGGGCGTATGCGTTTTTTTCCTGAATATATTCAGGAAAAAACGCATACGCCCTTTTTGGCCAACCAAGCAACCTGGGAGAGCAAATCAGCACTACAAAGAAATCTCTCGCCCCCCCCCCGGGGCAAAAGGGCCAGGCGAAAAAAGTCTAAAAACCAGAAAGGCAGGACAGCCCACGGAGTCAAGGGAGCCTTGTTAAGCTGATGGGCGGGATGTCAATGGCCAACAGCCAATCTTCACAAATGTATCCTCTTTCCCAAACCATGTAAAACACAGAACCACAGAGCATAGGGCACTTCCACACATGGGCGTTGACCTTGGGAAAATGAAAAAATCAACCAGACACAGGGACCCCAAAGTTGAGGGCTGCTGTCTTGACAAGAACCTCCACTCCGGTACACGTTTCATATCCCAGGAAAGAGCCAAGTGGACAAACAAGAGTGGACAAGTGGACAAGTGGACAAGTGGTGCTACGTAGGTCCAATGGAGTGTCACTCAGCCATGAAATCCACGTCATGAGGCTGGTAGCAGCATCCTGAGTGGATTTAGGTACGATCATCCTCAGTGAAATAAGTCCCACAAAAAAAGAAACTTATGATATCACTTATCGAGGGAATGTAAAAATCGCTCCCCATGAACGGAATCCCCAAACAGAACAGAGTCACGCTTTTAGAAAACACACTTATGCCTGCTTCAGGGGAAAGGTGAGGTGGGGTGACGCATAAAACTCGAGTTTGAAATGAGCACACATACCCTTCCGAAAACCGAATATGGAATGGACACGACCTACTCCTTGCTCAATCAACTGGACTCACCAGACCCTGTTCATCGCACAAGTATCTATCCGACTAGTAAGCATCTTAAAAGCTAAGTCTTGATATCTCTGTGTAAGTGCATCAAGTGTGTGTAAAGCGGCCTAAAACCAGCAGGGAAAATCAGCTCAGACCCATTCTGAGGATACATTTCCAACATAAAGAAGAAACAAGCAGGGCAAAACAGAGAGAAATTCTTCCAAAATGCGTTCAGGGACTGGCATGCAACCAGGATTGACCACATCTACAGACCCAGCGGCGGAAGACATAAGGCTGGACACTCTTGGGGCTGAGACGATTGGTGAGGTTGGGAAAGCAAATGCAGACCCTTGAAAGGAATCCTGCGTGCTCCCCATTCCATGGGTCCCAACTCTCCAGGTTCAACGCAATCTTCCGACAGCGAAAGCACTCATTGGAAACCCAGCGGATGCTACACCGTGGGATCGGGAAAGCTTTCTGAAACTCACCTCAGTTTTCATCTCCTGGTGCTCGTGTTCTCCATTCAGGCCCCCTTACTAACAATCTCCCCACTTGGAGACTCGGCGCCTTTCCATGCCTCTTTCGTACCGTCTGCAATTTGTCCGCAGGATGAACTGCAAGAGGGGGAACCAATGAGAGACTCGCTGGAGGTGTTTGGTCGGCCACATGTCACTCTCATTTCCCATCACGAAGAAGAATTCACCAGAGGTTCAGCCTGCCACCGCGGATCGACAAGAGGGCGTGAAGCCATCCAGCCGTGTTGCGTCCCACTCACAAAAAAGCGACTTGGGAAATGGAGCTCAGGGGCACTGCACTTCCCAAACCTGCAGAGTTCTAAACGATAACTATCGCCCCAAAATATATTGAGGTCAGGCTACGAAGAGGCGTTGAACGCAAGGCCGAATTGCAGGAAACGGATGTCAACGGGTACATCGGAATGGCCCCGATAGCACATGAAAAGCGCCAGAACGTGGACAATGATGCGGTTGGCCAAAAAGGGCGTATGCGTTTTTTCCTGAATATATTCAGGAAAAAACGCATACGCCCTTTTTGGCCAACCAAGCAACCTGGGAGAGCAAATCAGCACTACAAAGAAATCTCTCGCCCCCCCCCACCCGGGGCAAAAGGGCCAGGCGAAAAAAGTCTAAAAACCAGAAAGGCAGGACAGCCCACGGAGTCAAGGGAGCCTTGTTAAGCTGATGGGCGGGATGTCAATGGCCAACAGCCAATCTTCACAAATGTATCCTCTTTCCCAAACCATGTAAAACACAGAACCACAGAGCATAGGGCACTTCCACACATGGGCGTTGACCTTGGGAAAATGAAAAAATCAACCAGACACAGGGACCCCAAAGTTGAGGGCTGCTGTCTTGACAAGAACCTCCACTCCGGTACACGTTTCATATCCCAGGAAAGAGCCAAGTGGACAAAGACGAGTGGACAAGTGGACAAAGACAAGTGGACAAGTGGACAAGTGGTGCTACGTAGGTCCAATGGAGTGTCACTCAGCCATGAAATCCACGTCATGAGGCTGGTAGCAGCATCCTGAGTGGATTTAGGTACGATCATCCTCAGTGAAATAAGTCCCACAAAAAAAGAAACTTATGATATCACTTATCGAGGGAATGTAAAAATCGCTCCCCATGAACGGAATCCCCAAACAGAACAGAGTCACGCTTTTAGAAAACACACTTATGCCTGCTTCAGGGGAAAGGTGAGGTGGGGTGACGCATAAAACTCGAGTTTGAAATGAGCACACATACCCTTCCGAAAACCGAATATGGAATGGACACGACCTACTCCTTGCTCAATCAACTGGACTCACCAGACCCTGTTCATCGCACAAGTATCTATCCGACTAGTAAGCATCTTAAAAGCTAAGTCTTGATATCTCTGTGTAAGTGCATCAAGTGTGTGTAAAGCGGCCTAAAACCAGCAGGGAAAATCAGCTCAGACCCATTCTGAGGATACATTTCCAACATAAAGAAGAAACAAGCAGGGCAAAACAGAGAGAAATTCTTCCAAAATGCGTTCAGGGACTGGCATGCAACCAGGATTGACCACATCTACAGCCCCAGCGGCAGAAGACATAAGGCTGGACACTCTTGGGGCTGAGACGATTGGTGAGGTTGGGAAAGCAAATGCAGACCCTTGAAAGGAATCCTGCGTGCTCCCCATTCCATGGGTCCCAACTCTCCAGGTTCAACGCAATCTTCCGACAGCGAAAGCACTCATTGGAAACCCAGCGGATGCTACACCGTGGGATCGGGAAAGCTTTCTGAAACTCACCTCAGTTTTCATCTCCTGGTGCTCGTGTTCTCCATTCAGGCCCCCTTACTAACAATCTCCCCACTTGGAGACTCGGCGCCTTTCCATGCCTCTTTCGTACCGTCTGCAATTTGTCCGCAGGATGAACTGCAAGAGGGGGAACCAATGAGAGACTCGCTGGAGGTGTTTGGTCGGCCACATGTCACTCTCATTTCCCATCACGAAGAAGAATTCACCAGAGGTTCAGCCTGCCACCGCGGATCGACAATAGGGCGTGAAGCCATCCAGCCGTGTTGCGTCCCACTCACAAAAAAGCGACTTGGGAAATGGAGCTCAGGGGCACTGCACTTCCCAAACCTGCAGAGTTCTAAACGATAACTATCGCCCCAAAATATATTGAGGTCAGGCTACGAAGAGGCGTTGAACGCAAGGCAGAATTGCAGGAAACGGATGTCAACGGGTACATCGGAATGGCCCCGATAGCACATGAAAAGCGCCAGAACGTGGACAATGATGCGGTTGGCCAAAAAGGGCGTATGCGTTTTTTTCCTGAATATATTCAGGAAAAAACGCATACGCCCTTTTTGGCCAACCAAGCAACCTGGGAGAGCAAATCAGCACTACAAAGAAATCTCTCGCCCCCCCCCCCGGGGCAAAAGGGCCAGGCGAAAAAAGTCTAAAAACCAGAAAGGCAGGACAGCCCACGGAGTCAAGGGAGCCTTGTTAAGCTGATGGGCGGGATGTCAATGGCCAACAGCCAATCTTCACAAATGTATCCTCTTTCCCAAACCATGTAAAACACAGAACCACAGAGCATAGGGCACTTCCACACATGGGCGTTGACCTTGGGAAAATGAAAAAATCAACCAGACACAGGGACCCCAAAGTTGAGGGCTGCTGTCTTGACAAGAACCTCCACTCCGGTACACGTTTCATATCCCAGGAAAGAGCCAAGTGGACAAACACGAGTGGACAAGTGGACAAGTGGACAAGTGGTGCTACGTAGGTCCAATGGAGTGTCACTCAGCCATGAAATCCACGTCATGAGGCTGGTAGCAGCATCCTGAGTGGATTTAGGTACGATCATCCTCAGTGAAATAAGTCCCACAAAAAAAGAAACTTATGATATCACTTATCGAGGGAATGTAAAAATCGCTCCCCATGAACGGAATCCCCAAACAGAACAGAGTCACGCTTTTAGAAAACACACTTATGCCTGCTTCAGGGGAAAGGTGAGGTGGGGTGACGCATAAAACTCGAGTTTGAAATGAGCACACATACCCTTCCGAAAACCGAATATGGAATGGACACGACCTACTCCTTGCTCAATCAACTGGACTCACCAGACCCTGTTCATCGCACAAGTATCTATCCGACTAGTAAGCATCTTAAAAGCTAAGTCTTGATATCTCTGTGTAAGTGCATCAAGTGTGTGTAAAGCGGCCTAAAACCAGCAGGGAAAATCAGCTCAGACCCATTCTGAGGATACATTTCCAACATAAAGAAGAAACAAGCAGGGCAAAACAGAGAGAAATTCTTCCAAAATGCGTTCAGGGACTGGCATGCAACCAGGATTGACCACATCTACAGACCCAGCGGCGGAAGACATAAGGCTGGACACTCTTGGGGCTGAGACGATTGGTGAGGTTGGGAAAGCAAATGCAGACCCTTGAAAGGAATCCTGCGTGCTCCCCATTCCATGGGTCCCAACTCTCCAGGTTCAACGCAATCTTCCGACAGCGAAAGCACTCATTGGAAACCCAGCGGATGCTACACCGTGGGATCGGGAAAGCTTTCTGAAACTCACCTCAGTTTTCATCTCCTGGTGCTCGTGTTCTCCATTCAGGCCCCCTTACTAACAATCTCCCCACTTGGAGACTCGGCGCCTTTCCATGCCTCTTTCGTACCGTCTGCAATTTGTCCGCAGGATGAACTGCAAGAGGGGGAACCAATGAGAGACTCGCTGGAGGTGTTTGGTCGGCCACATGTCACTCTCATTTCCCATCACGAAGAAGAATTCACCAGAGGTTCAGCCTGCCACCGCGGATCGACAATAGGGCGTGAAGCCATCCAGCCGTGTTGCGTCCCACTCACAAAAAAGCGACTTGGGAAATGGAGCTCAGGGGCACTGCACTTCCCAAACCTGCAGAGTTCTAAACGATAACTATCGCCCCAAAATATATTGAGGTCAGGCTACGAAGAGGCGTTGAACGCAAGGCCGAATTGCAGGAAACGGATGTCAACGGGTACATCGGAATGGCCCCGATAGCACATGAAAAGCGCCAGAACGTGGACAATGATGCGGTTGGCCAAAAAGGGCGTATGCGTTTTTTCCTGAATATATTCAGGAAAAAACGCATACGCCCTTTTTGGCCAACCAAGCAACCTGGGAGAGCAAATCAGCACTACAAAGAAATCTCTCGCCCCCCCCCACCCGGGGCAAAAGGGCCAGGCGAAAAAAGTCTAAAAACCAGAAAGGCAGGACAGCCCACGGAGTCAAGGGAGCCTTGTTAAGCTGATGGGCGGGATGTCAATGGCCAACAGCCAATCTTCACAAATGTATCCTCTTTCCCAAACCATGTAAAACACAGAACCACAGAGCATAGGGCACTTCCACACATGGGCGTTGACCTTGGGAAAATGAAAAAATCAACCAGACACAGGGACCCCAAAGTTGAGGGCTGCTGTCTTGACAAGAACCTCCACTCCGGTACACGTTTCATATCCCAGGAAAGAGCCAAGTGGACAAAGACGAGTGGACAAGTGGACAAAGACAAGTGGACAAGTGGACAAGTGGTGCTACGTAGGTCCAATGGAGTGTCACTCAGCCATGAAATCCACGTCATGAGGCTGGTAGCAGCATCCTGAGTGGATTTAGGTACGATCATCCTCAGTGAAATAAGTCCCACAAAAAAAGAAACTTATGATATCACTTATCGAGGGAATGTAAAAATCGCTCCCCATGAACGGAATCCCCAAACAGAACAGAGTCACGCTTTTAGAAAACACACTTATGCCTGCTTCAGGGGAAAGGTGAGGTGGGGTGACGCATAAAACTCGAGTTTGAAATGAGCACACATACCCTTCCGAAAACCGAATATGGAATGGACACGACCTACTCCTTGCTCAATCAACTGGACTCACCAGACCCTGTTCATCGCACAAGTATCTATCCGACTAGTAAGCATCTTAAAAGCTAAGTCTTGATATCTCTGTGTAAGTGCATCAAGTGTGTGTAAAGCGGCCTAAAACCAGCAGGGAAAATCAGCTCAGACCCATTCTGAGGATACATTTCCAACATAAAGAAGAAACAAGCAGGGCAAAACAGAGAGAAATTCTTCCAAAATGCGTTCAGGGACTGGCATGCAACCAGGATTGACCACATCTACAGCCCCAGCGGCAGAAGACATAAGGCTGGACACTCTTGGGGCTGAGACGATTGGTGAGGTTGGGAAAGCAAATGCAGACCCTTGAAAGGAATCCTGCGTGCTCCCCATTCCATGGGTCCCAACTCTCCAGGTTCAACGCAATCTTCCGACAGCGAAAGCACTCATTGGAAACCCAGCGGATGCTACACCGTGGGATCGGGAAAGCTTTCTGAAACTCACCTCAGTTTTCATCTCCTGGTGCTCGTGTTCTCCATTCAGGCCCCCTTACTAACAATCTCCCCACTTGGAGACTCGGCGCCTTTCCATGCCTCTTTCGTACCGTCTGCAATTTGTCCGCAGGATGAACTGCAAGAGGGGGAACCAATGAGAGACTCGCTGGAGGTGTTTGGTCGGCCACATGTCACTCTCATTTCCCATCACGAAGAAGAATTCACCAGAGGTTCAGCCTGCCACCGCGGATCGACAAGAGGGCGTGAAGCCATCCAGCCGTGTTGCGTCCCACTCACAAAAAAGCGACTTGGGAAATGGAGCTCAGGGGCACTGCACTTCCCAAACCTGCAGAGTTCTAAACGATAACTATCGCCCCAAAATATATTGAGGTCAGGCTACGAAGAGGCGTTGAACGCAAGGCAGAATTGCAGGAAACGGATGTCAACGGGTACATCGGAATGACCCCGATAGCACATGAAAAGCGCCAGAACGTGGACAATGATGCGGTTGGCCAGAAAGGGCGTATGCGTTTTTTCCTGAATATATTCAGGAAAAAACGCATACGCCCTTTTTGGCCAACCAAGCAACCTGGGAGAGCAAATCAGCACGACAAAGAAATCTCTCGCCCCCCCCCCCGGGGCCAAAGGGCCAGGCGAAAAAAGTCTAAAAACCAGAAAGGCAGGACAGCCCACGGAGTCAAGGGAGCCTTGTTAAGCTGATGGGCGGGATGTCAATGGCCAACAGCCAATCTTCACAAATGTATCCTCTTTCCCAAACCATGTAAAACACAGAACCACAGAGCATAGGGCACTTCCACACATGGGCGTTGACCTTGGGAAAATGAAAAAATCAACCAGACACAGGGACCCCAAAGTTGAGGGCTGCTGTCTTGACAAGAACCTCCACTCCGGTACACGTTTCATATCCCAGGAAAGAGCCAAGTGGACAAACACGGGTGGACAAGTGGACAAAGACAAGTGGACAAGTGGACAAGTGGTGCTACGTAGGTCCAATGGAGTGTCACTCAGCCATGAAATCCACGTCATGAGGCTGGTAGCAGCATCCTGAGTGGATTTAGGTACGATCATCCTCAGTGAAATAAGTCCCACAAAAAAAGAAACTTATGATATCACTTATCGAGGGAATATAAAAATCGCTCCCCATGAACGGAATCCCCAAAAGAACAGAGTCACGCTTTTAGAAAACACACTTATGCCTGCTTCAGGGGAAAGGTGAGGTGGGGTGACGCATAAAACTCGAGTTTGAAATGAGCACACATACCCTTCCGAAAACCGAATATGGAATGGACACGACCTACTCCTTGCTCAATCAACTGGACTCACCAGACCCTGTTCATCGCACAAGTATCTATCCGACTAGTAAGCATCTTAAAAGCTAAGTCTTGATATCTCTCTGTAAGTGCATCAAGTTTGTGTAAAGCGGCCTAAAACCAGCAGGGAAACTCAGCTCAGACCCATTCTGAGGATACATTTCCAACATAAAGAAGAAACAAGCAGGGCAAAACAGAGAGAAATTCTTCCAAAATGCGTTCAGGGACTGGCATGCAACCAGGATTGACCACATCTACAGCCCCAGCGGCGGAAGACATAAGGCTGGACACTCTTGGGGCTGAGACGATTGGTGAGGTTGGGAAAGCAAATGCAGACCCTTGAAAGGAATCCTGCGTGCTCCCCATTCCATGGGTCCCAACTCTCCAGGTTCAACGCAATCTTCCGACAGCGAAAGCACTCATTGGAAACCCAGCGGATGCTACACCGTGGGATCGGGAAAGCTTTCTGAAACTCACCTCAGTTTTCATCTCCTGGTGCTCGTGTTCTCCATTCAGGCCCCCTTACTAACAATCTCCCCACTTGGAGACTCGGCGCCTTTCCATGCCTCTTTCGTACCGTCTGCAATTTGTCCGCAGGATGAACTGCAAGAGGGGGAACCAATGAGAGACTCGCTGGAGGTGTTTGGTCGGCCACATGTCACTCTCATTTCCCATCACGAAGAAGAATTCACCAGAGGTTCAGCCTGCAACCGCGGATCGACAAGAGGGCGTGAAGCCATCCAGCCGTGTTGCGTCCCACTCACAAAAAAGCGACTTGGGAAATGGAGCTCAGGGGCACTGCACTTCCCAAACCTGCAGAGTTCTAAACGATAACTATCGCCCCAAAATATATTGAGGTCAGGCTACGAAGAGGCGTTGAACGCAAGGCAGAATTGCAGGAAACGGATGTCAACGGGTACATCGGAATGGCCCCGATAGCACATGAAAAGCGCCAGAACGTGGACAATGATGCGGTTGGCCAAAAAGGGCGTATGCGTTTTTTTCCTGAATATATTCAGGAAAAAACGCATACGCCCTTTTTGGCCAACCAAGCAACCTGGGAGAGCAAATCAGCACTACAAAGAAATATCTCGCCCCCCCCCCCCGGGGCAAAAGGGCCAGGCGAAAAAAGTCTAAAAACCAGAAAGGCAGGACAGCCCACGGAGTCAAGGGAGCCTTGTTAAGCTGATGGGCGGGATGTCAATGGCCAACAGCCAATCTTCACAAATGTATCCTCTTTCCCAAACCATGTAAAACACAGAACCACAGAGCATAGGGCACTTCCACACATGGGCGTTGACCTTGGGAAAATGAAAAAATCAACCAGACACAGGGACCCCAAAGTTGAGGGCTGCTGTCTTGACAAGAACCTCCACTCCGGTACACGTTTCATATCCCAGGAAAGAGCCAAGTGGACAAACACGAGTGGACAAGTGGACAAGTGGACAAGTGGTGCTACGTAGGTCCAATGGAGTGTCACTCAGCCATGAAATCCACGTCATGAGGCTGGTAGCAGCATCCTGAGTGGATTTAGGTACGATCATCCTCAGTGAAATAAGTCCCACAAAAAAAGAAACTTATGATATCACTTATCGAGGGAATGTAAAAATCGCTCCCCATGAACGGAATCCCCAAACAGAACAGAGTCACGCTTTTAGAAAACACACTTATGCCTGCTTCAGGGGAAAGGTGAGGTGGGGTGACGCATAAAACTCGAGTTTGAAATGAGCACACATACCCTTCCGAAAACCGAATATGGAATGGACACGACCTACTCCTTGCTCAATCAACTGGACTCACCAGACCCTGTTCATCGCACAAGTATCTATCCGACTAGTAAGCATCTTAAAAGCTAAGTCTTGATATCTCTGTGTAAGTGCATCAAGTGTGTGTAAAGCGGCCTAAAACCAGCAGGGAAAATCAGCTCAGATCCATTCTGAGGATACATTTCCAACATAAAGAAGAAACAAGCAGGGCAAAACAGAGAGAAATTCTTCCAAAATGCGTTCAGGGACTGGCATGCAACCAGGATTGACCACATCTACAGCCCCAGCGGCAGAAGACATAAGGCTGGACACTCTTGGGGCTGAGACGATTGGTGAGGTTGGGAAAGCAAATGCAGACCCTTGAAAGGAATCCTGCGTGCTCCCCATTCCATGGGTCCCAACTCTCCAGGTTCAACGCAATCTTCCGACAGCGAAAGCACTCATTGGAAACCCAGCGGATGCTACACCGTGGGATCGGGAAAGCTTTCTGAAACTCACCTCAGTTTTCATCTCCTGGTGCTCGTGTTCTCCATTCAGGCCCCCTTACTAACAATCTCCCCACTTGGAGACTCGGCGCCTTTCCATGCCTCTTTCGTACCGTCTGCAATTTGTCCGCAGGATGAACTGCAAGAGGGGGAACCAATGAGAGACTCGCTGGAGGTGTTTGGTCGGGCACATGTCACTCTCATTTCCCATCACGAAGAAGAATTCACCAGAGGTTCAGCCTGCCACCGCGGATCGACAAGAGGGCGTGAAGCCATCCAGCCGTGTTGCGTCCCACTCACAAAAAAGCGACTTGGGAAATGGAGCTCAGGGGCACTGCACTTCCCAAACCTGCAGAGTTCTAAACGATAACTATCGCCCCAAAATATATTGAGGTCAGGCTACGAAGAGGCGTTGAACGCAAGGCAGAATTGCAGGAAACGGATGTCAACGGGTACATCGGAATGACCCCGATAGCACATGAAAAGCGCCAGAACGTGGACAATGATGCGGTTGGCCAAAAAGGGCGTATGCGTTTTTTCCTGAATATATTCAGGAAAAAACGCATACGCCCTTTTTGGCCAACCAAGCAACCTGGGAGAGCAAATCAGCACGAGAAAGAAATCTCTCGCCCCCCCCCCCGGGGCCAAAGGGCCAGGCGAAAAAAGTCTAAAAACCAGAAAGGCAGGACAGCCCACGGAGTCAAGGGAGCCTTGTTAAGCTGATGGGCGGGATGTCAATGGCCAACAGCCAATCTTCACAAATGTATCCTCTTTCCCAAACCATGTAAAACACAGAACCACAGAGCATAGGGCACTTCCACACATGGGCGTTGACCTTGGGAAAATGAAAAAATCAACCAGACACAGGGACCCCAAAGTTGAGGGCTGCTGTCTTGACAAGAACCTCCACTCCGGTACACGTTTCATATCCCAGGAAAGAGCCAAGTGGACAAACACGGGTGGACAAGTGGACAAAGACAAGTGGACAAGTGGACAAGTGGTGCTACGTAGGTCCAATGGAGTGTCACTCAGCCATGAAATCCACGTCATGAGGCTGGTAGCAGCATCCTGAGTGGATTTAGGTACGATCATCCTCAGTGAAATAAGTCCCACAAAAAAAGAAACTTATGATATCACTTATCGAGGGAATATAAAAATCGCTCCCCATGAACGGAATCCCCAAAAGAACAGAGTCACGCTTTTAGAAAACACACTTATGCCTGCTTCAGGGGAAAGGTGAGGTGGGGTGACGCATAAAACTCGAGTTTGAAATGAGCACACATACCCTTCCGAAAACCGAATATGGAATGGACACGACCTACTCCTTGCTCAATCAACTGGACTCACCAGACCCTGTTCATCGCACAAGTATCTATCCGACTAGTAAGCATCTTAAAAGCTAAGTCTTGATATCTCTGTGTAAGTGCATCAAGTGTGTGTAAAGCGGCCTAAAACCAGCAGGGAAACTCAGCTCAGACCCATTCTGAGGATACATTTCCAACATAAAGAAGAAACAAGCAGGGCAAAACAGAGAGAAATTCTTCCAAAATGCGTTCAGGGACTGGCATGCAACCAGGATTGACCACATCTACAGCCCCAGCGGCAGAAGACATAAGGCTGGACACTCTTGGGGCTGAGACGATTGGTGAGGTTGGGAAAGCAAATGCAGACCCTTGAAAGGAATCCTGCGTGCTCCCCATTCCATGGGTCCCAACTCTCCAGGTTCAACGCAATCTTCCGACAGCGAAAGCACTCATTGGAAACCCAGCGGATGCTACACCGTGGGATCGGGAAAGCTTTCTGAAACTCACCTCAGTTTTCATCTCCTGGTGCTCGTGTTCTCCATTCAGGCCCCCTTACTAACAATCCCCCCACTTGGAGACTCGGCGCCTTTCCATGCCTCTTTCGTACCGTCTGCAATTTGTCCACAGGATGAACTGCAAGAGGGGGAACCAATGAGAGACTCGCTGGAGGTGTTTGGTCGGCCACATGTCACTCTCATTTCCCATCACGAAGAAGAATTCACCAGAGGTTCAGCCTGCCACCGCGGATCGACAATAGGGCGTGAAGCCATCCAGCCGTGTTGCGTCCCACTCACAAAAAAGCGACTTGGGAAATGGAGCTCAGGGGCACTGCACTTCCCAAACCTGCAGAGTTCTAAACGATAACTATCGCCCCAAAATATATTGAGGTCAGGCTACGAAGAGGCGTTGAACGCAAGGCAGAATTGCAGGAAACGGATGTCAACGGGTACATCGGAATGGCCCCGATAGCACATGAAAAGCGCCAGAACGTGGACAATGATGCGGTTGGCCAAAAAGGGCGTATGCGTTTTTTTCCTGAATATATTCAGGAAAAAACGCATACGCCCTTTTTGGCCAACCAAGCAACCTGGGAGAGCAAATCAGCACGACAAAGAAATCTCTCGCCCCCCCCCCCCCCCCGGGGCAAAAGGGCCAGGCGAAAAAAGTCTAAAAACCAGAAAGGCAGGACAGCCCACGGAGTCAAGGGAGCCTTGTTAAGCTGATGGGTGGGATGTCAATGGCCAACAGCCAATCTTCACAAATGTATCCTCTTTCCCAAACCATGTAAAACACAGAACCACAGAGCATAGGGCACTTCCACACATGGGCGTTGACCTTGGGAAAATGAAAAAATCAACCAGACACAGGGACCCCAAAGGTGAGGGCTGCTGTCTTGACAAGAACCTCCACTCCGGTACACGTTTCATATCCCAGGAAAGAGCCAAGTGGACAAAGACGAGTGGACAAATGGACAAAGACAAGTGGACAAGTGGACAAGTGGTGCTACGTAGGTCCAATGGAGTGCCACTCAGCCATGAAATCCACGTCATGAGGCTGGTAGCAGCATCCTGAGTGGATTTAGGTACGATCATCCTCAGTGAAATAAGTCCCACAAAAAAAGAAACTTATGATATCACTTATCGAGGGAATGTAAAAATCGCTCCCCATGAACGGAATCCCCAAACAGAACAGAGTCACGCTTTTAGAAAACACACTTATGCCTGCTTCAGGGGAAAGGTGAGGTGGGGTGACGCATAAAACTCGAGTTTGAAATGAGCACACATACCCTTCCGAAAACCGAATATGGAATGGACACGACCTACTCCTTGCTCAATCAACTGGACTCACCAGACCCTGTTCATCGCACAAGTATCTATCCGACTAGTAAGCATCTTAAAAGCTAAGTCTTGATATCTCTGTGTAAGTGCATCAAGTGTGTGTAAAGCGGCCTAAAACCAGCAGGGAAAATCAGCTCAGACCCATTCTGAGGATACATTTCCAACATAAAGAAGAAACAAGCAGGGCAAAACAGAGAGAAATTCTTCCAAAATGCGTTCAGGGACTGGCATGCAACCAGGATTGACCACATCTACAGCCCCAGCGGCGGAAGACATAAGGCTGGACACTCTTGGGGCTGAGACGATTGGTGAGGTTGGGAAAGCAAATGCAGACCCTTGAAAGGAATCCTGCGTGCTCCCCATTCCATGGGTCCCAACTCTCCAGGTTCAACGCAATCTTCCGACAGCGAAAGCACTCATTGGAAACCCAGCGGATGCTACACCGTGGGATCGGGAAAGCTTTCTGAAACTCACCTCAGTTTTCATCTCCTGGTGCTCGTGTTCTCCATTCAGGCCCCCTTACTAACAATCTCCCCACTTGGAGACTCGGCGCCTTTCCATGCCTCTTTCGTACCGTCTGCAATTTGTCCGCAGGATGAACTGCAAGAGGGGGAACCAATGAGAGACTCGCTGGAGGTGTTTGGTCGGCCACATGTCACTCTCATTTCCCATCACGAAGAAGAATTCACCAGAGGTTCAGCCTGCCACCGCGGATCGACAAGAGGGCGTGAAGCCATCCAGCCGTGTTGCGTCCCACTCACAAAAAAGCGACTTGGGAAATGGAGCTCAGGGGCACTGCACTTCCCAAACCTGCAGAGTTCTAAACGATAACTATCGCCCCAAAATATATTGAGGTCAGGCTACGAAGAGGCGTTGAACGCAAGGCAGAATTGCAGGAAACGGATGTCAACGGGTACATCGGAATGGCCCCGATAGCACATGAAAAGCGCCAGAACGTGGACAATGATGCGGTTGGCCAAAAAGGGCGTATGCGTTTTTTCCTGAATATATTCAGGAAAAAACGCATACGCCCTTTTTGGCCAACCAAGCAACCTGGGAGAGCAAATCAGCACTACAAAGAAATCTCTCGCCTCCCCCCCCGGGGCAAAAGGGCCAGGCGAAAAAAGTCTAAAAACCAGAAAGGCAGGACAGCCCACGGAGTCAAGGGAGCCTTGTTAAGCTGATGGGCGGGATGTCAATGGCCAACAGCCAATCTTCACAAATGTATCCTCTTTCCCAAACCATGTAAAACACAGAACCACAGAGCATAGGGCACTTCCACACATGGGCGTTGACCTTGGGAAAATGAAAAAATCAACCAGACACAGGGACCCCAAAGTTGAGGGCTGCGGTCTTGACAAGAACCTCCACTCCGGTACACGTTTCATATCCCAGGAAAGAGCCAAGTGGACAAAGACGAGTGGACAAGTGGACAAAGACAAGTGGACAAGTGGACAAGTGGTGCTACGTAGGTCCAATGGAGTGCCACTCAGCCATGAAATCCACGTCATGAGGCTGGTAGCAGCATCCTGAGTGGATTTAGGTACGATCATCCTCAGTGAAATAAGTCCCACAAAAAAAGAAACTTATGATATCACTTATCGAGGGAATGTAAAAATCGCTCCCCATGAACGGAATCCCCAAACAGAACAGAGTCACGCTTTTAGAAAACACACTTATGCCTGCTTCAGGGGAAAGGTGAGGTGGGGTGACGCATAAAACTCGAGTTTGAAATGAGCACACATACCCTTCCGAAAACCGAATATGGAATGGACACGACCTACTCCTTGCTCAATCAACTGGACTCACCAGACCCTGTTCATCGCACAAGTATCTATCCGACTAGTAAGCATCTTAAAAGCTAAGTCTTGATATCTCTGTGTAAGTGCATCAAGTGTGTGTAAAGCGGCCTAAAACCAGCAGGGAAAATCAGCTCAGACCCATTCTGAGGATACATTTCCAACATAAAGAAGAAACAAGCAGGGCAAAACAGAGAGAAATTCTTCCAAAATGCGTTCAGGGACTGGCATGCAACCAGGATTGACCACATCTACAGCCCCAGCGGCGGAAGACATAAGGCTGGACACTCTTGGGGCTGAGACGATTGGTGAGGTTGGGAAAGCAAATGCAGACCCTTGAAAGGAATCCTGCGTGCTCCCCATTCCATGGGTCCCAACTCTCCAGGTTCAACGCAATCTTCCGACAGCGAAAGCACTCATTGGAAACCCAGCGGATGCTACACCGTGGGATCGGGAAAGCTTTCTGAAACTCACCTCAGTTTTCATCTCCTGGTGCTCGTGTTCTCCATTCAGGCCCCCTTACTAACAATCTCCCCACTTGGAGACTCGGCGCCTTTCCATGCCTCTTTCGTACCGTCTGCAATTTGTCCGCAGGATGAACTGCAAGAGGGGGAACCAATGAGAGACTCGCTGGAGGTGTTTGGTCGGCCACATGTCACTCTCATTTCCCATCACGAAGAAGAATTCACCAGAGGTTCAGCCTGCCACCGCGGATCGACAAGAGGGCGTGAAGCCATCCAGCCGTGTTGCGTCCCACTCACAAAAAAGCGACTTGGGAAATGGAGCTCAGGGGCACTGCACTTCCCAAACCTGCAGAGTTCTAAACGATAACTATCGCCCCAAAATATATTGAGGTCAGGCTACGAAGAGGCGTTGAACGCAAGGCAGAATTGCAGGAAACGGATGTCAACGGGTACATCGGAATGGCCCCGATAGCACATGAAAAGCGCCAGAACGAGGACAATGATGCGGTTGGCCAAAAAGGGCGTATGCGTTTTTTCCTGAATATATTCAGGAAAAAACACATACGCCCTTTTTGGCCAACCAAGCAACCTGGGAGAGCAAATCAGCACTACAAAGAAATCTCTCGCCTCCCCCCCCGGGGCAAAAGGGCCAGGCGAAAAAAGTCTAAAAACCAGAAAGGCAGGACAGCCCACGGAGTCAAGGGAGCCTTGTTAAGCTGATGGGCGGGATGTCAATGGCCAACAGCCAATCTTCACAAATGTATCCTCTTTCCCAAACCATGTAAAACACAGAACCACAGAGCATAGGGCACTTCCACACATGGGCGTTGACCTTGGGAAAATGAAAAAATCAACCAGACACAGGGACCCCAAAGTTGAGGGCTGCGGTCTTGACAAGAACCTCCACTCCGGTACACGTTTCATATCCCAGGAAAGAGCCAAGTGGACAAAGACGAGTGGACAAGTGGACAAAGACAAGTGGACAAGTGGACAAGTGGTGCTACGTAGGTCCAATGGAGTGTCACTCAGCCATGAAATCCACGTCATGAGGCTGGTAGCAGCATCCTGAGTGGATTTAGGTACGATCATCCTCAGTGAAATAAGTCCCACAAAAAAAGAAACTTATGATATCACTTATCGAGGGAATGTAAAAATCGCTCGCCATGAACGGAATCCCCAAACAGAACAGAGTCACGCTTTTAGAAAACACACTTATGCCTGCTTCAGGGGAAAGGTGAGGTGGGGTGACGCATAAAACTCGAGTTTGAAATGAGCACAGATACCCTTCCGAAAACCGAATATGGAATGGACACGACCTACTCCTTGCTCAATCAACTGGACTCACCAGACCCTGTTCATCGCACAAGTATCTATCCGACTAGTAAGCATCTTAAAAGCTAAGTCTTGATATCTCTGTGTAAGTGCATCAAGTGTGTGTAAAGCGGCCTAAAACCAGCAGGGAAAATCAGCTCAGACCCATTCTGAGGATACATTTCCAACATAAAGAAGAAACAAGCAGGGCAAAACAGACAGAAATTCTTCCAAAATGCGTTCAGGGACTGGCATGCAACCAGGATTGACCACATCTACAGCCCCAGCGGCGGAAGACATAAGGCTGGACACTCTTGGGGCTGAGACGATTGGTGAGGTTGGGAAAGCAAATGCAGACCCTTGAAAGGAATCCTGCGTGCTCCCCATTCCATGGGTCCCAACTCTCCAGGTTCAACGCAATCTTCCGACAGCGAAAGCACTCATTGGAAACCCAGCGGATGCTACACCGTGGGATCGGGAAAGCTTTCTGAAACTCACCTCAGTTTTCATCTCCTGGTGCTCGTGTTCTCCATTCAGGCCCCCTTACTAACAATCTCCCCACTTGGAGACTCGGCGCCTTTCCATGCCTCTTTCGTACCGTCTGCAATTTGTCCGCAGGATGAACTGCAAGAGGGGGAACCAATGAGAGACTCGCTGGAGGTGTTTGGTCGGCCACATGTCACTCTCATTTCCCATCACGAAGAAGAATTCACCAGAGGTTCAGCCTGCCACCGCGGATCGACAAGAGGGCGTGAAGCCATCCAGCCGTGTTGCGTCCCACTCACAAAAAAGCGACTTGGGAAATGGAGCTCAGGGGCACTGCACTTCCCAAACCTGCAGAGTTCTAAACGATAACTATCGCCCCAAAATATATTGAGGTCAGGCTACGAAGAGGCGTTGAACGCAAGGCAGAATTGCAGGAAACGGATGTCAACGGGTACATCGGAATGGCCCCGATAGCACATGAAAAGCGCCAGAACGTGGACAATGATGCGGTTGGCCAAAAAGGGCGTATGCGTTTTTTTCCTGAATATATTCAGGAAAAAACGCATACGCCCTTTTTGGCCAACCAAGCAACCTGGGAGAGCAAATCAGCACTACAAAGAAATCTCTCGCCCCCCCCCCGGGGCAAAAGGGCCAGGCGAAAAAAGTCTAAAAACCAGAAAGGCAGGACAGCCCACGGAGTCAAGGGAGCCTTGTTAAGCTGATGGGCGGGATGTCAATGGCCAACAGCCAATCTTCACAAATGTATCCTCTTTCCCAAACCATGTAAAACACAGAACCACAGAGCATAGGGCACTTCCACACATGGGCGTTGACCTTGGGAAAATGAAAAAATCAACCAGACACAGGGACCCCAAAGTTGAGGGCTGCTGTCTTGACAAGAACCTCCACTCCGGTACACGTTTCATATCCCAGGAAAGAGCCAAGTGGACAAAGACGAGTGGACAAGTGGACAAAGACAAGTGGACAAGTGGACAAGTGGTGCTACGTAGGTCCAATGGAGTGTCACTCAGCCATGAAATCCACGTCATGAGGCTGGTAGCAGCATCCTGAGTGGATTTAGGTACGATCATCCTCAGTGAAATAAGTCCCACAAAAAAAGAAACTTATGATATCACTTATCGAGGGAATGTAAAAATCGCTCCCCATGAACGGAATCCCCAAAAGAACAGAGTCACGCTTTTAGAAAACACACTTATGCCTGCTTCAGGGGAAAGGTGAGGTGGGGTGACGCATAAAACTCGAGTTTGAAATGAGCACACATACCCTTCCGAAAACCGAATATGGAATGGACACGACCTACTCCTTGCTCAATCAACTGGACTCACCAGACCCTGTTCATCGCACAAGTATCTATCCGACTAGTAAGCATCTTAAAAGCTAAGTCTTGATATCTCTGTGTAAGTGCATCAAGTGTGTGTAAAGCGGCCTAAAACCAGCAGGGAAAATCAGCTCAGACCCATTCTGAGGATACATTTCCAACATAAAGAAGAAACAAGCAGGGCAAAACAGAGAGAAATTCTTCCAAAATGCGTTCAGGGACTGGCATGCAACCAGGATTGACCACATCTACAGCCCCAGCGGCAGAAGACATAAGGCTGGACACTCTTGGGGCTGAGACGATTGGTGAGGTTGGGAAAGCAAATGCAGACCCTTGAAAGGAATCCTGCGTGCTCCCCATTCCATGGGTCCCAACTCTCCAGGTTCAACGCAATCTTCCGACAGCGAAAGCACTCATTGGAAACCCAGCGGATGCTACACCGTGGGATCGGGAAAGCTTTCTGAAACTCACCTCAGTTTTCATCTCCTGGTGCTCGTGTTCTCCATTCAGGCCCCCTTACTAACAATCTCCCCACTTGGAGACTCGGCGCCTTTCCATGCCTCTTTCGTACCGTCTGCAATTTGTCCGCAGGATGAACTGCAAGAGGGGGAACCAATGAGAGACTCGCTGGAGGTGTTTGGTCGGCCACATGTCACTCTCATTTCCCATCACGAAGAAGAATTCACCAGAGGTTCAGCCTGCCACCGCGGATAGACAATAGGGCGTGAAGCCATCCAGCCGTGTTGCGTCCCACTCACAAAAAAGCGACTTGGGAAATGGAGCTCAGGGTCACTGCACTTCCCAAACCTGCAGAGTTCTAAACGATAACTATCGCCCCAAAATATATTGAGGTCAGGCTACGAAGAGGCGTTGAACGCAAGGCAGAATTGCAGGAAACGGATGTCAACGGGTACATCGGAATGGCCCCGATAGCACATGAAAAGCGCCAGAACGTGGACAATGATGCGGTTGGCCAAAAAGGGCGTATGCGTTTTTTCCTGAATATATTCAGGAAAAAGCGCATACGCCCTTTTTGGCCAACCAAGCAACCTGGGAGAGCAAATCAGCACTACAAAGAAATCTCTCGCCCCCCCCCCGGGGGCAAAAGGGCCACGCGAAAAAAGTCTAAAAACCAGAAAGGCAGGACAGCCCACGGAGTCAAGGGAGCCTTGTTAAGCTGATGGGCGGGATGTCAATGGCCAACAGCCAATCTTCACAAGTGTATCCTCTTTTCCAAACCATGTAAAACACAGAACCACAGAGCATAGGGCACTTCCACACATGGGCGTTGACCTTGGGAAAATGAAAAAATCAACCAGACACAGGGACCCCAAAGTTGAGGGCTGCTGTCTTGACAAGAACCTCCACTCCGGTACACGTTTCATATCCCAGGAAAGAGCCAAGTGGACAAAGACGAGTGGACAAGTGGACAAAGACAAGTGGACAAGTGGACAAGTGGTGCTACCTAGGTCCAATGGAGTGCCACTCAGCCATGAAATCCACGTCATGAGGCTGGTAGCAGCATCCTGAGTGGATTTAGGTACGATCATCCTCAGTGAAATAAGTCCCACAAAAAAAGAAACTTATGATATCACTTATCGAGGGAATGTAAAAATCGCTCCCCATGAACGGAATCCCCAAACAGAACAGAGTCACGCTTTGAGAAAACACACTTATGCCTGCTTCAGGGGAAAGGTGAGGTGGGGTGACGCATAAAACTCGAGTTTGAAATGAGCACACATACCCTTCCGAAAACCGAATATGGAATGGACACGACCTACTCCTTGCTCAATCAACTGGACTCACCAGACCCTGTTCATCGCACAAGTATCTATCCGACTAGTAAGCATCTTAAAAGCTAAGTCTTGATATCTCTGTGTAAGTGCATCAAGTGTGTGTAAAGCGGCCTAAAACCAGCAGGGAAAATCAGCTCAGACCCATTCTGAGGATACATTTCCAACATAAAGAAGAAACAAGCAGGGCAAAACAGAGAGAAATTCTTCCAAAATGCGTTCAGGGACTGGCATGCAACCAGGATTGACCACATCTACAGCCCCAGCGGCAGAAGACATAAGGCTGGACACTCTTGGGGCTGAGACGATTGGTGAGGTTGGGAAAGCAAATGCAGACCCTTGAAAGGAATCCTGCGTGCTCCCCATTCCATGGGTCCCAACTCTCCAGGTTCAACGCAATCTTCCGACAGCGAAAGCACTCATTGGAAACCCAGCGGATGCTACACCGTGGGATCGGGAAAGCTTTCTGAAACTCACCTCAGTTTTCATCTCCTGGTGCTCGTGTTCTCCATTCAGGCCCCCTTACTAACAATCTCCCCACTTGGAGACTCGGCGCCTTTCCATGCCTCTTTCGTACCGTCTGCAATTTGTCCGCAGGATGAACTGCAAGAGGGGGAACCAATGAGAGACTCGCTGGAGGTGTTTGGTCGGGCACATGTCACTCTCATTTCCCATCACGAAGAAGAATTCACCAGAGGTTCAGCCTGCCACCGCGGATCGACAATAGGGCGTGAAGCCATCCAGCCGTGTTGCGTCCCACTCACAAAAAAGCGACTTGGGAAATGGAGCTCAGGGGCACTGCACTTCCCAAACCTGCAGAGTTCTAAACGATAACTATCGCCCCAAAATATATTGAGGTCAGGCTACGAAGAGGCGTTGAACGCAAGGCAGAATTGCAGGAAACGGATGTCAACGGGTACATCGGAATGGCCCCGATAGCACATGAAAAGCGCCAGAACGTGGACAATGATGCGGTTGGCCAAAAAGGGCGTATGCGTTTTTTCCTGAATATATTCAGGAAAAAGCGCATACGCCCTTTTTGGCCAACCAAGCAACCTGGGAGAGCAAATCAGCACTACAAAGAAATCTCTCGCCCGCCCCCCCGGGGCAAAAGGGCCAGGCGAAAAAAGTCTAAAAACCAGAAAGGCAGGACAGCCCACGGAGTCAAGGGAGCCTTGTTAAGCTGATGGGCGGGATGTCAATGGCCAACAGCCAATCTTCACAAGTGTATCCTCTTTCCCAAACCATGTAAAACACAGAACCACAGAGCATAGGGCACTTCCACACATGGGCGTTGACCTTGGGAAATGAAAAAATCAACCAGACACAGGGACCCCAAAGTTGAGGGCTGCTGTCTTGACAAGAACCTCCACTCCGGTACACGTTTCATATCCCAGGAAAGAGCCAAGTGGACAAAGACGAGTGGACAAGTGGACAAAGACAAGTGGACAAGTGGACAAGTGGTGCTACGTAGGTCCAATGGAGTGTCACTCAGCCATGAAATCCACGTCATGAGGCTGGTAGCAGCATCCTGAGTGGATTTAGGTACGATCATCCTCAGTGAAATAAGTCCCACAAAAAAAGAAACTTATGATATCACTTATCGAGGGAATGTAAAAATCGCTCCCCATGAACGGAATCCCCAAACAGAACAGAGTCACGCTTTTAGAAAACACACTTATGCCTGCTTCAGGGGAAAGGTGAGGTGGGGTGACGCATAAAACTCGAGTTTGAAATGAGCACACATACCCTTCCGAAAACCGAATATGGAATGGACACGACCTACTCCTTGCTCAATCAACTGGACTCACCAGACCCTGTTCATCGCACAAGTATCTATCCGACTAGTAAGCATCTTAAAAGCTAAGTCTTGATATCTCTGTGTAAGTGCATCAAGTGTGTGTAAAGCGGCCTAAAACCAGCAGGGAAAATCAGCTCAGACCCATTCTGAGGATACATTTCCAACATAAAGAAGAAACAAGCAGGGCAAAACAGAGAGAAATTCTTCCAAAATGCGTTCAGGGACTGGCATGCAACCAGGATTGACCACATCTACAGCCCCAGCGGCGGAAGACATAAGGCTGGACACTCTTGGGGCTGAGACGATTGGTGAGGTTGGGAAAGCAAATGCAGACCCTTGAAAGGAATCCTGCGTGCTCCCCATTCCATGGGTCCCAACTCTCCAGGTTCAACGCAATCTTCCGACAGCGAAAGCACTCATTGGAAACCCAGCGGATGCTACACCGTGGGATCGGGAAAGCTTTCTGAAACTCACCTCAGTTTTCATCTCCTGGTGCTCGTGTTCTCCATTCAGGCCCCCTTACTAACAATCTCCCCACTTGGAGACTCGGCGCCTTTCCATGCCTCTTTCGTACCGTCTGCAATTTGTCCGCAGGATGAACTGCAAGAGGGGGAACCAATGAGAGACTCGCTGGAGGTGTTTGGTCGGGCACATGTCACTCTCATTTCCGATCACGAAGAAGAATTCACCAGAGGTTCAGCCTGCCACCGCGGATCGACTATAGGGCGTGAAGCCATCCAGCCGTGTTGCGTCCCACTCACAAAAAAGCGACTTGGGAAATGGAGCTCAGGGGCACTGCACTTCCCAAACCTGCAGAGTTCTAAACGATAACTATCGCCCCAAAATATATTGAGGTCAGGCTACGAAGAGGCGTTGAACGCAAGGCAGAATTGCAGGAAACGGATGTCAACGGGTACATCGGAATGGCCCCGATAGCACATGAAAAGCGCCAGAACGTGGCCAACCAAGCAACCTGGGAGAGCAAATCAGCACTACAAAGAAATCTCTCGCCCCCCCCCCGGGGCAAAAGGGCCAGGCGAAAAAAGTCTAAAAACCAGAAAGGCAGGACAGCCCACGGAGTCAAGGGAGCCTTGTTAAGCTGATGGGCGGGATGTCAATGGCCAACAGCCAATCTTCACAAATGTATCCTCTTTCCCAAACCATGTAAAACACAGAACCACAGAGCATAGGGCACTTCCACACATGGGCGTTGACCTTGGGAAAATGAAAAAATCAACCAGACACAGGGACCCCAAAGTTGAGGGCTGCTGTCTTGACAAGAACCTCCACTCCGGTACACGTTTCATATCCCAGGAAAGAGCCAAGTGGACAAAGACGAGTGGACAAGTGGACAAAGACAAGTGGACAAGTGGACAAGTGGTGCTACGTAGGTCCAATGGAGTGTCACTCAGCCATGAAATCCACGTCATGAGGCTGGTAGCAGCATCCTGAGTGGATTTAGGTACGATCATCCTCAGTGAAATAAGTCCCACAAAAAAAGAAACTTATGATATCACTTATCGAGGGAATGTAAAAATCGCTCCCCATGAACGGAATCCCCAAACAGAACAGAGTCACGCTTTTAGAAAACACACTTATGCCTGCTTCAGGGGAAAGGTGAGGTGGGGTGACGCATAAAACTCGAGTTTGAAATGAGCACACATACCCTTCCGAAAACCGAATATGGAATGGACACGACCTACTCCTTGCTCAATCAACTGGACTCACCAGACCCTGTTCATCGCACAAGTATCTATCCGACTAGTAAGCATCTTAAAAGCTAAGTCTTGATATCTCTGTGTAAGTGCATCAAGTGTGTGTAAAGCGGCCTAAAACCAGCAGGGAAAATCAGCTCAGACCCATTCTGAGGATACATTTCCAACATAAAGAAGAAACAAGCAGGGCAAAACAGAGAGAAATTCTTCCAAAATGCGTTCAGGGACTGGCATGCAACCAGGATTGACCACATCTACAGCCCCAGCGGCAGAAGACATAAGGCTGGACACTCTTGGGGCTGAGACGATTGGTGAGGTTGGGAAAGCAAATGCAGACCCTTGAAAGGAATCCTGCGTGCTCCCCATTCCATGGGTCCCAACTCTCCAGGTTCAACGCAATCTTCCGACAGCGAAAGCACTCATTGGAAACCCAGCGGATGCTACACCGTGGGATCGGGAAAGCTTTCTGAAACTCACCTCAGTTTTCATCTCCTGGTGCTCGTGTTCTCCATTCAGGCCCCCTTACTAACAATCTCCCCACTTGGAGACTCGGCGCCTTTCCATGCCTCTTTCGTACCGTCTGCAATTTGTCCGCAGGATGAACTGCAAGAGGGGGAACCAATGAGAGACTCGCTGGAGGTGTTTGGTCGGCCACATGTCACTCTCATTTCCCATCACGAAGAAGAATTCACCAGAGGTTCAGCCTGCCACCGCGGATCGACAAGAGGGCGTGAAGCCATCCAGCCGTGTTGCGTCCCACTCACAAAAAAGCGACTTGGGAAATGGAGCTCAGGGGCACTGCACTTCCCAAACCTGCAGAGTTCTAAACGATAACTATCGCCCCAAAATATATTGAGGTCAGGCTACGAAGAGGCGTTGAACGCAAGGCAGAATTGCAGGAAACGGATGTCAACGGGTACATCGGAATGGCCCCGATAGCACATGAAAAGCGCCAGAACGTGGACAATGATGCGGTTGGCCAAAAAGGGCGTATGCGTTTTTTTCCTGAATATATTCAGGAAAAAACGCATACGCCCTTTTTGGCCAACCAAGCAACCTGGGAGAGCAAATCAGCACTACAAAGAAATCTCTCGCCCCCCCCCCCGGGGCAAAAGGGCCAGGCGAAAAAAGTCTAAAAACCAGAAAGGCAGGACAGCCCACGGAGTCAAGGGAGCCTTGTTAAGCTGATGGGCGGGATGTCAATGGCCAACAGCCAATCTTCACAAATGTATCCTCTTTCCCAAACCATGTAAAACACAGAACCACAGAGCATAGGGCACTTCCACACATGGGCGTTGACCTTGGGAAAATGAAAAAATCAACCAGACACAGGGACCCCAAAGTTGAGGGCTGCTGTCTTGACAAGAAACTCCACTCCGGTACACGTTTCATATCCCAGGAAAGAGCCAAGTGGACAAACACGAGTGGACAAGTGGACAAGTGGACAAGTGGTGCTACGTAGGTCCAATGGAGTGTCACTCAGCCATGAAATCCACGTCATGAGGCTGGTAGCAGCATCCTGAGTGGATTTAGGTACGATCATCCTCAGTGAAATAAGTCCCACAAAAAAAGAAACTTATGATATCACTTATCGAGGGAATGTAAAAATCGCTCCCCATGAACGGAATCCCCAAACAGAACAGAGTCACGCTTTTAGAAAACACACTTATGCCTGCTTCAGGGGAAAGGTGAGGTGGGGTGACGCATAAAACTCGAGTTTGAAATGAGCACAGATACCCTTCCGAAAACCGAATATGGAATGGACACGACCTACTCCTTGCTCAATCAACTGGACTCACCAGACCCTGTTCATCGCACAAGTATCTATCCGACTAGTAAGCATCTTAAAAGCTAAGTCTTGATATCTCTGTGTAAGTGCATCAAGTGTGTGTAAAGCGGCCTAAAACCAGCAGGGAAAATCAGCTCAGACCCATTCTGAGGATACATTTCCAACATAAAGAAGAAACAAGCAGGGCAAAACAGAGAGAAATTCTTCCAAAATGCGTTCAGGGACTGGCATGCAACCAGGATTGACCACATCTACAGCCCCAGCGGCAGAAGACATAAGGCTGGACACTCTTGGGGCTGAGACGATTGGTGAGGTTGGGAAAGCAAATGCAGACCCTTGAAAGGAATCCTGCGTGCTCCCCATTCCATGGGTCCCAACTCTCCAGGTTCAACGCAATCTTCCGACAGCGAAAGCACTCATTGGAAACCCAGCGGATGCTACACCGTGGGATCGGGAAAGCTTTCTGAAACTCACCTCAGTTTTCATCTCCTGGTGCTCGTGTTCTCCATTCAGGCCCCCTTACTAACAATCTCCCCACTTGGAGACTCGGCGCCTTTCCATGCCTCTTTCGTACCGTCTGCAATTTGTCCGCAGGATGAACTGCAAGAGGGGGAACCAATGAGAGACTCGCTGGAGGTGTTTGGTCGGGCACATGTCACTCTCATTTCCCATCACGAAGAAGAATTCACCAGAGGTTCAGCCTGCCACCGCGGATCGACAAGAGGGCGTGAAGCCATCCAGCCGTGTTGCGTCCCACTCACAAAAAAGCGACTTGGGAAATGGAGCTCAGGGGCACTGCACTTCCCAAACCTGCAGAGTTCTAAACGATAACTATCGCCCCAAAATATATTGAGGTCAGGCTACGAAGAGGCGTTGAACGCAAGGCAGAATTGCAGGAAACGGATGTCAACGGGTACATCGGAATGGCCCCGATAGCACATGAAAAGCGCCAGAACGTGGACAATGATGCGGTTGGCCAAAAAGGGCGTATGCGTTTTTTTCCTGAATATATTCAGGAAAAAACGCATACGCCCTTTTTGGCCAACCAAGCAACCTGGGAGAGCAAATCAGCACTACAAAGAAATCTCTCGCCCCCCCCCCCGGGGCAAAATGGCCAGGCGAAAAAAGTCTAAAAACCAGAAAGGCAGGACAGCCCACGGAGTCAAGGGAGCCTTGTTAAGCTGATGGGCGGGATGTCAATGGCCAACAGCCAATCTTCACAAATGTATCCTCTTTCCCAAACCATGTAAAACACAGAACCACAGAGCATAGGGCACTTCCACACATGGGCGTTGACCTTGGGAAAATGAAAAAATCAACCAGACACAGGGACCCCAAAGTTGAGGGCTGCTGTCTTGACAAGAACCTCCACTCCGGTACACGTTTCATATCCCAGGAAAGAGCCAAGTGGACAAACACGAGTGGACAAGTGGACAAGTGGTGCTACGTAGGTCCAATGGAGTGTCACTCAGCCATGAAATCCACGTCATGAGGCTGGTAGCAGCATCCTGAGTGGATTTAGGTACGATCATCCTCAGTGAAATAAGTCCCACAAAAAAAGAAACTTATGATATCACTTATCGAGGGAATGTAAAAATCGCTCCCCATGAACGGAATCCCCAAACAGAACAGAGTCACGCTTTTAGAAAACACACTTATGCCTGCTTCAGGGGAAAGGTGAGGTGGGGTGACGCATAAAACTCGAGTTTGAAATGAGCACACATACCCTTCCGAAAACCGAATATGGAATGGACACGACCTACTCCTTGCTCAATCAACTGGACTCACCAGACCCTGTTCATCGCACAAGTATCTATCCGACTAGTAAGCATCTTAAAAGCTAAGTCTTGATATCTCTGTGTAAGTGCATCAAGTGTGTGTAAAGCGGCCTAAAACCAGCAGGGAAAATCAGCTCAGACCCATTCTGAGGATACATTTCCAACATAAAGAAGAAACAAGCAGGGCAAAACAGAGAGAAATTCTTCCAAAATGCGTTCAGGGACTGGCATGCAACCAGGATTGACCACATCTACAGCCCCAGCGGCGGAAGACATAAGGCTGGACACTCTTGGGGCTGAGACGATTGGTGAGGTTGGGAAAGCAAATGCAGACCCTTGAAAGGAATCCTGCGTGCTCCCCATTCCATGGGTCCCAACTCTCCAGGTTCAACGCAATCTTCCGACAGCGAAAGCACTCATTGGAAACCCAGCGGATGCTACACCGTGGGATCGGGAAAGCTTTCTGAAACTCACCTCAGTTTTCATCTCCTGGTGCTCGTGTTCTCCATTCAGGCCCCCTTACTAACAATCTCCCCACTTGGAGACTCGGCGCCTTTCCATGCCTCTTTCGTACCGTCTGCAATTTGTCCGCAGGATGAACTGCAAGAGGGGGAACCAATGAGAGACTCGCTGGAGGTGTTTGGTCGGGCACATGTCACTCTCATTTCCCATCACGAAGAAGAATTCACCAGAGGTTCAGCCTGCCACCGCGGATCGACAATAGGGCGTGAAGCCATCCAGCCGTGTTGCGTCCCACTCACAAAAAAGCGACTTGGGAAATGGAGCTCAGGGGCACTGCACTTCCCAAACCTGCAGAGTTCTAAACGATAACTATCGCCCCAAAATATATTGAGGTCAGGCTACGAAGAGGCGTTGAACGCAAGGCAGAATTGCAGGAAACGGATGTCAACGGGTACATCGGAATGGCCCCGATAGCACATGAAAAGCGCCAGAACGTGGACAATGATGCGGTTGGCCAAAAAGGGCGTATGCGTTTTTTTCCTGAATATATTCAGGAAAAAACGCATACGCCCTTTTTGGCCAACCAAGCAACCTGGGAGAGCAAATCAGCACTACAAAGAAATCTCTCGCCCCCCCCCCCGGGGCAAAAGGGCCAGGCGAAAAAAGTCTAAAAACCAGAAAGGCAGGACAGCCCACGGAGTCAAGGGAGCCTTGTTAAGCTGATGGGCGGGATGTCAATGGCCAACAGCCAATCTTCACAAATGTATCCTCTTTCCCAAACCATGTAAAACACAGAACCACAGAGCATAGGGCACTTCCACACATGGGCGTTGACCTTGGGAAAATGAAAAAATCAACCAGACACAGGGACCCCAAAGTTGAGGGCTGCTGTCTTGACAAGAACCTCCACTCCGGTACACGTTTCATATCCCAGGAAAGAGCCAAGTGGACAAAGACGAGTGGACAAGTGGACAAAGACAAGTGGACAAGTGGACAAGTGGTGCTACGTAGGTCCAATGGAGTGTCACTCAGCCATGAAATCCACGTCATGAGGCTGGTAGCAGCATCCTGAGTGGATTTAGGTACGATCATCCTCAGTGAAATAAGTCCCACAAAAAAAGAAACTTATGATATCACTTATCGAGGGAATGTAAAAATCGCTCCCCATGAACGGAATCCCCAAACAGAACAGAGTCACGCTTTTAGAAAACACACTTATGCCTGCTTCAGGGGAAAGGTGAGGTGGGGTGACGCATAAAACTCGAGTTTGAAATGAGCACACATACCCTTCCGAAAACCGAATATGGAATGGACACGACCTACTCCTTGCTCAATCAACTGGACTCACCAGACCCTGTTCATCGCACAAGTATCTATCCGACTAGTAAGCATCTTAAAAGCTAAGTCTTGATATCTCTGTGTAAGTGCATCAAGTGTGTGTAAAGCGGCCTAAAACCAGCAGGGAAAATCAGCTCAGACCCATTCTGAGGATACATTTCCAACATAAAGAAGAAACAAGCAGGGCAAAACAGAGAGAAATTCTTCCAAAATGCGTTCAGGGACTGGCATGCAACCAGGATTGACCACATCTACAGCCCCAGCGGCAGAAGACATAAGGCTGGACACTCTTGGGGCTGAGACGATTGGTGAGGTTGGGAAAGCAAATGCAGACCCTTGAAAGGAATCCTGCGTGCTCCCCATTCCATGGGTCCCAACTCTCCAGGTTCAACGCAATCTTCCGACAGCGAAAGCACTCATTGGAAACCCAGCGGATGCTACACCGTGGGATCGGGAAAGCTTTCTGAAACTCACCTCAGTTTTCATCTCCTGGTGCTCGTGTTCTCCATTCAGGCCCCCTTACTAACAATCTCCCCACTTGGAGACTCGGCGCCTTTCCATGCCTCTTTCGTACCGTCTGCAATTTGTCCGCAGGATGAACTGCAAGAGGGGGAACCAATGAGAGACTCGCTGGAGGTGTTTGGTCGGGCACATGTCACTCTCATTTCCCATCACGAAGAAGAATTCACCAGAGGTTCAGCCTGCCACCGCGGATCGACAAGAGGGCGTGAAGCCATCCAGCCGTGTTGCGTCCCACTCACAAAAAAGCGACTTGGGAAATGGAGCTCAGGGGCACTGCACTTCCCAAACCTGCAGAGTTCTAAACGATAACTATCGCCCCAAAATATATTGAGGTCAGGCTACGAAGAGGCGTTGAACGCAAGGCAGAATTGCAGGAAACGGATGTCAACGGGTACATCGGAATGACCCCGATAGCACATGAAAAGCGCCAGAACGTGGACAATGATGCGGTTGGCCAAAAAGGGCGTATGCGTTTTTTCCTGAATATATTCAGGAAAAAACGCATACGCCCTTTTTGGCCAACCAAGCAACCTGGGAGAGCAAATCAGCACGACAAAGAAATCTCTCGCCCCCCCCCCCCCCCCGGGGCCAAAGGGCCAGGCGAAAAAAGTCTAAAAACCAGAAAGGCAGGACAGCCCACGGAGTCAAGGGAGCCTTGTTAAGCTGATGGGCGGGATGTCAATGGCCAACAGCCAATCTTCACAAATGTATCCTCTTTCCCAAACCATGTAAAACACAGAACCACAGAGCATAGGGCACTTCCACACATGGGCGTTGACCTTGGGAAAATGAAAAAATCAACCAGACACAGGGACCCCAAAGTTGAGGGCTGCTGTCTTGACAAGAACCTCCACTCCGGTACACGTTTCATATCCCAGGAAAGAGCCAAGTGGACAAACACGGGTGGACAAGTGGACAAAGACAAGTGGACAAGTGGACAAGTGGTGCTACGTAGGTCCAATGGAGTGTCACTCAGCCATGAAATCCACGTCATGAGGCTGGTAGCAGCATCCTGAGTGGATTTAGGTACGATCATCCTCAGTGAAATAAGTCCCACAAAAAAAGAAACTTATGATATCACTTATCGAGGGAATGTAAAAATCGCTCCCCATGAACGGAATCCCCAAAAGAACAGAGTCACGCTTTTAGAAAACACACTTATGCCTGCTTCAGGGGAAAGGTGAGGTGGGGTGACGCATAAAACTCGAGTTTGAAATGAGCACACATACCCTTCCGAAAACCGAATATGGAATGGACACGACCTACTCCTTGCTCAATCAACTGGACTCACCAGACCCTGTTCATCGCACAAGTATCTATCCGACTAGTAAGCATCTTAAAAGCTAAGTCTTGATATCTCTGTGTAAGTGCATCAAGTGTGTGTAAAGCGGCCTAAAACCAGCAGGGAAAATCAGCTCAGACCCATTCTGAGGATACATTTCCAACATAAAGAAGAAACAAGCAGGGCAAAACAGAGAGAAATTCTTCCAAAATGCGTTCAGGGACTGGCATGCAACCAGGATTGACCACATCTACAGCCCCAGCGGCAGAAGACATAAGGCTGGACACTCTTGGGGCTGAGACGATTGGTGAGGTTGGGAAAGCAAATGCAGACCCTTGAAAAGAATCCTGCGTGCTCCCCATTCCATGGGTCCCAACTCTCCAGGTTCAACGCAATCTTCCGACAGCGAAAGCACTCATTGGAAACCCAGCGGATGCTACACCGTGGGATCGGGAAAGCTTTCTGAAACTCACCTCAGTTTTCATCTCCTGGTGCTCGTGTTCTCCATTCAGGCCCCCTTACTAACAATCTCCCCACTTGGAGACTCGGCGCCTTTCCATGCCTCTTTCGTACCGTCTGCAATTTGTCCGCAGGATGAACTGCAAGAGGGGGAACCAATGAGAGACTCGCTGGAGGTGTTTGGTCGGCCACATGTCACTCTCATTTCCCATCACGAAGAAGAATTCACCAGAGGTTCAGCCTGCCACCGCGGATCGACAATAGGGCGTGAAGCCATCCAGCCGTGTTGCGTCCCACTCACAAAAAAGCGACTTGGGAAATGGAGCTCAGGGGCACTGCACTTCCCAAACCTGCAGAGTTCTAAACGATAACTATCGCCCCAAAATATATTGAGGTCAGGCTACGAAGAGGCGTTGAACGCAAGGCAGAATTGCAGGAAACGGATGTCAACGGGTACATCGGAATGACCCCGATAGCACATGAAAAGCGCCAGAACGTGGACAATGATGCGGTTGGCCAAAAAGGGCGTATGCGTTTTTTCCTGAATATATTCAGGAAAAAACGCATACGCCCTTTTTGGCCAACCAAGCAACCTGGGAGAGCAAATCAGCACTACAAAGAAATCTCTCGCCCCCCCCCCCGGGGCAAAAGGGCCAGGCGAAAAAAGTCTAAAAACCAGAAAGGCAGGACAGCCCACGGAGTCAAGGGAGCCTTGTTAAGCTGATGGGCGGGATGTCAATGGCCAACAGCCAATCTTCACAAATGTATCCTCTTTCCCAAACCATGTAAAACACAGAACCACAGAGCATAGGGCACTTCCACACATGGGCGTTGACCTTGGGAAAATGAAAAAATCAACCAGACACAGGGACCCCAAAGTTGAGGGCTGCTGTCTTGACAAGAACCTCCACTCCGGTACACGTTTCATATCCCAGGAAAGAGCCACGTGGACAAAGACGAGTGGACAAGTGGACAAAGACAAGTGGACAAGTGGACAAGTGGTGCTACGTAGGTTCAATGGAGTGTCACTCAGCCATGAAATCCACGTCATGAGGCTGGTAGCAGCATCCTGAGTGGATTTAGGTAAGATCATCCTCAGTGAAATAAGTCCCACAAAAAAAGAAACTTATGATATCACTTATCGAGGGAATGTAAAAATCGCTCCCCATGAACGGAATCCCCAAACAGAACAGAGTCACGCTTTTAGAAAACACACTTATGCCTGCTTCAGGGGAAAGGTGAGGTGGGGTGACGCATAAAACTCGAGTTTGAAATGAGCACAGATACCCTTCCGAAAACCGAATATGGAATGGACACGACCTACTCCTTGCTCAATCAACTGGAATCACCAGACCCTGTTCATCGCACAAGTATCTATCCGACTAGTAAGCATCTTAAAAGCTAAGTCTTGATATCTCTGTGTAAGTGCATCAAGTGTGTGTAAAGCGGCCTAAAACCAGCAGGGAAACTCAGCTCAGACCCATTCTGAGGATACATTTCCAACATAAAGAAGAAACAAGCAGGGCAAAACAGAGAGAAATTCTTCCAAAATGCGTTCAGGGACTGGCATGCAACCAGGATTGACCACATCTACAGCCCCAGCGGCGGAAGACATAAGGCTGGACACTCTTGAGGCTGAGACGATTGGTGAGGTTGGGAAAGCAAATGCAGACCCTTGAAAGGAATCCTGCGTGCTCCCCATTCCATGGGTCCCAACTCTCCAGGTTCAACGCAATCTTCCGACAGCGAAAGCACTCATTGGAAACCCAGCGGATGCTACACCGTGGGATCGGGAAAGCTTTCTGAAACTCACCTCAGTTTTCATCTCCTGGTGCTCGTGTTCTCCATTCAGGCCCCCTTACTAACAATCTCCCCACTTGGAGACTCGGCGCCTTTCCATGCCTCTTTCGTACCGTCTGCAATTTGTCCGCAGGATGAACTGCAAGAGGGGGAACCAATGAGAGACTCGCTGGAGGTGTTTGGTCGGGCACATGTCACTCTCATTTCCCATCACGAAGAAGAATTCACCAGAGGTTCAGCCTGCCACCGCGGATCGACAAGAGGGCGTGAAGCCATCCAGCCGTGTTGCGTCCCACTCACAAAAAAGCGACTTGGGAAATGGAGCTCAGGGGCACTGCACTTCCCAAACCTGCAGAGTTCTAAACGATAACTATCGCCCCAAAATATATTGAGGTCAGGCTACGAAGAGGCGTTGAACGCAAGGCAGAATTGCAGGAAACGGATGTCAACGGGTACATCGGAATGGCCCCGATAGCACATGAAAAGCGCCAGAACGTGGACAATGATGCGGTTGGCCAAAAAGGGCGTATGCGTTTTTTCCTGAATATATTCAGGAAAAAACGCATACGCCCTTTTTGGCCAACCAAGCAACCTGGGAGAGCAAATCAGCACTACAAAGAAATCTCTCGCCCCCCCCCCGGGGCAAAAGGGCCAGGCGAAAAAAGTCTAAAAACCAGAAAGGCAGGACAGCCCACGGAGTCAAGGGAGCCTTGTTAAGCTGATGGGCGGGATGTCAATGGCCAACAGCCAATCTTCACAAATGTATCCTCTTTCCCAAACCATGTAAAACACAGAACCACAGAGCATAGGGCACTTCCACACATGGGCGTTGACCTTGGGAAAATGAAAAAATCAACCAGACACAGGGACCCCAAAGTTGAGGGCTGCTGTCTTGACAAGAACCTCCACTCCGGTACACGTTTCATATCCCAGGAAAGAGCCAAGTGGACAAAGACGAGTGGACAAGTGGACAAAGACAAGTGGACAAGTGGACAAGTGGTGCTACGTAGGTCCAATGGAGTGTCACTCAGCCATGAAATCCACGTCATGAGGCTGGTAGCAGCATCCTGAGTGGATTTAGGTACGATCATCCTCAGTGAAATAAGTCCCACAAAAAAAGAAACTTATGATATCACTTATCGAGGGAATGTAAAAATCGCTCCCCATGAACGGAATCCCCAAACAGAACAGAGTCACGCTTTTAGAAAACACACTTATGCCTGCTTCAGGGGAAAGGTGAGGTGGGGTGACGCATAAAACTCGAGTTTGAAATGAGCACACATACCCTTCCGAAAACCGAATATGGAATGGACACGACCTACTCCTTGCTCAATCAACTGGACTCACCAGACCCTGTTCATCGCACAAGTATCTATCCGACTAGTAAGCATCTTAAAAGCTAAGTCTTGATATCTCTGTGTAAGTGCATCAAGTGTGTGTAAAGCGGCCTAAAACCAGCAGGGAAAATCAGCTCAGACCCATTCTGAGGATACATTTCCAACATAAAGAAGAAACAAGCAGGGCAAAACAGAGAGAAATTCTTCCAAAATGCGTTCAGGGACTGGCATGCAACCAGGATTGACCACATCTACAGCCCCAGCGGCAGAAGACATAAGGCTGGACACTCTTGGGGCTGAGACGATTGGTGAGGTTGGGAAAGCAAATGCAGACCCTTGAAAGGAATCCTGCGTGCTCCCCATTCCATGGGTCCCAACTCTCCAGGTTCAACGCAATCTTCCGACAGCGAAAGCACTCATTGGAAACCCAGCGGATGCTACACCGTGGGATCGGGAAAGCTTTCTGAAACTCACCTCAGTTTTCATCTCCTGGTGCTCGTGTTCTCCATTCAGGCCCCCTTACTAACAATCTCCCCACTTGGAGACTCGGCGCCTTTCCATGCCTCTTTCGTACCGTCTGCAATTTGTCCGCAGGATGAACTGCAAGAGGGGGAACCAATGAGAGACTCGCTGGAGGTGTTTGGTCGGGCACATGTCACTCTCATTTCCCATCACGAAGAAGAATTCACCAGAGGTTCAGCCTGCCACCGCGGATCGACAAGAGGGCGTGAAGCCATCCAGCCGTGTTGCGTCCCACTCACAAAAAAGCGACTTGGGAAATGGAGCTCAGGGGCACTGCACTTCCCAAACCTGCAGAGTTCTAAACGATAACTATCGCCCCAAAATATATTGAGGTCAGGCTACGAAGAGGCGTTGAACGCAAGGCAGAATTGCAGGAAACGGATGTCAACGGGTACATCGGAATGGCCCCGATAGCACATGAAAAGCGCCAGAACGTGGACAATGATGCGGTTGGCCAAAAAGGGCGTATGCGTTTTTTCCTGAATATATTCAGGAAAAAACGCATACGCCCTTTTTGGCCAACCAAGCAACCTGGGAGAGCAAATCAGCACTACAAAGAAATCTCTCGCCCCCCCCCCGGGGCAAAAGGGCCAGGCGAAAAAAGTCTAAAAACCAGAAAGGCAGGACAGCCCACGGAGTCAAGGGAGCCTTGTTAAGCTGATGGGCGGGATGTCAATGGCCAACAGCCAATCTTCACAAATGTATCCTCTTTCCCAAACCATGTAAAACACAGAACCACAGAGCATAGGGCACTTCCACACATGGGCGTTGACCTTGGGAAAATGAAAAAATCAACCAGACACAGGGACCCCAAAGTTGAGGGCTGCTGTCTTGACAAGAACCTCCACTCCGGTACACGTTTCATATCCCAGGAAAGAGCCAAGTGGACAAAGACGAGTGGACAAGTGGACAAAGACAAGTGGACAAGTGGACAAGTGGTGCTACGTAGGTCCAATGGAGTGTCACTCAGCCATGAAATCCACGTCATGAGGCTGGTAGCAGCATCCTGAGTGGATTTAGGTACGATCATCCTCAGTGAAATAAGTCCCACAAAAAAAGAAACTTATGATATCACTTATCGAGGGAATGTAAAAATCGCTCCCCATGAACGGAATCCCCAAACAGAACAGAGTCACGCTTTTAGAAAACACACTTATGCCTGCTTCAGGGGAAAGGTGAGGTGGGGTGACGCATAAAACTCGAGTTTGAAATGAGCACACATACCCTTCCGAAAACCGAATATGGAATGGACACGACCTACTCCTTGCTCAATCAACTGGACTCACCAGACCCTGTTCATCGCACAAGTATCTATCCGACTAGTAAGCATCTTAAAAGCTAAGTCTTGATATCTCTGTGTAAGTGCATCAAGTGTGTGTAAAGCGGCCTAAAACCAGCAGGGAAAATCAGCTCAGACCCATTCTGAGGATACATTTCCAACATAAAGAAGAAACAAGCAGGGCAAAACAGAGAGAAATTCTTCCAAAATGCGTTCAGGGACTGGCATGCAACCAGGATTGACCACATCTACAGCCCCAGCGGCAGAAGACATAAGGCTGGACACTCTTGGGGCTGAGACGATTGGTGAGGTTGGGAAAGCAAATGCAGACCCTTGAAAGGAATCCTGCGTGCTCCCCATTCCATGGGTCCCAACTCTCCAGGTTCAACGCAATCTTCCGACAGCGAAAGCACTCATTGGAAACCCAGCGGATGCTACACCGTGGGATCGGGAAAGCTTTCTGAAACTCACCTCAGTTTTCATCTCCTGGTGCTCGTGTTCTCCATTCAGGCCCCCTTACTAACAATCTCCCCACTTGGAGACTCGGCGCCTTTCCATGCCTCTTTCGTACCGTCTGCAATTTGTCCGCAGGATGAACTGCAAGAGGGGGAACCAATGAGAGACTCGCTGGAGGTGTTTGGTCGGCCACATGTCACTCTCATTTCCCATCACGAAGAAGAATTCACCAGAGGTTCAGCCTGCCACCGCGGATCGACAAGAGGGCGTGAAGCCATCCAGCCGTGTTGCGTCCCACTCACAAAAAAGCGACTTGGGAAATGGAGCTCAGGGGCACTGCACTTCCCAAACCTGCAGAGTTCTAAACGATAACTATCGCCCCAAAATATATTGAGGTCAGGCTACGAAGAGGCGTTGAACGCAAGGCAGAATTGCAGGAAACGGATGTCAACGGGTACATCGGAATGGCCCCGATAGCACATGAAAAGCGCCAGAACGTGGACAATGATGCGGTTGGCCAAAAAGGGCGTATGCGTTTTTTCCTGAATATATTCAGGAAAAAACGCATACGCCCTTTTTGGCCAACCAAGCAACCTGGGAGAGCAAATCAGCACTACAAAGAAATCTCTCGCCCCCCCCCCGGGGCAAAAGGGCCAGGCGAAAAAAGTCTAAAAACCAGAAAGGCAGGACAGCCCACGGAGTCAAGGGAGCCTTGTTAAGCTGATGGGCGGGATGTCAATGGCCAACAGCCAATCTTCACAAATGTATCCTCTTTCCCAAACCATGTAAAACACAGAACCACAGAGCATAGGGCACTTCCACACATGGGCGTTGACCTTGGGAAAATGAAAAAATCAACCAGACACAGGGACCCCAAAGTTGAGGGCTGCTGTCTTGACAAGAACCTCCAATCCGGTACACGTTTCATATCCCAGGAAAGAGCCAAGTGGACAAAGACGAGTGGACAAGTGGACAAAGACAAGTGGACAAGTGGACAAGTGGTGCTACGTAGGTCCAATGGAGTGTCACTCAGCCATGAAATCCACGTCATGAGGCTGGTAGCAGCATCCTGAGTGGATTTAGGTACGATCATCCTCAGTGAAATAAGTCCCACAAAAAAAGAAACTTATGATATCACTTATCGAGGGAATGTAAAAATCGCTCCCCATGAACGGAATCCCCAAAAGAACAGAGTCACGCTTTTAGAAAACACACTTATGCCTGCTTCAGGGGAAAGGTGAGGTGGGGTGACGCATAAAACTCGAGTTTGAAATGAGCACACATACCCTTCCGAAAACCGAATATGGAATGGACACGACCTACTCCTTGCTCAATCAACTGGACTCACCAGACCCTGTTCATCGCACAAGTATCTATCCGACTAGTAAGCATCTTAAAAGCTAAGTCTTGATATCTCTGTGTAAGTGCATCAAGTGTGTGTAAAGCGGCCTAAAACCAGCAGGGAAAATCAGCTCAGACCCATTCTGAGGATACATTTCCAACATAAAGAAGAAACAAGCAGGGCAAAACAGAGAGAAATTCTTCCAAAATGCGTTCAGGGACTGGCATGCAACCAGGATTAACCACATCTACAGCCCCAGCGGCAGAAGACATAAGGCTGGACACTCTTGGGGCTGAGACGATGGGTGAGGTTGGGAAAGCAAATGCAGACCCTTGAAAGGAATCCTGCGTGCTCCCCATTCCATGGGTCCCAACTCTCCAGGTTCAACGCAATCTTCCGACAGCGAAAGCACTCATTGGAAACCCAGCGGATGCTACACCGTGGGATCGGGAAAGCTTTCTGAAACTCACCTCAGTTTTCATCTCCTGGTGCTCGTGTTCTCCATTCAGGCCCCCTTACTAACAATCTCCCCACTTGGAGACTCGGCGCCTTTCCATGCCTCTTTCGTACCGTCTGCAATTTGTCCGCAGGATGAACTGCAAGAGGGGGAACCAATGAGAGACTCGCTGGAGGTGTTTGGTCGGGCACATGTCACTCTCATTTCCCATCACGAAGAAGAATTCACCAGAGGTTCAGCCTGCCACCGCGGATCGACAAGAGGGCGTGAAGCCATCCAGCCGTGTTGCGTCCCACTCACAAAAAAGCGACTTGGGAAATGGAGCTCAGGGTCACTGCACTTCCCAAACCTGCAGAGTTCTAAACGATAACTATCGCCCCAAAATATATTGAGGTCAGGCTACGAAGAGGCGTTGAACGCAAGGCAGAATTGCAGGAAACGGATGTCAACGGGTACATCGGAATGGCCCCGATAGCACATGAAAAGCGCCAGAACGTGGACAATGATGCGGTTGGCCAAAAAGGGCGTATGCGTTTTTTCCTGAATATATTCAGGAAAAAACGCATACGCCCTTTTTGGCCAACCAAGCAACCTGGGAGAGCAAATCAGCACTACAAAGAAATCTCTCGCCCCCCCCCCCGGGGCAAAAGGGCCAGGCGAAAAAAGTCTAAAAACCAGAAAGGCAGGACAGCCCACGGAGTCAAGGGAGCCTTGTTAAGCTGATGGGCGGGATGTCAATGGCCAACAGCCAATCTTCACAAATGTATCCTCTTTCCCAAACCATGTAAAACACAGAACCACAGAGCATAGGGCACTTCCACACATGGGCGTTGACCTTGGGAAAATGAAAAAATCAACCAGACACAGGGACCCCAAAGTTGAGGGCTGCTGTCTTGACAAGAACCTCCACTCCGGTACACGTTTCATATCCCAGGAAAGAGCCACGTGGACAAAGACGAGTGGACAAGTGGACAAAGACAAGTGGACAAGTGGACAAGTGGTGCTACGTAGGTCCAATGGAGTGTCACTCAGCCATGAAATCCACGTCATGAGGCTGGTAGCAGCATCCTGAGTGGATTTAGGTACGATCATCCTCAGTGAAATAAGTCCCACAAAAAAAGAAACTTATGATATCACTTATCGAGGGAATGTAAAAATCGCTCCCCATGAACGGAATCCCCAAACAGAACAGAGTCACGCTTTTAGAAAACACACTTATGCCTGCTTCAGGGGAAAGGTGAGGTGGGGTGACGCATAAAACTCGAGTTTGAAATGAGCACAGATACCCTTCCGAAAACCGAATATGGAATGGACACGACCTACTCCTTGCTCAATCAACTGGAATCACCAGACCCTGTTCATCGCACAAGTATCTATCCGACTAGTAAGCATCTTAAAAGCTAAGTCTTGATATCTCTGTGTAAGTGCATCAAGTGTGTGTAAAGCGGCCTAAAACCAGCAGGGAAAATCAGCTCAGACCCATTCTGAGGATACATTTCCAACATAAAGAAGAAACAAGCAGGGCAAAACAGAGAGAAATTCTTCCAAAATGCGTTCAGGGACTGGCATGCAACCAGGATTGACCACATCTACAGCCCCAGCGGCGGAAGACATAAGGCTGGACACTCTTGAGGCTGAGACGATTGGTGAGGTTGGGAAAGCAAATGCAGACCCTTGAAAGGAATCCTGCGTGCTCCCCATTCCATGGGTCCCAACTCTCCAGGTTCAACGCAATCTTCCGACAGCGAAAGCACTCATTGGAAACCCAGCGGATGCTACACCGTGGGATCGGGAAAGCTTTCTGAAACTCACCTCAGTTTTCATCTCCTGGTGCTCGTGTTCTCCATTCAGGCCCCCTTACTAACAATCTCCCCACTTGGAGACTCGGCGCCTTTCCATGCCTCTTTCGTACCGTCTGCAATTTGTCCGCAGGATGAACTGCAAGAGGGGGAACCAATGAGAGACTCGCTGGAGGTGTTTGGTCGGGCACATGTCACTCTCATTTCCCATCACGAAGAAGAATTCACCAGAGGTTCAGCCTGCCACCGCGGATCGACAAGAGGGCGTGAAGCCATCCAGCCGTGTTGCGTCCCACTCACAAAAAAGCGACTTGGGAAATGGAGCTCAGGGGCACTGCACTTCCCAAACCTGCAGAGTTCTAAACGATAACTATCGCCCCAAAATATATTGAGGTCAGGCTACGAAGAGGCGTTGAACGCAAGGCAGAATTGCAGGAAACGGATGTCAACGGGTACATCGGAATGGCCCCGATAGCACATGAAAAGCGCCAGAACGTGGACAATGATGCGGTTGGCCAAAAAGGGCGTATGCGTTTTTTCCTGAATATATTCAGGAAAAAACGCATACGCCCTTTTTGGCCAACCAAGCAACCTGGGAGAGCAAATCAGCACTACAAAGAAATCTCTCGCCCCCCCCCCCCGGGGCAAAAGGGCCAGGCGAAAAAAGTCTAAAAACCAGAAAGGCAGGACAGCCCACGGAGTCAAGGGAGCCTTGTTAAGCTGATGGGCGGGATGTCAATGGCCAACAGCCAATCTTCACAAGTGTATCCTCTTTCCCAAACCATGTAAAACACAGAACCACAGAGCATAGGGCACTTCCACACATGGGCGTTGACCTTGGGAAAATGAAAAAATCAACCAGACACAGGGACCCCAAAGTTGAGGGCTGCTGTCTTGACAAGAACCTCCACTCCGGTACACGTTTCATATCCCAGGAAAGAGCCAAGTGGACAAAGACGAGTGGACAAGTGGACAAAGACAAGTGGACAAGTGGACAAGTGGTGCTACCTAGGTCCAATGGAGTGCCACTCAGCCATGAAATCCACGTCATGAGGCTGGTAGCAGCATCCTGAGTGGATTTAGGTACGATCATCCTCAGTGAAATAAGTCCCACAAAAAAAGAAACTTATGATATCACTTATCGAGGGAATGTAAAAATCGCTCCCCATGAACGGAATCCCCAAACAGAACAGAGTCACGCTTTTAGAAAACACACTTATGCCTGCTTCAGGGGAAAGGTGAGGTGGGGTGACGCATAAAACTCGAGTTTGAAATGAGCACACATACCCTTCCGAAAACCGAATATGGAATGGACACGACCTACTCCTTGCTCAATCAACTGGACTCACCAGACCCTGTTCATCGCACAAGTATCTATCCGACTAGTAAGCATCTTAAAAGCTAAGTCTTGATATCTCTGTGTAAGTGCATCAAGTGTGTGTAAAGCGGCCTAAAACCAGCAGGGAAAATCAGCTCAGACCCATTCTGAGGATACATTTCCAACATAAAGAAGAAACAAGCAGGGCAAAACAGAGAGAAATTCTTCCAAAATGCGTTCAGGGACTGGCATGCAACCAGGATTGACCACATCTACAGCCCCAGCGGCGGAAGACATAAGGCTGGACACTCTTGGGGCTGAGACGATTGGTGAGGTTGGGAAAGCAAATGCAGACCCTTGAAAGGAATCCTGCGTGCTCCCCATTCCATGGGTCCCAACTCTCCAGGTTCAACGCAATCTTCCGACAGCGAAAGCACTCATTGGAAACCCAGCGGATGCTACACCGTGGGATCGGGAAAGCTTTCTGAAACTCACCTCAGTTTTCATCTCCTGGTGCTCGTGTTCTCCATTCAGGCCCCCTTACTAACAATCTCCCCACTTGGAGACTCGGCGCCTTTCCATGCCTCTTTCGTACCGTCTGCAATTTGTCCGCAGGATGAACTGCAAGAGGGGGAACCAATGAGAGACTCGCTGGAGGTGTTTGGTCGGGCACATGTCACTCTCATTTCCGATCACGAAGAAGAATTCACCAGAGGTTCAGCCTGCCACCGCGGATCGACAATAGGGCGTGAAGCCATCCAGCCGTGTTGCGTCCCACTCACAAAAAAGCGACTTGGGAAATGGAGCTCAGGGGCACTGCACTTCCCAAACCTGCAGAGTTCTAAACGATAACTATCGCCCCAAAATATATTGAGGTCAGGCTACGAAGAGGCGTTGAACGCAAGGCAGAATTGCAGGAAACGGATGTCAACGGGTACATCGGAATGGCCCCGATAGCACATGAAAAGCGCCAGAACGTGGCCAACCAAGCAACCTGGGAGAGCAAATCAGCACTACAAAGAAATCTCTCGCCCCCCCCCCCGGGGCAAAAGGGCCAGGCGAAAAAAGTCTAAAAACCAGAAAGGCAGGACAGCCCACGGAGTCAAGGGAGCCTTGTTAAGCTGATGGGCGGGATGTCAATGGCCAACAGCCAATCTTCACAAATGTATCCTCTTTCCCAAACCATGTAAAACACAGAACCACAGAGCATAGGGCACTTCCACACATGGGCGTTGACCTTGGGAAAATGAAAAAATCAACCAGACACAGGGACCCCAAAGGTGAGGGCTGCTGTCTTGACAAGAACCTCCACTCCGGTACACGTTTCATATCCCAGGAAAGAGCCAAGTGGACAAAGACGAGTGGACAAGTGGACAAAGACAAGTGGACAAGTGGACAAGTGGTGCTACGTAGGTCCAATGGAGTGTCACTCAGCCATGAAATCCACGTCATGAGGCTGGTAGCAGCATCCTGAGTGGATTTAGGTACGATCATCCTCAGTGAAATAAGTCCCACAAAAAAAGAAACTTATGATATCACTTATCGAGGGAATGTAAAAATCGCTCCCCATGAACGGAATCCCCAAACAGAACAGAGTCACGCTTTTAGAAAACACACTTATGCCTGCTTCAGGGGAAAGGTGAGGTGGGGTGACGCATAAAACTCGAGTTTGAAATGAGCACACATACCCTTCCGAAAACCGAATATGGAATGGACACGACCTACTCCTTGCTCAATCAACTGGACTCACCAGACCCTGTTCATCGCACAAGTATCTATCCGACTAGTAAGCATCTTAAAAGCTAAGTCTTTATATCTCTGTGTAAGTGCATCAAGTGTGTGTAAAGCGGCCTAAAACCAGCAGGGAAAATCAGCTCAGACCCATTCTGAGGATACATTTCCAACATAAAGAAGAAACAAGCAGGGCAAAACAGAGAGAAATTCTTCCAAAATGCGTTCAGGGACTGGCATGCAACCAGGATTGACCACATCTACAGCCCCAGCGGCGGAAGACATAAGGCTGGACACTCTTGGGGCTGAGACGATTGGTGAGGTTGGGAAAGCAAATGCAGACCCTTGAAAGGAATCCTGCGTGCTCCCCATTCCATGGGTCCCAACTCTCCAGGTTCAACGCAATCTTCCGACAGCGAAAGCACTCATTGGAAACCCAGCGGATGCTACACCGTGGGATCGGGAAAGCTTTCTGAAACTCACCTCAGTTTTCATCTCCTGGTGCTCGTGTTCTCCATTCAGGCCCCCTTACTAACAATCTCCCCACTTGGAGACTCGGCGCCTTTCCATGCCTCTTTCGTACCGTCTGCAATTTGTCCGCAGGATGAACTGCAAGAGGGGGAACCAATGAGAGACTCGCTGGAGGTGTTTGGTCGGGCACATGTCACTCTCATTTCCCATCACGAAGAAGAATTCACCAGAGGTTCAGCCTGCCACCGCGGATCGACAATAGGGCGTGAAGCCATCCAGCCGTGTTGCGTCCCACTCACAAAAAAGCGACTTGGGAAATGGAGCTCAGGGGCACTGCACTTCCCAAACCTGCAGAGTTCTAAACGATAACTATCGCCCCAAAATATATTGAGGTCAGGCTACGAAGAGGCGTTGAACGCAAGGCAGAATTGCAGGAAACGGATGTCAACGGGTACATCGGAATGGCCCCGATAGCACATGAAAAGCGCCAGAACGTGGACAATGATGCGGTTGGCCAAAAAGGGCGTATGCGTTTTTTCCTGAATATATTCAGGAAAAAGCGCATACGCCCTTTTTGGCCAACCAAGCAACCTGGGAGAGCAAATCAGCACTACAAAGAAATCTCTCGCCCCCCACCCCGGGGCAAAAGGGCCAGGCGAAAAAAGTCTAAAAACCAGAAAGGCAGGACAGCCCACGGAGTCAAGGGAGCCTTGTTAAGCTGATGGGCGGGATGTCAATGGCCAACAGCCAATCTTCACAAGTGTATCCTCTTTCCCAAACCATGTAAAACACAGAACCACAGAGCATAGGGCACTTCCAAACATGGGCGTTGACCTTGGGAAAATGAAAAAATCAACCAGACACAGGGACCCCAAAGTTGAGGGCTGCTGTCTTGACAAGAACCTCCACTCCGGTACACGTTTCATATCCCAGGAAAGAGCCAAGTGGACAAAGACGAGTGGACAAGTGGACAAAGACAAGTGGACAAGTGGACAAGTGGTGCTACGTAGGTCCAATGGAGTGTCACTCAGCCATGAAATCCACGTCATGAGGCTGGTAGCAGCATCCTGAGTGGATTTAGGTACGATCATCCTCAGTGAAATAAGTCCCACAAAAAAAGAAACTTATGATATCACTTATCGAGGGAATGTAAAAATCGCTCCCCATGAACGGAATCCCCAAACAGAACAGAGTCACGCTTTTAGAAAACACACTTATGCCTGCTTCAGGGGAAAGGTGAGGTGGGGTGACGCATAAAACTCGAGTTTGAAATGAGCACAGATACCCTTCCGAAAACCGAATATGGAATGGACACGACCTACTCCTTGCTCAATCAACTGGACTCACCAGACCCTGTTCATCGCACAAGTATCTATCCGACTAGTAAGCATCTTAAAAGCTAAGTCTTGATATCTCTGTGTAAGTGCATCAAGTGTGTGTAAAGCGGCCTAAAACCAGCAGGGAAAATCAGCTCAGACCCATTCTGAGGATACATTTCCAACATAAAGAAGAAACAAGCAGGGCAAAACAGAGAGAAATTCTTCCAAAATGCGTTCAGGGACTGGCATGCAACCAGGATTGACCACATCTACAGCCCCAGCGGCGGAAGACATAAGGCTGGACACTCTTGGGGCTGAGACGATTGGTGAGGTTGGGAAAGCAAATGCAGACCCTTGAAAGGAATCCTGCGTGCTCCCCATTCCATGGGTCCCAACTCTCCAGGTTCAACGCAATCTTCCGACAGCGAAAGCACTCATTGGAAACCCAGCGGATGCTACACCGTGGGATCGGGAAAGCTTTCTGAAACTCACCTCAGTTTTCATCTCCTGGTGCTCGTGTTCTCCATTCAGGCCCCCTTACTAACAATCTCCCCACTTGGAGACTCGGCGCCTTTCCATGCCTCTTTCGTACCGTCTGCAATTTGTCCGCAGGATGAACTGCAAGAGGGGGAACCAATGAGAGACTCGCTGGAGGTGTTTGGTCGGGCACATGTCACTCTCATTTCCCATCACGAAGAAGAATTCAACAGAGGTTCAGCCTGCCACCGCGGATCGACAATAGGGCGTGAAGCCATCCAGCCGTGTTGCGTCCCACTCACAAAAAAGCGACTTGGGAAATGGAGCTCAGGGTCACTGCACTTCCCAAACCTGCAGAGTTCTAAACGATAACTATCGCCCCAAAATATATTGAGGTCAGGCTACGAAGAGGCGTTGAACGCAAGGCAGAATTGCAGGAAACGGATGACAACGGGTACATCGGAATGGCCCCGATAGCACATGAAAAGCGCCAGAACGTGGCCAACCAAGCAACCTGGGAGAGCAAATCAGCACTACAAAGAAATCTCTCGCCCCCCCCCCCGGGGCAAAAGGGCCAGGCGAAAAAAGTCTAAAAACCAGAAAGGCAGGACAGCCCACGGAGTCAAGGGAGCCTTGTTAAGCTGATGGGCGGGATGTCAATGGCCAACAGCCAATCTTCACAAATGTATCCTCTTTCCCAAACCATGTAAAACACAGAACCACAGAGCATAGGGCACTTCCACACATGGGCGTTGACCTTGGAAAAATGAAAAAATCAACCAGACACAGGGACCCCAAAGTTGAGGGCTGCTGTCTTGACAAGAACCTCCACTCCGGTACACGTTTCATATCCCAGGAAAGAGCCAAGTGGACAAAGACGAGTGGACAAGTGGACAAAGACAAGTGGACAAGTGGACAAGTGGTGCTACGTAGGTCCAATGGAGTGTCACTCAGCCATGAAATCCACGTCATGAGGCTGGTAGCAGCATCCTGAGTGGATTTAGGTACGATCATCCTCAGTGAAATAAGTCCCACAAAAAAAGAAACTTATGATATCACTTATCGAGGGAATGTAAAAATCGCTCCCCATGAACGGAATCCCCAAACAGAACAGAGTCACGCTTTTAGAAAACACACTTATGCCTGCTTCAGGGGAAAGGTGAGGTGGGGTGACGCATAAAACTCGAGTTTGAAATGAGCACACATACCCTTCCGAAAACCGAATATGGAATGGACACGACCTACTCCTTGCTCAATCAACTGGACTCACCAGACCCTGTTCATCGCACAAGTATCTATCCGACTAGTAAGCATCTTAAAAGCTAAGTCTTGATATCTCTGTGTAAGTGCATCAAGTGTGTGTAAAGCGGCCTAAAACCAGCAGGGAAAATCAGCTCAGACCCATTCTGAGGATACATTTCCAACATAAAGAAGAAACAAGCAGGGCAAAACAGAGAGAAATTCTTCCAAAATGCGTTCAGGGACTGGCATGCAACGAGGATTGACCACATCTACAGCCCCAGCGGCGGAAGACATAAGGCTGGACACTCTTGGGGCTGAGACGATTGGTGAGGTTGGGAAAGCAAATGCAGACCCTTGAAAGGAATCCTGCGTGCTCCCCATTCCATGGGTCCCAACTCTCCAGGTTCAACGCAATCTTCCGACAGCGAAAGCACTCATTGGAAACCCAGCGGATGCTACACCGTGGGATCGGGAAAGCTTTCTGAAACTCACCTCAGTTTTCATCTCCTGGTGCTCGTGTTCTCCATTCAGGCCCCCTTACTAACAATCTCCCCACTTGGAGACTCGGCGCCTTTCCATGCCTCTTTCGTACCGTCTGCAATTTGTCCGCAGGATGAACTGCAAGAGGGGGAACCAATGAGAGACTCGCTGGAGGTGTTTGGTCGGCCACATGTCACTCTCATTTCCCATCACGAAGAAGAATTCACCAGAGGTTCAGCCTGCCACCGCGGATCGACAATAGGGCGTGAAGCCATCCAGCCGTGTTGCGTCCCACTCACAAAAAAGCGACTTGGGAAATGGAGCTCAGGGGCACTGCACTTCCCAAACCTGCAGAGTTCTAAACGATAACTATCGCCCCAAAATATATTGAGGTCAGGCTACGAAGAGGCGTTGAACGCAAGGCAGAATTGCAGGAAACGGATGTCAACGGGTACATCGGAATGGCCCCGATAGCACATGAAAAGCGCCAGAACGTGGACAATGATGCGGTTGGCCAAGAAGGGCGTATGCGTTTTTTCCTGAATATATTCAGGAAAAAACGCATACGCCCTTCTTGGCCAACCAAGCAACCTGGGAGAGCAAATCAGCACTACAAAGAAATCTCTCGCCCCCCCCCGGGGCAAAAGGGCCAGGCGAAAAAAGTCTAAAAACCAGAAAGGCAGGACAGCCCACGGAGTCAAGGGAGCCTTGTTAAGCTGATGGGCGGGATGTCAATGGCCAACAGCCAATCTTCACAAATGTATCCTCTTTCCCAAACCATGTAAAACACAGAACCACAGAGCATAGGGCACTTCCACACATGGGCGTTGACCTTGGGAAAATGAAAAAATCAACCAGACACAGGGACCCCAAAGTTGAGGGCTGCTGTCTTGACAAGAACCTCCACTCCGGTACACGTTTCATATCCCAGGAAAGAGCCAAGTGGACAAAGACGAGTGGACAAGTGGACAAAGACAAGTGGACAAGTGGACAAGTGGTGCTACGTAGGTCCAATGGAGTGTCACTCAGCCATGAAATCCACGTCATGAGGCTGGTAGCAGCATCCTGAGTGGATTTAGGTACGATCATCCTCAGTGAAATAAGTCCCACAAAAAAAGAAACTTATGATATCACTTATCGAGGGAATGTAAAAATCGCTCCCCATGAAATGAATCCCCAAACAGAACAGAGTCACGCTTTTAGAAAACACACTTATGCCTGCTTCAGGGGAAAGGTGAGGTGGGGTGACGCATAAAACTCGAGTTTGAAATGAGCACACATACCCTTCCGAAAACCGAATATGGAATGGACACGACCTACTCCTTGCTCAATCAACTGGACTCACCAGACCCTGTTCATCGCACAAGTATCTATCCGACTAGTAAGCATCTTAAAAGCTAAGTCTTGATATCTCTGTGTAAGTGCATCAAGTGTGTGTAAAGCGGCCTAAAACCAGCAGGGAAAATCAGCTCAGACCCATTCTGAGGATACATTTCCAACATAAAGAAGAAACAAGCAGGGCAAAACAGAGAGAAATTCTTCCAAAATGCGTTCAGGGACTGGCATGCAACCAGGATTGACCACATCTACAGCCCCAGCGGCGGAAGACATAAGGCTGGACACTCTTGGGGCTGAGATGATTGGTGAGGTTGGGAAAGCAAATGCAGACCCTTGAAAGGAATCCTGCGTGCTCCCCATTCCATGGGTCCCAACTCTCCAGGTTCAACGCAATCTTCCGACAGCGAAAGCACTCATTGGAAACCCACCGGATGCTACACCGTGGGATCGGGAAAGCTTTCTGAAACTCACCTCAGTTTTCATCTCCTGGTGCTTGTGTTCTCCATTCAGGCCCCCTTACTAACAATCTCCCCACTTGGAGACTCGGCGCCTTTCCATGCCTCTTTCGTACCGTCTGCAATTTGTCCGCAGGATGAACTGCAAGAGGGGGAACCAATGAGAGACTCGCTGGAGGTGTTTGGTCGGGCACATGTCACTCTCATTTCCCATCACGAAGAAGAATTCACCAGAGGTTCAGCCTGCCACCGCGGATCGACAAGAGGGCGTGAAGCCATCCAGCCGTGTTGCGTCCCACTCACAAAAAAGCGACTTGGGAAATGGAGCTCAGGGGCACTGCACTTCCCAAACCTGCAGAGTTCTAAACGATAACTATCGCCCCAAAATATATTGAGGTCAGGCTACGAAGAGGCGTTGAACGCAAGGCAGAATTGCAGGAAACGGATGTCAACGGGTACATCGGAATGGCCCGATAGCACATGAAAAGCGCCAGAACGTGGACAATGATGCGGTTGGCCAAAAAGGGCGTATGCGTTTTTTCCTGAATATATTCAGGAAAAAACGCATACGCCCTTTTTGGCCAACCAAGCAACCTGGGAGAGCAAATCAGCACTACAAAGAAATCTCTCGCCCCCCCCCGGGGCAAAAGGGCCAGGCGAAAAAAGTCTAAAAACCAGAAAGGCAGGACAGCCCACGGAGTCAAGGGAGCCTTGTTAAGCTGATGGGCGGGATGTCAATGGCCAACAGCCAATCTTCACAAATGTATCCTCTTTCCCAAACCATGTAAAACACAGAACCACAGAGCATAGGGCACTTCCACACATGGGCGTTGACCTTGGGAAAATGAAAAAATCAACCAGACACAGGGACCCCAAAGTTGAGGGCTGCTGTCTTGACAAGAACCTCCACTCCGGTACACGTTTCATATCCCAGGAAAGAGCCAAGTGGACAAAGACGAGTGGACAAGTGGACAAAGACAAGTGGACAAGTCTACAAGTGGTGCTACGTAGGTCCAATGGAGTGTCACTCAGCCATGAAATCCACGTCATGAGGCTGGTAGCAGCATCCTGAGTGGATTTAGGTACGATCATCCTCAGTGAAATAAGTCCCACAAAAAAAGAAACTTATGATATCACTTATCGAGGGAATGTAAAAATCGCTCCCCATGAACGGAATCCCCAAAAGAACAGAGTCACGCTTTTAGAAAACACACTTATGCCTGCTTCAGGGGAAAGGTGAGGTGGGGTGACGCATAAAACTCGAGTTTGAAATGACCACAGATACCCTTCCGAAAACCGAATATGGAATGGACACGACCTACTCCTTGCTCAATCAACTGGACTCACCAGACCCTGTTCATCGCACAAGTATCTATCCGACTAGTAAGCATCTTAAAAGCTAAGTCTTGATATCTCTGTGTAAGTGCATCAAGTGTGTGTAAAGCGGCCTAAAACCAGCAGGGAAAATCAGCTCAGACCCATTCTGAGGATACATTTCCAACATAAAGAAGAAACAAGCAGGGCAAAACAGAGAGAAATTCTTCCAAAATGCGTTCAGGGACTGGCATGCAACGAGGATTGACCACATCTACAGCCCCAGCGGCGGAAGACATAAGGCTGGACACTCTTGGGGATGAGACGATTGGTGAGGTTGGGAAAGCAAATGCAGACCCTTGAAAGGAATCCTGCGTGCTCCCCATTCCATGGGTCCCAACTCTCCAGGTTCAACGCAATCTTCCGACAGCGAAAGCACTCGTTGGAAACCCAGCGGATGCTACACCGTGGGATCGGGAAAGCTTTCTGAAACTCACCTCAGTTTTCATCTCCTGGTGCTCGTGTTCTCCATTCAGGCCCCCTTACTAACAATCTCCCCACTTGGAGACTCGGCGCCTTTCCATGCCTCTTTCGTACCGTCTGCAATTTGTCCGCAGGATGAACTGCAAGAGGGGGAACCAATGAGAGACTCGCTGGAGGTGTTTGGTCGGGCACATGTCACTCTCATTTCCCATCACGAAGAAGAATTCACCAGAGGTTCAGCCTGCCACCGCGGATCGACAATAGGGCGTGAAGCCATCCAGCCGTGTTGCGTCCCACTCACAAAAAAGCGACTTGGGAAATGGAGCTCAGGGGCACTGCACTTCCCAAACCTGCAGAGTTCTAAACGATAACTATCGCCCCAAAATATATTGAGGTCAGGCTACGAAGAGGCGTTGAACGCAAGGCAGAATTGCAGGAAACGGATGTCAACGGGTACATCGGAATGGCCCCGATAGCACATGAAAAGCGCCAGAACGTGGCCAACCAAGCAACCTGGGAGAGCAAATCAGCACTACAAAGAAATCTCTCGCCCCCCCCCCCCCGGGGCAAAAGGGCCAGGCGAAAAAAGTCTAAAAACCAGAAAGGCAGGACAGCCCACGGAGTCAAGGGAGCCTTGTTAAGCTGATGGGCGGGATGTCAATGGCCAACAGCCAATCTTCACAAATGTATCCTCTTTCCCAAACCATGTAAAACACAGAACCACAGAGCATAGGGCACTTCCACACATGGGCGTTGACCTTGGGAAAATGAAAAAATCAACCAGACACAGGGACCCCAAAGTTGAGGGCTGCTGTCTTGACAAGAACCTCCACTCCGGTACACGTTTCATATCCCAGGAGAGAGCCAAGTGGACAAAGACGAGTGGACAAGTGGACAAAGACAAGTGGACAAGTGGACAAGTGGTGCTACGTAGGTCCAATGGAGTGTCACTCAGCCATGAAATCCACGTCATGAGGCTGGTAGCAGCATCCTGAGTGGATTTAGGTACGATCATCCTCAGTGAAATAAGTCCCACAAAAAAAGAAACTTATGATATCACTTATCGAGGGAATGTAAAAATCGCTCCCCATGAACGGAATCCCCAAACAGAACAGAGTCACGCTTTTAGAAAACACACTTATGCCTGCTTCAGGGGAAAGGTGAGGTGGGGTGACGCATAAAACTCGAGTTTGAAATGAGCACACATACCCTTCCGAAAACCGAATATGGAATGGACACGACCTACTCCTTGCTCAATCAACTGGACTCACCAGACCCTGTTCATCGCACAAGTATCTATCCGACTAGTAAGCATCTTAAAAGCTAAGTCTTGATATCTCTGTGTAAGTGCATCAAGTGTGTGTAAAGCGGCCTAAAACCAGCAGGGAAAATCAGCTCAGACCCATTCTGAGGATACATTTCCAACATAAAGAAGAAACAAGCAGGGCAAAACAGAGAGAAATTCTTCCAAAATGCGTTCAGGGACTGGCATGCAACGAGGATTGACCACATCTACAGCCCCAGCGGCGGAAGACATAAGGCTGGACACTCTTGGGGCTGAGACGATTGGTGAGGTTGGGAAAGCAAATGCAGACCCTTGAAAGGAATCCTGCGTGCTCCCCATTCCATGGGTCCCAACTCTCCAGGTTCAACGCAATCTTCCGACAGCGAAAGCACTCATTGGAAACCCAGCGGATGCTACACCGTGGGATCGGGAAAGCTTTCTGAAACTCACCTCAGTTTTCATCTCCTGGTGCTCGTGTTCTCCATTCAGGCCCCCTTACTAACAATCTCCCCACTTGGAGACTCGGCGCCTTTCCATGCCTCTTTCGTACCGTCTGCAATTTGTCCGCAGGATGAACTGCAAGAGGGGGAACCAATGAGAGACTCGCTGGAGGTGTTTGGTCGGCCACATGTCACTCTCATTTCCCATCACGAAGAAGAATTCACCAGAGGTTCAGCCTGCCACCGCGGATCGACAATAGGGCGTGAAGCCATCCAGCCGTGTTGCGTCCCACTCACAAAAAAGCGACTTGGGAAATGGAGCTCAGGGGCACTGCACTTCCCAAACCTGCAGAGTTCTAAACGATAACTATCGCCCCAAAATATATTGAGGTCAGGCTACGAAGAGGCGTTGAACGCAAGGCAGAATTGCAGGAAACGGATGTCAACGGGTACATCGGAATGGCCCCGATAGCACATGAAAAGCGCCAGAACGTGGCCAACCAAGCAACCTGGGAGAGCAAATCAGCACTACAAAGAAATCTCTCGCCCCCCCCCCCCCCCGGGGCAAAAGGGCCAGGCGAAAAAAGTCTAAAAACCAGAAAGGCAGGACAGCCCACGGAGTCAAGGGAGCCTTGTTAAGCTGATGGGCGGGATGTCAATGGCCAACAGCCAATCTTCACAAATGTATCCTCTTTCCCAAACCATGTAAAACACAGAACCACAGAGCATAGGGCACTTCCACACATGGGCGTTGACCTTGGGAAAATGAAAAAATCAACCAGACACAGGGACCCCAAAGTTGAGGGCTGCTGTCTTGACAAGAACCTCCACTCCGGTACACGTTTCATATCCCAGGAGAGAGCCAAGTGGACAAAGACGAGTGGACAAGTGGACAAAGACAAGTGGACAAGTGGACAAGTGGTGCTACGTAGGTCCAATGGAGTGTCACTCAGCCATGAAATCCACGTCATGAGGCTGGTAGCAGCATCCTGAGTGGATTTAGGTACGATCGTCCTCAGTGAAATAAGTCCCACAAAAAAAGAAACTTATGATATCACTTATCGAGGGAATGTAAAAATCGCTCCCCATGAACGGAATCCCCAAACAGAACAGAGTCACGCTTTTAGAAAACACACTTATGCCTGCTTCAGGGGAAAGGTGAGGTGGGGTGACGCATAAAACTCGAGTTTGAAATGAGCACACATACCCTTCCGAAAACCGAATATGGAATGGACACGACCTACTCCTTGCTCAATCAACTGGACTCACCAGACCCTGTTCATCGCACAAGTATCTATCCGACTAGTAAGCATCTTAAAAGCTAAGTCTTGATATCTCTGTGTAAGTGCATCAAGTGTGTGTAAAGCGGCCTAAAACCAGCAGGGAAAATCAGCTCAGACCCATTCTGAGGATACATTTCCAACATAAAGAAGAAACAAGCAGGGCAAAACAGAGAGAAATTCTTCCAAAATGCGTTCAGGGACTGGCATGCAACCAGGATTGACCACATCTACAGCCCCAGCGGCGGAAGACATAAGGCTGGACACTCTTGGGGCTGAGACGATTGGTGAGGTTGGGAAAGCAAATGCAGACCCTTGAAAGGAATCCTGCGTGCTCCCCATTCCATGGGTCCCAACTCTCCAGGTTCAACGCAATCTTCCGACAGCGAAAGCACTCATTGGAAACCCAGCGGATGCTACACCGTGGGATCGGGAAAGCTTTCTGAAACTCACCTCAGTTTTCATCTCCTGGTGCTTGTGTTCTCCATTCAGGCCCCCTTACTAACAATCTCCCCACTTGGAGACTCGGCGCCTTTCCATGCCTCTTTCGTACCGTCTGCAATTTGTCCGCAGGATGAACTGCAAGAGGGGGAACCAATGAGAGACTCGCTGGAGGTGTTTGGTCGGGCACATGTCACTCTCATTTCCCATCACGAAGAAGAATTCACCAGAGGTTCAGCCTGCCACCGCGGATCGACAAGAGGGCGTGAAGCCATCCAGCCGTGTTGCGTCCCACTCACAAAAAAGCGACTTGGGAAATGGAGCTCAGGGGCACTGCACTTCCCAAACCTGCAGAGTTCTAAACGATAACTATCGCCCCAAAATATATTGAGGTCAGGCTACGAAGAGGCGTTGAACGCAAGGCAGAATTGCAGGAAACGGATGTCAACGGGTACATCGGAATGGCCCGATAGCACATGAAAAGCGCCAGAACGTGGACAATGATGCGGTTGGCCAAAAAGGGCGTATGCGTTTTTTCCTGAATATATTCAGGAAAAAACGCATACGCCCTTTTTGGCCAACCAAGCAACCTGGGAGAGCAAATCAGCACTACAAAGAAATCTCTCGCCCCCCCCCCGGGGCAAAAGGGCCAGGCGGAAAAAGTCTAAAAACCAGAAAGGCAGGACAGCCCACGGAGTCAAGGGAGCCTTGTTAAGCTGATGGGCGGGATGTCAATGGCCAACAGCCAATCTTCACAAATGTATCCTCTTTCCCAAACCATGTAAAACACAGAACCACAGAGCATAGGGCACTTCCACACATGGGCGTTGACCTTGGGAAAATGAAAAAATCAACCAGACACAGGGACCCCAAAGTTGAGGGCTGCTGTCTTGACAAGAACCTCCACTCCGGTACACGTTTCATATCCCAGGAAAGAGCCAAGTGGACAAAGACGAGTGGACAAGTGGACAAAGACAAGTGGACAAGTGGACAAGTGGTGCTACGTAGGTCCAATGGAGTGTCACTCAGCCATGAAATCCACGTCATGAGGCTGGTAGCAGCATCCTGAGTGGATTTAGGTACGATCATCCTCAGTGAAATAAGTCCCACAAAAAAAGAAACTTATGATATCACTTATCGAGGGAATGTAAAAATCGCTCCCCATGAACGGAATCCCCAAACAGAACAGAGTCACGCTTTTAGAAAACACACTTATGCCTGCTTCAGGGGAAAGGTGAGGTGGGGTGACGCATAAAACTCGAGTTTGAAATGAGCACAGATACCCTTCCGAAAACCGAATATGGAATGGACACGACCTACTCCTTGCTCAATCAACTGGACTCACCAGACCCTGTTCATCGCACAAGTATCTATCCGACTAGTAAGCATCTTAAAAGCTAAGTCTTGATATCTCTGTGTAAGTGCATCAAGTGTGTGTAAAGCGGCCTAAAACCAGCAGGGAAAATCAGCTCAGACCCATTCTGAGGATACATTTCCAACATAAAGAAGAAACAAGCAGGGCAAAACAGAGAGAAATTCTTCCAAAATGCGTTCAGGGACTGGCATGCAACCAGGATTGACCACATCTACAGCCCCAGCGGCGGAAGACATAAGGCTGGACACTCTTGGGGCTGAGACGATTGGTGAGGTTGGGAAAGCAAATGCAGACCCTTGAAAGGAATCCTGCGTGCTCCCCATTCCATGGGTCCCAACTCTCCAGGTTCAACGCAATCTTCCGACAGCGAAAGCACTCATTGGAAACCCAGCGGATGCTACACCGTGGGATCGGGAAAGCTTTCTGAAACTCACCTCAGTTTTCATCTCCTGGTGCTCGTGTTCTCCATTCAGGCCCCCTTACTAACAATCTCCCCACTTGGAGACTCGGCGCCTTTCCATGCCTCTTTCGTACCGTCTGCAATTTGTCCGCAGGATGAACTGCAAGAGGGGGAACCAATGAGAGACTCGCTGGAGGTGTTTGGTCGGGCACATGTCACTCTCATTTCCCATCACGAAGAAGAATTCACCAGAGGTTCAGCCTGCCACCGCGGATCGACAATAGGGCGTGAAGCCATCCAGCCGTAGTGCGTCCCACTCACAAAAAAGCGACTTGGGAAATGGAGCTCAGGGGCACTGCACTTCCCAAACCTGCAGAGTTCTAAACGATAACTATCGCCCCAAAATATATTGAGGTCAGGCTACGAAGAGGCGTTGAACGCAAGGCAGAATTGCAGGAAACGGATGTCAACGGGTACATCGGAATGGCCCCGATAGCACATGAAAAGCGCCAGAACGTGGCCAACCAAGCAACCTGGGAGAGCAAATCAGCACTACAAAGAAATCTCTCGCCCCCCCCCCCGGGGCAAAAGGGCCAGGCGAAAAAAGTCTAAAAACCAGAAAGGCAGGACAGCCCACGGAGTCAAGGGAGCCTTGTTAAGCTGATGGGCGGGATGTCAATGGCCAACAGCCAATCTTCACAAATGTATCCTCTTTCCCAAACCATGTAAAACACAGAACCACAGAGCATAGGGCACTTCCACACATGGGCGTTGACCTTGGGAAAATGAAAAAATCAACCAGACACAGGGACCCCAAAGTTGAGGGCTGCTGTCTTGACAAGAACCTCCACTCCGGTACACGTTTCATATCCCAGGAAAGAGCCAAGTGGACAAAGACGAGTGGACAAGTGGACAAAGACAAGTGGACAAGTGGACAAGTGGTGCTACGTAGGTCCAATGGAGTGTCACTCAGCCATGAAATCCACGTCATGAGGCTGGTAGCAGCATCCTGAGTGGATTTAGGTACGATCATCCTCAGTGAAATAAGTCCCACAAAAAAAGAAACTTATGATATCACTTATCGAGGGAATGTAAAAATCGCTCCCCATGAACGGAATCCCCAAACAGAACAGAGTCACGCTTTTAGAAAACACAGTTATGCCTGCTTCAGGGGAAAGGTGAGGTGGGGTGACGCATAAAACTCGAGTTTGAAATGAGCACAGATACCCTTCCGAAAACCGAATATGGAATGGACACGACCTACTCCTTGCTCAATCAACTGGACTCACCAGACCCTGTTCATCGCACAAGTATCTATCCGACTAGTAAGCATCTTAAAAGCTAAGTCTTGATATCTCTGTGTAAGTGCATCAAGTGTGTGTAAAGCGGCCTAAAACCAGCAGGGAAAATCAGCTCAGACCCATTCTGAGGATACATTTCCAACATAAAGAAGAAACAAGCAGGGCAAAACAGAGAGAAATTCTTCCAAAATGCGTTCAGGGACTGGCATGCAACCAGGATTGACCACATCTACAGCCCCAGCGGCGGAAGACATAAGGCTGGACACTCTTGGGGCTGAGACGATTGGTGAGGTTGGGAAAGCAAATGCAGACCCTTGAAAGGAATCCTGCGTGCTCCCCATTCCATGGGTCCCAACTCTCCAGGTTCAACGCAATCTTCCGACAGTGAAAGCACTCATTGGAAACCCAGCGGATGCTACACCGTGGGATCGGGAAAGCTTTCTGAAACTCACCTCAATTTTCATCTCCTGGTGCTCGTGTTCTCCATTCAGGCCCCCTTACTAACAATCTCCCCACTTGGAGACTCGGCGCCTTTCCATGCCTCTTTCGTACCGTCTGCAATTTGTCCGCAGGATGAACTGCAAGAGGGGGAACCAATGAGAGACTCGCTGGAGGTGTTTGGTCGGGCACATGTCACTCTCATTTCCCATCACGAAGAAGAATTCAACAGAGGTTCAGCCTGCCACCGCGGATCGACAATAGGGCGTGAAGCCATCCAGCCGTGTTGCGTCCCACTCACAAAAAAGCGACTTGGGAAATGGAGCTCAGGGGCACTGCACTTCCCAAACCTGCAGAGTTCTAAACGATAACTATCGCCCCAAAATATATTGAGGTCAGGCTACGAAGAGGCGTTGAACGCAAGGCAGAATTGCAGGAAACGGATGTCAACGGGTACATCGGAATGGCCCCGATAGCACATGAAAAGCGCCAGAACGTGGACAATGATGGGGTTGGCCAAAAAGGGCGTATGCATTTTTTCCTGAATATATTCAGGAAAAAGCGCATACGCCCTTTTTGGCCAACCAAGCAACCTGGGAGAGCAAATCAGCACTACAAAGAAATCTCTCGCCCCCCACCCCGGGGCAAAAGGGCCAGGCGAAAAAAGTCTAAAAACCAGAAAGGCAGGACAGCCCACGGAGTCAAGGGAGCCTTGTTAAGCTGATGGGCGGGATGTCAATGGCCAACAGCCAATCTTCACAAGTGTATCCTCTTTCCCAAACCATGTAAAACACAGAACCACAGAGCATAGGGCACTTCCAAACATGGGCGTTGACCTTGGGAAAATGAAAAAATCAACCAGACACAGGGACCCCAAAGTTGAGGGCTGCTGTCTTGACAAGAACCTCCACTCCGGTACACGTTTCATATCCCAGGAAAGAGCCAAGTGGACAAAGACGAGTGGACAAGTGGACAAAGACAAGTGGACAAGTGGACAAGTGGTGCTACGTAGGTCTAATGGAGTGTCACTCAGCCATGAAATCCACGTCATGAGGCTGGTAGCAGCATCCTGAGTGGATTTAGGTACGATCATCCTCAGTGAAATAAGTCCCACAAAAAAAGAAACTTATGATATCACTTATCGAGGGAATGTAAAAATCGCTCCCCATGAACGGAATCCCCAAACAGAACAGAGTCACGCTTTTAGAAAACACACTTATGCCTGCTTCAGGGGAAAGGTGAGGTGGGGTGACGCATAAAACTCGAGTTTGAAATGAGCACAGATACCCTTCCGAAAACCGAATATGGAATGGACACGACCTACTCCTTGCTCAATCAACTGGACTCACCAGACCCTGTTCATCGCACAAGTATCTATCCGACTAGTAAGCATCTTAAAAGCTAAGTCTTGATATCTCTGTGTAAGTGCATCAAGTGTGTGTAAAGCGGCCTAAAACCAGCAGGGAAAATCAGCTCAGACCCATTCTGAGGATACATTTCCAACATAAAGAAGAAACAAGCAGGGCAAAACAGAGAGAAATTCTTCCAAAATGCGTTCAGGGACTGGCATGCAACCAGGATTGACCACATCTACAGCCCCAGCGGCGGAAGACATAAGGCTGGACACTCTTGGGGCTGAGACGATTGGTGAGGTTGGGAAAGCAAATGCAGACCCTTGAAAGGAATCCTGCGTGCTCCCCATTCCATGGGTCCCAACTCTCCAGGTTCAACGCAATCTTCCGACAGCGAAAGCACTCATTGGAAACCCAGCGGATGCTACACCGTGGGATCGGGAAAGCTTTCTGAAACTCACCTCAGTTTTCATCTCCTGGTGCTCGTGTTCTCCATTCAGGGCCCCTTACTAACAATCTCCCCACTTGGAGACTCGGCGCCTTTCCATGCCTCTTTCGTACCGTCTGCAATTTGTCCGCAGGATGAACTGCAAGAGGGGGAACCAATGAGAGACTCGCTGGAGGTGTTTGGTCGGGCACATGTCACTCTCATTTCCCATCACGAAGAAGAATTCAACAGAGGTTCGGCCTGCCACCGCGGATCGACAATAGGGCGTGAAGCCATCCAGCCGTGTTGCGTCCCACTCACAAAAAAGCGACTTGGGAAATGGAGCTCAGGGGCACTGCACTTCCCAAACCTGCAGAGTTCTAAACGATAACTATCGCCCCAAAATATATTGAGGTCAGGCTACGAAGAGGCGTTGAACGCAAGGCAGAATTGCAGGAAACGGATGACAACGGGTACATCGGAATGGCCCCGATAGCACATGAAAAGCGCCAGAACGTGGCCAACCAAGCAACCTGGGAGAGCAAATCAGCACTACAAAGAAATCTCTCGCCCCCCCCCCCGGGGCAAAAGGGCCAGGCGAAAAAAGTCTAAAAACCAGAAAGGCAGGACAGCCCACGGAGTCAAGGGAGCCTTGTTAAGCTGATGGGCGGGATGTCAATGGCCAACAGCCAATCTTCACAAATGTATCCTCTTTCCCAAACCATGTAAAACACAGAACCACAGAGCATAGGGCACTTCCACACATGGGCGTTGACCTTGGAAAAATGAAAAAATCAACCAGACACAGGGACCCCAAAGTTGAGGGCTGCTGTCTTGACAAGAACCTCCACTCCGGTACACGTTTCATATCCCAGGAAAGAGCCAAGTGGACAAAGACGAGTGGACAAGTGGACAAAGACAAGTGGACAAGTGGACAAGTGGTGCTACGTAGGTCCAATGGAGTGTCACTCAGCCATGAAATCCACGTCATGAGGCTGGTAGCAGCATCCTGAGTGGATTTAGGTACGATCATCCTCAGTGAAATAAGTCCCACAAAAAAAGAAACTTATGATATCACTTATCGAGGGAATGTAAAAATCGCTCCCCATGAACGGAATCCCCAAACAGAACAGAGTCACGCTTTTAGAAAACACACTTATGCCTGCTTCAGGGGAAAGGTGAGGTGGGGTGACGCATAAAACTCGAGTTTGAAATGAGCACACATACCCTTCCGAAAACCGAATATGGAATGGACACGACCTACTCCTTGCTCAATCAACTGGACTCACCAGACCCTGTTCATCGCACAAGTATCTATCCGACTAGTAAGCATCTTAAAAGCTAAGTCTTGATATCTCTGTGTAAGTGCATCAAGTGTGTGTAAAGCGGCCTAAAACCAGCAGGGAAAATCAGCTCAGACCCATTCTGAGGATACATTTCCAACATAAAGAAGAAACAAGCAGGGCAAAACAGAGAGAAATTCTTCCAAAATGCGTTCAGGGACTGGCATGCAACGAGGATTGACCACATCTACAGCCCCAGCGGCGGAAGACATAAGGCTGGACACTCTTGGGGCTGAGACGATTGGTGAGGTTGGGAAAGCAAATGCAGACCCTTGAAAGGAATCCTGCGTGCTCCCCATTCCATGGGTCCCAACTCTCCAGGTTCAACGCAATCTTCCGACAGCGAAAGCACTCATTGGAAACCCAGCGGATGCTACACCGTGGGATCGGGAAAGCTTTCTTAAACTCACCTCAGTTTTCATCTCCTGGTGCTCGTGTTCTCCATTCAGGCCCCCTTACTAACAATCTCCCCACTTGGAGACTCGGCGCCTTTCCATGCCTCTTTCGTACCGTCTGCAATTTGTCCGCAGGATGAACTGCAAGAGGGGGAACCAATGAGAGACTCGCTGGAGGTGTTTGGTCGGCCACATGTCACTCTCATTTCCCATCACGAAGAAGAATTCACCAGAGGTTCAGCCTGCCACCGCGGATCGACAATAGGGCGTGAAGCCATCCAGCCGTGTTGCGTCCCACTCACAAAAAAGCGACTTGGGAAATGGAGCTCAGGGGCACTGCACTTCCCAAACCTGCAGAGTTCTAAACGATAACTATCGCCCCAAAATATATTGAGGTCAGGCTACGAAGAGGCGTTGAACGCAAGGCAGAATTGCAGGAAACGGATGTCAACGGGTACATCGGAATGGCCCCGATAGCACATGAAAAGCGCCAGAACGTGGACAATGATGCGGTTGGCCAAGAAGGGCGTATGCGTTTTTTCCTGAATATATTCAGGAAAAAACGCATACGCCCTTCTTGGCCAACCAAGCAACCTGGGAGAGCAAATCAGCAGTACAAAGAAATCTCTCGCCCCCCCCCGGGGCAAAAGGGCCAGGCGAAAAAAGTCTAAAAACCAGAAAGGCAGGACAGCCCACGGAGTCAAGGGAGCCTTGTTAAGCTGATGGGCGGGATGTCAATGGCCAACAGCCAATCTTCACAAATGTATCCTCTTTCCCAAACCATGTAAAACACAGAACCACAGAGCATAGGGCACTTCCACACATGGGCGTTGACCTTGGGAAAATGAAAAAATCAACCAGACACAGGGACCCCAAAGTTGAGGGCTGCTGTCTTGACAAGAACCTCCACTCCGGTACACGTTTCATATCCCAGGAAAGAGCCAAGTGGACAAAGACGAGTGGACAAGTGGACAAAGACAAGTGGACAAGTGGACAAGTGGTGCTACGTAGGTCCAATGGAGTGTCACTCAGCCATGAAATCCACGTCATGAGGCTGGTAGCAGCATCCTGAGTGGATTTAGGTACGATCATCCTCAGTGAAATAAGTCCCACAAAAAAAGAAACTTATGATATCACTTATCGAGGGAATGTAAAAATCGCTCCCCATGAAATGAATCCCCAAACAGAACAGAGTCACGCTTTTAGAAAACACACTTATGCCTGCTTCAGGGGAAAGGTGAGGTGGGGTGACGCATAAAACTCGAGTTTGAAATGAGCACACATACCCTTCCGAAAACCGAATATGGAATGGACACGACCTACTCCTTGCTCAATCAACTGGACTCACCAGACCCTGTTCATCGCACAAGTATCTATCCGACTAGTAAGCATCTTAAAAGCTAAGTCTTGATATCTCTGTGTAAGTGCATCAAGTGTGTGTAAAGCGGCCTAAAACCAGCAGGGAAAATCAGCTCAGACCCATTCTGAGGATACATTTCCAACATAAAGAAGAAACAAGCAGGGCAAAACAGAGAGAAATTCTTCCAAAATGCGTTCAGGGACTGGCATGCAACCAGGATTGACCACATCTACAGCCCCAGCGGCGGAAGACATAAGGCTGGACACTCTTGGGGCTGAGATGATTGGTGAGGTTGGGAAAGCAAATGCAGACCCTTGAAAGGAATCCTGCGTGCTCCCCATTCCATGGGTCCCAACTCTCCAGGTTCAACGCAATCTTCCGACAGCGAAAGCACTCATTGGAAACCCACCGGATGCTACACCGTGGGATCGGGAAAGCTTTCTGAAACTCACCTCAGTTTTCATCTCCTGGTGCTCGTGTTCTCCATTCAGGCCCCCTTACTAACAATCTCCCCACTTGGAGACTCGGCGCCTTTCCATGCCTCTTTCGTACCGTCTGCAATTTGTCCGCAGGATGAACTGCAAGAGGGGGAACCAATGAGAGACTCGCTGGAGGTGTTTGGTCGGGCACATGTCACTCTCATTTCCCATCACGAAGAAGAATTCACCAGAGGTTCAGCCTGCCACCGCGGATCGACAATAGGGCGTGAAGCCATCCAGCCGTGTTGCGTCCCACTCACAAAAAAGCGACTTGGGAAATGGAGCTCAGGGGCACTGCACTTCCCAAACCTGCAGAGTTCTAAACGATAACTATCGCCCCAAAATATATTGAGGTCAGGCTACGAAGAGGCGTTGAACGCAAGGCAGAATTGCAGGAAACGGATGTCAACGGGTACATCGGAATGGCCCCGATAGCACATGAAAAGCGCCAGAACGTGGACAATGATGCGGTTGGCCAAAAAGGGCGTATGCGTTTTTTCCTGAATATATTCAGGAAAAAACGCATACGCCCTTTTTGGCCAACCAAGCAACCTGGGAGAGCAAATCAGCACTACAAAGAAATCTCTCGCCCCCCCCCACCCCGGGGCAAAAGGGCCAGGCGAAAAAAGTCTAAAAACCAGAAAGGCAGGACAGCCCACGGAGTCAAGGGAGCCTTGTTAAGCTGATGGGCGGGATGTCAATGGCCAACAGCCAATCTTCACAAGTGTATCCTCTTTCCCAAACCATGTAAAACACAGAACCACAGAGCATAGGGCACTTCCACACATGGGCGTTGACCTTGGGAAAATGAAAAAATCAACCAGACACAGGGACCCCAAAGTTGAGGGCTGCTGTCTTGACAAGAACCTCCACTCCGGTACACGTTTCATATCCCAGGAAAGAGCCAAGTGGACAAAGACGAGTGGACAAGTGGACAAAGACAAGTGGACAAGTGGACAAGTGGTGCTACGTAGGTCCAATGGAGTGTCACTCAGCCATGAAATCCACGTCATGAGGCTGGTAGCAGCATCCTGAGTGGATTTAGGTACGATCATCCTCAGTGAAATAAGTCCCACAAAAAAAGAAACTTATGATATCACTTATCGAGGGAATGTAAAAATCGCTCCCCATGAACGGAATCCCCAAACAGAACAGAGTCACGCTTTTAGAAAACACACTTATGCCTGCTTCAGGGGAAAGGTGAGGTGGGGTGACGCATAAAACTCGAGTTTGAAATGAGCACACATACCCTTCCGAAAACCGAATATGGAATGGACACGACCTACTCCTTGCTCAATCAACTGGACTCACCAGACCCTGTTCATCGCACAAGTATCTATCCGACTAGTAAGCATCTTAAAAGCTAAGTCTTGATATCTCTGTGTAAGTGCATCAAGTGTGTGTAAAGCGGCCTAAAACCAGCAGGGAAAATCAGCTCAGACCCATTCTGAGGATACATTTCCAACATAAAGAAGAAACAAGCAGGGCAAAACAGAGAGAAATTCTTCCAAAATGCGTTCAGGGACTGGCATGCAACCAGGATTGACCACATCTACAGCCCCAGCGGCGGAAGACATAAGGCTGGACACTCTTGGGGCTGAGACGATTGGTGAGGTTGGGAAAGCAAATGCAGACCCTTGAAAGGAATCCTGCGTGCTCCCCATTCCATGGGTCCCAACTCTCCAGGTTCAACGCAATCTTCCGACAGCGAAAGCACTCATTGGAAACCCAGCGGATGCTACACCGTGGGATCGGGAAAGCTTTCTGAAACTCACCTCAGTTTTCATCTCCTGGTGCTCGTGTTCTCCATTCAGGCCCCCTTACTAACAATCTCCCCACTTGGAGACTCGGCGCCTTTCCATGCCTCTTTCGTACCGTCTGCAATTTGTCCGCAGGATGAACTGCAAGAGGGGGAACCAATGAGAGACTCGCTGGAGGTGTTTGGTCGGCCACATGTCACTCTCATTTCCCATCACGAAGAAGAATTTACCAGAGGTTCAGCCTGCCACAGCGGATCGACAATAGGGCGTGAAGCCATCCAGCCGTGTTGCGTCCCACTCACAAAAAAGCGACTTGGGAAATGGAGCTCAGGGGCACTGCACTTCCCAAAACCTGCAGAGTTCTAAACGATAACTATCGCCCCAAAATATATTGAGGTCAGGCTACGAAGAGGCGTTGAACGCAAGGCAGAATTGCAGGAAACGGATGTCAACGGGTACATCGGAATGGCCCCGATAGCACATGAAAAGCGCCAGAACGTGGACAATGATGCGGTTGGCCAAAAAGGGGGTAAGCGTTTTTTCCTGAATATATTCAGGAAAAAACGCATACGCCCTTTTTGGCCAACCAAGCAACCTGGGAGAGCAAATCAGCACTACAAAGAAATCTATCGCCGCCCCCCCCCCAGGGCAAAAGGGCCAGGCGAAAAAAGTCTAAAAACCAGAAAGGCAGGACAGCCCACGGAGTCAAGGGAGCCTTGTTAAGCTGATGGGCGGGATGTCAATGGCCAACAGCCAATCTTCACAAATGTATCCTCTTTCCCAAACCATGTAAAACAAAGAACCACAGAGCATAGGGCACTTCCACACATGGGCGTTGACCTTGCGAAAATGAAAAAATCAACCAGACACAGGGACCCCAAAGTTGAGGGCTGCTGTCTTGACAAGAACCTCCACTCCGGTACACGTTTCGTATCCCAGGAAAGAGTCAAGTGGACAAAGACGAGTGGACAAGTGGACAAAGACAAGTGGACAAGTGGACAAGTGGTGCTACGTAGGTCCAATGGAGTGTCACTCAGCCATGAAATCCACGTCATGAGGCTGGTAGCAGCATCCTGAGTGGATTTAGGTACGATCATCCTCAGTGAAATAAGTCCCACAAAAAAAGAAACTTATGATATCACTTATCGAGGGAATGTAAAAATCGCTCCCCATGAACGGAATCCCCAAAAGAACAGAGTCACGCTTTTAGAAAACACACTTATGCCTGCTTCAGGGGAAAGGTGAGGTGGGGTGACGCATAAAACTCGAGTTTGAAATGAGCACACATACCCTTCCGAAAACCGAATATGGAATGGACACGACCTACTCCTTGCTCAATCAACTGGACTCACCAGACCCTGTTCATCGCACAAGTATCTATCCGACTAGTAAGCATCTTAAAAGCTAAGTCTTGATATCTCTGTGTAAGTGCATCAAGTGTGTGTAAAGCGGCCTAAAACCAGCAGGGAAAATCAGCTCAGACCCATTCTGAGGATACATTTCCAACATAAAGAAGAAACAAGCAGGGCAAAACAGAGAGAAATTCTTCCAAAATGCGTTCAGGGACTGGCATGCAACCAGGATTGACCACATCTACAGCCCCAGCGGCGGAAGACATAAGGCTGGACACTCTTGGGGCTGAGACGATTGGTGAGGTTGGGAAAGCAAATGCAGACCCTTGAAAGGAATCCTGCGTGCTCCCCATTCCATGGGTCCCAACTCTCCAGGTTCAACGCAATCTTCCGACAGCGAAAGCACTCATTGGAAACCCAGCGGATGCTACACCGTGGGATCGGGAAAGCTTTCTGAAACTCACCTCAGTTTTCATCTCCTGGTGCTCGTGTTCTCCATTCAGGCCCCCTTACTAACAATCTCCCCACTTGGAGACTCGGCGCCTTTCCATGCCTCTTTTGTACCGTCTGCAATTTGTCCGCAGGATGAACTGCAAGAGGGGGAACCAATGAGAGACTCGCTGGAGGTGTTTGGTCGGCCACATGTCACTCTCATTTCCCATCACGAAGAAGAATTCACCAGAGGTTCAGCCTGCCACCGCGGATCGACAATAGGGCGTGAAGCCATCCAGCCGTGTTGCGTCCCACTCACAAAAAAGCGACTTGGGAAATGGAGCTCAGGGGCACTGCACTTCCCAAACCTGCAGAGTTCTAAACGATAACTATCGCCCCCAAATATATTGAGGTCAGGCTACGAAGAGGCGTTGAACGCAAGGCAGAATTGCAGGAAACGGATGTCAACGGGTACATCGGAATGGCCCCGATAGCACATGAAAAGCGCCAGAACGTGGACAATGATGCGGTTGGCCAAAAAGGGCGTATGCGTTTTTTCCTGAATATATTCAGGAAAAAACGCATACGCCCTTTTTGGCCAACCAAGCAACCTGGGAGAGCAAATCAGCACTACAAAGAAATCTCTCGCCCCCCCCCGGGGGAAAAGGGCCAGGCGAAAAAAGTCTAAAAACCAGAAAGGCAGGACAGCCCACGGAGTCAAGGTAGCCTTGTTAAGCTGATGGGCGGGATGTCAATGGCCAACAGCCAATCTTCACAAATGTATCCTCTTTCCCAAACCATGTAAAACACAGAACCACAGAGCATAGGGCACTTCCACACATGGGCGTTGACCTTGGGAAAATGAAAAAATCAACCAGACACAGGGACCCCAAAGTTGAGGGCTGCTGTCTTGACAAGAACCTCCACTCCGGTACACGTTTCATATCCCAGGAAAGAGCCAAGTGGACAAAGACGAGTGGACAAGTGGACAAAGACAAGTGGACAAGTGGACAAGTGGTGCTACGTAGGTCCAATGGAGTGTCACTCAGCCATGAAATCCACGTCATGAGGCTGGTAGCAGCATCCTGAGTGGATTTAGGTACGATCATCCTCAGTGAAATCAGTCCCACAAAAAAAGAAACTTATGATATCACTTATCGAGGGAATGTAAAAATCGCTCGCCATGAACGGAATCCCCAAAAGAACAGAGTCACGCTTTTAGAAAACACACTTATGCCTGCTTCAGGGGAAAGGTGAGGTGGGGTGACGCATAAAACTCGAGTTTGAAATGAGCACACATACCCTTCCGAAAACCGAATATGGAATGGACACGACCTACTCCTTGCTCAATCAACTGGACTCACCAGACCCTGTTCATCGCACAAGTATCTATCCGACTAGTAAGCATCTTAAAAGCTAAGTCTTGATATCTCTGTGTAAGTGCATCAAGTGTGTGTAAAGCGGCCTAAAACCAGCAGGGAAAATCAGCTCAGACCCATTCTGAGGATACATTTCCAACATAAAGAAGAAACAAGCAGGGCAAAACAGAGAGAAATTCTTCCAAAATGCGTTCAGGGACTGGCATGCAACCAGGATTGACCACATCTACAGCCCCAGCGGCGGAAGACATAAGGCTGGACACTCTTGGGGCTGAGACGATTGGTGAGGTTGGGAAAGCAAATGCAGACCCTTGAAAGGAATCCTGCGTGCTCCCCATTCCATGGGTCCCAACTCTCCAGGTTCAACGCAATCTTCCGACAGCGAAAGCACTCATTGGAAACCCAGCGGATGCTACACCGTGGGATCGGGAAAGCTTTCTGAAACTCACCTCAGTTTTCATCTCCTGGTGCTCGTGTTCTCCATTCAGGCCCCCTTACTAACAATCTCCCCACTTGGAGACTCGGCGCCTTTCCATGCCTCTTTCGTACCGTCTGCAATTTGTCCGCAGGATGAACTGCAAGAGGGGGAACCAATGAGAGACTCGCTGGAGGTGTTTGGTCGGGCACATGTCACTCTCATTTCCCATCACGAAGAAGAATTCACCAGAGGTTCAGCCTGCCACCGCGGATCGACAATAGGGCGTGAAGCCATCCAGCCGTGTTGCGTCCCACTCACAAAAAAGCGACTTGGGAAATGGAGCTCAGGGGCACTGCACTTCCCAAACCTGCAGAGTTCTAAACGATAACTATCGCCCCAAAATATATTGAGGTCAGGCTACGAAGAGGCGTTGAACGCAAGGCAGAATTGCAGGAAACGGATGTCAACGGGTACATCGGAATGGCCCCGATAGCACATGAAAAGCGCCAGAACGTGGACAATGATGCGGTTGGCCAAAAAGGGCGTATGCGTATTTTCCTGAATATATTCAGGAAAAAACGCATACGCCCTTTTTGGCCAACCAAGCAACCTGGGAGAGCAAATCAGCACTACAAAGAAATCTCTCGCCCCCCCCCCCGGGGCAAAAGGGCCAGGCGAAAAAAGTGTAAAAACCAGAAAGGCAGGACAGCCCACGGAGTCAAGGGAGCCTTGTTAAGCTGATGGGCGGGATGTCAATGGCCAACAGCCAATCTTCACAAATGTATCCTCTTTCCCAAACCATGTAAAACACAGAACCACAGAGCATAGGGCACTTCCACACATGGGCGCTGACCTTGGGAAAATGAAAAACTCAACCAGACACAGGGACCCCAAAGTTGAGGGCTGCTGTCTTGACAAGAACCTCCACTCCGGTACACGTTTCATATCCCAGGAAAGAGCCAAGTGGACAAAGACGACTGGACAAGTGGACAAAGACAAGTGGACAAGTGGACAGGTGGTGCTACGTAGGTCCAATGGAGTGTCACTCAGCCATGAAATCCACGTCATGAGGCTGGTAGCAGCATCCTGAGTGGATTTAGGTACGATCATCCTCAGTGAAATAAGTCCCACAAAAAAAGAAACTTATGATATCACTTCTCGAGGGAATGTAAAAATCGCTCCCCATGAACGGAATCCCCAAACAGAACAGAGTCATGCTTTTAGAAAACACACTTATGCCTGCTTCAGGGGAAAGGTGAGGTGGGGTGACGCATAAAACTCGAGTTTGAAATGAGCACACATACCCTTCCGAAAACCGAATATGGAATGGACACGACCTACTCCTTGCTCAATCAACTGGACTCACCAGACCCTGTTCATCGCACAAGTATCTATCCGACTAGTAAGCATCTTAAAAGCTAAGTCTTGATATCTCTGTGTAAGTGCATCAAGTGTGTGTAAAGCGGCCTAAAACCAGCAGGGAAAATCAGCTCAGACCCATTCTGAGGATACATTTCCAACATAAAGAAGAAACAAGCAGGGCAAAACAGAGAGAAATTCTTCCAAAATGCGTTCAGGGACTGGCATGCAACCAGGATTGACCACATCTACAGCCCCAGCGGCAGAAGACATAAGGCTGGACACTCTTGGGGCTGAGACGATTGGTGAGGTTGGGAAAGCAAATGCAGACCCTTGAAAGGAATCCTGCGTGCTCCCCATTCCATGGGTCCCAACTCTCCAGGTTCAACGCAATCTTCCGACAGCGAAAGCACTCATTGGAAACCCAGCGGATGCTACACCGTGGGATCGGGAAAGCTTTCTGAAACTCACCTCAGTTTTCATCTCCTGGTGCTCGTGTTCTCCATTCAGGCCCCCTTACTAACAATCTCCCCACTTGGAGACTCGGCGCCTTTCCATGCCTCTTTCGTACCGTCTGCAATTTGTCCGCAGGATGAACTGCAAGAGGGGGAACCAATGAGAGACTCGCTGGAGGTGTTTGGTCGGGCACATGTCACTCTCATTTCCCATCACGAAGAAGAATTCACCAGAGGTTCAGCCTGCCACCGCGGATCGACAAGAGGGCGTGAAGCCATCCAGCCGTGCTGCGTCCCACTCACAAAAAAGCGACTTGGGAAATGGAGCTCAGGGGCACTGCACTTCCCAAACCTGCAGAGTTCTAAACGATAACTATCGCCCCAAAATATATTGAGGTCAGGCTACGAAGAGGCGTTGAACGCAAGGCAGAATTGCAGGAAACGGATGTCAACGGGTACATCGGAATGGCCCCGATAGCACATGAAAAGCGCCAGAACGTGGACAATGATGCGGTTGGCCAAAAAGGGCGTATGCGTTTTTTCCTGAATATATTCAGGAAAAAACGCATACGCCCTTTTTGGCCAACCAAGCAACCTGGGAGAGCAAATCAGCACTACAAAGAAATCTCTCGCCCCCCCCCCCCCGGGGCAAAAGGGCCAGGCGAAAAAAGTCTAAAAACCAGAAAGGCAGGACAGCCCACGGAGTCAAGGGAGCCTTGTTAAGCTGATGGGCGGGATGTCAATGGCCAACAGCCAATCTTCACAAATGTATCCTCTTTCCCAAACCATGTAAAACACAGAACCACAGAGCATAGGGCACTTCCACACATGGGCGTTGACCTTGGGAAAATGAAAAAATCAACCAGACACAGGGACCCCAAAGTTGAGGGCTGCTGTCTTGACAAGAACCTCCACTCCGGTACACGTTTCATATCCCAGGAAAGAGCCACGTGGACAAAGACGAGTGGACAAGTGGACAAAGACAAGTGGACAAGTGGACAAGTGGTGCTACGTAGGTCCAATGGAGTGTCACTCAGCCATGAAATCCACGTCATGAGGCTGGTAGCAGCATCCTGAGTGGATTTAGGTACGATCATCCTCAGTGAAATCAGTCCCACAAAAAAAGAAACTTATGATATCACTTATCGAGGGAATGTAAAAATCGCTCGCCATGAACGGAATCCCCAAACAGAACAGAGTCACGCTTTTAGAAAACACACTTATGCCTGCTTCAGGGGAAAGGTGAGGTGGGGTGACGCATAAAACTCGAGTTTGAAATGAGCACAGATACCCTTCCGAAAACCGAATATGGAATGGACACGACCTACTCCTTGCTCAATCAACTGGACTCACCAGACCCTGTTCATCGCACAAGTATCTATCCGACTAGTAAGCATCTTAAAAGCTAAGTCTTGATATCTCTGTGTAAGTGCATCAAGTGTGTGTAAAGCGGCCTAAAACCAGCAGGGAAAATCAGCTCAGACCCATTCTGAGGATACATTTCCAACATAAAGAAGAAACAAGCAGGGCAAAACAGAGAGAAATTCTTCCAAAATGCGTTCAGGGACTGGCATGCAACCAGGATTGACCACATCTACAGCCCCAGTGGCGGAAGACATAAGGCTGGACACTCTTGGGGCTGAGACGATTGGTGAGGTTGGGAAAGCAAATGCAGACCCTTGAAAGGAATCCTGCGTGCTCCCCATTCCATGGGTCCCAACTCTCCAGGTTCAACGCAATCTTCCGACAGCGAAAGCACTCATTGGAAACCCAGCGGATGCTACACCGTGGGATCGGGAAAGCTTTCTGAAACTCACCTCAGTTTTCATCTCCTGGTGCTCGTGTTCTCCATTCAGGCCCCCTTACTAACAATCTCCCCACTTGGAGACTCGGCGCCTTTCCATGCCTCTTTCGTACCGTCTGCAATTTGTCCGCAGGATGAACTGCAAGAGGGGGAACCAATGAGAGACTCGCTGGAGGTGTTTGGTCGGGCACATGTCACTCTCATTTCCCATCACGAAGAAGAATTCACCAGAGGTTCAGCCTGCCACCGCGGATCGACAATAGGGCGTGAAGCCATCCAGCCGTGTTGCGTCCCACTCACAAAAAAGCGACTTGGGAAATGGAGCTCAGGGGCACTGCACTTCCCAAACCTGCAGAGTTCTAAACGATAACTATCGCCCCAAAATATATTGAGGTCAGGCTACGAAGAGGCGTTGAACGCAAGGCAGAACTGCAGGAAACGGATGTCAACGGGTACATCGGAATGGCCCCGATAGCACATGAAAAGCGCCAGAACGTGGACAATGATGCGGTTGGCCAAAAAGGGCGTATGCGTTTTTTCCTGAATATATTCAGGAAAAAACGCATACGCCCTTTTTGGCCAACCAAGCAACCTGGGAGAGCAAATCAGCACTACAAAGAAATCTCTCGCCCCCCCCCCCCGGGGCAAAAGGGCCATGTGAAAAAAGTCTAAAAACCAGAAAGGCAGGACAGCCCACGGAGTCAAGGGAGCCTTGTTAAGCTGATGGGCGGGATGTCAATGGCCAACAGCCAATCTTCACAAGTGTATCCTCTTTCCCAAACCATGTAAAACACAGAACCACAGAGCATAGGGCACTTCCACACATGGGCGTTGACCTTGGGAAAATGAAAAAATCAACCAGACACAGGGACCCCAAAGTTGAGGGCTGCTGTCTTGACAAGAACCTCCACTCCGGTACACGTTTCATATCCCAGGAAAGAGCCACGTGGACAAAGACGAGTGGACAAGTGGACAAAGACAAGCGGACAAGTGGACAAGTGGTGCTACGTAGGTCCAATGGAGTGTCACTCAGCCATGAAATCCACGTCATGAGGCTGGTAGCAGCATCCTGAGTGGATTTAGGTACGATCATCCTCAGTGAAATAAGTCCCACAAAAAAAGAAACTTATGATATCACTTATCGAGGGAATGTAAAAATCGCTCCCCATGAACGGAATCCCCAAACAGAACAGAGTCACGCTTTTAGAAAACACACTTATGCCTGCTTCAGGGGAAAGGTGAGGTGGGGTGACGCATAAAACTCGAGTTTGAAATGAGCACAGATACCCTTCCGAAAACCGAATATGGAATGGACACGACCTACTCCTTGCTCAATCAACTGGACTCACCAGACCCTGTTCATCGCACAAGTATCTATCCGACTAGTAAGCATCTTAAAAGCTAAGTCTTGATATCTCTGTGTAAGTGCATCAAGTGTGTGTAAAGCGGCCTAAAACCAGCAGGGAAAGTCAGCTCAGACCCATTCTGAGGATACATTTCCAACACAAAGAAGAAACAAGCAGGCCAAACCAGAGAGAAATTCTTCCAAAATGCGTTCAGGGACTGGCATGCAACCAGGATTGACCACATCTACAGCCCCAGCGGCAGAAGACATAAGGCTGGACACTCTTGGGGCTGAGACGATGGGTGAGGTTGGGAAAGCAAATGCAGACCCTTGAAAGGAATCCTGCGTGCTCCCCATTCCATGGGTCCCAACTCTCCAGGTTCAACGCAATCTTCCGACAGCGAAAGCACTCATTGGAAACCCAGCGGATGCTACACCGTGGGATCGGGAAAGCTTTCTGAAACTCACCTCAGTTTTCATCTCCTGGTGCTCGTGTTCTCCATTCAGGCCCCCTTACTAACAATCTCCCCACTTGGAGACTCGGCGCCTTTCCATGCCTCTTTCGTACCGTCTGCAATTTGTCCGCAGGATGAACTGCAAGAGGGGGAACCAATTAGAGACTCGCTGGAGGTGTTTGGTCGGGCACATGTCACTCTCATTTCCCATCACGAAGAAGAATTCACCAGAGGTTCAGCCTGCCACCGCGGATCGACAATAGGGCGTGAAGCCATCCAGCCGTGTTGCGTCCCACTCACAAAAAAGCGACTTGGGAAATGGAGCTCAGGGGCACTGCACTTCCCAAACCTGCAGAGTTCTAAACGATAACTATCGCCCCAAAATATATTGAGGTCAGGCTACGAAGAGGCGTTGAACGCAAGGCAGAATTGCAGGAAACGGATGTCAACGGGTACATCGGAATGGCCCCGATAGCACATGAAAAGCGCCAGAACATGGACAATGATGCGGTTGGCCAAAAAGGGCGTATGCGTTTTTTCCTGAATATATTCAGGAAAAAACGCATACGCCCTTTTTGGCCAACCAAGCAACCTGGGAGAGCAAATCAGCACTACAAAGAAATCTCTCGCCCCCCCCCCCCCCGGGGCAAAAGGGCCAGGCGAAAAAAGTCTAAAAACCAGAAAGGCAGGACAGCCCACGGAGTCAAGGGAGCCTTGTTAAGCTGATGGGCGGGATGTCAATGGCCAACAGCCAATCTTCACAAATGTATCCTCTTTCCCAAACCATGTAAAACACAGAACCACAGAGCATAGGGCACTTCCACACATGGGCGTTGACCTTGGGAAAATGAAAAAATCAACCAGACACAGGGACCCCAAAGTTGAGGGCTGCTGTCTTGACAAGAACCTCCACTCCGGTACACGTTTCATATCCCAGGAAAGAGCCACGTGGACAAAGACGAGTGGACAAGTGGACAAAGACAAGTGGACAAGTGGACAAGTGGTGCTACGTAGGTCCAATGGAGTGTCACTCAGCCATGAAATCCACGTCATGAGGCTGGTAGCAGCATCCTGAGTGGATTTAGGTACGATCATCCTCAGTGAAATAAGTCCCACAAAAAAAGAAACTTATGATATCACTTCTCGAGGGAATGTAAAAATCGCTCCCCATGAACGGAATCCCCAAACAGAACAGAGTCACGCTTTTAGAAAACACACTTATGCCTGCTTCAGGGGAAAGGTGAGGTGGGGTGACGCATAAAACTCGAGTTTGAAATGAGCACAGATACCCTTCCGAAAACCGAATATGGAATGGACACGACCTACTCCTTGCTCAATCAACTGGACTCACCAGACCCTGTTCATCGCACAAGTATCTATCCGACTAGTAAGCATCTTAAAAGCTAAGTCTTGATATCTCTGTGTAAGTGCATCAGGTGTGTGTAAAGCGGCCTAAAACCAGCAGGGAATGTCAGCTCAGACCCATTCTGAGGATACATTTCCAACACAAAGAAGAAACAAGCAGGCCAAACCAGAGAGAAATTCTTCCAAAATGCGTTCAGGGACTGGCATGCAACCAGGATTGACCACATCTACAGCCCCAGCGGCGGAAGACATAAGGCTGGACACTCTTGGGGCTGAGACGATGGGTGAGGTTGGGAAAGCAAATGCAGACCCTTGAAAGGAATCCTGCGTGCTCCCCATTCCATGGGTCCCAACTCTCCAGGTTCAACGCAATCTTCCGACAGCGAAAGCACTCATTGGAAACCCAGCGGATGCTACACCGTGGGATCGGGAAAGCTTTCTGAAACTCACCTCAGTTTTCATCTCCTGGTGCTCGTGTTCTCCATTCAGGCCCCCTTACTAACAATCTCCCCACTTGGAGACTCGGCGCCTTTCCATGCCTCTTTCGTACCGTCTGCAATTTGTCCGCAGGATGAACTGCAAGAGGGGGAACCAATGAGAGACTCGCTGGAGGTGTTTGGTCGGGCACATGTCACTCTCATTTCCCATCACGAAGAAGAATTCACCAGAGGTTCAGCCTGCCACCGCGGATCGAAAAGAGGGCGTGAAGCCATCCAGCCGTGTTGCGTCCCACTCACAAAAAAGCGACTTGGGAAATGGAGCTCAGGGGCACTGCACTTCCCAAACCTGCAGAGTTCTAAACGATAACTATCGCCCCAAAATATATTGAGGTCAGGCTACGAAGAGGCGTTGAACGCAAGGCAGAATTGCAGGAAACGGATGTCAACGGGTACATCGGAATGGCCCCGATAGCACATGAAAAGCGCCAGAACGTGGACAATGATGCGGTTGGCCAAAAAGGGCGTATGCGTTTTTTCCTGAATATATTCAGGAAAAAACGCATACGCCCTTTTTGGCCAACCAAGCAACCTGGGAGAGCAAATCAGCACTACAAAGAAATCTCTCGCCCCCCCCCCGGGGCAAAAGGGCCAGGCGAAAAAAGTCTAAAAACCAGAAAGGCAGGACAGCCCATGGAGTCAAGGGAGCCTTGTTAAGCTGATGGGCGGGATGTCAATGGCCAACAGCCAATCTTCACAAATGTATCCTCTTTCCCAAACCATGTAAAACACAGAACCACAGAGCATAGGGCACTTCCACACATGGGCGTTGACCTTGGGAAAATGAAAAAATCAACCAGACACAGGGACCCCAAAGTTGAGGGCTGCTGTCTTGACAAGAACCTCCACTCCGGTACACGTTTCATATCCCAGGAAAGAGCCAAGTGGACAAAGACGAGTGGACAAGTGGACAAAGACAAGTGGACAAGTGGACAAGTGGTGCTACGTAGGTCCAATGGAGTGTCACTCAGCCATGAAATCCACGTCATGAGGCTGGTAGCAGCATCCTGAGTGGATTTAGGTACGATCATCCTCAGTGAAATAAGTCCCACAAAAAAAGAAACTTATGATATCACTTCTCGAGGGAATGTAAAAATCGCTCCCCATGAACGGAATCCCCAAACAGAACAGAGTCACGCTTTTAGAAAACACACTTATGCCTGCTTCAGGGGAAAGGTGAGGTGGGGTGACGCATAAAACTCGAGTTTGAAATGAGCACACATACCCTTCCGAAAACCGAATATGGAATGGACACGACCTACTCCTTGCTCAATCAACTGGACTCACCAGACCCTGTTCATCGCACAAGTATCTATCCGACTAGTAAGCATCTTAAAAGCTAAGTCTTGATATCTCTGTGTAAGTGCATCAAGTGTGTGTAAAGTGGCCTAAAACCAGCAGGGAAAATCAGCTCAGACCCATTCTGAGGATACATTTCCAACATAAAGAAGAAACAAGCAGGGCAAAACAGAGAGAAATTCTTCCAAAATGCGTTCAGGGACTGGCATGCAACCAGGATTGACCACATCTACAGCCCCAGCGGCGGAAGACATAAGGCTGGACACTCTTGGGGCTGAGACGATTGGTGAGGTTGGGAAAGCAAATGCAGACCCTTGAAAGGAATCCTGCGTGCTCCCCATTCCATGGGTCCCAACTCTCCAGGTTCAACGCAATCTTCCGACAGCGAAAGCACTCATTGGAAACCCAGCGGATGCTACACCGTGGGATCGGGAAAGCTTTCTGAAACTCACCTCAGTTTTCATCTCCTGGTGCTCGTGTTCTCCATTCAGGACCCCTTACTAACAATCTCCCCACTTGGAGACTCGGCGCCTTTCCATGCCTCTTTCGTACCGTCTGCAATTTGTCCGCAGGATGAACTGCAAGAGGGGGAACCAATGAGAGACTCGCTGGAGGTGTTTGGTCGGGCACATGTCACTCTCATTTCCCATCACGAAGAAGAATTCACCAGAGGTTCAGCCTGCCACCGCGGATCGACAATAGGGCGTGAAGCCATCCAGCCGTGTTGCGTCCCACTCACAAAAAAGCGACTTGGGAAATGGAGCTCAGGGGCACTGCACTTCCCAAACCTGCAGAGTTCTAAACGATAACTATCGCCCCAAAATATATTGAGGTCAGGCTACGAAGAGGCGTTGAACGCAAGGCAGAATTGCAGGAAACGGATGTCAACGGGTACATCGGAATGGCCCCGATAGCACATGAAAAGCGCCAGAACATGGACAATGATGCGGTTGGCCAAAAAGGGCGTATGCGTTTTTTCCTGAATATATTCAGGAAAAAACGCATACGCCCTTTTTGGCCAACCAAGCAACCTGGGAGAGCAAATCAGCACTACAAAGAAATCTCTCGCCCCCCCCCCCCCCCCGGGGCAAAAGGGCCAGGCGAAAAAAGTCTAAAAACCAGAAAGGCAGGACAGCCCACGGAGTCAAGGGAGCCTTGTTAAGCTGATGGGCGGGATGTCAATGGCCAACAGCCAATCTTCACAAATGTATCCTCTTTCCCAAACCATGTAAAACACAGAACCACAGAGCATAGGGCACTTCCACACATGGGCGTTGACCTTGGGAAAATGAAAAAATCAACCAGACACAGGGACCCCAAAGTTGAGGGCTGCTGTCTTGACAAGAACCTCCACTCCGGTACACGTTTCATATCCCAGGAAAGAGCCACGTGGAAAAAGACGAGTGGACAAGTGGACAAAGACAAGTGGACAAGTGGACAAGTGGTGCTACGTAGGTCCAATGGAGTGTCACTCAGCCATGAAATCCACGTCATGAGGCTGGTAGCAGCATCCTGAGTGGATTTAGGTACGATCATCCTCAGTGAAATAAGTCCCACAAAAAAAGAAACTTATGATATCACTTATCGAGGGAATGTAAAAATCGCTCCCCATGAACGGAATCCCCACACAGAACAGAGTCACGCTTTTAGAAAACACACTTATGCCTGCTTCAGGGGAAAGGTGAGGTGGGGTGACGCATAAAACTCGAGTTTGAAATGAGCACAGATACCCTTCCGAAAACCGAATATGGAATGGACACGACCTACTCCTTGCTCAATCAACTGGACTCACCAGACCCTGTTCATCGCACAAGTATCTATCCGACTAGTAAGCATCTTAAAAGCTAAGTCTTGATATCTCTGTGTAAGTGCATCAAGTGTGTGTAAAGCGGCCTAAAACCAGCAGGGAAAATCAGCTCAGACCCATTCTGAGGATACATTTCCAACATAAAGAAGAAACAAGCAGGGCAAAACAGAGAGAAATTCTTCCAAAATGCGTTCAGGGACTGGCATGCAACCAGGATTGACCACATCTACAGCCCCAGCGGCAGAAGACATAAGGCTGGACACTCTTGGGGCTGAGACGATGGGTGAGGTTGGGAAAGCAAATGCAGACCCTTGAAAGGAATCCTGCGTGCTCCCCATTCCATGGGTCCCAACTCTCCAGGTTCAACGCAATCTTCCGACAGCGAAAGCACTCATTGGAAACCCAGCGGATGCTACACCGTGGGATCGGGAAAGCTTTCTGAAACTCACCTCAGTTTTCATCTCCTGGTGCTCGTGTTCTCCATTCAGGCCCCCTTACTAACAATCTCCCCACTTGGAGACTCGGCGCCTTTCCATGCCTCTTTCGTACCGTCTGCAATTTGTCCGCAGGATGAACTGCAAGAGGGGGAACCAATGAGAGACTCGCTGGAGGTGTTTGGTCGGGCACATGTCACTCTCATTTCCCATCACGAAGAAGAATTCACCAGAGGTTCAGCCTGCCACCGCGGATCGAAAAGAGGGCGTGAAGCCATCCAGCCGTGTTGCGTCCCACTCACAAAAAAGCGACTTGGGAAATGGAGCTCAGGGGCACTGCACTTCCCAAACCTGCAGAGTTCTAAACGATAACTATCGCCCCAAAATATATTGAGGTCAGGCTACGAAGAGGCGTTGAACGCAAGGCAGAATTGCAGGAAACGGATGTCAACGGGTACATCGGAATGGCCCCGATAGCACATGAAAAGCGCCAGAACGTGGACAATGATGCGGTTGGCCAAAAAGGGCGTATGCGTTTTTTCCTGAATATATTCAGGAAAAAACGCATACGCCCTTTTTGGCCAACCAAGCAACCTGGGAGAGCAAATCAGCACTACAAAGAAATCTCTCGCCCCCCCGCCCCGGGGCAAAAGGGCCAGGCGATAAAAGTCTAAAAACCAGAAAGGCAGGACAGCCCACGGAGTCAAGGGAGCCTTGTTAAGCTGATGGGCGGGATGTCAATGGCCAACAGCCAATCTTCACAAATGTATCCTCTTTCCCAAACCATGTAAAACACAGAACCACAGAGCATAGGGCACTTCCACACATGGGCGTTGACCTTGGGAAAATGAAAAAATCAACCAGACACAGGGACCCCAAAGTTGAGGGCTGCTGTCTTGACAAGAACCTCCACTCCGGTACACGTTTCATATCCCAGGAAAGAGCCAAGTGGACAAAGACGAGTGGACAAGTGGACAAAGACAAGTGGACAAGTGGACAAGTGGTGCTACGTAGGTCCAATGGAGTGTCACTCAGCCATGAAATCCACGTCATGAGGCTGGTAGCAGCATCCTGAGTGGATTTAGGTACGATCATCCTCAGTGAAATAAGTCCCACAAAAAAAGAAACTTATGATATCACTTATCGAGGGAATGTAAAAATCGCTCCCCATGCACTGAATCCCCAAACAGAACAGAGTCACGCTTTTAGAAAACACACTTATGCCTGCTTCAGGGGAAAGGTGAGGTGGGGTGACGCATAAAACTCGAGTTTGAAATGAGCACACATACCCTTCCGAAAACCGAATATGGAATGGACACGACCTACTCCTTGCTCAATCAACTGGACTCACCAGACCCTGTTCATCGCACAAGTATCTATCCGACTAGTAAGCATCTTAAAAGCTAAGTCTTGATATCTCTGTGTAAGTGCATCAAGTGTGTGTAAAGCGGCCTAAAACCAGCAGGGAAAATCAGCTCAGACCCATTCTGAGGATACATTTCCAACACAAAGAAGAAACAAGCAGGCCAAACCAGAGAGAAATTCTTCCAAAATGCGTTCAGGGACTGGCATGCAACCAGGATTGACCACATCTACAGCCCCAGCGGCGGAAGACATAAGGCTGGACACTCTTGGGGCTGAGACGATGGGTGAGGTTGGGAAAGCAAATGCAGACCCTTGAAAGGAATCCTGCGTGCTCCCCATTCCATGGGTCCCAACTCTCCAGGTTCAACGCAATCTTCCGACAGCGAAAGCACTCATTGGAAACCCAGCGGATGCTACACCGTGGGATCGGGAAAGCTTTCTGAAACTCACCTCAGTTTTCATCTCCTGGTGCTCGTGTTCTCCATTCAGGCCCCCTTACTAACAATCTCCCCACTTGGAGACTCGGCGCCTTTCCATGCCTCTTTCGTACCGTCTGCAATTTGTCCGCAGGATGAACTGCAAGAGGGGGAACCAATGAGAGACTCGCTGGAGGTGTTTGGTCGGGCACATGTCACTCTCATTTCCCATCACGAAGAAGAATTCACCAGAGGTTCAGCCTGCCACCCCGGATCGACAATAGGGCGTGAAGCCATCCAGCCGTGTTGCGTCCCACTCACAAAAAAGCGACTTGGGAAATGGAGCTCAGGGGCACTGCACTTCCCAAACCTGCAGAGTTCTAAACGATAACTATCGCCCCAAAATATATTGAGGTCAGGCTACGAAGAGGCGTTGAACGCAAGGCAGAATTGCAGGAAACGGATGTCAACGGGTACATCGGAATGGCCCCGATAGCACATGAAAAGCGCCAGAACGTGGACAATGATGCGGTTGGCCAAAAAGGGCGTATGCGTTTTTTCCTGAATATATTCAGGAAAAAACGCATACGCCCTTTTTGGCCAACCAAGCAACCTGGGAGAGCAAATCAGCACTACAAAGAAATCTCTCGCCCCCCCCCCGGGGCAAAAGGGCCAGGCGAAAAAAGTCTAAAAACCAGAAAGGCAGGACAGCCCATGGAGTCAAGGGAGCCTTGTTAAGCTGATGGGCGGGATGTCAATGGCCAACAGCCAATCTTCACAAATGTATCCTCTTTCCCAAACCATGTAAAACACAGAACCACAGAGCATAGGGCACTTCCACACATGGGCGTTGACCTTGGGAAAATGAAAAAATCAACCAGACACAGGGACCCCAAAGTTGAGGGCTGCTGTCTTGACAAGAACCTCCACTCCGGTACACGTTTCATATCCCAGGAAAGAGCCAAGTGGACAAAGACGAGTGGACAAGTGGACAAAGACAAGTGGACAAGTGGACAAGTGGTGCTACGTAGGTCCAATGGAGTGTCACTCAGCCATGAAATCCACGTCATGAGGCTGGTAGCAGCATCCTGAGTGGATTTAGGTACGATCATCCTCAGTGAAATCAGTCCCACAAAAAAAGAAACTTATGATATCACTTCTCGAGGGAATGTAAAAATCGCTCCCCATGAACGGAATCCCCAAACAGAACAGAGTCACGCTTTTAGAAAACACAGTTATGCCTGCTTCAGGGGAAAGGTGAGGTGGGGTGACGCATAAAACTCGAGTTTGAAATGAGCACAGATACCCTTCCGAAAACCGAATATGGAATGGACACGACCTACTCCTTGCTCAATCAACTGGACTCACCAGACCCTGTTCATCGCACAAGTATCTATCCGACTAGTAAGCATCTTAAAAGCTAAGTCTTGATATCTCTGTGTAAGTGCATCAAGTGTGTGTAAAGCGGCCTAAAACCAGCAGGGAAAATCAGCTCAGACCCATTCTGAGGATACATTTCCAACATAAAGAAGAAACAAGCAGGGCAAAACAGAGAGAAATTCTTCCAAAATGCGTTCAGGGAGTGGCATGCAACGAGGATTGACCACATCTACAGCCCCAGCGGCGGAAGACATAAGGCTGGACACTCTTGGGGCTGAGACGATGGGTGAGGTTGGGAAAGCAAATGCAGACCCTTGAAAGGAATCCTGCGTGCTCCCCATTCCATGGGTCCCAACTCTCCAGGTTCAACGCAATCTTCCGACAGTGAAAGCACTCATTGGAAACCCAGCGGATGCTACACCGTGGGATCGGGAAAGCTTTCTGAAACTCACCTCAGTTTTCATCTCCTGGTGCTCGTGTTCTCCATTCAGGCCCCCTTACTAACAATCTCCCCACTTGGAGACTCGGCGCCTTTCCATGCCTCTTTCGTACCGTCTGCAATTTGTCCGCAGGATGAACTGCAAGAGGGGGAACCAATGAGAGACTCGCTGGAGGTGTTTGGTCGGGCACATGTCACTCTCATTTCCCATCACGAAGAAGAATTCACCAGAGGTTCAGCCTGCCACCGCGGATCGAAAAGAGGGCGTGAAGCCATCCAGCCGTGTTGCGTCCCACTCACAAAAAAGCGACTTGGGAAATGGAGCTCAGGGGCACTGCACTTCCCAAACCTGCAGAGTTCTAAACGATAACTATCGCCCCAAAATATATTGAGGTCAGGCTACGAAGAGGCGTTGAACGCAAGGCAGAATTGCAGGAAACGGATGTCAACGGGTACAACGGAATGGCCCCGACAGCACATGAAAAGCGCCAGAACGTGGACAATGATGCGGTTGGCCAAAAAGGGCGTATGCGTTTTTTCCTGAATATATTCAGGAAAAAACGCATACGCCCTTTTTGGCCAACCAAGCAACCTGGGAGAGCAAATCAGCACTACAAAGAAATCTCTCGCCCCCCCCCGGGGCAAAAGGGCCAGGCGAAAAAAGTCTAAAAACCAGAAAGGCAGGACAGCCCACGGAGTCAAGGGAGCCTTGTTAAGCTGATGGGCGGGATGTCAATGGCCAACAGCCAATCTTCACAAGTGTATCCTCTTTCCCAAACCATGTAAAACACAGAACCACAGAGCATAGGGCACTTCCACACATGGGCGTTGACCTTGGGAAAATGAAAAAATCAACCAGACACAGGGACCCCAAAGTTGAGGGCTGCTGTCTTGACAAGAACCTCCACTCCGGTACACGTTTCATATCCCAGGAAAGAGCCAAGTGGACAAAGACGAGTGGACAAGTGGACAAAGACAAGTGGACAAGTGGACAAGTGGTGCTACGTAGGTCCAATGGAGTGTCACTCAGCCATGAAATCCACGTCATGAGGCTGGTAGCAGCATCCTGAGTGGATTTAGGTACGATCATCCTCAGTGAAATAAGTCCCACAAAAAAAGAAACTTATGATATCACTTATCGAGGGAATGTAAAAATCGCTCCCCATGAACGGAATCCCCACACAGAACAGAGTCACGCTTTTAGAAAATACACTTATGCCTGCTTCAGGGGAAAGGTGAGGTGGGGTGACGCATAAAACTCGAGTTTGAAATGAGCACAGATACCCTTCCGAAAACCGAATATGGAATGGACACGACCTACTCCTTGCTCAATCAACTGGACTCACCAGACCCTGTTCATCGCACAAGTATCTATCCGACTAGTAAGCATCTTAAAAGCTAAGTCTTGATATCTCTGTGTAAGTGCATCAAGTGTGTGTAAAACGGCCTAAAACCAGCAGGGAAAATCAGCTCAGACCCATTCTGAGGATACATTTCCAACATAAAGAAGAAACAAGCAGGGCAAAACAGAGAGAAATTCTTCCAAAATGCGTTCAGGGACTGGCATGCAACCAGGATTGACCACATCTACAGCCCCAGCGGCAGAAGACATAAGGCTGGACACTCTTGGGGCTGAGACGATGGGTGAGGTTGGGAAAGCAAATGCAGACCCTTGAAAGGAATCCTGCGTGCTCCCCATTCCATGGGTCCCAACTCTCCAGGTTCAACGCAATCTTCCGACAGCGAAAGCACTCATTGGAAACCCAGCGGATGCTACACCGTGGGATCGGGAAAGCTTTCTGAAACTCACCTCAGTTTTCATCTCCTGGTGCTCGTGTTCTCCATTCAGGCCCCCTTACTAACAATCTCCCCACTTGGAGACTCGGCGCCTTTCCATGCCTCTTTCGTACCGTCTGCAATTTGTCCGCAGGATGAACTGCAAGAGGGGGAACCAATGAGAGACTCGCTGGAGGTGTTTGGTCGGGCACATGTCACTCTCATTTCCCATCACGAAGAAGAATTCACCAGAGGTTCAGCCTGCCACCGCGGATCGAAAAGAGGGCGTGAAGCCATCCAGCCGTGTTGCGTCCCACTCACAAAAAAGCGACTTGGGAAATGGAGCTCAGGGGCACTGCACTTCCCAAACCTGCAGAGTTCTAAACGATAACTATCGCCCCAAAATATATTGAGGTCAGGCTACGAAGAGGCGTTGAACGCAAGGCAGAATTGCAGGAAACGGATGTCAACGGGTACATCGGAATGGCCCCGATAGCACATGAAAAGCGCCAGAACGTGGACAATGATGCGGTTGGCCAAAAAGGGCGTATGCGTTTTTTCCTGAATATATTCAGGAAAAAACGCATACGCCCTTTTTGGCCAACCAAGCAACCTGGGAGAGCAAATCAGCACTACAAAGAAATCTCTCGCCCCCCCGCCCCGGGGCAAAAGGGCCAGGCGATAAAAGTCTAAAAACCAGAAAGGCAGGACAGCCCACGGAGTCAAGGGAGCCTTGTTAAGCTGATGGGCGGGATGTCAATGGCCAACAGCCAATCTTCACAAATGTATCCTCTTTCCCAAACCATGTAAAACACAGAACCACAGAGCATAGGGCACTTCCACACATGGGCGTTGACCTTGGGAAAATGAAAAAATCAACCAGACACAGGGACCCCAAAGTTGAGGGCTGCTGTCTTGACAAGAACCTCCACTCCGGTACACGTTTCATATCCCAGGAAAGAGCCAAGTGGACAAAGACGAGTGGACAAGTGGACAAAGACAAGTGGACAAGTGGACAAGTGGTGCTACGTAGGTCCAATGGAGTGTCACTCAGCCATGAAATCCACGTCATGAGGCTGGTAGCAGCATCCTGAGTGGATTTAGGTACGATCATCCTCAGTGAAATAAGTCCCACAAAAAAAGAAACTTATGATATCACTTATCGAGGGAATGTAAAAATCGCTCCCCATGCACTGAATCCCCAAACAGAACAGAGTCACGCTTTTAGAAAACACACTTATGCCTGCTTCAGGGGAAAGGTGAGGTGGGGTGACGCATAAAACTCGAGTTTGAAATGAGCACACATACCCTTCCGAAAACCGAATATGGAATGGACACGACCTACTCCTTGCTCAATCAACTGGACTCACCAGACCCTGTTCATCGCACAAGTATCTATCCGACTAGTAAGCATCTTAAAAGCTAAGTCTTGATATCTCTGTGTAAGTGCATCAAGTGTGTGTAAAGCGGCCTAAAACCAGCAGGGAAAATCATCTCAGACCCATTCTGAGGATACATTTCCAACACAAAGAAGAAACAAGCAGGCCAAACCAGAGAGAAATTCTTCCAAAATGCGTTCAGGGACTGGCATGCAACCAGGATTGACCACATCTACAGCCCCAGCGGCGGAAGACATAAGGCTGGACACTCTTGGGGCTGAGACGATGGGTGAGGTTGGGAAAGCAAATGCAGACCCTTGAAAGGAATCCTGCGTGCTCCCCATTCCATGGGTCCCAACTCTCCAGGTTCAACGCAATCTTCCGACAGCGAAAGCACTCATTGGAAACCCAGCGGATGCTACACCGTGGGATCGGGAAAGCTTTCTGAAACTCACCTCAGTTTTCATCTCCTGGTGCTCGTGTTCTCCATTCAGGCCCCCTTACTAACAATCTCCCCACTTGGTGACTCGGCGCCTTTCCATGCCTCTTTCGTACCGTCTGCAATTTGTCCGCAGGATGAACTGCAAGAGGGGGAACCAATGAGAGACTCGCTGGAGGTGTTTGGTCGGGCACATGTCACTCTCATTTCCCATCACGAAGAAGAATTCACCAGAGGTTCAGCCTGCCACCCCGGATCGACAATAGGGCGTGAAGCCATCCAGCCGTGTTGCGTCCCACTCACAAAAAAGCGACTTGGGAAATGGAGCTCAGGGGCACTGCACTTCCCAAACCTGCAGAGTTCTAAACGATAACTATCGCCCCAAAATATATTGAGGTCAGGCTACGAAGAGGCGTTGAACGCAAGGCAGAATTGCAGGAAACGGATGTCAACGGGTACATCGGAATGGCCCCGATAGCACATGAAAAGCGCCAGAACGTGGACAATGATGCGGTTGGCCAAAAAGGGCGTATGCGTTTTTTCCTGAATATATTCAGGAAAAAACGCATACGCCCTTTTTGGCCAACCAAGCAACCTGGGAGAGCAAATCAGCACTACAAAGAAATCTCTCGCCCCCCCCCCGGGGCAAAAGGGCCAGGCGAAAAAAGTCTAAAAACCAGAAAGGCAGGACAGCCCATGGAGTCAAGGGAGCCTTGTTAAGCTGATGGGCGGGATGTCAATGGCCAACAGCCAATCTTCACAAATGTATCCTCTTTCCCAAACCATGTAAAACACAGAACCACAGAGCATAGGGCACTTCCACACATGGGCGTTGACCTTGGGAAAATGAAAAAATCAACCAGACACAGGGACCCCAAAGTTGAGGGCTGCTGTCTTGACAAGAACCTCCACTCCGGTACACGTTTCATATCCCAGGAAAGAGCCAAGTGGACAAAGACGAGTGGACAAGTGGACAAAGACAAGTGGACAAGTGGACAAGTGGTGCTACGTAGGTCCAATGGAGTGTCACTCAGCCATGAAATCCACGTCATGAGGCTGGTAGCAGCATCCTGAGTGGATTTAGGTACGATCATCCTCAGTGAAATCAGTCCCACAAAAAAAGAAACTTATGATATCACTTCTCGAGGGAATGTAAAAATCGCTCCCCATGAACGGAATCCCCAAACAGAACAGAGTCACGCTTTTAGAAAACACAGTTATGCCTGCTTCAGGGGAAAGGTGAGGTGGGGTGACGCATAAAACTCGAGTTTGAAATGAGCACAGATACCCTTCCGAAAACCGAATATGGAATGGACACGACCTACTCCTTGCTCAATCAACTGGACTCACCAGACCCTGTTCATCGCACAAGTATCTATCCGACTAGTAAGCATCTTAAAAGCTAAGTCTTGATATCTCTGTGTAAGTGCATCAAGTGTGTGTAAAGCGGCCTAAAACCAGCAGGGAAAATCAGCTCAGACCCATTCTGAGGATACATTTCCAACATAAAGAAGAAACAAGCAGGGCAAAACAGAGAGAAATTCTTCCAAAATGCGTTCAGGGAGTGGCATGCAACGAGGATTGACCACATCTACAGCCCCAGCGGCGGAAGACATAAGGCTGGACACTCTTGGGGCTGAGACGATGGGTGAGGTTGGGAAAGCAAATGCAGACCCTTGAAAGGAATCCTGCGTGCTCCCCATTCCATGGGTCCCAACTCTCCAGGTTCAACGCAATCTTCCGACAGTGAAAGCACTCATTGGAAACCCAGCGGATGCTACACCGTGGGATCGGGAAAGCTTTCTGAAACTCACCTCAGTTTTCATCTCCTGGTGCTCGTGTTCTCCATTCAGGCCCCCTTACTAACAATCTCCCCACTTGGAGACTCGGCGCCTTTCCATGCCTCTTTCGTACCGTCTGCAATTTGTCCGCAGGATGAACTGCAAGAGGGGGAACCAATGAGAGACTCGCTGGAGGTGTTTGGTCGGGCACATGTCACTCTCATTTCCCATCACGAAGAAGAATTCACCAGAGGTTCAGCCTGCCACCGCGGATCGACAACAGGGCGTGAAGCCATCCAGCCGTGTTGCGTCCCATTCACAAAAAAGCGACTTGGGAAATGGAGCTCAGGGGCACTGCACTTCCCAAACCTGCAGAGTTCTAAACGATAACTATCGCCCCAAAATATATTGAGGTCAGGCAACGAAGAGGCGTTGAACGCAAGGCAGAATTGCAGGAAACGGATGTCAACGGGTACATCGGAATGGCCCCGATAGCACATGAAAAGCGCCAGAACGTGGACAATGATGCGGTTGGCCAAAAAGGGCGTATGCGTTTTTTCCTGAATATATTCAGGAAAAAACGCATACGCCCTTTTTGGCCAACCAAGCAACCTGGGAGAGCAAATCAGCACTACAAAGAAATCTCTCGCCCCCCCCCCCCGGGGCAAAAGGGCCAGGCGAAAAAAGTCTAAAAACCAGAAAGGCAGGACAGCCCACGGAGTCAAGGGAGCCTTGTTAAGCTGATGGGCGTGATGTCAATGGCCAACAGCCAATCTTCACAAATGTATCCTCTTTCCCAAACCATGTAAAACACAGAACCACAGAGCATAGGGCACTTCCACACATGGGCGTTGACCTTGGGAAAATCAAAAAATCAACCAGACACAGGGACCCCAAAGTTGAGGGCTGCTGTCTTGACAAGAACCTCCACTCCGGTACACGTTTCATATCCCAGGAAAGAGCCAAGTGGACAAAGACGAGTGGACAAGTGGACAAAGACAAGTGGACAAGTGGACAAGTGGTGCTACGTAGGTCCAATGGAGTGTCACTCAGCCATGAAATCCACGTCATGAGGCTGGTAGCAGCATCCTGAGTGGATTTAGGTACGATCATCCTCAGTGAAATAAGTCCCACAAAAAAAGAAACTTATGATATCACTTCTCGAGGGAATGTAAAAATCGCTCCCCATGAACGGAATCCCCAAACAGAACAGAGTCACGCTTTTAGAAAACACACTTATGCCTGCTTCAGGGGAAAGGTGAGGTGGGGTGACGCATAAAACTCGAGTTTGAAATGAGCACAGATACCCTTCCGAAAACCGAATATGGAATGGACACGACCTACTCCTTGCTCAATCAACTGGACTCACCAGACCCTGTTCATCGCACAAGTATCTATCCGACTAGTAAGCATCTTAAAAGCTAAGTCTTGATATCTCTGTGTAAGTGCATCAAGTGTGTGTAAAGCGGCCTAAAACCAGCAGGGAAAATCAGCTCAGACCCATTCTGAGGATACATTTCCAACATAAAGAAGAAACAAGCAGGGCAAAACAGAGAGAAATTCTTCCAAAATGCGTTCAGGGACTGGCATGCAACCAGGATTGACCACATCTACAGCCCCAGCGGCGGAAGACATAAGGCTGGACACTCTTGGGGCTGAGACGATGGGTGAGGTTGGGAAAGCAAATGCAGACCCTTGAAAGGAATCCTGCGTGCTCCCCATTCCATGGGTCCCAACTCTCCAGGTTCAACGCAATCTTCCGACAGCGAAAGCACTCATTGGAAACCCAGCGGATGCTACACCGTGGGATCGGGAAAGCTTTCTGAAACTCACCTCAGTTTTCATCTCCTGGTGCTCGTGTTCTCCATTCAGGCCCCCTTACTAACAATCTCCCCACTTGGAGACTCGGCGCCTTTCCATGCCTCTTTCGTACCGTCTGCAATTTGTCCGCAGGATGAACTGCAAGAGGGGGAACCAATGAGAGACTCGCTGGAGGTGTTTGGTCGGGCACATGTCACTCTCATTTCCCATCACGAAGAAGAATTCACCAGAGGTTCAGCCTGCCACCGCGGATCGAAAAGAGGGCGTGAAGCCATCCAGCCGTGTTGCGTCCCACTCACAAAAAAGCGACTTGGGAAATGGAGCTCAGGGGCACTGCACTTCCCAAACCTGCAGAGTTCTAAACGATAACTATCGCCCCAAAATATATTGAGGTCAGGCTACGAAGAGGCGTTGAACGCAAGGCAGAATTGCAGGAAACGGATGTCAACGGGTACATCGGAATGGCCCCGATAGCACATGAAAAGCGCCAGAACGTGGACAATGATGCGGTTGGCCAAAAAGGGCGTATGCGTTTTTTCCTGAATATATTCAGGAAAAAACGCATACGCCCTTTTTGGCCAACCAAGCAACCTGGGAGAGCAAATCAGCACTACAAAGAAATCTCTGCCCCCCCCCCCGGGGCAAAAGGGCCAGGCGAAAAAAGTCTAAAAACCAGAAAGGCAGGACAGCCCACGGACTCAAGGGAGCCTTGTTAAGCTGATGGGCGGGATGTCAATGGCCAACAGCCAATCTTCACAAATGTATCCTCTTTCCCAAACCATGTAAAACACAGAACCACAGAGCATAGGGCACTTCCACACATGGGCGTTGACCTTGGGAAAATGAAAAAATCAACCAGACACAGGGACCCCAAAGTTGAGGGCTGCTGTCTTGACAAGAACCTCCACTCCGGTACACGTTTCATATCCCAGGAAAGAGCCAAGTGGACAAAGACGAGTGGACAAGTGGACAAAGACAAGTGGACAAGTGGACAAGTGGTGCTACGTAGGTCCAATGGAGTGTCACTCAGCCATGAAATCCACGTCATGAGGCTGGTAGCAGCATCCTGAGTGGATTTAGGTACGATCATCCTCAGTGAAATAAGTCCCACAAAAAAAGAAACTTATGATATCACTTATCGAGGGAATGTAAAAATCGCTCCCCATGAACGGAATCCCCACACAGAACAGAGTCACGCTTTTAGAAAATACACTTATGCCTGCTTCAGGGGAAAGGTGAGGTGGGGTGACGCATAAAACTCGAGTTTGAAATGAGCACACATACCCTTCCGAAAACCGAATATGGAATGGACACGACCTACTCCTTGCTCAATCAACTGGACTCACCAGACCCTGTTCATCGCACAAGTATCTATCCGACTAGTAAGCATCTTAAAAGCTAAGTCTTGATATCTCTGTGTAAGTGCATCAAGTGTGTGTAAAGCGGCCTAAAACCAGCAGGGAAAATCAGCTCAGACCCATTCTGAGGATACATTTCCAACATAAAGAAGAAACAAGCAGGGCAAAACAGAGAGAAATTCTTCCAAAATGCGTTCAGGGACTGGCATGCAACCAGGATTGACCACATCTACAGCCCCAGCGGCGGAAGACATAAGGCTGGACACTCTTGGGGCTGAGACGATTGGTGAGGTTGGGAAAGCAAATGCAGACCCTTGAAAGGAATCCTGCGTGCTCCCCATTCCATGGGTCCCAACTCTCCAGGTTCAACGCAATCTTCCGACAGCGAAAGCACTCATTGGAAACCCAGCGGATGCTACACCGTGGGATCGGGAAAGCTTTCTGAAACTCACCTCAGTTTTCATCTCCTGGTGCTCGTGTTCTCCATTCAGGCCCCCTTACTAACAATCTCCCCACTTGGAGACTCGGCGCCTTTCCATGCCTCTTTCGTACCGTCTGCAATTTGTCCGCAGGATGAACTGCAAGAGGGGGAACCAATGAGAGACTCGCTGGAGGTGTTTGGTCGGGCACATGTCACTCTCATTTCCCATCACGAAGAAGAATTCACCAGAGGTTCAGCCTGCCACCGCGGATTGACAATAGGGCGTGAAGCCATCCAGCCGTGTTGCGTCCCACTCACAAAAAAGCGACTTGGGAAATGGAGCTCAGGGGCACTGCACTTCCCAAACCTGCAGAGTTCTAAACGATAACTATCGCCCCAAAATATATTGAGGTCAGGCTACGAAGAGGCGTTGAACGCAAGGCAGAATTGCAGGAAACGGATGTCAACGGGTACATCGGAATGGCCCCGATAGCACATGAAAAGCGCCAGAACGTGGACAATGATGCGGTTGGCCAAAAAGGGCGTATGCGTTTTTTCCTGAATATATTCAGGAAAAAACGCATACGCCCTTTTTGGCCAACCAAGCAACCTGGGAGAGCAAATCAGCACTACAAAGAAATCTCTCGCCCCCCCGCCCCGGGGCAAAAGGGCCAGGCGATAAAAGTCTAAAAACCAGAAAGGCAGGACAGCCCACGGAGTCAAGGGAGCCTTGTTAAGCTGATGGGCGGGATGTCAATGGCCAACAGCCAATCTTCACAAATGTATCCTCTTTCCCAAACCATGTAAAACACAGAACCACAGAGCATAGGGCACTTCCACACATGGGCGTTGACCTTGGGAAAATGAAAAAATCAACCAGACACAGGGACCCCAAAGTTGAGGGCTGCTGTCTTGACAAGAACCTCCACTCCGGTACACGTTTCATATCCCAGGAAAGAGCCAAGTGGACAAAGACGAGTGGACAAGTGGACAAAGACAAGTGGACAAGTGGACAAGTGGTGCTACGTAGGTCCAATGGAGTGTCACTCAGCCATGAAATCCACGTCATGAGGCTGGTAGCAGCATCCTGAGTGGATTTAGGTACGATCATCCTCAGTGAAATAAGTCCCACAAAAAAAGAAACTTATGATATCACTTATCGAGGGAATGTAAAAATCGCTCCCCATGCACTGAATCCCCAAACAGAACAGAGTCACGCTTTTAGAAAACACACTTATGCCTGCTTCAGGGGAAAGGTGAGGTGGGGTGACGCATAAAACTCGAGTTTGAAATGAGCACACATACCCTTCCGAAAACCGAATATGGAATGGACACGACCTACTCCTTGCTCAATCAACTGGACTCACCAGACCCTGTTCATCGCACAAGTATCTATCCGACTAGTAAGCATCTTAAAAGCTAAGTCTTGATATCTCTGTGTAAGTGCATCAAGTGTGTGTAAAGCGGCCTAAAACCAGCAGGGAAAATCAGCTCAGACCCATTCTGAGGATACATTTCCAACATAAAGAAGAAACAAGCAGGGCAAAACAGAGAGAAATTCTTCCAAAATGCGTTCAGGGACTGGCATGCAACCAGGATTGACCACATCTACAGCCCCAGCGGCGGAAGACATAAGGCTGGACACTCTTGGGGCTGAGACGATTGGTGAGGTTGGGAAAGCAAATGCAGACCCTTGAAAGGAATCCTGCGTGCTCCCCATTCCATGGGTCCCAACTCTCCAGGTTCAACGCAATCTTCCGACAGCGAAAGCACTCATTGGAAACCCAGCGGATGCTACACCGTGGGATCGGGAAAGCTTTCTGAAACTCACCTCAGTTTTCATCTCCTGGTGCTCGTGTTCTCCATTCAGGACCCCTTACTAACAATCTCCCCACTTGGAGACTCGGCGCCTTTCCATGCCTCTTTCGTACCGTCTGCAATTTGTCCGCAGGATGAACTGCAAGAGGGGGAACCAATGAGAGACTCGCTGGAGGTGTTTGGTCGGGCACATGTCACTCTCATTTCCCATCACGAAGAAGAATTCACCAGAGGTTCAGCCTGCCACCGCGGATCGACAATAGGGCGTGAAGCCATCCAGCCGTGTTGCGTCCCACTCACAAAAAAGCGACTTGGGAAATGGAGCTCAGGGGCACTGCACTTCCCAAACCTGCAGAGTTCTAAACGATAACTATCGCCCCAAAATATATTGAGGTCAGGCTACGAAGAGGCGTTGAACACAAGGCAGAATTGCAGGAAACGGATGTCAACGGGTACATCGGAATGGCCCCGATAGCACATGAAAAGCGCCAGAACGTGGACAATGTGGGGTTGGCCAAAAAGGGCGTATGCGTTTTTTCCTGAATATATTCAGGAAAAAACGCATACGCCCTTTTTGGCCAACCAAGCAACCTGGGAGAGCAAATCAGCACTACAAAGAAATCTCTCCCCCCCCCCCGGGGCAAAAGGGCCAGGCGAAAAAAGTCTAAAAACCAGAAAGGCAGGACAGCCCACGGAGTCAAGGGAGCCTTGTTAAGCTGATGGGCGGGATGTCAATGGCCAACAGCCAATCTTCACAAATGTATCCTCTTTCCCAAACCATGTAAAACACAGAACCACAGAGCATAGGGCACTTCCACACATGGGCGTTGACCTTGGGAAAATGAAAAAATCAACCAGACACAGGGACCCCAAAGTTGAGGGCTGCTGTCTTGACAAGAACCTCCACTCCGGTACACGTTTCATATCCCAGGAAAGAGCCACGTGGACAAAGACGAGTGGACAAGTGGACAAAGACAAGTGGACAAGTGGACAAGTGGTGCTACGTAGGTCCAATGGAGTGTCACTCAGCCATGAAATCCACGTCATGAGGCTGGTAGCAGCATCCTGAGTGGATTTAGGTACGATCATCCTCAGTGAAATAAGTCCCACAAAAAAAGAAACTTATGATATCACTTATCGAGGGAATGTAAAAATCGCTCCCCATGAACGGAATCCCCAAACAGAACAGAGTCACGCTTTTAGAAAATACACTTATGCCTGCTTCAGGGGAAAGGTGAGGTGGGGTGACGCATAAAACTCGAGTTTGAAATGAGCACAGATACCCTTCCGAAAACCGAATATGGAATGGACACGACCTACTCCTTGCTCAATCAACTGGACTCACCAGACCCTGTTCATCGCACAAGTATCTATCCGACTAGTAAGCATCTTAAAAGCTAAGTCTTGATATCTCTGTGTAAGTGCATCAAGTGTGTGTAAAGCGGCCTAAAACCAGCAGGGAAAATCAGCTCAGACCCATTCTGAGGATACATTTCCAACATAAAGAAGAAACAAGCAGGGCAAAACAGAGAGAAATTCTTCCAAAATGCGTTCAGGGACTGGCATGCAACCAGGATTGACCACATCTACAGCCCCAGCGGCAGAAGACATAAGGCTGGACACTCTTGGGGCTGAGACGATGGGTGAGGTTGGGAAAGCAAATGCAGACCCTTGAAAGGAATCCTGCGTGCTCCCCATTCCATGGGTCCCAACTCTCCAGGTTCAACGCAATCTTCCGACAGCGAAAGCACTCATTGGAAACCCAGCGGATGCTACACCGTGGGATCGGGAAAGCTTTCTGAAACTCACCTCAGTTTTCATCTCCTGGTGCTCGTGTTCTCCATTCAGGCCCCCTTACTAACAATCTCCCCACTTGGAGACTCGACGCCTTTCCATGCCTCTTTCGTACCGTCTGCAATTTGTCCGCAGGATGAACTGCAAGAGGGGGAACCAATGAGAGACTCGCTGGAGGTGTTTGGTCGGGCACATGTCACTCTCATTTCCCATCACGAAGAAGAATTCACCAGAGGTTCAGCCTGCCACCGCGGATCGAAAAGAGGGCGTGAAGCCATCCAGCCGTGTTGCGTCCCACTCACAAAAAAGCGACTTGGGAAATGGAGCTCAGGGGCACTGCACTTCCCAAACCTGCAGAGTTCTAAACGATAACTATCGCCCCAAAATATATTGAGGTCAGGCTACGAAGAGGCGTTGAACGCAAGGCAGAATTGCAGGAAACGGATGTCAACGGGTACATCGGAATGGCCCCGATAGCACATGAAAAGCGCCAGAACGTGGACAATGATGCGGTTGGCCAAAAAGGGCGTATGCGTTTTTTCCTGAATATATTCAGGAAAAAACGCATACGCCCTTTTTGGCCAACCAAGCAACCTGGGAGAGCAAATCAGCACTACAAAGAAATCTCTCGCCCCCCCCCCCCCCCGGGGCAAAAGGGCCAGGCGAAAAAAGTCTAAAAACCAGAAAGGCAGGACAGCCCACGGAGTCAAGGGAGCCTTGTTAAGCTGATGGGCGGGATGTCAATGGCCAACAGCCAATCTTCACAAATGTATCCTCTTTCCCAAACCATGTAAAACACAGAACCACAGAGCATAGGGCACTTCCACACATGGGCGTTGACCTTGGGAAAATCAAAAAATCAACCAGACACAGGGACCCCAAAGTTGAGGGCTGCTGTCTTGACAAGAACCTCCACTCCGGTACACGTTTCATATCCCAGGAAAGAGCCAAGTGGACAAAGACGAGTGGACAAGTGGACAAAGACAAGTGGACAAGTGGACAAGTGGTGCTACGTAGGTCCAATGGAGTGTCACTCAGCCATGAAATCCACGTCATGAGGCTGGTAGCAGCATCCTGAGTGGATTTAGGTACGATCATCCTCAGTGAAATAAGTCCCACAAAAAAAGAAACTTATGATATCACTTCTCGAGGGAATGTAAAAATCGCTCCCCATGAACGGAATCCCCAAACAGAACAGAGTCACGCTTTTAGAAAACACACTTATGCCTGCTTCAGGGGAAAGGTGAGGTGGGGTGACGCATAAAACTCGAGTTTGAAATGAGCACAGATACCCTTCCGAAAACCGAATATGGAATGGACACGACCTACTCCTTGCTCAATCAACTGGACTCACCAGACCCTGTTCATCGCACAAGTATCTATCCGACTAGTAAGCATCTTAAAAGCTAAGTCTTGATATCTCTGTGTAAGTGCATCAAGTGTGTGTAAAGCGGCCTAAAACCAGCAGGGAAAATCAGCTCAGACCCATTCTGAGGATACATTTCCAACATAAAGAAGAAACAAGCAGGGCAAAACAGAGAGAAATTCTTCCAAAATGCGTTCAGGGACTGGCATGCAACCAGGATTGACCACATCTACAGCCCCAGCGGCGGAAGACATAAGGCTGGACACTCTTGGGGCTGAGACGATGGGTGAGGTTGGGAAAGCAAATGCAGACCCTTGAAAGGAATCCTGCGTGCTCCCCATTCCATGGGTCCCAACTCTCCAGGTTCAACGCAATCTTCCGACAGCGAAAGCACTCATTGGAAACCCAGCGGATGCTACACCGTGGGATCGGGAAAGCTTTCTGAAACTCACCTCAGTTTTCATCTCCTGGTGCTCGTGTTCTCCATTCAGGCCCCCTTACTAACAATCTCCCCACTTGGAGACTCGGCGCCTTTCCATGCCTCTTTCGTACCGTCTGCAATTTGTCCGCAGGATGAACTGCAAGAGGGGGAACCAATGAGAGACTCGCTGGAGGTGTTTGGTCGGGCACATGTCACTCTCATTTCCCATCACGAAGAAGAATTCACCAGAGGTTCAGCCTGCCACCGCGGATCGAAAAGAGGGCGTGAAGCCATCCAGCCGTGTTGCGTCCCACTCACAAAAAAGCGACTTGGGAAATGGAGCTCAGGGGCACTGCACTTCCCAAACCTGCAGAGTTCTAAACGATAACTATCGCCCCAAAATATATTGAGGTCAGGCTACGAAGAGGCGTTGAACGCAAGGCAGAATTGCAGGAAACGGATGTCAACGGGTACATCGGAATGGCCCCGATAGCACATGAAAAGCGCCAGAACGTGGACAATGATGCGGTTGGCCAAAAAGGGCGTATGCGTTTTTTCCTGAATATATTCAGGAAAAAACGCATACGCCCTTTTTGGCCAACCAAGCAACCTGGGAGAGCAAATCAGCACTACAAAGAAATCTCTGCCCCCCCCCCCCCGGGGCAAAAGGGCCAGGCGAAAAAAGTCTAAAAACCAGAAAGGCAGGACAGCCCACGGACTCAAGGGAGCCTTGTTAAGCTGATGGGCGGGATGTCAATGGCCAACAGCCAATCTTCACAAATGTATCCTCTTTCCCAAACCATGTAAAACACAGAACCACAGAGCATAGGGCACTTCCACACATGGGCGTTGACCTTGGGAAAATGAAAAAATCAACCAGACACAGGGACCCCAAAGTTGAGGGCTGCTGTCTTGACAAGAACCTCCACTCCGGTACACGTTTCATATCCCAGGAAAGAGCCAAGTGGACAAAGACGAGTGGACAAGTGGACAAAGACAAGTGGACAAGTGGACAAGTGGTGCTACGTAGGTCCAATGGAGTGTCACTCAGCCATGAAATCCACGTCATGAGGCTGGTAGCAGCATCCTGAGTGGATTTAGGTACGATCATCCTCAGTGAAATAAGTCCCACAAAAAAAGAAACTTATGATATCACTTATCGAGGGAATGTAAAAATCGCTCCCCATGAACGGAATCCCCACACAGAACAGAGTCACGCTTTTAGAAAATACACTTATGCCTGCTTCAGGGGAAAGGTGAGGTGGGGTGACGCATAAAACTCGAGTTTGAAATGAGCACAGATACCCTTCCGAAAACCGAATATGGAATGGACACGACCTACTCCTTGCTCAATCAACTGGACTCACCAGACCCTGTTCATCGCACAAGTATCTATCCGACTAGTAAGCATCTTAAAAGCTAAGTCTTGATATCTCTGTGTAAGTGCATCAAGTGTGTGTAAAGCGGCCTAAAACCAGCAGGGAAAATCAGCTCAGACCCATTCTGAGGATACATTTCCAACATAAAGAAGAAACAAGCAGGGCAAAACAGAGAGAAATTCTTCCAAAATGCGTTCAGGGACTGGCATGCAACCAGGATTGACCACATCTACAGCCCCAGCGGCAGAAGACATAAGGCTGGACACTCTTGGGGCTGAGACGATGGGTGAGGTTGGGAAAGCAAATGCAGACCCTTGAAAGGAATCCTGCGTGCTCCCCATTCCATGGGTCCCAACTCTCCAGGTTCAACGCAATCTTCCGACAGCGAAAGCACTCATTGGAAACCCAGCGGATGCTACACCGTGGGATCGGGAAAGCTTTCTGAAACTCACCTCAGTTTTCATCTCCTGGTGCTCGTGTTCTCCATTCAGGCCCCCTTACTAACAATCTCCCCACTTGGAGACTCGGCGCCTTTCCATGCCTCTTTCGTACCGTCTGCAATTTGTCCGCAGGATGAACTGCAAGAGGGGGAACCAATGAGAGACTCGCTGGAGGTGTTTGGTCGGGCACATGTCACTCTCATTTCCCATCACGAAGAAGAATTCACCAGAGGTTCAGCCTGCCACCGCGGATCGAAAAGAGGGCGTGAAGCCATCCAGCCGTGTTGCGTCCCACTCACAAAAAAGCGACTTGGGAAATGGAGCTCAGGGGCACTGCACTTCCCAAACCTGCAGAGTTCTAAACGATAACTATCGCCCCAAAATATATTGAGGTCAGGCTACGAAGAGGCGTTGAACGCAAGGCAGAATTGCAGGAAACGGATGTCAACGGGTACATCGGAATGGCCCCGATAGCACATGAAAAGCGCCAGAACGTGGACAATGATGCGGTTGGCCAAAAAGGGCGTATGCGTTTTTTCCTGAATATATTCAGGAAAAAACGCATACGCCCTTTTTGGCCAACCAAGCAACCTGGGAGAGCAAATCAGCACTACAAAGAAATCTCTCGCCCCCCCGCCCCGGGGCAAAAGGGCCAGGCGAAAAAAGTCTAAAAACCAGAAAGGCAGGACAGCCCACGGAGTCAAGGGAGCCTTGTTAAGCTGATGGGCGGGATGTCAATGGCCAACAGCCAATCTTCACAAATGTATCCTCTTTCCCAAACCATGTAAAACACAGAACCACAGAGCATAGGGCACTTCCACACATGGGCGTTGACCTTGGGAAAATGAAAAAATCAACCAGACACAGGGACCCCAAAGTTGAGGGCTGCTGTCTTGACAAGAACCTCCACTCCGGTACACGTTTCATATCCCAGGAAAGAGCCACGTGGACAAAGACGAGTGGACAAGTGGACAAAGACAAGTGGACAAGTGGACAAGTGGTGCTACGTAGGTCCAATGGAGTGTCACTCAGCCATGAAATCCACGTCATGAGGCTGGTAGCAGCATCCTGAGTGGATTTAGGTACGATCATCCTCAGTGAAATAAGTCCCACAAAAAAAGAAACTTATGATATCACTTATCGAGGGAATGTAAAAATCGCTCCCCATGAACGGAATCCCCAAACAGAACAGAGTCACGCTTTTAGAAAATACACTTATGCCTGCTTCAGGGGAAAGGTGAGGTGGGGTGACGCATAAAACTCGAGTTTGAAATGAGCACAGATACCCTTCCGAAAACCGAATATGGAATGGACACGACCTACTCCTTGCTCAATCAACTGGACTCACCAGACCCTGTTCATCGCACAAGTATCTATCCGACTAGTAAGCATCTTAAAAGCTAAGTCTTGATATCTCTGTGTAAGTGCATCAAGTGTGTGTAAAGCGGCCTAAAACCAGCAGGGAAAATCAGCTCAGACCCATTCTGAGGATACATTTCCAACATAAAGAAGAAACAAGCAGGGCAAAACAGAGAGAAATTCTTCCAAAATGCGTTCAGGGACTGGCATGCAACCAGGATTGACCACATCTACAGCCCCAGCGGCAGAAGACATAAGGCTGGACACTCTTGGGGCTGAGACGATTGGTGAGGTTGGGAAAGCAAATGCAGACCCTTGAAAGGAATCCTGCGTGCTCCCCATTCCATGGGTCCCAACTCTCCAGGTTCAACGCAATCTTCCGACAGCGAAAGCACTCATTGGAAACCCAGCGGATGCTACACCGTGGGATCGGGAAAGCTTTCTGAAACTCACCTCAGTTTTCATCTCCTGGTGCTCGTGTTCTCCATTCAGGCCCCCTTACTAACAATCTCCCCACTTGGAGACTCGACGCCTTTCCATGCATCTTTCGTACCGTCTGCAATTTGTCCGCAGGATGAACTGCAAGAGGGGGAACCAATGAGAGACTCGCTGGAGGTGTTTGGTCGGGCACATGTCACTCTCATTTCCCATCACGAAGAAGAATTCACCAGAGGTTCAGCCTGCCACCGCGGATCGAAAAGAGGGCGTGAAGCCATCCAGCCGTGTTGCGTCCCACTCACAAAAAAGCGACTTGGGAAATGGAGCTCAGGGGCACTGCACTTCCCAAACCTGCAGAGTTCTAAACGATAACTATCGCCCCAAAATATATTGAGGTCAGGCTACGAAGAGGCGTTGAACGCAAGGCAGAATTGCAGGAAACGGATGTCAACGGGTACATCGGAATGGCCCCGATAGCACATGAAAAGCGCCAGAACGTGGACAATGATGCGGTTGGCCAAAAAGGGCGTATGCGTTTTTTCCTGAATATATTCAGGAAAAAACGCATACGCCCTTTTTGGCCAACCAAGCAACCTGGGAGAGCAAATCAGCACTACAAAGAAATCTCTCGCCCCCCCGCCCCGGGGCAAAAGGGCCAGGCGATAAAAGTCTAAAAACCAGAAAGGCAGGACAGCCCACGGAGTCAAGGGAGCCTTGTTAAGCTGATGGGCGGGATGTCAATGGCCAACAGCCAATCTTCACAAATGTATCCTCTTTCCCAAACCATGTAAAACACAGAACCACAGAGCATAGGGCACTTCCACACATGGGCGTTGACCTTGGGAAAATGAAAAAATCAACCAGACACAGGGACCCCAAAGTTGAGGGCTGCTGTCTTGACAAGAACCTCCACTCCGGTACACGTTTCATATCCCAGGAAAGAGCCAAGTGGACAAAGACGAGTGGACAAGTGGACAAAGACAAGTGGACAAGTGGACAAGTGGTGCTACGTAGGTCCAATGGAGTGTCACTCAGCCATGAAATCCACGTCATGAGGCTGGTAGCAGCATCCTGAGTGGATTTAGGTACGATCATCCTCAGTGAAATAAGTCCCACAAAAAAAGAAACTTATGATATCACTTATCGAGGGAATGTAAAAATCGCTCCCCATGCACTGAATCCCCAAACAGAACAGAGTCACGCTTTTAGAAAACACACTTATGCCTGCTTCAGGGGAAAGGTGAGGTGGGGTGACGCATAAAACTCGAGTTTGAAATGAGCACACATACCCTTCCGAAAACCGAATATGGAATGGACACGACCTACTCCTTGCTCAATCAACTGGACTCACCAGACCCTGTTCATCGCACAAGTATCTATCCGACTAGTAAGCATCTTAAAAGCTAAGTCTTGATATCTCTGTGTAAGTGCATCAAGTGTGTGTAAAGCGGCCTAAAACCAGCAGGGAAAATCAGCTCAGACCCATTCTGAGGATACATTTCCAACATAAAGAAGAAACAAGCAGGGCAAAACAGAGAGAAATTCTTCCAAAATGCGTTCAGGGACTGGCATGCAACCAGGATTGACCACATCTACAGCCCCAGCGGCGGAAGACATAAGGCTGGACACTCTTGGGGCTGAGACGATTGGTGAGGTTGGGAAAGCAAATGCAGACCCTTGAAAGGAATCCTGCGTGCTCCCCATTCCATGGGTCCCAACTCTCCAGGTTCAACGCAATCTTCCGACAGCGAAAGCACTCATTGGAAACCCAGCGGATGCTACACCGTGGGATCGGGAAAGCTTTCTGAAACTCACCTCAGTTTTCATCTCCTGGTGCTCGTGTTCTCCATTCAGGACCCCTTACTAACAATCTCCCCACTTGGAGACTCGGCGCCTTTCCATGCCTCTTTCGTACCGTCTGCAATTTGTCCGCAGGATGAACTGCAAGAGGGGGAACCAATGAGAGACTCGCTGGAGGTGTTTGGTCGGGCACATGTCACTCTCATTTCCCATCACGAAGAAGAATTCACCAGAGGTTCAGCCTGCCACCGCGGATCGACAATAGGGCGAGAAGCCATCCAGCCGTGTTGCGTCCCACTCACAAAAAAGCGACTTGGGAAATGGAGCTCAGGGGCACTGCACTTCCCAAACCTGCAGAGTTCTAAACGATAACTATCGCCCCAAAATATATTGAGGTCAGGCTACGAAGAGGCGTTGAACACAAGGCAGAATTGCAGGAAACGGATGTCAACGGGTACATCGGAATGGCCCCGATAGCACATGAAAAGCGCCAGAACGTGGACAATGATGCGGTTGGCCAAAAAGGGCGTATGCGTTTTTTCCTGAATATATTCAGGAAAAAACGCATACGCCCTTTTTGGCCAACCAAGCAACCTGGGAGAGCAAATCAGCACTACAAAGAAATCTCTCCCCCCCACCCGGGGCAAAAGGGCCAGGCGAAAAAAGTCTAAAAACCAGAAAGGCAGGACAGCCCACGGAGTCAAGGGAGCCTTGTTAAGCTGATGGGCGGGATGTCAATGGCCAACAGCCAATCTTCACAAATGTATCCTCTTTCCCAAACCATGTAAAACACAGAACCACAGAGCATAGGGCACTTCCACACATGGGCGTTGACCTTGGGAAAATGAAAAAATCAACCAGACACAGGGACCCCAAAGTTGAGGGCTGCTGTCTTGACAAGAACCTCCACTCCGGTACACGTTTCATATCCCAGGAAAGAGCCACGTGGACAAAGACGAGTGGACAAGTGGACAAAGACAAGTGGACAAGTGGACAAGTGGTGCTACGTAGGTCCAATGGAGTGTCACTCAGCCATGAAATCCACGTCATGAGGCTGGTAGCAGCATCCTGAGTGGATTTAGGTACGATCATCCTCAGTGAAATAAGTCCCACAAAAAAAGAAACTTATGATATCACTTCTCGAGGGAATGTAAAAATCGCTCCCCATGAACGGAATCCCCAAACAGAACAGAGTCACGCTTTTAGAAAACACACTTATGCCTGCTTCAGGGGAAAGGTGAGGTGGGGTGACGCATAAAACTCGAGTTTGAAATGAGCACAGATACCCTTCCGAAAACCGAATATGGAATGGACACGACCTACTCCTTGCTCAATCAACTGGACTCACCAGACCCTGTTCATCGCACAAGTATCTATCCGACTAGTAAGCATCTTAAAAGCTAAGTCTTGATATCTCTGTGTAAGTGCATCAAGTGTGTTTAAAGCGGCCTAAAACCAGCAGCAAAAATCAGCTCAGACCCATTCTGAGGATACATTTCCAACATAAAGAAAAACAAGCAGGGCAAAACAGAGAGAAATTCTTCCAAAATGCGTTCAGGGACTGGCATGCAACCAGGATTGACCACATCTACAGCCCCAGCGGCAGAAGACATAAGGCTGGACACTCTTGGGGCTGAGACGATGGGTGAGGTTGGGAAAGCAAATGCAGACCCTTGAAAGGAATCCTGCGTGCTCCCCATTCCATGGGTCCCAACTCTCCAGGTTCAACGCAATCTTCCGACAGCGAAAGCACTCATTGGAAACCCAGCGGATGCTACACCGTGGGATCGGGAAAGCTTTCTGAAACTCACCTCAGTTTTCATCTCCTGGTGCTCGTGTTCTCCATTCAGGCCCCCTTACTAACAATCTCCCCACTTGGAGACTCGGCGCCTTTCCATGCCTCTTTCGTACCGTCTGCAATTTGTCCGCAGGATGAACTGCAAGAGGGGGAACCAATGAGAGACTCGCTGGAGGTGTTTGGTCGGGCACATGTCACTCTCATTTCCCATCACGAAGAAGAATTCACCAGAGGTTCAGCCTGCCACCGCGGATCGACAAGAGGGCGTGAAGCCATCCAGCCGTGCTGCGTCCCACTCACAAAAAAGCGACTTGGGAAATGGAGCTCAGGGGCACTGCACTTCCCAAACCTGCAGAGTTCTAAACGATAACTATCGCCCCAAAATATATTGAGGTCAGGCTACGAAGAGGCGTTGAACGCAAGGCAGAATTGCAGGAAACGGATGTCAACGGGTACATCGGAATGGCCCCGATAGCACATGAAAAGCGCCAGAACGTGGACAATGATGCGGTTGGCCAAAAAGGGCGTATGCGTTTTTTCCTGAATATATTCAGGAAAAAACGCATACGCCCTTTTTGGCCAACCAAGCAACCTGGGAGAGCAAATCAGCACTACAAAGAAATCTCTCGCCCCCCCCCCCCCGGGGCAAAAGGGCCAGGCGAAAAAAGTCTAAAAACCAGAAAGGCAGGACAGCCCACGGAGTCAAGGGAGCCTTGTTAAGCTGATGGGCGGGATGTCAATGGCCAACAGCCAATCTTCACAAATGTATCCTCTTTCCCAAACCATGTAAAACACAGAACCACAGAGCATAGGGCACTTCCACACATGGGCGTTGACCTTGGGAAAATGAAAAAATCAACCAGACACAGGGACCCCAAAGTTGAGGGCTGCTGTCTTGACAAGAACCTCCACTCCGGTACACGTTTCATATCCCAGGAAAGAGCCAAGTGGACAAAGACGAGTGGACAAGTGGACAAAGACGAGTGGACAAGTGGACAAAGACAAGTGGACAAGTGGACAAGTGGTGCTACGTAGGTCCAATGGAGTGTCACTCAGCCATGAAATCCACGTCATGAGGCTGGTAGCAGCATCCTGAGTGGATTTAGGTACGATCATCCTCAGTGAAATAAGTCCCACAAAAAAAGAAACTTATGATATCACTTTTCGAGGGAATGTAAAAATCGCTCCCCATGAACGGAATCCCCAAACAGAACAGAGTCACGCTTTTAGAAAACACACTTATGACTGCTTCAGGGGAAAGGTGAGGTGGGGTGACGCATAAAACTCGAGTTTGAAATGAGCACAGATACCCTTCCGAAAACCGAATATGGAATGGACACGACCTACTCCTTGCTCAATCAACTGGACTCACCAGACCCTGTTCATCGCACAAGTATCTATCCGACTAGTAAGCATCTTAAAAGCTAAGTCTTGATATCTCTGTGTAAGTGCATCAAGTGTGTGTAAAGCGGCCTAAAACCAGCAGGGAAAATCAGCTCAGACCCATTCTGAGGATACATTTCCAACATAAAGAAGAAACAAGCAGGGCAAAACAGAGAGAAATTCTTCCAAAATGCGTTCAGGGACTGGCATGCAACCAGGATTGACCACATCTACAGCCCCAGCGGCGGAAGACATAAGGCTGGACACTCTTGGGGCTGAGACGATTGGTGAGGTTGGGAAAGCAAATGCAGACCCTTGAAAGGAATCCTGCGTGCTCCCCATTCCATGGGTCCCAACTCTCCAGGTTCAACGCAATCTTCCGACAGCGAAAGCACTCATTGGAAACCCAGCGGATGCTACACCGTGGGATCGGGAAAGCTTTCTGAAACTCACCTCAGTTTTCATCTCCTGGTGCTCGTGTTCTCCATTCAGGACCCCTTACTAACAATCTCCCCACTTGGAGACTCGGCGCCTTTCCATGCCTCTTTCGTACCGTCTGCAATTTGTCCGCAGGATGAACTGCAAGAGGGGGAACCAATGAGAGACTCGCTGGAGGTGTTTGGTCGGGCACATGTCACTCTCATTTCCCATCACGAAGAAGAATTCACCAGAGGTTCAGCCTGCCACCGCGGATCGACAATAGGGCGTGAAGCCATCCAGCCGTGTTGCGTCCCACTCACAAAAAAGCGACTTGGGAAATGGAGCTCAGGGGCACTGCACTTCCCAAACCTGCAGAGTTCTAAACGATAACTATCGCCCCAAAATATATTGAGGTCAGGCTACGAAGAGGCGTTGAACGCAAGGCAGAATTGCAGGAAACGGATGTCAACGGGTACATCGGAATGGCCCCGATAGCACATGAAAAGCGCCAGAACGTGGACAATGATGCGGTTGGCCAAAAAGGGCGTATGCGTTTTATCCTGAATATATTCAGGAAAAAACGCATACGCCCTTTTTGGCCAACCAAGCAACCTGGGAGAGCAAATCAGCACTACAAAGAAATCCCCCCCCCCGGGGGCAAAAGGGCCAGGCGAAAAAAGTCTAAAAACCAGAAAGGCAGGACAGCTCACGGAGTCAAGGGAGCCTTGTTAAGCTGATGGGCGGGATGTCAATGGCCAACAGCCAATCTTCACAAGTGTATCCTCTTTCCCAAACCATGTAAAACACAGAACCACAGAGCATAGGGCACTTCCACACATGGGCGTTGACCTTGGGAAAATGAAAAAATCAACCAGACACAGGGACCCCAATGTTGAGGGCTGCTGTCTTGACAAGAACCTCCACTCCGGTACACGTTTCATATCCCAGGAAAGAGCCAAGTGGACAAAGACGAGTGGACAAATGGACAAAGACAAGTGAACAAGTGGACAAGTGGTGCTACGTAGGTCCAATGGAGTGTCACTGAGCCATGAAATCCACGTCATGAGGCTGGTAGCAGCATCCTGAGTGGATTTAGGTACGATCATCCTCAGTGAAATAAGTCCCACAAAAAAAGAAACTTATGATATCACTTATCAAAGGAATGTAAAAATCGCTCCCCATGAACGGAATCCCCAAACAGAACAGAGTCACGCTTTTAGAAAACACACTTATGCCTGCTTCAGGGGAAAGGTGAGGTGGGGTGACGCATAAAACTCGAGTTTGAAATGAGCACAGATACCCTTCCGAAAACCGAATATGGAATGGACACGACCTACTCCTTGCTCAATCAACTGGACTCACCAGACCCTGTTCATCGCACAAGTATCTATCCGACTAGTAAGCATCTTAAAAGCTAAGTCTTCATATCTCTGTGTAAGTGCATCAAGTGTGTGTAAAGCGGCCTAAAACCAGCAGGGAAAATCAGCTCAGACCCATTCTGAGGATACATTTCCAACATAAAGAAGAAACAAGCAGGGCAAAACAGAGAGAAATTCTTCCAAAATGCGTTCAGGGACTGGCATGCAACCAGGATTGACCACATCTACAGCCCCAGCGGCGGAAGACATAAGGCTGGACACTCTTGGGGCTGAGACGATTGGTGAGGTTGGGAAAGCAAATGCAGACCCTTGAAAGGAATCCTGCGTGCTCCCCATTCCATGGGTCCCAACTCTCCAGGTTCAACGCAATCTTCCGACAGCGAAAGCACTCATTGGAAACCCAGCGGATGCTACACCGTGGGATCGGGAAAGCTTTCTGAAACTCACCTCAGTTTTCATCTCCTGGTGCTCGTGTTCTCCATTCAGGCCCCCTTACTAACAATCTCCCCACTTGGAGACTCGGCGCCTTTCCATGCCTCTTTCGTACCGTCTGCAATTTGTCCGCAGGATGAACTGCAAGAGGGGAAACCAATGAGAGACTCGCTGGAGGTGTTTGGTCGGGCACATGTCACTCTCATTTCCCATCACGAAGAAGAATTCACCAGAGGTTCAGCCTGCCACCGCGGATCGACAAGAGGGCGTGAAGCCATCCAGCCGTGTTGCGTCCCACTCACAAAAAAGCGACTTGGGAAATGGAGCTCAGGGGCACTGCACTTCCCAAACCTGCAGAGTTCTAAACGATAACTATCGCCCCAAAATATATTGAGGTCAGGCTACGAAGAGGCGTTGAACGCAAGGCAGAATTGCAGGAAACGGATGTCAACGGGTACATCGGAATGGCCCCGATAGCACATGAAAAGCGCCAGAACGTGGACAATGATGCGGTTGGCCAAAAAGGGCGTATGCGTTTTTTCCTGAATATATTCAGGAAAAAACGCATACGCCCTTTTTGGCCAACCAAGCAACCTGGGAGAGCAAATCAGCACTACAAAGAAATCTCTCGCCCCACCCCCCGGGGCAAAAGGGCCAGGCGAAAAAAGTCTAAAAACCAGAAAGGCAGGACAGCCCACGGAGTCAAGGGAGCCTTGTTAAGCTGATGGGCGGGATGTCAATGGCCAACAGCCAATCTTCACAAGTGTATCCTCTTTCCCAAACCATGTAAAACACAGAACCACAGAGCATAGGGCACTTCCACACATGGGCGTTGACCTTGGGAAAATGAAAAAATCAACCAGACACAGGGACCCCAATGTTGAGGGCTGCTGTCTTGACAAGAACCTCCACTCCAGTACACGTTTCATATCCCAGGAAAGAGCCAAGTGGACAAAGACAAGTGGACAAGTGGACAAGTGGTGCTACGGAGGTCCAAAGGAGTGTCACTCAGCCATGAAATCCACGTCATGTGGCTGGTAGCAGCATCCTGAGTGGATTTGGATACGATCATCCTCAGTGAAATAACTCCCACAAAAAAAGAAACTTATGATATCACTTATCGAGGGAATGTAAAAATCGCTCCCCATGAACGGAATCCCCAAACAGAACAGAGTCACGCTTTTAGAAAACACACTTATGCCTGCTTCAGGGGAAAGGTGAGGTGGGGTGACGCATAAAACTCGAGTTTGAAATGAGCACACATACCCTTCCGAAAACCGAATATGGAATGGACACGACCTACTCCTTGCTCAATCAACTGGACTCACCAGACCCTGTTCATCGCACAAGTATCTATCCGACTAGTAAGCATCTTAAAAGCTAAGTCTTGATATCTCTGTGTAAGTGCATCAAGTGTGTGTAAAGCGGCCTAAAACCAGCAGGGAAAATCAGCTCAGACCCATTCTGAGGATACATTTCCAACATAAAGAAGAAACAAGCAGGGCAAAACAGAGAGAAATTCTTCCAAAATGCGTTCAGGGACTGGCATGCAACCAGGATTGACCACATCTACAGCCCCAGCGGCAGAAGACATAAGGCTGGACACTCTTGGGGCTGAGACGATTGGTGAGGTTGGGAAAGCAAATGCAGACCCTTGAAAGGAATCCTGCGTGCTCCCCATTCCATGGGTCCCAACTCTCCAGGTTCAACGCAATCTTCCGACAGCGAAAGCACTCATTGGAAACCCAGCGGATGCTACACCGTGGGATCGGGAAAGCTTTCTGAAACTCACCTCAGTTTTCATCTCCTGGTGCTCGTGTTCTCCATTCAGGCCCCCTTACTAACAATCTCCCCACTTGGAGACTCGGCGCCTTTCCATGCCTCTTTCGTACCGTCTGCAATTTGTCCGCAGGATGAACTGCAAGAGGGGGAACCAATGAGAGACTCGCTGGAGGTGTTTGGTCGGGCACATGTCACTCTCATTTCCCATCACGAAGAAGAATTCACCAGAGGTTCAGCCTGCCACCGCGGATCGACAATAGGGCGTGAAGCCATCCAGCCGTGTTGCGTCTCACTCACAAAAAAGCGACTTGGGAAATGGAGCTCAGGGGCACTGCACTTCCCAAACCTGCAGAGTTCTAAACGATAACTATCGCCCCAAAATATATTGAGGTCAGGCTACGAAGAGGCGTTGAACGCAAGGCAGAATTGCAGGAAACGGATGTCAACGGGTACATCGGAATGGCCCCGATAGCACATGAAAAGCGCCAGAACGTGGACAATGATGCGGTTGGCCAAAAAGGGCGTATGCGTTTTTTCCTGAATATATTCAGGAAAAAACGCATACGCCCTTTTTGGCCAACCAAGCAACCTGGGAGAGCAAATCAGAACTACAAAGAAATCTCTCGCCACCCCCCCGGGGCAAAGGGGCCAGGCGAAAAAAGTCTAAAAACCAGAAAGGCAGGACAGCCCACGGAGTCAAGGGAGCCTTGTTAAGCTGATGGGCGGGATGTCAATGGCCAACAGCCAATCTTCACAAGTGTATCCTCTTTCCCAAACCATGTAAAACACAGAACCACAGAGCATAGGGCACTTCCACACATGGGCGTTGACCTTGGGAAAATGAAATAATCAACCAGACACAGGGACCCCAATGTTGAGGGCTGCTGTCTTGACAAGAACCTCCACTCCGGTACACGTTTCATATCCCAGGAAAGAGCCAAGTGGACAAAGACAAGTGGACAAGTGGACAAAGACAAGTGAACAAGTGGACAAGTGGTGCTACGTAGGTCCAATGGAGTGTCACTCAGCCATGAATCCACGTCATGAGGCTGGTAGCAGCATCCTGAGTGGATTTAGGTACGATCGTCCTCAGTGAAATAAGTCCCACAAAAAAAGAAACTTATGATATCACTTATCGAAGGAATGTAAAAATCGCTCCCCATGAACGGAATCCCCAAACAGAACAGAGTCACGCTTTTAGAAAACACACTTATGCCTGCTTCAGGGGAAAGGTGAGGTGGGGTGACGCATAAAACTCGAGTTTGAAATGAGCACAGATACCCTTCCGAAAACCGAATATGAAATGGACACGACCTACTCCTTGCTCAATCAACTGGACTCACCAGACCCTGTTCATCGCACAAGTATCTATCCGACTAGTAAGCATCTTAAAAGCTAAGTCTTGATATCTCTGTGTAAGTGCATCAAGTGTGTGTAAAGCGGCCTAAAACCAGCAGGGAAAATCAGCTCAGACCCATTCTGAGGATACATTTCCAACATAAAGAAGAAACAAGCAGGGCAAAACAGAGAGAAATTCTTCCAAAATGCGTTCAGGGACTGGCATGCAACCAGGATTGACCACATCTACAGCCCCAGCGGCGGAAGACATAAGGCTGGACACTCTTGGGGCTGAGACGATTGGTGAGGTTGGGAAAGCAAATGCAGACCCTTGAAAGGAATCCTGCGTGCTCCCCATTCCATGGGTCCCAACTCTCCAGGTTCAACGCAATCTTCCGACAGCGAAAGCACTCATTGGAAACCCAGCGGATGCTACACCGTGGGATCGGGAAAGCTTTCTGAAACTCACCTCAATTTTCATCTCCTGGTGCTCTTGTTCTCCATTCAGGCCCCCTTACTAACAATCTCCCCACTTGGAGACTCGGCGCCTTTCCATGCCTCTTTCGTACCGTCTGCAATTTGTCCGCAGGATGAACTGCAAGAGGGGGAACCAATGAGAGACTTGCTGGAGGTGTTTGGTCGGGCACATGTCACTCTCATTTCCCATCACGAAGAAGAATTCACCAGAGGTTCAGCCTGCCACCGCGGATCGACAAGAGGGCGTGAAGCCATCCAGCCGTGTTGCGTCCCACTCACAAAAAAGCGACTTGGGAAATGGAGCTCAGGGGCACTGCACTTCCCAAACCTGCAGAGTTCTAAACGATAACTATCGCCCCCAAATATATTGAGGTCAGGCTACGAAGAGGCGTTGAACGCAAGGCAGAACTGCAGGAAACGGAGGTCAACGGGTACATCGGAATGGCCCCGATAGCACATGAAAAGCGCCAGAACGTGGACAATGATGCGGTTGGCCAAAAAGGGCGTATGCGTTTTTTCCTGAATATATTCAGGAAAAAACGCATACGCCCTTTTTGGCCAACCAAGCAACCTGGGAGAGCAAATCAGCACTACAAAGAAATCTCTCGCCGCCCCCGCGGGGCAAAAGGGCCATGCGAAAAAAGTCTAAAAACCAGAAAGGCAGGACAGCCCACGGACTCAAGGGAGCCTTGTTAAGCTGATGGGCGGGATGTCAATGGCCAACAGCCAATCTTCACAAGTGTATCCTCTTTCCCAAACCATGTAAAACACAGAACCACAGAGCATAGGGCACTTCCACACATGGGCGTTGACCTTGGGAAAATGAAAAAATCAACCAGACACAGGGACCCCAAAGTTGAGGGCTGCTGTCTTGACAAGAACCTCCACTCCGGTACACGTTTCATATCCCAGGAAAGAGCCAAGTGGACAAAGACGAGTGGACAAGTGGACAAAGACAAGTGGACAAGTGGACAAGTGGTGCTACGTAGGTCCAATGGAGTGTCACTCAGCCATGAAATCCACGTCATGAGGCTGCTAGCAGCATCCTGAGTGGATTTAGGTACGATCATCCTCAGTGAAATCAGTCCCACAAAAAAAGAAACTTATGATATCACTTATCGAAGGAATGTAAAAATCGCTCCCCATGAACGGAATCCCCAAACAGAACAGAGTCACGCTTTTAGAAAACACACTTATGCCTGCTTCAGGGGAAAGGTGAGGTGGGGTGACGCATAAAACTCGAGTTTGAAATGAGCACAGATACCCTTCCGAAAACCGAATATGGAATGGACACGACCTACTCCTTGCTCAATCAACTGGACTCACCAGACCCTGTTCATCGCACAAGTATCTATCCGACTAGTAAGCATCTTAAAAGCTAAGTCTTGATATCTCTGTGTAAGTGCATCAAGTGTGTGTAAAGCGGCCTAAAACCAGCAGGGAAAATCAGCTCAGACCCATTCTGAGGATACATTTCCAACATAAAGAAGAAACAAGCAGGGCAAAACAGAGAGAAATTCTTCCAAAATGCGTTCAGGGACTGGCATGCAACCAGGATTGACCACATCTACAGCCCCAGCGGCGGAAGACATAAGGCTGGACACTCTTGGGGCTGAGACGATTGGTGAGGTTGGGAAAGCAAATGCAGACCCTTGAAAGGAATCCTGCGTGCTCCCCATTCCATGGGTCCCAACTCTCCAGGTTCAACGCAATCTTCCGACAGCGAAAGCACTCATTGGAAACCCAGCGGATGCTACACCGTGGGATCGGGAAAGCTTTCTGAAACTCACCTCAGTTTTCATCTCCTGGTGCTCGTGTTCTCCATTCAGGCCCCCTTACTAACAATCTCCCCACTTGGAGACTCGGCGCCTTTCCATGCCTCTTTCGTACCGTCTGCAATTTGTCCGCAGGATGAACTGCAAGAGGGGGAACCAATGAGAGACTCGCTGGAGGTGTTTGGTCGGGCACATGTCACTCTCATTTCCCATCACGAAGAAGAATTCACCAGAGGTTCAGCCTGCCACCGCGGATCGACAAGAGGGCGTGAAGCCATCCAGCCGTGTTGCGTCCCACTCACAAAAAAGCGACTTGGGAAATGGAGCTCAGGGGCACTGCACTTCCCAAACCTGCAGAGTTCTAAACGATAACTATCGACCCAAAATATATTGAGGTCAGGCTACGAAGAGGCGTTGAACGCAAGGCAGAATTGCAGGAAACGGATGTCAACGGGTACATCGGAATGGCCCCGATAGCACATGAAAAGTGCCAGAACGTGGACAATGATGCGGTTGGCCAAAAAGGGCGTATGCGTTTTTTCCTGAATATATTCAGGAAAAAACGCATACGCCCTTTTTGGCCAACCAAGCAACCTGGGAGAGCAAATCAGCACTACAAAGAAATCTCTCGCCCCCCCCACGGGGCAAAAGGGCCAGGCGAAAAAAGTCTAAAAACCAGAAAGGCAGGACAGCCCACGGAGTCAAGGGAGCCTTGTTAAGCTGATGGGCGGGATGTCAATGGCCAACAGCCAATCTTCACAAGTGTATCCTCTTTCCCAAACCATGTAAAACACAGAACCACAGAGCATAGGGCACTTCCACACATGGGCGTTGACCTTGGGAAAATGAAAAAATCAACCAGACACAGGGACCCCAAAGTTGAGGGCTACTGTCTTGACAAGAACCTCCACTCCGGTACACGTTTCATATCCCAGGAAAGAGCCAAGTGGACAAAGACAAGTGGACAAGTGGACAAGTGGTGCTACGGAGGTCCAATGGAGTGTCACTCAGCCATGAAATCCACGTCATGAGGCTGGTAGCAGCATCCTGAGTGGATTTAGGTACGATCATCCTCAGTGAAATCAGTCCAACAAAAAAAGAAACTTATGATATCACTTATCGAAGGAATGTAAAAATCGCTCCCCATGAACGGAATCCCCAAACAGAACAGAGTCACGCTTTTAGAAAACACACTTATGCCTGCTTCAGGGGAAAGGTGAGGTGGGGTGACGCATAAAACTCGAGTTTGAAATGAGCACAGATACCCTTCCGAAAACCGAATATGGAATGGACACGACCTACTCCTTGCTCAATCAACTGGACTCACCAGACCCTGTTCATCGCACAAGTATCTATCCGACTAGTAAGCATCTTAAAAGCTAAGTCTTGATATCTCTGTGTAAGTGCATCAAGTGTGTGTAAAGCGGCCTAAAACCAGCAGGGAAAATCAGCTCAGACCCATTCTGAGGATACATTTCCAACATAAAGAAGAAACAAGCAGGGCAAAACAGAGAGAAATTCTTCCAAAATGCGTTCAGGGACTGGCATGCAACCAGGATTGACCACATCTACAGCCCCAGCGGCGGAAGACATAAGGCTGGACACTCTTGGGGCTGAGACGATTGGTGAGGTTGGGAAAGCAAATGCAGACCCTTGAAAGGAATCCTGCGTGCTCCCCATTCCATGGGTCCCAACTCTCCAGGTTCAACGCAATCTTCCGACAGCGAAAGCACTCATTGGAAACCCAGCGGATGCTACACCGTGGGATCGGGAAAGCTTTCTGAAACTCACCTCAGTTTTCATCTCCTGGTGCTCGTGTTCTCCATTCAGGCCCCCTTACTAACAATCTCCCCATATGGAGACTCGGCGCCTTTCCATGCCTCTTTCGTACCGTCTGCAATTTGTCCGCAGGATGAACTGCAAGAGGGGGAACCAATGAGAGACTCGCTGGAGGTGTTTGGTTGGGCACATGTCACTCTCATTTCCCATCACGAAGAAGAATTCACCAGAGGTTCAGCCTGCCACCGCGGATCGACAAGAGGGCGTGAAGCCATCCAGCCGTGTTGCGTCCCACTCACAAAAAAGCGACTTGGGAAATGGAGCTCAGGGGCACTGCACTTCCCAAACCTGCAGAGTTCTAAACGATAACTATCGCCCCAAAATATATTGAGGTCAGGCTACGAAGAGGCGTTGAACGCAAGGCAGAATTGCAGGAAACGGATGTCAACGGGTACATCGGAATGGCCCCGATAGCACATGAAAAGCGCCAGAACGTGGACAATGATGCGGTTGGCCAAAAAGGGCGTATGCGTTTTTTCCTGAATATATTCAGGAAAAAACGCATACGCCCTTTTTGGCCAACCAAGCAACCTGGGAGAGCAAATCACTACAAAGAAATCTCTCGCCCCCCCCCCCCGGGGCAAAAGGGCCAGGCGAAAAAAGTCTAAAAACCAGAAAGGCAGGACAGCCCACGGAGTCAAGGGAGCCTTGTTAAGCTGATGGGCGGGATGTCAATGGCCAACAGCCAATCTTCACAAGTGTATCCTCTTTCCCAAACCATGTAAAACACAGAACCACAGAGCATAGGGCACTTCCACACATGGGCGTTGACCTTGGGAAAATGAAAAAATCAACCAGACACAGGGACCCCAAAGTTGAGGGCTACTGTCTTGACAAGAACCTCCACTCCGGTACACGTTTCATATCCCAGGAAAGAGCCAAGTGGACAAAGACAAGTGGACAAGTGGACAAGTGGTGCTACGTAGGTCCAATGGAGTGTCACTCAGCCATGAAATCCACGTCATGAGGCTGGTAGCAGCATCCTGAGTGGATTTAGGTACGATCATCCTCAGTGAAATAAGTCCCACAAAAAAAGAAACTTATGATATCACTTATCGAAGGAATGTAAAAATCGCTCGCCATGAACGGAATCCCCAAACAGAACAGAGTCACGCTTTTAGAAAACACACTTATGCCTGCTTCAGGGGAAAGGTGAGGTGGGGTGACGCATAAAACTCGAGTTTGAAATGAGCACACATACCCTTCCGAAAACCGAATATGGAATGGACACGACCTACTCCTTGCTCAATCAACTGGACTCACCAGACCCTGTTCATCGCACAAGTATCTATCCGACTAGTAAGCATCTTAAAAGCTAAGTCTTGATATCTCTGTGTAAGTGCATCAAGTGTGTGTAAAGCGGCCTAAAACCAGCAGGGAAAATCAGCTCAGACCCATTCTGAGGATACATTTCCAACATAAAGAAGAAACAAGCAGGGCAAAACAGAGAGAAATTCTTCCAAAATGCGTTCAGGGACTGGCATGCAACCAGGATTGACCACATCTACAGCCCCAGCGGCGGAAGACATAAGGCTGGACACTCTTGGGGCTGAGACGATTGGTGAGGTTGGGAAAGCAAATGCAGACCCTTGAAAGGAATCCTGCGTGCTCCCCATTCCATGGGTCCCAACTCTCCAGGTTCAACGCAATCTTCCGACAGCGAAAGCACTCATTGGAAACCCAGCGGATGCTACACCGTGGGATCGGGAAAGCTTTCTGAAACTCACCTCAGTTTTCATCTCCTGGTGCTCGTGTTCTCCATTCAGGCCCCCTTACTAACAATCTCCCCACTTGGAGACTCGGCGCCTTTCCATGCCTCTTTCGTACCGTCTGCAATTTGTCCGCAGGATGAACTGCAAGAGGGGGAACCAATGAGACACTCGCTGGAGGTGTTTGGTCGGGCACATGTCACTCTCATTTCCCATCACGAAGAAGAATTCACCAGAGGTTCAGCCTGCCACCGCGGATCGACAATAGGGCGTGAAGCCATCCGGCCGTGTTGCGTCCCACTCACAAAAAAGCGACTTGGGAAATGGAGCTCAGGGGCACTGCACTTCCCAAACCTGCAGAGTTCTAAACGATAACTATCGCCCCAAAATATATTGAGGTCAGGCTACGAAGAGGCGTTGAACGCAAGGCAGAATTGCAGGAAACGGATGTCAACGGGTACATCGGAATGGCCCCGATAGCACATGAAAAGCGCCAGAACGTGGACAATGATGCGGTTGGCCAAAAAGGGCGTATGCGTTTTTTCCTGAATATATTCAGGAAAAAACGCATACGCCCTTTTTGGCCAACCAAGCAACCTGGGAGAGCAAATCAGAACTACAAAGAAATCTCTCGCCCCCCCCACGGGGCAAAAGGACCAGGCGAAAAAAGTCTAAAAACCAGAAAGGCAGGACAGCCCACGGTGTCAAGGGAGCCTTGTTAAGCTGATGGGCGGGATGTCAATGGCCAACAGCCAATCTTCACAAGTGTATCCTCTTTCCCAAACCATGTAAAACACAGAACCACAGAGCATAGGGCACTTCCACACATGGGCGTTGACCTTGGGAAAATGAAAAAATCAACCAGACACAGGGACCCCAAAGTTGAGGGCTACTGTCTTGACAAGAACCTCCACTCCGGTACACGTTTCATATCCCAGGAAAGAGCCAAGTGGACAAAGACAAGTGGACAAGTGGACAAGTGGTGCTACGGAGGTCCAATGGAGTGTCACTCAGCCATGAAATCCACGTCATGAGGCTGGTAGCAGCATCCTGAGTGGATTTATGTACGATCATCCTCAGTGAAATCAGTCCAACAAAAAAAGAAACTTATGATATCACTTATCGAAGGAATGTAAAAATCGCTCCCCATGAACGGAATCCCCAAACAGAACAGAGTCACGCTTTTAGAAAACACACTTATGCCTGCTTCAGGGGAAAGGTGAGGTGGGGTGACGCATAAAACTCGAGTTTGAAATGAGCACAGATACCCTTCCGAAAACCGAATATGGAATGGACACGACCTACTCCTTGCTCAATCAACTGGACTCACCAGACCCTGTTCATCGCACAAGTATCTATCCGACTAGTAAGCATCTTAAAAGCTAAGTCTTGATATCTCTGTGTAAGTGCATCAAGTGTGTGTAAAGCGGCCTAAAACCAGCAGGGAAAATCAGCTCAGACCCATTCTGAGGATACATTTCCAACATAAAGAAGAAACAAGCAGGGCAAAACAGAGAGAAATTCTTCCAAAATGCGTTCCGGGACTGGCATGCAACCAGGATTGACCACATCTACAGCCCCAGCGGCGGAAGACATAAGGCTGGACACTCTTGGGGCTGAGACGATTGGTGAGGTTGGGAAAGCAAATGCAGACCCTTGAAAGGAATCCTGCGTGCTCCCCATTCCATGGGTCCCAACTCTCCAGGTTCAACGCAATCTTCCGACAGCGAAAGCACTCATTGGAAACCCAGCGGATGCTACACCGTGGGATCGGGAAAGCTTTCTGAAACTCACCTCAGTTTTCATCTCCTGGTGCTCGTGTTCTCCATTCAGGCCCCCTTACTAACAATCTCCCCACTTGGAGACTCGGCGCCTTTCCATGCCTCTTTCGTACCGTCTGCAATTTGTCCGCAGGATGAACTGCAAGAGGGGGAACCAATGAGAGACTCGCTGGAGGTGTTTGGTCGGGCACATGTCACTCTCATTTCCCATCACGAAGAAGAATTCACCAGAGGTTCAGCCTGCCACCGCGGATCGACAAGAGGGCGTGAAGCCATCCAGCCGTGTTGCGTCCCACTCACAAAAAAGCGACTTGGGAAATGGAGCTCAGGGGCACTGCACTTCCCAAACCTGCAGAGTTCTAAACGATAACTATCGCCCCAAAATATATTGAGGTCAGGCTACGAAGAGGCGTTGAACGCAAGGCAGAATTGCAGGAAACGGATGTCAACGGGTACATCGGAATGGCCCCGATAGCACATGAAAAGCGCCAGAACGTGGACAATGATGCGGTTGGCCAAAAAGGGCGTATGCGTTTATTCCTGAATATATTCAGGAAAAAACGCATACGCCCTTTTTGGCCAACCAAGCAACCTGGGAGAGCAAATCAGCACTACAAAGAAATCTCTCGCCCCCCCCCCCGGTGCAAAAGGGCCAGGCGAAAAAAGTCTAAAAACCAGAAAGGCAGGACAGCCCACGGAGTCAAGGGAGCCTTGTTAAGCTGATGGGCGGGATGTCAATGGCCAACAGCCAATCTTCACAAGTGTATCCTCTTTCCCAAACCATGTAAAACACAGAACCACAGAGCATAGGGCACTTCCACACATGGGCGTTGACCTTGGGAAAATGAAAAAATCAACCAGACACAGGGACCCCAAAGTTGAGGGCTACTGTCTTGACAAGAACCTCCACTCCGGTACACGTTTCATATCCCAGGAAAGAGCCAAGTGGACAAAGACAAGTGGACAAGTGGACAAGTGGTGCTACGGAGGTCCAATGGAGTGTCACTCAGCCATGAAATCCACGTCATGAGGCTGGTAGCAGCATCCTGAGTGGATTTAGGTACGATCATCCTCAGTGAAATAAGTCCAACAAAAAAAGAAACTTATGATATCACTTATCGAGGGAATGTAAAAATCGCTCGCCATGAACGGAATCCCCAAACAGAACAGAGTCACGCTTTTAGAAAACACACTTATGCCTGCTTCAGGGGAAAGGTGAGGTGGGGTGACGCATAAAACTCGAGTTTGAAATGAGCACAGATACCCTTCCGAAAACCGAATATGGAATGGACACGACCTACTCCTTGCTCAATCAACTGGACTCACCAGACCCTGTTCATCGCACAAGTATCTATCCGACTAGTAAGCATCTTAAAAGCTAAGTCTTGATATCTCTGTGTAAGTGCATCAAGTGTGTGTAAAGCGGCCTAAAACCAGCAGGGAAAATCAGCTCAGACCCATTCTGAGGATACATTTCCAACATAAAGAAGAAACAAGCAGGGCAAAACAGAGAGAAATTCTTCCAAAATGCGTTCAGGGACTGGCATGCAACCAGGATTGACCACATCTAGAGCCCCAGCGGCGGAAGACATAAGGCTGGACACTCTTGGGGCTAAGACGATTGGTGAGGTTGGGAAAGCAAATGCAGACCCTTGAAAGGAATCCTGCGTGCTCCCCATTCCATGGGTCCCAACTCTCCAGGTTCAACGCAATCTTCCGACAGCGAAAGCACTCATTGGAAACCCAGCGGATGCTACACCGTGGGATCGGGAAAGCTTTCTGAAACTCACCTCAGTTTTCATCTCCTGGTGCTCGTGTTCTCCATTCAGGCCCCCTTACTAACAATCTCCCCACTTGGAGACGGCGCCTTTCCATGCCTCTTTCGTACCGTCTGCAATTTGTCCGCAGGATGAACTGCAAGAGGGGGAACCAATGAGAGACTCGCTGGAGGTGTTTGGTCGGGCACATGTCACTCTCATTTCCCATCACGAAGAAGAATTCACCAGAGGTTCAGCCTGCCACCGCGGATCGACAATAGGGCGTGAAGCCATCCAGCCGTGTTGCGTCCCACTCACAAAAAAGCGACTTGGGAAATGGAGCTCAGGGGCACTGCACTTCCCAAACCTGCAGAGTTCTAAACGATAACTATCGCCCCAAAATATATTGAGGTCAGGCTACGAAGAGGCGTTGAACGCAAGGCAGAATTGCAGGAAACGGATGTCAACGGGTACATCGGAATGGCCCCGATAGCACATGAAAAGCGCCAGAACGTGGACAATGATGCGGTTGGCCAAAAAGGGCGTACAGGAAAAAACGCATACGCCCTTTTTGGCCAACCAAGCAACCTGGGAGAGCAAATCAGCACTACAAAGAAATCTCTCGCCCCCCCCCCCCCGGGGCAAAAGGGCCAGGCGAAAAAAGTCTAAAAACCAGAAAGGCAGGACAGCCCACGGAGTCAAGGGAGCCTTGTTAAGCTGATGGGCGGGATGTCAATGGCCAACAGCCAATCTTCACAAGTGTATCCTCTTTCCCAAACCATGTAAAACACAGAACCACAGAGCATAGGGCACTTCCACACATGGGCGTTGACCTTGGGAAAATGAAAAAATCAACCAGACACAGGGACCCCAATGTTGAGGGCTGCTGTCTTGACAAGAACCTCCACTCCGGTACACGTTTCATATCCCAGGAAAGAGCCAAGTGGACAAAGACTAGTGGACAAGTGGACAAAGACAAGTGAACAAGTGGACAAGTGGTGCTACGTAGGTCCAATGGAGTGTCACTCAGCCATGAAATCCACGTCATGAGGCTGGTAGCAGCATCCTGAGTGGATTTAGGTACGATCATCCTCAGTGAAATAAGTCCCACAAAAAAAGAAACTTATGATATCACTTATCGAAGGAATGTAAAAATCGCTCCCCATGAACGGAATCCCCAAACAGAACAGAGTCACGCTTTTAGAAAACACACTTATGCCTGCTTCAGGGGAAAGGTGAGGTGGGGTGACGCATAAAACTCGAGTTTGAAATGAGCACAGATACCCTTCCGAAAACCGAATATGGAATGGACACGACCTACTCCTTGCTCAATCAACTGGACTCACCAGACCCTGTTCATCGCACAAGTATCTATCCGACTAGTAAGCATCTTAAAAGCTAAGTCTTGATATCTCTGTGTAAGTGCATCAAGTGTGTGTAAAGCGGCCTAAAACCAGCAGGGAAAATCAGCTCAGACCCATTCTGAGGATACATTTCCAACATAAAGAAGAAACAAGCAGGGCAAAACAGAGAGAAATTCTTCCAAAATGCATTCAGGGACTGGCATGCAACCAGGATTGACCACATCTACAGCCCCAGCGGCGGAAGACATAAGGCTGGACACTCTTGGGGCTGAGACGATTGGTGAGGTTGGGAAAGCAAATGCAGACCCTTGAAAGGAATCCTGCTTGCTCCCCATTCCATGGGTCCCAACTCTCCAGGTTCAACGCAATCTTCCGACAGCGAAAGCACTCATTGGAAACCCAGCGGATGCTACACCGTGGGATCGGGAAAGCTTTCTGAAACTCACCTCAGTTTTCATCTCCTGGTGCTCGTGTTCTCCATTCAGGCCCCCTTACTAACAATCTCCCCACTTGGAGACTCGGCGCCTTTCCATGCCTCTTTCGTACCGTCTGCAATTTGTCCGCAGGATGAACTGCAAGAGGGGGAACCAATGAGAGACTCGCTGGAGGTGTTTGGTCGGGCACATGTCACTCTCATTTCCCATCACGAAGAAGAATTCACCAGAGGTTCAGCCTGCCACCGCGGATCGACAATAGGGCGTGAAGCCATCCAGCCGTGTTGCGTCCCACTCACAAAAAAGCGACTTGGGAAATGGAGCTCAGGGGCACTGCACTTCCCAAACCTGCAGAGTTCTAAACGATAACTATCGCCCCAAAATATATTGAGGTCAGGCTACGAAGAGGCGTTGAACGCAAGGCAGAATTGCAGGAAACGGATGTCAACGGGTACATCGGAATGGCCCCGATAGCACATGAAAAGCGCCAGAACGTGGACAATGATGCGGTTGGCCAAAAAGGGCGTATGCGTTTTTTCCTGAATATATTCAGGAAAAAACGCATACGCCCTTTTTGGCCAACCAAGCAACCTGGGAGAGCAAATCAGCACTACAAAGAAATCTCTCGCCCCCCCCCCCGGGGCAAAAGGGCCAGGCGAAAAAAGTCTAAAAACCAGAAAGGCAGGACAGCCCACGGAGTCAAGGGAGCCTTGTTAAGCTGATGGGCGGGATGTCAATGGCCAACAGCCAATCTTCACAAGTGTATCCTCTTTCCCAAACCATGTAAAACACAGAACCACAGAGCATAGGGCACTTCCACACATGGGCGTTGACCTTGGGAAAATGAAAAAATCAACCAGACACAGGGAACCCAAAGTTGAGGGCTACTGTCTTGACAAGAACCTCCACTCCGGTACACGTTTCATATCCCAGGAAAGAGCCAAGTGGACAAAGACAAGTGGACAAGTGGACAAGTGGTGCTACGGAGGTCCAATGGAGTGTCACTCAGCCATGAAATCCACGTCATGAGGCTGGTAGCAGCATCCTGAGTGGATTTAGGTACGATCATCCTCAGTGAAATCAGTCCCACAAAAAAAGAAACTTATGATATAACTTATCGAGGGAATATAAAAATCGCTCCCCATGAACGGAATCCCCAAACAGAACAGAGTCACGCTTTTAGAAAACACACTTATGCCTGCTTCAGGGGAAAGGTGAGGTGGGGTGACGCATAAAACTCGAGTTTGAAATGAGCACAGATACCCTTCCGAAAACCGAATATGGAATGGACACGACCTACTCCTTGCTCAATCAACTGGACTCACCAGACCCTGTTCATCGCACAAGTATCTATCCGACTAGTAAGCATCTTAAAAGCTAAGTCTTGATATCTCTGTGTAAGTGCATCAAGTGTGTGTAAAGCGGCCTAAAACCAGCAGGGAAAATCAGCTCAGACCCATTCTGAGGATACATTTCCAACATAAAGAAGAAACAAGCAGGGCAAAACAGAGAGAAATTCTTCCAAAATGCGTTCAGGGACTGGCATGCAACCAGGATTGACCACATCTACAGCCCCAGCGGCGGAAGACATAAGGCTGGACACTCTTGGGGCTGAGACGATTGGTGAGGTTGGGAAAGCAAATGCAGACCCTTGAAAGGAATCCTGCGTGCTCCCCATTCCATGGGTCCCAACTCTCCAGGTTCAACGCAATCTTCCGACAGCGAAAGCACTCATTGGAAACCCAGCGGATGCTACACCGTGGGATCGGGAAAGCTTTCTGAAACTCACCTCAGTTTTCATCTCCTGGTGCTCGTGTTCTCCATTCAGGCCCCCTTACTAACAATCTCCCCACTTGGAGACTCGGCGCCTTTCCATGCCTCTTTCGTACCGTCTGCAAATTGTCCGCAGGATGAACTGCAAGAGGGGGAACCAATGAGAGACTCGCTGGAGGTGTTTGGTCGGGCACATGTCACTCTCATTTCCCATCACGAAGAAGAATTCACCAGAGGTTCAGCCTGCCACCGCGGATCGACAATAGGGCGTGAAGCCATCCAGCCGTGTTGCGTCCCACTCACAAAAAAGCGACTTGGGAAATGGAGCTCAGGGGCACTGCACTTCCCAAACCTGCAGAGTTCTAAACGATAACTATCGCCCCAAAATATATTGAGGTCAGGCTACGAAGAGGCGTTGAACGCAAGGCAGAATTGCAGGAAACGGATGTCAACGGGTACATCGGAATGGCCCCGATAGCACATGAAAAGCGCCAGAACGTGGACAATGATGCGGTTGGCCAAAAAGGGCGTATGCGTTTTTTCCTGAATATATTCAGGAAAAAACGCATACGCCCTTTTTGGCCAACCAAGCAACCTGGGAGAGCAAATCAGCACTACAAAGAAATCTCTCGCCCCCCCCCCGGGGCAAAAGGGCCAGGCGAAAAAAGTCTAAAAACCAGAAAGGCAGGACAGCCCACGGAGTCAAGGGAGCCTTGTTAAGCTGATGGGCTGGATGTCAATGGCCAACAGCCAATCTTCACAAGTGTATCCTCTTTCCCAAACCATGTAAAACACAGAACCACAGAGCATAGGGCACTTCCACACATGGGCGTTGACCTTGGGAAAATGAAAAAATCAACCAGACACAGGGACCCCAAAGTTGAGGGCTACTGTCTTGACAAGAACCTCCACTCCGGTACACGTTTCATATCCCAGGTAAGAGCCAAGTGGACAAAGACAAGTGGACAAGTGGACAAAGACAAGTGGACAAGTGGACAAGTGGTGCTACGGAGGTCCAATGGAGTGTCACTCAGCCATGAAATCCACGTCATGAGGCTGGTAGCAGCATCCTGAGTGGATTTAGGTACGATCATCCTCAGTGAAATAAGTCCCACAAAAAAAGAAACTTATGATATCACTTATCGAAGGAATGTAAAAATCGCTCCCCATGAACGGAATCCCCAAACAGAACAGAGTCACGCTTTTAGAAAACACACTTATGCCTGCTTCAGGGGAAAGGTGAGGTGGGGTGACGCATAAAACTCGAGTTTGAAATGAGCACAGATACCCTTCCGAAAACCGAATATGGAATGGACACGACCTACTCCTTGCTCAATCAACTGGACTCACCAGACCCTGTTCATCGCACAAGTATCTATCCGACTAGTAAGCATCTTAAAAGCTAAGTCTTGATATCTCTGTGTAAGTGCATCAAGTGTGTGTAAAGCGGCCTAAAACCAGCAGGGAAAATCAGCTCAGACCCATTCTGAGGATACATTTCCAACATAAAGAAGAAACAAGCAGGGCAAAACAGAGAGAAATTCTTCCAAAATGCGTTCAGGGACTGGCATGCAACCAGGATTGACCACATCTACAGCCCCAGCGGCGGAAGACATAAGGCTGGACACTCTTGGGGCTGAGACGATTGGTGAGGTTGGGAAAGCAAATGCAGACCCTTGAAAGGAATCCTGCGTGCTCCCCATTCCATGGGTCCCAACTCTCCAGGTTCAACGCAATCTTCCGACAGCGAAAGCACTCATTGGAAACCCAGCGGATGCTACACCGTGGGATCGGGAAAGCTTTCTGAAACTCACCTCAGTTTTCATCTCCTGGTGCTCGTGTTCTCCATTCAGGCCCCCTTACTAACAATCTCCCCACTTGGAGACTCGGCGCCTTTCCATGCCTCTTTCGTACCGTCTGCAATTTGTCCGCAGGATGAACTGCAAGAGGGGAAACCAATGAGAGACTCGCTGGAGGTGTTTGGTCGGGCACATGTCACTCTCATTTCCCATCACGAAGAAGAATTCACCAGAGGTTCAGCCTGCCACCGCGGATCGACAATAGGGCGTGAAGCCATCCAGCCGTGTTGCGTCCCACTCACAAAAAAGCGACTTGGGAAATGGAGCTCAGGGGCACTGCACTTCCCAAACCTGCAGAGTTCTAAACGATAACTATCGCCCCAAAATATATTGAGGTCAGGCTACGAAGAGGCGTTGAACGCAAGGCAGAATTGCAGGAAACGGATGTCAACGGGTACATCGGAATGGCCCCGATAGCACATGAAAAGCGCCAGAACGTGGACAATGATGCGGTTGGCCAAAAAGGGCGTATGCGTTTTTTCCTGAATATATTCAGGAAAAAACGCATACGCCCTTTTTGGCCAACCAAGCAACCTGGGAGAGCAAATCAGCACTACAAAGAAATCTCTCGCCCCCCCCCCCCCGGGGCAAAAGGGCCAGGTGAAAAAAGTCTAAAAACCAGAAAGGCAGGACAGCCCACGGAGTCAAGGGAGCCTTGTTAAGCTGATGGGCGGGATGTCAATGGCCAACAGCCAATCTTCACAAGTGTATCCTCTTTCCCAAACCATGTAAAACACAGAACCACAGAGCATAGGGCACTTCCACACATGGGCGTTGACCTTGGGAAAATGAAAAAATCAACCAGACACAGGGACCCCAATGTTGAGGGCTGCTGTCTTGACAAGAACCTCCACTCCGGTACACGTTTCATATCCCAGGAAAGAGCCAAGTGGACAAAGACGAGTGAACAAGTGGACAAGTGGTGCTACGGAGCCAAGTGGACAAAGACGAGTGTACAAGTGGACAAAGACAAGTGGACAAGTGGACAAGTGGTGCTACGTAGGTCCAATGGAGTGTCACTCAGCCATGAAATCCACGTCATGAGGCTGGTAGCAGCATCCTGAGTGGATTTAGGTACGATCATCCTCAGTGAAATAAGTCCCACAAAAAAAGAAACTTATGATATCACTTATCGAGGGAATGTAAAAATCGCTCCCCATGCACTGAATCCCCAAACAGAACAGAGTCACGCTTTTAGAAAACACACTTATGCCTGCTTCAGGGGAAAGGTGAGGTGGGGTGACGCATAAAACTCGAGTTTGAAATGAGCACACATACCCTTCCGAAAACCGAATATGGAATGGACACGACCTACTCCTTGCTCAATCAACTGGACTCACCAGACCCTGTTCATCGCACAAGTATCTATCCGACTAGTAAGCATCTTAAAAGCTAAGTCTTGATATCTCTGTGTAAGTGCATCAAGTGTGTGTAAAGCGGCCTAAAACCAGCAGGGAAAATCAGCTCAGACCCATTCTGAGGATACATTTCCAACATAAAGAAGAAACAAGCAGGGCAAAACAGAGAGAAATTCTTCCAAAATGCGTTCAGGGACTGGCATGCAACCAGGATTGACCACATCTACAGCCCCAGCGGCAGAAGACATAAGGCTGGACACTCTTGGGGCTGAGACGATTGGTGAGGTTGGGAAAGCAAATGCAGACCCTTGAAAGGAATCCTGCGTGCTCCCCATTCCATGGGTCCCAACTCTCCAGGTTCAACGCAATCTTCCGACAGCGAAAGCACTCATTGGAAACCCAGCGGATGCTACACCGTGGGATCGGGAAAGCTTTCTGAAACTCACCTCAGTTTTCATCTCCTGGTGCCCGTGTTCTCCATTCAGGCCCCCTTACTAACAATCTCCCCACTTGGAGACTCGGCGCCTTTCCATGCCTCTTTCGTACCGTCTGCAATTTGTCCGCAGGATGAACTGCAAGAGGGGGAACCAATGAGAGACTCGCTGGAGGTGTTTGGTCGGGCACATGTCACTCTCATTTCCCATCACGAAGAAGAATTCACCAGAGGTTCAGCCTGCCACCGCGGATCGACAAGAGGGCGTGAAGCCATCCAGCCGTGTTGCGTCCCACTCACAAAAAAGCGACTTGGGAAATGGAGCTCAGGGGCACTGCACTTCCCAAACCTGCAGAGTTCTAAACGATAACTATCGCCCCAAAATATATTGAGGTCAGGCTACGAAGAGGCGTTGAACGCAAGGCAGAATTGCAGGAAACGGATGTCAACGGGTACATCGGAATGGCCCCGATAGCACATGAAAAGCGCCAGAACGTGGACAATGATGCGGTTGGCCAAAAAGGGCGTATGCGTTTTTTCCTGAATATATTCAGGAAAAAACGCATACGCCCTTTTTGGCCAACCAAGCAACCTGGGAGAGCAAATCAGCACTACAAAGAAATCTCTCGCCCCCCCCCGGGGGCAAAAGGGCCAGGTGAAAAATGTCTAAAAACCAGAAAGGCAGGACAGCCCACGGAGTCAAGGGAGCCTTGTTAAGCTGATGGGCGGGATGTCAATGGCCAACAGCCAATCTTCACAAGTGTATCCTCTTTCCCAAACCATGTAAAACACAGAACCACAGAGCATAGGGCACTTCCACACATGGGCGTTGACCTTGGGAAAATGAAAAAATCAACCAGACACAGGGACCCCAATGTTGAGGGCTGCTGTCTTGACAAGAACCTCCACTCCGGTACACGTTTCATATCCCAGGAAAGAGCCAAGTGGACAAAGACGAGTGAACAAGTGGACAAGTGGTGCTACGGAGCCAAGTGGACAAAGACGAGTGTACAAGTGGACAAAGACAAGTGGACAAGTGGACAAGTGGTGCTACGTAGGTCCAATGGAGTGTCACTCAGCCATGAAATCCACGTCATGAGGCTGGTAGCAGCATCCTGAGTGGATTTAGGTACGATCATCCTCAGTGAAATAAGTCCCACAAAAAAAGAAACTTATGATATCACTTATCGAGGGAATGTAAAAATCGCTCCCCATGCACTGAATCCCCAAACAGAACAGAGTCACGCTTTTAGAAAACACACTTATGCCTGCTTCAGGGGAAAGGTGAGGTGGGGTGACGCATAAAACTCGAGTTTGAAATGAGCACACATACCCTTCCGAAAACCGAATATGGAATGGACACGACCTACTCCTTGCTCAATCAACTGGACTCACCAGACCCTGTTCATCGCACAAGTATCTATCCGACTAGTAAGCATCTTAAAAGCTAAGTCTTGATATCTCTGTGTAAGTGCATCAAGTGTGTGTAAAGCGGCCTAAAACCAGCAGGGAAAATCAGCTCAGACCCATTCTGAGGATACATTTCCAACATAAAGAAGAAACAAGCAGGGCAAAACAGAGAGAAATTCTTCCAAAATGCGTTCAGGGACTGGCATGCAACCAGGATTGACCACATCTACAGCCCCAGCGGCAGAAGACATAAGGCTGGACACTCTTGGGGCTGAGACGATTGGTGAGGTTGGGAAAGCAAATGCAGACCCTTGAAAGGAATCCTGCGTGCTCCCCATTACATGGGTCCCAACTCTCCAGGTTCAACGCAATCTTCCGACAGCGAAAGCACTCATTGGAAACCCAGCGGATGCTACACCGTGGGATCGGGAAAGCTTTCTGAAACTCACCTCAGTTTTCATCTCCTGGTGCCCGTGTTCTCCATTCAGGCCCCCTTACTAACAATCTCCCCACTTGGAGCCTCGGCGCCTTTCCATGCCTCTTTCGTACCGTCTGCAATTTGTCCGCAGGATGAACTGCAAGAGGGGGAACCAATGAGAGACTCGCTGGAGGTGTTTGGTCGGGCACATGTCACTCTCATTTCCCATCACGAAGAAGAATTCACCAGAGGTTCAGCCTGCCACCGCGGATCAACAAGAGGGCGTGAAGCCATCCAGCCGTGTTGCGTCCCACTCACAAAAAAGCGACTTGGGAAATGGAGCTCAGGGGCACTGCACTTCCCAAACCTGCAGAGTTCTAAACGATAACTATCGCCCCAAAATATATTGAGGTCAGGCTACGAAGAGGCGTTGAACGCAAGGCAGAATTGCAGGAAACGGATGTCAACGGGTACATCGGAATGGCCCCGATAGCACATGAAAAGCGCCAGAACGTGGACAATGATGCGGTTGGCCAAAAAGGGCGTATGCGTTTTTTCCTGAATATATTCAGGAAAAAACGCATACGCCCTTTTTGGCCAACCAAGCAACCTGGGAGAGCAAATCAGCACTACAAAGAAATCTCTCGCCCCCCCCCGGGGGCAAAAGGGCCAGGTGAAAAATGTCTAAAAACCAGAAAGGCAGGACAGCCCACGGAGTCAAGGGAGCCTTGTTAAGCTGATGGGCGGGATGTCAATGGCCAACAGCCAATCTTCACAAGTGTATCCTCTTTCCCAAACCATGTAAAACACAGAACCACAGAGCATAGGGCACTTCCACACATGGGCGTTGACCTTGGGAAAATGAACAAATCAACCAGACACAGGGACCCCAATGTTGAGGGCTGCTGTCTTGACAAGAACCTCCACTCCGGTACACGTTTCATATCCCAGGAAAGAGCCAAGTGGACAAAGACGAGTGGACAAGTGGACAAAGACAAGTGAACAAGTGGACAAGTGGTGCTACGTAGGTCCAATGGAGTGTCACTCAGCCATGAAATCCACGTCATGAGGCTGGTAGCAGCATCCTGAGTGGATTTAGGTACGATCATCCTCAGTGAAATAAGTCCCACAAAAAAAGAAACTTATGATATCACTTATCGAAGGAATGTAAAAATCGCTCCCCATGAACGGAATCCCCAAACAGAACAGAGTCACGCTTTTAGAAAACACACTTATGCCTGCTTCAGGGGAAAGGTGAGGTGGGGTGACGCATAAAACTCGAGTTTGAAATGAGCACAGATACCCTTCCGAAAACCGAATATGGAATGGACACGACCTACTCCTTGCTCAATCAACTGGACTCACCAGACCCTGTTCATCGCACAAGTATCTATCCGACTAGTAAGCATCTTAAAAGCTAAGTCTTGATATCTCTGTGTAAGTGCATCAAGTGTGTGTAAAGCGGCCTAAAACCAGCAGGGAAAATCAGCTCAGACCCATTCTGAGGATACATTTCCAACATAAAGAAGAAACAAGCAGGGCAAAACAGAGAGAAATTCTTCCAAAATGCGTTCAGGGACTGGCATGCAACCAGGATTGACCACATCTACAGCCCCAGCGGCGGAAGACATAAGGCTGGACACTCTTGGGGCTGAGACGATTGGTGAGGTTGGGAAAGCAAATGCAGACCCTTGAAAGGAATCCTGCGTGCTCCCCATTCCATGGGTCCCAACTCTCCAGGTTCAACGCAATCTTCCGACAGCGAAAGCACTCATTGGAAACCCAGCGGATGCTACACCGTGGGATCGGGAAAGCTTTCTGAAACTCACCTCAGTTTTCATCTCCTGCTGCCCGTGTTCTCCATTCAGGCCCCCTTACTAACAATCTCCCCACTTGGAGACTCGGCGCCTTTCCATGCCTCTTTCGTACCGTCTGCAATTTGTCCGCAGGATGAACTGCAAGAGGGGGAACCAATGAGAGACTCGCTGGAGGTGTTTGGTCGGGCACATGTCACTCTCATTTCCCATCACGAAGAAGAATTCACCAGAGGTTCAGCCTGCCACCGCGGATCGACAATAGGGCGTGAAGCCATCCAGCCGTGTTGCGTCCCACTCACAAAAAAGCGACTTGGGAAATGGAGCTCAGGGGCACTGCACTTCCCAAACCTGCAGAGTTCTAAACGATAACTATCGCCCCAAAATATATTGAGGTCAGGCTACGAAGAGGCGTTGAACGCAAGGCAGAATTGCAGGAAACGGATGTCAACGGGTACATCGGAATGGCCCCGATAGCACATGAAAAGCGCCAGAACGTGGACAATGATGCGGTTGGCCAAAAAGGGCGTATGCGTTTTTTCCTGAATATATTCAGGAAAAAACGCATACGCCCTTTTTGGCCAACCAAGCAACCTGGGAGAGCAAATCAGCACTACAAAGAAATCTCTCGCCCCCCCCCCGGGGCAAAAGGGCCAGGCGAAAAAAGTCTAAAAACCAGAAAGGCAGGACAGCCCACGGAGTCAAGGGAGCCTTGTTAAGCTGATGGGCGGGATGTCAATGGCCAACAGCCAATCTTCACAAGTGTATCCTCTTTCCCAAACCATGTAAAACACAGAACCACAGAGCATAGGGCACTTCCACACATGGGCGTTGACCTTGGGAAAATGAAAAAATCAACCAGACACAGGGACCCCAATGTTGAGGGCTGCTGTCTTGACAAGAACCTCCACTCCGGTACACGTTTCATATCCCAGGAAAGAGCCAAGTGGACAAAGACGAGTGGACAATTGGACAAAGACAAGTGAACAAGTGGACAAGTGGTGCTACGTAGGTCCAATGGAGTGTCACTCAGCCATGAAATCCACGTCATGAGGCTGGTAGCAGCATCCTGAGTGGATTTAGGTACGATCATCCTCAGTGAAATAAGGCCCACAAAAAAAGAAACTTATGATATCACTTATCGAAGGAATGTAAAAATCGCTCCCCATGAACGGAATCCCCAAACAGAACAGAGTCATGCTTTTAGAAAACACACTTATGCCTGCTTCAGGGGAAAGGTGAGGTGGGGTGACGCATAAAACTCGAGTTTGAAATGAGCACAGATACCCTTCCGAAAACCGAATATGGAATGGACACGACCTACTCCTTGCTCAATCAACTGGACTCACCAGACCCTGTTCATCGCACAAGTATCTATCCGACTAGTAAGCATCTTAAAAGCTAAGTCTTGATATCTCTGTGTAAGTGCATCAAGTGTGTGTAAAGCGGCCTAAAACCAGCAGGGAAAATCAGCTCAGACCCATTCTGAGGATACATTTCCAACATAAAGAAGAAACAAGCAGGGCAAAACAGAGAGAAATTCTTCCAAAATGCGTTCAAGGACTGGCATGCAACCAGGATTGACCACATCTACAGCCCCAGCGGCGGAAGACATAAGGCTGGACACTCTTGGGGCTGAGACGATTGGTGAGGTTGGGAAAGCAAATGCAGACCCTTGAAAGGAATCCTGCGTGCTCCCCATTCCATGGGTCCCAACTCTCCAGGTTCAACGCAATCTTCCGACAGCGAAAGCACTCATTGGAAACCCAGCGGATGCTACACCGTGGGATCGGGAAAGCTTTCTGAAACTCACCTCAGTTTTCATCTCCTGGTGCTCGTGTTCTCCATTCAGGCCCCCTTACTAACAATCTCCCCACTTGGAGACTCGGCGCCTTTCCATGCCTCTTTCGTACCGTCTGCAATTTGTCCGCAGGATGAACTGCAAGAGGGGAAACCAATGAGAGACTCGCTGGAGGTGTTTGGTCGGGCACATGTCACTCTCATTTCCCATCACGAAGAAGAATTCACCAGAGGTTCAGCCTGCCACCGCGGATCGACAATAGGGCGTGAAGCCATCCAGCCGTGTTGCGTCCCACTCACAAAAAAGCGACTTGGGAAATGGAGCTCAGGGGCACTGCACTTCCCAAACCTGCAGAGTTCTAAACGATAACTATCGCCCCAAAATATATTGAGGTCAGGCTACGAAGAGGCGTTGAACGCAAGGCAGAATTGCAGGAAACGGATGTCAACGGGTACATCGGAATGGCCCCGATAGCACATGAAAAGCGCCAGAACGTGGACATTGATGCGGTTGGCCAAAAAGGGCGTATGCGTTTTTTCCTGAATATATTCAGGAAAAAACGCATACGCCCTTTTTGGCCAACCAAGCAACCTGGGAGAGCAAATCAGCACTACAAAGAAATCTCTCGCCCCCCCCCCCCAGGGCAAAAGGGCCAGGTGAAAAAAGTCTAAAAACCAGAAAGGCAGGACAGCCCACGGAGTCAAGGGAGCCTTGTTAAGCTGATGGGCGGGATGTCAATGGCCAACAGCCAATCTTCACAAGTGTATCCTCTTTCCCAAACCATGTAAAACACAGAACCATAGAGCATAGGGCACTTCCACACATGGGCGTTGACCTTGGGAAAATGAAAAAATCAACCAGACACAGGGACCCCAATGTTGAGGGCTGCTGTCTTGACAAGAACCTCCACTCCGGTACACGTTTCATATCCCAGGAAAGAGCCAAGTGGACAAAGACGAGTGAACAAGTGGACAAGTGGTGCTACGGAGCCAAGTGGACAAAGACGAGTGTACAAGTGGACAAAGACAAGTGGACAAGTGGACAAGTGGTGCTACGTAGGTCCAATGGAGTGTCACTCAGCCATGAAATCCACGTCATGAGGCTGGTAGCAGCATCCTGAGTGGATTTAGGTACGATCATCCTCAGTGAAATAAGTCCCACAAAAAAAGAAACTTATGATATCACTTATCGAGGGAATGTAAAAATCACTCGCCATGAACGGAATCCCCAAACAGAACAGAGTCACGCTTTTAGAAAACACACTTATGCCTGCTTCAGGGGAAAGGTGAGGTGGGGTGACGCATAAAACTCGAGTTTGAAATGAGCACACATACCCTTCCGAAAACCGAATATGGAATGGACACGACCTACTCCTTGCTCAATCAACTGGACTCACCAGACCCTGTTCATCGCACAAGTATCTATCCGACTAGTAAGCATCTTAAAAGCTAAGTCTTGATATCTCTGTGTAAGTGCATCAAGTGTGTGTAAAGCGGCCTAAAACCAGCAGGGAAAATCAGCTCAGACCCATTCTGAGGATACATTTCCAACATAAAGAAGAAACAAGCAGGGCAAAACAGAGAGAAACTCTTCCAAAATGCGTTCAGGGACTGGCATGCAACCAGGATTGACCACATCTACAGCCCCAGCGGCAGAAGACATAAGGCTGGACACTCTTGGGGCTGAGACGATTGGTGAGGTTGGGAAAGCAAATGCAGACCCTTGAAAGGAATCCTGCGTGCTCCCCATTCCATGGGTCCCAACTCTCCAGGTTCAACGCAATCTTCCGACAGCGAAAGCACTCATTGGAAACCCAGCGGATGCTACACCGTGGGATCGGGAAAGCTTTCTGAAACTCACCTCAGTTTTCATCTCCTGGTGCCCGTGTTCTCCATTCAGGCCCCCTTACTAACAATCTCCCCACTTGGAGACTTGGCGCCTTTCCATGCCTCTTTCGTACCGTCTGCAATTTGTCCGCAGGATGAACTGCAAGAGGGGGAACCAATGAGAGACTCGCTGGAGGTGTTTGGTCGGGCACATGTCACTCTCATTTCCCATCACGAAGAAGAATTCACCAGAGGTTCAGCCTGCCACCGCGGATCGACAAGAGGGCGTGAAGCCATCCAGCCGTGTTGCGTCCCACTCACAAAAAAGCGACTTGGGAAATGGAGCTCAGGGGCACTGCACTTCCCAAACCTGCAGAGTTCTAAACGATAACTATCGCCCCAAAATATATTGAGGTCAGGCTACGAAGAGGCGTTGAACGCAAGGCAGAATTGCAGGAAACGGATGTCAACGGGTACATCGGAATGGCCCCGATAGCACATGAAAAGCGCCAGAACGTGGACAATGATGCGGTTGGCCAAAAAGGGCGTATGCGTTTTTTCCTGAATATATTCAGGAAAAAACGCATACGCCCTTTTTGGCCAACCAAGCAACCTGGGAGAGCAAATCAGCACTACAAAGAAATCTCTCGCCCCCCCCCGGGGGCAAAAGGGCCAGGCGAAAAAAGTCTAAAAACCAGAAAGGCAGGACAGCCCACGGAGTCAAGGGAGCCTTGTTAAGCTGATGGGCGGGATGTCAATGGCCAACAGCCAATCTTCACAAGTGTATCCTCTTTCCCAAACCATGTAAAACACAGAACCACAGAGCATAGGGCACTTCCACACATGGGCGTTGACCTTGGGAAAATGAAAAAATCAACCAGACACAGGGACCCCAATGTTGAGGGCTGCTGTCTTGACAAGAACCTCCACTCCGGTACACGTTTCATATCCCAGGAAAGAGCCAAGTGGACAAAGACGAGTGGACAAGTGGACAAGTGGTGCTACGGAGCCAAGTGGACAAAGACGAGTGTACAAGTGGACAAAGACAAGTGGACAAGTGGACAAGTGGTGCTACGTAGGTCCAATGGAGTGTCACTCAGCCATGAAATCCACGTCATGAGGCTGGTAGCAGCATCCTGAGTGGATTTAGGTACGATCATCCTCAGTGAAATAAGTCCCACAAAAAAAGAAACTTATGATATCACTTATCGAGGGAATGTAAAAATCGCTCGCCATGAACGGAATCCCCAAACAGAACAGAGTCACGCTTTTAGAAAACACACTTATGCCTGCTTCAGGGGAAAGGTGAGGTGGGGTGACGCATAAAACTCGAGTTTGAAATGAGCACAGATACCCTTCCGAAAACCGAATATGGAATGGACACGACCTACTCCTTGCTCAATCAACTGGACTCACCAGACCCTGTTCATCGCACAAGTATCTATCCGACTAGTAAGCATCTTAAAAGCTAAGTCTTGATATCTCTGTGTAAGTGCATCAAGTGTGTGTAAAGCGGCCTAAAACCAGCAGGGAAAATCAGCTCAGACCCATTCTGAGGATACATTTCCAACATAAAGAAGAAACAAGCAGGGCAAAACAGAGAGAAATTCTTCCAAAATGCGTTCAGGGACTGGCATGCAACCAGGATTGACCACATCTACAGCCCCAGCGGCAGAAGACATAAGGCTGGACACTCTTGGGGCTGAGACGATTGGTGAGGTTGGGAAAGCAAATGCAGACCCTTGAAAGGAATCCTGCGTGCTCCCCATTCCATGGGTCCCAACTCTCCAGGTTCAACGCAATCTTCCGACAGCGAAAGCACTCATTGGAAACCCAGCGGATGCTACACCGTGGGATCGGGAAAGCTTTCTGAAACTCACCTCAGTTTTCATCTCCTGCTGCCCGTGTTCTCCATTCAGGCCCCCTTACTAACAATCTCCCCACTTGGAGACTTGGCGCCTTTCCATGCCTCTTTCGTACCGTCTGCAATTTGTCCGCAGGATGAACTGCAAGAGGGGGAACCAATGAGAGACTCGCTGGAGGTGTTTGGTCGGGCACATGTCACTCTCATTTCCCATCACGAAGAAGAATTCACCAGAGGTTCAGCCTGCCACCGCGGATCGACAATAGGGCGTGAAGCCATCCAGCCGTGTTGCGTCCCACTCACAAAAAAGCGACTTGGGAAATGGAGCTCAGGGGCACTGCACTTCCCAAACCTGCAGAGTTCTAAACGATAACTATCGCCCCAAAATATATTGAGGTCAGGCTACGAAGAGGCGTTGAACGCAAGGCAGAATTGCAGGAAACGGATGTCAACGGGTACATCGGAATGGCCCCGATAGCACATGAAAAGCGCCAGAACGTGGACAATGATGCGGTTGGCCAAAAAGGGCGTATGCGTTTTTTCCTGAATATATTCAGGAAAAAACGCATACGCCCTTTTTGGCCAACCAAGCAACCTGGGAGAGCAAATCAGCACTACAAAGAAATCTCTCGCCCCCCCCCGGGGCAAAAGGGCCAGGCGAAAAAAGTCTAAAAACCAGAAAGGCAGGACAGCCCACGGAGTCAAGGGAGCCTTGTTAAGCTGATGGGCGGGATGTCAATGGCCAACAGCCAATCTTCACAAGTGTATCCTCTTTCCCAAACCATGTAAAACACAGAACCACAGAGCATAGGGCACTTCCACACATGGGCGTTGACCTTGGGAAAATGAAAAAATCAACCAGACACAGGGACCCCAATGTTGAGGGCTGCTGTCTTGACAAGAACCTCCACTCCGGTACACGTTTCATATCCCAGGAAAGAGCCAAGTGGACAAAGACGAGTGGACAATTGGACAAAGACAAGTGAACAAGTGGACAAGTGGTGCTACGTAGGTCCAATGGAGTGTCACTCAGGCATGAAATCCACGTCATGAGGCTGGTAGCAGCATCCTGAGTGGATTTAGGTACGATCATCCTCAGTGAAATAAGGCCCACAAAAAAAGAAACTTATGATATCACTTATCGAAGGAATGTAAAAATCGCTCCCCATGAACGGAATCCCCAAACAGAACAGAGTCACGCTTTTAGAAAACACACTTATGCCTGCTTCAGGGGAAAGGTGAGGTGGGGTGACGCATAAAACTCGAGTTTGAAATGAGCACAGATACCCTTCCGAAAACCGAATATGGAATGGACACGACCTACTCCTTGCTCAATCAACTGGACTCACCAGACCCTGTTCATCGCACAAGTATCTATCCGACTAGTAAGCATCTTAAAAGCTAAGTCTTGATATCTCTGTGTAAGTGCATCAAGTGTGTGTAAAGCGGCCTAAAACCAGCAGGGAAAATCAGCTCAGACCCATTCTGAGGATACATTTCCAACATAAAGAAGAAACAAGCAGGGCAAAACAGAGAGAAATTCTTCCAAAATGCGTTCCGGGACTGGCATGCAACCAGGATTGACCACATCTACAGCCCCAGCGGCGGAAGACATAAGGCTGGACACTCTTGGGGCTGAGATGATTGGTGAGGTTGGGAAAGCAAATGCAGACCCTTGAAAGGAATCCTGCGTGCTCCCCATTCCATGGGTCCCAACTCTCCAGGTTCAACGCAATCTTCCGACAGCGAAAGCACTCATTGGAAACCCAGCGGATGCTACACCGTGGGATCGGGAAAGCTTTCTGAAACTCACCTCAGTTTTCATCTCCTGGTGCTCGTGTTCTCCATTCAGGCCCCCTTACTAACAATCTCCCCACTTGGAGACTCGGCGCCTTTCCATGCCTCTTTCGTACCGTCTGCAATTTGTCCGCAGGATGAACTGCAAGAGGGGAAACCAATGAGAGACTCGCTGGAGGTGTTTGGTCGGGCACATGTCACTCTCATTTCCCATCACGAAGAAGAATTCACCAGAGGTTCAGCCTGCCACCGCGGATCGACAATAGGGCGTGAAGCCATCCAGCCGTGTTGCGTCCCACTCACAAAAAAGCGACTTGGGAAATGGAGCTCAGGGGCACTGCACTTCCCAAACCTGCAGAGTTCTAAACGATAACTATCGCCCCAAAATATATTGAGGTCAGGCTACGAAGAGGCGTTGAACGCAAGGCAGAATTGCAGGAAACGGATGTCAACGGGTACATCGGAATGGCCCCGATAGCACATGAAAAGCGCCAGAACGTGGACAATGATGCGGTTGGCCAAAAAGGGCGTATGCGTTTTTTCCTGAATATATTCAGGAAAAAACGCATACGCCCTTTTTGGCCAACCAAGCAACCTGGGAGAGCAAATCAGCACTACAAAGAAATCTCTCGCCCCCCCCCCCCCCCCAGGGCAAAAGGGCCAGGTGAAAAAAGTCTAAAAACCAGAAAGGCAGGACAGCCCACGGAGTCAAGGGAGCCTTGTTAAGCTGATGGGCGGGATGTCAATGGCCAACAGCCAATCTTCACAAGTGTATCCTCTTTCCCAAACCATGTAAAACACAGAACCACAGAGCATAGGGCACTTCCACACATGGGCGTTGACCTTGGGAAAATGAAAAAATCAACCAGACACAGGGACCCCAATGTTGAGGGCTGCTGTCTTGACAAGAACCTCCACTCCGGTACACGTTTCATATCCCAGGAAAGAGCCAAGTGGACAAAGACGAGTGAACAAGTGGACAAGTGGTGCTACGGAGCCAAGTGGACAAAGACGAGTGTACAAGTGGACAAAGACAAGTGGACAAGTGGACAAGTGGTGCTACGTAGGTCCAATGGAGTGTCACTCAGCCATGAATCCACGTCATGAGGCTGGTAGCAGCATCCTGAGTGGATTTAGGTACGATCGTCCTCAGTGAAATAAGTCCCACAAAAAAAGAAACTTATGATATCACTTATCGAAGGAATGTAAAAATCGCTCCCCATGAACGGAATCCCCAAACAGAACAGAGTCACGCTTTTAGAAAACACACTTATGCCTGCTTCAGGGGAAAGGTGAGGTGGGGTGACGCATAAAACTCGAGTTTGAAATGAGCACACATACCCTTCCGAAAACCGAATATGAAATGGACACGACCTACTCCTTGCTCAATCAACTGGACTCACCAGACCCTGTTCATCGCACAAGTATCTATCCGACTAGTAAGCATCTTAAAAGCTAAGTCTTGATATCTCTGTGTAAGTGCATCAAGTGTGTGTAAAGCGGCCTAAAACCAGCAGGGAAAATCAGCTCAGACCCATTCTGAGGATACATTTCCAACATAAAGAAGAAACAAGCAGGGCAAAACAGAGAGAAATTCTTCCAAAATGCGTTCAGGGACTGGCATGCAACCAGGATTGACCACATCTACAGCCCCAGCGGCGGAAGACATAAGGCTGGACACTCTTGGGGCTGAGACGATTGGTGAGGTTGGGAAAGCAAATGCAGACCCTTGAAAGGAATCCTGCGTGCTCCCCATTCCATGGGTCCCAACTCTCCAGGTTCAACGCAATCTTCCGACAGCGAAAGCACTCATTGGAAACCCAGCGGATGCTACACCGTGGGATCGGGAAAGCTTTCTGAAACTCACCTCAATTTTCATCTCCTGGTGCTCTTGTTCTCCATTCAGGCCCCCTTACTAACAATCTCCCCACTTGGAGACTCGGCGCCTTTCCATGCCTCTTTCGTACCGTCTGCAATTTGTCCGCAGGATGAACTGCAAGAGGGGGAACCAATGAGAGACTCGCTGGAGGTGTTTGGTCGGGCACATGTCACTCTCATTTCCCATCACGAAGAAGAATTCACCAGAGGTTCAGCCTGCCACCGCGGATCGACAAGAGGGCGTGAAGCCATCCAGCCGTGTTGCGTCCCACTCACAAAAAAGCGACTTGGGAAATGGAGCTCAGGGGCACTGCACTTCCCAAACCTGCAGAGTTCTAAACGATAACTATCGCCCCCAAATATATTGAGGTCAGGCTACGAAGAGGCGTTGAACGCAAGGCAGAACTGCAGGAAACGGAGGTCAACGGGTACATCGGAATGGCCCCGATAGCACATGAAAAGCGCCAGAACGTGGACAATGATGCGGTTGGCCAAAAAGGGCGTATGCGTTTTTTCCTGAATATATTCAGGAAAAAACGCATACGCCCTTTTTGGCCAACCAAGCAACCTGGGAGAGCAAATCAGCACTACAAAGAAATCTCTCGCCGCCCCCGCGGGGCAAAAGGGCCATGCGAAAAAAGTCTAAAAACCAGAAAGGCAGGACAGCCCACGGACTCAAGGGAGCCTTGTTAAGCTGATGGGCGGGATGTCAATGGCCAACAGCCAATCTTCACAAGTGTATCCTCTTTCCCAAACCATGTAAAACACAGAACCACAGAGCATAGGGCACTTCCACACATGGGCGTTGACCTTGGGAAAATGAAAAAATCAACCAGACACAGGGACCCCAAAGTTGAGGGCTGCTGTCTTGACAAGAACCTCCACTCCGGTACACGTTTCATATCCCAGGAAAGAGCCAAGTGGACAAAGACGAGTGGACAAGTGGACAAAGACAAGTGGACAAGTGGACAAGTGGTGCTACGTAGGTCCAATGGAGTGTCACTCAGCCATGAAATCCACGTCATGAGGCTGCTAGCAGCATCCTGAGTGGATTTAGGTACGATCATCCTCAGTGAAATCAGTCCCACAAAAAAAGAAACTTATGATATCACTTATCGAAGGAATGTAAAAATCGCTCGCCATGAACGGAATCCCCAAACAGAACAGAGTCACGCTTTTAGAAAACACACTTATGCCTGCTTCAGGGGAAAGGTGAGGTGGGGTGACGCATAAAACTCGAGTTTGAAATGAGCACAGATACCCTTCCGAAAACCGAATATGGAATGGACACGACCTACTCCTTGCTCAATCAACTGGACTCACCAGACCCTGTTCATCGCACAAGTATCTATCCGACTAGTAAGCATCTTAAAAGCTAAGTCTTGATATCTCTGTGTAAGTGCATCAAGTGTGTGTAAAGCGGCCTAAAACCAGCAGGGAAAATCAGCTCAGACCCATTCTGAGGATACATTTCCAACATAAAGAAGAAACAAGCAGGGCAAAACAGAGAGAAATTCTTCCAAAATGCGTTCAGGGACTGGCATGCAACCAGGATTGACCACATCTACAGCCCCAGCGGCGGAAGACATAAGGCTGGACACTCTTGGGGCTGAGACGATTGGTGAGGTTGGGAAAGCAAATGCAGACCCTTGAAAGGAATCCTGCGTGCTCCCCATTCCATGGGTCCCAACTCTCCAGGTTCAACGCAATCTTCCGACAGCGAAAGCACTCATTGGAAACCCAGCGGATGCTACACCGTGGGATCGGGAAAGCTTTCTGAAACTCACCTCAGTTTTCATCTCCTGGTGCTCGTGTTCTCCATTCAGGCCCCCTTACTAACAATCTCCCCACTTGGAGACTCGGCGCCTTTCCATGCCTCTTTCGTACCGTCTGCAATTTGTCCGCAGGATGAACTGCAAGAGGGGGAACCAATGAGAGACTCGCTGGAGGTGTTTGGTTGGGCACATGTCACTCTCATTTCCCATCACGAAGAAGAATTCACCAGAGGTTCAGCCTGCCACCGCGGATCGACAAGAGGGCGTGAAGCCATCCAGCCGTGTTGCGTCCCACTCACAAAAAAGCGACTTGGGAAATGGAGCTCAGGGGCACTGCACTTCCCAAACCTGCAGAGTTCTAAACGATAACTATCGCCCCAAAATATATTGAGGTCAGGCTACGAAGAGGCGTTGAACGCAAGGCAGAATTGCAGGAAACGGATGTCAACGGGTACATCGGAATGGCCCCGATAGCACATGAAAAGCGCCAGAACGTGGACAATGATGCGGTTGGCCAAAAAGGGCGTATGCGTTTTTTCCTGAATATATTCAGGAAAAAACGCATACGCCCTTTTTGGCCAACCAAGCAACCTGGGAGAGCAAATCACTACAAAGAAATCTCTCGCCCCCCCCCCCGGGGCAAAAGGGCCAGGCGAAAAAAGTCTAAAAACCAGAAAGGCAGGACAGCCCACGGAGTCAAGGGAGCCTTGTTAAGCTGATGGGCGGGATGTCAATGGCCAACAGCCAATCTTCACAAGTGTATCCTCTTTCCCAAACCATGTAAAACACAGAACCACAGAGCATAGGGCACTTCCACACATGGGCGTTGACCTTGGGAAAATGAAAAAATCAACCAGACACAGGGACCCCAAAGTTGAGGGCTACTGTCTTGACAAGAACCTCCACTCCGGTACACGTTTCATATCCCAGGAAAGAGCCAAGTGGACAAAGACAAGTGGACAAGTGGACAAGTGGTGCTACGTAGGTCCAATGGAGTGTCACTCAGCCATGAAATCCACGTCATGAGGCTGGTAGCAGCATCCTGAGTGGATTTAGGTACGATCATCCTCAGTGAAATAAGTCCCACAAAAAAAGAAACTTATGATATCACTTATCGAAGGAATGTAAAAATCGCTCGCCATGAACGGAATCCCCAAACAGAACAGAGTCACGCTTTTAGAAAACACACTTATGCCTGCTTCAGGGGAAAGGTGAGGTGGGGTGACGCATAAAACTCGAGTTTGAAATGAGCACACATACCCTTCCGAAAACCGAATATGGAATGGACACGACCTACTCCTTGCTCAATCAACTGGACTCACCAGACCCTGTTCATCGCACAAGTATCTATCCGACTAGTAAGCATCTTAAAAGCTAAGTCTTGATATCTCTGTGTAAGTGCATCAAGTGTGTGTAAAGCGGCCTAAAACCAGCAGGGAAAATCAGCTCAGACCCATTCTGAGGATACATTTCCAACATAAAGAAGAAACAAGCAGGGCAAAACAGAGAGAAATTCTTCCAAAATGCGTTCAGGGACTGGCATGCAACCAGGATTGACCACATCTACAGCCCCAGCGGCGGAAGACATAAGGCTGGACACTCTTGGGGCTGAGACGATTGGTGAGGTTGGGAAAGCAAATGCAGACCCTTGAAAGGAATCCTGCGTGCTCCCCATTCCATGGGTCCCAACTCTCCAGGTTCAACGCAATCTTCCGACAGCGAAAGCACTCATTGGAAACCCAGCGGATGCTACACCGTGGGATCGGGAAAGCTTTCTGAAACTCACCTCAGTTTTCATCTCCTGGTGCTCGTGTTCTCCATTCAGGCCCCCTTACTAACAATCTCCCCACTTGGAGACTCGGCGCCTTTCCATGCCTCTTTCGTACCGTCTGCAATTTGTCCGCAGGATGAACTGCAAGAGGGGGAACCAATGAGAGACTCGCTGGAGGTGTTTGGTCGGGCACATGTCACTCTCATTTCCCATCACGAAGAAGAATTCACCAGAGGTTCAGCCTGCCACCGCGGATCGACAATAGGGCGTGAAGCCATCCGGCCGTGTTGCGTCCCACTCACAAAAAAGCGACTTGGGAAATGGAGCTCAGGGGCACTGCACTTCCCAAACCTGCAGAGTTCTAAACGATAACTATCGCCCCAAAATATATTGAGGTCAGGCTACGAAGAGGCGTTGAACGCAAGGCAGAATTGCAGGAAACGGATGTCAACGGGTACATCGGAATGGCCCCGATAGCACATGAAAAGCGCCAGAACGTGGACAATGATGCGGTTGGCCAAAAAGGGCGTATGCGTTTTTTCCTGAATATATTCAGGAAAAAGCGCATACGCCCTTTTTGGCCAACCAAGCAACCTGGGAGAGCAAATCAGAACTACAAAGAAATCTCTCGCCCCCCCCACGGGGCAAAAGGACCAGGCGAAAAAAGTCTAAAAACCAGAAAGGCAGGACAGCCCACGGTGTCAAGGGAGCCTTGTTAAGCTGATGGGCGGGATGTCAATGGCCAACAGCCAATCTTCACAAGTGTATCCTCTTTCCCAAACCATGTAAAACACAGAACCACAGAGCATAGGGCACTTCCACACATGGGCGTTGACCTTGGGAAAATGAAAAAATCAACCAGACACAGGGACCCCAAAGTTGAGGGCTACTGTCTTGACAAGAACCTCCACTCCGGTACACGTTTCATATCCCAGGAAAGAGCCAAGTGGACAAAGACAAGTGGACAAGTGGACAAGTGGTGCTACGGAGGTCCAATGGAGTGTCACTCAGCCATGAAATCCACGTCATGAGGCTGGTAGCAGCATCCTGAGTGGATTTATGTACGATCATCCTCAGTGAAATCAGTCCAACAAAAAAAGAAACTTATGATATCACTTATCGAAGGAATGTAAAAATCGCTCCCCATGAACGGAATCCCCAAACAGAACAGAGTCACGCTTTTAGAAAACACACTTATGCCTGCTTCAGGGGAAAGGTGAGGTGGGGTGACGCATAAAACTCGAGTTTGAAATGAGCACAGATACCCTTCCGAAAACCGAATATGGAATGGACACGACCTACTCCTTGCTCAATCAACTGGACTCACCAGACCCTGTTCATCGCACAAGTATCTATCCGACTAGTAAGCATCTTAAAAGCTAAGTCTTGATATCTCTGTGTAAGTGCATCAAGTGTGTGTAAAGCGGCCTAAAACCAGCAGGGAAAATCAGCTCAGACCCATTCTGAGGATACATTTCCAACATAAAGAAGAAACAAGCAGGGCAAAACAGAGAGAAATTCTTCCAAAATGCGTTCAGGGACTGGCATGCAACCAGGATTGACCACATCTACAGCCCCAGCGGCGGAAGACATAAGGCTGGACACTCTTGGGGCTGAGACGATTGGTGAGGTTGGGAAAGCAAATGCAGACCCTTGAAAGGAATCCTGCGTGCTCCCCATTCCATGGGTCCCAACTCTCCAGGTTCAACGCAATCTTCCGACAGCGAAAGCACTCATTGGAAACCCAGCGGATGCTACACCGTGGGATCGGGAAAGCTTTCTGAAACTCACCTCAGTTTTCATCTCCTGGTGCTCGTGTTCTCCATTCAGGCCCCCTTACTAACAATCTCCCCACTTGGAGACTCGGCGCCTTTCCATGCCTCTTTCGTACCGTCTGCAATTTGTCCGCAGGATGAACTGCAAGAGGGGGAACCAATGAGAGACTCGCTGGAGGTGTTTGGTCGGGCACATGTCACTCTCATTTCCCATCACGAAGAAGAATTCACCAGAGGTTCAGCCTGCCACCGCGGATCGACAAGAGGGCGTGAAGCCATCCAGCCGTGTTGCGTCCCACTCACAAAAAAGCGACTTGGGAAATGGAGCTCAGGGGCACTGCACTTCCCAAACCTGCAGAGTTCTAAACGATAACTATCGCCCCAAAATATATTGAGGTCAGGCTACGAAGAGGCGTTGAACGCAAGGCAGAATTGCAGGAAACGGATGTCAACGGGTACATCGGAATGGCCCCGATAGCACATGAAAAGCGCCAGAACGTGGACAATGATGCGGTTGGCCAAAAAGGGCGTATGCGTTTATTCCTGAATATATTCAGGAAAAAACGCATACGCCCTTTTTGGCCAACCAAGCAACCTGGGAGAGCAAATCAGCACTACAAAGAAATCTCTCGCCCCCCCCCCCGGTGCAAAAGGGCCAGGCGAAAAAAGTCTAAAAACCAGAAAGGCAGGACAGCCCACGGAGTCAAGGGAGCCTTGTTAAGCTGATGGGCGGGATGTCAATGGCCAACAGCCAATCTTCACAAGTGTATCCTCTTTCCCAAACCATGTAAAACACAGAACCACAGAGCATAGGGCACTTCCACACATGGGCGTTGACCTTGGGAAAATGAAAAAATCAACCAGACACAGGGACCCCAAAGTTGAGGGCTACTGTCTTGACAAGAACCTCCACTCCGGTACACGTTTCATATCCCAGGAAAGAGCCAAGTGGACAAAGACAAGTGGACAAGTGGACAAGTGGTGCTACGGAGGTCCAATGGAGTGTCACTCAGCCATGAAATCCACGTCATGAGGCTGGTAGCAGCATCCTGAGTGGATTTAGGTACGATCATCCTCAGTGAAATAAGTCCAACAAAAAAAGAAACTTATGATATCACTTATCGAGGGAATGTAAAAATCGCTCGCCATGAACGGAATCCCCAAACAGAACAGAGTCACGCTTTTAGAAAACACACTTATGCCTGCTTCAGGGGAAAGGTGAGGTGGGGTGACGCATAAAACTCGAGTTTGAAATGAGCACAGATACCCTTCCGAAAACCGAATATGGAATGGACACGACCTACTCCTTGCTCAATCAACTGGACTCACCAGACCCTGTTCATCGCACAAGTATCTATCCGACTAGTAAGCATCTTAAAAGCTAAGTCTTGATATCTCTGTGTAAGTGCATCAAGTGTGTGTAAAGCGGCCTAAAACCAGCAGGGAAAATCAGCTCAGACCCATTCTGAGGATACATTTCCAACATAAAGAAGAAACAAGCAGGGCAAAACAGAGAGAAATTCTTCCAAAATGCGTTCAGGGACTGGCATGCAACCAGGATTGACCACATCTAGAGCCCCAGCGGCGGAAGACATAAGGCTGGACACTCTTGGGGCTAAGACGATTGGTGAGGTTGGGAAAGCAAATGCAGACCCTTGAAAGGAATCCTGCGTGCTCCCCATTCCATGGGTCCCAACTCTCCAGGTTCAACGCAATCTTCCGACAGCGAAAGCACTCATTGGAAACCCAGCGGATGCTACACCGTGGGATCGGGAAAGCTTTCTGAAACTCACCTCAGTTTTCATCTCCTGGTGCTCGTGTTCTCCATTCAGGCCCCCTTACTAACAATCTCCCCACTTGGAGACGGCGCCTTTCCATGCCTCTTTCGTACCGTCTGCAATTTGTCCGCAGGATGAACTGCAAGAGGGGGAACCAATGAGAGACTCGCTGGAGGTGTTTGGTCGGGCACATGTCACTCTCATTTCCCATCACGAAGAAGAATTCACCAGAGGTTCAGCCTGCCACCGCGGATCGACAATAGGGCGTGAAGCCATCCAGCCGTGTTGCGTCCCACTCACAAAAAAGCGACTTGGGAAATGGAGCTCAGGGGCACTGCACTTCCCAAACCTGCAGAGTTCTAAACGATAACTATCGCCCCAAAATATATTGAGGTCAGGCTACGAAGAGGCGTTGAACGCAAGGCAGAATTGCAGGAAACGGATGTCAACGGGTACATCGGAATGGCCCCGATAGCACATGAAAAGCGCCAGAACGTGGACAATGATGCGGTTGGCCAAAAAGGGCGTACAGGAAAAAACGCATACGCCCTTTTTGGCCAACCAAGCAACCTGGGAGAGCAAATCAGCACTACAAAGAAATCTCTCGCCCCCCCCCCCCCGGGGCAAAAGGGCCAGGCGAAAAAAGTCTAAAAACCAGAAAGGCAGGACAGCCCACGGAGTCAAGGGAGCCTTGTTAAGCTGATGGGCGGGATGTCAATGGCCAACAGCCAATCTTCACAAGTGTATCCTCTTTCCCAAACCATGTAAAACACAGAACCACAGAGCATAGGGCACTTCCACACATGGGCGTTGACCTTGGGAAAATGAAAAAATCAACCAGACACAGGGACCCCAATGTTGAGGGCTGCTGTCTTGACAAGAACCTCCACTCCGGTACACGTTTCATATCCCAGGAAAGAGCCAAGTGGACAAAGACTAGTGGACAAGTGGACAAAGACAAGTGAACAAGTGGACAAGTGGTGCTACGTAGGTCCAATGGAGTGTCACTCAGCCATGAAATCCACGTCATGAGGCTGGTAGCAGCATCCTGAGTGGATTTAGGTACGATCATCCTCAGTGAAATAAGTCCCACAAAAAAAGAAACTTATGATATCACTTATCGAAGGAATGTAAAAATCGCTCCCCATGAACGGAATCCCCAAACAGAACAGAGTCACGCTTTTAGAAAACACACTTATGCCTGCTTCAGGGGAAAGGTGAGGTGGGGTGACGCATAAAACTCGAGTTTGAAATGAGCACACATACCCTTCCGAAAACCGAATATGGAATGGACACGACCTACTCCTTGCTCAATCAACTGGACTCACCAGACCCTGTTCATCGCACAAGTATCTATCCGACTAGTAAGCATCTTAAAAGCTAAGTCTTGATATCTCTGTGTAAGTGCATCAAGTGTGTGTAAAGCGGCCTAAAACCAGCAGGGAAAATCAGCTCAGACCCATTCTGAGGATACATTTCCAACATAAAGAAGAAACAAGCAGGGCAAAACAGAGAGAAATTCTTCCAAAATGCATTCAGGGACTGGCATGCAACCAGGATTGACCACATCTACAGCCCCAGCGGCGGAAGACATAAGGCTGGACACTCTTGGGGCTGAGACGATTGGTGAGGTTGGGAAAGCAAATGCAGACCCTTGAAAGGAATCCTGCTTGCTCCCCATTCCATGGGTCCCAACTCTCCAGGTTCAACGCAATCTTCCGACAGCGAAAGCACTCATTGGAAACCCAGCGGATGCTACACCGTGGGATCGGGAAAGCTTTCTGAAACTCACCTCAGTTTTCATCTCCTGGTGCTCGTGTTCTCCATTCAGGCCCCCTTACTAACAATCTCCCCACTTGGAGACTCGGCGCCTTTCCATGCCTCTTTCGTACCGTCTGCAATTTGTCCGCAGGATGAACTGCAAGAGGGGGAACCAATGAGAGACTCGCTGGAGGTGTTTGGTCGGGCACATGTCACTCTCATTTCCCATCACGAAGAAGAATTCACCAGAGGTTCAGCCTGCCACCGCGGATTGACAATAGGGCGTGAAGCCATCCAGCCGTGTTGCGTCCCACTCACAAAAAAGCGACTTGGGAAATGGAGCTCAGGGGCACTGCACTTCCCAAACCTGCAGAGTTCTAAACGATAACTATCGCCCCAAAATATATTGAGGTCAGGCTACGAAGAGGCGTTGAACGCAAGGCAGAATTGCAGGAAACGGATGTCAACGGGTACATCGGAATGGCCCCGATAGCACATGAAAAGCGCCAGAACGTGGACAATGATGCGGTTGGCCAAAAAGGGCGTATGCGTTTTTTCCTGAATATATTCAGGAAAAAACGCATACGCCCTTTTTGGCCAACCAAGCAACCTGGGAGAGCAAATCAGCACTACAAAGAAATCTCTCGCCCCCCCCCCCGGGGCAAAAGGGCCAGGCGAAAAAAGTCTAAAAACCAGAAAGGCAGGACAGCCCACGGAGTCAAGGGAGCCTTGTTAAGCTGATGGGCGGGATGTCAATGGCCAACAGCCAATCTTCACAAGTGTATCCTCTTTCCCAAACCATGTAAAACACAGAACCACAGAGCATAGGGCACTTCCACACATGGGCGTTGACCTTGGGAAAATGAAAAAATCAACCAGACACAGGGAACCCAAAGTTGAGGGCTACTGTCTTGACAAGAACCTCCACTCCGGTACACGTTTCATATCCCAGGAAAGAGCCAAGTGGACAAAGACAAGTGGACAAGTGGACAAGTGGTGCTACGGAGGTCCAATGGAGTGTCACTCAGCCATGAAATCCACGTCATGAGGCTGGTAGCAGCATCCTGAGTGGATTTAGGTACGATCATCCTCAGTGAAATCAGTCCCACAAAAAAAGAAACTTATGATATAACTTATCGAGGGAATATAAAAATCGCTCCCCATGAACGGAATCCCCAAACAGAACAGAGTCACGCTTTTAGAAAACACACTTATGCCTGCTTCAGGGGAAAGGTGAGGTGGGGTGACGCATAAAACTCGAGTTTGAAATGAGCACAGATACCCTTCCGAAAACCGAATATGGAATGGACACGACCTACTCCTTGCTCAATCAACTGGACTCACCAGACCCTGTTCATCGCACAAGTATCTATCCGACTAGTAAGCATCTTAAAAGCTAAGTCTTGATATCTCTGTGTAAGTGCATCAAGTGTGTGTAAAGCGGCCTAAAACCAGCAGGGAAAATCAGCTCAGACCCATTCTGAGGATACATTTCCAACATAAAGAAGAAACAAGCAGGGCAAAACAGAGAGAAATTCTTCCAAAATGCGTTCAGGGACTGGCATGCAACCAGGATTGACCACATCTACAGCCCCAGCGGCGGAAGACATAAGGCTGGACACTCTTGGGGCTGAGACGATTGGTGAGGTTGGGAAAGCAAATGCAGACCCTTGAAAGGAATCCTGCGTGCTCCCCATTCCATGGGTCCCAACTCTCCAGGTTCAACGCAATCTTCCGACAGCGAAAGCACTCATTGGAAACCCAGCGGATGCTACACCGTGGGATCGGGAAAGCTTTCTGAAACTCACCTCAGTTTTCATCTCCTGGTGCTCGTGTTCTCCATTCAGGCCCCCTTACTAACAATCTCCCCACTTGGAGACTCGGCGCCTTTCCATGCCTCTTTCGTACCGTCTGCAAATTGTCCGCAGGATGAACTGCAAGAGGGGGAACCAATGAGAGACTCGCTGGAGGTGTTTGGTCGGGCACATGTCACTCTCATTTCCCATCACGAAGAAGAATTCACCAGAGGTTCAGCCTGCCACCGCGGATCGACAATAGGGCGTGAAGCCATCCAGCCGTGTTGCGTCCCACTCACAAAAAAGCGACTTGGGAAATGGAGCTCAGGGGCACTGCACTTCCCAAACCTGCAGAGTTCTAAACGATAACTATCGCCCCAAAATATATTGAGGTCAGGCTACGAAGAGGCGTTGAACGCAAGGCAGAATTGCAGGAAACGGATGTCAACGGGTACATCGGAATGGCCCCGATAGCACATGAAAAGCGCCAGAACGTGGACAATGATGCGGTTGGCCAAAAAGGGCGTATGCGTTTTTTCCTGAATATATTCAGGAAAAAACGCATACGCCCTTTTTGGCCAACCAAGCAACCTGGGAGAGCAAATCAGCACTACAAAGAAATCTCTCGCCCCCCCCCCGGGGCAAAAGGGCCAGGCGAAAAAAGTCTAAAAACCAGAAAGGCAGGACAGCCCACGGAGTCAAGGGAGCCTTGTTAAGCTGATGGGCTGGATGTCAATGGCCAACAGCCAATCTTCACAAGTGTATCCTCTTTCCCAAACCATGTAAAACACAGAACCACAGAGCATAGGGCACTTCCACACATGGGCGTTGACCTTGGGAAAATGAAAAAATCAACCAGACACAGGGACCCCAAAGTTGAGGGCTACTGTCTTGACAAGAACCTCCACTCCGGTACACGTTTCATATCCCAGGTAAGAGCCAAGTGGACAAAGACAAGTGGACAAGTGGACAAAGACAAGTGGACAAGTGGACAAGTGGTGCTACGGAGGTCCAATGGAGTGTCACTCAGCCATGAAATCCACGTCATGAGGCTGGTAGCAGCATCCTGAGTGGATTTAGGTACGATCATCCTCAGTGAAATAAGTCCCACAAAAAAAGAAACTTATGATATCACTTATCGAAGGAATGTAAAAATCGCTCCCCATGAACGGAATCCCCAAACAGAACAGAGTCACGCTTTTAGAAAACACACTTATGCCTGCTTCAGGGGAAAGGTGAGGTGGGGTGACGCATAAAACTCGAGTTTGAAATGAGCACAGATACCCTTCCGAAAACCGAATATGGAATGGACACGACCTACTCCTTGCTCAATCAACTGGACTCACCAGACCCTGTTCATCGCACAAGTATCTATCCGACTAGTAAGCATCTTAAAAGCTAAGTCTTGATATCTCTGTGTAAGTGCATCAAGTGTGTGTAAAGCGGCCTAAAACCAGCAGGGAAAATCAGCTCAGACCCATTCTGAGGATACATTTCCAACATAAAGAAGAAACAAGCAGGGCAAAACAGAGAGAAATTCTTCCAAAATGCGTTCAGGGACTGGCATGCAACCAGGATTGACCACATCTACAGCCCCAGCGGCGGAAGACATAAGGCTGGACACTCTTGGGGCTGAGACGATTGGTGAGGTTGGGAAAGCAAATGCAGACCCTTGAAAGGAATCCTGCGTGCTCCCCATTCCATGGGTCCCAACTCTCCAGGTTCAACGCAATCTTCCGACAGCGAAAGCACTCATTGGAAACCCAGCGGATGCTACACCGTGGGATCGGGAAAGCTTTCTGAAACTCACCTCAGTTTTCATCTCCTGGTGCTCGTGTTCTCCATTCAGGCCCCCTTACTAACAATCTCCCCACTTGGAGACTCGGCGCCTTTCCATGCCTCTTTCGTACCGTCTGCAATTTGTCCGCAGGATGAACTGCAAGAGGGGAAACCAATGAGAGACTCGCTGGAGGTGTTTGGTCGGGCACATGTCACTCTCATTTCCCATCACGAAGAAGAATTCACCAGAGGTTCAGCCTGCCACCGCGGATCGACAATAGGGCGTGAAGCCATCCAGCCGTGTTGCGTCCCACTCACAAAAAAGCGACTTGGGAAATGGAGCTCAGGGGCACTGCACTTCCCAAACCTGCAGAGTTCTAAACGATAACTATCGCCCCAAAATATATTGAGGTCAGGCTACGAAGAGGCGTTGAACGCAAGGCAGAATTGCAGGAAACGGATGTCAACGGGTACATCGGAATGGCCCCGATAGCACATGAAAAGCGCCAGAACGTGGACAATGATGCGGTTGGCCAAAAAGGGCGTATGCGTTTTTTCCTGAATATATTCAGGAAAAAACGCATACGCCCTTTTTGGCCAACCAAGCAACCTGGGAGAGCAAATCAGCACTACAAAGAAATCTCTCGCCCCCCCCCCCCCGGGGCAAAAGGGCCAGGTGAAAAAAGTCTAAAAACCAGAAAGGCAGGACAGCCCACGGAGTCAAGGGAGCCTTGTTAAGCTGATGGGCGGGATGTCAATGGCCAACAGCCAATCTTCACAAGTGTATCCTCTTTCCCAAACCATGTAAAACACAGAACCACAGAGCATAGGGCACTTCCACACATGGGCGTTGACCTTGGGAAAATGAAAAAATCAACCAGACACAGGGACCCCAATGTTGAGGGCTGCTGTCTTGACAAGAACCTCCACTCCGGTACACGTTTCATATCCCAGGAAAGAGCCAAGTGGACAAAGACGAGTGAACAAGTGGACAAGTGGTGCTACGGAGCCAAGTGGACAAAGACGAGTGTACAAGTGGACAAAGACAAGTGGACAAGTGGACAAGTGGTGCTACGTAGGTCCAATGGAGTGTCACTCAGCCATGAAATCCACGTCATGAGGCTGGTAGCAGCATCCTGAGTGGATTTAGGTACGATCATCCTCAGTGAAATAAGTCCCACAAAAAAAGAAACTTATGATATCACTTATCGAGGGAATGTAAAAATCGCTCCCCATGCACTGAATCCCCAAACAGAACAGAGTCACGCTTTTAGAAAACACACTTATGCCTGCTTCAGGGGAAAGGTGAGGTGGGGTGACGCATAAAACTCGAGTTTGAAATGAGCACACATACCCTTCCGAAAACCGAATATGGAATGGACACGACCTACTCCTTGCTCAATCAACTGGACTCACCAGACCCTGTTCATCGCACAAGTATCTATCCGACTAGTAAGCATCTTAAAAGCTAAGTCTTGATATCTCTGTGTAAGTGCATCAAGTGTGTGTAAAGCGGCCTAAAACCAGCAGGGAAAATCAGCTCAGACCCATTCTGAGGATACATTTCCAACATAAAGAAGAAACAAGCAGGGCAAAACAGAGAGAAATTCTTCCAAAATGCGTTCAGGGACTGGCATGCAACCAGGATTGACCACATCTACAGCCCCAGCGGCAGAAGACATAAGGCTGGACACTCTTGGGGCTGAGACGATTGGTGAGGTTGGGAAAGCAAATGCAGACCCTTGAAAGGAATCCTGCGTGCTCCCCATTCCATGGGTCCCAACTCTCCAGGTTCAACGCAATCTTCCGACAGCGAAAGCACTCATTGGAAACCCAGCGGATGCTACACCGTGGGATCGGGAAAGCTTTCTGAAACTCACCTCAGTTTTCATCTCCTGGTGCCCGTGTTCTCCATTCAGGCCCCCTTACTAACAATCTCCCCACTTGGAGACTCGGCGCCTTTCCATGCCTCTTTCGTACCGTCTGCAATTTGTCCGCAGGATGAACTGCAAGAGGGGGAACCAATGAGAGACTCGCTGGAGGTGTTTGGTCGGGCACATGTCACTCTCATTTCCCATCACGAAGAAGAATTCACCAGAGGTTCAGCCTGCCACCGCGGATCGACAAGAGGGCGTGAAGCCATCCAGCCGTGTTGCGTCCCACTCACAAAAAAGCGACTTGGGAAATGGAGCTCAGGGGCACTGCACTTCCCAAACCTGCAGAGTTCTAAACGATAACTATCGCCCCAAAATATATTGAGGTCAGGCTACGAAGAGGCGTTGAACGCAAGGCAGAATTGCAGGAAACGGATGTCAACGGGTACATCGGAATGGCCCCGATAGCACATGAAAAGCGCCAGAACGTGGACAATGATGCGGTTGGCCAAAAAGGGCGTATGCGTTTTTTCCTGAATATATTCAGGAAAAAACGCATACGCCCTTTTTGGCCAACCAAGCAACCTGGGAGAGCAAATCAGCACTACAAAGAAATCTCTCGCCCCCCCCCGGGGGCAAAAGGGCCAGGTGAAAAATGTCTAAAAACCAGAAAGGCAGGACAGCCCACGGAGTCAAGGGAGCCTTGTTAAGCTGATGGGCGGGATGTCAATGGCCAACAGCCAATCTTCACAAGTGTATCCTCTTTCCCAAACCATGTAAAACACAGAACCACAGAGCATAGGGCACTTCCACACATGGGCGTTGACCTTGGGAAAATGAAAAAATCAACCAGACACAGGGACCCCAATGTTGAGGGCTGCTGTCTTGACAAGAACCTCCACTCCGGTACACGTTTCATATCCCAGGAAAGAGCCAAGTGGACAAAGACGAGTGAACAAGTGGACAAGTGGTGCTACGGAGCCAAGTGGACAAAGACGAGTGTACAAGTGGACAAAGACAAGTGGACAAGTGGACAAGTGGTGCTACGTAGGTCCAATGGAGTGTCACTCAGCCATGAAATCCACGTCATGAGGCTGGTAGCAGCATCCTGAGTGGATTTAGGTACGATCATCCTCAGTGAAATAAGTCCCACAAAAAAAGAAACTTATGATATCACTTATCGAGGGAATGTAAAAATCGCTCCCCATGCACTGAATCCCCAAACAGAACAGAGTCACGCTTTTAGAAAACACACTTATGCCTGCTTCAGGGGAAAGGTGAGGTGGGGTGACGCATAAAACTCGAGTTTGAAATGAGCACACATACCCTTCCGAAAACCGAATATGGAATGGACACGACCTACTCCTTGCTCAATCAACTGGACTCACCAGACCCTGTTCATCGCACAAGTATCTATCCGACTAGTAAGCATCTTAAAAGCTAAGTCTTGATATCTCTGTGTAAGTGCATCAAGTGTGTGTAAAGCGGCCTAAAACCAGCAGGGAAAATCAGCTCAGACCCATTCTGAGGATACATTTCCAACATAAAGAAGAAACAAGCAGGGCAAAACAGAGAGAAATTCTTCCAAAATGCGTTCAGGGACTGGCATGCAACCAGGATTGACCACATCTACAGCCCCAGCGGCAGAAGACATAAGGCTGGACACTCTTGGGGCTGAGACGATTGGTGAGGTTGGGAAAGCAAATGCAGACCCTTGAAAGGAATCCTGCGTGCTCCCCATTCCATGGGTCCCAACTCTCCAGGTTCAACGCAATCTTCCGACAGCGAAAGCACTCATTGGAAACCCAGCGGATGCTACACCGTGGGATCGGGAAAGCTTTCTGAAACTCACCTCAGTTTTCATCTCCTGGTGCCCGTGTTCTCCATTCAGGCCCCCTTACTAACAATCTCCCCACTTGGAGACTCGGCGCCTTTCCATGCCTCTTTCGTACCGTCTGCAATTTGTCCGCAGGATGAACTGCAAGAGGGGGAACCAATGAGAGACTCGCTGGAGGTGTTTGGTCGGGCACATGTCACTCTCATTTCCCATCACGAAGAAGAATTCACCAGAGGTTCAGCCTGCCACCGCGGATCAACAAGAGGGCGTGAAGCCATCCAGCCGTGTTGCGTCCCACTCACAAAAAAGCGACTTGGGAAATGGAGCTCAGGGGCACTGCACTTCCCAAACCTGCAGAGTTCTAAACGATAACTATCGCCCCAAAATATATTGAGGTCAGGCTACGAAGAGGCGTTGAACGCAAGGCAGAATTGCAGGAAACGGATGTCAACGGGTACATCGGAATGGCCCCGATAGCACATGAAAAGCGCCAGAACGTGGACAATGATGCGGTTGGCCAAAAAGGGCGTATGCGTTTTTTCCTGAATATATTCAGGAAAAAACGCATACGCCCTTTTTGGCCAACCAAGCAACCTGGGAGAGCAAATCAGCACTACAAAGAAATCTCTCGCCCCCCCCCGGGGGCAAAAGGGCCAGGTGAAAAATGTCTAAAAACCAGAAAGGCAGGACAGCCCACGGAGTCAAGGGAGCCTTGTTAAGCTGATGGGCGGGATGTCAATGGCCAACAGCCAATCTTCACAAGTGTATCCTCTTTCCCAAACCATGTAAAACACAGAACCACAGAGCATAGGGCACTTCCACACATGGGCGTTGACCTTGGGAAAATGAACAAATCAACCAGACACAGGGACCCCAATGTTGAGGGCTGCTGTCTTGACAAGAACCTCCACTCCGGTACACGTTTCATATCCCAGGAAAGAGCCAAGTGGACAAAGACGAGTGGACAAGTGGACAAAGACAAGTGAACAAGTGGACAAGTGGTGCTACGTAGGTCCAATGGAGTGTCACTCAGCCATGAAATCCACGTCATGAGGCTGGTAGCAGCATCCTGAGTGGATTTAGGTACGATCATCCTCAGTGAAATAAGTCCCACAAAAAAAGAAACTTATGATATCACTTATCGAAGGAATGTAAAAATCGCTCCCCATGAACGGAATCCCCAAACAGAACAGAGTCACGCTTTTAGAAAACACACTTATGCCTGCTTCAGGGGAAAGGTGAGGTGGGGTGACGCATAAAACTCGAGTTTGAAATGAGCACAGATACCCTTCCGAAAACCGAATATGGAATGGACACGACCTACTCCTTGCTCAATCAACTGGACTCACCAGACGCTGTTCATCGCACAAGTATCTATCCGACTAGTAAGCATCTTAAAAGCTAAGTCTTGATATCTCTGTGTAAGTGCATCAAGTGTGTGTAAAGCGGCCTAAAACCAGCAGGGAAAATCAGCTCAGACCCATTCTGAGGATACATTTCCAACATAAAGAAGAAACAAGCAGGGCAAAACAGAGAGAAATTCTTCCAAAATGCGTTCAGGGACTGGCATGCAACCAGGATTGACCACATCTACAGCCCCAGCGGCGGAAGACATAAGGCTGGACACTCTTGGGGCTGAGACGATTGGTGAGGTTGGGAAAGCAAATGCAGACCCTTGAAAGGAATCCTGCGTGCTCCCCATTCCATGGGTCCCAACTCTCCAGGTTCAACGCAATCTTCCGACAGCGAAAGCACTCATTGGAAACCCAGCGGATGCTACACCGTGGGATCGGGAAAGCTTTCTGAAACTCACCTCAGTTTTCATCTCCTGGTGCTCGTGTTCTCCATTCAGGCCCCCTTACTAACAATCTCCCCACTTGGAGACTCGGCGCCTTTCCATGCCTCTTTCGTACCGTCTGCAATTTGTCCGCAGGATGAACTGCAAGAGGGGGAACCAATGAGAGACTCGCTGGAGGTGTTTGGTCGGGCACATGTCACTCTCATTTCCCATCACGAAGAAGAATTCACCAGAGGTTCAGCCTGCCACCGCGGATCGACAATAGGGCGTGAAGCCATCCAGCCGTGTTGCGTCCCACTCACAAAAAAGCGACTTGGGAAATGGAGCTCAGGGGCACTGCACTTCCCAAACCTGCAGAGTTCTAAACGATAACTATCGCCCCAAAATATATTGAGGTCAGGCTACGAAGAGGCGTTGAACGCAAGGCAGAATTGCAGGAAACGGATGTCAACGGGTACATCGGAATGGCCCCGATAGCACATGAAAAGCGCCAGAACGTGGACAATGATGCGGTTGGCCAAAAAGGGCGTATGCGTTTTTTCCTGAATATATTCAGGAAAAAACGCATACGCCCTTTTTGGCCAACCAAGCAACCTGGGAGAGCAAATCAGCACTACAAAGAAATCTCTCGCCCCCCCCCCCCCCCCGGGGCAAAAGGGCCAGGCGAAAAAAGTCTAAAAACCAGAAAGGCAGGACAGCCCACGGAGTCAAGGGAGCCTTGTTAAGCTGATGGGCGGGATGTCAATGGCCAACAGCCAATCTTCACAAGTGTATCCTCTTTCCCAAACCATGTAAAACACAGAACCACAGAGCATAGGGCACTTCCACACATGGGCGTTGACCTTGGGAAAATGAAAAAATCAACCAGACACAGGGACCCCAATGTTGAGGGCTGCTGTCTTGACAAGAACCTCCACTCCGGTACACGTTTCATATCCCAGGAAAGAGCCAAGTGGACAAAGACGAGTGGACAAGTGGACAAGTGGTGCTACGGAGCCAAGTGGACAAAGACGAGTGTACAAGTGGACAAAGACAAGTGGACAAGTGGACAAGTGGTGCTACGTAGGTCCAATGGAGTGTCACTCAGCCATGAAATCCACGTCATGAGGCTGGTAGCAGCATCCTGAGTGGATTTAGGTACGATCATCCTCAGTGAAATAAGTCCCACAAAAAAAGAAACTTATGATATCACTTATCGAGGGAATGTAAAAATCGCTCGCCATGAACGGAATCCCCAAACAGAACAGAGTCACGCTTTTAGAAAACACACTTATGCCTGCTTCAGGGGAAAGGTGAGGTGGGGTGACGCATAAAACTCGAGTTTGAAATGAGCACAGATACCCTTCCGAAAACCGAATATGGAATGGACACGACCTACTCCTTGCTCAATCAACTGGACTCACCAGACCCTGTTCATCGCACAAGTATCTATCCGACTAGTAAGCATCTTAAAAGCTAAGTCTTGATATCTCTGTGTAAGTGCATCAAGTGTGTGTAAAGCGGCCTAAAACCAGCAGGGAAAATCAGCTCAGACCCATTCTGAGGATACATTTCCAACATAAAGAAGAAACAAGCAGGGCAAAACAGAGAGAAATTCTTCCAAAATGCGTTCAGGGACTGGCATGCAACCAGGATTGACCACATCTACAGCCCCAGCGGCAGAAGACATAAGGCTGGACACTCTTGGGGCTGAGACGATTGGTGAGGTTGGGAAAGCAAATGCAGACCCTTGAAAGGAATCCTGCGTGCTCCCCATTCCATGGGTCCCAACTCTCCAGGTTCAACGCAATCTTCCGACAGCGAAAGCACTCATTGGAAACCCAGCGGATGCTACACCGTGGGATCGGGAAAGCTTTCTGAAACTCACCTCAGTTTTCATCTCCTGCTGCCCGTGTTCTCCATTCAGGCCCCCTTACTAACAATCTCCCCACTTGGAGACTCGGCGCCTTTCCATGCCTCTTTCGTACCGTCTGCAATTTGTCCGCAGGATGAACTGCAAGAGGGGGAACCAATGAGAGACTCGCTGGAGGTGTTTGGTCGGGCACATGTCACTCTCATTTCCCATCACGAAGAAGAATTCACCAGAGGTTCAGCCTGCCACCGCGGATCGACAATAGGGCGTGAAGCCATCCAGCCGTGTTGCGTCCCACTCACAAAAAAGCGACTTGGGAAATGGAGCTCAGGGGCACTGCACTTCCCAAACCTGCAGAGTTCTAAACGATAACTATCGCCCCAAAATATATTGAGGTCAGGCTACGAAGAGGCGTTGAACGCAAGGCAGAATTGCAGGAAACGGATGTCAACGGGTACATCGGAATGGCCCCGATAGCACATGAAAAGCGCCAGAACGTGGACAATGATGCGGTTGGCCAAAAAGGGCGTATGCGTTTTTTCCTGAATATATTCAGGAAAAAACGCATACGCCCTTTTTGGCCAACCAAGCAACCTGGGAGAGCAAATCAGCACTACAAAGAAATCTCTCGCCCCCCCCCGGGGCAAAAGGGCCAGGCGAAAAAAGTCTAAAAACCAGAAAGGCAGGACAGCCCACGGAGTCAAGGGAGCCTTGTTAAGCTGATGGGCGGGATGTCAATGGCCAACAGCCAATCTTCACAAGTGTATCCTCTTTCCCAAACCATGTAAAACACAGAACCACAGAGCATAGGGCACTTCCACACATGGGCGTTGACCTTGGGAAAATGAAAAAATCAACCAGACACAGGGACCCCAATGTTGAGGGCTGCTGTCTTGACAAGAACCTCCACTCCGGTACACGTTTCATATCCCAGGAAAGAGCCAAGTGGACAAAGACGAGTGGACAATTGGACAAAGACAAGTGAACAAGTGGACAAGTGGTGCTACGTAGGTCCAATGGAGTGTCACTCAGCCATGAAATCCACGTCATGAGGCTGGTAGCAGCATCCTGAGTGGATTTAGGTACGATCATCCTCAGTGAAATAAGGCCCACAAAAAAAGAAACTTATGATATCACTTATCGAAGGAATGTAAAAATCGCTCCCCATGAACGGAATCCCCAAACAGAACAGAGTCATGCTTTTAGAAAACACACTTATGCCTGCTTCAGGGGAAAGGTGAGGTGGGGTGACGCATAAAACTCGAGTTTGAAATGAGCACAGATACCCTTCCGAAAACCGAATATGGAATGGACACGACCTACTCCTTGCTCAATCAACTGGACTCACCAGACCCTGTTCATCGCACAAGTATCTATCCGACTAGTAAGCATCTTAAAAGCTAAGTCTTGATATCTCTGTGTAAGTGCATCAAGTGTGTGTAAAGCGGCCTAAAACCAGCAGGGAAAATCAGCTCAGACCCATTCTGAGGATACATTTCCAACATAAAGAAGAAACAAGCAGGGCAAAACAGAGAGAAATTCTTCCAAAATGCGTTCAGGGACTGGCATGCAACCAGGATTGACCACATCTACAGCCCCAGCGGCGGAAGACATAAGGCTGGACACTCTTGGGGCTGAGACGATTGGTGAGGTTGGGAAAGCAAATGCAGACCCTTGAAAGGAATCCTGCGTGCTCCCCATTCCATGGGTCCCAACTCTCCAGGTTCAACGCAATCTTCCGACAGCGAAAGCACTCATTGGAAACCCAGCGGATGCTACACCGTGGGATCGGGAAAGCTTTCTGAAACTCACCTCAGTTTTCATCTCCTGGTGCTCGTGTTCTCCATTCAGGCCCCCTTACTAACAATCTCCCCACTTGGAGACTCGGCGCCTTTCCATGCCTCTTTCGTACCGTCTGCAATTTGTCCGCAGGATGAACTGCAAGAGGGGAAACCAATGAGAGACTCGCTGGAGGTGTTTGGTCGGGCACATGTCACTCTCATTTCCCATCACGAAGAAGAATTCACCAGAGGTTCAGCCTGCCACCGCGGATCGACAATAGGGCGTGAAGCCATCCAGCCGTGTTGCGTCCCACTCACAAAAAAGCGACTTGGGAAATGGAGCTCAGGGGCACTGCACTTCCCAAACCTGCAGAGTTCTAAACGATAACTATCGCCCCAAAATATATTGAGGTCAGGCTACGAAGAGGCGTTGAACGCAAGGCAGAATTGCAGGAAACGGATGTCAACGGGTACATCGGAATGGCCCCGATAGCACATGAAAAGCGCCAGAACGTGGACAATGATGCGGTTGGCCAAAAAGGGCGTATGCGTTTTTTCCTGAATATATTCAGGAAAAAACGCATACGCCCTTTTTGGCCAACCAAGCAACCTGGGAGAGCAAATCAGCACTACAAAGAAATCTCTCGCCCCCCCCCCCAGGGCAAAAGGGCCAGGTGAAAAAAGTCTAAAAACCAGAAAGGCAGGACAGCCCACGGAGTCAAGGGAGCCTTGTTAAGCTGATGGGCGGGATGTCAATGGCCAACAGCCAATCTTCACAAGTGTATCCTCTTTCCCAAACCATGTAAAACACAGAACCATAGAGCATAGGGCACTTCCACACATGGGCGTTGACCTTGGGAAAATGAAAAAATCAACCAGACACAGGGACCCCAATGTTGAGGGCTGCTGTCTTGACAAGAACCTCCACTCCGGTACACGTTTCATATCCCAGGAAAGAGCCAAGTGGACAAAGACGAGTGAACAAGTGGACAAGTGGTGCTACGGAGCCAAGTGGACAAAGACGAGTGTACAAGTGGACAAAGACAAGTGGACAAGTGGACAAGTGGTGCTACGTAGGTCCAATGGAGTGTCACTCAGCCATGAAATCCACGTCATGAGGCTGGTAGCAGCATCCTGAGTGGATTTAGGTACGATCATCCTCAGTGAAATAAGTCCCACAAAAAAAGAAACTTATGATATCACTTATCGAGGGAATGTAAAAATCACTCGCCATGAACGGAATCCCCAAACAGAACAGAGTCACGCTTTTAGAAAACACACTTATGCCTGCTTCAGGGGAAAGGTGAGGTGGGGTGACGCATAAAACTCGAGTTTGAAATGAGCACACATACCCTTCCGAAAACCGAATATGGAATGGACACGACCTACTCCTTGCTCAATCAACTGGACTCACCAGACCCTGTTCATCGCACAAGTATCTATCCGACTAGTAAGCATCTTAAAAGCTAAGTCTTGATATCTCTGTGTAAGTGCATCAAGTGTGTGTAAAGCGGCCTAAAACCAGCAGGGAAAATCAGCTCAGACCCATTCTGAGGATACATTTCCAACATAAAGAAGAAACAAGCAGGGCAAAACAGAGAGAAACTCTTCCAAAATGCGTTCAGGGACTGGCATGCAACCAGGATTGACCACATCTACAGCCCCAGCGGCAGAAGACATAAGGCTGGACACTCTTGGGGCTGAGACGATTGGTGAGGTTGGGAAAGCAAATGCAGACCCTTGAAAGGAATCCTGCGTGCTCCCCATTCCATGGGTCCCAACTCTCCAGGTTCAACGCAATCTTCCGACAGCGAAAGCACTCATTGGAAACCCAGCGGATGCTACACCGTGGGATCGGGAAAGCTTTCTGAAACTCACCTCAGTTTTCATCTCCTGGTGCCCGTGTTCTCCATTCAGGCCCCCTTACTAACAATCTCCCCACTTGGAGACTTGGCGCCTTTCCATGCCTCTTTCGTACCGTCTGCAATTTGTCCGCAGGATGAACTGCAAGAGGGGGAACCAATGAGAGACTCGCTGGAGGTGTTTGGTCGGGCACATGTCACTCTCATTTCCCATCACGAAGAAGAATTCACCAGAGGTTCAGCCTGCCACCGCGGATCGACAAGAGGGCGTGAAGCCATCCAGCCGTGTTGCGTCCCACTCACAAAAAAGCGACTTGGGAAATGGAGCTCAGGGGCACTGCACTTCCCAAACCTGCAGAGTTCTAAACGATAACTATCGCCCCAAAATATATTGAGGTCAGGCTACGAAGAGGCGTTGAACGCAAGGCAGAATTGCAGGAAACGGATGTCAACGGGTACATCGGAATGGCCCCGATAGCACATGAAAAGCGCCAGAACGTGGACAATGATGCGGTTGGCCAAAAAGGGCGTATGCGTTTTTTCCTGAATATATTCAGGAAAAAACGCATACGCCCTTTTTGGCCAACCAAGCAACCTGGGAGAGCAAATCAGCACTACAAAGAAATCTCTCGCCCCCCCCCGGGGGCAAAAGGGCCAGGCGAAAAAAGTCTAAAAACCAGAAAGGCAGGACAGCCCACGGAGTCAAGGGAGCCTTGTTAAGCTGATGGGCGGGATGTCAATGGCCAACAGCCAATCTTCACAAGTGTATCCTCTTTCCCAAACCATGTAAAACACAGAACCACAGAGCATAGGGCACTTCCACACATGGGCGTTGACCTTGGGAAAATGAAAAAATCAACCAGACACAGGGACCCCAATGTTGAGGGCTGCTGTCTTGACAAGAACCTCCACTCCGGTACACGTTTCATATCCCAGGAAAGAGCCAAGTGGACAAAGACGAGTGGACAAGTGGACAAGTGGTGCTACGGAGCCAAGTGGACAAAGACGAGTGTACAAGTGGACAAAGACAAGTGGACAAGTGGACAAGTGGTGCTACGTAGGTCCAATGGAGTGTCACTCAGCCATGAAATCCACGTCATGAGGCTGGTAGCAGCATCCTGAGTGGATTTAGGTACGATCATCCTCAGTGAAATAAGTCCCACAAAAAAAGAAACTTATGATATCACTTATCGAGGGAATGTAAAAATCGCTCGCCATGAACGGAATCCCCAAACAGAACAGAGTCACGCTTTTAGAAAACACACTTATGCCTGCTTCAGGGGAAAGGTGAGGTGGGGTGACGCATAAAACTCGAGTTTGAAATGAGCACAGATACCCTTCCGAAAACCGAATATGGAATGGACACGACCTACTCCTTGCTCAATCAACTGGACTCACCAGACCCTGTTCATCGCACAAGTATCTATCCGACTAGTAAGCATCTTAAAAGCTAAGTCTTGATATCTCTGTGTAAGTGCATCAAGTGTGTGTAAAGCGGCCTAAAACCAGCAGGGAAAATCAGCTCAGACCCATTCTGAGGATACATTTCCAACATAAAGAAGAAACAAGCAGGGCAAAACAGAGAGAAATTCTTCCAAAATGCGTTCAGGGACTGGCATGCAACCAGGATTGACCACATCTACAGCCCCAGCGGCAGAAGACATAAGGCTGGACACTCTTGGGGCTGAGACGATTGGTGAGGTTGGGAAAGCAAATGCAGACCCTTGAAAGGAATCCTGCGTGCTCCCCATTCCATGGGTCCCAACTCTCCAGGTTCAACGCAATCTTCCGACAGCGAAAGCACTCATTGGAAACCCAGCGGATGCTACACCGTGGGATCGGGAAAGCTTTCTGAAACTCACCTCAGTTTTCATCTCCTGCTGCCCGTGTTCTCCATTCAGGCCCCCTTACTAACAATCTCCCCACTTGGAGACTTGGCGCCTTTCCATGCCTCTTTCGTACCGTCTGCAATTTGTCCGCAGGATGAACTGCAAGAGGGGGAACCAATGAGAGACTCGCTGGAGGTGTTTGGTCGGGCACATGTCACTCTCATTTCCCATCACGAAGAAGAATTCACCAGAGGTTCAGCCTGCCACCGCGGATCGACAATAGGGCGTGAAGCCATCCAGCCGTGTTGCGTCCCACTCACAAAAAAGCGACTTGGGAAATGGAGCTCAGGGGCACTGCACTTCCCAAACCTGCAGAGTTCTAAACGATAACTATCGCCCCAAAATATATTGAGGTCAGGCTACGAAGAGGCGTTGAACGCAAGGCAGAATTGCAGGAAACGGATGTCAACGGGTACATCGGAATGGCCCCGATAGCACATGAAAAGCGCCAGAACGTGGACAATGATGCGGTTGGCCAAAAAGGGCGTATGCGTTTTTTCCTGAATATATTCAGGAAAAAACGCATACGCCCTTTTTGGCCAACCAAGCAACCTGGGAGAGCAAATCAGCACTACAAAGAAATCTCTCGCCCCCCCCCGGGGCAAAAGGGCCAGGCGAAAAAAGTCTAAAAACCAGAAAGGCAGGACAGCCCACGGAGTCAAGGGAGCCTTGTTAAGCTGATGGGCGGGATGTCAATGGCCAACAGCCAATCTTCACAAGTGTATCCTCTTTCCCAAACCATGTAAAACACAGAACCACAGAGCATAGGGCACTTCCACACATGGGCGTTGACCTTGGGAAAATGAAAAAATCAACCAGACACAGGGACCCCAATGTTGAGGGCTGCTGTCTTGACAAGAACCTCCACTCCGGTACACGTTTCATATCCCAGGAAAGAGCCAAGTGGACAAAGACGAGTGGACAATTGGACAAAGACAAGTGAACAAGTGGACAAGTGGTGCTACGTAGGTCCAATGGAGTGTCACTCAGGCATGAAATCCACGTCATGAGGCTGGTAGCAGCATCCTGAGTGGATTTAGGTACGATCATCCTCAGTGAAATAAGGCCCACAAAAAAAGAAACTTATGATATCACTTATCGAAGGAATGTAAAAATCGCTCCCCATGAACGGAATCCCCAAACAGAACAGAGTCACGCTTTTAGAAAACACACTTATGCCTGCTTCAGGGGAAAGGTGAGGTGGGGTGACGCATAAAACTCGAGTTTGAAATGAGCACAGATACCCTTCCGAAAACCGAATATGGAATGGACACGACCTACTCCTTGCTCAATCAACTGGACTCACCAGACCCTGTTCATCGCACAAGTATCTATCCGACTAGTAAGCATCTTAAAAGCTAAGTCTTGATATCTCTGTGTAAGTGCATCAAGTGTGTGTAAAGCGGCCTAAAACCAGCAGGGAAAATCAGCTCAGACCCATTCTGAGGATACATTTCCAACATAAAGAAGAAACAAGCAGGGCAAAACAGAGAGAAATTCTTCCAAAATGCGTTCCGGGACTGGCATGCAACCAGGATTGACCACATCTACAGCCCCAGCGGCGGAAGACATAAGGCTGGACACTCTTGGGGCTGAGACGATTGGTGAGGTTGGGAAAGCAAATGCAGACCCTTGAAAGGAATCCTGCGTGCTCCCCATTCCATGGGTCCCAACTCTCCAGGTTCAACGCAATCTTCCGACAGCGAAAGCACTCATTGGAAACCCAGCGGATGCTACACCGTGGGATCGGGAAAGCTTTCTGAAACTCACCTCAGTTTTCATCTCCTGGTGCTCGTGTTCTCCATTCAGGCCCCCTTACTAACAATCTCCCCACTTGGAGACTCGGCGCCTTTCCATGCCTCTTTCGTACCGTCTGCAATTTGTCCGCAGGATGAACTGCAAGAGGGGAAACCAATGAGAGACTCGCTGGAGGTGTTTGGTCGGGCACATGTCACTCTCATTTCCCATCACGAAGAAGAATTCACCAGAGGTTCAGCCTGCCACCGCGGATCGACAATAGGGCGTGAAGCCATCCAGCCGTGTTGCGTCCCACTCACAAAAAAGCGACTTGGGAAATGGAGCTCAGGGGCACTGCACTTCCCAAACCTGCAGAGTTCTAAACGATAACTATCGCCCCAAAATATATTGAGGTCAGGCTACGAAGAGGCGTTGAACGCAAGGCAGAATTGCAGGAAACGGATGTCAACGGGTACATCGGAATGGCCCCGATAGCACATGAAAAGCGCCAGAACGTGGACAATGATGCGGTTGGCCAAAAAGGGCGTATGCGTTTTTTCCTGAATATATTCAGGAAAAAACGCATACGCCCTTTTTGGCCAACCAAGCAACCTGGGAGAGCAAATCAGCACTACAAAGAAATCTCTCGCCCCCCCCCCCCCCCCCAGGGCAAAAGGGCCAGGTGAAAAAAGTCTAAAAACCAGAAAGGCAGGACAGCCCACGGAGTCAAGGGAGCCTTGTTAAGCTGATGGGCGGGATGTCAATGGCCAACAGCCAATCTTCACAAGTGTATCCTCTTTCCCAAACCATGTAAAACACAGAACCACAGAGCATAGGGCACTTCCACACATGGGCGTTGACCTTGGGAAAATGAAAAAATCAACCAGACACAGGGACCCCAATGTTGAGGGCTGCTGTCTTGACAAGAACCTCCACTCCGGTACACGTTTCATATCCCAGGAAAGAGCCAAGTGGACAAAGACGAGTGAACAAGTGGACAAGTGGTGCTACGGAGCCAAGTGGACAAAGACGAGTGTACAAGTGGACAAAGACAAGTGGACAAGTGGACAAGTGGTGCTACGTAGGTCCAATGGAGTGTCACTCAGCCATGAAATCCACGTCATGAGGCTGGTAGCAGCATCCTGAGTGGATTTAGGTACGATCATCCTCAGTGAAATAAGTCCCACAAAAAAAGAAACTTATGATATCACTTATCGAGGGAATGTAAAAATCACTCTCCATGAACGGAATCCCCAAACAGAACAGAGTCACGCTTTTAGAAAACACACTTATGCCTGCTTCAGGGGAAAGGTGAGGTGGGGTGACGCATAAAACTCGAGTTTGAAATGAGCACACATACCCTTCCGAAAACCGAATATGGAATGGACACGACCTACTCCTTGCTCAATCAACTGGACTCACCAGACCCTGTTCATCGCACAAGTATCTATCCGACTAGTAAGCATCTTAAAAGCTAAGTCTTGATATCTCTGTGTAAGTGCATCAAGTGTGTGTAAAGCGGCCTAAAACCAGCAGGGAAAATCAGCTCAGACCCATTCTGAGGATACATTTCCAACATAAAGAAGAAACAAGCAGGGCAAAACAGAGAGAAATTCTTCCAAAATGCGTTCAGGGACTGGCATGCAACCAGGATTGACCACATCTACAGCCCCAGCGGCAGAAGACATAAGGCTGGACACTCTTGGGGCTGAGACGATTGGTGAGGTTGGGAAAGCAAATGCAGACCCTTGAAAGGAATCCTGCGTGCTCCCCATTCCATGGGTCCCAACTCTCCAGGTTCAACGCAATCTTCCGACAGCGAAAGCACTCATTGGAAACCCAGCGGATGCTACACCGTGGGATCGGGAAAGCTTTCTGAAACTCACCTCAGTTTTCATCTCCTGGTGCCCGTGTTCTCCATTCAGGCGCCCTTACTAACAATCTCCCCACTTGGAGACTTGGCGCCTTTCCATGCCTCTTTCGTACCGTCTGCAATTTGTCCGCAGGATGAACTGCAAGAGGGGGAACCAATGAGAGACTCGCTGGAGGTGTTTGGTCGGGCACATGTCACTCTCATTTCCCATCACGAAGAAGAATTCACCAGAGGTTCAGCCTGCCACCGCGGATCGACAAGAGGGCGTGAAGCCATCCAGCCGTGTTGCGTCCCACTCACAAAAAAGCGACTTGGGAAATGGAGCTCAGGGGCACTGCACTTCCCAAACCTGCAGAGTTCTAAACGATAACTATCGCCCCAAAATATATTGAGGTCAGGCTACGAAGAGGCGTTGAACGCAAGGCAGAATTGCAGGAAACGGATGTCAACGGGTACATCGGAATGGCCCCGATAGCACATGAAAAGCGCCAGAACGTGGACAATGATGCGGTTGGCCAAAAAGGGCGTATGCGTTTTTTCCTGAATATATTCAGGAAAAAACGCATACGCCCTTTTTGGCCAACCAAGCAACCTGGGAGAGCAAATCAGCACTACAAAGAAATCTCTCGCCCCCCCCCGGGGGCAAAAGGGCCAGGCGAAAAAAGTCTAAAAACCAGAAAGGCAGGACAGCCCACGGAGTCAAGGGAGCCTTGTTAAGCTGATGGGCGGGATGTCAATGGCCAACAGCCAATCTTCACAAGTGTATCCTCTTTCCCAAACCATGTAAAACACAGAACCACAGAGCATAGGGCACTTCCACACATGGGCGTTGACCTTGGGAAAATGAAAAAATCAACCAGACACAGGGACCCCAATGTTGAGGGCTGCTGTCTTGACAAGAACCTCCACTCCGGTACACGTTTCATATCCCAGGAAAGAGCCACGTGGACAAAGACGAGTGGACAAGTGGACAAAGACAAGTGAACAAGTGGACAAGTGGTGCTACGTAGGTCCAATGGAGTGTCACTCAGCCATGAAATCCACGTCATGAGGCTGGTAGCAGCATCCTGAGTGGATTTAGGTACGATCATCCTCAGTGAAATAAGTCCCACAAAAAAAGAAACTTATGATATCACTTATCGAAGGAATGTAAAAATCGCTCCCCATGAACGGAATCCCCAAACAGAACAGAGTCACGCTTTTAGAAAACACACTTATGCCTGCTTCAGGGGAAAGGTGAGGTGGGGTGACGCATAAAACTCGAGTTTGAAATGAGAACACATACCCTTCCGAAAACCGAATATGGAATGGACACGACCTACTCCTTGCTCAATCAACTGGACTCACCAGACCCTGTTCATCGCACAAGTATCTATCCGACTAGTAAGCATCTTAAAAGCTAAGTCTTGATATCTCTGTGTAAGTGCATCAAGTGTGTGTAAAGCGGCCTAAAACCAGCAGGGAAAATCAGCTCAGACCCATTCTGAGGATACATTTCCAACATAAAGAAGAAACAAGCAGGGCAAAACAGAGAGAAATTCTTCCAAAATGCGTTCAGGGACTGGCATGCAACCAGGATTGACCACATCTACAGCCCCAGCGGCGGAAGACATAAGGCTGGACACTCTTGGGGCTGAGACGATTGGTGAGGTTGGGAAAGCAAATGCAGACCCTTGAAAGGAATCCTGCGTGCTCCCCATTCCATGGGTCCCAACTCTCCAGGTTCAACGCAATCTTCCGACAGCGAAAGCACTCATTGGAAACCCAGCGGATGCTACACCGTGGGATCGGGAAAGCTTTCTGAAACTCACCTCAGTTTTCATCTCCTGGTGCTCGTGTTCTCCATTCAGGCCCCCTTACTAACAATCTCCCCACTTGGAGACTCGGCGCCTTTCCATGCCTCTTTCGTACCGTCTGCAATTTGTCCGCAGGATGAACTGCAAGAGGGGAAACCAATGAGAGACTCGCTGGAGGTGTTTGGTCGGGCACATGTCACTCTCATTTCCCATCACGAAGAAGAATTCACCAGAGGTTCAGCCTGCCACCGCGGATCGACAATAGGGCGTGAAGCCATCCAGCCGTGTTGCGTCCCACTCACAAAAAAGCGACTTGGGAAATGGAGCTCAGGGGCACTGCACTTCCCAAACCTGCAGAGTTCTAAACGATAACTATCGCCCCAAAATATATTGAGGTCAGGCTACGAAGAGGCGTTGAACGCAAGGCAGAATTGCAGGAAACGGATGTCAACGGGTACATCGGAATGGCCCCGATAGCACATGAAAAGCGCCAGAACGTGGACAATGATGCGGTTGGCCAAAAAGGGCGTATGCGTTTTTTCCTGAATATATTCAGGAAAAAACGCATACGCCCTTTTTGGCCAACCAAGCAACCTGGGAGAGCAAATCAGCACTACAAAGAAATCTCTCGCCCCCCCCCCCGGGGCAAAAGGGCCAGGCGAAAAAAGTCTAAAAACCAGAAAGGCAGGACAGCCCACGGAGTCAAGGGAGCCTTGTTAAGCTGATGGGCGGGATGTCAATGGCCAACAGCCAATCTTCACAAGTGTATCCTCTTTCCCAAACCATGTAAAACACAGAACCACAGAGCATAGGGCACTTCCACACATGGGCGTTGACCTTGGGAAAATGAAAAAATCAACCAGACACAGGGACCCCAATGTTGAGGGCTGCTGTCTTGACAAGAACCTCCACTCCGGTACACGTTTCATATCCCAGGAAAGAGCCAAGTGGACAAAGACGAGTGGACAAGTGGACAAGTGGTGCTACGGAGCCAAGTGGACAAAGACGAGTGTACAAGTGGACAAAGACAAGTGGACAAGTGGACAAGTGGTGCTACGTAGGTCCAATGGAGTGTCACTCAGCCATGAAATCCACGTCATGAGGCTGGTAGCAGCATCCTGAGTGGATTTAGGTACGATCATCCTCAGTGAAATAAGTCCCACAAAAAAAGAAACTTATGATATCACTTATCGAGGGAATGTAAAAATCGCTCGCCATGAACGGAATCCCCAAACAGAACAGAGTCACGCTTTTAGAAAACACACTTATGCCTGCTTCAGGGGAAAGGTGAGGTGGGGTGACGCATAAACCTCGAGTTTGAAATGAGCACACATACCCTTCCGAAAACCGAATATGGAATGGACACGACCTACTCCTTGCTCAATCAACTGGACTCACCAGACCCTGTTCATCGCACAAGTATCTATCCGACTAGTAAGCATCTTAAAAGCTAAGTCTTGATATCTCTGTGTAAGTGCATCAAGTGTGTGTAAAGCGGCCTAAAACCAGCAGGGAAAATCAGCTCAGACCCATTCTGAGGATACATTTCCAACATAAAGAAGAAACAAGCAGGGCAAAACAGAGAGAAATTCTTCCAAAATGCGTTCAGGGACTGGCATGCAACCAGGATTGACCACATCTACAGCCCCAGCGGCAGAAGACATAAGGCTGGACACTCTTGGGGCTGAGACGATTGGTGAGGTTGGGAAAGCAAATGCAGACCCTTGAAAGGAATCCTGCGTGCTCCCCATTCCATGGGTCCCAACTCTCCAGGTTCAACGCAATCTTCCGACAGCGAAAGCACTCATTGGAAACCCAGCGGATGCTACACCGTGGGATCGGGAAAGCTTTCTGAAACTCACCTCAGTTTTCATCTCCTGGTGCCCGTGTTCTCCATTCAGGCCCCCTTACTAACAATCTCCCCACTTGGAGACTTGGCGCCTTTCCATGCCTCTTTCGTACCGTCTGCAATTTGTCCGCAGGATGAACTGCAAGAGGGGGAACCAATGAGAGACTCGCTGGAGGTGTTTGGTCGGGCACATGTCACTCTCATTTCCCATCACGAAGAAGAATTCACCAGAGGTTCAGCCTGCCACCCCGGATCGACAATAGGGCGTGAAGCCATCCAGCCGTGTTGCGTCCCACTCACAAAAAAGCGACTTGGGAAATGGAGCTCAGGGGCACTGCACTTCCCAAACCTGCAGAGTTCTAAACGATAACTATCGCCCCAAAATATATTGAGGTCAGGCTACGAAGAGGCGTTGAACGCAAGGCAGAATTGCAGGAAACGGATGTCAACGGGTACATCGGAATGGCCCCGATAGCACATGAAAAGCGCCAGAACGTGGACAATGATGCGGTTGGCCAAAAAGGGCGTATGCGTTTTTTCCTGAATATATTCAGGAAAAAACGCATACGCCCTTTTTGGCCAACCAAGCAACCTGGGAGAGCAAATCAGCACTACAAAGAAATCTCTCGCCCCCCCCCCCCGGGGCAAAAGGGCCAGGCGAAAAAAGTCTAAAAACCAGAAAGGCAGGACAGCCCACGGAGTCAAGGGAGCCTTGTTAAGCTGATGGGCGGGATGTCAATGGCCAACAGCCAATCTTCACAAGTGTATCCTCTTTCCCAAACCATGTAAAACACAGAACCACAGAGCATAGGGCACTTCCACACATGGGCGTTGACCTTGGGAAAATGAAAAAATCAACCAGACACAGGGATCCCAATGTTGAGGGCTGCTGTCTTGACAAGAACCTCCACTCCGGTACACGTTTCATATCCCAGGAAAGAGCCAAGTGGACAAAGACGAGTGGACAAGTGGACAAAGACAAGTGAACAAGTGGACAAGCGGTGCTACGTAGGTCCAATGGAGTGTCACTCAGCCATGAAATCCACGTCATGAGGCTGGTAGCAGCATCCTGAGTGGATTTAGGTACGATCATCCTCAGTGAAATAAGTCCCACAAAAAAAGAAACTTATGATATCACTTATCGAAGGAATGTAAAAATCGCTCCCCATGAACGGAATCCCCAAACAGAACAGAGTCACGCTTTTAGAAAACACACTTATGCCTGCTTCAGGGGAAAGGTGAGGTGGGGTGACGCATAAAACTCGAGTTTGAAATGAGCACAGATACCCTTCCGAAAACCGAATATGGAATGGACACGACCTACTCCTTGCTCAATCAACTGGACTCACCAGACCCTGTTCATCGCACAAGTATCTATCCGACTAGTAAGCATCTTAAAAGCTAAGTCTTGATATCTCTGTGTAAGTGCATCAAGTGTGTGTAAAGCGGCCTAAAACCAGCAGGGAAAATCAGCTCAGACCCATTCTGAGGATACATTTCCAACATAAAGAAGAAACAAGCAGGGCAAAACAGAGAGAAATTCTTCCAAAATGCGTTCAGGGACTGGCATGCAACCAGGATTGACCACATCTACAGCCCCAGCGGCGGAAGACATAAGGCTGGACACTCTTGGGGCTGAGACGATTGGTGAGGTTGGGAAAGCAAATGCAGACCCTTGAAAGGAATCCTGCGTGCTCCCCATTCCATGGGTCCCAACTCTCCAGGTTCAACGCAATCTTCCGACAGCGAAAGCACTCATTGGAAACCCAGCGGATGCTACACCGTGGGATCGGGAAAGCTTTCTGAAACTCACCTCAGTTTTCATCTCCTGGTGCTCGTGTTCTCCATTCAGGCCCCCTTACTAACAATCTCCCCACTTGGAGACTCGGCGCCTTTCCATGCCTCTTTCGTACCGTCTGCAATTTGTCCGCAGGATGAACTGCAAGAGGGGAAACCAATGAGAGACTCGCTGGAGGTGTTTGGTCGGGCACATGTCACTCTCATTTCCCATCACGAAGAAGAATTCACCAGAGGTTCAGCCTGCCACCGCGGATCGACAATAGGGCGTGAAGCCATCCAGCCGTGTTGCGTCCCACTCACAAAAAAGCGACTTGGGAAATGGAGCTCAGGGGCACTGCACTTCCCAAACCTGCAGAGTTCTAAACGATAACTATCGCCCCAAAATATATTGAGGTCAGGCTACGAAGAGGCGTTGAACGCAAGGCAGAATTGCAGGAAACGGATGTCAACGGGTACATCGGAATGGCCCCGATAGCACATGAAAAGCGCCAGAACGTGGACAATGATGCGGTTGGCCAAAAAGGGCGTATGCGTTTTTTCCTGAATATATTCAGGAAAAAACGCATACGCCCTTTTTGGCCAACCAAGCAACCTGGGAGAGCAAATCAGCACTACAAAGAAATCTCTCGCCCCCCCCCCCGGGGCAAAAGGGCCAGGCGAAAAAAGTCTAAAAACCAGAAAGGCAGGACAGCCCACGGAGTCAAGGGAGCCTTGTTAAGCTGATGGGCGGGATGTCAATGGCCAACAGCCAATCTTCACAAGTGTATCCTCTTTCCCAAACCATGTAAAACACAGAACCACAGAGCATAGGGCACTTCCACACATGGGCGTTGACCTTGGGAAAATGAAAAAATCAACCAGACACAGGGACCCCAATGTTGAGGGCTGCTGTCTTGACAAGAACCTCCACTCCGGTACACGTTTCATATCCCAGGAAAGAGCCAAGTGGACAAAGACGAGTGGACAAGTGGACAAAGACAAGTGAACAAGTGGACAAGTGGTGCTACGTAGGTCCAATGGAGTGTCACTCAGCCATGAAATCCACGTCATGAGGCTGGTAGCAGCATCCTGAGTGGATTTAGGTACGATCATCCTCAGTGAAATAAGTCCCACAAAAAAAGAAACTTATGATATCACTTATCGAAGGAATGTAAAAATCGCTCGCCATGAACGGAATCCCCAAACAGAACAGAGTCACGCTTTTAGAAAACACACTTATGCCTGCTTCAGGGGAAAGGTGAGGTGGGGTGACGCATAAAACTCGAGTTTGAAATGAGCACAGATACCCTTCCGAAAACCGAATATGGAATGGACACGACCTACTCCTTGCTCAATCAACTGGACTCACCAGACCCTGTTCATCGCACAAGTATCTATCCGACTAGTAAGCATCTTAAAAGCTAAGTCTTGATATCTCTGTGTAAGTGCATCAAGTGTGTGTAAAGCGGCCTAAAACCAGCAGGGAAAATCAGCTCAGACCCATTCTGAGGATACATTTCCAACATAAAGAAGAAACAAGCAGGGCAAAACAGAGAGAAATTCTTCCAAAATGCGTTCAGGGACTGGCATGCAACCAGGATTGACCACATCTACAGCCCCAGCGGCAGAAGACATAAGGCTGGACACTCTTGGGGCTGAGACGATTGGTGAGGTTGGGAAAGCAAATGCAGACCCTTGAAAGGAATCCTGCGTGCTCCCCATTCCATGGGTCCCAACTCTCCAGGTTCAACGCAATCTTCCGACAGCGAAAGCACTCATTGGAAACCCAGCGGATGCTACACCGTGGGATCGGGAAAGCTTTCTGAAACTCACCTCAGTTTTCATCTCCTGGTGCTCGTGTTCTCCATTCAGGCCCCCTTACTAACAATCTCCCCACTTGGAGACTCGGCGCCTTTCCATGCCTCTTTCGTACCGTCTGCAATTTGTCCGCAGGATGAACTGCAAGAGGGGGAAGCAATGAGAGACTCGCTGGAGGTGTTTGGTCGGGCACATGTCACTCTCATTTCCCATCACGAAGAAGAATTCACCAGAGGTTCAGCCTGCCACCGCGGATCGACAATAGGGCGTGAAGCCATCCAGCCGTGTTGCGTCCCACTCACAAAAAAGCGACTTGGGAAATGGAGCTCAGGGGCACTGCACTTCCCAAACCTGCAGAGTTCTAAACGATAACTATCGCCCCAAAATATATTGAGGTCAGGCTACGAAGAGGCGTTGAACGCAAGGCAGAATTGCAGGAAACGGATGTCAACGGGTACATCGGAATGGCCCCGATAGCACATGAAAAGCGCCAGAACGTGGACAATGATGCGGTTGGCCAAAAAGGGCGTATGCGTTTTTTCCTGAATATATTCAGGAAAAAACGCATACGCCCTTTTTGGCCAACCAAGCAACCTGGGAGAGCAAATCAGCACTACAAAGAAATCTCTCGCCCCCCCCCCGGGGCAAAAGGGCCAGGCGAAAAAAGTCTAAAAACCAGAAAGGCAGGACAGCCCACGGAGTCAAGGGAGCCTTGTTAAGCTGATGGGCGGGATGTCAATGGCCAACAGCCAATCTTCACAAGTGTATCCTCTTTCCCAAACCATGTAAAACACAGAACCACAGAGCATAGGGCACTTCCACACATGGGCGTTGACCTTGGGAAAATGAAAAAATCAACCAGACACAGGGACCCCAATGTTGAGGGCTGCTGTCTTGACAAGAACCTCCACTCCGGTACACGTTTCATATCCCAGGAAAGAGCCAAGTGGACAAAGACGAGTGGACAATTGGACAAAGACAAGTGAACAAGTGGACAAGTGGTGCTACGTAGGTCCAATGGAGTGTCACTCAGCCATGAAATCCACGTCATGAGGCTGGTAGCAGCATCCTGAGTGGATTTAGGTACGATCATCCTCAGTGAAATAAGGCCCACAAAAAAAGAAACTTATGATATCACTTATCGAAGGAATGTAAAAATCGCTCCCCATGAACGGAATCCCCAAACAGAACAGAGTCACGCTTTTAGAAAACACACTTATGCCTGCTTCAGGGGAAAGGTGAGGTGGGGTGACGCATAAAACTCGAGTTTGAAATGAGCACAGATACCCTTCCGAAAACCGAATATGGAATGGACACGACCTACTCCTTGCTCAATCAACTGGACTCACCAGACCCTGTTCATCGCACAAGTATCTATCCGACTAGTAAGCATCTTAAAAGCTAAGTCTTGATATCTCTGTGTAAGTGCATCAAGTGTGTGTAAAGCGGCCTAAAACCAGCAGGGAAAATCAGCTCAGACCCATTCTGAGGATACATTTCCAACATAAAGAAGAAACAAGCAGGGCAAAACAGAGAGAAATTCTTCCAAAATGCGTTCCGGGACTGGCATGCAACCAGGATTGACCACATCTACAGCCCCAGCGGCGGAAGACATAAGGCTGGACACTCTTGGGGCTGAGACGATTGGTGAGGTTGGGAAAGCAAATGCAGACCCTTGAAAGGAATCCTGCGTGCTCCCCATTCCATGGGTCCCAACTCTCCAGGTTCAACGCAATCTTCCGACAGCGAAAGCACTCATTGGAAACCCAGCGGATGCTACACCGTGGGATCGGGAAAGCTTTCTGAAACTCACCTCAGTTTTCATCTCCTGGTGCTCGTGTTCTCCATTCAGGCCCCCTTACTAACAATCTCCCCACTTGGAGACTCGGCGCCTTTCCATGCCTCTTTCGTACCGTCTGCAATTTGTCCGCAGGATGAACTGCAAGAGGGGAAACCAATGAGAGACTCGCTGGAGGTGTTTGGTCGGGCACATGTCACTCTCATTTCCCATCACGAAGAAGAATTCACCAGAGGTTCAGCCTGCCACCGCGGATCGACAATAGGGCGTGAAGCCATCCAGCCGTGTTGCGTCCCACTCACAAAAAAGCGACTTGGGAAATGGAGCTCAGGGGCACTGCACTTCCCAAACCTGCAGAGTTCTAAACGATAACTATCGCCCCAAAATATATTGAGGTCAGGCTACGAAGAGGCGTTGAACGCAAGGCAGAATTGCAGGAAACGGATGTCAACGGGTACATCGGAATGGCCCCGATAGCACATGAAAAGCGCCAGAACGTGGACAATGATGCGGTTGGCCAAAAAGGGCGTATGCGTTTTTTCCTGAATATATTCAGGAAAAAACGCATACGCCCTTTTTGGCCAACCAAGCAACCTGGGAGAGCAAATCAGCACTACAAAGAAATCTCTCGCCCCCCCCCCCAGGGCAAAAGGGCCAGGTGAAAAAAGTCTAAAAACCAGAAAGGCAGGACAGCCCACGGAGTCAAGGGAGCCTTGTTAAGCTGATGGGCGGGATGTCAATGGCCAACAGCCAATCTTCACAAGTGTATCCTCTTTCCCAAACCATGTAAAACACAGAACCACAGAGCATAGGGCACTTCCACACATGGGCGTTGACCTTGGGAAAATGAAAAAATCAACCAGACACAGGGACCCCAATGTTGAGGGCTGCTGTCTTGACAAGAACCTCCACTCCGGTACACGTTTCATATCCCAGGAAAGAGCCAAGTGGACAAAGACGAGTGAACAAGTGGACAAGTGGTGCTACGGAGCCAAGTGGACAAAGACGAGTGTACAAGTGGACAAAGACAAGTGGACAAGTGGACAAGTGGTGCTACGTAGGTCCAATGGAGTGTCACTCAGCCATGAAATCCACGTCATGAGGCTGGTAGCAGCATCCTGAGTGGATTTAGGTACGATCATCCTCAGTGAAATAAGTCCCACAAAAAAAGAAACTTATGATATCACTTATCGAGGGAATGTAAAAATCACTCGCCATGAACGGAATCCCCAAACAGAACAGAGTCACGCTTTTAGAAAACACACTTATGCCTGCTTCAGGGGAAAGGTGAGGTGGGGTGACGCATAAAACTCGAGTTTGAAATGAGCACACATACCCTTCCGAAAACCGAATATGGAATGGACACGACCTACTCCTTGCTCAATCAACTGGACTCACCAGACCCTGTTCATCGCACAAGTATCTATCCGACTAGTAAGCATCTTAAAAGCTAAGTCTTGATATCTCTGTGTAAGTGCATCAAGTGTGTGTAAAGCGGCCTAAAACCAGCAGGGAAAATCAGCTCAGACCCATTCTGAGGATACATTTCCAACATAAAGAAGAAACAAGCAGGGCAAAACAGAGAGAAATTCTTCCAAAATGCGTTCAGGGACTGGCATGCAACCAGGATTGACCACATCTACAGCCCCAGCGGCAGAAGACATAAGGCTGGACACTCTTGGGGCTGAGACGATTGGTGAGGTTGGGAAAGCAAATGCAGACCCTTGAAAGGAATCCTGCGTGCTCCCCATTCCATGGGTCCCAACTCTCCAGGTTCAACGCAATCTTCCGACAGCGAAAGCACTCATTGGAAACCCAGCGGATGCTACACCGTGGGATCGGGAAAGCTTTCTGAAACTCACCTCAGTTTTCATCTCCTGGTGCCCGTGTTCTCCATTCAGGCCCCCTTACTAACAATCTCCCCACTTGGAGACTTGGCGCCTTTCCATGCCTCTTTCGTACCGTCTGCAATTTGTCCGCAGGATGAACTGCAAGAGGGGGAACCAATGAGAGACTCGCTGGAGGTGTTTGGTCGGGCACATGTCACTCTCATTTCCCATCACGAAGAAGAATTCACCAGAGGTTCAGCCTGCCACCGCGGATCGACAAGAGGGCGTGAAGCCATCCAGCCGTGTTGCGTCCCACTCACAAAAAAGCGACTTGGGAAATGGAGCTCAGGGGCACTGCACTTCCCAAACCTGCAGAGTTCTAAACGATAACTATCGCCCCAAAATATATTGAGGTCAGGCTACGAAGAGGCGTTGAACGCAAGGCAGAATTGCAGGAAACGGATGTCAACGGGTACATCGGAATGGCCCCGATAGCACATGAAAAGCGCCAGAACGTGGACAATGATGCGGTTGGCCAAAAAGGGCGTATGCGTTTTTTCCTGAATATATTCAGGAAAAAACGCATACGCCCTTTTTGGCCAACCAAGCAACCTGGGAGAGCAAATCAGCACTACAAAGAAATCTCTCGCCCCCCCCCGGGGGCAAAAGGGCCAGGCGAAAAAAGTCTAAAAACCAGAAAGGCAGGACAGCCCACGGAGTCAAGGGAGCCTTGTTAAGCTGATGGGCGGGATGTCAATGGCCAACAGCCAATCTTCACAAGTGTATCCTCTTTCCCAAACCATGTAAAACACAGAACCACAGAGCATAGGGCACTTCCACACATGGGCGTTGACCTTGGGAAAATGAAAAAATCAACCAGACACAGGGACCCCAATGTTGAGGGCTGCTGTCTTGACAAGAACCTCCACTCCGGTACACGTTTCATATCCCAGGAAAGAGCCACGTGGACAAAGACGAGTGGACAAGTGGACAAAGACAAGTGAACAAGTGGACAAGTGGTGCTACGTAGGTCCAATGGAGTGTCACTCAGCCATGAAATCCACGTCATGAGGCTGGTAGCAGCATCCTGAGTGGATTTAGGTACGATCATCCTCAGTGAAATAAGTCCCACAAAAAAAGAAACTTATGATATCACTTATCGAAGGAATGTAAAAATCGCTCCCCATGAACGGAATCCCCAAACAGAACAGAGTCACGCTTTTAGAAAACACACTTATGCCTGCTTCAGGGGAAAGGTGAGGTGGGGTGACGCATAAAACTCGAGTTTGAAATGAGCACACATACCCTTCCGAAAACCGAATATGGAATGGACACGACCTACTCCTTGCTCAATCAACTGGACTCACCAGACCCTGTTCATCGCACAAGTATCTATCCGACTAGTAAGCATCTTAAAAGCTAAGTCTTGATATCTCTGTGTAAGTGCATCAAGTGTGTGTAAAGCGGCCTAAAACCAGCAGGGAAAATCAGCTCAGACCCATTCTGAGGATACATTTCCAACATAAAGAAGAAACAAGCAGGGCAAAACAGAGAGAAATTCTTCCAAAATGCGTTCAGGGACTGGCATGCAACCAGGATTGACCACATCTACAGCCCCAGCGGCGGAAGACATAAGGCTGGACACTCTTGGGGCTGAGACGATTGGTGAGGTTGGGAAAGCAAATGCAGACCCTTGAAAGGAATCCTGCGTGCTCCCCATTCCATGGGTCCCAACTCTCCAGGTTCAACGCAATCTTCCGACAGCGAAAGCACTCATTGGAAACCCAGCGGATGCTACACCGTGGGATCGGGAAAGCTTTCTGAAACTCACCTCAGTTTTCATCTCCTGGTGCTCGTGTTCTCCATTCAGGCCCCCTTACTAACAATCTCCCCACTTGGAGACTCGGCGCCTTTCCATGCCTCTTTCGTACCGTCTGCAATTTGTCCGCAGGATGAACTGCAAGAGGGGGAACCAATGAGAGACTCGCTGGAGGTGTTTGGTCGGGCACATGTCACTCTCATTTCCCATCACGAAGAAGAATTCACCAGAGGTTCAGCCTGCCACCGCGGATCGACAAGAGGGCGTGAAGCCATCCAGCCGTGTTGCGTCCCACTCACAAAAAAGCGACTTGGGAAATGGAGCTCAGGGGCACTGCACTTCCCAAACCTGCAGAGTTCTAAACGATAACTATCGCCCCAAAATATATTGAGGTCAGGCTACGAAGAGGCGTTGAACGCAAGGCAGAATTGCAGGAAACGGATGTCAACGGGTACATCGGAATGGCCCCGATAGCACATGAAAAGCGCCAGAACGTGGACAATGATGCGGTTGGCCAAAAAGGGCGTATGCGTTTTTTCCTGAATATATTCAGGAAAAAACGCATACGCCCTTTTTGGCCAACCAAGCAACCTGGGAGAGCAAATCAGCACTACAAAGAAATCTCTCGCCCCCCCCCCCCCGGGGCAAAAGGGCCAGGCGAAAAAAGTCTAAAAACCAGAAAGGCAGGACAGCCCACGGAGTCAAGGGAGCCTTGTTAAGCTGATGGGCGGGATGTCAATGGCCAACAGCCAATCTTCACAAGTGTATCCTCTTTCCCAAACCATGTAAAACACAGAACCACAGAGCATAGGGCACTTCCACACATGGGCGTTGACCTTGGGAAAATGAAAAAATCAACCAGACACAGGGACCCCAATGTTGAGGGCTGCTGTCTTGACAAGAACCTCCACTCCGGTACACGTTTCATATCCCAGGAAAGAGCCAAGTGGACAAAGACGAGTGGACAAGTGGTGCTACGGAGCCAAGTGGACAAAGACGAGTGTACAAGTGGACAAAGACAAGTGGACAAGTGGACAAGTGGTACTACGTAGGTCCAATGGAGTGTCACTCAGCCATGAAATCCACGTCATGAGGCTGGTAGCAGCATCCTGAGTGGATTTAGGTACGATCATCCTCAGTGAAATAAGTCCCACAAAAAAAGAAACTTATGATATCACTTATCGAGGGAATGTAAAAATCGCTCGCCATGAACGGAATCCCCAAACAGAACAGAGTCACGCTTTTAGAAAACACACTTATGCCTGCTTCAGGGGAAAGGTGAGGTGGGGTGACGCATAAAACTCGAGTTTGAAATGAGCACACATACCCTTCCGAAAACCGAATATGGAATGGACACGACCTACTCCTTGCTCAATCAACTGGACTCACCAGACCCTGTTCATCGCACAAGTATCTATCCGACTAGTAAGCATCTTAAAAGCTAAGTCTTGATATCTCTGTGTAAGTGCATCAAGTGTGTGTAAAGCGGCCTAAAACCAGCAGGGAAAATCAGCTCAGACCCATTCTGAGGATACATTTCCAACATAAAGAAGAAACAAGCAGGGCAAAACAGAGAGAAATTCTTCCAAAATGCGTTCAGGGACTGGCATGCAACCAGGATTGACCACATCTACAGCCCCAGCGGCAGAAGACATAAGGCTGGACACTCTTGGGGCTGAGACGATTGGTGAGGTTGGGAAAGCAAATGCAGACCCTTGAAAGGAATCCTGCGTGCTCCCCATTCCATGGGTCCCAACTCTCCAGGTTCAACGCAATCTTCCGACAGCGAAAGCACTCATTGGAAACCCAGCGGATGCTACACCGTGGGATCGGGAAAGCTTTCTGAAACTCACCTCAGTTTTCATCTCCTGGTGCCCGTGTTCTCCATTCAGGCCCCCTTACTAACAATCTCCCCACTTGGAGACTTGGCGCCTTTCCATGCCTCTTTCGTACCGTCTGCAATTTGTCCGCAGGATGAACTGCAAGAGGGGGAACCAATGAGAGACTCGCTGGAGGTGTTTGGTCGGGCACATGTCACTCTCATTTCCCATCACGAAGAAGAATTCACCAGAGGTTCAGCCTGCCACCGCGGATCGACAATAGGGCGTGAAGCCATCCAGCCGTGTTGCGTCCCACTCACAAAAAAGCGACTTGGGAAATGGAGCTCAGGGGCACTGCACTTCCCAAACCTGCAGAGTTCTAAACGATAACTATCGCCCCAAAATATATTGAGGTCAGGCTACGAAGAGGCGTTGAACGCAAGGCAGAATTGCAGGAAACGGATGTCAACGGGTACATCGGAATGGCCCCGATAGCACATGAAAAGCGCCAGAACGTGGACAATGATGCGGTTGGCCAAAAAGGGCGTATGCGTTTTTTCCTGAATATATTCAGGAAAAAACGCATACGCCCTTTTTGGCCAACCAAGCAACCTGGGAGAGCAAATCAGCACTACAAAGAAATCTCTCGCCCCACCCCCCCGGGGCAAAAGGGCCAGGCGAAAAAAGTCTAAAAACCAGAAAGGCAGGACAGCCCACGGAGTCAAGGGAGCCTTGTTAAGCTGATGGGCGGGATGTCAATGGCCAACAGCCAATCTTCACAAGTGTATCCTCTTTCCCAAACCATGTAAAACACAGAACCACAGAGCATAGGGCACTTCCACACATGGGCGTTGACCTTGGGAAAATGAAAAAATCAACCAGACACAGGGATCCCAATGTTGAGGGCTGCTGTCTTGACAAGAACCTCCACTCCGGTACACGTTTCATATCCCAGGAAAGAGCCAAGTGGACAAAGACGAGTGGACAAGTGGACAAAGACAAGTGAACAAGTGGACAAGCGGTGCTACGTAGGTCCAATGGAGTGTCACTCAGCCATGAAATCCACGTCATGAGGCTGGTAGCAGCATCCTGAGTGGATTTAGGTACGATCATCCTCAGTGAAATAAGTCCCACAAAAAAAGAAACTTATGATATCACTTATCGAAGGAATGTAAAAATCGCTCCCCATGAACGGAATCCCCAAACAGAACAGAGTCACGCTTTTAGAAAACACACTTATGCCTGCTTCAGGGGAAAGGTGAGGTGGGGTGACGCATAAAACTCGAGTTTGAAATGAGCACAGATACCCTTCCGAAAACCGAATATGGAATGGACACGACCTACTCCTTGCTCAATCAACTGGACTCACCAGACCCTGTTCATCGCACAAGTATCTATCCGACTAGTAAGCATCTTAAAAGCTAAGTCTTGATATCTCTGTGTAAGTGCATCAAGTGTGTGTAAAGCGGCCTAAAACCAGCAGGGAAAATCAGCTCAGACCCATTCTGAGGATACATTTCCAACATAAAGAAGAAACAAGCAGGGCAAAACAGAGAGAAATTCTTCCAAAATGCGTTCAGGGACTGGCATGCAACCAGGATTGACCACATCTACAGCCCCAGCGGCGGAAGACATAAGGCTGGACACTCTTGGGGCTGAGACGATTGGTGAGGTTGGGAAAGCAAATGCAGACCCTTGAAAGGAATCCTGCGTGCTCCCCATTCCATGGGTCCCAACTCTCCAGGTTCAACGCAATCTTCCGACAGCGAAAGCACTCATTGGAAACCCAGCGGATGCTACACCGTGGGATCGGGAAAGCTTTCTGAAACTCACCTCAGTTTTCATCTCCTGGTGCTCGTGTTCTCCATTCAGGCCCCCTTACTAACAATCTCCCCACTTGGAGACTCGGCGCCTTTCCATGCCTCTTTCGTACCGTCTGCAATTTGTCCGCAGGATGAACTGCAAGAGGGGAAACCAATGAGAGACTCGCTGGAGGTGTTTGGTCGGGCACATGTCACTCTCATTTCCCATCACGAAGAAGAATTCACCAGAGGTTCAGCCTGCCACCGCGGATCGACAATAGGGCGTGAAGCCATCCAGCCGTGTTGCGTCCCACTCACAAAAAAGCGACTTGGGAAATGGAGCTCAGGGGCACTGCACTTCCCAAACCTGCAGAGTTCTAAACGATAACTATCGCCCCAAAATATATTGAGGTCAGGCTACGAAGAGGCGTTGAACGCAAGGCAGAATTGCAGGAAACGGATGTCAACGGGTACATCGGAATGGCCCCGATAGCACATGAAAAGCGCCAGAACGTGGACAATGATGCGGTTGGCCAAAAAGGGCGTATGCGTTTTTTCCTGAATATATTCAGGAAAAAACGCATACGCCCTTTTTGGCCAACCAAGCAACCTGGGAGAGCAAATCAGCACTACAAAGAAATCTCTCGCCCCCCCCCCCCGGGGCAAAAGGGCCAGGCGAAAAAAGTCTAAAAACCAGAAAGGCAGGACAGCCCACGGAGTCAAGGGAGCCTTGTTAAGCTGATGGGCGGGATGTCAATGGCCAACAGCCAATCTTCACAAGTGTATCCTCTTTCCCAAACCATGTAAAACACAGAACCACAGAGCATAGGGCACTTCCACACATGGGCGTTGACCTTGGGAAAATGAAAAAATCAACCAGACACAGGGACCCCAATGTTGAGGGCTGCTGTCTTGACAAGAACCTCCACTCCGGTACACGTTTCATATCCCAGGAAAGAGCCAAGTGGACAAAGACGAGTGGACAAGTGGACAAAGACAAGTGAACAAGTGGACAAGTGGTGCTACGTAGGTCCAATGGAGTGTCACTCAGCCATGAAATCCACGTCATGAGGCTGGTAGCAGCATCCTGAGTGGATTTAGGTACGATCATCCTCAGTGAAATAAGTCCCACAAAAAAAGAAACTTATGATATCACTTATCGAAGGAATGTAAAAATCGCTCGCCATGAACGGAATCCCCAAACAGAACAGAGTCACGCTTTTAGAAAACACACTTATGCCTGCTTCAGGGGAAAGGTGAGGTGGGGTGACGCATAAAACTCGAGTTTGAAATGAGCACAGATACCCTTCCGAAAACCGAATATGGAATGGACACGACCTACTCCTTGCTCAATCAACTGGACTCACCAGACCCTGTTCATCGCACAAGTATCTATCCGACTAGTAAGCATCTTAAAAGCTAAGTCTTGATATCTCTGTGTAAGTGCATCAAGTGTGTGTAAAGCGGCCTAAAACCAGCAGGGAAAATCAGCTCAGACCCATTCTGAGGATACATTTCCAACATAAAGAAGAAACAAGCAGGGCAAAACAGAGAGAAATTCTTCCAAAATGCGTTCAGGGACTGGCATGCAACCAGGATTGACCACATCTACAGCCCCAGCGGCGGAAGACATAAGGCTGGACACTCTTGGGGCTGAGACGATGGGTGAGGTTGGGAAAGCAAATGCAGACCCTTGAAAGGAATCCTGCGTGCTCCCCATTCCATGGGTCCCAACTCTCCAGGTTCAACGCAATCTTCCGACAGCGAAAGCACTCATTGGAAACCCAGCGGATGCTACACCGTGGGATCGGGAAAGCTTTCTGAAACTCACCTCAGTTTTCATCTCCTGGTGCCCGTGTTCTCCATTCAGGCCCCCTTACTAACAATCTCCCCACTTGGAGACTCGGCGCCTTTCCATGCCTCTTTCGTACCGTCTGCAATTTGTCCGCAGGATGAACTGCAAGAGGGGGAACCAATGAGAGACTCGCTGGAGGTGTTTGGTCGGGCACATGTCACTCTCATTTCCCATCACGAAGAAGAATTCACCAGAGGTTCAGCCTGCCACCGCGGATCGACAATAGGGCGTGAAGCCATCCAGCCGTGTTGCGTCCCACTCACAAAAAAGCGACTTGGGAAATGGAGCTCAGGGGCACTGCACTTCCCAAACCTGCAGAGTTCTAAACGATAACTATCGCCCCAAAATATATTGAGGTCAGGCTACGAAGAGGCGTTGAACGCAAGGCAGAATTGCAGGAAACGGATGTCAACGGGTACATCGGAATGGCCCCGATAGCACATGAAAAGCGCCAGAACGTGGACAATGATGCGGTTGGCCAAAAAGGGCGTATGCGTTTTTTCCTGAATATATTCAGGAAAAAACGCATACGCCCTTTTTGGCCAACCAAGCAACCTGGGAGAGCAAATCAGCACTACAAAGAAATCTCTCGCCCCCCCCCCCGGGGCAAAAGGGCCAGGCGAAAAAAGTCTAAAAACCAGAAAGGCAGGACAGCCCACGGAGTCAAGGGAGCCTTGTTAAGCTGATGGGCGGGATGTCAATGGCCAACAGCCAATCTTCACAAGTGTATCCTCTTTCCCAAACCATGTAAAACACAGAACCACAGAGCATAGGGCACTTCCACACATGGGCGTTGACCTTGGGAAAATGAAAAAATCAACCAGACACAGGGACCCCAATGTTGAGGGCTGCTGTCTTGACAAGAACCTCCACTCCGGTACACGTTTCATATCCCAGGAAAGAGCCAAGTGGACAAAGACGAGTGGACAAGTGGACAAGTGGTGCTACGGAGCCAAGTGGACAAAGACGAGTGTACAAGTGGACAAAGACAAGTGGACAAGTGGACAAGTGGTGCTACGTAGGTCCAATGGAGTGTCACTCAGCCATGAAATCCACGTCATGAGGCTGGTAGCAGCATCCTGAGTGGATTTAGGTACGATCATCCTCAGTGAAATAAGTCCCACAAAAAAAGAAACTTATGATATCACTTATCGAGGGAATGTAAAAATCGCTCGCCATGAACGGAATCCCCAAACAGAACAGAGTCACGCTTTTAGAAAACACACTTATGCCTGCTTCAGGGGAAAGGTGAGGTGGGGTGACGCATAAAACTCGAGTTTGAAATGAGCACACATACCCTTCCGAAAACCGAATATGGAATGGACACGACCTACTCCTTGCTCAATCAACTGGACTCACCAGACCCTGTTCATCGCACAAGTATCTATCCGACTAGTAAGCATCTTAAAAGCTAAGTCTTGATATCTCTGTGTAAGTGCATCAAGTGTGTGTAAAGCGGCCTAAAACCAGCAGGGAAAATCAGCTCAGACCCATTCTGAGGATACATTTCCAACATAAAGAAGAAACAAGCAGGGCAAAACAGAGAGAAATTCTTCCAAAATGCGTTCAGGGACTGGCATGCAACCAGGATTGACCACATCTACAGCCCCAGCGGCAGAAGACATAAGGCTGGACACTCTAGGGGCTGAGACGATTGGTGAGGTTGGGAAAGCAAATGCAGACCCTTGAAAGGAATCCTGCGTGCTCCCCATTCCATGGGTCCCAACTCTCCAGGTTCAACGCAATCTTCCGACAGCGAAAGCACTCATTGGAAACCCAGCGGATGCTACACCGTGGGATCGGGAAAGCTTTCTGAAACTCACCTCAGTTTTCATCTCCTGGTGCCCGTGTTCTCCATTCAGGCCCCCTTACTAACAATCTCCCCACTTGGAGACTTGGCGCCTTTCCATGCCTCTTTCGTACCGTCTGCAATTTGTCCGCAGGATGAACTGCAAGAGGGGGAACCAATGAGAGACTCGCTGGAGGTGTTTGGTCGGGCACATGTCACTCTCATTTCCCATCACGAAGAAGAATTCACCAGAGGTTCAGCCTGCCACCGCGGATCGACAATAGGGCGTGAAGCCATCCAGCCGTGTTGCGTCCCACTCACAAAAAAGCGACTTGGGAAATGGAGCTCAGGGGCACTGCACTTCCCAAACCTGCAGAGTTCTAAACGATAACTATCGCCCCAAAATATATTGAGGTCAGGCTACGAAGAGGCGTTGAACGCAAGGCAGAATTGCAGGAAACGGATGTCAACGGGTACATCGGAATGGCCCCGATAGCACATGAAAAGCGCCAGAACGTGGACAATGATGCGGTTGGCCAAAAAGGGCGTATGCGTTTTTTCCTGAATATATTCAGGAAAAAACGCATACGCCCTTTTTGGCCAACCAAGCAACCTGGGAGAGCAAATCAGCACTACAAAGAAATCTCTCGCCCCCCCCCCCGGGGCAAAAGGGCCAGGCGAAAAAAGTCTAAAAACCAGAAAGGCAGGACAGCCCACGGAGTCAAGGGAGCCTTGTTAAGCTGATGGGCGGGATGTCAATGGCCAACAGCCAATCTTCACAAGTGTATCCTCTTTCCCAAACCATGTAAAACACAGAACCACAGAGCATAGGGCACTTCCACACATGGGCGTTGACCTTGGGAAAATGAAAAAATCAACCAGACACAGGGATCCCAATGTTGAGGGCTGCTGTCTTGACAAGAACCTCCACTCCGGTACACGTTTCATATCCCAGGAAAGAGCCAAGTGGACAAAGACGAGTGGACAAGTGGACAAAGACAAGTGAACAAGTGGACAAGCGGTGCTACGTAGGTCCAATGGAGTGTCACTCAGCCATGAAATCCACGTCATGAGGCTGGTAGCAGCATCCTGAGTGGATTTAGGTACGATCATCCTCAGTGAAATAAGTCCCACAAAAAAAGAAACTTATGATATCACTTATCGAAGGAATGTAAAAATCGCTCCCCATGAACGGAATCCCCAAACAGAACAGAGTCACGCTTTTAGAAAACACACTTATGCCTGCTTCAGGGGAAAGGTGAGGTGGGGTGACGCATAAAACTCGAGTTTGAAATGAGCACAGATACCCTTCCGAAAACCGAATATGGAATGGACACGACCTACTCCTTGCTCAATCAACTGGACTCACCAGACCCTGTTCATCGCACAAGTATCTATCCGACTAGTAAGCATCTTAAAAGCTAAGTCTTGATATCTCTGTGTAAGTGCATCAAGTGTGTGTAAAGCGGCCTAAAACCAGCAGGGAAAATCAGCTCAGACCCATTCTGAGGATACATTTCCAACATAAAGAAGAAACAAGCAGGGCAAAACAGAGAGAAATTCTTCCAAAATGCGTTCAGGGACTGGCATGCAACCAGGATTGACCACATCTACAGCCCCAGCGGCGGAAGACATAAGGCTGGACACTCTTGGGGCTGAGACGATTGGTGAGGTTGGGAAAGCAAATGCAGACCCTTGAAAGGAATCCTGCGTGCTCCCCATTCCATGGGTCCCAACTCTCCAGGTTCAACGCAATCTTCCGACAGCGAAAGCACTCATTGGAAACCCAGCGGATGCTACACCGTGGGATCGGGAAAGCTTTCTGAAACTCACCTCAGTTTTCATCTCCTGGTGCTCGTGTTCTCCATTCAGGCCCCCTTACTAACAATCTCCCCACTTGGAGACTCGGCGCCTTTCCATGCCTCTTTCGTACCGTCTGCAATTTGTCCGCAGGATGAACTGCAAGAGGGGAAACCAATGAGAGACTCGCTGGAGGTGTTTGGTCGGGCACATGTCACTCTCATTTCCCATCACGAAGAAGAATTCACCAGAGGTTCAGCCTGCCACCGCGGATCGACAATAGGGCGTGAAGCCATCCAGCCGTGTTGCGTCCCACTCACAAAAAAGCGACTTGGGAAATGGAGCTCAGGGGCACTGCACTTCCCAAACCTGCAGAGTTCTAAACGATAACTATCGCCCCAAAATATATTGAGGTCAGGCTACGAAGAGGCGTTGAACGCAAGGCAGAATTGCAGGAAACGGATGTCAACGGGTACATCGGAATGGCCCCGATAGCACATGAAAAGCGCCAGAACGTGGACAATGATGCGGTTGGCCAAAAAGGGCGTATGCGTTTTTTCCTGAATATATTCAGGAAAAAACGCATACGCCCTTTTTGGCCAACCAAGCAACCTGGGAGAGCAAATCAGCACTACAAAGAAATCTCTCGCCCCCCCCCCCCGGGGCAAAAGGGCCAGGCGAAAAAAGTCTAAAAACCAGAAAGGCAGGACAGCCCACGGAGTCAAGGGAGCCTTGTTAAGCTGATGGGCGGGATGTCAATGGCCAACAGCCAATCTTCACAAGTGTATCCTCTTTCCCAAACCATGTAAAACACAGAACCACAGAGCATAGGGCACTTCCACACATGGGCGTTGACCTTGGGAAAATGAAAAAATCAACCAGACACAGGGACCCCAATGTTGAGGGCTGCTGTCTTGACAAGAACCTCCACTCCGGTACACGTTTCATATCCCAGGAAAGAGCCAAGTGGACAAAGACGAGTGGACAAGTGGACAAAGACAAGTGAACAAGTGGACAAGTGGTGCTACGTAGGTCCAATGGAGTGTCACTCAGCCATGAAATCCACGTCATGAGGCTGGTAGCAGCATCCTGAGTGGATTTAGGTACGATCATCCTCAGTGAAATAAGTCCCACAAAAAAAGAAACTTATGATATCACTTATCGAAGGAATGTAAAAATCGCTCCCCATGAACGGAATCCCCAAACAGAACAGAGTCACGCTTTTAGAAAACACACTTATGCCTGCTTCAGGGGAAAGGTGAGGTGGGGTGACGCATAAAACTCGAGTTTGAAATGAGCACACATACCCTTCCGAAAACCGAATATGGAATGGACACGACCTACTCCTTGCTCAATCAACTGGACTCACCAGACCCTGTTCATCGCACAAGTATCTATCCGACTAGTAAGCATCTTAAAAGCTAAGTCTTGATATCTCTGTGTAAGTGCATCAAGTGTGTGTAAAGCGGCCTAAAACCAGCAGGGAAAATCAGCTCAGACCCATTCTGAGGATACATTTCCAACATAAAGAAGAAACAAGCAGGGCAAAACAGAGAGAAATTCTTCCAAAATGCGTTCAGGGACTGGCATGCAACCAGGATTGACCACATCTACAGCCCCAGCGGCAGAAGACATAAGGCTGGACACTCTTGGGGCTGAGACGATTGGTGAGGTTGGGAAAGCAAATGCAGACCCTTGAAAGGAATCCTGCGTGCTCCCCATTCCATGGGTCCCAACTCTCCAGGTTCAACGCAATCTTCCGACAGCGAAAGCACTCATTGGAAACCCAGCGGATGCTACACCGTGGGATCGGGAAAGCTTTCTGAAACTCACCTCAGTTTTCATCTCCTGGTGCTCGTGTTCTCCATTCAGGCCCCCTTACTAACAATCTCCCCACTTGGAGACTCGGCGCCTTTCCATGCCTCTTTCGTACCGTCTGCAATTTGTCCGCAGGATGAACTGCAAGAGGGGGAAGCAATGAGAGACTCGCTGGAGGTGTTTGGTCGGGCACATGTCACTCTCATTTCCCATCACGAAGAAGAATTCACCAGAGGTTCAGCCTGCCACCGCGGATCGACAATAGGGCGTGAAGCCATCCAGCCGTGTTGCGTCCCACTCACAAAAAAGCGACTTGGGAAATGGAGCTCAGGGGCACTGCACTTCCCAAACCTGCAGAGTTCTAAACGATAACTATCGCCCCAAAATATATTGAGGTCAGGCTACGAAGAGGCGTTGAACGCAAGGCAGAATTGCAGGAAACGGATGTCAACGGGTACATCGGAATGGCCCCGATAGCACATGAAAAGCGCCAGAACGTGGACAATGATGCGGTTGGCCAAAAAGGGCGTATGCGTTTTTTCCTGAATATATTCAGGAAAAAACGCATACGCCCTTTTTGGCCAACCAAGCAACCTGGGAGAGCAAATCAGCACTACAAAGAAATCTCTCGCCCCCCCCCCCGGGGCAAAAGGGCCAGGCGAAAAAAGTCTAAAAACCAGAAAGGCAGGACAGCCCACGGAGTCAAGGGAGCCTTGTTAAGCTGATGGGCGGGATGTCAATGGCCAACAGCCAATCTTCACAAGTGTATCCTCTTTCCCAAACCATGTAAAACACAGAACCACAGAGCATAGGGCACTTCCACACATGGGCGTTGACCTTGGGAAAATGAAAAAATCAACCAGACACAGGGACCCCAATGTTGAGGGCTGCTGTCTTGACAAGAACCTCCACTCCGATACACGTTTCATATCCCAGGAAAGAGCCAAGTGGACAAAGACGAGTGGACAAGTGGACAAAGACAAGTGGACAAGTGGACAAGTGGTGCTACGTAGGTCCAATGGAGTGTCACTCAGCCATGAAATCCACGTCATGAGGCTGGTAGCAGCATCCTGAGTAGATTTAGGTACGATCATCCTCAGTGAAATAAGTCCCACAAAAAAAGAAACTTATGATATCACTTATCGAAGGAATGTAAAAATCGCTCCCCATGAACGGAATCCCCAAACAGAACAGAGTCACGCTTTTAGAAAACACACTTATGCCTGCTTCAGGGGAAAGGTGAGGTGGGGTGACGCATAAAACTCGAGTTTGAAATGAGCACAGATACCCTTCCGAAAACCGAATATGGAATGGACACGACCTACTCCTTGCTCAATCAACTGGACTCACCAGACCCTGTTATCGCACAAGTATCTATCCGACTAGTAAGCATCTTAAAAGCTAAGTCTTGATATCTCTGTGTAAGTGCATCAAGTGTGTGTAAAGCGGCCTAAAACCAGCAGGGAAAATCAGCTCAGACCCATTCTGAGGATACATTTCCAACATAAAGAAGAAACAAGCAGGGCAAAACAGAGAGAAATTCTTCCAAAATGCGTTCAGGGACTGGCATGCAACCAGGATTGACCACATCTACAGCCCCAGCGGCGGAAGACATAAGGCTGGACACTCTTGGGGCTGAGACGATGGGTGAGGTTGGGAAAGCAAATGCAGACCCTTGAAAGGAATCCTGCGTGCTCCCCATTCCATGGGTCCCAACTCTCCAGGTTCAACGCAATCTTCCGACAGCGAAAGCACTCATTGGAAACCCAGCGGATGCTACACCGTGGGATCGGGAAAGCTTTCTGAAACTCACCTCAGTTTTCATCTCCTGGTGCTCGTGTTCTCCATTCAGGCCCCCTTACTAACAATCTCCCCACTTGGAGACTCGGCGCCTTTCCATGCCTCTTTCGTACCGTCTGCAATTTGTCCGCAGGATGAACTGCAAGAGGGGGAACCAATGAGAGACTCGCTGGAGGTGTTTGGTCGGGCACATGTCACTCTCATTTCCCATCACGAAGAAGAATTCACCAGAGGTTCAGCCTGCCACCGCGGATCGACAATAGGGCGTGAAGCCATCCAGCCGTGTTGCGTCCCACTCACAAAAAAGCGACTTGGGAAATGGAGCTCAGGGGCACTGCACTTCCCAAACCTGCAGAGTTCTAAACGATAACTATCGCCCCAAAATATATTGAGGTCAGGCTACGAAGAGGCGTTGAACGCAAGGCAGAATTGCAGGAAACGGATGTCAACGGGTACATCGGAATGGCCCCGATAGCACATGAAAAGCGCCAGAACGTGGACAATGATGCGGTTGGCCAAAAAGGGCGTATGCGTTTTTTCCTGAATATATTCAGGAAAAAACGCATACGCCCTTTTTGGCCAACCAAGCAACCTGGGAGAGCAAATCAGCACTACAAAGAAATCTCTCGCCCCCCCCCCCCCCGGGGCAAAAGGGCCAGGCGAAAAAAGTCTAAAAACCAGAAAGGCAGGACAGCCCACGGAGTCAAGGGAGCCTTGTTAAGCTGATGGGCGGGATGTCAATGGCCAACAGCCAATCTTCACAAGTGTATCCTCTTTCCCAAACCATGTAAAACACAGAACCACAGAGCATAGGGCACTTCCACACATGGGCGTTGACCTTGGGAAAATGAAAAAATCAACCAGACACAGGGACCCCAATGTTGAGGGCTGCTGTCTTGACAAGAACCTCCACTCCGGTACACGTTTCATATCCCAGGAAAGAGCCAAGTGGACAAAGACAAGTGGACAAGTGGACAAAGACAAGTGAACAAGTGGACAAGTGGTGCTACGTAGGTCCAATGGAGTGTCACTCAGCCATGAAATCCACGTCATGAGGCTGGTAGCAGCATCCTGAGTGGATTTAGGTACGATCATCCTCAGTGAAATAAGTCCCACAAAAAAAGAAACTTATGATATCACTTATCGAAGGAATGTAAAAATCGCTCCCCATGAACGGAATCCCCAAACAGAACAGAGTCACGCTTTTAGAAAACACACTTATGCCTGCTTCAGGGGAAAGGTGAGGTGGGGTGACGCATAAAACTCGAGTTTGAAATGAGCACAGATACCCTTCCGAAAACCGAATATGGAATGGACACGACCTACTCCTTGTTCAATCAACTGGACTCACCAGACCCTGTTATCGCACAAGTATCTATCCGACTAGTAAGCATCTTAAAAGCTAAGTCTTGATATCTCTGTGTAAGTGCATCAAGTGTGTGTAAAGCGGCCTAAAACCAGCAGGGAAAATCAGCTCAGACCCATTCTGAGGATACATTTCCAACATAAAGAAGAAACAAGCAGGGCAAAACAGAGAGAAATTCTTCCAAAATGCGTTCAGGGACTGGCATGCAACCAGGATTGACCACATCTACAGCCCCAGCGGCAGAAGACATAAGGCTGGACACTCTTGGGGCTGAGACGATTGGTGAGGTTGGGAAAGCAAATGCAGACCCTTGAAAGGAATCCTGCGTGCTCCCCATTCCATGGGTCCCAACTCTCCAGGTTCAACGCAATCTTCCGACAGCGAAAGCACTCATTGGAAACCCAGCGGATGCTACACCGTGGGATCGGGAAAGCTTTCTGAAACTCACCTCAGTTTTCATCTCCTGGTGCTCGTGTTCTCCATTCAGGCCTCCTTACTAACAATCTCCCCACTTGGAGACTCGGCGCCTTTCCATGCCTCTTTCGTACCGTCTGCAATTTGTCCGCAGGATGAACTGCAAGAGGGGGAACCAATGAGAGACTCGCTGGAGGTGTTTGGTCGGGCACATGTCACTCTCATTTCCCATCACGAAGAAGAATTCACCAGAGGTTCAGCCTGCCACCGCGGATCGACAATAGGGCGTGAAGCCATCCAGCCGTGTTGCGTCCCACTCACAAAAAAGCGACTTGGGAAATGGAGCTCAGGGGCACTGCACTTCCCAAACCTGCAGAGTTCTAAACGATAACTATCGCCCCAAAATATATTGAGGTCAGGCTACGAAGAGGCGTTGAACGCAAGGCAGAATTGCAGGAAACGGATGTCAACGGGTACATCGGAATGGCCCCGATAGCACATGAAAAGCGCCAGAACGTGGACAATGATGCGGTTGGCCAAAAAGGGCGTATGCGTTTTTTCCTGAATATATTCAGGAAAAAACGCATACGCCCTTTTTGGCCAACCAAGCAACCTGGGAGAGCAAATCAGCACTACAAAGAAATCTCTCGCCCCCCCCCGGGGCAAAAGGGCCAGGCGAAAAAAGTCTAAAAACCAGAAAGGTAGGACAGCCCACGGAGTCAAGGGAGCCTTGTTAAGCTGATGGGCGGGATGTCAATGGCCAACAGCCAATCTTCACAAGTGTATCCTCTTTCCCAAACCATGTAAAACACAGAACCACAGAGCATAGGGCACTTCCACACATGGGCGTTGACCTTGGGAAAATGAAAAAATCAACCAGACAGAGGGACCCCAAAGTTGAGGGCTGCTGTCTTGACAAGAACCTCCACTCCGGTACACGTTTCATATCCCAGGAAAGAGCCAAGTGGACAAAGACGAGTGGACAAGTGGACAAAGACAAGTGGACAAGTGGACAAGTGGTGCTACGTAGGTCCAATGGAGTGTCACTCAGCCATGAAATCCACGTCATGAGGCTGGTAGCAGCATCCTGAGTGGATTTAGGTACGATCATCCTCAGTGAAATAAGTCCCACAAAAAAAGAAACTTATGATATCACTTATCGAGGGAATGTAAAAATCGCTCGCCATGAACGGAATCCCCAAACAGAACAGAGTCACGCTTTTAGAAAACACACTTATGCCTGCTTCAGGGGAAAGGTGAGGTGGGGTGACGCATAAAACTCGAGTTTGAAATGAGCACAGATACCCTTCCGAAAACCGAATATGGAATGGACACGACCTACTCCTTGCTCAATCAACTGGACTCACCAGACCCTGTTCATCGCACAAGTATCTATCCGACTAGTAAGCATCTTAAAAGCTAAGTCTTGATATCTCTGTGTAAGTGCATCAAGTGTGTGTAAAGCGGCCTAAAACCAGCAGGGAAAATCAGCTCAGACCCATTCTGAGGATACATTTCCAACATAAAGAAGAAACAAGCAGGGCAAAACAGAGAGAAATTCTTCCAAAATGCGTTCAGGGACTGGCATGCAACCAGGATTGACCACATCTACAGCCCCAGCGGCGGAAGACATAAGGCTGGACACTCTTGGGGCTGAGACGATGGGTGAGGTTGGGAAAGCAAATGCAGACCCTTGAAAGGAATCCTGCGTGCTCCCCATTCCATGGGTCCCAACTCTCCAGGTTCAACGCAATCTTCCGACAGCGAAAGCACTCATTGGAAACCCAGCGGATGCTACACCGTGGGATCGGGAAAGCTTTCTGAAACTCACCTCAGTTTTCATCTCCTGGTGCTCGTGTTCTCCATTCAGGCCCCCTTACTAACAGTCTCCCCACTTGGAGACTCGGCGCCTTTCCATGCCTCTTTCGTACCGTCTGCAATTTCTCCGCAGGATGAACTGCAAGAGGGGGAACCAATGAGAGACTCGCTGGAGGTGTTTGGTCGGGCACATGTCACTCTCATTTCCCATCACGAAGAAGAATTCACCAGAGGTTCAGCCTGCCACCGCGGATCGACAATAGGGCGTGAAGCCATCCAGCCGTGTTGCGTCCCACTCACAAAAAAGCGACTTGGGAAATGGAGCTCAGGGGCACTGCACTTCCCAAACCTGCAGAGTTCTAAACGATAACTATCGCCCCAAAATATATTGAGGTCAGGCTACGAAGAGGCGTTGAACGCAAGGCAGAATTGCAGGAAACGGATGTCAACGGGTACATCGGAATGGCCCCGATAGCACATGAAAAGCGCCAGAACGTGGACAATGATGCGGTTGGCCAAAAAGGGCGTATGCGTTTTTTCCTGAATATATTCAGGAAAAAACGCATACGCCCTTTTTGGCCAACCAAGCAACCTGGGAGAGCAAATCAGCACTACAAAGAAATCTCTCGCCCCCCCCCCGGGGCAAAAGGGCCATGCGAAAAAAGTCTAAAAACCAGAAAGGCAGGACAGCCCACGGAGTCAAGGGAGCCTTGTTAAGCTGATGGGCGGGATGTCAATGGCCAACAGCCAATCTTCACAAATGTATCCTCTTTCCCAAACCATGTAAAACACAGAACCACAGAGCATAGGGCACTTCCACACATGGGCGTTGACCTTGGGAAAATGAAAAAATCAACCAGACACAGGGACCCCAATGTTGAGGGCTGCTGTCTTGACAAGAACCTCCACTCCGGTACACGTTTCATATCCCAGGAAAGAGCCAAGTGGACAAGGACAAGTGGACAAAGAAAAGTGAACAAGTGGACAAGTGGTGCTACGTAGGTCCAATGGAGTGTCACTCAGACATGAAATCCACGTCATGAGGCTGGTAGCAGCATCCTGAGTGGATTTAGGTACGATCATCCTCAGTGAAATAAGGCCCACAAAAAAAGAAACTTATGATATCACTTATCGAAGGAATGTAAAAATCGCTCCCCATGAACGGAATCCCCAAACAGAACAGAGTCACGCTTTTAGAAAACACACTTATGCCTGCTTCAGGGGAAAGGTGAGGTGGGGTGACGCATAAAACTCGAGTTTGAAATGAGCACACATACCCTTCCGAAAACCGAATATGGAATGGACACGACCTACTCCTTGCTCAATCAACTGGACTCACCAGACCCTGTTATCGCACAAGTATCTATCCGACTAGTAAGCATCTTAAAAGCTAAGTCTTGATATCTCTGTGTAAGTGCATCAAGTGTGTGTAAAGCGGCCTAAAACCAGCAGGGAAAATCAGCTCAGACCCATTCTGAGGATACATTTCCAACATAAAGAAGAAACAAGCAGGGCAAAACAGAGAGAAATTCTTCCAAAATGCGTTCAGGGACTGGCATGCAACCAGGATTGACCACATCTACAGCCCCAGCGGCAGAAGACATAAGGCTGGACACTCTTGGGGCTGAGACGATTGGTGAGGTTGGGAAAGCAAATGCAGACCCTTGAAAGGAATCCTGCGTGCTCCCCATTCCATGGGTCCCAACTCTCCAGGTTCAACGCAATCTTCCGACAGCGAAAGCACTCATTGGAAACCCAGCGGATGCTACACCGTGGGATCGGGAAAGCTTTCTGAAACTCACCTCAGTTTTCATCTCCTGGTGCTCGTGTTCTCCATTCAGGCCCCCTTACTAACAATCTCCCCACTTGGAGACTCGGCGCCTTTCCATGCCTCTTTCGTACCGTCTGCAATTTGTCCGCAGGATGAACTGCAAGAGGGGGAACCAATGAGAGACTCGCTGGAGGTGTTTGGTCGGGCACATGTCACTCTCATTTCCCATCACGAAGAAGAATTCACCAGAGGTTCAGCCTGCCACCGCGGATCGACAATAGGGCGTGAAGCCATCCAGCCGTGTTGCGTCCCACTCACAAAAAAGCGACTTGGGAAATGGAGCTCAGGGGCACTGCACTTCCCAAACCTGCAGAGTTCTAAACGATAACTATCGCCCCAAAATATATTGAGGTCAGGCTACGAAGAGGCGTTGAACGCAAGGCAGAATTGCAGGAAACGGATGTCAACGGGTACATCGGAATGGCCCCGATAGCACATGAAAAGCGCCAGAACGTGGACAATGATGCGGTTGGCCAAAAAGGGCGTATGCGTTTTTTCCTGAATATATTCAGGAAAAAACGCATACGCCCTTTTTGGCCAACCAAGCAACCTGGGAGAGCAAATCAGCACTACAAAGAAATCTCTCGCCCCCCCCCCCCGGGGCAAAAGGGCCAGGCGAAAAAAGTCTAAAAACCAGAAAGGCAGGACAGCCCACGGAGTCAAGGGAGCCTTGTTAAGCTGATGGGCGGGATGTCAATGGCCAACAGCCAATCTTCACAAGTGTATCCTCTTTCCCAAACCATGTAAAACACAGAACCACAGAGCATAGGGCACTTCCACACATGGGCGTTGACCTTGGGAAAATGAAAAAATCAACCAGACACAGGGACCCCAATGTTGAGGGCTGCTGTCTTGACAAGAACCTCCACTCCGGTACACGTTTCATATCCCAGGAAAGAGCCAAGTGGACAAAGACGAGTGGACAAGTGGACAAAGACAAGTGAACAAGTGGACAAGTGGTGCTACGTAGGTCCAATGGAGTGTCACTCAGCCATGAAATCCACGTCATGAGGCTGGTAGCAGCATCCTGAGTGGATTTAGGTACGATCATCCTCAGTGAAATAAGTCCCACAAAAAAAGAAACTTATGATATCACTTATCGAAGGAATGTAAAAATCGCTCGCCATGAACGGAATCCCCAAACAGAACAGAGTCACGCTTTTAGAAAACACACTTATGCCTGCTTCAGGGGAAAGGTGAGGTGGGGTGACGCATAAAACTCGAGTTTGAAATGAGCACACATACCCTTCCGAAAACCGAATATGGAATGGACACGACCTACTCCTTGCTCAATCAACTGGACTCACCAGACCCTGTTCATCGCACAAGTATCTATCCGACTAGTAAGCATCTTAAAAGCTAAGTCTTGATATCTCTGTGTAAGTGCATCAAGTGTGTGTAAAGCGGCCTAAAACCAGCAGGGAAAATCAGCTCAGACCCATTCTGAGGATACATTTCCAACATAAAGAAGAAACAAGCAGGGCAAAACAGAGAGAAATTCTTCCAAAATGCGTTCAGGGACTGGCATGCAACCAGGATTGACCACATCTACAGCCCCAGCGGCAGAAGACATAAGGCTGGACACTCTTGGGGCTGAGACGATTGGTGAGGTTGGGAAAGCAAATGCAGACCCTTGAAAGGAATCCTGCGTGCTCCCCATTCCATGGGTCCCAACTCTCCAGGTTCAACGCAATCTTCCGACAGCGAAAGCACTCATTGGAAACCCAGCGGATGCTACACCGTGGGATCGGGAAAGCTTTCTGAAACTCACCTCAGTTTTCATCTCCTGGTGCTCGTGTTCTCCATTCAGGCCCCCTTACTAACAATCTCCCCACTTGGAGACTCGGCGCCTTTCCATGCCTCTTTCGTACCGTCTGCAATTTGTCCGCAGGATGAACTGCAAGAGGGGGAAGCAATGAGAGACTCGCTGGAGGTGTTTGGTCGGGCACATGTCACTCTCATTTCCCATCACGAAGAAGAATTCACCAGAGGTTCAGCCTGCCACCGCGGATCGACAATAGGGCGTGAAGCCATCCAGCCGTGTTGCGTCCCACTCACAAAAAAGCGACTTGGGAAATGGAGCTCAGGGGCACTGCACTTCCCAAACCTGCAGAGTTCTAAACGATAACTATCGCCCCAAAATATATTGAGGTCAGGCTACGAAGAGGCGTTGAACGCAAGGCAGAATTGCAGGAAACGGATGTCAACGGGTACATCGGAATGGCCCCGATAGCACATGAAAAGCGCCAGAACGTGGACAATGATGCGGTTGGCCAAAAAGGGCGTATGCGTTTTTTCCTGAATATATTCAGGAAAAAACGCATACGCCCTTTTTGGCCAACCAAGCAACCTGGGAGAGCAAATCAGCACTACAAAGAAATCTCTCGCCCCCCCCCCCCCCGGGGCAAAAGGGCCAGGCGAAAAAAGTCTAAAAACCAGAAAGGCAGGACAGCCCACGGAGTCAAGGGAGCCTTGTTAAGCTGATGGGCGGGATGTCAATGGCCAACAGCCAATCTTCACAAGTGTATCCTCTTTCCCAAACCATGTAAAACACAGAACCACAGAGCATAGGGCACTTCCACACATGGGCGTTGACCTTGGGAAAATGAAAAAATCAACCAGACACAGGGACCCCAATGTTGAGGGCTGCTGTCTTGACAAGAACCTCCACTCCGGTACACGTTTCATATCCCAGGAAAGAGCCAAGTGGACAAAGACAAGTGGACAAGTGGACAAAGACAAGTGAACAAGTGGACAAGTGGTGCTACGTAGGTCCAATGGAGTGTCACTCAGCCATGAAATCCACGTCATGAGGCTGGTAGCAGCATCCTGAGTGGATTTAGGTACGATCATCCTCAGTGAAATAAGTCCCACAAAAAAAGAAACTTATGATATCACTTATCGAAGGAATGTAAAAATCGCTCCCCATGAACGGAATCCCCAAACAGAACAGAGTCACGCTTTTAGAAAACACACTTATGCCTGCTTCAGGGGAAAGGTGAGGTGGGGTGACGCATAAAACTCGAGTTTGAAATGAGCACAGATACCCTTCCGAAAACCGAATATGGAATGGACACGACCTACTCCTTGTTCAATCAACTGGACTCACCAGACCCTGTTATCGCACAAGTATCTATCCGACTAGTAAGCATCTTAAAAGCTAAGTCTTGATATCTCTGTGTAAGTGCATCAAGTGTGTGTAAAGCGGCCTAAAACCAGCAGGGAAAATCAGCTCAGACCCATTCTGAGGATACATTTCCAACATAAAGAAGAAACAAGCAGGGCAAAACAGAGAGAAATTCTTCCAAAATGCGTTCAGGGACTGGCATGCAACCAGGATTGACCACATCTACAGCCCCAGCGGCAGAAGACATAAGGCTGGACACTCTTGCGGCTGAGACGATTGGTGAGGTTGGGAAAGCAAATGCAGACCCTTGAAAGGAATCCTGCGTGCTCCCCATTCCATGGGTCCCAACTCTCCAGGTTCAACGCAATCTTCCGACAGCGAAAGCACTCATTGGAAACCCAGCGGATGCTACACCGTGGGATCGGGAAAGCTTTCTGAAACTCACCTCAGTTTTCATCTCCTGGTGCTCGTGTTCTCCATTCAGGCCTCCTTACTAACAATCTCCCCACTTGGAGACTCGGCGCCTTTCCATGCCTCTTTCGTACCGTCTGCAATTTGTCCGCAGGATGAACTGCAAGAGGGGGAACCAATGAGAGACTCGCTGGAGGTGTTTGGTCGGGCACATGTCACTCTCATTTCCCATCACGAAGAAGAATTCACCAGAGGTTCAGCCTGCCACCGCGGATCGACAATAGGGCGTGAAGCCATCCAGCCGTGTTGCGTCCCACTCACAAAAAAGCGACTTGGGAAATGGAGCTCAGGGGCACTGCACTTCCCAAACCTGCAGAGTTCTAAACGATAACTATCGCCCCAAAATATATTGAGGTCAGGCTACGAAGAGGCGTTGAACGCAAGGCAGAATTGCAGGAAACGGATGTCAACGGGTACATCGGAATGGCCCCGATAGCACATGAAAAGCGCCAGAACGTGGACAATGATGCGGTTGGCCAAAAAGGGCGTATGCGTTTTTTCCTGAATATATTCAGGAAAAAACGCATACGCCCTTTTTGGCCAACCAAGCAACCTGGGAGAGCAAATCAGCACTACAAAGAAATCTCTCGCCCCCCCCCGGGGCAAAAGGGCCAGGCGAAAAAAGTCTAAAAACCAGAAAGGTAGGACAGCCCACGGAGTCAAGGGAGCCTTGTTAAGCTGATGGGCGGGATGTCAATGGCCAACAGCCAATCTTCACAAGTGTATCCTCTTTCCCAAACCATGTAAAACACAGAACCACAGAGCATAGGGCACTTCCACACATGGGCGTTGACCTTGGGAAAATGAAAAAATCAACCAGACAGAGGGACCCCAAAGTTGAGGGCTGCTGTCTTGACAAGAACCTCCACTCCGGTACACGTTTCATATCCCAGGAAAGAGCCAAGTGGACAAAGACGAGTGGACAAGTGGACAAAGACAAGTGGACAAGTGGACAAGTGGTGCTACGTAGGTCCAATGGAGTGTCACTCAGCCATGAAATCCACGTCATGAGGCTGGTAGCAGCATCCTGAGTGGATTTAGGTACGATCATCCTCAGTGAAATAAGTCCCACAAAAAAAGAAACTTATGATATCACTTATCGAGGGAATGTAAAAATCGCTCGCCATGAACGGAATCCCCAAACAGAACAGAGTCACGCTTTTAGAAAACACACTTATGCCTGCTTCAGGGGAAAGGTGAGGTGGGGTGACGCATAAAACTCGAGTTTGAAATGAGCACAGATACCCTTCCGAAAACCGAATATGGAATGGACACGACCTACTCCTTGCTCAATCAACTGGACTCACCAGACCCTGTTCATCGCACAAGTATCTATCCGACTAGTAAGCATCTTAAAAGCTAAGTCTTGATATCTCTGTGTAAGTGCATCAAGTGTGTGTAAAGCGGCCTAAAACCAGCAGGGAAAATCAGCTCAGACCCATTCTGAGGATACATTTCCAACATAAAGAAGAAACAAGCAGGGCAAAACAGAGAGAAATTCTTCCAAAATGCGTTCAGGGACTGGCATGCAACCAGGATTGACCACATCTACAGCCCCAGCGGCGGAAGACATAAGGCTGGACACTCTTGGGGCTGAGACGATGGGTGAGGTTGGGAAAGCAAATGCAGACCCTTGAAAGGAATCCTGCGTGCTCCCCATTCCATGGGTCCCAACTCTCCAGGTTCAACGCAATCTTCCGACAGCGAAAGCACTCATTGGAAACCCAGCGGATGCTACACCGTGGGATCGGGAAAGCTTTCTGAAACTCACCTCAGTTTTCATCTCCTGGTGCTCGTGTTCTCCATTCAGGCCCCCTTACTAACAGTCTCCCCACTTGGAGACTCGGCGCCTTTCCATGCCTCTTTCGTACCGTCTGCAATTTCTCCGCAGGATGAACTGCAAGAGGGGGAACCAATGAGAGACTCGCTGGAGGTGTTTGGTCGGGCACATGTCACTCTCATTTCCCATCACGAAGAAGAATTCACCAGAGGTTCAGCCTGCCACCGCGGATCGACAATAGGGCGTGAAGCCATCCAGCCGTGTTGCGTCCCACTCACAAAAAAGCGACTTGGGAAATGGAGCTCAGGGGCACTGCACTTCCCAAACCTGCAGAGTTCTAAACGATAACTATCGCCCCAAAATATATTGAGGTCAGGCTACGAAGAGGCGTTGAACGCAAGGCAGAATTGCAGGAAACGGATGTCAACGGGTACATCGGAATGGCCCCGATAGCACATGAAAAGCGCCAGAACGTGGACAATGATGCGGTTGGCCAAAAAGGGCGTATGCGTTTTTTCCTGAATATATTCAGGAAAAAACGCATACGCCCTTTTTGGCCAACCAAGCAACCTGGGAGAGCAAATCAGCACTACAAAGAAATCTCTCGCCCCCCCCCCGGGGCAAAAGGGCCATGCGAAAAAAGTCTAAAAACCAGAAAGGCAGGACAGCCCACGGAGTCAAGGGAGCCTTGTTAAGCTGATGGGCGGGATGTCAATGGCCAACAGCCAATCTTCACAAATGTATCCTCTTTCCCAAACCATGTAAAACACAGAACCACAGAGCATAGGGCACTTCCACACATGGGCGTTGACCTTGGGAAAATGAAAAAATCAACCAGACACAGGGACCCCAATGTTGAGGGCTGCTGTCTTGACAAGAACCTCCACTCCGGTACACGTTTCATATCCCAGGAAAGAGCCAAGTGGACAAGGACAAGTGGACAAAGAAAAGTGAACAAGTGGACAAGTGGTGCTACGTAGGTCCAATGGAGTGTCACTCAGCCATGAAATCCACGTCATGAGGCTGGTAGCAGCATCCTGAGTGGATTTAGGTACGATCATCCTCAGTGAAATAAGGCCCACAAAAAAAGAAACTTATGATATCACTTATCGAAGGAATGTAAAAATCGCTCCCCATGAACGGAATCCCCAAACAGAACAGAGTCACGCTTTTAGAAAACACACTTATGCCTGCTTCAGGGGAAAGGTGAGGTGGGGTGACGCATAAAACTCGAGTTTGAAATGAGCACACATACCCTTCCGAAAACCGAATATGGAATGGACACGACCTACTCCTTGCTCAATCAACTGGACTCACCAGACCCTGTTATCGCACAAGTATCTATCCGACTAGTAAGCATCTTAAAAGCTAAGTCTTGATATCTCTGTGTAAGTGCATCAAGTGTGTGTAAAGCGGCCTAAAACCAGCAGGGAAAATCAGCTCAGACCCATTCTGAGGATACATTTCCAACATAAAGAAGAAACAAGCAGGGCAAAACAGAGAGAAATTCTTCCAAAATGCGTTCAGGGACTGGCATGCAACCAGGATTGACCACATCTACAGCCCCAGCGGCAGAAGACATAAGGCTGGACACTCTTGGGGCTGAGACGATTGGTGAGGTTGGGAAAGCAAATGCAGACCCTTGAAAGGAATCCTGCGTGCTCCCCATTCCATGGGTCCCAACTCTCCAGGTTCAACGCAATCTTCCGACAGCGAAAGCACTCATTGGAAACCCAGCGGATGCTACACCGTGGGATCGGGAAAGCTTTCTGAAACTCACCTCAGTTTTCATCTCCTGGTGCTCGTGTTCTCCATTCAGGCCCCCTTACTAACAATCTCCCCACTTGGAGACTCGGCGCCTTTCCATGCCTCTTTCGTACCGTCTGCAATTTGTCCGCAGGATGAACTGCAAGAGGGGGAACCAATGAGAGACTCGCTGGAGGTGTTTGGTCGGGCACATGTCACTCTCATTTCCCATCACGAAGAAGAATTCACCAGAGGTTCAGCCTGCCACCGCGGATCGACAATAGGGCGTGAAGCCATCCAGCCGTGTTGCGTCCCACTCACAAAAAAGCGACTTGGGAAATGGAGCTCAGGGGCACTGCACTTCCCAAACCTGCAGAGTTCTAAACGATAACTATCGCCCCAAAATATATTGAGGTCAGGCTACGAAGAGGCGTTGAACGCAAGGCAGAATTGCAGGAAACGGATGTCAACGGGTACATCGGAATGGCCCCGATAGCACATGAAAAGCGCCAGAACGTGGACAATGATGCGGTTGGCCAAAAAGGGCGTATGCGTTTTTTCCTGAATATATTCAGGAAAAAACGCATACGCCCTTTTTGGCCAACCAAGCAACCTGGGAGAGCAAATCAGCACTACAAAGAAATCTCTCGCCCCCCCCCGGGGCAAAAGGGCCAGGCGAAAAAAGTCTAAAAACCAGAAAGGCAGGACAGCCCACGGAGTCAAGAGAGCCTTGTTAAGCTGATGGGCGGGATGTCAATGGCCAACAGCCAATCTTCACAAGTGTATCCTCTTTCCCAAACCATGTAAAACACAGAACCACAGAGCATAGGGCACTTCCACACATGGGCGTTGACCTTGGGAAAATGAAAAAATCAACCAGACACAGGGACCCCAATGTTGAGGGCTGCTGTCTTGACAAGAACCTCCACTCCGGTACACGTTTCATATCCCAGGAAAGAGCCAAGTGGACAAAGACGAGTGGACAAGTGGACAAAGACAAGTGGACAAGTGGACAAGTGGTGCTACGGAGGTCCAATGGAGTGTCACTCAGCCATGAAATCCACGTCATGAGGCTGGTAGCAGCATCCTGAGTGGATTTAGGTACGATCATCCTCAGTGAAATAAGTCCCACAAAAAAAGAAACTTATGATATCACTTATCGAGGGAATGTAAAAATCGCTCGCCATGAACGGAATCCCCAAACAGAACAGAGTCACGCTTTTAGAAAACACACTTATGCCTGCTTCAGGGGAAAGGTGAGGTGGGGTGACGCATAAAACTCGAGTTTGAAATGAGCACACATACCCTTCCGAAAACCGAATATGGAATGGACACGACCTACTCCTTGCTCAATCAACTGGACTCACCAGACCCTGTTATCGCACAAGTATCTATCCGACTAGTAAGCATCTTAAAAGCTAAGTCTTGATATCTCTGTGTAAGTGCATCAAGTGTGTGTAAAGCGGCCTAAAACCAGCAGGGAAAATCAGCTCAGACCCATTCTGAGGATACATTTCCAACATAAAGAAGAAACAAGCAGGGCAAAACAGAGAGAAATTCTTCCAAAATGCGTTCAGGGACTGGCATGCAACCAGGATTGACCACATCTACAGCCCCAGCGGCAGAAGACATAAGGCTGGACACTCTTGGGGCTGAGACGATTGGTGAGGTTGGGAAAGCAAATGCAGACCCTTGAAAGGAATCCTGCGTGCTCCCCATTCCATGGGTCCCAACTCTCCAGGTTCAACGCAATCTTCCGACAGCGAAAGCACTCATTGGAAACCCAGCGGATGCTACACCGTGGGATCGGGAAAGCTTTCTGAAACTCACCTCAGTTTTCATCTCCTGGTGCTCGTGTTCTCCATTCAGGCCCCCTTACTAACAATCTCCCCACTTGGAGACTCGGCGCCTTTCCATGCCTCTTTCGTACCGTCTGCAATTTGTCCGCAGGATGAACTGCAAGAGGGGGAACCAATGAGAGACTCGCTGGAGGTGTTTGGTCGGGCACATGTCACTCTCATTTCCCATCACGAAGAAGAATTCACCAGAGGTTCAGCCTGCCACCGCGGATCGACAATAGGGCGTGAAGCCATCCAGCCGTGTTGCGTCCCACTCACAAAAAAGCGACTTGGGAAATGGAGCTCAGGGGCACTGCACTTCCCAAACCTGCAGAGTTCTAAACGATAACTATCGCCCCAAAATATATTGAGGTCAGGCTACGAAGAGGCGTTGAACGCAAGGCAGAATTGCAGGAAACGGATGTCAACGGGTACATCGGAATGGCCCCGATAGCACATGAAAAGCGCCAGAACGTGGACAATGATGCGGTTGGCCAAAAAGGGCGTATGCGTTTTTTCCTGAATATATTCAGGAAAAAACGCATACGCCCTTTTTGGCCAACCAAGCAACCTGGGAGAGCAAATCAGCACTACAAAGAAATCTCTCGCCCCTCCCCCCGGGGCAAAAGGGCCAGGCGAAAAAAGTCTAAAAACCAGAAAGGCAGGACAGCCCACGGAGTCAAGGGAGCCTTGTTAAGCTGATGGGCGGGATGTCAATGGCCAACAGCCAATCTTCACAAGTGTATCCTCTTTCCCAAACCATGTAAAACACAGAACCACAGAGCATAGGGCACTTCCACACATGGGCGTTGACCTTGGGAAAATGAAAAAATCAACCAGACACAGGGACCCCAATGTTGAGGGCTGCTGTCTTGACAAGAACCTCCACTCCGGTACACGTTTCATATCCCAGGAAAGAGCCAAGTGGACAAAGACAAGTGGACAAGTGGACAAAGACAAGTGAACAAGTGGACAAGTGGTGCTACGTAGGTCCAATGGAGTGTCACTCAGCCATGAAATCCACGTCATGAGGCTGGTAGCAGCATCCTGAGTGGATTTAGGTACGATCATCCTCAGTGAAATAAGTCCCAAAAAAAAAGAAACTTATGATATCACTTATCGAAGGAATGTAAAAATCGCTCCCCATGAACGGAATCCCCAAACAGAACAGAGTCACGCTTTTAGAAAACACACTTATGCCTGCTTCAGGGGAAAGGTGAGGTGGGGTGACGCATAAAACTCGAGTTTGAAATGAGCACAGATACCCTTCCGAAAACCGAATATGGAATGGACACGACCTACTCCTTGCTCAATCAACTGGACTCACCAGACCCTGTTATCGCACAAGTATCTATCCGACTAGTAAGCATCTTAAAAGCTAAGTCTTGATATCTCTGTGTAAGTGCATCAAGTGTGTGTAAAGCGGCCTAAAACCAGCAGGGAAAATCAGCTCAGACCCATTCTGAGGATACATTTCCAACATAAAGAAGAAACAAGCAGGGCAAAACAGAGAGAAATTCTTCCAAAATGCGTTCAGGGACTGGCATGCAACCAGGATTGACCAAATCTACAGCCCCAGCGGCAGAAGACATAAGGCTGGACACTCTTGGGGCTGAGACGATTGGTGAGGTTGGGAAAGCAAATGCAGACCCTTGAAAGGAATCCTGCGTGCTCCCCATTCCATGGGTCCCAACTCTCCAGGTTCAACGCAATCTTCCGACAGCGAAAGCACTCATTGGAAACCCAGCGGATGCTACACCGTGGGATCGGGAAAGCTTTCTGAAACTCACCTCAGTTTTCATCTCCTGGTGCTCGTGTTCTCCATTCAGGCCTCCTTACTAACAATCTCCCCACTTGGAGACTCGGCGCCTTTCCATGCCTCTTTCGTACCGTCTGCAATTTGTCCGCAGGATGAACTGCAAGAGGGGGAACCAATGAGAGACTCGCTGGAGGTGTTTGTTCGGGCACATGTCACTCTCATTTCCCATCACGAAGAAGAATTCACCAGAGGTTCAGCCTGCCACCGCGGATCGACAATAGGGCGTGAAGCCATCCAGCCGTGTTGCGTCCCACTCACAAAAAAGCGACTTGGGAAATGGAGCTCAGGGGCACTGCACTTCCCAAACCTGCAGAGTTCTAAACGATAACTATCGCCCCAAAATATATTGAGGTCAGGCTACGAAGAGGCGTTGAACGCAAGGCAGAATTGCAGGAAACGGATGTCAACGGGTACATCGGAATGGCCCCGATAGCACATGAAAAGCGCCAGAACGTGGACAATGATGCGGTTGGCCAAAAAGGGCGTATGCGTTTTTTCCTGAATATATTCAGGAAAAAACGCATACGCCCTTTTTGGCCAACCAAGCAACCTGGGAGAGCAAATCAGCACTACAAAGAAATCTCTCGCCCCCCCCCGGGGCAAAAGGGCCAGGCGAAAAAAGTCTAAAAACCAGAAAGGTAGGACAGCCCACGGAGTCAAGGGAGCCTTGTTAAGCTGATGGGCGGGATGTCAATGGCCAACAGCCAATCTTCACAAGTGTATCCTCTTTCCCAAACCATGTAAAACACAGAACCACAGAGCATAGGGCACTTCCACACATGGGCGTTGACCTTGGGAAAATGAAAAAATCAACCAGACACAGGGACCCCAATGTTGAGGGCTGCTGTCTTGACAAGAACCTCCACTCCGGTACACGTTTCATATCCCAGGAAAGAGCCAAGTGGACAAAGACAAGTGGACAAGTGGACAAGTGGTGCTACGGAGGTCCAAAGGAGTGTCACTCAGCCATGAAATCCACGTCATGTGGCTGGTAGCAGCATCCTGAGTGGATTTAGATACGATCATCCTCAGTGAAATAAGTCCCACAAAAAAAGAAACTTATGATATCACTTATCGAGGGAATGTAAAAATCGCTCCCCATGAACGGAATCCCCAAACAGAACAGAGTCACGCTTTTAGAAAACACACTTATGCCTGCTTCAGGGGAAAGGTGAGGTGGGGTGACGCATAAAACTCGAGTTTGAAATGAGCACAGATACCCTTCCGAAAACCGAATATGGAATGGACACGACCTACTCCTTGCTCAATCAACTGGACTCACCAGACCCTGTTCATCGCACAAGTATCTATCCGACTAGTAAGCATCTTAAAAGCTAAGTCTTGATATCTCTGTGTAAGTGCATCAAGTGTGTGTAAAGCGGCCTAAAACCAGCAGGGAAAATCAGCTCAGACCCATTCTGAGGATACATTTCCAACATAAAGAAGAAACAAGCAGGGCAAAACAGAGAGAAATTCTTCCAAAATGCGTTCAGGGACTGGCATGCAACCAGGATTGACCACATCTACAGCCCCAGCGGCAGAAGACATAAGGCTGGACACTCTTGGGGCTGAGACGATTGGTGAGGTTGGGAAAGCAAATGCAGACCCTTGAAAGGAATCCTGCGTGCTCCCCATTCCATGGGTCCCAACTCTCCAGGTTCAACGCAATCTTCCGACAGCGAAAGCACTCATTGGAAACCCAGCGGATGCTACACCGTGGGATCGGGAAAGCTTTCTGAAACTCACCTCAGTTTTCATCTCCTGGTGCTCGTGTTCTCCATTCAGGCCCCCTTACTAACAATCTCCCCACTTGGAGACTCGGCGCTTTTCCATGCCTCTTTCGTACCGTCTGCAATTTGTCCGCAGGATGAACTGCAAGAGGGGGAACCAATGAGAGACTCGCTGGAGGTGTTTGGTCGGGCACATGTCACTCTCATTTCCCATCACGAAGAAGAATTCACCAGAGGTTCAGCCTGCCACCGCGGATCGACAATAGGGCGTGAAGCCATCCAGCCGTGTTGCGTCCCACTCACAAAAAAGCGACTTGGGAAATGGAGCTCAGGGGCACTGCACTTCCCAAACCTGCAGAGTTCTAAACGATAACTATCGCCCCAAAATATATTGAGGTCAGGCTACGAAGAGGCGTTGAACGCAAGGCAGAATTGCAGGAAACGGATGTCAACGGGTACATCGGAATGGCCCCGATAGCACATGAAAAGCGCCAGAACGTGGACAATGATGCGGTTGGCCAAAAAGGGCGTATGCGTTTTTTCCTGAATATATTCAGGAAAAAACGCATACGCCCTTTTTGGCCAACCAAGCAACCTGGGAGAGCAAATCAGCACTACAAAGAAATCTCTCGCCCCCCCCCCGGGGCAAAAGGGCCATGCGAAAAAAGTCTAAAAACCAGAAAGGCAGGACAGCCCACGGAGTCAAGGGAGCCTTGTTAAGCTGATGGGCGGGATGTCAATGGCCAACAGCCAATCTTCACAAGTGTATCCTCTTTCCCAAACCATGTAAAACACAGAACCACAGAGCATAGGGCACTTCCACACATGGGCGTTGACCTTGGGAAAATGAAAAAATCAACCAGACACAGGGACCCCAATGTTGAGGGCTGCTGTCTTGACAAGAACCTCCACTCCGGTACACGTTTCATATCCCAGGAAAGAGCCAAGTGGACAAAGACAAGTGGACTAGTGGACAAAGACAACTGAACAAGTGGACAAGTGGTGCTACGTAGGTCCAATGGAGTGTCACTCAGCCATGAAATCCACGTCATGAGGCTGGTAGCAGCATCCTGAGTGGATTTAGGTACGATCATCCTCAGTGAAATAAGTCCCACAAAAAAAGAAACTTATGATATCACTTATCGAGGGAATGTAAAAATCGCTCGCCATGAACGGAATCCCCAAACAGAACAGAGTCACGCTTTTAGAAAACACACTTATGCCTGCTTCAGGGGAAAGGTGAGGTGGGGTGACGCATAAAACTCGAGTTTGAAATGAGCACAGATACCCTTCCGAAAACCGAATATGGAATGGACACGACCTACTCCTTGCTCAATCAACTGGACTCCCCAGACCCTGTTATCGCACAAGTATCTATCCGACTAGTAAGCATCTTAAAAGCTAAGTCTTGATATCTCTGTGTAAGTGCATCAAGTGTGTGTAAAGCGGCCTAAAACCAGCAGGGAAAATCAGCTCAGACCCATTCTGAGGATACATTTCCAACATAAAGAAGAAACAAGCAGGGCAAAACAGAGAGAAATTCTTCCAAAATGCGTTCAGGGACTGGCATGCAACCAGGATTGACCACATCTACAGCCCCAGCGGCAGAAGACATAAGGCTGGACACTCTTGGGGCTGAGACGATTGGTGAGGTTGGGAAAGCAAATGCAGACCCTTGAAAGGAATCCTGCGTGCTCCCCATTCCATGGGTCCCAACTCTCCAGGTTCAACGCAATCTTCCGACAGCGAAAGCACTCATTGGAAACCCAGCGGATGCTACACCGTGGGATCGGGAAAGCTTTCTGAAACTCACCTCAGTTTTCATCTCCTGGTGCTCGTGTTCTCCATTCAGGCCCCCTTACTAACAATCTCCCCACTTGGAGACTCGGCGCCTTTCCATGCCTCTTTCGTACCGTCTGCAATTTGTCCGCAGGATGAACTGCAAGAGGGGGAAGCAATGAGAGACTCGCTGGAGGTGTTTGGTCGGGCACATGTCACTCTCATTTCCCATCACGAAGAAGAATTCACCAGAGGTTCAGCCTGCCACCGCGGATCGACAATAGGGCGTGAAGCCATCCAGCCGTGTTGCGTCCCACTCACAAAAAAGCGACTTGGGAAATGGAGCTCAGGGGCACTGCACTTTCCAAACCTGCAGAGTTCTAAACGATAACTATCGCCCCAAAATATATTGAGGTCAGGCTACGAAGAGGCGTTGAACGCAAGGCAGAATTGCAGGAAACGGATGTCAACGGGTACATCGGAATGGCCCCGATAGCACATGAAAAGCGCCAGAACGTGGACAATGATGCGGTTGGCCAAAAAGGGCGTATGCGTTTTTTCCTGAATATATTCAGGAAAAAACGCATACGCCCTTTTTGGCCAACCAAGCAACCTGGGAGAGCAAATCAGCACTACAAAGAAATCTCTCGCCCCCCCCCCGGGGCAAAAGGGCCAGGCGAAAAAAGTCTAAAAACCAGAAAGGCAGGACAGCCCACGGAGTAAAGGGAGCCTTGTTAAGCTGATGGGCGGGATGTCAATGGCCAACAGCCAATCTTCACAAGTGTATCCTCTTTCCCAAACCATGTAAAACACAGAACCACAGAGCATAGGGCACTTCCACACATGGGCGTTGACCTTGGGAAAATGAAAAAATCAACCAGACACAGGGACCCCAATGTTGAGGGCTGCTGTCTTGACAAGAACCTCCACTCCGGTACACGTTTCATATCCCAGGAAAGAGCCAAGTGGACAAAGACGAGTGGACAAGTGGACAAAGACAAGTGAACAAGTGGACAAGTGGTGCTACGTAGGTCCAATGGAGTGTCACTCAGCCATGAAATCCACGTCATGAGGCTGGTAGCAGCATCCTGAGTGGATTTAGGTACGATCATCCTCAGTGAAATAAGTCCCACAAAAAAAGAAACTTATGATATCACTTATCGAAGGAATGTAAAAATCGCTCCCCATGAACGGAATCCCCAAACAGAACAGAGTCACGCTTTTAGAAAACACACTTATGCCTGCTTCAGGGGAAAGGTGAGGTGGGGTGACGCATAAAACTCGAGTTTGAAATGAGCACAGATACCCTTCCGAAAACCGAATATGGAATGGACACGACCTACTCCTTGCTCAATCAACTGGACTCACCAGACCCTGTTATCGCACAAGTATCTATCCGACTAGTAAGCATCTTAAAAGCTAAGTCTTGATATCTCTGTGTAAGTGCATCAAGTGTGTGTAAAGCGGCCTAAAACCAGCAGGGAAAGTCAGCTCAGACCCATTCTGAGGATACATTTCCAACATAAAGAAGAAACAAGCAGGGCAAAACAGAGAGAAATTCTTCCAAAATGCGTTCAGGGACTGGCATGCAACCAGGATTGACCAAATCTACAGCCCCAGCGGCAGAAGACATAAGGCTGGACACTCTTGGGGCTGAGACGATTGGTGAGGTTGGGAAAGCAAATGCAGACCCTTGAAAGGAATCCTGCGTGCTCCCCATTCCATGGGTCCCAACTCTCCAGGTTCAACGCAATCTTCCGACAGCGAAAGCACTCATTGGAAACCCAGCGGATGCTACACCGTGGGATCGGGAAAGCTTTCTGAAACTCACCTCAGTTTTCATCTCCTGGTGCTCGTGTTCTCCATTCAGGCCTCCTTACTAACAATCTCCCCACTTGGAGACTCGGCGCCTTTCCATGCCTCTTTCGTACCGTCTGCAATTTGTCCGCAGGATGAACTGCAAGAGGGGGAACCAATGAGAGACTCGCTGGAGGTGTTTGTTCGGGCACATGTCACTCTCATTTCCCATCACGAAGAAGAATTCACCAGAGGTTCAGCCTGCCACCGCGGATCGACAATAGGGCGTGAAGCCATCCAGCCGTGTTGCGTCCCACTCACAAAAAAGCGACTTGGGAAATGGAGCTCAGGGGCACTGCACTTCCCAAACCTGCAGAGTTCTAAACGATAACTATCGCCCCAAAATATATTGAGGTCAGGCTACGAAGAGGCGTTGAACGCAAGGCAGAATTGCAGGAAACGGATGTCAACGGGTACATCGGAATGGCCCCGATAGCACATGAAAAGCGCCAGAACGTGGACAATGATGCGGTTGGCCAAAAAGGGCGTATGCGTTTTTTCCTGAATATATTCAGGAAAAAACGCATACGCCCTTTTTGGCCAACCAAGCAACCTGGGAGAGCAAATCAGCACTACAAAGAAATCTCTCGCCCCCCCCCGGGGCAAAAGGGCCAGGCGAAAAAAGTCTAAAAACCAGAAAGGTAGGACAGCCCACGGAGTCAAGGGAGCCTTGTTAAGCTGATGGGCGGGATGTCAATGGCCAACAGCCAATCTTCACAAGTGTATCCTCTTTCCCAAACCATGTAAAACACAGAACCACAGAGCATAGGGCACTTCCACACATGGGCGTTGACCTTGGGAAAATGAAAAAATCAACCAGACACAGGGACCCCAATGTTGAGGGCTGCTGTCTTGACAAGAACCTCCACTCCGGTACACGTTTCATATCCCAGGAAAGAGCCAAGTGGACAAAGACAAGTGGACAAGTGGACAAGTGGTGCTACGGAGGTCCAAAGGAGTGTCACTCAGCCATGAAATCCACGTCATGTGGCTGGTAGCAGCATCCTGAGTGGATTTAGATACGATCATCCTCAGTGAAATAAGTCCCACAAAAAAAGAAACTTATGATATCACTTATCGAGGGAATGTAAAAATCGCTCCCCATGAACGGAATCCCCACACAGAACAGAGTCACGCTTTTAGAAAACACACTTATGCCTGCTTCAGGGAAAAGGTGAGGTGGGGTGACGCATAAAACTCGAGTTTGAAATGAGCACAGATACCCTTCCGAAAACCGAATATGGAATGGACACGACCTACTCCTTGCTCAATCAACTGGACTCACCAGACCCTGTTCATCGCACAAGTATCTATCCGACTAGTAAGCATCTTAAAAGCTAAGTCTTGATATCTCTGTGTAAGTGCATCAAGTGTGTGTAAAGCGGCCTAAAACCAGCAGGGAAAATCAGCTCAGACCCATTCTGAGGATACATTTCCAACATAAAGAAGAAACAAGCAGGGCAAAACAGAGAGAAATTCTTCCAAAATGCGTTCAGGGACTGGCATGCAACCAGGATTGACCACATCTACAGCCCCAGCGGCAGAAGACATAAGGCTGGACACTCTTGGGGCTGAGACGATTGGTGAGGTTGGGAAAGCAAATGCAGACCCTTGAAAGGAATCCTGCGTGCTCCCCATTCCATGGGTCCCAACTCTCCAGGTTCAACGCAATCTTCCGACAGCGAAAGCACTCATTGGAAACCCAGCGGATGCTACACCGTGGGATCGGGAAAGCTTTCTGAAACTCACCTCAGTTTTCATCTCCTGGTGCTCGTGTTCTCCATTCAGGCCTCCTTACTAACAATCTCCCCACTTGGAGACTCGGCGCCTTTCCATGCCTCTTTCGTACCGTCTGCAATTTGTCCGCAGGATGAACTGCAAGAGGGGGAACCAATGAGAGACTCGCTGGAGGTGTTTGTTCGGGCACATGTCACTCTCATTTCCCATCACGAAGAAGAATTCACCAGAGGTTCAGCCTGCCACCGCGGATCGACAATAGGGCGTGAAGCCATCCAGCCGTGTTGCGTCCCACTCACAAAAAAGCGACTTGGGAAATGGAGCTCAGGGGCACTGCACTTCCCAAACCTGCAGAGTTCTAAACGATAACTATCGCCCCAAAATATATTGAGGTCAGGCTACGAAGAGGCGTTGAACGCAAGGCAGAATTGCAGGAAACGGATGTCAACGGGTACATCGGAATGGCCCCGATAGCACATGAAAAGCGCCAGAACGTGGACAATGATGCGGTTGGCCAAAAAGGGCGTATGCGTTTTTTCCTGAATATATTCAGGAAAAAACGCATACGCCCTTTTTGGCCAACCAAGCAACCTGGGAGAGCAAATCAGCACTACAAAGAAATCTCTCGCCCCCCCCCCCCCGGGGCAAAAGGGCCAGGCGAAAAAAGTCTAAAAACCAGAAAGGCAGGACAGCCCACGGAGTCAAGGGAGCCTTGTTAAGCTGATGGGCGGGATGTCAATGGCCAACAGCCAATCTTCACAAGTGTATCCTCTTTCCCAAACCATGTAAAACACAGAACCACAGAGCATAGGGCACTTCCACACATGGGCGTTGACCTTGGGAAAATGAAAAAATCAACCAGACACAGGGACCCCAATGTTGAGGGCTGCTGTCTTGACAAGAACCTCCACTCCGGTACACGTTTCATATCCCAGGAAAGAGCCAAGTGGACAAAGACAAGTGGACAAGTGGACAAGTGCTGCTACGGAGGTCCAAAGGAGTGTCACTCAGCCATGAAATCCACGTCATGTGGCTGGTAGCAGCATCCTGAGTGGATTTAGATACGATCATCCTCAGTGAAATAAGTCCCACAAAAAAAGAAACTTATGATATCACTTATCGAGGGAATGTAAAAATCGCTCCCCATGAACGGAATCCCCAAACAGAACAGAGTCACGCTTTTAGAAAACACACTTATGCCTGCTTCAGGGGAAAGGTGAGGTGGGGTGACGCATAAAACTCGAGTTTGAAATGAGCACACATACCCTTCCGAAAACCGAATATGGAATGGAAACGACCTACTCCTTGCTCAATCAACTGGACTCACCAGACCCTGTTCATCGCACAAGTATCTATCCGACTAGTAAGCATCTTAAAAGCTAAGTCTTGATATCTCTGTGTAAGTGCATCAAGTGTGTGTAAAGCGGCCTAAAACCAGCAGGGAAAATCAGCTCAGACCCATTCTGAGGATACATTTCCAACATAAAGAAGAAACAAGCAGGGCAAAACAGAGAGAAATTCTTCCAAAATGCGTTCAGGGACTGGCATGCAACCAGGATTGACCACATCTACAGCCCCAGCGGCGGAAGACATAAGGCTGGACACTCTTGGGGCTGAGACGATGGGTGAGGTTGGGAAAGCAAATGCAGACCCTTGAAAGGAATCCTGCGTGCTCCCCATTCCATGGGTCCCAACTCTCCAGGTTCAACGCAATCTTCCGACAGCGAAAGCACTCATTGGAAACCCAGCGGATGCTACACCGTGGGATCGGGAAAGCTTTCTGAAACTCACCTCAGTTTTCATCTCCTGGTGCTCGTGTTCTCCATTCAGGCCCCCTTACTAACAATCTCCCCACTTGGAGACTCGGCGCCTTTCCATGCCTCTTTCGTACCGTCTGCAATTTGTCCGCAGGATGAACTGCAAGAGGGGGAACCAATGAGAGACTCGCTGGAGGTGTTTGGTCGGGCACATGTCACTCTCATTTCCCATCACGAAGAAGAATTCACCAGAGGTTCAGCCTGCCACCGCGGATCGACAAGAGGGCGTGAAGCCATCCAGCCGTGTTGCGTCCCACTCACAAAAAAGCGACTTGGGAAATGGAGCTCAGGGGCACTGCACTTCCCAAACCTGCAGAGTTCTAAACGATAACTATCGCCCCAAAATATATTGAGGTCAGGCTACGAAGAGGCGTTGAACGCAAGGCAGAATTGCAGGAAACGGATGTCAACGGGTACATCGGAATGGCCCCGATAGCACATGAAAAGCGCCAGAACGTGGACAATGATGTGGTTGGCCAAAAAGGGCGTATGCGTTTTTTCATGAATATATTCAGGAAAAAACGCATACGCCCTTTTTGGCCAACCAAGCAACCTGGGAGAGCAAATCAGCACTACAAAGAAATCTCTCGCCCCCCCCCGGGGGCAAAAGGGCCAGGCGAAAAAAGTCTAAAAACCAGAAAGGCAGGACAGCCCACGGAGTCAAGGGAGCCTTGTTAAGCTGATGGGCGGGATGTCAATGGCCAACAGCCAATCTTCACAAGTGTATCCTCTTTCCCAAACCATGTAAAACACAGAACCACAGAGCATAGGGCACTTCCACACATGGGCGTTGACCTTGGGAAAATGAAAAAATCAACCAGACACAGGGACCCCAATGTTGAGGGCTGCTGTCTTGACAAGAACCTCCACTCCGGTACACGTTTCATATCCCAGGAAAGAGCCAAGTGGACAAAGACCAGTGGACAAGTGGACAAAGACAAGTGAACAAGTGGACAAGTGGTGCTACGTAGGTCCAATGGAGTGTCACTCAGCCATGAAATCCACGTCATGAGGCTGGTAGCAGCATCCTGAGTGGATTTAGGTACGATCATCCTCAGTGAAATAAGTCCCACAAAAAAAGAAACTTATGATATCACTTATCGAAGGAATGTAAAAATCGCTCCCCATGAACGGAATCCCCAAACAGAACAGAGTCACGCTTTTAGAAAACACACTTATGCCTGCTTCAGGGGAAAGGTGAGGTGGGGTGACGCATAAAACTCGAGTTTGAAATGAGCACAGATACCCTTCCGAAAACCGAATATGGAATGGACACGACCTACTCCTTGTTCAATCAACTGGACTCACCAGACCCTGTTATCGCACAAGTATCTATCCGACTAGTAAGCATCTTAAAAGCTAAGTCTTGATATCTCTGTGTAAGTGCATCAAGTGTGTGTAAAGCGGCCTAAAACCAGCAGGGAAAATCAGCTCAGACCCATTCTGAGGATACATTTCCAACATAAAGAAGAAACAAGCAGGGCAAAACAGAGAGAAATTCTTCCAAAATGCGTTCAGGGACTGGCATGCAACCAGGATTGACCACATCTACAGCCCCAGCGGCAGAAGACATAAGGCTGGACACTCTTGCGGCTGAGACGATTGGTGAGGTTGGGAAAGCAAATGCAGACCCTTGAAAGGAATCCTGCGTGCTCCCCATTCCATGGGTCCCAACTCTCCAGGTTCAACGCAATCTTCCGACAGCGAAAGCACTCATTGGAAACCCAGCGGATGCTACACCGTGGGATCGGGAAAGCTTTCTGAAACTCACCTCAGTTTTCATCTCCTGGTGCTCGTGTTCTCCATTCAGGCCTCCTTACTAACAATCTCCCCACTTGGAGACTCGGCGCCTTTCCATGCCTCTTTCGTACCGTCTGCAATTTGTCCGCAGGATGAACTGCAAGAGGGGGAACCAATGAGAGACTCGCTGGAGGTGTTTGGTCGGGCACATGTCACTCTCATTTCCCATCACGAAGAAGAATTCACCAGAGGTTCAGCCTGCCACCGCGGATCGACAATAGGGCGTGAAGCCATCCAGCCGTGTTGCGTCCCACTCACAAAAAAGCGACTTGGGAAATGGAGCTCAGGGGCACTGCACTTCCCAAACCTGCAGAGTTCTAAACGATAACTATCGCCCCAAAATATATTGAGGTCAGGCTACGAAGAGGCGTTGAACGCAAGGCAGAATTGCAGGAAACGGATGTCAACGGGTACATCGGAATGGCCCCGATAGCACATGAAAAGCGCCAGAACGTGGACAATGATGCGGTTGGCCAAAAAGGGCGTATGCGTTTTTTCCTGAATATATTCAGGAAAAAACGCATACGCCCTTTTTGGCCAACCAAGCAACCTGGGAGTGCAAATCAGCACTACAAAGAAATCTCTCGCCCCCCCCCGGGGCAAAAGGGCCAGGCGAAAAAAGTCTAAAAACCAGAAAGGTAGGACAGCCCACGGAGTCAAGGGAGCCTTGTTAAGCTGATGGGCGGGATGTCAATGGCCAACAGCCAATCTTCACAAGTGTATCCTCTTTCCCAAACCATGTAAAACACAGAACCACAGAGCATAGGGCACTTCCACACATGGGCGTTGACCTTGGGAAAATGAAAAAATCAACCAGACAGAGGGACCCCAAAGTTGAGGGCTGCTGTCTTGACAAGAACCTCCACTCCGGTACACGTTTCATATCCCAGGAAAGAGCCAAGTGGACAAAGACGAGTGGACAAGTGGACAAAGACAAGTGGACAAGTGGACAAGTGGTGCTACGTAGGTCCAATGGAGTGTCACTCAGCCATGAAATCCACGTCATGAGGCTGGTAGCAGCATCCTGAGTGGATTTAGGTACGATCATCCTCAGTGAAATAAGTCCCACAAAAAAAGAAACTTATGATATCACTTATCGAGGGAATGTAAAAATCGCTCGCCATGAACGGAATCCCCAAACAGAACAGAGTCACGCTTTTAGAAAACACACTTATGCCTGCTTCAGGGGAAAGGTGAGGTGGGGTGACGCATAAAACTCGAGTTTGAAATGAGCACACATACCCTTCCGAAAACCGAATATGGAATGGACACGACCTACTCCTTGCTCAATCAACTGGACTCACCAGACCCTGTTCATCGCACAAGTATCTATCCGACTAGTAAGCATCTTAAAAGCTAAGTCTTGATATCTCTGTGTAAGTGCATCAAGTGTGTGTAAAGCGGCCTAAAACCAGCAGGGAAAATCAGCTCAGACCCATTCTGAGAATACATTTCCAACATAAAGAAGAAACAAGCAGGGCAAAACAGAGAGAAATTCTTCCAAAATGCGTTCAGGGACTGGCATGCAACCAGGATTGACCACATCTACAGCCCCAGCGGCGGAAGACATAAGGCTGGACACTCTTGGGGCTGAGACGATGGGTGAGGTTGGGAAAGCAAATGCAGACCCTTGAAAGGAATCCTGCGTGCTCCCCATTCCATGGGTCCCAACTCTCCAGGTTCAACGCAATCTTCCGACAGCGAAAGCACTCATTGGAAACCCAGCGGATGCTACACCGTGGGATCGGGAAAGCTTTCTGAAACTCACCTCAGTTTTCATCTCCTGGTGCTCGTGTTCTCCATTCAGGCCCCCTTACTAACAATCTCCCCACTTGGAGACTCGGCGCCTTTCCATGCCTCTTTCGTACCGTCTGCAATTTGTCCGCAGGATGAACTGCAAGAGGGGAAACCAATGAGAGACTCGCTGGAGGTGTTTGGTCGGGCACATGTCACTCTCATTTCCCATCACGAAGAAGAATTCACCAGAGGTTCAGCCTGCCACCGCGGATCGACAATAGGGCGTGAAGCCATCCAGCCGTGTTGCGTCCCACTCACAAAAAAGCGACTTGGGAAATGGAGCTCAGGGGCACTGCACTTCCCAAACCTGCAGAGTTCTAAACGATAACTATCGCCCCAAAATATATTGAGGTCAGGCTACGAAGAGGCGTTGAACGCAAGGCAGAATTGCAGGAAACGGATGTCAACGGGTACATCGGAATGGCCCCGATAGCACATGAAAAGCGCCAGAACGTGGACAATGATGCGGTTGGCCAAAAAGGGCGTATGCGTTTTTTCCTGAATATATTCAGGAAAAAACGCATACGCCCTTTTTGGCCAACCAAGCAACCTGGGAGAGCAAATCAGCACTACAAAGAAATCTCTCGCCCCCCCCCCCGGGGCAAAAGGGCCAGGCGAAAAAAGTCTAAAAACCAGAAAGGCAGGACAGCCCACGGAGTCAAGGGAGCCTTGTTAAGCTGATGGGCGGGATGTCAATGGCCAACAGCCAATCTTCACAAGTGTATCCTCTTTCCCAAACCATGTAAAACACAGAACCACAGAGCATAGGGCACTTCCACACATGGGCGTTGACCTTGGGAAAATGAAAAAATCAACCAGACACAGGGACCCCAATGTTGAGGGCTGCTGTCTTGACAAGAACCTCCACTCCGGTACACGTTTCATATCCCAGGAAAGAGCCAAGTGGACAAAGACGAGTGGACAAGTGGACAAAGACAAGTGAACAAGTGGACAAGTGGTGCTACGTAGGTCCAATGGAGTGTCACTCAGCCATGAAATCCACGTCATGAGGCTGGTAGCAGCATCCTGAGTGGATTTAGGTACGATCATCCTCAGTGAAATAAGTCCCACAAAAAAAGAAACTTATGATATCACTTATCGAAGGAATGTAAAAATCGCTCGCCATGAACGGAATCCCCAAACAGAACAGAGTCACGCTTTTAGAAAACACACTTATGCCTGCTTCAGGGGAAAGGTGAGGTGGGGTGACGCATAAAACTCGAGTTTGAAATGAGCACAGATACCCTTCCGAAAACCGAATATGGAATGGACACGACCTACTCCTTGCTCAATCAACTGGACTCACCAGACCCTGTTCATCGCACAAGTATCTATCCGACTAGTAAGCATCTTAAAAGCTAAGTCTTGATATCTCTGTGTAAGTGCATCAAGTGTGTGTAAAGCGGCCTAAAACCAGCAGGGAAAATCAGCTCAGACCCATTCTGAGGATACATTTCCAACATAAAGAAGAAACAAGCAGGGCAAAACAGAGAGAAATTCTTCCAAAATGCGTTCAGGGACTGGCATGCAACCAGGATTGACCACATCTACAGCCCCAGCGGCGGAAGACATAAGGCTGGACACTCTTGGGGCTGAGACGATGGGTGAGGTTGGGAAAGCAAATGCAGACCCTTGAAAGGAATCCTGCGTGCTCCCCATTCCATGGGTCCCAACTCTCCAGGTTCAACGCAATCTTCCGACAGCGAAAGCACTCATTGGAAACCCAGCGGATGCTACACCGTGGGATCGGGAAAGCTTTCTGAAACTCACCTCAGTTTTCATCTCCTGGTGCCCGTGTTCTCCATTCAGGCCCCCTTACTAACAATCTCCCCACTTGGAGACTCGGCGCCTTTCCATGCCTCTTTCGTACCGTCTGCAATTTGTCCGCAGGATGAACTGCAAGAGGGGGAACCAATGAGAGACTCGCTGGAGGTGTTTGGTCGGGCACATGTCACTCTCATTTCCCATCACGAAGAAGAATTCACCAGAGGTTCAGCCTGCCACCGCGGATCGACAATAGGGCGTGAAGCCATCCAGCCGTGTTGCGTCCCACTCACAAAAAAGCGACTTGGGAAATGGAGCTCAGGGGCACTGCACTTCCCAAACCTGCAGAGTTCTAAACGATAACTATCGCCCCAAAATATATTGAGGTCAGGCTACGAAGAGGCGTTGAACGCAAGGCAGAATTGCAGGAAACGGATGTCAACGGGTACATCGGAATGGCCCCGATAGCACATGAAAAGCGCCAGAACGTGGACAATGATGCGGTTGGCCAAAAAGGGCGTATGCGTTTTTTCCTGAATATATTCAGGAAAAAACGCATACGCCCTTTTTGGCCAACCAAGCAACCTGGGAGAGCAAATCAGCACTACAAAGAAATCTCTCGCCCCCCCCCCCGGGGCAAAAGGGCCAGGCGAAAAAAGTCTAAAAACCAGAAAGGCAGGACAGCCCACGGAGTCAAGGGAGCCTTGTTAAGCTGATGGGCGGGATGTCAATGGCCAACAGCCAATCTTCACAAGTGTATCCTCTTTCCCAAACCATGTAAAACACAGAACCACAGAGCATAGGGCACTTCCACACATGGGCGTTGACCTTGGGAAAATGAAAAAATCAACCAGACACAGGGACCCCAATGTTGAGGGCTGCTGTCTTGACAAGAACCTCCACTCCGGTACACGTTTCATATCCCAGGAAAGAGCCAAGTGGACAAAGACGAGTGGACAAGTGGACAAGTGGTGCTACGGAGCCAAGTGGACAAAGACGAGTGTACAAGTGGACAAAGACAAGTGGACAAGTGGACAAGTGGTGCTACGTAGGTCCAATGGAGTGTCACTCAGCCATGAAATCCACGTCATGAGGCTGGTAGCAGCATCCTGAGTGGATTTAGGTACGATCATCCTCAGTGAAATAAGTCCCACAAAAAAAGAAACTTATGATATCACTTATCGAGGGAATGTAAAAATCGCTCGCCATGAACGGAATCCCCAAACAGAACAGAGTCACGCTTTTAGAAAACACACTTATGCCTGCTTCAGGGGAAAGGTGAGGTGGGGTGACGCATAAAACTCGAGTTTGAAATGAGCACACATACCCTTCCGAAAACCGAATATGGAATGGACACGACCTACTCCTTGCTCAATCAACTGGACTCACCAGACCCTGTTCATCGCACAAGTATCTATCCGACTAGTAAGCATCTTAAAAGCTAAGTCTTGATATCTCTGTGTAAGTGCATCAAGTGTGTGTAAAGCGGCCTAAAACCAGCAGGGAAAATCAGCTCAGACCCATTCTGAGGATACATTTCCAACATAAAGAAGAAACAAGCAGGGCAAAACAGAGAGAAATTCTTCCAAAATGCGTTCAGGGACTGGCATGCAACCAGGATTGACCACATCTACAGCCCCAGCGGCAGAAGACATAAGGCTGGACACTCTTGGGGCTGAGACGATTGGTGAGGTTGGGAAAGCAAATGCAGACCCTTGAAAGGAATCCTGCGTGCTCCCCATTCCATGGGTCCCAACTCTCCAGGTTCAACGCAATCTTCCGACAGCGAAAGCACTCATTGGAAACCCAGCGGATGCTACACCGTGGGATCGGGAAAGCTTTCTGAAACTCACCTCAGTTTTCATCTCCTGGTGCCCGTGTTCTCCATTCAGGCCCCCTTACTAACAATCTCCCCACTTGGAGACTTGGCGCCTTTCCATGCCTCTTTCGTACCGTCTGCAATTTGTCCGCAGGATGAACTGCAAGAGGGGGAACCAATGAGAGACTCGCTGGAGGTGTTTGGTCGGGCACATGTCACTCTCATTTCCCATCACGAAGAAGAATTCACCAGAGGTTCAGCCTGCCACCGCGGATCGACAATAGGGCGTGAAGCCATCCAGCCGTGTTGCGTCCCACTCACAAAAAAGCGACTTGGGAAATGGAGCTCAGGGGCACTGCACTTCCCAAACCTGCAGAGTTCTAAACGATAACTATCGCCCCAAAATATATTGAGGTCAGGCTACGAAGAGGCGTTGAACGCAAGGCAGAATTGCAGGAAACGGATGTCAACGGGTACATCGGAATGGCCCCGATAGCACATGAAAAGCGCCAGAACGTGGACAATGATGCGGTTGGCCAAAAAGGGCGTATGCGTTTTTTCCTGAATATATTCAGGAAAAAACGCATACGCCCTTTTTGGCCAACCAAGCAACCTGGGAGAGCAAATCAGCACTACAAAGAAATCTCTCGCCCCCCCCCCCGGGGCAAAAGGGCCAGGCGAAAAAAGTCTAAAAACCAGAAAGGCAGGACAGCCCACGGAGTCAAGGGAGCCTTGTTAAGCTGATGGGCGGGATGTCAATGGCCAACAGCCAATCTTCACAAGTGTATCCTCTTTCCCAAACCATGTAAAACACAGAACCACAGAGCATAGGGCACTTCCACACATGGGCGTTGACCTTGGGAAAATGAAAAAATCAACCAGACACAGGGATCCCAATGTTGAGGGCTGCTGTCTTGACAAGAACCTCCACTCCGGTACACGTTTCATATCCCAGGAAAGAGCCAAGTGGACAAAGACGAGTGGACAAGTGGACAAAGACAAGTGAACAAGTGGACAAGCGGTGCTACGTAGGTCCAATGGAGTGTCACTCAGCCATGAAATCCACGTCATGAGGCTGGTAGCAGCATCCTGAGTGGATTTAGGTACGATCATCCTCAGTGAAATAAGTCCCACAAAAAAAGAAACTTATGATATCACTTATCGAAGGAATGTAAAAATCGCTCCCCATGAACGGAATCCCCAAACAGAACAGAGTCACGCTTTTAGAAAACACACTTATGCCTGCTTCAGGGGAAAGGTGAGGTGGGGTGACGCATAAAACTCGAGTTTGAAATGAGCACAGATACCCTTCCGAAAACCGAATATGGAATGGACACGACCTACTCCTTGCTCAATCAACTGGACTCACCAGACCCTGTTCATCGCACAAGTATCTATCCGACTAGTAAGCATCTTAAAAGCTAAGTCTTGATATCTCTGTGTAAGTGCATCAAGTGTGTGTAAAGCGGCCTAAAACCAGCAGGGAAAATCAGCTCAGACCCATTCTGAGGATACATTTCCAACATAAAGAAGAAACAAGCAGGGCAAAACAGAGAGAAATTCTTCCAAAATGCGTTCAGGGACTGGCATGCAACCAAGATTGACCACATCTACAGCCCCAGCGGCGGAAGACATAAGGCTGGACACTCTTGGGGCTGAGACGATTGGTGAGGTTGGGAAAGCAAATGCAGACCCTTGAAAGGAATCCTGCGTGCTCCCCATTCCATGGGTCCCAACTCTCCAGGTTCAACGCAATCTTCCGACAGCGAAAGCACTCATTGGAAACCCAGCGGATGCTACACCGTGGGATCGGGAAAGCTTTCTGAAACTCACCTCAGTTTTCATCTCCTGGTGCTCGTGTTCTCCATTCAGGCCCCCTTACTAACAATCTCCCCACTTGGAGACTCGGCGCCTTTCCATGCCTCTTTCGTACCGTCTGCAATTTGTCCGCAGGATGAACTGCAAGAGGGGAAACCAATGAGAGACTCGCTGGAGGTGTTTGGTCGGGCACATGTCACTCTCATTTCCCATCACGAAGAAGAATTCACCAGAGGTTCAGCCTGCCACCGCGGATCGACAATAGGGCGTGAAGCCATCCAGCCGTGTTGCGTCCCACTCACAAAAAAGCGACTTGGGAAATGGAGCTCAGGGGCACTGCACTTCCCAAACCTGCAGAGTTCTAAACGATAACTATCGCCCCAAAATATATTGAGGTCAGGCTACGAAGAGGCGTTGAACGCAAGGCAGAATTGCAGGAAACGGATGTCAACGGGTACATCGGAATGGCCCCGATAGCACATGAAAAGCGCCAGAACGTGGACAATGATGCGGTTGGCCAAAAAGGGCGTATGCGTTTTTTCCTGAATATATTCAGGAAAAAACGCATACGCCCTTTTTGGCCAACCAAGCAACCTGGGAGAGCAAATCAGCACTACAAAGAAATCTCTCGCCCCCCCCCCCGGGGCAAAAGGGCCAGGCGAAAAAAGTCTAAAAACCAGAAAGGCAGGACAGCCCACGGAGTCAAGGGAGCCTTGTTAAGCTGATGGGCGGGATGTCAATGGCCAACAGCCAATCTTCACAAGTGTATCCTCTTTCCCAAACCATGTAAAACACAGAACCACAGAGCATAGGGCACTTCCACACATGGGCGTTGACCTTGGGAAAATGAAAAAATCAACCAGACACAGGGACCCCAATGTTGAGGGCTGCTGTCTTGACAAGAACCTCCACTCCGGTACACGTTTCATATCCCAGGAAAGAGCCAAGTGGACAAAGACGAGTGGACAAGTGGACAAAGACAAGTGAACAAGTGGACAAGTGGTGCTACGTAGGTCCAATGGAGTGTCACTCAGCCATGAAATCCACGTCATGAGGCTGGTAGCAGCATCCTGAGTGGATTTAGGTACGATCATCCTCAGTGAAATAAGTCCCACAAAAAAAGAAACTTATGATATCACTTATCGAAGGAATGTAAAAATCGCTCGCCATGAACGGAATCCCCAAACAGAACAGAGTCACGCTTTTAGAAAACACACTTATGCCTGCTTCAGGGGAAAGGTGAGGTGGGGTGACGCATAAAACTCGAGTTTGAAATGAGCACACATACCCTTCCGAAAACCGAATATGGAATGGACACGACCTACTCCTTGCTCAATCAACTGGACTCACCAGACCCTGTTCATCGCACAAGTATCTATCCGACTAGTAAGCATCTTAAAAGCTAAGTCTTGATATCTCTGTGTAAGTGCATCAAGTGTGTGTAAAGCGGCCTAAAACCAGCAGGGAAAATCAGCTCAGACCCATTCTGAGGATACATTTCCAACATAAAGAAGAAACAAGCAGGGCAAAACAGAGAGAAATTCTTCCAAAATGCGTTCAGGGACTGGCATGCAACCAGGATTGACCACATCTACAGCCCCAGCGGCAGAAGACATAAGGCTGGACACTCTTGGGGCTGAGACGATTGGTGAGGTTGGGAAAGCAAATGCAGACCCTTGAAAGGAATCCTGCGTGCTCCCCATTCCATGGGTCCCAACTCTCCAGGTTCAACGCAATCTTCCGACAGCGAAAGCACTCATTGGAAACCCAGCGGATGCTACACCGTGGGATCGGGAAAGCTTTCTGAAACTCACCTCAGTTTTCATCTCCTGGTGCTCGTGTTCTCCATTCAGGCCCCCTTACTAACAATCTCCCCACTTGGAGACTCGGCGCCTTTCCATGCCTCTTTCGTACCGTCTGCAATTTGTCCGCAGGATGAACTGCAAGAGGGGGAAGCAATGAGAGACTCGCTGGAGGTGTTTGGTCGGGCACATGTCACTCTCATTTCCCATCACGAAGAAGAATTCACCAGAGGTTCAGCCTGCCACCGCGGATCGACAATAGGGCGTGAAGCCATCCAGCCGTGTTGCGTCCCACTCACAAAAAAGCGACTTGGGAAATGGAGCTCAGGGGCACTGCACTTCCCAAACCTGCAGAGTTCTAAACGATAACTATCGCCCCAAAATATATTGAGGTCAGGCTACGAAGAGGCGTTGAACGCAAGGCAGAATTGCAGGAAACGGATGTCAACGGGTACATCGGAATGGCCCCGATAGCACATGAAAAGCGCCAGAACGTGGACAATGATGCGGTTGGCCAAAAAGGGCGTATGCGTTTTTTCCTGAATATATTCAGGAAAAAACGCATACGCCCTTTTTGGCCAACCAAGCAACCTGGGAGAGCAAATCAGCACTACAAAGAAATCTCTCGCCCCCCCCCCCCCGGGGCAAAAGGGCCAGGCGAAAAAAGTCTAAAAACCAGAAAGGCAGGACAGCCCACGGAGTCAAGGGAGCCTTGTTAAGCTGATGGGCGGGATGTCAATGGCCAACAGCCAATCTTCACAAGTGTATCCTCTTTCCCAAACCATGTAAAACACAGAACCACAGAGCATAGGGCACTTCCACACATGGGCGTTGACCTTGGGAAAATGAAAAAATCAACCAGACACAGGGACCCCAATGTTGAGGGCTGCTGTCTTGACAAGAACCTCCACTCCGATACACGTTTCATATCCCAGGAAAGAGCCAAGTGGACAAAGACGAGTGGACAAGTGGACAAAGACAAGTGGACAAGTGGACAAGTGGTGCTACGTAGGTCCAATGGAGTGTCACTCAGCCATGAAATCCACGTCATGAGGCTGGTAGCAGCATCCTGAGTAGATTTAGGTACGATCATCCTCAGTGAAATAAGTCCCACAAAAAAAGAAACTTATGATATCACTTATCGAAGGAATGTAAAAATCGCTCCCCATGAACGGAATCCCCAAACAGAACAGAGTCACGCTTTTAGAAAACACACTTATGCCTGCTTCAGGGGAAAGGTGAGGTGGGGTGACGCATAAAACTCGAGTTTGAAATGAGCACAGATACCCTTCCGAAAACCGAATATGGAATGGACACGACCTACTCCTTGCTCAATCAACTGGACTCACCAGACCCTGTTATCGCACAAGTATCTATCCGACTAGTAAGCATCTTAAAAGCTAAGTCTTGATATCTCTGTGTAAGTGCATCAAGTGTGTGTAAAGCGGCCTAAAACCAGCAGGGAAAATCAGCTCAGACCCATTCTGAGGATACATTTCCAACATAAAGAAGAAACAAGCAGGGCAAAACAGAGAGAAATTCTTCCAAAATGCGTTCAGGGACTGGCATGCAACCAGGATTGACCACATCTACAGCCCCAGCGGCGGAAGACATAAGGCTGGACACTCTTGGGGCTGAGACGATGGGTGAGGTTGGGAAAGCAAATGCAGACCCTTGAAAGGAATCCTGCGTGCTCCCCATTCCATGGGTCCCAACTCTCCAGGTTCAACGCAATCTTCCGACAGCGAAAGCACTCATTGGAAACCCAGCGGATGCTACACCGTGGGATCGGGAAAGCTTTCTGAAACTCACCTCAGTTTTCATCTCCTGGTGCTCGTGTTCTCCATTCAGGCCCCCTTACTAACAATCTCCCCACTTGGAGACTCGGCGCCTTTCCATGCCTCTTTCGTACCGTCTGCAATTTGTCCGCAGGATGAACTGCAAGAGGGGGAACCAATGAGAGACTCGCTGGAGGTGTTTGGTCGGGCACATGTCACTCTCATTTCCCATCACGAAGAAGAATTCACCAGAGGTTCAGCCTGCCACCGCGGATCGACAATAGGGCGTGAAGCCATCCAGCCGTGTTGCGTCCCACTCACAAAAAAGCGACTTGGGAAATGGAGCTCAGGGGCACTGCACTTCCCAAACCTGCAGAGTTCTAAACGATAACTATCGCCCCAAAATATATTGAGGTCAGGCTACGAAGAGGCGTTGAACGCAAGGCAGAATTGCAGGAAACGGATGTCAACGGGTACATCGGAATGGCCCCGATAGCACATGAAAAGCGCCAGAACGTGGACAATGATGCGGTTGGCCAAAAAGGGCGTATGCGTTTTTTCCTGAATATATTCAGGAAAAAACGCATACGCCCTTTTTGGCCAACCAAGCAACCTGGGAGAGCAAATCAGCACTACAAAGAAATCTCTCGCCCCCCCCCCCCCGGGGCAAAAGGGCCAGGCGAAAAAAGTCTAAAAACCAGAAAGGCAGGACAGGCCACGGAGTCAAGGGAGCCTTGTTAAGCTGATGGGCGGGATGTCAATGGCCAACAGCCAATCTTCACAAGTGTATCCTCTTTCCCAAACCATGTAAAACACAGAACCACAGAGCATAGGGCACTTCCACACATGGGCGTTGACCTTGGGAAAATGAAAAAATCAACCAGACACAGGGACCCCAATGTTGAGGGCTGCTGTCTTGACAAGAACCTCCACTCCGGTACACGTTTCATATCCCAGGAAAGAGCCAAGTGGACAAAGACAAGTGGACAAGTGGACAAAGACAAGTGAACAAGTGGACAAGTGGTGCTACGTAGGTCCAATGGAGTGTCACTCAGCCATGAAATCCACGTCATGAGGCTGGTAGCAGCATCCTGAGTGGATTTAGGTACGATCATCCTCAGTGAAATAAGTCCCACAAAAAAAGAAACTTATGATATCACTTATCGAAGGAATGTAAAAATCGCTCCCCATGAACGGAATCCCCAAACAGAACAGAGTCACGCTTTTAGAAAACACACTTATGCCTGCTTCAGGGGAAAGGTGAGGTGGGGTGACGCATAAAACTCGAGTTTGAAATGAGCACAGATACCCTTCCGAAAACCGAATATGGAATGGACACGACCTACTCCTTGTTCAATCAACTGGACTCACCAGACCCTGTTATCGCACAAGTATCTATCCGACTAGTAAGCATCTTAAAAGCTAAGTCTTGATATCTCTGTGTAAGTGCATCAAGTGTGTGTAAAGCGGCCTAAAACCAGCAGGGAAAATCAGCTCAGACCCATTCTGAGGATACATTTCCAACATAAAGAAGAAACAAGCAGGGCAAAACAGAGAGAAATTCTTCCAAAATGCGTTCAGGGACTGGCATGCAACCAGGATTGACCACATCTACAGCCCCAGCGGCAGAAGACATAAGGCTGGACACTCTTGCGGCTGAGACGATTGGTGAGGTTGGGAAAGCAAATGCAGACCCTTGAAAGGAATCCTGCGTGCTCCCCATTCCATGGGTCCCAACTCTCCAGGTTCAACGCAATCTTCCGACAGCGAAAGCACTCATTGGAAACCCAGCGGATGCTACACCGTGGGATCGGGAAAGCTTTCTGAAACTCACCTCAGTTTTCATCTCCTGGTGCTCGTGTTCTCCATTCAGGCCTCCTTACTAACAATCTCCCCACTTGGAGACTCGGCGCCTTTCCATGCCTCTTTCGTACCGTCTGCAATTTGTCCGCAGGATGAACTGCAAGAGGGGGAACCAATGAGAGACTCGCTGGAGGTGTTTGGTCGGGCACATGTCACTCTCATTTCCCATCACGAAGAAGAATTCACCAGAGGTTCAGCCTGCCACCGCGGATCGACAATAGGGCGTGAAGCCATCCAGCCGTGTTGCGTCCCACTCACAAAAAAGCGACTTGGGAAATGGAGCTCAGGGGCACTGCACTTCCCAAACCTGCAGAGTTCTAAACGATAACTATCGCCCCAAAATATATTGAGGTCAGGCTACGAAGAGGCGTTGAACGCAAGGCAGAATTGCAGGAAACGGATGTCAACGGGTACATCGGAATGGCCCCGATAGCACATGAAAAGCGCCAGAACGTGGACAATGATGCGGTTGGCCAAAAAGGGCGTATGCGTTTTTTCCTGAATATATTCAGGAAAAAACGCATACGCCCTTTTTGGCCAACCAAGCAACCTGGGAGAGCAAATCAGCACTACAAAGAAATCTCTCGCCCCCCCCCGGGGCAAAAGGGCCAGGCTAAAAAAGTCTAAAAACCAGAAAGGTAGGACAGCCCACGGAGTCAAGGGAGCCTTGTTAAGCTGATGGGCGGGATGTCAATGGCCAACAGCCAATCTTCACAAGTGTATCCTCTTTCCCAAACCATGTAAAACACAGAACCACAGAGCATAGGGCACTTCCACACATGGGCGTTGACCTTGGGAAAATGAAAAAATCAACCAGACAGAGGGACCCCAATGTTGAGGGCTGCTGTCTTGACAAGAACCTCCACTCCGGTACACGTTTCATATCCCAGGAAAGAGCCAAGTGGACAAAGACAAGTGGACAAGTGGACAAGTGGTGCTACGTAGGTCCAATGGAGTGTCACTCAGCCATGAAATCCACGTCATGAGGCTGGTAGCAGCATCCTGAGTGGATTTAGGTACGATCATCCTCAGTGAAATAAGTCCCACAAAAAAAGAAACTTATGATATCACTTATCGAGGGAATGTAAAAATCGCTCGCCATGAACGGAATCCCCAAACAGAACAGAGTCACGCTTTTAGAAAACACACTTATGCCTGCTTCAGGGGAAAGGTGAGGTGGGGTGACGCATAAAACTCGAGTTTGAAATGAGCACAGATACCCTTCCGAAAACCGAATATGGAATGGACACGACCTACTCCTTGCTCAATCAACTGGACTCACCAGACCCTGTTCATCGCACAAGTATCTATCCGACTAGTAAGCATCTTAAAAGCTAAGTCTTGATATCTCTGTGTAAGTGCATCAAGTGTGTGTAAAGCGGCCTAAAACCAGCAGGGAAAATCAGCTCAGACCCATTCTGAGGATACATTTCCAACATAAAGAAGAAACAAGCAGGGCAAAACAGAGAGAAATTCTTCCAAAATGCGTTCAGGGACTGGCATGCAACCAGGATTGACCACATCTACAGCCCCAGCGGCGGAAGACATAAGGCTGGACACTCTTGGGGCTGAGACGATGGGTGAGGTTGGGAAAGCAAATGCAGACCCTTGAAAGGAATCCTGCGTGCTCCCCATTCCATGGGTCCCAACTCTCCAGGTTCAACGCAATCTTCCGACAGCGAAAGCACTCATTGGAAACCCAGCGGATGCTACACCGTGGGATCGGGAAAGCTTTCTGAAACTCACCTCAGTTTTCATCTCCTGGTGCTCGTGTTCTCCATTCAGGCCCCCTTACTAACAGTCTCCCCACTTGGAGACTCGGCGCCTTTCCATGCCTCTTTCGTACCGTCTGCAATTTCTCCGCAGGATGAACTGCAAGAGGGGGAACCAATGAGAGACTCGCTGGAGGTGTTTGGTCGGGCACATGTCACTCTCATTTCCCATCACGAAGAAGAATTCACCAGAGGTTCAGCCTGCCACCGCGGATCGACAATAGGGCGTGAAGCCATCCAGCCGTGTTGCGTCCCACTCACAAAAAAGCGACTTGGGAAATGGAGCTCAGGGGCACTGCACTTCCCAAACCTGCAGAGTTCTAAACGATAACTATCGCCCCAAAATATATTGAGGTCAGGCTACGAAGAGGCGTTGAACACAAGGCAGAATTGCAGGAAACGGATGTCAACGGGTACATCGGAATGGCCCCGATAGCACATGAAAAGCGCCAGAACGTGGACAATGATGCGGTTGGCCAAAAAGGGCGTATGCGTTTTTTCCTGAATATATTCAGGAAAAAACGCATACGCCCTTTTTGGCCAACCAAGCAACCTGGGAGAGCAAATCAGCACTACAAAGAAATCTCTCGCCCCCCCCCCGGGGCAAAAGGGCCATGCGAAAAAAGTCTAAAAACCAGAAAGGCAGGACAGCCCACGGAGTCAAGGGAGCCTTGTTAAGCTGATGGGCGGGATGTCAATGGCCAACAGCCAATCTTCACAAATGTATCCTCTTTCCCAAACCATGTAAAACACAGAACCACAGAGCATAGGGCACTTCCACACATGGGCGTTGACCTTGGGAAAATGAAAAAATCAACCAGACACAGGGACCCCAATGTTGAGGGCTGCTGTCTTGACAAGAACCTCCACTCCGGTACACGGTTCATATCCCAGGAAAGAGCCAAGTGGACAAGGACAAGTGGACAAAGAAAAGTGAACAAGTGGACAAGTGGTGCTACGTAGGTCCAATGGAGTGTCACTCAGCCATGAAATCCACGTCATGAGGCTGGTAGCAGCATCCTGAGTGGATTTAGGTACGATCATCCTCAGTGAAATAAGGCCCACAAAAAAAGAAACTTATGATATCACTTATCGAAGGAATGTAAAAATCGCTCCCCATGAACGGAATCCCCAAACAGAACAGAGTCACGCTTTTAGAAAACACACTTATGCCTGCTTCAGGGGAAAGGTGAGGTGGGGTGACGCATAAAACTCGAGTTTGAAATGAGCACACATACCCTTCCGAAAACCGAATATGGAATGGACACGACCTACTCCTTGCTCAATCAACTGGACTCACCAGACCCTGTTATCGCACAAGTATCTATCCGACTAGTAAGCATCTTAAAAGCTAAGTCTTGATATCTCTGTGTAAGTGCATCAAGTGTGTGTAAAGCGGCCTAAAACCAGCAGGGAAAATCAGCTCAGACCCATTCTGAGGATACATTTCCAACATAAAGAAGAAACAAGCAGGGCAAAACAGAGAGAAATTCTTCCAAAATGCGTTCAGGGACTGGCATGCAACCAGGATTGACCACATCTACAGCCCCAGCGGCAGAAGACATAAGGCTGGACACTCTTGGGGCTGAGACGATTGGTGAGGTTGGGAAAGCAAATGCAGACCCTTGAAAGGAATCCTGCGTGCTCCCCATTCCATGGGTCCCAACTCTCCAGGTTCAACGCAATCTTCCGACAGCGAAAGCACTCATTGGAAACCCAGCGGATGCTACACCGTGGGATCGGGAAAGCTTTCTGAAACTCACCTCAGTTTTCATCTCCTGGTGCTCGTGTTCTCCATTCAGGCCCCCTTACTAACAATCTCCCCACTTGGAGACTCGGCGCCTTTCCATGCCTCTTTCGTACCGTCTGCAATTTGTCCGCAGGATGAACTGCAAGAGGGGGAACCAATGAGAGACTCGCTGGAGGTGTTTGGTCGGGCACATGTCACTCTCATTTCCCATCACGAAGAAGAATTCACCAGAGGTTCAGCCTGCCACCGCGGATCGACAATAGGGCGTGAAGCCATCCAGCCGTGTTGCGTCCCACTCACAAAAAAGCGACTTGGGAAATGGAGCTCAGGGGCACTGCACTTCCCAAACCTGCAGAGTTCTAAACGATAACTATCGCCCCAAAATATATTGAGGTCAGGCTACGAAGAGGCGTTGAACGCAAGGCAGAATTGCAGGAAACGGATGTCAACGGGTACATCGGAATGGCCCCGATAGCACATGAAAAGCGCCAGAACGTGGACAATGATGCGGTTGGCCAAAAAGGGCGTATGCGTTTTTTCCTGAATATATTCAGGAAAAAACGCATACGCCCTTTTTGGCCAACCAAGCAACCTGGGAGAGCAAATCAGCACTACAAAGAAATCTCTCGCCCCCCCCCGGGGCAAAAGGGCCAGGCGAAAAAAGTCTAAAAACCAGAAAGGCAGGACAGCCCACGGAGTCAAGGGAGCCTTGTTAAGCTGATGGGCGGGATGTCAATGGCCAACAGCCAATCTTCACAAGTGTATCCTCTTTCCCAAACCATGTAAAACACAGAACCACAGAGCATAGGGCACTTCCACACATGGGCGTTGACCTTGGGAAAATGAAAAAATCAACCAGACACAGGGACCCCAATGTTGAGGGCTGCTGTCTTGACAAGAACCTCCACTCCGGTACACGTTTCATATCCCAGGAAAGAGCCAAGTGGACAAAGACGAGTGGACAAGTGGACAAAGACAAGTGGACAAGTGGACAAGTGGTGCTACGGAGGTCCAATGGAGTGTCACTCAGCCATGAAATCCACGTCATGAGGCTGGTAGCAGCATCCTGAGTGGATTTAGGTACGATCATCCTCAGTGAAATAAGTCCCACAAAAAAAGAAACTTATGATATCACTTATCGAGGGAATGTAAAAATCGCTCGCCATGAACGGAATCCCCAAACAGAACAGAGTCACGCTTTTAGAAAACACACTTATGCCTGCTTCAGGGGAAAGGTGAGGTGGGGTGACGCATAAAACTCGAGTTTGAAATGAGCACAGATACCCTTCCGAAAACCGAATATGGAATGGACACGACCTACTCCTTGCTCAATCAACTGGACTCACCAGACCCTGTTATCGCACAAGTATCTATCCGACTAGTAAGCATCTTAAAAGCTAAGTCTTGATATCTCTGTGTAAGTGCATCAAGTGTGTGTAAAGCGGCCTAAAACCAGCAGGGAAAATCAGCTCAGACCCATTCTGAGGATACATTTCCAACATAAAGAAGAAACAAGCAGGGCAAAACAGAGAGAAATTCTTCCAAAATGCGTTCAGGGACTGGCATGCAACCAGGATTGACCACATCTACAGCCCCAGCGGCAGAAGACATAAGGCTGGACACTCTTGGGGCTGAGACGATTGGTGAGGTTGGGAAAGCAAATGCAGACCCTTGAAAGGAATCCTGCGTGCTCCCCATTCCATGGGTCCCAACTCTCCAGGTTCAACGCAATCTTCCGACAGCGAAAGCACTCATTGGAAACCCAGCGGATGCTACACCGTGGGATCGGGAAAGCTTTCTGAAACTCACCTCAGTTTTCATCTCCTGGTGCTCGTGTTCTCCATTCAGGCCCCCTTACTAACAATCTCCCCACTTGGAGACTCGGCGCCTTTCCATGCCTCTTTCGTACCGTCTGCAATTTGTCCGCAGGATGAACTGCAAGAGGGGGAACCAATGAGAGACTCGCTGGAGGTGTTTGGTCGGGCACATGTCACTCTCATTTCCCATCACGAAGAAGAATTCACCAGAGGTTCAGCCTGCCACCGCGGATCGACAATAGGGCGTGAAGCCATCCAGCCGTGTTGCGTCCCACTCACAAAAAAGCGACTTGGGAAATGGAGCTCAGGGGCACTGCACTTCCCAAACCTGCAGAGTTCTAAACGATAACTATCGCCCCAAAATATATTGAGGTCAGGCTACGAAGAGGCGTTGAACGCAAGGCAGAATTGCAGGAAACGGATGTCAACGGGTACATCGGAATGGCCCCGATAGCACATGAAAAGCGCCAGAACGTGGACAATGATGCGGTTGGCCAAAAAGGGCGTATGCGTTTTTTCCTGAATATATTCAGGAAAAAACGCATACGCCCTTTTTGGCCAACCAAGCAACCTGGGAGAGCAAATCAGCACTACAAAGAAATCTCTCGCCCCTCCCCCCGGGGCAAAAGGGCCAGGCGAAAAAAGTCTAAAAACCAGAAAGGCAGGACAGCCCACGGAGTCAAGGGAGCCTTGTTAAGCTGATGGGCGGGATGTCAATGGCCAACAGCCAATCTTCACAAGTGTATCCTCTTTCCCAAACCATGTAAAACACAGAACCACAGAGCATAGGGCACTTCCACACATGGGCGTTGACCTTGGGAAAATGAAAAAATCAACCAGACACAGGGACCCCAATGTTGAGGGCTGCTGTCTTGACAAGAACCTCCACTCCGGTACACGTTTCATATCCCAGGAAAGAGCCAAGTGGACAAAGACAAGTGGACAAGTGGACAAAGACAAGTGAACAAGTGGACAAGTGGTGCTACGTAGGTCCAATGGAGTGTCACTCAGCCATGAAATCCACGTCATGAGGCTGGTAGCAGCATCCTGAGTGGATTTAGGTACGATCATCCTCAGTGAAATAAGTCCCACAAAAAAAGAAACTTATGATATCACTTATCGAAGGAATGTAAAAATCGCTCCCCATGAACGGAATCCCCAAACAGAACAGAGTCACGCTTTTAGAAAACACACTTATGCCTGCTTCAGGGGAAAGGTGAGGTGGGGTGACGCATAAAACTCGAGTTTGAAATGAGCACAGATACCCTTCCGAAAACCGAATATGGAATGGACACGACCTACTCCTTGCTCAATCAACTGGACTCACCAGACCCTGTTATCGCACAAGTATCTATCCGACTAGTAAGCATCTTAAAAGCTAAGTCTTGATATCTCTGTGTAAGTGCATCAAGTGTGTGTAAAGCGGCCTAAAACCAGCAGGGAAAGTCAGCTCAGACCCATTCTGAGGATACATTTCCAACATAAAGAAGAAACAAGCAGGGCAAAACAGAGAGAAATTCTTCCAAAATGCGTTCAGGGACTGGCATGCAACCAGGATTGACCAAATCTACAGCCCCAGCGGCAGAAGACATAAGGCTGGACACTCTTGGGGCTGAGACGATTGGTGAGGTTGGGAAAGCAAATGCAGACCCTTGAAAGGAATCCTGCGTGCTCCCCATTCCATGGGTCCCAACTCTCCAGGTTCAACGCAATCTTCCGACAGCGAAAGCACTCATTGGAAACCCAGCGGATGCTACACCGTGGGATCGGGAAAGCTTTCTGAAACTCACCTCAGTTTTCATCTCCTGGTGCTCGTGTTCTCCATTCAGGCCTCCTTACTAACAATCTCCCCACTTGGAGACTCGGCGCCTTTCCATGCCTCTTTCGTACCGTCTGCAATTTGTCCGCAGGATGAACTGCAAGAGGGGGAACCAATGAGAGACTCGCTGGAGGTGTTTGTTCGGGCACATGTCACTCTCATTTCCCATCACGAAGAAGAATTCACCAGAGGTTCAGCCTGCCACCGCGGATCGACAATAGGGCGTGAAGCCATCCAGCCGTGTTGCGTCCCACTCACAAAAAAGCGACTTGGGAAATGGAGCTCAGGGGCACTGCACTTCCCAAACCTGCAGAGTTCTAAACGATAACTATCGCCCCAAAATATATTGAGGTCAGGCTACGAAGAGGCGTTGAACGCAAGGCAGAATTGCAGGAAACGGATGTCAACGGGTACATCGGAATGGCCCCGATAGCACATGAAAAGCGCCAGAACGTGGACAATGATGCGGTTGGCCAAAAAGGGCGTATGCGTTTTTTCCTGAATATATTCAGGAAAAAACGCATACGCCCTTTTTGGCCAACCAAGCAACCTGGGAGAGCAAATCAGCACTACAAAGAAATCTCTCGCCCCCCCCCGGGGCAAAAGGGCCAGGCGAAAAAAGTCTAAAAACCAGAAAGGTAGGACAGCCCACGGAGTCAAGGGAGCCTTGTTAAGCTGATGGGCGGGATGTCAATGGCCAACAGCCAATCTTCACAAGTGTATCCTCTTTCCCAAACCATGTAAAACACAGAACCACAGAGCATAGGGCACTTCCACACATGGGCGTTGACCTTGGGAAAATGAAAAAATCAACCAGACACAGGGACCCCAATGTTGAGGGCTGCTGTCTTGACAAGAACCTCCACTCCGGTACACGTTTCATATCCCAGGAAAGAGCCAAGTGGACAAAGACAAGTGGACAAGTGGACAAGTGGTGCTACGGAGGTCCAAAGGAGTGTCACTCAGCCATGAAATCCACGTCATGTGGCTGGTAGCAGCATCCTGAGTGGATTTAGATACGATCATCCTCAGTGAAATAAGTCCCACAAAAAAAGAAACTTATGATATCACTTATCGAGGGAATGTAAAAATCGCTCCCCATGAACGGAATCCCCAAACAGAACAGAGTCACGCTTTTAGAAAACACACTTATGCCTGCTTCAGGGAAAAGGTGAGGTGGGGTGACGCATAAAACTCGAGTTTGAAATGAGCACAGATACCCTTCCGAAAACCGAATATGGAATGGACACGACCTACTCCTTGCTCAATCAACTGGACTCACCAGACCCTGTTCATCGCACAAGTATCTATCCGACTAGTAAGCATCTTAAAAGCTAAGTCTTGATATCTCTGTGTAAGTGCATCAAGTGTGTGTAAAGCGGCCTAAAACCAGCAGGGAAAATCAGCTCAGACCCATTCTGAGGATACATTTCCAACATAAAGAAGAAACAAGCAGGGCAAAACAGAGAGAAATTCTTCCAAAATGCGTTCAGGGACTGGCATGCAACCAGGATTGACCACATCTACAGCCCCAGCGGCAGAAGACATAAGGCTGGACACTCTTGGGGCTGAGACGATTGGTGAGGTTGGGAAAGCAAATGCAGACCCTTGAAAGGAATCCTGCGTGCTCCCCATTCCATGGGTCCCAACTCTCCAGGTTCAACGCAATCTTCCGACAGCGAAAGCACTCATTGGAAACCCAGCGGATGCTACACCGTGGGATCGGGAAAGCTTTCTGAAACTCACCTCAGTTTTCATCTCCTGGTGCTCGTGTTCTCCATTCAGGCCTCCTTACTAACAATCTCCCCACTTGGAGACTCGGCGCCTTTCCATGCCTCTTTCGTACCGTCTGCAATTTGTCCGCAGGATGAACTGCAAGAGGGGGAACCAATGAGAGACTCGCTGGAGGTGTTTGTTCGGGCACATGTCACTCTCATTTCCCATCACGAAGAAGAATTCACCAGAGGTTCAGCCTGCCACCGCGGATCGACAATAGGGCGTGAAGCCATCCAGCCGTGTTGCGTCCCACTCACAAAAAAGCGACTTGGGAAATGGAGCTCAGGGGCACTGCACTTCCCAAACCTGCAGAGTTCTAAACGATAACTATCGCCCCAAAATATATTGAGGTCAGGCTACGAAGAGGCGTTGAACGCAAGGCAGAATTGCAGGAAACGGATGTCAACGGGTACATCGGAATGGCCCCGATAGCACATGAAAAGCGCCAGAACGTGGACAATGATGCGGTTGGCCAAAAAGGGCGTATGCGTTTTTTCCTGAATATATTCAGGAAAAAACGCATACGCCCTTTTTGGCCAACCAAGCAACCTGGGAGAGCAAATCAGCACTACAAAGAAATCTCTCGCCCCCCCCCCCCCCGGGGCAAAAGGGCCAGGCGAAAAAAGTCTAAAAACCAGAAAGGCAGGACAGCCCACGGAGTCAAGGGAGCCTTGTTAAGCTGATGGGCGGGATGTCAATGGCCAACAGCCAATCTTCACAAGTGTATCCTCTTTCCCAAACCATGTAAAACACAGAACCACAGAGCATAGGGCACTTCCACACATGGGCGTTGACCTTGGGAAAATGAAAAAATCAACCAGACACAGGGACCCCAATGTTGAGGGCTGCTGTCTTGACAAGAACCTCCACTCCGGTACACGTTTCATATCCCAGGAAAGAGCCAAGTGGACAAAGACAAGTGGACAAGTGGACAAGTGGTGCTACGGAGGTCCAAAGGAGTGTCACTCAGCCATGAAATCCACGTCATGTGGCTGGTAGCAGCATCCTGAGTGGATTTAGATACGATCATCCTCAGTGAAATAAGTCCCACAAAAAAAGAAACTTATGATATCACTTATCGAGGGAATGTAAAAATCGCTCCCCATGAACGGAATCCCCAAACAGAACAGAGTCACGCTTTTAGAAAACACACTTATGCCTGCTTCAGGGGAAAGGTGAGGTGGGGTGACGCATAAAACTCGAGTTTGAAATGAGCACACATACCCTTCCGAAAACCGAATATGGAATGGACACGACCTACTCCTTGCTCAATCAACTGGACTCACCAGACCCTGTTCATCGCACAAGTATCTATCCGACTAGTAAGCATCTTAAAAGCTAAGTCTTGATATCTCTGTGTAAGTGCATCAAGTGTGTGTAAAGCGGCCTAAAACCAGCAGGGAAAATCAGCTCAGACCCATTCTGAGGATACATTTCCAACATAAAGAAGAAACAAGCAGGGCAAAACAGAGAGAAATTCTTCCAAAATGCGTTCAGGGACTGGCATGCAACCAGGATTGACCACATCTACAGCCCCAGCGGCGGAAGACATAAGGCTGGACACTCTTGGGGCTGAGACGATGGGTGAGGTTGGGAAAGCAAATGCAGACCCTTGAAAGGAATCCTGCGTGCTCCCCATTCCATGGGTCCCAACTCTCCAGGTTCAACGCAATCTTCCGACAGCGAAAGCACTCATTGGAAACCCAGCGGATGCTACACCGTGGGATCGGGAAAGCTTTCTGAAACTCACCTCAGTTTTCATCTCCTGGTGCTCGTGTTCTCCATTCAGGCCCCCTTACTAACAATCTCCCCACTTGGAGACTCGGCGCCTTTCCATGCCTCTTTCGTACCGTCTGCAATTTGTCCGCAGGATGAACTGCAAGAGGGGGAACCAATGAGAGACTCGCTGGAGGTGTTTGGTCGGGCACATGTCACTCTCATTTCCCATCACGAAGAAGAATTCACCAGAGGTTCAGCCTGCCACCGCGGATCGACAAGAGGGCGTGAAGCCATCCAGCCGTGTTGCGTCCCACTCACAAAAAAGCGACTTGGGAAATGGAGCTCAGGGGCACTGCACTTCCCAAACCTGCAGAGTTCTAAACGATAACTATCGCCCCAAAATATATTGAGGTCAGGCTACGAAGAGGCGTTGAACGCAAGGCAGAATTGCAGGAAACGGATGTCAACGGGTACATCGGAATGGCCCCGATAGCACATGAAAAGCGCCAGAACGTGGACAATGATGTGGTTGGCCAAAAAGGGCGTATGCGTTTTTTCATGAATATATTCAGGAAAAAACGCATACGCCCTTTTTGGCCAACCAAGCAACCTGGGAGAGCAAATCAGCACTACAAAGAAATCTCTCGCCCCCCCCCGGGGGCAAAAGGGCCAGGCGAAAAAAGTCTAAAAACCAGAAAGGCAGGACAGCCCACGGAGTCAAGGGAGCCTTGTTAAGCTGATGGGCGGGATGTCAATGGCCAACAGCCAATCTTCACAAGTGTATCCTCTTTCCCAAACCATGTAAAACACAGAACCACAGAGCATAGGGCACTTCCACACATGGGCGTTGACCTTGGGAAAATGAAAAAATCAACCAGACACAGGGACCCCAATGTTGAGGGCTGCTGTCTTGACAAGAACCTCCACTCCGGTACACGTTTCATATCCCAGGAAAGAGCCAAGTGGACAAAGACCAGTGGACAAGTGGACAAAGACAAGTGAACAAGTGGACAAGTGGTGCTACGTAGGTCCAATGGAGTGTCACTCAGCCATGAAATCCACGTCATGAGGCTGGTAGCAGCATCCTGAGTGGATTTAGGTACGATCATCCTCAGTGAAATAAGTCCCACAAAAAAAGAAACTTATGATATCACTTATCGAAGGAATGTAAAAATCGCTCCCCATGAACGGAATCCCCAAACAGAACAGAGTCACGCTTTTAGAAAACACACTTATGCCTGCTTCAGGGGAAAGGTGAGGTGGGGTGACGCATAAAACTCGAGTTTGAAATGAGCACAGATACCCTTCCGAAAACCGAATATGGAATGGACACGACCTACTCCTTGTTCAATCAACTGGACTCACCAGACCCTGTTATCGCACAAGTATCTATCCGACTAGTAAGCATCTTAAAAGCTAAGTCTTGATATCTCTGTGTAAGTGCATCAAGTGTGTGTAAAGCGGCCTAAAACCAGCAGGGAAAATCAGCTCAGACCCATTCTGAGGATACATTTCCAACATAAAGAAGAAACAAGCAGGGCAAAACAGAGAGAAATTCTTCCAAAATGCGTTCAGGGACTGGCATGCAACCAGGATTGACCACATCTACAGCCCCAGCGGCAGAAGACATAAGGCTGGACACTCTTGCGGCTGAGACGATTGGTGAGGTTGGGAAAGCAAATGCAGACCCTTGAAAGGAATCCTGCGTGCTCCCCATTCCATGGGTCCCAACTCTCCAGGTTCAACGCAATCTTCCGACAGCGAAAGCACTCATTGGAAACCCAGCGGATGCTACACCGTGGGATCGGGAAAGCTTTCTGAAACTCACCTCAGTTTTCATCTCCTGGTGCTCGTGTTCTCCATTCAGGCCTCCTTACTAACAATCTCCCCACTTGGAGACTCGGCGCCTTTCCATGCCTCTTTCGTACCGTCTGCAATTTGTCCGCAGGATGAACTGCAAGAGGGGGAACCAATGAGAGACTCGCTGGAGGTGTTTGGTCGGGCACATGTCACTCTCATTTCCCATCACGAAGAAGAATTCACCAGAGGTTCAGCCTGCCACCGCGGATCGACAATAGGGCGTGAAGCCATCCAGCCGTGTTGCGTCCCACTCACAAAAAAGCGACTTGGGAAATGGAGCTCAGGGGCACTGCACTTCCCAAACCTGCAGAGTTCTAAACGATAACTATCGCCCCAAAATATATTGAGGTCAGGCTACGAAGAGGCGTTGAACGCAAGGCAGAATTGCAGGAAACGGATGTCAACGGGTACATCGGAATGGCCCCGATAGCACATGAAAAGCGCCAGAACGTGGACAATGATGCGGTTGGCCAAAAAGGGCGTATGCGTTTTTTCCTGAATATATTCAGGAAAAAACGCATACGCCCTTTTTGGCCAACCAAGCAACCTGGGAGTGCAAATCAGCACTACAAAGAAATCTCTCGCCCCCCCCCGGGGCAAAAGGGCCAGGCGAAAAAAGTCTAAAAACCAGAAAGGTAGGACAGCCCACGGAGTCAAGGGAGCCTTGTTAAGCTGATGGGCGGGATGTCAATGGCCAACAGCCAATCTTCACAAGTGTATCCTCTTTCCCAAACCATGTAAAACACAGAACCACAGAGCATAGGGCACTTCCACACATGGGCGTTGACCTTGGGAAAATGAAAAAATCAACCAGACAGAGGGACCCCAAAGTTGAGGGCTGCTGTCTTGACAAGAACCTCCACTCCGGTACACGTTTCATATCCCAGGAAAGAGCCAAGTGGACAAAGACGAGTGGACAAGTGGACAAAGACAAGTGGACAAGTGGACAAGTGGTGCTACGTAGGTCCAATGGAGTGTCACTCAGCCATGAAATCCACGTCATGAGGCTGGTAGCAGCATCCTGAGTGGATTTAGGTACGATCATCCTCAGTGAAATAAGTCCCACAAAAAAAGAAACTTATGATATCACTTATCGAGGGAATGTAAAAATCGCTCGCCATGAACGGAATCCCCAAACAGAACAGAGTCACGCTTTTAGAAAACACACTTATGCCTGCTTCAGGGGAAAGGTGAGGTGGGGTGACGCATAAAACTCGAGTTTGAAATGAGCACACATACCCTTCCGAAAACCGAATATGGAATGGACACGACCTACTCCTTGCTCAATCAACTGGACTCACCAGACCCTGTTCATCGCACAAGTATCTATCCGACTAGTAAGCATCTTAAAAGCTAAGTCTTGATATCTCTGTGTAAGTGCATCAAGTGTGTGTAAAGCGGCCTAAAACCAGCAGGGAAAATCAGCTCAGACCCATTCTGAGAATACATTTCCAACATAAAGAAGAAACAAGCAGGGCAAAACAGAGAGAAATTCTTCCAAAATGCGTTCAGGGACTGGCATGCAACCAGGATTGACCACATCTACAGCCCCAGCGGCGGAAGACATAAGGCTGGACACTCTTGGGGCTGAGACGATGGGTGAGGTTGGGAAAGCAAATGCAGACCCTTGAAAGGAATCCTGCGTGCTCCCCATTCCATGGGTCCCAACTCTCCAGGTTCAACGCAATCTTCCGACAGCGAAAGCACTCATTGGAAACCCAGCGGATGCTACACCGTGGGATCGGGAAAGCTTTCTGAAACTCACCTCAGTTTTCATCTCCTGGTGCTCGTGTTCTCCATTCAGGCCCCCTTACTAACAATCTCCCCACTTGGAGACTCGGCGCCTTTCCATGCCTCTTTCGTACCGTCTGCAATTTGTCCGCAGGATGAACTGCAAGAGGGGAAACCAATGAGAGACTCGCTGGAGGTGTTTGGTCGGGCACATGTCACTCTCATTTCCCATCACGAAGAAGAATTCACCAGAGGTTCAGCCTGCCACCGCGGATCGACAATAGGGCGTGAAGCCATCCAGCCGTGTTGCGTCCCACTCACAAAAAAGCGACTTGGGAAATGGAGCTCAGGGGCACTGCACTTCCCAAACCTGCAGAGTTCTAAACGATAACTATCGCCCCAAAATATATTGAGGTCAGGCTACGAAGAGGCGTTGAACGCAAGGCAGAATTGCAGGAAACGGATGTCAACGGGTACATCGGAATGGCCCCGATAGCACATGAAAAGCGCCAGAACGTGGACAATGATGCGGTTGGCCAAAAAGGGCGTATGCGTTTTTTCCTGAATATATTCAGGAAAAAACGCATACGCCCTTTTTGGCCAACCAAGCAACCTGGGAGAGCAAATCAGCACTACAAAGAAATCTCTCGCCCCCCCCCCCGGGGCAAAAGGGCCAGGCGAAAAAAGTCTAAAAACCAGAAAGGCAGGACAGCCCACGGAGTCAAGGGAGCCTTGTTAAGCTGATGGGCGGGATGTCAATGGCCAACAGCCAATCTTCACAAGTGTATCCTCTTTCCCAAACCATGTAAAACACAGAACCACAGAGCATAGGGCACTTCCACACATGGGCGTTGACCTTGGGAAAATGAAAAAATCAACCAGACACAGGGACCCCAATGTTGAGGGCTGCTGTCTTGACAAGAACCTCCACTCCGGTACACGTTTCATATCCCAGGAAAGAGCCAAGTGGACAAAGACGAGTGGACAAGTGGACAAAGACAAGTGAACAAGTGGACAAGTGGTGCTACGTAGGTCCAATGGAGTGTCACTCAGCCATGAAATCCACGTCATGAGGCTGGTAGCAGCATCCTGAGTGGATTTAGGTACGATCATCCTCAGTGAAATAAGTCCCACAAAAAAAGAAACTTATGATATCACTTATCGAAGGAATGTAAAAATCGCTCGCCATGAACGGAATCCCCAAACAGAACAGAGTCACGCTTTTAGAAAACACACTTATGCCTGCTTCAGGGGAAAGGTGAGGTGGGGTGACGCATAAAACTCGAGTTTGAAATGAGCACAGATACCCTTCCGAAAACCGAATATGGAATGGACACGACCTACTCCTTGCTCAATCAACTGGACTCACCAGACCCTGTTCATCGCACAAGTATCTATCCGACTAGTAAGCATCTTAAAAGCTAAGTCTTGATATCTCTGTGTAAGTGCATCAAGTGTGTGTAAAGCGGCCTAAAACCAGCAGGGAAAATCAGCTCAGACCCATTCTGAGGATACATTTCCAACATAAAGAAGAAACAAGCAGGGCAAAACAGAGAGAAATTCTTCCAAAATGCGTTCAGGGACTGGCATGCAACCAGGATTGACCACATCTACAGCCCCAGCGGCGGAAGACATAAGGCTGGACACTCTTGGGGCTGAGACGATGGGTGAGGTTGGGAAAGCAAATGCAGACCCTTGAAAGGAATCCTGCGTGCTCCCCATTCCATGGGTCCCAACTCTCCAGGTTCAACGCAATCTTCCGACAGCGAAAGCACTCATTGGAAACCCAGCGGATGCTACACCGTGGGATCGGGAAAGCTTTCTGAAACTCACCTCAGTTTTCATCTCCTGGTGCCCGTGTTGTCCATTCAGGCCCCCTTACTAACAATCTCCCCACTTGGAGACTCGGCGCCTTTCCATGCCTCTTTCGTACCGTCTGCAATTTGTCCGCAGGATGAACTGCAAGAGGGGGAACCAATGAGAGACTCGCTGGAGGTGTTTGGTCGGGCACATGTCACTCTCATTTCCCATCACGAAGAAGAATTCACCAGAGGTTCAGCCTGCCACCGCGGATCGACAATAGGGCGTGAAGCCATCCAGCCGTGTTGCGTCCCACTCACAAAAAAGCGACTTGGGAAATGGAGCTCAGGGGCACTGCACTTCCCAAACCTGCAGAGTTCTAAACGATAACTATCGCCCCAAAATATATTGAGGTCAGGCTACGAAGAGGCGTTGAACGCAAGGCAGAATTGCAGGAAACGGATGTCAACGGGTACATCGGAATGGCCCCGATAGCACATGAAAAGCGCCAGAACGTGGACAATGATGCGGTTGGCCAAAAAGGGCGTATGCGTTTTTTCCTGAATATATTCAGGAAAAAACGCATACGCCCTTTTTGGCCAACCAAGCAACCTGGGAGAGCAAATCAGCACTACAAAGAAATCTCTCGCCCCCCCCCCCCGGGGCAAAAGGGCCAGGCGAAAAAAGTCTAAAAACCAGAAAGGCAGGACAGCCCACGGAGTCAAGGGAGCCTTGTTAAGCTGATGGGCGGGATGTCAATGGCCAACAGCCAATCTTCACAAGTGTATCCTCTTTCCCAAACCATGTAAAACACAGAACCACAGAGCATAGGGCACTTCCACACATGGGCGTTGACCTTGGGAAAATGAAAAAATCAACCAGACACAGGGACCCCAATGTTGAGGGCTGCTGTCTTGACAAGAACCTCCACTCCGGTACACGTTTCATATCCCAGGAAAGAGCCAAGTGGACAAAGACGAGTGGACAAGTGGACAAGTGGTGCTACGGAGCCAAGTGGACAAAGACGAGTGTACAAGTGGACAAAGACAAGTGGACAAGTGGACAAGTGGTGCTACGTAGGTCCAATGGAGTGTCACTCAGCCATGAAATCCACGTCATGAGGCTGGTAGCAGCATCCTGAGTGGATTTAGGTACGATCATCCTCAGTGAAATAAGTCCCACAAAAAAAGAAACTTATGATATCACTTATCGAGGGAATGTAAAAATCGCTCGCCATGAACGGAATCCCCAAACAGAACAGAGTCACGCTTTTAGAAAACACACTTATACCTGCTTCAGGGGAAAGGTGAGGTGGGGTGACGCATAAAACTCGAGTTTGAAATGAGCACACATACCCTTCCGAAAACCGAATATGGAATGGACACGACCTACTCCTTGCTCAATCAACTGGACTCACCAGACCCTGTTCATCGCACAAGTATCTATCCGACTAGTAAGCATCTTAAAAGCTAAGTCTTGATATCTCTGTGTAAGTGCATCAAGTGTGTGTAAAGCGGCCTAAAACCAGCAGGGAAAATCAGCTCAGACCCATTCTGAGGATACATTTCCAACATAAAGAAGAAACAAGCAGGGCAAAACAGAGAGAAATTCTTCCAAAATGCGTTCAGGGACTGGCATGCAACCAGGATTGACCACATCTACAGCCCCAGCGGCAGAAGACATAAGGCTGGACACTCTTGGGGCTGAGACGATTGGTGAGGTTGGGAAAGCAAATGCAGACCCTTGAAAGGAATCCTGCGTGCTCCCCATTCCATGGGTCCCAACTCTCCAGGTTCAACGCAATCTTCCGACAGCGAAAGCACTCATTGGAAACCCAGCGGATGCTACACCGTGGGATCGGGAAAGCTTTCTGAAACTCACCTCAGTTTTCATCTCCTGGTGCCCGTGTTCTCCATTCAGGCCCCCTTACTAACAATCTCCCCACTTGGAGACTTGGCGCCTTTCCATGCCTCTTTCGTACCGTCTGCAATTTGTCCGCAGGATGAACTGCAAGAGGGGGAACCAATGAGAGACTCGCTGGAGGTGTTTGGTCGGGCACATGTCACTCTCATTTCCCATCACGAAGAAGAATTCACCAGAGGTTCAGCCTGCCACCGCGGATCGACAATAGGGCGTGAAGCCATCCAGCCGTGTTGCGTCCCACTCACAAAAAAGCGACTTGGGAAATGGAGCTCAGGGGCACTGCACTTCCCAAACCTGCAGAGTTCTAAACGATAACTATCGCCCCAAAATATATTGAGGTCAGGCTACGAAGAGGCGTTGAACGCAAGGCAGAATTGCAGGAAACGGATGTCAACGGGTACATCGGAATGGCCCCGATAGCACATGAAAAGCGCCAGAACGTGGACAATGATGCGGTTGGCCAAAAAGGGCGTATGCGTTTTTTCCTGAATATATTCAGGAAAAAACGCATACGCCCTTTTTGGCCAACCAAGCAACCTGGGAGAGCAAATCAGCACTACAAAGAAATCTCTCGCCCCTCCCCCCGGGGCAAAAGGGCCAGGCGAAAAAAGTCTAAAAACCAGAAAGGCAGGACAGCCCACGGAGTCAAGGGAGCCTTGTTAAGCTGATGGGCGGGATGTCAATGGCCAACAGCCAATCTTCACAAGTGTATCCTCTTTCCCAAACCATGTAAAACACAGAACCACAGAGCATAGGGCACTTCCACACATGGGCGTTGACCTTGGGAAAATGAAAAAATCAACCAGACACAGGGACCCCAATGTTGAGGGCTGCTGTCTTGACAAGAACCTCCACTCCGGTACACGTTTCATATCCCAGGAAAGAGCCAAGTGGACAAAGACAAGTGGACAAGTGGACAAAGACAAGTGAACAAGTGGACAAGTGGTGCTACGTAGGTCCAATGGAGTGTCACTCAGCCATGAAATCCACGTCATGAGGCTGGTAGCAGCATCCTGAGTGGATTTAGGTACGATCATCCTCAGTGAAATAAGTCCCACAAAAAAAGAAACTTATGATATCACTTATCGAAGGAATGTAAAAATCGCTCCCCATGAACGGAATCCCCAAACAGAACAGAGTCACGCTTTTAGAAAACACACTTATGCCTGCTTCAGGGGAAAGGTGAGGTGGGGTGACGCATAAAACTCGAGTTTGAAATGAGCACAGATACCCTTCCGAAAACCGAATATGGAATGGACACGACCTACTCCTTGCTCAATCAACTGGACTCACCAGACCCTGTTATCGCACAAGTATCTATCCGACTAGTAAGCATCTTAAAAGCTAAGTCTTGATATCTCTGTGTAAGTGCATCAAGTGTGTGTAAAGCGGCCTAAAACCAGCAGGGAAAGTCAGCTCAGACCCATTCTGAGGATACATTTCCAACATAAAGAAGAAACAAGCAGGGCAAAACAGAGAGAAATTCTTCCAAAATGCGTTCAGGGACTGGCATGCAACCAGGATTGACCAAATCTACAGCCCCAGCGGCAGAAGACATAAGGCTGGACACTCTTGGGGCTGAGACGATTGGTGAGGTTGGGAAAGCAAATGCAGACCCTTGAAAGGAATCCTGCGTGCTCCCCATTCCATGGGTCCCAACTCTCCAGGTTCAACGCAATCTTCCGACAGCGAAAGCACTCATTGGAAACCCAGCGGATGCTACACCGTGGGATCGGGAAAGCTTTCTGAAACTCACCTCAGTTTTCATCTCCTGGTGCTCGTGTTCTCCATTCAGGCCTCCTTACTAACAATCTCCCCACTTGGAGACTCGGCGCCTTTCCATGCCTCTTTCGTACCGTCTGCAATTTGTCCGCAGGATGAACTGCAAGAGGGGGAACCAATGAGAGACTCGCTGGAGGTGTTTGTTCGGGCACATGTCACTCTCATTTCCCATCACGAAGAAGAATTCACCAGAGGTTCAGCCTGCCACCGCGGATCGACAATAGGGCGTGAAGCCATCCAGCCGTGTTGCGTCCCACTCACAAAAAAGCGACTTGGGAAATGGAGCTCAGGGGCACTGCACTTCCCAAACCTGCAGAGTTCTAAACGATAACTATCGCCCCAAAATATATTGAGGTCAGGCTACGAAGAGGCGTTGAACGCAAGGCAGAATTGCAGGAAACGGATGTCAACGGGTACATCGGAATGGCCCCGATAGCACATGAAAAGCGCCAGAACGTGGACAATGATGCGGTTGGCCAAAAAGGGCGTATGCGTTTTTTCCTGAATATATTCAGGAAAAAACGCATACGCCCTTTTTGGCCAACCAAGCAACCTGGGAGAGCAAATCAGCACTACAAAGAAATCTCTCGCCCCCCCCCGGGGCAAAAGGGCCAGGCGAAAAAAGTCTAAAAACCAGAAAGGTAGGACAGCCCACGGAGTCAAGGGAGCCTTGTTAAGCTGATGGGCGGGATGTCAATGGCCAACAGCCAATCTTCACAAGTGTATCCTCTTTCCCAAACCATGTAAAACACAGAACCACAGAGCATAGGGCACTTCCACACATGGGCGTTGACCTTGGGAAAATGAAAAAATCAACCAGACACAGGGACCCCAATGTTGAGGGCTGCTGTCTTGACAAGAACCTCCACTCCGGTACACGTTTCATATCCCAGGAAAGAGCCAAGTGGACAAAGACAAGTGGACAAGTGGACAAGTGGTGCTACGGAGGTCCAAAGGAGTGTCACTCAGCCATGAAATCCACGTCATGTGGCTGGTAGCAGCATCCTGAGTGGATTTAGATACGATCATCCTCAGTGAAATAAGTCCCACAAAAAAAGAAACTTATGATATCACTTATCGAGGGAATGTAAAAATCGCTCCCCATGAACGGAATCCCCAAACAGAACAGAGTCACGCTTTTAGAAAACACACTTATGCCTGCTTCAGGGAAAAGGTGAGGTGGGGTGACGCATAAAACTCGAGTTTGAAATGAGCACAGATACCCTTCCGAAAACCGAATATGGAATGGACACGACCTACTCCTTGCTCAATCAACTGGACTCACCAGACCCTGTTCATCGCACAAGTATCTATCCGACTAGTAAGCATCTTAAAAGCTAAGTCTTGATATCTCTGTGTAAGTGCATCAAGTGTGTGTAAAGCGGCCTAAAACCAGCAGGGAAAATCAGCTCAGACCCATTCTGAGGATACATTTCCAACATAAAGAAGAAACAAGCAGGGCAAAACAGAGAGAAATTCTTCCAAAATGCGTTCAGGGACTGGCATGCAACCAGGATTGACCACATCTACAGCCCCAGCGGCAGAAGACATAAGGCTGGACACTCTTGGGGCTGAGACGATTGGTGAGGTTGGGAAAGCAAATGCAGACCCTTGAAAGGAATCCTGCGTGCTCCCCATTCCATGGGTCCCAACTCTCCAGGTTCAACGCAATCTTCCGACAGCGAAAGCACTCATTGGAAACCCAGCGGATGCTACACCGTGGGATCGGGAAAGCTTTCTGAAACTCACCTCAGTTTTCATCTCCTGGTGCTCGTGTTCTCCATTCAGGCCTCCTTACTAACAATCTCCCCACTTGGAGACTCGGCGCCTTTCCATGCCTCTTTCGTACCGTCTGCAATTTGTCCGCAGGATGAACTGCAAGAGGGGGAACCAATGAGAGACTCGCTGGAGGTGTTTGTTCGGGCACATGTCACTCTCATTTCCCATCACGAAGAAGAATTCACCAGAGGTTCAGCCTGCCACCGCGGATCGACAATAGGGCGTGAAGCCATCCAGCCGTGTTGCGTCCCACTCACAAAAAAGCGACTTGGGAAATGGAGCTCAGGGGCACTGCACTTCCCAAACCTGCAGAGTTCTAAACGATAACTATCGCCCCAAAATATATTGAGGTCAGGCTACGAAGAGGCGTTGAACGCAAGGCAGAATTGCAGGAAACGGATGTCAACGGGTACATCGGAATGGCCCCGATAGCACATGAAAAGCGCCAGAACGTGGACAATGATGCGGTTGGCCAAAAAGGGCGTATGCGTTTTTTCCTGAATATATTCAGGAAAAAACGCATACGCCCTTTTTGGCCAACCAAGCAACCTGGGAGAGCAAATCAGCACTACAAAGAAATCTCTCGCCCCCCCCCCCCCGGGGCAAAAGGGCCAGGCGAAAAAAGTCTAAAAACCAGAAAGGCAGGACAGCCCACGGAGTCAAGGGAGCCTTGTTAAGCTGATGGGCGGGATGTCAATGGCCAACAGCCAATCTTCACAAGTGTATCCTCTTTCCCAAACCATGTAAAACACAGAACCACAGAGCATAGGGCACTTCCACACATGGGCGTTGACCTTGGGAAAATGAAAAAATCAACCAGACACAGGGACCCCAATGTTGAGGGCTGCTGTCTTGACAAGAACCTCCACTCCGGTACACGTTTCATATCCCAGGAAAGAGCCAAGTGGACAAAGACAAGTGGACAAGTGGACAAGTGGTGCTACGGAGGTCCAAAGGAGTGTCACTCAGCCATGAAATCCACGTCATGTGGCTGGTAGCAGCATCCTGAGTGGATTTAGATACGATCATCCTCAGTGAAATAAGTCCCACAAAAAAAGAAACTTATGATATCACTTATCGAGGGAATGTAAAAATCGCTCCCCATGAACGGAATCCCCAAACAGAACAGAGTCACGCTTTTAGAAAACACACTTATGCCTGCTTCAGGGGAAAGGTGAGGTGGGGTGACGCATAAAACTCGAGTTTGAAATGAGCACACATACCCTTCCGAAAACCGAATATGGAATGGACACGACCTACTCCTTGCTCAATCAACTGGACTCACCAGACCCTGTTCATCGCACAAGTATCTATCCGACTAGTAAGCATCTTAAAAGCTAAGTCTTGATATCTCTGTGTAAGTGCATCAAGTGTGTGTAAAGCGGCCTAAAACCAGCAGGGAAAATCAGCTCAGACCCATTCTGAGGATACATTTCCAACATAAAGAAGAAACAAGCAGGGCAAAACAGAGAGAAATTCTTCCAAAATGCGTTCAGGGACTGGCATGCAACCAGGATTGACCACATCTACAGCCCCAGCGGCGGAAGACATAAGGCTGGACACTCTTGGGGCTGAGACGATGGGTGAGGTTGGGAAAGCAAATGCAGACCCTTGAAAGGAATCCTGCGTGCTCCCCATTCCATGGGTCCCAACTCTCCAGGTTCAACGCAATCTTCCGACAGCGAAAGCACTCATTGGAAACCCAGCGGATGCTACACCGTGGGATCGGGAAAGCTTTCTGAAACTCACCTCAGTTTTCATCTCCTGGTGCTCGTGTTCTCCATTCAGGCCCCCTTACTAACAATCTCCCCACTTGGAGACTCGGCGCCTTTCCATGCCTCTTTCGTACCGTCTGCAATTTGTCCGCAGGATGAACTGCAAGAGGGGGAACCAATGAGAGACTCGCTGGAGGTGTTTGGTCGGGCACATGTCACTCTCATTTCCCATCACGAAGAAGAATTCACCAGAGGTTCAGCCTGCCACCGCGGATCGACAAGAGGGCGTGAAGCCATCCAGCCGTGTTGCGTCCCACTCACAAAAAAGCGACTTGGGAAATGGAGCTCAGGGGCACTGCACTTCCCAAACCTGCAGAGTTCTAAACGATAACTATCGCCCCAAAATATATTGAGGTCAGGCTACGAAGAGGCGTTGAACGCAAGGCAGAATTGCAGGAAACGGATGTCAACGGGTACATCGGAATGGCCCCGATAGCACATGAAAAGCGCCAGAACGTGGACAATGATGTGGTTGGCCAAAAAGGGCGTATGCGTTTTTTCATGAATATATTCAGGAAAAAACGCATACGCCCTTTTTGGCCAACCAAGCAACCTGGGAGAGCAAATCAGCACTACAAAGAAATCTCTCGCCCCCCCCCGGGGGCAAAAGGGCCAGGCGAAAAAAGTCTAAAAACCAGAAAGGCAGGACAGCCCACGGAGTCAAGGGAGCCTTGTTAAGCTGATGGGCGGGATGTCAATGGCCAACAGCCAATCTTCACAAGTGTATCCTCTTTCCCAAACCATGTAAAACACAGAACCACAGAGCATAGGGCACTTCCACACATGGGCGTTGACCTTGGGAAAATGAAAAAATCAACCAGACACAGGGACCCCAATGTTGAGGGCTGCTGTCTTGACAAGAACCTCCACTCCGGTACACGTTTCATATCCCAGGAAAGAGCCAAGTGGACAAAGACCAGTGGACAAGTGGACAAAGACAAGTGAACAAGTGGACAAGTGGTGCTACGTAGGTCCAATGGAGTGTCACTCAGCCATGAAATCCACGTCATGAGGCTGGTAGCAGCATCCTGAGTGGATTTAGGTACGATCATCCTCAGTGAAATAAGTCCCACAAAAAAAGAAACTTATGATATCACTTATCGAAGGAATGTAAAAATCGCTCCCCATGAACGGAATCCCCAAACAGAACAGAGTCACGCTTTTAGAAAACACACTTATGCCTGCTTCAGGGGAAAGGTGAGGTGGGGTGACGCATAAAACTCGAGTTTGAAATGAGCACAGATACCCTTCCGAAAACCGAATATGGAATGGACACGACCTACTCCTTGTTCAATCAACTGGACTCACCAGACCCTGTTATCGCACAAGTATCTATCCGACTAGTAAGCATCTTAAAAGCTAAGTCTTGATATCTCTGTGTAAGTGCATCAAGTGTGTGTAAAGCGGCCTAAAACCAGCAGGGAAAATCAGCTCAGACCCATTCTGAGGATACATTTCCAACATAAAGAAGAAACAAGCAGGGCAAAACAGAGAGAAATTCTTCCAAAATGCGTTCAGGGACTGGCATGCAACCAGGATTGACCACATCTACAGCCCCAGCGGCAGAAGACATAAGGCTGGACACTCTTGCGGCTGAGACGATTGGTGAGGTTGGGAAAGCAAATGCAGACCCTTGAAAGGAATCCTGCGTGCTCCCCATTCCATGGGTCCCAACTCTCCAGGTTCAACGCAATCTTCCGACAGCGAAAGCACTCATTGGAAACCCAGCGGATGCTACACCGTGGGATCGGGAAAGCTTTCTGAAACTCACCTCAGTTTTCATCTCCTGGTGCTCGTGTTCTCCATTCAGGCCTCCTTACTAACAATCTCCCCACTTGGAGACTCGGCGCCTTTCCATGCCTCTTTCGTACCGTCTGCAATTTGTCCGCAGGATGAACTGCAAGAGGGGGAACCAATGAGAGACTCGCTGGAGGTGTTTGGTCGGGCACATGTCACTCTCATTTCCCATCACGAAGAAGAATTCACCAGAGGTTCAGCCTGCCACCGCGGATCGACAATAGGGCGTGAAGCCATCCAGCCGTGTTGCGTCCCACTCACAAAAAAGCGACTTGGGAAATGGAGCTCAGGGGCACTGCACTTCCCAAACCTGCAGAGTTCTAAACGATAACTATCGCCCCAAAATATATTGAGGTCAGGCTACGAAGAGGCGTTGAACGCAAGGCAGAATTGCAGGAAACGGATGTCAACGGGTACATCGGAATGGCCCCGATAGCACATGAAAAGCGCCAGAACGTGGACAATGATGCGGTTGGCCAAAAAGGGCGTATGCGTTTTTTCCTGAATATATTCAGGAAAAAACGCATACGCCCTTTTTGGCCAACCAAGCAACCTGGGAGTGCAAATCAGCACTACAAAGAAATCTCTCGCCCCCCCCCGGGGCAAAAGGGCCAGGCGAAAAAAGTCTAAAAACCAGAAAGGTAGGACAGCCCACGGAGTCAAGGGAGCCTTGTTAAGCTGATGGGCGGGATGTCAATGGCCAACAGCCAATCTTCACAAGTGTATCCTCTTTCCCAAACCATGTAAAACACAGAACCACAGAGCATAGGGCACTTCCACACATGGGCGTTGACCTTGGGAAAATGAAAAAATCAACCAGACAGAGGGACCCCAAAGTTGAGGGCTGCTGTCTTGACAAGAACCTCCACTCCGGTACACGTTTCATATCCCAGGAAAGAGCCAAGTGGACAAAGACGAGTGGACAAGTGGACAAAGACAAGTGGACAAGTGGACAAGTGGTGCTACGTAGGTCCAATGGAGTGTCACTCAGCCATGAAATCCACGTCATGAGGCTGGTAGCAGCATCCTGAGTGGATTTAGGTACGATCATCCTCAGTGAAATAAGTCCCACAAAAAAAGAAACTTATGATATCACTTATCGAGGGAATGTAAAAATCGCTCGCCATGAACGGAATCCCCAAACAGAACAGAGTCACGCTTTTAGAAAACACACTTATGCCTGCTTCAGGGGAAAGGTGAGGTGGGGTGACGCATAAAACTCGAGTTTGAAATGAGCACACATACCCTTCCGAAAACCGAATATGGAATGGACACGACCTACTCCTTGCTCAATCAACTGGACTCACCAGACCCTGTTCATCGCACAAGTATCTATCCGACTAGTAAGCATCTTAAAAGCTAAGTCTTGATATCTCTGTGTAAGTGCATCAAGTGTGTGTAAAGCGGCCTAAAACCAGCAGGGAAAATCAGCTCAGACCCATTCTGAGAATACATTTCCAACATAAAGAAGAAACAAGCAGGGCAAAACAGAGAGAAATTCTTCCAAAATGCGTTCAGGGACTGGCATGCAACCAGGATTGACCACATCTACAGCCCCAGCGGCGGAAGACATAAGGCTGGACACTCTTGGGGCTGAGACGATGGGTGAGGTTGGGAAAGCAAATGCAGACCCTTGAAAGGAATCCTGCGTGCTCCCCATTCCATGGGTCCCAACTCTCCAGGTTCAACGCAATCTTCCGACAGCGAAAGCACTCATTGGAAACCCAGCGGATGCTACACCGTGGGATCGGGAAAGCTTTCTGAAACTCACCTCAGTTTTCATCTCCTGGTGCTCGTGTTCTCCATTCAGGCCCCCTTACTAACAATCTCCCCACTTGGAGACTCGGCGCCTTTCCATGCCTCTTTCGTACCGTCTGCAATTTGTCCGCAGGATGAACTGCAAGAGGGGAAACCAATGAGAGACTCGCTGGAGGTGTTTGGTCGGGCACATGTCACTCTCATTTCCCATCACGAAGAAGAATTCACCAGAGGTTCAGCCTGCCACCGCGGATCGACAATAGGGCGTGAAGCCATCCAGCCGTGTTGCGTCCCACTCACAAAAAAGCGACTTGGGAAATGGAGCTCAGGGGCACTGCACTTCCCAAACCTGCAGAGTTCTAAACGATAACTATCGCCCCAAAATATATTGAGGTCAGGCTACGAAGAGGCGTTGAACGCAAGGCAGAATTGCAGGAAACGGATGTCAACGGGTACATCGGAATGGCCCCGATAGCACATGAAAAGCGCCAGAACGTGGACAATGATGCGGTTGGCCAAAAAGGGCGTATGCGTTTTTTCCTGAATATATTCAGGAAAAAACGCATACGCCCTTTTTGGCCAACCAAGCAACCTGGGAGAGCAAATCAGCACTACAAAGAAATCTCTCGCCCCCCCCCCGGGGCAAAAGGGCCAGGCGAAAAAAGTCTAAAAACCAGAAAGGCAGGACAGCCCACGGAGTCAAGGGAGCCTTGTTAAGCTGATGGGCGGGATGTCAATGGCCAACAGCCAATCTTCACAAGTGTATCCTCTTTCCCAAACCATGTAAAACACAGAACCACAGAGCATAGGGCACTTCCACACATGGGCGTTGACCTTGGGAAAATGAAAAAATCAACCAGACACAGGGACCCCAATGTTGAGGGCTGCTGTCTTGACAAGAACCTCCACTCCGGTACACGTTTCATATCCCAGGAAAGAGCCAAGTGGACAAAGACGAGTGGACAAGTGGACAAAGACAAGTGAACAAGTGGACAAGTGGTGCTACGTAGGTCCAATGGAGTGTCACTCAGCCATGAAATCCACGTCATGAGGCTGGTAGCAGCATCCTGAGTGGATTTAGGTACGATCATCCTCAGTGAAATAAGTCCCACAAAAAAAGAAACTTATGATATCACTTATCGAAGGAATGTAAAAATCGCTCGCCATGAACGGAATCCCCAAACAGAACAGAGTCACGCTTTTAGAAAACACACTTATGCCTGCTTCAGGGGAAAGGTGAGGTGGGGTGACGCATAAAACTCGAGTTTGAAATGAGCACAGATACCCTTCCGAAAACCGAATATGGAATGGACACGACCTACTCCTTGCTCAATCAACTGGACTCACCAGACCCTGTTCATCGCACAAGTATCTATCCGACTAGTAAGCATCTTAAAAGCTAAGTCTTGATATCTCTGTGTAAGTGCATCAAGTGTGTGTAAAGCGGCCTAAAACCAGCAGGGAAAATCAGCTCAGACCCATTCTGAGGATACATTTCCAACATAAAGAAGAAACAAGCAGGGCAAAACAGAGAGAAATTCTTCCAAAATGCGTTCAGGGACTGGCATGCAACCAGGATTGACCACATCTACAGCCCCAGCGGCGGAAGACATAAGGCTGGACACTCTTGGGGCTGAGACGATGGGTGAGGTTGGGAAAGCAAATGCAGACCCTTGAAAGGAATCCTGCGTGCTCCCCATTCCATGGGTCCCAACTCTCCAGGTTCAACGCAATCTTCCGACAGCGAAAGCACTCATTGGAAACCCAGCGGATGCTACACCGTGGGATCGGGAAAGCTTTCTGAAACTCACCTCAGTTTTCATCTCCTGGTGCCCGTGTTGTCCATTCAGGCCCCCTTACTAACAATCTCCCCACTTGGAGACTCGGCGCCTTTCCATGCCTCTTTCGTACCGTCTGCAATTTGTCCGCAGGATGAACTGCAAGAGGGGGAACCAATGAGAGACTCGCTGGAGGTGTTTGGTCGGGCACATGTCACTCTCATTTCCCATCACGAAGAAGAATTCACCAGAGGTTCAGCCTGCCACCGCGGATCGACAATAGGGCGTGAAGCCATCCAGCCGTGTTGCGTCCCACTCACAAAAAAGCGACTTGGGAAATGGAGCTCAGGGGCACTGCACTTCCCAAACCTGCAGAGTTCTAAACGATAACTATCGCCCCAAAATATATTGAGGTCAGGCTACGAAGAGGCGTTGAACGCAAGGCAGAATTGCAGGAAACGGATGTCAACGGGTACATCGGAATGGCCCCGATAGCACATGAAAAGCGCCAGAACGTGGACAATGATGCGGTTGGCCAAAAAGGGCGTATGCGTTTTTTCCTGAATATATTCAGGAAAAAACGCATACGCCCTTTTTGGCCAACCAAGCAACCTGGGAGAGCAAATCAGCACTACAAAGAAATCTCTCGCCCCCCCCCCCCGGGGCAAAAGGGCCAGGCGAAAAAAGTCTAAAAACCAGAAAGGCAGGACAGCCCACGGAGTCAAGGGAGCCTTGTTAAGCTGATGGGCGGGATGTCAATGGCCAACAGCCAATCTTCACAAGTGTATCCTCTTTCCCAAACCATGTAAAACACAGAACCACAGAGCATAGGGCACTTCCACACATGGGCGTTGACCTTGGGAAAATGAAAAAATCAACCAGACACAGGGACCCCAATGTTGAGGGCTGCTGTCTTGACAAGAACCTCCACTCCGGTACACGTTTCATATCCCAGGAAAGAGCCAAGTGGACAAAGACGAGTGGACAAGTGGACAAGTGGTGCTACGGAGCCAAGTGGACAAAGACGAGTGTACAAGTGGACAAAGACAAGTGGACAAGTGGACAAGTGGTGCTACGTAGGTCCAATGGAGTGTCACTCAGCCATGAAATCCACGTCATGAGGCTGGTAGCAGCATCCTGAGTGGATTTAGGTACGATCATCCTCAGTGAAATAAGTCCCACAAAAAAAGAAACTTATGATATCACTTATCGAGGGAATGTAAAAATCGCTCGCCATGAACGGAATCCCCAAACAGAACAGAGTCACGCTTTTAGAAAACACACTTATACCTGCTTCAGGGGAAAGGTGAGGTGGGGTGACGCATAAAACTCGAGTTTGAAATGAGCACACATACCCTTCCGAAAACCGAATATGGAATGGACACGACCTACTCCTTGCTCAATCAACTGGACTCACCAGACCCTGTTCATCGCACAAGTATCTATCCGACTAGTAAGCATCTTAAAAGCTAAGTCTTGATATCTCTGTGTAAGTGCATCAAGTGTGTGTAAAGCGGCCTAAAACCAGCAGGGAAAATCAGCTCAGACCCATTCTGAGGATACATTTCCAACATAAAGAAGAAACAAGCAGGGCAAAACAGAGAGAAATTCTTCCAAAATGCGTTCAGGGACTGGCATGCAACCAGGATTGACCACATCTACAGCCCCAGCGGCAGAAGACATAAGGCTGGACACTCTTGGGGCTGAGACGATTGGTGAGGTTGGGAAAGCAAATGCAGACCCTTGAAAGGAATCCTGCGTGCTCCCCATTCCATGGGTCCCAACTCTCCAGGTTCAACGCAATCTTCCGACAGCGAAAGCACTCATTGGAAACCCAGCGGATGCTACACCGTGGGATCGGGAAAGCTTTCTGAAACTCACCTCAGTTTTCATCTCCTGGTGCCCGTGTTCTCCATTCAGGCCCCCTTACTAACAATCTCCCCACTTGGAGACTCGGCGCCTTTCCATGCCTCTTTCGTACCGTCTGCAATTTGTCCGCAGGATGAACTGCAAGAGGGGGAACCAATGAGAGACTCGCTGGAGGTGTTTGGTCGGGCACATGTCACTCTCATTTCCCATCACGAAGAAGAATTCACCAGAGGTTCAGCCTGCCACCGCGGATCGACAATAGGGCGTGAAGCCATCCAGCCGTGTTGCGTCCCACTCACAAAAAAGCGACTTGGGAAATGGAGCTCAGGGGCACTGCACTTCCCAAACCTGCAGAGTTCTAAACGATAACTATCGCCCCAAAATATATTGAGGTCAGGCTACGAAGAGGCGTTGAACGCAAGGCAGAATTGCAGGAAACGGATGTCAACGGGTACATCGGAATGGCCCCGATAGCACATGAAAAGCGCCAGAACGTGGACAATGATGCGGTTGGCCAAAAAGGGCGTATGCGTTTTTTCCTGAATATATTCAGGAAAAAACGCATACGCCCTTTTTGGCCAACCAAGCAACCTGGGAGAGCAAATCAGCACTACAAAGAAATCTCTCGCCCCCCCCCCCCGGGGCAAAAGGGCCAGGCGAAAAAAGTCTAAAAACCAGAAAGGCAGGACAGCCCACGGAGTCAAGGGAGCCTTGTTAAGCTGATGGGCGGGATGTCAATGGCCAACAGCCAATCTTCACAAGTGTATCCTCTTTCCCAAACCATGTAAAACACAGAACCACAGAGCATAGGGCACTTCCACACATGGGCGTTGACCTTGGGAAAATGAAAAAATCAACCAGACACAGGGATCCCAATGTTGAGGGCTGCTGTCTTGACAAGAACCTCCACTCCGGTACACGTTTCATATCCCAGGAAAGAGCCAAGTGGACAAAGACGAGTGGACAAGTGGACAAAGACAAGTGAACAAGTGGACAAGCGGTGCTACGTAGGTCCAATGGAGTGTCACTCAGCCATGAAATCCACGTCATGAGGCTGGTAGCAGCATCCTGGGTGGATTTAGGTACGATCATCCTCAGTGAAATAAGTCCCACAAAAAAAGAAACTTATGATATCACTTATCGAAGGAATGTAAAAATCGCTCCCCATGAACGGAATCCCCAAACAGAACAGAGTCACGCTTTTAGAAAACACACTTATGCCTGCTTCAGGGGAAAGGTGAGGTGGGGTGACGCATAAAACTCGAGTTTGAAATGAGCACAGATACCCTTCCGAAAACCGAATATGGAATGGACACGACCTACTCCTTGCTCAATCAACTGGACTCACCAGACCCTGTTCATCGCACAAGTATCTATCCGACTAGTAAGCATCTTAAAAGCTAAGTCTTGATATCTCTGTGTAAGTGCATCAAGTGTGTGTAAAGCGGCCTAAAACCAGCAGGGAAAATCAGCTCAGACCCATTCTGAGGATACATTTCCAACATAAAGAAGAAACAAGCAGGGCAAAACAGAGAGAAATTCTTCCAAAATGCGTTCAGGGACTGGCATGCAACCAAGATTGACCACATCTACAGCCCCAGCGGCGGAAGACATAAGGCTGGACACTCTTGGGGCTGAGACGATTGGTGAGGTTGGGAAAGCAAATGCAGACCCTTGAAAGGAATCCTGCGTGCTCCCCATTCCATGGGTCCCAACTCTCCAGGTTCAACGCAATCTTCCGACAGCGAAAGCACTCATTGGAAACCCAGCGGATGCTACACCGTGGGATCGGGAAAGCTTTCTGAAACTCACCTCAGTTTTCATCTCCTGGTGCTCGTGTTCTCCATTCAGGCCCCCTTACTAACAATCTCCCCACTTGGAGACTCGGCGCCTTTCCATGCCTCTTTCGTACCGTCTGCAATTTGTCCGCAGGATGAACTGCAAGAGGGGAAACCAATGAGAGACTCGCTGGAGGTGTTTGGTCGGGCACATGTCACTCTCATTTCCCATCACGAAGAAGAATTCACCAGAGGTTCAGCCTGCCACCGCGGATCGACAATAGGGCGTGAAGCCATCCAGCCGTGTTGCGTCCCACTCACAAAAAAGCGACTTGGGAAATGGAGCTCAGGGGCACTGCACTTCCCAAACCTGCAGAGTTCTAAACGATAACTATCGCCCCAAAATATATTGAGGTCAGGCTACGAAGAGGCGTTGAACGCAAGGCAGAATTGCAGGAAACGGATGTCAACGGGTACATCGGAATGGCCCCGATAGCACATGAAAAGCGCCAGAACGTGGACAATGATGCGGTTGGCCAAAAAGGGCGTATGCGTTTTTTCCTGAATATATTCAGGAAAAAACGCATACGCCCTTTTTGGCCAACCAAGCAACCTGGGAGAGCAAATCAGCACTACAAAGAAATCTCTCGCCCCCCCCCCCCCGGGGCAAAAGGGCCAGGCGAAAAAAGTCTAAAAACCAGAAAGGCAGGACAGCCCACGGAGTCAAGGGAGCCTTGTTAAGCTGATGGGCGGGATGTCAATGGCCAACAGCCAATCTTCACAAGTGTATCCTCTTTCCCAAACCATGTAAAACACAGAACCACAGAGCATAGGGCACTTCCACACATGGGCGTTGACCTTGGGAAAATGAAAAAATCAACCAGACACAGGGACCCCAATGTTGAGGGCTGCTGTCTTGACAAGAACCTCCACTCCGGTACACGTTTCATATCCCAGGAAAGAGCCAAGTGGACAAAGACGAGTGGACAAGTGGACAAAGACAAGTGAACAAGTGGACAAGTGGTGCTACGTAGGTCCAATGGAGTGTCACTCAGCCATGAAATCCACGTCATGAGGCTGGTAGCAGCATCCTGAGTGGATTTAGGTACGATCATCCTCAGTGAAATAAGTCCCACAAAAAAAGAAACTTATGATATCACTTATCGAAGGAATGTAAAAATCGCTCGCCATGAACGGAATCCCCAAACAGAACAGAGTCACGCTTTTAGAAAACACACTTATGCCTGCTTCAGGGGAAAGGTGAGGTGGGGTGACGCATAAAACTCGAGTTTGAAATGAGCACACATACCCTTCCGAAAACCGAATATGGAATGGACACGACCTACTCCTTGCTCAATCAACTGGACTCACCAGACCCTGTTCATCGCACAAGTATCTATCCGACTAGTAAGCATCTTAAAAGCTAAGTCTTGATATCTCTGTGTAAGTGCATCAAGTGTGTGTAAAGCGGCCTAAAACCAGCAGGGAAAATCAGCTCAGACCCATTCTGAGGATACATTTCCAACATAAAGAAGAAACAAGCAGGGCAAAACAGAGAGAAATTCTTCCAAAATGCGTTCAGGGACTGGCATGCAACCAGGATTGACCACATCTACAGCCCCAGCGGCAGAAGACATAAGGCTGGACACTCTTGGGGCTGAGACGATTGGTGAGGTTGGGAAAGCAAATGCAGACCCTTGAAAGGAATCCTGCGTGCTCCCCATTCCATGGGTCCCAACTCTCCAGGTTCAACGCAATCTTCCGACAGCGAAAGCACTCATTGGAAACCCAGCGGATGCTACACCGTGGGATCGGGAAAGCTTTCTGAAACTCACCTCAGTTTTCATCTCCTGGTGCTCGTGTTCTCCATTCAGGCCCCCTTACTAACAATCTCCCCACTTGGAGACTCGGCGCCTTTCCATGCCTCTTTCGTACCGTCTGCAATTTGTCCGCAGGATGAACTGCAAGAGGGGGAAGCAATGAGAGACTCGCTGGAGGTGTTTGGTCGGGCACATGTCACTCTCATTTCCCATCACGAAGAAGAATTCACCAGAGGTTCAGCCTGCCACCGCGGATCGACAATAGGGCGTGAAGCCATCCAGCCGTGTTGCGTCCCACTCACAAAAAAGCGACTTGGGAAATGGAGCTCAGGGGCACTGCACTTCCCAAACCTGCAGAGTTCTAAACGATAACTATCGCCCCAAAATATATTGAGGTCAGGCTACGAAGAGGCGTTGAACGCAAGGCAGAATTGCAGGAAACGGATGTCAACGGGTACATCGGAATGGCCCCGATAGCACATGAAAAGCGCCAGAACGTGGACAATGATGCGGTTGGCCAAAAAGGGCGTATGCGTTTTTTCCTGAATATATTCAGGAAAAAACGCATACGCCCTTTTTGGCCAACCAAGCAACCTGGGAGAGCAAATCAGCACTACAAAGAAATCTCTCGCCCCCCCCCCCCGGGGCAAAAGGGCCAGGCGAAAAAAGTCTAAAAACCAGAAAGGCAGGACAGCCCACGGAGTCAAGGGAGCCTTGTTAAGCTGATGGGCGGGATGTCAATGGCCAACAGCCAATCTTCACAAGTGTATCCTCTTTCCCAAACCATGTAAAACACAGAACCACAGAGCATAGGGCACTTCCACACATGGGCGTTGACCTTGGGAAAATGAAAAAATCAACCAGACACAGGGACCCCAATGTTGAGGGCTGCTGTCTTGACAAGAACCTCCACTCCGATACACGTTTCATATCCCAGGAAAGAGCCAAGTGGACAAAGACGAGTGGACAAGTGGACAAAGACAAGTGGACAAGTGGACAAGTGGTGCTACGTAGGTCCAATGGAGTGTCACTCAGCCATGAAATCCACGTCATGAGGCTGGTAGCAGCATCCTGAGTAGATTTAGGTACGATCATCCTCAGTGAAATAAGTCCCACAAAAAAAGAAACTTATGATATCACTTATCGAAGGAATGTAAAAATCGCTCCCCATGAACGGAATCCCCAAACAGAACAGAGTCACGCTTTTAGAAAACACACTTATGCCTGCTTCAGGGGAAAGGTGAGGTGGGGTGACGCATAAAACTCGAGTTTGAAATGAGCACAGATACCCTTCCGAAAACCGAATATGGAATGGACACGACCTACTCCTTGCTCAATCAACTGGACTCACCAGACCCTGTTATCGCACAAGTATCTATCCGACTAGTAAGCATCTTAAAAGCTAAGTCTTGATATCTCTGTGTAAGTGCATCAAGTGTGTGTAAAGCGGCCTAAAACCAGCAGGGAAAATCAGCTCAGACCCATTCTGAGGATACATTTCCAACATAAAGAAGAAACAAGCAGGGCAAAACAGAGAGAAATTCTTCCAAAATGCGTTCAGGGACTGGCATGCAACCAGGATTGACCACATCTACAGCCCCAGCGGCGGAAGACATAAGGCTGGACACTCTTGGGGCTGAGACGATGGGTGAGGTTGGGAAAGCAAATGCAGACCCTTGAAAGGAATCCTGCGTGCTCCCCATTCCATGGGTCCCAACTCTCCAGGTTCAACGCAATCTTCCGACAGCGAAAGCACTCATTGGAAACCCAGCGGATGCTACACCGTGGGATCGGGAAAGCTTTCTGAAACTCACCTCAGTTTTCATCTCCTGGTGCTCGTGTTCTCCATTCAGGCCCCCTTACTAACAATCTCCCCACTTGGAGACTCGGCGCCTTTCCATGCCTCTTTCGTACCGTCTGCAATTTGTCCGCAGGATGAACTGCAAGAGGGGGAACCAATGAGAGACTCGCTGGAGGTGTTTGGTCGGGCACATGTCACTCTCATTTCCCATCACGAAGAAGAATTCACCAGAGGTTCAGCCTGCCACCGCGGATCGACAATAGGGCGTGAAGCCATCCAGCCGTGTTGCGTCCCACTCACAAAAAAGCGACTTGGGAAATGGAGCTCAGGGGCACTGCACTTCCCAAACCTGCAGAGTTCTAAACGATAACTATCGCCCCAAAATATATTGAGGTCAGGCTACGAAGAGGCGTTGAACGCAAGGCAGAATTGCAGGAAACGGATGTCAACGGGTACATCGGAATGGCCCCGATAGCACATGAAAAGCGCCAGAACGTGGACAATGATGCGGTTGGCCAAAAAGGGCGTATGCGTTTTTTCCTGAATATATTCAGGAAAAAACGCATACGCCCTTTTTGGCCAACCAAGCAACCTGGGAGAGCAAATCAGCACTACAAAGAAATCTCTCGCCCCCCCCCCCCCGGGGCAAAAGGGCCAGGCGAAAAAAGTCTAAAAACCAGAAAGGCAGGACAGCCCACGGAGTCAAGGGAGCCTTGTTAAGCTGATGGGCGGGATGTCAATGGCCAACAGCCAATCTTCACAAGTGTATCCTCTTTCCCAAACCATGTAAAACACAGAACCACAGAGCATAGGGCACTTCCACACATGGGCGTTGACCTTGGGAAAATGAAAAAATCAACCAGACACAGGGACCCCAATGTTGAGGGCTGCTGTCTTGACAAGAACCTCCACTCCGGTACACGTTTCATATCCCAGGAAAGAGCCAAGTGGACAAAGACAAGTGGACAAGTGGACAAAGACAAGTGAACAAGTGGACAAGTGGTGCTACGTAGGTCCAATGGAGTGTCACTCAGCCATGAAATCCACGTCATGAGGCTGGTAGCAGCATCCTGAGTGGATTTAGGTACGATCATCCTCAGTGAAATAAGTCCCACAAAAAAAGAAACTTATGATATCACTTATCGAAGGAATGTAAAAATCGCTCCCCATGAACGGAATCCCCAAACAGAACAGAGTCACGCTTTTAGAAAACACACTTATGCCTGCTTCAGGGGAAAGGTGAGGTGGGGTGACGCATAAAACTCGAGTTTGAAATGAGCACAGATACCCTTCCGAAAACCGAATATGGAATGGACACGACCTACTCCTTGTTCAATCAACTGGACTCACCAGACCCTGTTATCGCACAAGTATCTATCCGACTAGTAAGCATCTTAAAAGCTAAGTCTTGATATCTCTGTGTAAGTGCATCAAGTGTGTGTAAAGCGGCCTAAAACCAGCAGGGAAAATCAGCTCAGACCCATTCTGAGGATACATTTCCAACATAAAGAAGAAACAAGCAGGGCAAAACAGAGAGAAATTCTTCCAAAATGCGTTCAGGGACTGGCATGCAACCAGGATTGACCACATCTACAGCCCCAGCGGCAGAAGACATAAGGCTGGACACTCTTGCGGCTGAGACGATTGGTGAGGTTGGGAAAGCAAATGCAGACCCTTGAAAGGAATCCTGCGTGCTCCCCATTCCATGGGTCCCAACTCTCCAGGTTCAACGCAATCTTCCGACAGCGAAAGCACTCATTGGAAACCCAGCGGATGCTACACCGTGGGATCGGGAAAGCTTTCTGAAACTCACCTCAGTTTTCATCTCCTGGTGCTCGTGTTCTCCATTCAGGCCTCCTTACTAACAATCTCCCCACTTGGAGACTCGGCGCCTTTCCATGCCTCTTTCGTACCGTCTGCAATTTGTCCGCAGGATGAACTGCAAGAGGGGGAACCAATGAGAGACTCGCTGGAGGTGTTTGGTCGGGCACATGTCACTCTCATTTCCCATCACGAAGAAGAATTCACCAGAGGTTCAGCCTGCCACCGCGGATCGACAATAGGGCGTGAAGCCATCCAGCCGTGTTGCGTCCCACTCACAAAAAAGCGACTTGGGAAATGGAGCTCAGGGGCACTGCACTTCCCAAACCTGCAGAGTTCTAAACGATAACTATCGCCCCAAAATATATTGAGGTCAGGCTACGAAGAGGCGTTGAACGCAAGGCAGAATTGCAGGAAACGGATGTCAACGGGTACATCGGAATGGCCCCGATAGCACATGAAAAGCGCCAGAACGTGGACAATGATGCGGTTGGCCAAAAAGGGCGTATGCGTTTTTTCCTGAATATATTCAGGAAAAAACGCATACGCCCTTTTTGGCCAACCAAGCAACCTGGGAGAGCAAATCAGCACTACAAAGAAATCTCTCGCCCCCCCCCGGGGCAAAAGGGCCAGGCGAAAAAAGTCTAAAAACCAGAAAGGTAGGACAGCCCACGGAGTCAAGGGAGCCTTGTTAAGCTGATGGGCGGGATGTCAATGGCCAACAGCCAATCTTCACAAGTGTATCCTCTTTCCCAAACCATGTAAAACACAGAACCACAGAGCATAGGGCACTTCCACACATGGGCGTTGACCTTGGGAAAATGAAAAAATCAACCAGACAGAGGGACCCCAAAGTTGAGGGCTGCTGTCTTGACAAGAACCTCCACTCCGGTACACGTTTCATATCCCAGGAAAGAGCCAAGTGGACAAAGACGAGTGGACAAGTGGACAAAGACAAGTGGACAAGTGGACAAGTGGTGCTACGTAGGTCCAATGGAGTGTCACTCAGCCATGAAATCCACGTCATGAGGCTGGTAGCAGCATCCTGAGTGGATTTAGGTACGATCATCCTCAGTGAAATAAGTCCCACAAAAAAAGAAACTTATGATATCACTTATCGAGGGAATGTAAAAATCGCTCGCCATGAACGGAATCCCCAAACAGAACAGAGTCACGCTTTTAGAAAACACACTTATGCCTGCTTCAGGGGAAAGGTGAGGTGGGGTGACGCATAAAACTCGAGTTTGAAATGAGCACAGATACCCTTCCGAAAACCGAATATGGAATGGACACGACCTACTCCTTGCTCAATCAACTGGACTCACCAGACCCTGTTCATCGCACAAGTATCTATCCGACTAGTAAGCATCTTAAAAGCTAAGTCTTGATATCTCTGTGTAAGTGCATCAAGTGTGTGTAAAGCGGCCTAAAACCAGCAGGGAAAATCAGCTCAGACCCATTCTGAGGATACATTTCCAACATAAAGAAGAAACAAGCAGGGCAAAACAGAGAGAAATTCTTCCAAAATGCGTTCAGGGACTGGCATGCAACCAGGATTGACCACATCTACAGCCCCAGCGGCGGAAGACATAAGGCTGGACACTCTTGGGGCTGAGACGATGGGTGAGGTTGGGAAAGCAAATGCAGACCCTTGAAAGGAATCCTGCGTGCTCCCCATTCCATGGGTCCCAACTCTCCAGGTTCAACGCAATCTTCCGACAGCGAAAGCACTCATTGGAAACCCAGCGGATGCTACACCGTGGGATCGGGAAAGCTTTCTGAAACTCACCTCAGTTTTCATCTCCTGGTGCTCGTGTTCTCCATTCAGGCCCCCTTACTAACAGTCTCCCCACTTGGAGACTCGGCGCCTTTCCATGCCTCTTTCGTACCGTCTGCAATTTGTCCGCAGGATGAACTGCAAGAGGGGGAACCAATGAGAGACTCGCTGGAGGTGTTTGGTCGGGCACATGTCACTCTCATTTCCCATCACGAAGAAGAATTCACCAGAGGTTCAGCCTGCCACCGCGGATCGACAATAGGGCGTGAAGCCATCCAGCCGTGTTGCGTCCCACTCACAAAAAAGCGACTTGGGAAATGGAGCTCAGGGGCACTGCACTTCCCAAACCTGCAGAGTTCTAAACGATAACTATCGCCCCAAAATATATTGAGGTCAGGCTACGAAGAGGCGTTGAACGCAAGGCAGAATTGCAGGAAACGGATGTCAACGGGTACATCGGAATGGCCCCGATAGCACATGAAAAGCGCCAGAACGTGGACAATGATGCGGTTGGCCAAAAAGGGCGTATGCGTTTTTTCCTGAATATATTCAGGAAAAAACGCATACGCCCTTTTTGGCCAACCAAGCAACCTGGGAGAGCAAATCAGCACTACAAAGAAATCTCTCGCCCCCCCCCCGGGGCAAAAGGGCCATGCGAAAAAAGTCTAAAAACCAGAAAGGCAGGACAGCCCACGGAGTCAAGGGAGCCTTGTTAAGCTGATGGGCGGGATGTCAATGGCCAACAGCCAATCTTCACAAATGTATCCTCTTTCCCAAACCATGTAAAACACAGAACCACAGAGCATAGGGCACTTCCACACATGGGCGTTGACCTTGGGAAAATGAAAAAATCAACCAGACACAGGGACCCCAATGTTGAGGGCTGCTGTCTTGACAAGAACCTCCACTCCGGTACACGTTTCATATCCCAGGAAAGAGCAAAGTGGACAAGGACAAGTGGACAAAGAAAAGTGAACAAGTGGACAAGTGGTGCTACGTAGGTCCAATGGAGTGTCACTCAGCCATGAAATCCACGTCATGAGGCTGGTAGCAGCATCCTGAGTGGATTTAGGTACGATCATCCTCAGTGAAATAAGGCCCACAAAAAAAGAAACTTATGATATCACTTATCGAAGGAATGTAAAAATCGCTCCCCATGAACGGAATCCCCAAACAGAACAGAGTCACGCTTTTAGAAAACAGACTTATGCCTGCTTCAGGGGAAAGGTGAGGTGGGGTGACGCATAAAACTCGAGTTTGAAATGAGCACACATACCCTTCCGAAAACCGAATATGGAATGGACACGACCTACTCCTTGCTCAATCAACTGGACTCACCAGACCCTGTTATCGCACAAGTATCTATCCGACTAGTAAGCATCTTAAAAGCTAAGTCTTGATATCTCTGTGTAAGTGCATCAAGTGTGTGTAAAGCGGCCTAAAACCAGCAGGGAAAATCAGCTCAGACCCATTCTGAGGATACATTTCCAACATAAAGAAGAAACAAGCAGGGCAAAACAGAGAGAAATTCTTCCAAAATGCGTTCAGGGACTGGCATGCAACCAGGATTGACCACATCTACAGCCCCAGCGGCAGAAGACATAAGGCTGGACACTCTTGGGGCTGAGACGATTGGTGAGGTTGGGAAAGCAAATGCAGACCCTTGAAAGGAATCCTGCGTGCTCCCCATTCCATGGGTCCCAACTCTCCAGGTTCAACGCAATCTTCCGACAGCGAAAGCACTCATTGGAAACCCAGCGGATGCTACACCGTGGGATCGGGAAAGCTTTCTGAAACTCACCTCAGTTTTCATCTCCTGGTGCTCGTGTTCTCCATTCAGGCCCCCTTACTAACAATCTCCCCACTTGGAGACTCGGCGCCTTTCCATGCCTCTTTCGTACCGTCTGCAATTTGTCCGCAGGATGAACTGCAAGAGGGGGAACCAATGAGAGACTCGCTGGAGGTGTTTGGTCGGGCACATGTCACTCTCATTTCCCATCACGAAGAAGAATTCACCAGAGGTTCAGCCTGCCACCGCGGATCGACAATAGGGCGTGAAGCCATCCAGCCGTGTTGCGTCCCACTCACAAAAAAGCGACTTGGGAAATGGAGCTCAGGGGCACTGCACTTCCCAAACCTGCAGAGTTCTAAACGATAACTATCGCCCCAAAATATATTGAGGTCAGGCTACGAAGAGGCGTTGAACGCAAGGCAGAATTGCAGGAAACGGATGTCAACGGGTACATCGGAATGGCCCCGATAGCACATGAAAAGCGCCAGAACGTGGACAATGATGCGGTTGGCCAAAAAGGGCGTATGCGTTTTTTCCTGAATATATTCAGGAAAAAACGCATACGCCCTTTTTGGCCAACCAAGCAACCTGGGAGAGCAAATCAGCACTACAAAGAAATCTCTCGCCCCCCCCCGGGGCAAAAGGGCCATGCGAAAAAAGTCTAAAAACCAGAAAGGCAGGACAGCCCACGGAGTCAAGGGAGCCTTGTTAAGCTGATGGGCGGGATGTCAATGGCCAACAGCCAATCTTCACAAGTGTATCCTCTTTCCCAAACCATGTAAAACACAGAACCACAGAGCATAGGGCACTTCCACACATGGGCGTTGACCTTGGGAAAATGAAAAAATCAACCAGACACAGGGACCCCAATGTTGAGGGCTGCTGTCTTGACAAGAACCTCCACTCCGGTACACGTTTCATATCCCAGGAAAGAGCCAAGTGGACAAAGACGAGTGGACAAGTGGACAAAGACAAGTGGACAAGTGGACAAGTGGTGCTACGGAGGTCCAATGGAGTGTCACTCAGCCATGAAATCCACGTCATGAGGCTGGTAGCAGCATCCTGAGTGGATTTAGGTACGATCATCCTCAGTGAAATAAGTCCCACAAAAAAAGAAACTTATGATATCACTTATCGAGGGAATGTAAAAATCGCTCGCCATGAACGGAATCCCCAAACAGAACAGAGTCACGCTTTTAGAAAACACACTTATGCCTGCTTCAGGGGAAAGGTGAGGTGGGGTGACGCATAAAACTCGAGTTTGAAATGAGCACAGATACCCTTCCGAAAACCGAATATGGAATGGACACGACCTACTCCTTGCTCAATCAACTGGACTCACCAGACCCTGTTATCGCACAAGTATCTATCCGACTAGTAAGCATCTTAAAAGCTAAGTCTTGATATCTCTGTGTAAGTGCATCAAGTGTGTGTAAAGCGGCCTAAAACCAGCAGGGAAAATCAGCTCAGACCCATTCTGAGGATACATTTCCAACATAAAGAAGAAACAAGCAGGGCAAAACAGAGAGAAATTCTTCCAAAATGCGTTCAGGGACTGGCATGCAACCAGGATTGACCAAATCTACAGCCCCAGCGGCAGAAGACATAAGGCTGGACACTCTTGGGGCTGAGACGATTGGTGAGGTTGGGAAAGCAAATGCAGACCCTTGAAAGGAATCCTGCGTGCTCCCCATTCCATGGGTCCCAACTCTCCAGGTTCAACGCAATCTTCCGACAGCGAAAGCACTCATTGGAAACCCAGCGGATGCTACACCGTGGGATCGGGAAAGCTTTCTGAAACTCACCTCAGTTTTCATCTCCTGGTGCTCGTGTTCTCCATTCAGGCCTCCTTACTAACAATCTCCCCACTTGGAGACTCGGCGCCTTTCCATGCCTCTTTCGTACCGTCTGCAATTTGTCCGCAGGATGAACTGCAAGAGGGGGAACCAATGAGAGACTCGCTGGAGGTGTTTGTTCGGGCACATGTCACTCTCATTTCCCATCACGAAGAAGAATTCACCAGAGGTTCAGCCTGCCACCGCGGATCGACAATAGGGCGTGAAGCCATCCAGCCGTGTTGCGTCCCACTCACAAAAAAGCGACTTGGGAAATGGAGCTCAGGGGCACTGCACTTCCCAAACCTGCAGAGTTCTAAACGATAACTATCGCCCCAAAATATATTGAGGTCAGGCTACGAAGAGGCGTTGAACGCAAGGCAGAATTGCAGGAAACGGATGTCAACGGGTACATCGGAATGGCCCCGATAGCACATGAAAAGCGCCAGAACGTGGACAATGATGCGGTTGGCCAAAAAGGGCGTATGCGTTTTTTCCTGAATATATTCAAGAAAAAACGCATACGCCCTTTTTGGCCAACCAAGCAACCTGGGAGAGCAAATCAGCACTACAAAGAAATCTCTCGCCCCCCCCCGGGGCAAAAGGGCCAGGCGAAAAAAGTCTAAAAACCAGAAAGGTAGGACAGCCCACGGAGTCAAGGGAGCCTTGTTAAGCTGATGGGCGGGATGTCAATGGCCAACAGCCAATCTTCACAAGTGTATCCTCTTTCCCAAACCATGTAAAACACAGAACCACAGAGCATAGGGCACTTCCACACATGGGCGTTGACCTTGGGAAAATGAAAAAATCAACCAGACACAGGGACCCCAATGTTGAGGGCTGCTGTCTTGACAAGAACCTCCACTCCGGTACACGTTTCATATCCCAGGAAAGAGCCAAGTGGACAAAGACAAGTGGACAAGTGGACAAGTGGTGCTACGGAGGTCCAAAGGAGTGTCACTCAGCCATGAAATCCACGTCATGTGGCTGGTAGCAGCATCCTGAGTGGATTTAGATACGATCATCCTCAGTGAAATAAGTCCCACAAAAAAAGAAACTTATGATATCACTTATCGAGGGAATGTAAAAATCGCTCCCCATGAACGGAATCCCCAAACAGAACAGAGTCACGCTTTTAGAAAACACACTTATGCCTGCTTCAGGGGAAAGGTGAGGTGGGGTGACGCATAAAACTCGAGTTTGAAATGAGCACAGATACCCTTCCGAAAACCGAATATGGAATGGACACGACCTACTCCTTGCTCAATCGACTGGACTCACCAGACCCTGTTCATCGCACAAGTATCTATCCGACTAGTAAGCTTCTTAAAAGCTAAGTCTTGATATCTCTGTGTAAGTGCATCAAGTGTGTGTAAAGCGGCCTAAAACCAGCAGGGAAAATCAGCTCAGACCCATTCTGAGGATACATTTCCAACATAAAGAAGAAACAAGCAGGGCAAAACAGAGAGAAATTCTTCCAAAATGCGTTCAGGGACTGGCATGCAACCAGGATTGACCACATCTACAGCCCCAGCGGCAGAAGACATAAGGCTGGACACTCTTGGGGCTGAGACGATTGGTGAGGTTGGGAAAGCAAATGCAGACCCTTGAAAGGAATCCTGCGTGCTCCCCATTCCATGGGTCCCAACTCTCCAGGTTCAACGCAATCTTCCGACAGCGAAAGCACTCATTGGAAACCCAGCGGATGCTACACCGTGGGATCGGGAAAGCTTTCTGAAACTCACCTCAGTTTTCATCTCCTGGTGCTCGTGTTCTCCATTCAGGCCCCCTTACTAACAATCTCCCCACTTGGAGACTCGGCGCTTTTCCATGCCTCTTTCGTACCGTCTGCAATTTGTCCGCAGGATGAACTGCAAGAGGGGGAACCAATGAGAGACTCGCTGGAGGTGTTTGGTCGGGCACATGTCACTCTCATTTCCCATCACGAAGAAGAATTCACCAGAGGTTCAGCCTGCCACCGCGGATCGACAATAGGGCGTGAAGCCATCCAGCCGTGTTGCGTCCCACTCACAAAAAAGCGACTTGGGAAATGGAGCTCAGGGGCACTGCACTTCCCAAACCTGCAGAGTTCTAAACGATAACTATCGCCCCAAAATATATTGAGGTCAGGCTACGAAGAGGCGTTGAACGCAAGGCAGAATTGCAGGAAACGGATGTCAACGGGTACATCGGAATGGCCCCGATAGCACATGAAAAGCGCCAGAACGTGGACAATGATGCGGTTGGCCAAAAAGGGCGTATGCGTTTTTTCCTGAATATATTCAGGAAAAAACGCATACGCCCTTTTTGGCCAACCAAGCAACCTGGGAGAGCAAATCAGCACTACAAAGAAATCTCTCGCCCCCCCCCCGGGGCAAAAGGGCCATGCGAAAAAAGTCTAAAAACCAGAAAGGCAGGACAGCCCACGGAGTCAAGGGAGCCTTGTTAAGCTGATGGGCGGGATGTCAATGGCCAACAGCCAATCTTCACAAGTGTATCCTCTTTCCCAAACCATGTAAAACACAGAACCACAGAGCATAGGGCACTTCCACACATGGGCGTTGACCTTGGGAAAATGAAAAAATCAACCAGACACAGGGACCCCAATGTTGAGGGCTGCTGTCTTGACAAGAACCTCCACTCCGGTACACGTTTCATATCCCAGGAAAGAGCCAAGTGGACAAAGACAAGTGGACTAGTGGACAAAGACAACTGAACAAGTGGACAAGTGGTGCTACGTAGGTCCAATGGAGTGTCACTCAGCCATGAAATCCACGTCATGAGGCTGGTAGCAGCATCCTGAGTGGATTTAGGTACGATCATCCTCAGTGAAATAAGTCCCACAAAAAAAGAAACTTATGATATCACTTATCGAGGGAATGTAAAAATCGCTCGCCATGAACGGAATCCCCAAACAGAACAGAGTCACGCTTTTAGAAAACACACTTATGCCTGCTTCAGGGGAAAGGTGAGGTGGGGTGACGCATAAAACTCGAGTTTGAAATGAGCACAGATACCCTTCCGAAAACCGAATATGGAATGGACACGACCTACTCCTTGCTCAATCAACTGGACTCCCCAGACCCTGTTATCGCACAAGTATCTATCCGACTAGTAAGCATCTTAAAAGCTAAGTCTTGATATCTCTGTGTAAGTGCATCAAGTGTGTGTAAAGCGGCCTAAAACCAGCAGGGAAAATCAGCTCAGACCCATTCTGAGGATACATTTCCAACATAAAGAAGAAACAAGCAGGGCAAAACAGAGAGAAATTCTTCCAAAATGCGTTCAGGGACTGGCATGCAACCAGGATTGACCACATCTACAGCCCCAGCGGCAGAAGACATAAGGCTGGACACTCTTGGGGCTGAGACGATTGGTGAGGTTGGGAAAGCAAATGCAGACCCTTGAAAGGAATCCTGCGTGCTCCCCATTCCATGGGTCCCAACTCTCCAGGTTCAACGCAATCTTCCGACAGCGAAAGCACTCATTGGAAACCCAGCGGATGCTACACCGTGGGATCGGGAAAGCTTTCTGAAACTCACCTCAGTTTTCATCTCCTGGTGCTCGTGTTCTCCATTCAGGCCCCCTTACTAACAATCTCCCCACTTGGAGACTCGGCGCCTTTCCATGCCTCTTTCGTACCGTCTGCAATTTGTCCGCAGGATGAACTGCAAGAGGGGGAAGCAATGAGAGACTCGCTGGAGGTGTTTGGTCGGGCACATGTCACTCTCATTTCCCATCACGAAGAAGAATTCACCAGAGGTTCAGCCTGCCACCGCGGATCGACAATAGGGCGTGAAGCCATCCAGCCGTGTTGCGTCCCACTCACAAAAAAGCGACTTGGGAAATGGAGCTCAGGGGCACTGCACTTTCCAAACCTGCAGAGTTCTAAACGATAACTATCGCCCCAAAATATATTGAGGTCAGGCTACGAAGAGGCGTTGAACGCAAGGCAGAATTGCAGGAAACGGATGTCAACGGGTACATCGGAATGGCCCCGATAGCACATGAAAAGCGCCAGAACGTGGACAATGATGCGGTTGGCCAAAAAGGGCGTATGCGTTTTTTCCTGAATATATTCAGGAAAAAACGCATACGCCCTTTTTGGCCAACCAAGCAACCTGGGAGAGCAAATCAGCACTACAAAGAAATCTCTCGCCCCCCCCCCCGGGGCAAAAGGGCCAGGCGAAAAAAGTCTAAAAACCAGAAAGGCAGGACAGCCCACGGAGTCAAGGGAGCCTTGTTAAGCTGATGGGCGGGATGTCAATGGCCAACAGCCAATCTTCACAAGTGTATCCTCTTTCCCAAACCATGTAAAACACAGAACCACAGAGCATAGGGCACTTCCACACATGGGCGTTGACCTTGGGAAAATGAAAAAATCAACCAGACACAGGGACCCCAATGTTGAGGGCTGCTGTCTTGACAAGAACCTCCACTCCGGTACACGTTTCATATCCCAGGAAAGAGCCAAGTGGACAAAGACGAGTGGACAAGTGGACAAAGACAAGTGAACAAGTGGACAAGTGGTGCTACGTAGGTCCAATGGAGTGTCACTCAGCCATGAAATCCACGTCATGAGGCTGGTAGCAGCATCCTGAGTGGATTTAGGTACGATCATCCTCAGTGAAATAAGTCCCACAAAAAAAGAAACTTATGATATCACTTATCGAAGGAATGTAAAAATCGCTCCCCATGAACGGAATCCCCAAACAGAACAGAGTCACGCTTTTAGAAAACACACTTATGCCTGCTTCAGGGGAAAGGTGAGGTGGGGTGACGCATAAAACTCGAGTTTGAAATGAGCACAGATACCCTTCCGAAAACCGAATATGGAATGGACACGACCTACTCCTTGCTCAATCAACTGGACTCACCAGACCCTGTTATCGCACAAGTATCTATCCGACTAGTAAGCATCTTAAAAGCTAAGTCTTGATATCTCTGTGTAAGTGCATCAAGTGTGTGTAAAGCGGCCTAAAACCAGCAGGGAAAGTCAGCTCAGACCCATTCTGAGGATACATTTCCAACATAAAGAAGAAACAAGCAGGGCAAAACAGAGAGAAATTCTTCCAAAATGCGTTCAGGGACTGGCATGCAACCAGGATTGACCAAATCTACAGCCCCAGCGGCAGAAGACATAAGGCTGGACACTCTTGGGGCTGAGACGATTGGTGAGGTTGGGAAAGCAAATGCAGACCCTTGAAAGGAATCCTGCGTGCTCCCCATTCCATGGGTCCCAACTCTCCAGGTTCAACGCAATCTTCCGACAGCGAAAGCACTCATTGGAAACCCAGCGGATGCTACACCGTGGGATCGGGAAAGCTTTCTGAAACTCACCTCAGTTTTCATCTCCTGGTGCTCGTGTTCTCCATTCAGGCCTCCTTACTAACAATCTCCCCACTTGGAGACTCGGCGCCTTTCCATGCCTCTTTCGTACCGTCTGCAATTTGTCCGCAGGATGAACTGCAAGAGGGGGAACCAATGAGAGACTCGCTGGAGGTGTTTGTTCGGGCACATGTCACTCTCATTTCCCATCACGAAGAAGAATTCACCAGAGGTTCAGCCTGCCACCGCGGATCGACAATAGGGCGTGAAGCCATCCAGCCGTGTTGCGTCCCACTCACAAAAAAGCGACTTGGGAAATGGAGCTCAGGGGCACTGCACTTCCCAAACCTGCAGAGTTCTAAACGATAACTATCGCCCCAAAATATATTGAGGTCAGGCTACGAAGAGGCGTTGAACGCAAGGCAGAATTGCAGGAAACGGATGTCAACGGGTACATCGGAATGGCCCCGATAGCACATGAAAAGCGCCAGAACGTGGACAATGATGCGGTTGGCCAAAAAGGGCGTATGCGTTTTTTCCTGAATATATTCAGGAAAAAACGCATACGCCCTTTTTGGCCAACCAAGCAACCTGGGAGAGCAAATCAGCACTACAAAGAAATCTCTCGCCCCCCCCCGGGGCAAAAGGGCCAGGCGAAAAAAGTCTAAAAACCAGAAAGGTAGGACAGCCCACGGAGTCAAGGGAGCCTTGTTAAGCTGATGGGCGGGATGTCAATGGCCAACAGCCAATCTTCACAAGTGTATCCTCTTTCCCAAACCATGTAAAACACAGAACCACAGAGCATAGGGCACTTCCACACATGGGCGTTGACCTTGGGAAAATGAAAAAATCAACCAGACACAGGGACCCCAATGTTGAGGGCTGCTGTCTTGACAAGAACCTCCACTCCGGTACACGTTTCATATCCCAGGAAAGAGCCAAGTGGACAAAGACAAGTGGACAAGTGGACAAGTGGTGCTACGGAGGTCCAAAGGAGTGTCACTCAGCCATGAAATCCACGTCATGTGGCTGGTAGCAGCATCCTGAGTGGATTTAGATACGATCATCCTCAGTGAAATAAGTCCCACAAAAAAAGAAACTTATGATATCACTTATCGAGGGAATGTAAAAATCGCTCCCCATGAACGGAATCCCCAAACAGAACAGAGTCACGCTTTTAGAAAACACACTTATGCCTGCTTCAGGGAAAAGGTGAGGTGGGGTGACGCATAAAACTCGAGTTTGAAATGAGCACAGATACCCTTCCGAAAACCGAATATGGAATGGACACGACCTACTCCTTGCTCAATCAACTGGACTCACCAGACCCTGTTCATCGCACAAGTATCTATCCGACTAGTAAGCATCTTAAAAGCTAAGTCTTGATATCTCTGTGTAAGTGCATCAAGTGTGTGTAAAGCGGCCTAAAACCAGCAGGGAAAATCAGCTCAGACCCATTCTGAGGATACATTTCCAACATAAAGAAGAAACAAGCAGGGCAAAACAGAGAGAAATTCTTCCAAAATGCGTTCAGGGACTGGCATGCAACCAGGATTGACCACATCTACAGCCCCAGCGGCAGAAGACATAAGGCTGGACACTCTTGGGGCTGAGACGATTGGTGAGGTTGGGAAAGCAAATGCAGACCCTTGAAAGGAATCCTGCGTGCTCCCCATTCCATGGGTCCCAACTCTCCAGGTTCAACGCAATCTTCCGACAGCGAAAGCACTCATTGGAAACCCAGCGGATGCTACACCGTGGGATCGGGAAAGCTTTCTGAAACTCACCTCAGTTTTCATCTCCTGGTGCTCGTGTTCTCCATTCAGGCCTCCTTACTAACAATCTCCCCACTTGGAGACTCGGCGCCTTTCCATGCCTCTTTCGTACCGTCTGCAATTTGTCCGCAGGATGAACTGCAAGAGGGGGAACCAATGAGAGACTCGCTGGAGGTGTTTGTTCGGGCACATGTCACTCTCATTTCCCATCACGAAGAAGAATTCACCAGAGGTTCAGCCTGCCACCGCGGATCGACAATAGGGCGTGAAGCCATCCAGCCGTGTTGCGTCCCACTCACAAAAAAGCGACTTGGGAAATGGAGCTCAGGGGCACTGCACTTCCCAAACCTGCAGAGTTCTAAACGATAACTATCGCCCCAAAATATATTGAGGTCAGGCTACGAAGAGGCGTTGAACGCAAGGCAGAATTGCAGGAAACGGATGTCAACGGGTACATCGGAATGGCCCCGATAGCACATGAAAAGCGCCAGAACGTGGACAATGATGCGGTTGGCCAAAAAGGGCGTATGCGTTTTTTCCTGAATATATTCAGGAAAAAACGCATACGCCCTTTTTGGCCAACCAAGCAACCTGGGAGAGCAAATCAGCACTACAAAGAAATCTCTCGCCCCCCCCCCCCCCGGGGCAAAAGGGCCAGGCGAAAAAAGTCTAAAAACCAGAAAGGCAGGACAGCCCACGGAGTCAAGGGAGCCTTGTTAAGCTGATGGGCGGGATGTCAATGGCCAACAGCCAATCTTCACAAGTGTATCCTCTTTCCCAAACCATGTAAAACACAGAACCACAGAGCATAGGGCACTTCCACACATGGGCGTTGACCTTGGGAAAATGAAAAAATCAACCAGACACAGGGACCCCAATGTTGAGGGCTGCTGTCTTGACAAGAACCTCCACTCCGGTACACGTTTCATATCCCAGGAAAGAGCCAAGTGGACAAAGACAAGTGGACAAGTGGACAAGTGGTGCTACGGAGGTCCAAAGGAGTGTCACTCAGCCATGAAATCCACGTCATGTGGCTGGTAGCAGCATCCTGAGTGGATTTAGATACGATCATCCTCAGTGAAATAAGTCCCACAAAAAAAGAAACTTATGATATCACTTATCGAGGGAATGTAAAAATCGCTCCCCATGAACGGAATCCCCAAACAGAACAGAGTCACGCTTTTAGAAAACACACTTATGCCTGCTTCAGGGGAAAGGTGAGGTGGGGTGACGCATAAAACTCGAGTTTGAAATGAGCACACATACCCTTCCGAAAACCGAATATGGAATGGACACGACCTACTCCTTGCTCAATCAACTGGACTCACCAGACCCTGTTCATCGCACAAGTATCTATCCGACTAGTAAGCATCTTAAAAGCTAAGTCTTGATATCTCTGTGTAAGTGCATCAAGTGTGTGTAAAGCGGCCTAAAACCAGCAGGGAAAATCAGCTCAGACCCATTCTGAGGATACATTTCCAACATAAAGAAGAAACAAGCAGGGCAAAACAGAGAGAAATTCTTCCAAAATGCGTTCAGGGACTGGCATGCAACCAGGATTGACCACATCTACAGCCCCAGCGGCGGAAGACATAAGGCTGGACACTCTTGGGGCTGAGACGATGGGTGAGGTTGGGAAAGCAAATGCAGACCCTTGAAAGGAATCCTGCGTGCTCCCCATTCCATGGGTCCCAACTCTCCAGGTTCAACGCAATCTTCCGACAGCGAAAGCACTCATTGGAAACCCAGCGGATGCTACACCGTGGGATCGGGAAAGCTTTCTGAAACTCACCTCAGTTTTCATCTCCTGGTGCTCGTGTTCTCCATTCAGGCCCCCTTACTAACAATCTCCCCACTTGGAGACTCGGCGCCTTTCCATGCCTCTTTCGTACCGTCTGCAATTTGTCCGCAGGATGAACTGCAAGAGGGGGAACCAATGAGAGACTCGCTGGAGGTGTTTGGTCGGGCACATGTCACTCTCATTTCCCATCACGAAGAAGAATTCACCAGAGGTTCAGCCTGCCACCGCGGATCGACAAGAGGGCGTGAAGCCATCCAGCCGTGTTGCGTCCCACTCACAAAAAAGCGACTTGGGAAATGGAGCTCAGGGGCACTGCACTTCCCAAACCTGCAGAGTTCTAAACGATAACTATCGCCCCAAAATATATTGAGGTCAGGCTACGAAGAGGCGTTGAACGCAAGGCAGAATTGCAGGAAACGGATGTCAACGGGTACATCGGAATGGCCCCGATAGCACATGAAAAGCGCCAGAACGTGGACAATGATGCGGTTGGCCAAAAAGGGCGTATGCGTTTTTTCATGAATATATTCAGGAAAAAACGCATACGCCCTTTTTGGCCAACCAAGCAACCTGGGAGAGCAAATCAGCACTACAAAGAAATCTCTCGCCCCCCCCCGGGGGCAAAAGGGCCAGGCGAAAAAAGTCTAAAAACCAGAAAGGCAGGACAGCCCACGGAGTCAAGGGAGCCTTGTTAAGCTGATGGGCGGGATGTCAATGGCCAACAGCCAATCTTCACAAGTGTATCCTCTTTCCCAAACCATGTAAAACACAGAACCACAGAGCATAGGGCACTTCCACACATGGGCGTTGACCTTGGGAAAATGAAAAAATCAACCAGACACAGGGACCCCAATGTTGAGGGCTGCTGTCTTGACAAGAACCTCCACTCCGGTACACGTTTCATATCCCAGGAAAGAGCCAAGTGGACAAAGACCAGTGGACAAGTGGACAAAGACAAGTGAACAAGTGGACAAGTGGTGCTACGTAGGTCCAATGGAGTGTCACTCAGCCATGAAATCCACGTCATGAGGCTGGTAGCAGCATCCTGAGTGGATTTAGGTACGATCATCCTCAGTGAAATAAGTCCCACAAAAAAAGAAACTTATGATATCACTTATCGAAGGAATGTAAAAATCGCTCCCCATGAACGGAATCCCCAAACAGAACAGAGTCACGCTTTTAGAAAACACACTTATGCCTGCTTCAGGGGAAAGGTGAGGTGGGGTGACGCATAAAACTCGAGTTTGAAATGAGCACAGATACCCTTCCGAAAACCGAATATGGAATGGACACGACCTACTCCTTGTTCAATCAACTGGACTCACCAGACCCTGTTATCGCACAAGTATCTATCCGACTAGTAAGCATCTTAAAAGCTAAGTCTTGATATCTCTGTGTAAGTGCATCAAGTGTGTGTAAAGCGGCCTAAAACCAGCAGGGAAAATCAGCTCAGACCCATTCTGAGGATACATTTCCAACATAAAGAAGAAACAAGCAGGGCAAAACAGAGAGAAATTCTTCCAAAATGCGTTCAGGGACTGGCATGCAACCAGGATTGACCACATCTACAGCCCCAGCGGCAGAAGACATAAGGCTGGACACTCTTGCGGCTGAGACGATTGGTGAGGTTGGGAAAGCAAATGCAGACCCTTGAAAGGAATCCTGCGTGCTCCCCATTCCATGGGTCCCAACTCTCCAGGTTCAACGCAATCTTCCGACAGCGAAAGCACTCATTGGAAACCCAGCGGATGCTACACCGTGGGATCGGGAAAGCTTTCTGAAACTCACCTCAGTTTTCATCTCCTGGTGCTCGTGTTCTCCATTCAGGCCTCCTTACTAACAATCTCCCCACTTGGAGACTCGGCGCCTTTCCATGCCTCTTTCGTACCGTCTGCAATTTGTCCGCAGGATGAACTGCAAGAGGGGGAACCAATGAGAGACTCGCTGGAGGTGTTTGGTCGGGCACATGTCACTCTCATTTCCCATCACGAAGAAGAATTCACCAGAGGTTCAGCCTGCCACCGCGGATCGACAATAGGGCGTGAAGCCATCCAGCCGTGTTGCGTCCCACTCACAAAAAAGCGACTTGGGAAATGGAGCTCAGGGGCACTGCACTTCCCAAACCTGCAGAGTTCTAAACGATAACTATCGCCCCAAAATATATTGAGGTCAGGCTACGAAGAGGCGTTGAACGCAAGGCAGAATTGCAGGAAACGGATGTCAACGGGTACATCGGAATGGCCCCGATAGCACATGAAAAGCGCCAGAACGTGGACAATGATGCGGTTGGCCAAAAAGGGCGTATGCGTTTTTTCCTGAATATATTCAGGAAAAAACGCATACGCCCTTTTTGGCCAACCAAGCAACCTGGGAGAGCAAATCAGCACTACAAAGAAATCTCTCGCCCCCCCCCGGGGCAAAAGGGCCAGGCGAAAAAAGTCTAAAAACCAGAAAGGTAGGACAGCCCACGGAGTCAAGGGAGCCTTGTTAAGCTGATGGGCGGGATGTCAATGGCCAACAGCCAATCTTCACAAGTGTATCCTCTTTCCCAAACCATGTAAAACACAGAACCACAGAGCATAGGGCACTTCCACACATGGGCGTTGACCTTGGGAAAATGAAAAAATCAACCAGACAGAGGGACCCCAAAGTTGAGGGCTGCTGTCTTGACAAGAACCTCCACTCCGGTACACGTTTCATATCCCAGGAAAGAGCCAAGTGGACAAAGACGAGTGGACAAGTGGACAAAGACAAGTGGACAAGTGGACAAGTGGTGCTACGTAGGTCCAATGGAGTGTCACTCAGCCATGAAATCCACGTCATGAGGCTGGTAGCAGCATCCTGAGTGGATTTAGGTACGATCATCCTCAGTGAAATAAGTCCCACAAAAAAAGAAACTTATGATATCACTTATCGAGGGAATGTAAAAATCGCTCGCCATGAACGGAATCCCCAAACAGAACAGAGTCACGCTTTTAGAAAACACACTTATGCCTGCTTCAGGGGAAAGGTGAGGTGGGGTGACGCATAAAACTCGAGTTTGAAATGAGCACAGATACCCTTCCGAAAACCGAATATGGAATGGACACGACCTACTCCTTGCTCAATCAACTGGACTCACCAGACCCTGTTCATCGCACAAGTATCTATCCGACTAGTAAGCATCTTAAAAGCTAAGTCTTGATATCTCTGTGTAAGTGCATCAAGTGTGTGTAAAGCGGCCTAAAACCAGCAGGGAAAATCAGCTCAGACCCATTCTGAGGATACATTTCCAACATAAAGAAGAAACAAGCAGGGCAAAACAGAGAGAAATTCTTCCAAAATGCGTTCAGGGACTGGCATGCAACCAGGATTGACCACATCTACAGCCCCAGCGGCGGAAGACATAAGGCTGGACACTCTTGGGGCTGAGACGATGGGTGAGGTTGGGAAAGCAAATGCAGACCCTTGAAAGGAATCCTGCGTGCTCCCCATTCCATGGGTCCCAACTCTCCAGGTTCAACGCAATCTTCCGACAGCGAAAGCACTCATTGGAAACCCAGCGGATGCTACACCGTGGGATCGGGAAAGCTTTCTGAAACTCACCTCAGTTTTCATCTCCTGGTGCTCGTGTTCTCCATTCAGGCCCCCTTACTAACAATCTCCCCACTTGGAGACTCGGCGCCTTTCCATGCCTCTTTCGTACCGTCTGCAATTTCTCCGCAGGATGAACTGCAAGAGGGGGAACCAATGAGAGACTCGCTGGAGGTGTTTGGTCGGGCACATGTCACTCTCATTTCCCATCACGAAGAAGAATTCACCAGAGGTTCAGCCTGCCACCGCGGATCGACAATAGGGCGTGAAGCCATCCAGCCGTGTTGCGTCCCACTCACAAAAAAGCGACTTGGGAAATGGAGCTCAGGGGCACTGCACTTCCCAAACCTGCAGAGTTCTAAACGATAACTATCGCCCCAAAATATATTGAGGTCAGGCTACGAAGAGGCGTTGAACGCAAGGCAGAATTGCAGGAAACGGATGTCAACGGGTACATCGGAATGGCCCCGATAGCACATGAAAAGCGCCAGAACGTGGACAATGATGCGGTTGGCCAAAAAGGGCGTATGCGTTTTTTCCTGAATATATTCAGGAAAAAACGCATACGCCCTTTTTGGCCAAACAAGCAACCTGGGAGAGCAAATCAGCACTACAAAGAAATCTCTCGCCCCCCCCCGGGGCAAAAGGGCCATGCGAAAAAAGTCTAAAAACCAGAAAGGCAGGACAGCCCACGGAGTCAAGGGAGCCTTGTTAAGCTGATGGGCGGGATGTCAATGGCCAACAGCCAATCTTCACAAATGTATCCTCTTTCCCAAACCATGTAAAACACAGAACCACAGAGCATAGGGCACTTCCACACATGGGCGTTGACCTTGGGAAAATGAAAAAATCAACCAGACACAGGGACCCCAATGTTGAGGGCTGCTGTCTTGACAAGAACCTCCACTCCGGTACACGTTTCATATCCCAGGAAAGAGCCAAGTGGACAAGGACAAGTGGACAAAGAAAAGTGAACAAGTGGACAAGTGGTGCTACGTAGGTCCAATGGAGTGTCACTCAGCCATGAAATCCACGTCATGAGGCTGGTAGCAGCATCCTGAGTGGATTTAGGTACGATCATCCTCAGTGAAATAAGGCCCACAAAAAAAGAAACTTATGATATCACTTATCGAAGGAATGTAAAAATCGCTCCCCATGAACGGAATCCCCAAACAGAACAGAGTCACGCTTTTAGAAAACACACTTATGCCTGCTTCAGGGGAAAGGTGAGGTGGGGTGACGCATAAAACTCGAGTTTGAAATGAGCACACATACCCTTCCGAAAACCGAATATGGAATGGACACGACCTACTCCTTGCTCAATCAACTGGACTCCCCAGACCCTGTTATCGCACAAGTATCTATCCGACTAGTAAGCATCTTAAAAGCTAAGTCTTGATATCTCTGTGTAAGTGCATCAAGTGTGTGTAAAGCGGCCTAAAACCAGCAGGGAAAATCAGCTCAGACCCATTCTGAGGATACATTTCCAACATAAAGAAGAAACAAGCAGGGCAAAACAGAGAGAAATTCTTCCAAAATGCGTTCAGGGACTGGCATGCAACCAGGATTGACCACATCTACAGCCCCAGCGGCAGAAGACATAAGGCTGGACACTCTTGGGGCTGAGACGATTGGTGAGGTTGGGAAAGCAAATGCAGACCCTTGAAAGGAATCCTGCGTGCTCCCCATTCCATGGGTCCCAACTCTCCAGGTTCAACGCAATCTTCCGACAGCGAAAGCACTCATTGGAAACCCAGCGGATGCTACACCGTGGGATCAGGAAAGCTTTCTGAAACTCACCTCAGTTTTCATCTCCTGGTGCTCGTGTTCTCCATTCAGGCCCCCTTACTAACAATCTCCCCACTTGGAGACTCGGCGCCTTTCCATGCCTCTTTCGTACCGTCTGCAATTTGTCCGCAGGATGAACTGCAAGAGGGGGAACCAATGAGAGACTCGCTGGAGGTGTTTGGTCGGGCACATGTCACTCTCATTTCCCATCACGAAGAAGAATTCACCAGAGGTTCAGCCTGCCACCGCGGATCGACAATAGGGCGTGAAGCCATCCAGCCGTGTTGCGTCCCACTCACAAAAAAGCGACTTGGGAAATGGAGCTCAGGGGCACTGCACTTCCCAAACCTGCAGAGTTCTAAACGATAACTATCGCCCCAAAATATATTGAGGTCAGGCTACGAAGAGGCGTTGAACGCAAGGCAGAATTGCAGGAAACGGATGTCAACGGGTACATCGGAATGGCCCCGATAGCACATGAAAAGCGCCAGAACGTGGACAATGATGCGGTTGGCCAAAAAGGGCGTATGCGTTTTTTCCTGAATATATTCAGGAAAAAACGCATACGCCCTTTTTGGCCAACCAAGCAACCTGGGAGAGCAAATCAGCACTACAAAGAAATCTCTCGCCCCCCCCCGGGGCAAAAGGGCCAGGCGAAAAAAGTCTAAAAACCAGAAAGGCAGGACAGCCCACGGAGTCAAGGGAGCCTTGTTAAGCTGATGGGCGGGATGTCAATGGCCAACAGCCAATCTTCACAAGTGTATCCTCTTTCCCAAACCATGTAAAACACAGAACCACAGAGCATAGGGCACTTCCACACATGGGCGTTGACCTTGGGAAAATGAAAAAATCAACCAGACACAGGGACCCCAATGTTGAGGGCTGCTGTCTTGACAAGAACCTCCACTCCGGTACACGTTTCATATCCCAGGAAAGAGCCAAGTGGACAAAGACGAGTGGACAAGTGGACAAAGACAAGTGGACAAGTGGACAAGTGGTGCTACGGAGGTCCAATGGAGTGTCACTCAGCCATGAAATCCACGTCATGAGGCTGGTAGCAGCATCCTGAGTGGATTTAGGTACGATCATCCTCAGTGAAATAAGTCCCACAAAAAAAGAAACTTATGATATCACTTATCGAGGGAATGTAAAAATCGCTCGCCATGAACGGAATCCCCAAACAGAACAGAGTCACGCTTTTAGAAAACACACTTATGCCTGCTTCAGGGGAAAGGTGAGGTGGGGTGACGCATAAAACTCGAGTTTGAAATGAGCACAGATACCCTTCCGAAAACCGAATATGGAATGGACACGACCTACTCCTTGCTCAATCAACTGGACTCACCAGACCCTGTTATCGCACAAGTATCTATCCGACTAGTAAGCATCTTAAAAGCTAAGTCTTGATATCTCTGTGTAAGTGCATCAAGTGTGTGTAAAGCGGCCTAAAACCAGCAGGGAAAATCAGCTCAGACCCATTCTGAGGATACATTTCCAACATAAAGAAGAAACAAGCAGGGCAAAACAGAGAGAAATTCTTCCAAAATGCGTTCAGGGACTGGCATGCAACCAGGATTGACCACATCTACAGCCCCAGCGGCAGAAGACATAAGGCTGGACACTCTTGGGGCTGAGACGATTGGTGAGGTTGGGAAAGCAAATGCAGACCCTTGAAAGGAATCCTGCGTGCTCCCCATTCCATGGGTCCCAACTCTCCAGGTTCAACGCAATCTTCCGACAGCGAAAGCACTCATTGGAAACCCAGCGGATGCTACACCGTGGGATCGGGAAAGCTTTCTGAAACTCACCTCAGTTTTCATCTCCTGGTGCTCGTGTTCTCCATTCAGGCCCCCTTACTAACAATCTCCCCACTTGGAGACTCGGCGCCTTTCCATGCCTCTTTCGTACCGTCTGCAATTTGTCCGCAGGATGAACTGCAAGAGGGGGAACCAATGAGAGACTCGCTGGAGGTGTTTGGTCGGGCACATGTCACTCTCATTTCCCATCACGAAGAAGAATTCACCAGAGGTTCAGCCTGCCACCGCGGATCGACAATAGGGCGTGAAGCCATCCAGCCGTGTTGCGTCCCACTCACAAAAAAGCGACTTGGGAAATGGAGCTCAGGGGCACTGCACTTCCCAAACCTGCAGAGTTCTAAACGATAACTATCGCCCCAAAATATATTGAGGTCAGGCTACGAAGAGGCGTTGAACGCAAGGCAGAATTGCAGGAAACGGATGTCAACGGGTACATCGGAATGGCCCCGATAGCACATGAAAAGCGCCAGAACGTGGACAATGATGCGGTTGGCCAAAAAGGGCGTATGCGTTTTTTCCTGAATATATTCAGGAAAAAACGCATACGCCCTTTTTGGCCAACCAAGCAACCTGGGAGAGCAAATCAGCACTACAAAGAAATCTCTCGCCCCCCCCCCCGGGGCAAAAGGGCCAGGCGAAAAAAGTCTAAAAACCAGAAAGGCAGGACAGCCCACGGAGTCAAGGGAGCCTTGTTAAGCTGATGGGCGGGATGTCAATGGCCAACAGCCAATCTTCACAAGTGTATCCTCTTTCCCAAACCATGTAAAACACAGAACCACAGAGCATAGGGCACTTCCACACATGGGCGTTGACCTTGGGAAAATGAAAAAATCAACCAGACACAGGGACCCCAATGTTGAGGGCTGCTGTCTTGACAAGAACCTCCACTCCGGTACACGTTTCATATCCCAGGAAAGAGCCAAGTGGACAAAGACAAGTGGACAAGTGGACAAAGACAAGTGAACAAGTGGACAAGTGGTGCTACGTAGGTCCAATGGAGTGTCACTCAGCCATGAAATCCACGTCATGAGGCTGGTAGCAGCATCCTGAGTGGATTTAGGTACGATCATCCTCAGTGAAATAAGTCCCACAAAAAAAGAAACTTATGATATCACTTATCGAAGGAATGTAAAAATCGCTCCCCATGAACGGAATCCCCAAACAGAACAGAGTCACGCTTTTAGAAAACACACTTATGCCTGCTTCAGGGGAAAGGTGAGGTGGGGTGACGCATAAAACTCGAGTTTGAAATGAGCACAGATACCCTTCCGAAAACCGAATATGGAATGGACACGACCTACTCCTTGCTCAATCAACTGGACTCACCAGACCCTGTTATCGCACAAGTATCTATCCGACTAGTAAGCATCTTAAAAGCTAAGTCTTGATATCTCTGTGTAAGTGCATCAAGTGTGTGTAAAGCGGCCTAAAACCAGCAGGGAAAATCAGCTCAGACCCATTCTGAGGATACATTTCCAACATAAAGAAGAAACAAGCAGGGCAAAACAGAGAGAAATTCTTCCAAAATGCGTTCAGGGACTGGCATGCAACCAGGATTGACCACATCTACAGCCCCAGCGGCAGAAGACATAAGGCTGGACACTCTTGGGGCTGAGACGATTGGTGAGGTTGGGAAAGCAAATGCAGACCCTTGAAAGGAATCCTGCGTGCTCCCCATTCCATGGGTCCCAACTCTCCAGGTTCAACGCAATCTTCCGACAGCGAAAGCACTCATTGGAAACCCAGCGGATGCTACACCGTGGGATCGGGAAAGCTTTCTGAAACTCACCTCAGTTTTCATCTCCTGGTGCTCGTGTTCTCCATTCAGGCCTCCTTACTAACAATCTCCCCACTTGGAGACTCGGCGCCTTTCCATGCCTCTTTCGTACCGTCTGCAATTTGTCCGCAGGATGAACTGCAAGAGGGGGAACCAATGAGAGACTCGCTGGAGGTGTTTGTTCGGGCACATGTCACTCTCATTTCCCATCACGAAGAAGAATTCACCAGAGGTTCAGCCTGCCACCGCGGATCGACAATAGGGCGTGAAGCCATCCAGCCGTGTTGCGTCCCACTCACAAAAAAGCGACTTGGGAAATGGAGCTCAGGGGCACTGCACTTCCCAAACCTGCAGAGTTCTAAACGATAACTATCGCCCCAAAATATATTGAGGTCAGGCTACGAAGAGGCGTTGAACGCAAGGCAGAATTGCAGGAAACGGATGTCAACGGGTACATCGGAATGGCCCCGATAGCACATGAAAAGCGCCAGAACGTGGACAATGATGCGGTTGGCCAAAAAGGGCGTATGCGTTTTTTCCTGAATATATTCAGGAAAAAACGCATACGCCCTTTTTGGCCAACCAAGCAACCTGGGAGAGCAAATCAGCACTACAAAGAAATCTCTCGCCCCCCCCCGGGGCAAAAGGGCCAGGCGAAAAAAGTCTAAAAACCAGAAAGGTAGGACAGCCCACGGAGTCAAGGGAGCCTTGTTAAGCTGATGGGCGGGATGTCAATGGCCAACAGCCAATCTTCACAAGTGTATCCTCTTTCCCAAACCATGTAAAACACAGAACCACAGAGCATAGGGCACTTCCACACATGGGCGTTGACCTTGGGAAAATGAAAAAATCAACCAGACACAGGGACCCCAATGTTGAGGGCTGCTGTCTTGACAAGAACCTCCACTCCGGTACACGTTTCATACCCAGGAAAGAGCCAAGTGGACAAAGACAAGTGGACAAGTGGACAAGTGGTGCTACGGAGGTCCAAAGGAGTGTCACTCAGCCATGAAATCCACGTCATGTGGCTGGTAGCAGCATCCTGAGTGGATTTAGATACGATCATCCTCAGTGAAATAAGTCCCACAAAAAAAGAAACTTATGATATCACTTATCGAGGGAATGTAAAAATCGCTCCCCATGAACGGAATCCCCAAACAGAACAGAGTCACGCTTTTAGAAAACACACTTATGCCTGCTTCAGGGAAAAGGTGAGGTGGGGTGACGCATAAAACTCGAGTTTGAAATGAGCACAGATACCCTTCCGAAAACCGAATATGGAATGGACACGACCTACTCCTTGCTCAATCGACTGGACTCACCAGACCCTGTTCATCGCACAAGTATCTATCCGACTAGTAAGCTTCTTAAAAGCTAAGTCTTGATATCTCTGTGTAAGTGCATCAAGTGTGTGTAAAGCGGCCTAAAACCAGCAGGGAAAATCAGCTCAGACCCATTCTGAGGATACATTTCCAACATAAAGAAGAAACAAGCAGGGCAAAACAGAGAGAAATTCTTCCAAAATGCGTTCAGGGACTGGCATGCAACCAGGATTGACCACATCTACAGCCCCAGCGGCAGAAGACATAAGGCTGGACACTCTTGGGGCTGAGACGATTGGTGAGGTTGGGAAAGCAAATGCAGACCCTTGAAAGGAATCCTGCGTGCTCCCCATTCCATGGGTCCCAACTCTCCAGGTTCAACGCAATCTTCCGACAGCGAAAGCACTCATTGGAAACCCAGCGGATGCTACACCGTGGGATCGGGAAAGCTTTCTGAAACTCACCTCAGTTTTCATCTCCTGGTGCTCGTGTTCTCCATTCAGGCCCCCTTACTCACAATCTCCCCACTTGGAGACTCGGCGCTTTTCCATGCCTCTTTCGTACCGTCTGCAATTTGTCCGCAGGATGAACTGCAAGAGGGGGAACCAATGAGAGACTCGCTGGAGGTGTTTGGTCGGGCACATGTCACTCTCATTTCCCATCACGAAGAAGAATTCACCAGAGGTTCAGCCTGCCACCGCGGATCGACAATAGGGCGTGAAGCCATCCAGCCGTGTTGCGTCCCACTCACAAAAAAGCGACTTGGGAAATGGAGCTCAGGGGCACTGCACTTCCCAAACCTGCAGAGTTCTAAACGATAACTATCGCCCCAAAATATATTGAGGTCAGGCTACGAAGAGGCGTTGAACGCAAGGCAGAATTGCAGGAAACGGATGTCAACGGGTACATCGGAATGGCCCCGATAGCACATGAAAAGCGCCAGAACGTGGACAATGATGCGGTTGGCCAAAAAGGGCGTATGCGTTTTTTCCTGAATATATTCAGGAAAAAACGCATACGCCCTTTTTGGCCAACCAAGCAACCTGGGAGAGCAAATCAGCACTACAAAGAAATCTCTCGCCCCCCCCCCCGGGGCAAAAGGGCCATGCGAAAAAAGTCTAAAAACCAGAAAGGCAGGACAGCCCACGGAGTCAAGGGAGCCTTGTTAAGCTGATGGGCGGGATGTCAATGGCCAACAGCCAATCTTCACAAGTGTATCCTCTTTCCCAAACCATGTAAAACACAGAACCACAGAGCATAGGGCACTTCCACACATGGGCGTTGACCTTGGGAAAATGAAAAAATCAACCAGACACAGGGACCCCAATGTTGAGGGCTGCTGTCTTGACAAGAACCTCCACTCCGGTACACGTTTCATATCCCAGGAAAGAGCCAAGTGGACAAAGACAAGTGGACAAGTGGACAAAGACAACTGAACAAGTGGACAAGTGGTGCTACGTAGGTCCAATGGAGTGTCACTCAGCCATGAAATCCACGTCATGAGGCTGGTAGCAGCATCCTGAGTGGATTTAGGTACGATCATCCTCAGTGAAATAAGTCCCACAAAAAAAGAAACTTATGATATCACTTATCGAGGGAATGTAAAAATCGCTCGCCATGAACGGAATCCCCAAACAGAACAGAGTCACGCTTTTAGAAAACACACTTATGCCTGCTTCAGGGGAAAGGTGAGGTGGGGTGACGCATAAAACTCGAGTTTGAAATGAGCACAGATACCCTTCCGAAAACCGAATATGGAATGGACACGACCTACTCCTTGCTCAATCAACTGGACTCCCCAGACCCTGTTATCGCACAAGTATCTATCCGACTAGTAAGCATCTTAAAAGCTAAGTCTTGATATCTCTGTGTAAGTGCATCAAGTGTGTGTAAAGCGGCCTAAAACCAGCAGGGAAAATCAGCTCAGACCCATTCTGAGGATACATTTCCAACATAAAGAAGAAACAAGCAGGGCAAAACAGAGAGAAATTCTTCCAAAATGCGTTCAGGGACTGGCATGCAACCAGGATTGACCACATCTACAGCCCCAGCGGCAGAAGACATAAGGCTGGACACTCTTGGGGCTGAGACGATTGGTGAGGTTGGGAAAGCAAATGCAGACCCTTGAAAGGAATCCTGCGTGCTCCCCATTCCATGGGTCCCAACTCTCCAGGTTCAACGCAATCTTCCGACAGCGAAAGCACTCATTGGAAACCCAGCGGATGCTACACCGTGGGATCGGGAAAGCTTTCTGAAACTCACCTCAGTTTTCATCTCCTGGTGCTCGTGTTCTCCATTCAGGCCCCCTTACTAACAATCTCCCCACTTGGAGACTCGGCGCCTTTCCATGCCTCTTTCGTACCGTCTGCAATTTGTCCGCAGGATGAACTGCAAGAGGGGGAAGCAATGAGAGACTCGCTGGAGGTGTTTGGTCGGGCACATGTCACTGTCATTTCCCATCACGAAGAAGAATTCACCAGAGGTTCAGCCTGCCACCGCGGATCGACAATAGGGCGTGAAGCCATCCAGCCGTGTTGCGTCCCACTCACAAAAAAGCGACTTGGGAAATGGAGCTCAGGGGCACTGCACTTCCCAAACCTGCAGAGTTCTAAACGATAACTATCGCCCCAAAATATATTGAGGTCAGGCTACGAAGAGGCGTTGAACGCAAGGCAGAATTGCAGGAAACGGATGTCAACGGGTACATCGGAATGGCCCCGATAGCACATGAAAAGCGCCAGAACGTGGACAATGATGCGGTTGGCCAAAAAGGGCGTATGCGTTTTTTCCTGAATATATTCAGGAAAAAACGCATACGCCCTTTTTGGCCAACCAAGCAACCTGGGAGAGCAAATCAGCACTACAAAGAAATCTCTCGCCCCCCCCCCGGGGCAAAAGGGCCAGGCGAAAAAAGTCTAAAAACCAGAAAGGCAGGACAGCCCACGGAGTAAAGGGAGCCTTGTTAAGCTGATGGGCGGGATGTCAATGGCCAACAGCCAATCTTCACAAGTGTATCCTCTTTCCCAAACCATGTAAAACACAGAACCACAGAGCATAGGGCACTTCCACACATGGGCGTTGACCTTGGGAAAATGAAAAAATCAACCAGACACAGGGACCCCAATGTTGAGGGCTGCTGTCTTGACAAGAACCTCCACTCCGGTACACGTTTCATATCCCAGGAAAGAGCCAAGTGGACAAAGACAAGTGGACAAGTGGACAAGTGGTGCTACGGAGGTCCAAAGGAGTGTCACTCAGCCATGAAATCCACGTCATGTGGCTGGTAGCAGCATCCTGAGTGGATTTAGATACGATCATCCTCAGTGAAATAAGTCCCACAAAAAAAGAAACTTATGATATCACTTATCGAGGGAATGTAAAAATCGCTCCCCATGAACGGAATCCCCAAACAGAACAGAGTCACGCTTTTAGAAAACACACTTATGCCTGCTTCAGGGAAAAGGTGAGGTGGGGTGACGCATAAAACTCGAGTTTGAAATGAGCACAGATACCCTTCCGAAAACCGAATATGGAATGGACACGACCTACTCCTTGCTCAATCAACTGGACTCACCAGACCCTGTTCATCGCACAAGTATCTATCCGACTAGTAAGCATCTTAAAAGCTAAGTCTTGATATCTCTGTGTAAGTGCATCAAGTGTGTGTAAAGCGGCCTAAAACCAGCAGGGAAAATCAGCTCAGACCCATTCTGAGGATACATTTCCAACATAAAGAAGAAACAAGCAGGGCAAAACAGAGAGAAATTCTTCCAAAATGCGTTCAGGGACTGGCATGCAACCAGGATTGACCACATCTACAGCCCCAGCGGCAGAAGACATAAGGCTGGACACTCTTGGGGCTGAGACGATTGGTGAGGTTGGGAAAGCAAATGCAGACCCTTGAAAGGAATCCTGCGTGCTCCCCATTCCATGGGTCCCAACTCTCCAGGTTCAACGCAATCTTCCGACAGCGAAAGCACTCATTGGAAACCCAGCGGATGCTACACCGTGGGATCGGGAAAGCTTTCTGAAACTCACCTCAGTTTTCATCTCCTGGTGCTCGTGTTCTCCATTCAGGCCTCCTTACTAACAATCTCCCCACTTGGAGACTCGGCGCCTTTCCATGCCTCTTTCGTACCGTCTGCAATTTGTCCGCAGGATGAACTGCAAGAGGGGGAACCAATGAGAGACTCGCTGGAGGTGTTTGTTCGGGCACATGTCACTCTCATTTCCCATCACGAAGAAGAATTCACCAGAGGTTCAGCCTGCCACCGCGGATCGACAATAGGGCGTGAAGCCATCCAGCCGTGTTGCGTCCCACTCACAAAAAAGCGACTTGGGAAATGGAGCTCAGGGGCACTGCACTTCCCAAACCTGCAGAGTTCTAAACGATAACTATCGCCCCAAAATATATTGAGGTCAGGCTACGAAGAGGCGTTGAACGCAAGGCAGAATTGCAGGAAACGGATGTCAACGGGTACATCGGAATGGCCCCGATAGCACATGAAAAGCGCCAGAACGTGGACAATGATGCGGTTGGCCAAAAAGGGCGTATGCGTTTTTTCCTGAATATATTCAGGAAAAAACGCATACGCCCTTTTTGGCCAACCAAGCAACCTGGGAGAGCAAATCAGCACTACAAAGAAATCTCTCGCCCCCCCCCGGGTCAAAAGGGCCAGGCGAAAAAAGTCTAAAAACCAGAAAGGTAGGACAGCCCACGGAGTCAAGGGAGCCTTGTTAAGCTGATGGGCGGGATGTCAATGGCCAACAGCCAATCTTCACAAGTGTATCCCCTTTCCCAAACCATGTAAAACACAGAACCACAGAGCATAGGGCACTTCCACACATGGGCGTTGACCTTGGGAAAATGAAAAAATCAACCAGACACAGGGACCCCAATGTTGAGGGCTGCTGTCTTGACAAGAACCTCCACTCCGGTACACGTTTCATATCCCAGGAAAGAGCCAAGTGGACAAAGACAAGTGGACAAGTGGACAAGTGGTGCTACGGAGGTCCAAAGGAGTGTCACTCAGCCATGAAATCCACGTCATGTGGCTGGTAGCAGCATCCTGAGTGGATTTAGATACGATCATCCTCAGTGAAATAAGTCCCACAAAAAAAGAAACTTATGATATCACTTATCGAGGGAATGTAAAAATCGCTCCCCATGAACGGAATCCCCAAACAGAACAGAGTCACGCTTTTAGAAAACACACTTATGCCTGCTTCAGGGAAAAGGTGAGGTGGGGTGACGCATAAAACTCGAGTTTGAAATGAGCACAGATACCCTTCCGAAAACCGAATATGGAATGGACACGACCTACTCCTTGCTCAATCAACTGGACTCACCAGACCCTGTTCATCGCACAAGTATCTATCCGACTAGTAAGCATCTTAAAAGCTAAGTCTTGATATCTCTGTGTAAGTGCATCAAGTGTGTGTAAAGCGGCCTAAAACCAGCAGGGAAAATCAGCTCAGACCCATTCTGAGGATACATTTCCAACATAAAGAAGAAACAAGCAGGGCAAAACAGAGAGAAATTCTTCCAAAATGCGTTCAGGGACTGGCATGCAACCAGGATTGACCACATCTACAGCCCCAGCGGCAGAAGACATAAGGCTGGACACTCTTGGGGCTGAGACGATTGGTGAGGTTGGGAAAGCAAATGCAGACCCTTGAAAGGAATCCTGCGTGCTCCCCATTCCATGGGTCCCAACTCTCCAGGTTCAACGCAATCTTCCGACAGCGAAAGCACTCATTGGAAACCCAGCGGATGCTACACCGTGGGATCGGGAAAGCTTTCTGAAACTCACCTCAGTTTTCATCTCCTGGTGCTCGTGTTCTCCATTCAGGCCCCCTTACTAACAATCTCCCCACTTGGAGACTCGGCGCTTTTCCATGCCTCTTTCGTACCGCCTGCAATTTGTCCGCAGGATGAACTGCAAGAGGGGGAACCAATGAGAGACTCGCTGGAGGTGTTTGGTCGGGCACATGTCACTCTCATTTCCCATCACGAAGAAGAATTCACCAGAGGTTCAGCCTGCCACCGCGGATCGACAATAGGGCGTGAAGCCATCCAGCCGTGTTGCGTCCCACTCACAAAAAAGCGACTTGGGAAATGGAGCTCAGGGGCACTGCACTTCCCAAACCTGCAGAGTTCTAAACGATAACTATCGCCCCAAAATATATTGAGGTCAGGCTACGAAGAGGCGTTGAACGCAAGGCAGAATTGCAGGAAACGGATGTCAACGGGTACATCGGAATGGCCCCGATAGCACATGAAAAGCGCCAGAACGTGGACAATGATGCGGTTGGCCAAAAAGGGCGTATGCGTTTTTTCCTGAATATATTCAGGAAAAAACGCATACGCCCTTTTTGGCCAACCAAGCAACCTGGGAGAGCAAATCAGCACTACAAAGAAATCTCTCGCCCCCCCCCGGGGCAAAAGGGCCATGCGAAAAAAGTCTAAAAACCAGAAAGGCAGGACAGCCCACGGAGTCAAGGGAGCCTTGTTAAGCTGATGGGCGGGATGTCAATGGCCAACAGCCAATCTTCACAAGTGTATCCTCTTTCCCAAACCATGTAAAACACAGAACCACAGAGCATAGGGCACTTCCACACATGGGCGTTGACCTTGGGAAAATGAAAAAATCAACCAGACACAGGGACCCCAATGTTGAGGGCTGCTGTCTTGACAAGAACCTCCACTCCGGTACACGTTTCATATCCCAGGAAAGAGCCAAGTGGACAAAGACAAGTGGACAAGTGGACAAGTGGTGCTACGGAGGTCCAAAGGAGTGTCACTCAGCCATGAAATCCACGTCATGTGGCTGGTAGCAGCATCCTGAGTGGATTTAGATACGATCATCCTCAGTGAAATAAGTCCCACAAAAAAAGAAACTTATGATATCACTTATCGAGGGAATGTAAAAATCGCTCCCCATGAACGGAATCCCCAAACAGAACAGAGTCACGCTTTTAGAAAACACACTTATGCCTGCTTCAGGGGAAAGGTGAGGTGGGGTGACGCATAAAACTCGAGTTTGAAATGAGCACAGATACCCTTCCGAAAACCGAATATGGAATGGACACGACCTACTCCTTGCTCAATCAACTGGACTCACCAGACCCTGTTCATCGCACAAGTATCTATCCGACTAGTAAGCATCTTAAAAGCTAAGTCTTGATATCTCTGTGTAAGTGCATCAAGTGTGTGTAAAGCGGCCTAAAACCAGCAGGGAAAATCAGCTCAGACCCATTCTGAGGATACATTTCCAACATAAAGAAAAAACAAGCAGGGCAAAACAGAGAGAAATTCTTCCAAAATGCGTTCAGGGACTGGCATGCAACCACGATTGACCACATCTACAGCCCCAGCGGCGGAAGACATAAGGCTGGACACTCTTGGGGCTGAGACGATTGGTGAGGTTGGGAAAGCAAATGCAGACCCTTGAAAGGAATCCTGCGTGCTCCCCATTCCATGGGTCCCAACTCTCCAGGTTCAACGCAATCTTCCGACAGCGAAAGCACTCATTGGAAACCCAGCGGATGCTACACCGTGGGATCGGGAAAGCTTTCTGAAACTCACCTCAGTTTTCATCTCCTGGTGCTCGTGTTCTCCATTCAGGCCCCCTTACTAACAATCTCCCCACTTGGAGACTCGGCGCCTTTCCATGCCTCTTTCGTACCGTCTGCAATTTGTCCTCAGGATGAACTGCAAGAGGGGGAACCAATGAGAGACTCGCTGGAGGTGTTTGGTCGGGCACATGTCACTCTCATTTCCCATCACGAAGAAGAATTCACCAGAGGTTCAGCCTGCCACCGCGGATCGACAATAGGGCGTGAAGCCATCCAGCCGTGTTGCGTCCCACTCACAAAAAAGCGACTTGGGAAATGGAGCTCAGGGGCACTGCACTTCCCAAACCTGCAGAGTTCTAAACGATAACTATGGCCCCAAAATATATTGAGGTCAGGCTACGAAGAGGCGTTGAACGCAAGGCAGAATTGCAGGAAACGGATGTCAACGGGTACATCGGAATGGCCCCGATAGCACATGAAAAGCGCCAGAACGTGGACAATGATGCGGTTGGCCAAAAAGGGCGTATGCGTTTTTTCCTGAATATATTCAGGAAAAAACGCATACGCCCTTTTTGGCCAACCAAGCAACCTGGGAGAGCAAATCAGCACTACAAAGAAATCTCTCGCCCCCCCCCGGGGCAAAAGGGCCAGGCGAAAAAAGTCTAAAAACCAGAAAGGCAGGACAGCCCACGGTGTCAAGGGAGCCTTGTTAAGCTGATGGGCGGGATGTCAATGGCCAACAGCCAATCTTCACAAGTGTATCCTCTTTCCCAAACCATGTAAAACACAGAACCACAGAGCATAGGGCACTTCCACACATGGGCGTTGACCTTGGGAAAATGAAAAAATCAACCAGACACAGGGACCCCAATGTTGAGGGCTGCTGTCTTGACAAGAACCTCCACTCCGGTACACGTTTCATATCCCAGGAAAGAGCCAAGTGGACAAAGACGAGTGGACAAGTGGACAAAGACAAGTGAACAAGTGGACAAGTGGTGCTACGTAGGTCCAATGGAGTGTCACTCAGCCATGAAATCCACGTCATGAGGCTGGTAGCAGCATCCTGAGTGGATTTAGGTACGATCATCCTCAGTGAAATAAGTCCCACAAAAAAAGAAACTTATGATATCACTTATCGAAGGAATGTAAAAATCGCTCCCCATGAACGGAATCCCCAAACAGAACAGAGTCACGCTTTTAGAAAACACACTTATGCCTGCTTCAGGGGAAAGGTGAGGTGGGGTGACGCATAAAACTCGAGTTTGAAATGAGCACAGATACCCTTCCGAAAACCGAATATGGAATGGACACGACCTACTCCTTGCTCAATCAACTGGACTCACCAGACCCTGTTATCGCACAAGTATCTATCCGACTAGTAAGCATCTTAAAAGCTAAGTCTTGATATCTCTGTGTAAGTGCATCAAGTGTGTGTAAAGCGGCCTAAAACCAGCAGGGAAAATCAGCTCAGACCCATTCTGAGGATACATTTCCAACATAAAGAAGAAACAAGCAGGGCAAAACAGAGAGAAATTCTTCCAAAATGCGTTCAGGGACTGGCATGCAACCAGGATTGACCACATCTACAGCCCCAGCGGCAGAAGACATAAGGCTGGACACTCTTGGGGCTGAGACGATTGGTGAGGTTGGGAAAGCAAATGCAGACCCTTGAAAGGAATCCTGCGTGCTCCCCATTCCATGGGTCCCAACTCTCCAGGTTCAACGCAATCTTCCGACAGCGAAAGCACTCATTGGAAACCCAGCGGATGCTACACCGTGGGATCGGGAAAGCTTTCTGAAACTCACCTCAGTTTTCATCTCCTGGTGCTCGTGTTCTCCATTCAGGCCTCCTTACTAACAATCTCCCCACTTGGAGACTCGGCGCCTTTCCATGCCTCTTTCGTACCGTCTGCAATTTGTCCGCAGGATGAACTGCAAGAGGGGGAACCAATGAGAGACTCGCTGGAGGTGTTTGGTCGGGCACATGTCACTCTCATTTCCCATCACGAAGAAGAATTCACCAGAGGTTCAGCCTGCCACCGCGGATCGACAATAGGGCGTGAAGCCATCCAGCCGTGTTGCGTCCCACTCACAAAAAAGCGACTTGGGAAATGGAGCTCAGGGGCACTGCATTTCCCAAACCTGCAGAGTTCTAAACGATAACTATCGCCCCAAAATATATTGAGGTCAGGCTACGAAGAGGCGTTGAACGCAAGGCAGAATTGCAGGAAACGGATGTCAACGGGTACATCGGAATGGCCCCGATAGCACATGAAAAGCGCCAGAACGTGGACAATGATGCGGTTGGCCAAAAAGGGCGTATGCGTTTTTTCCTGAATATATTCAGGAAAAAACGCATACGCCCTTTTTGGCCAACCAAGCAACCTGGGAGAGCAAATCAGCACTACAAAGAAATCTCTCGCCCCCCCCCCGGGGCAAAAGGGCCAGGCGAAAAAAGTCTAAAAACCAGAAAGGTAGGACAGCCCACGGAGTCAAGGGAGCCTTGTTAAGCTGATGGGCGGGATGTCAATGGCCAACAGCCAATCTTCACAAGTGTATCCTCTTTCCCAAACCATGTAAAACACAGAACCACAGAGCATAGGGCACTTCCACACATGGGCGTTGACCTTGGGAAAATGAAAAAATCAACCAGACACAGGGACCCCAATGTTGAGGGCTGCTCTCTTGACAAGAACCTCCACTCCGGTACACGTTTCATATCCCAGGAAAGAGCCAAGTGGACAAAGACAAGTGGACAAGTGGACAAAGACAACTGAACAAGTGGACAAGTGGTGCTACGTAGGTCCAATGGAGTGTCACTCAGCCATGAAATCCACGTCATGAGGCTGGTAGCAGCATCCTGAGTGGATTTAGGTACGATCATCCTCAGTGAAATAAGTCCCACAAAAAAAGAAACTTATGATATCACTTATCGAGGGAATGTAAAAATCGCTCGCCATGAACGGAATCCCCAAACAGAACAGAGTCACGCTTTTAGAAAACACACTTATGCCTGCTTCAGGGGAAAGGTGAGGTGGGGTGACGCATAAAACTCGAGTTTGAAATGAGCACAGATACCCTTCCGAAAACCGAATATGGAATGGACACGACCTACTCCTTGCTCAATCAACTGGACTCCCCAGACCCTGTTATCGCACAAGTATCTATCCGACTAGTAAGCATCTTAAAAGCTAAGTCTTGATATCTCTGTGTAAGTGCATCAAGTGTGTGTAAAGCGGCCTAAAACCAGCAGGGAAAATCAGCTCAGACCCATTCTGAGGATCCATTTCCAACATAAAGAAGAAACAAGCAGGGCAAAACAGAGAGAAATTCTTCCAAAATGCGTTCAGGGACTGGCATGCAACCAGGATTGACCACATCTACAGCCCCAGCGGCAGAAGACATAAGGCTGGACACTCTTGGGGCTGAGACGATTGGTGAGGTTGGGAAAGCAAATGCAGACCCTTGAAAGGAATCCTGCGTGCTCCCCATTCCATGGGTCCCAACTCTCCAGGTTCAACGCAATCTTCCGACAGCGAAAGCACTCATTGGAAACCCAGCGGATGCTACACCGTGGGATCGGGAAAGCTTTCTGAAACTCACCTCAGTTTTCATCTCCTGGTGCTCGTGTTCTCCATTCAGGCCCCCTTACTAACAATCTCCCCACTTGGAGACTCGGCGCCTTTCCATGCCTCTTTCGTACCGTCTGCAATTTGTCCGCAGGATGAACTGCAAGAGGGGGAACCAATGAGAGACTCGCTGGAGGTGTTTGGTCGGGCACATGTCACTCTCATTTCCCATCACGAAGAAGAATTCACCAGAGGTTCAGCCTGCCACCGCGGATCGACAAGAGGGCGTGAAGCCATCCAGCCGTGTTGCGTCCCACTCACAAAAAAGCGACTTGGGAAATGGAGCTCAGGGGCACTGCACTTCCCAAACCTGCAGAGTTCTAAACGATAACTATCGCCCCAAAATATATTGAGGTCAGGCTACGAAGAGGCGTTGAACGCAAGGCAGAATTGCAGGAAACGGATGTCAACGGGTACATCGGAATGGCCCCGATAGCACATGAAAAGCGCCAGAACGTGGACAATGATGCGGTTGGCCAAAAAGGGCGTATGCGTTTTTTCCTGAATATATTCAGGAAAAAACGCATACGCCCTTTTTGGCCAACCAAGCAACCTGGGAGAGCAAATCAGCACTACAAAGAAATCTCTCGCCCCCCCCCCCCGGGGCAAAAGGGCCAGGCGAAAAAAGTCTAAAAACCAGAAAGGTAGGACAGCCCACGGAGTCAAGGGAGCCTTGTTAAGCTGATGGGCGGGATGTCAATGGCCAACAGCCAATCTTCACAAGTGTATCCTCTTTCCCAAACCATGTAAAACACAGAACCACAGAGCATAGGGCACTTCCACACATGGGCGTTGACCTTGGGAAAATGAAAAAATCAACCAGACACAGGGACCCCAATGTTGAGGGCTGCTGTCTTGACAAGAACCTCCACTCCGGTACACGTTTCATATCCCAGGAAAGAGCCAAGTGGACAAAGACAAGTGGACAAGTGGACAAGTGGTGCTACGGAGGTCCAAAGGAGTGTGACTCAGCCATGAAATCCACGTCATGTGGCTGGTAGCAGCATCCTGAGTGGATTTAGATACGATCATCCTCAGTGAAATAAGTCCCACAAAAAAAGAAACTTATGATATCACTTATCGAGGGAATGTAAAAATCGCTCGCCATGAACGGAATCCCCAAACAGAACAGAGTCACGCTTTTAGAAAACACACTTATGCCTGCTTCAGGGGAAAGGTGAGGTGGGGTGACGCATAAAACTCGAGTTTGAAATGAGCACAGATACCCTTCCGAAAACCGAATATGGAATGGACACGACCTACTCCTTGCTCAATCAACTGGACTCACCAGACCCTGTTCATCGCACAAGTATCTATCCGACTAGTAAGCATCTTAAAAGCTAAGTCTTGATATCTCTGTGTAAGTGCATCAAGTGTGTGTAAAGCGGCCTAAAACCAGCAGGGAAAATCAGCTCAGACCCATTCTGAGGATACATTTCCAACATAAAGAAGAAACAAGCAGGGCAAAACAGAGAGAAATTCTTCCAAAATGCGTTCAGGGACTGGCATGCAACCAGGATTGACCACATCTACAGCCCCAGCGGCGGAAGACATAAGGCTGGACACTCTTGGGGCTGAGACGATTGGTGAGGTTGGGAAAGCAAATGCAGACCCTTGAAAGGAATCCTGCGTGCTCCCCATTCCATGGGTCCCAACTCTCCAGGTTCAACGCAATCTTCCGACAGCGAAAGCACTCATTGGAAACCCAGCGGATGCTACACCGTGGGATCGGGAAAGCTTTCTGAAACTCACCTCAGTTTTCATCTCCTGGTGCTCGTGTTCTCCATTCAGGCCCCCTTACTAACAATCTCCCCACTTGGAGACTCGGCGCCTTTCCATGCCTCTTTCGTACCGTCTGCAATTTGTCCGCAGGATGAACTGCAAGAGGGGGAACCAATGAGAGACTCGCTGGAGGTGTTTGGTCGGGCACATGTCACTCTCATTTCCCATCACGAAGAAGAATTCACCAGAAGTTCAGCCTGCCACCGCGGATCGACAATAGGGCGTGAAGCCATCCAGCCGTGTTGCGTCCCACTCACAAAAAAGCGACTTGGGAAATGGAGCTCAGGGGCACTGCACTTCCCAAACCTGCAGAGTTCTAAACGATAACTATCGCCCCAAAATATATTGAGGTCAGGCTACGAAGAGGCGTTGAACGCAAGGCAGAATTGCAGGAAACGGATGTCAACGGGTACATCGGAATGGCCCCGATAGCACATGAAAAGCGCCAGAACGTGGACAATGATGCGGTTGGCCAAAAAGGGCGTATGCGTTTTTTCCTGAACAGGAAAAAACGCATACGCCCTTTTTGGCCAACCAAGCAACCTGGGAGAGCAAATCAGCACTACAAAGAAATCTCTCGCCCCCCCCCGGGGCAAAAGGGCCAGGCGAAAAAAGTCTAAAAACCAGAAAGGCAGGACAGCCCACGGAGTCAAGGGAGCCTTGTTAAGCTGATGGGCGGGATGTCAATGGCCAACAGCCAATCTTCACAAGTGTATCCTCTTTCCCAAACCATGTAAAACACAGAACCACAGAGCATAGGGCACTTCCACACATGGGCGTTGACCTTGGGAAAATGAAAAAATCAACCAGACACAGGGACCCCAATGTTGAGGGCTGCTGTCTTGACAAGAACCTCCACTCCGGTACACGTTTCATATCCCAGGAAAGAGCCAAGTGGACAAAGACAAGTGGACAAGTGGACAAAGACAAGTGAACAAGTGGACAAGTGGTGCTACGTAGGTCCAATGGAGTGTCACTCAGCCATGAAATCCACGTCATGAGGCTGGTAGCAGCATCCTGAGTGGATTTAGGTACGATCATCCTCAGTGAAATAAGTCCCACAAAAAAAGAAACTTATGATATCACTTATCGAAGGAATGTAAAAATCGCTCCCCATGAACGGAATCCCCAAACAGAACAGAGTCACGCTTTTAGAAAACACACTTATGCCTGCTTCAGGGGAAAGGTGAGGTGGGGTGACACATAAAACTCGAGTTTGAAATGAACACAGATACCCTTCTGAAAACCGAATATGGAATGGACACGACCTACTCCTTGCTCAATCAACTGGACTCACCAGACCCTGTTATCGCACAAGTATCTATCCGACTAGTAAGCATCTTAAAAGCTAAGTCTTGATATCTCTGTGTAAGTGCATCAAGTGTGTGTAAAGCGGCCTAAAACCAGCAGGGAAAATCAGCTCAGACCCATTCTGAGGATACATTTCCAACATAAAGAAGAAACAAGCAGGGCAAAACAGAGAGAAATTCTTCCAAAATGCGTTCAGGGACTGGCATGCAACCAGGATTGACCACATCTACAGCCCCAGCGGCAGAAGACATAAGGCTGGACACTCTTGGGGCTGAGACGATTGGTGAGGTTGGGAAAGCAAATGCAGACCCTTGAAAGGAATCCTGCGTGCTCCCCATTCCATGGGTCCCAACTCTCCAGGTTCAACGCAATCTTCCGACAGCGAAAGCACTCATTGGAAACCCAGCGGATGCTACACCGTGGGATCGGGAAAGCTTTCTGAAACTCACCTCAGTTTTCATCTCCTGGTGCTCGTGTTCTCCATTCAGGCCCCCTTACTAACAATCTCCCCACTTGGAGACTCGGCGCCTTTCCATGCCTCTTTCGTACCGTCTGCAATTTGTCCGCAGGATGAACTGCAAGAGGGGGAACCAATGAGAGACTCGCTGGAGGTGTTTGGTCGGGCACATGTCACTCTCATTTCCCATCACGAAGAAGAATTCACCAGAGGTTCAGCCTGCCACCGCGGATCGACAATAGGGCGTGAAGCCATCCAGCCGTGTTGCGTCCCACTCACAAAAAAGCGACTTGGGAAATGGAGCTCAGGGGCACTGCACTTCCCAAACCTGCAGAGTTCTAAACGATAACTATCGCCCCAAAATATATTGAGGTCAGGCTACGAAGAGGCGTTGAACGCAAGGCAGAATTGCAGGAAACGGATGTCAACGGGTACATCGGAATGGCCCCGATAGCACATGAAAAGCGCCAGAACGTGGACAATGATGCGGTTGGCCAAAAAGGGCGTATGCGTTTTTTCCTGAATATATTCAGGAAAAAACGCATACGCCCTTTTTGGCCAACCAAGCAACCTGGGAGAGCAAATCAGCACTACAAAGAAATCTCTCGCCCCCCCCCGGGGCAAAAGGGCCAGGAGAAAAAAGTCTAAAAACCAGAAAGGTAGGACAGCCCACGGAGTCAAGGGAGCCTTGTTAAGCTGATGGGCGAGATGTCAATGGCCAACAGCCAATCTTCACAAGTGTATCCTCTTTCCCAAACCATGTAAAACACAGAACCACAGAGCATAGGGCACTTCCACACATGGGCGTTGACCTTGGGAAAATGAAAAAATCAACCAGACACAGGGACCCCAATGTTGAGGGCTGCTGTCTTGACAAGAACCTCCACTCCGGTACACGTTTCATATCCCAGGAAAGAGCCAAGTGGACAAAGACAAGTGGACAAGTGGACAAGTGGTGCTACGGAGGTCCAAAGGAGTGTCACTCAGCCATGAAATCCACGTCATGTGGCTGGTAGCAGCATCCTGAGTGGATTTAGATACGATCATCCTCAGTGAAATAAGTCCCACAAAAAAAGAAACTTATGATATCACTTATCGAAGGAATGTAAAAATCGCTCCCCATGAACGGAATCCCCAAACAGAACAGAGTCACGCTTTTAGAAAACACACTTATGCCTGCTTCAGGGGAAAGGTGAGGTGGGGTGACGCATAAAACTCGAGTTTGAAATGAGCACACATACCCTTCCGAAAACCGAATATGGAATGGACACGACCTACTCCTTGCTCAATCAACTGGACTCACCAGACCCTGTTCATCGCACAAGTATCTATCCGACTAGTAAGCATCTTAAAAGCTAAGTCTTGATATCTCTGTGTAAGTGCATCAAGTGTGTGTAAAGCGGCCTAAAACCAGCAGGGAAAATCAGCTCAGACCCATTCTGAGGATACATTTCCAACATAAAGAAGAAACAAGCAGGGCAAAACAGAGAGAAATTCTTCCAAAATGCGTTCAGGGACTGGCATGCAACCAGGATTGACCACATCTACAGCCCCAGCGGCAGAAGACATAAGGCTGGACACTCTTGGGGCTGAGACGATTGGTGAGGTTGGGAAAGCAAATGCAGACCCTTGAAAGGAATCCTGCGTGCTCCCCATTCCATGGGTCCCAACTCTCCAGGTTCAACGCAATCTTCCGACAGCGAAAGCACTCATTGGAAACCCAGCGGATGCTACACCGTGGGATCGGGAAAGCTTTCTGAAACTCACCTCAGTTTTCATCTCCTGGTGCTCGTGTTCTCCATTCAGGCCCCCTTACTAACAATCTCCCCACTTGGAGACTCGGCGCCTTTCCATGCCTCTTTCGTACCGTCTGCAATTTGTCCGCAGGATGAACTGCAAGAGGGGGAACCAATGAGAGACTCGCTGGAGGTGTTTGGTCGGGCACATGTCACTCTCATTTCCCATCACGAAGAAGAATTCACCAGAGGTTCAGCCTGCCACCGCGGATCGACAATAGGGCGTGAAGCCATCCAGCCGTGTTGCGTCCCACTCACAAAAAAGCGACTTGGGAAATGGAGCTCAGGGGCACTGCACTTCCCAAACCTGCAGAGTTCTAAACGATAACTATCGCCCCAAAATATATTGAGGTCAGGCTACGAAGAGGCGTTGAACGCAAGGCAGAATTGCAGGAAACGGATGTCAACGGGTACATCGGAATGGCCCCGATAGCACATGAAAAGCGCCAGAACGTGGACAATGATGCGGTTGGCCAAAAAGGGCGTATGCGTTTTTTCATGAATATATTCAGGAAAAAACGCATACGCCCTTTTTGGCCAACCAAGCAACCTGGGAGAGCAAATCAGCACTACAAAGAAATCTCTCGCCCCCCCCCGGGGCAAAAGGGCCAGGCGAAAAAAGTCTAAAAACCAGAAAGGCAGGACAGCCCACGGAGTCAAGGGAGCCTTGTTAAGCTGATGGGCGGGATGTCAATGGCCAACAGCCAATCTTCACAAGTGTATCCTCTTTCCCAAACCATGTAAAACACAGAACCACAGAGCATAGGGCACTTCCACACATGGGCGTTGACCTTGGGAAAATGAAAAAATCAACCAGACACAGGGACCCCAATGTTGAGGGCTGCTGTCTTGACAAGAACCTCCACTCCGGTACACGTTTCATATCCCAGGAAAGAGCCAAGTGGACAAAGACGAGTGGACAAGTGGACAAAGACAAGTGAACAAGTGGACAAGTGGTGCTACGTAGGTCCAATGGAGTGTCACTCAGCCATGAAATCCACGTCATGAGGCTGGTAGCAGCATCCTGAGTGGATTTAGGTACGATCATCCTCAGTGAAATAAGTCCCACAAAAAAAGAAACTTATGATATCACTTATCGAAGGAATGTAAAAATCGCTCCCCATGAACGGAATCCCCAAACAGAACAGAGTCACGCTTTTAGAAAACACACTTATGCCTGCTTCAGGGGAAAGGTGAGGTGGGGTGACGCATAAAACTCGAGTTTGAAATGAGCACACATACCCTTCCGAAAACCGAATATGGAATGGACACGACCTACTCCTTGCTCAATCAACTGGACTCACCAGACCCTGTTCATCGCACAAGTATCTATCCGACTAGTAAGCATCTTAAAAGCTAAGTCTTGATATCTCTGTGTAAGTGCATCAAGTGTGTGTAAAGCGGCCTAAAACCAGCAGGGAAAATCAGCTCAGACCCATTCTGAGGATACATTTCCAACATAAAGAAGAAACAAGCAGGGCAAAACAGAGAGAAATTCTTCCAAAATGCGTTCAGGGACTGGCATGCAACCAGGATTGACCACATCTACAGCCCCAGCGGCAGAAGACATAAGGCTGGACACTCTTGGGGCTGAGACGATTGGTGAGGTTGGGAAAGCAAATGCAGACCCTTGAAAGGAATCCTGCGTGCTCCCCATTCCATGGGTCCCAACTCTCCAGGTTCAACGCAATCTTCCGACAGCGAAAGCACTCATTGGAAACCCAGCGGATGCTACACCGTGGGATCGGGAAAGCTTTCTGAAACTCACCTCAGTTTTCATCTCCTGGTGCTCGTGTTCTCCATTCAGGCCCCCTTACTAACAATCTCCCCACTTGGAGACTCGGCGCCTTTCCATGCCTCTTTCGTACCGTCTGCAATTTGTCCGCAGGATGAACTGCAAGAGGGGGAACCAATGAGAGACTCGCTGGAGGTGTTTGGTCGGGCACATGTCACTCTCATTTCCCATCACGAAGAAGAATTCACCAGAGGTTCAGCCTGCCACCGCGGATCGACAATAGGGCGTGAAGCCATCCAGCCGTGTTGCGTCCCACTCACAAAAAAGCGACTTGGGAAATGGAGCTCAGGGGCACTGCACTTCCCAAACCTGCAGAGTTCTAAACGATAACTATCGCCCCAAAATATATTGAGGTCAGGCTACGAAGAGGCGTTGAACGCAAGGCAGAATTGCAGGAAACGGATGTCAACGGGTACATCGGAATGGCCCCGATAGCACATGAAAAGCGCCAGAACGTGGACAATGATGCGGTTGGCCAAAAAGGGCGTATGCGTTTTTTCCTGAATATATTCAGGAAAAAACGCATACGCCCTTTTTGGCCAACCAAGCAACCTGGGAGAGCAAATCAGCACTACAAAGAAATCTCTCGCCCCCCCCCCCCCGGGGCAAAAGGGCCAGGCGAAAAAAGTCTAAAAACCAGAAAGGCAGGACAGCCCACGGAGTCAAGGGAGCCTTGTTAAGCTGATGGGCGGGATGACAATGGCCAACAGCCAATCTTCACAAGTGTATCCTCTTTCCCAAACCATGTAAAACACAGAACCACAGAGCATAGGGCACTTCCACACATGGGCGTTGACCTTGGGAAAATGAAAAAATCAACCAGACACAGGGACCCCAATGTTGAGGGCTGCTGTCTTGACAAGAACCTCCACTCCGGTACACGTTTCATATCCCAGGAAAGAGCCAAGTGGACAAAGACGAGTGGACAAGTGGACAAAGACAAGTGAACAAGTGGACAAGTGGTGCTACGTAGGTCCAATGGAGTGTCACTCAGCCATGAAATCCACGTCATGAGGCTGGTAGCAGCATCCTGAGTGGATTTAGGTACGATCATCCTCAGTGAAATAAGTCCCACAAAAAAAGAAACTTATGATATCACTTATCGAAGGAATGTAAAAATCGCTCCCCATGAACGGAATCCCCAAACAGAACAGAGTCACGCTTTTAGAAAACACACTTATGCCTGCTTCAGGGGAAAGGTGAGGTGGGGTGACGCATAAAACTCGAGTTTGAAATGAGCACAGATACCCTTCCGAAAACCGAATATGGAATGGACACGACCTACTCCTTGCTCAATCAACTGGACTCACCAGACCCTGTTCATCGCACAAGTATCTATCCGACTAGTAAGCATCTTAAAAGCTAAGTCTTGATATCTCTGTGTAAGTGCATCAAGTGTGTGTAAAGCGGCCTAAAACCAGCAGGGAAAATCAGCTCAGACCCATTCTGAGGATACATTTCCAACATAAAGAAGAAACAAGCAGGGCAAAACAGAGAGAAATTCTTCCAAAATGCGTTCAGGGACTGGCATGCAACCAGGATTGACCACATCTACAGCCCCAGCGGCAGAAGACATAAGGCTGGACACTCTTGGGGCTGAGACGATTGGTGAGGTTGGGAAAGCAAATGCAGACCCTTGAAAGGAATCCTGCGTGCTCCCCATTCCATGGGTCCCAACTCTCCAGGTTCAACGCAATCTTCCGACAGCGAAAGCACTCATTGGAAACCCAGCGGATGCTACACCGTGGGATCGGGAAAGCTTTCTGAAACTCACCTCAGTTTTCATCTCCTGGTGCTCGTGTTCTCCATTCAGGCCCCCTTACTAACAATCTCCCCACTTGGAGACTCGGCGCCTTTCCATGCCTCTTTCGTACCGTCTGCAATTTGTCCGCAGGATGAACTGCAAGAGGGGGAACCAATGAGAGACTCGCTGGAGGTGTTTGGTCGGGCACATGTCACTCTCATTTCCCATCACGAAGAAGAATTCACCAGAGGTTCAGCCTGCCACCGTGGATCGACAATAGGGCGTGAAGCCATCCAGCCGTGTTGCGTCCCACTCACAAAAAAGCGACTTGGGAAATGGAGCTCAGGGGCACTGCACTTCCCAAACCTGCAGAGTTCTAAACGATAACTATCGCCCCAAAATATATTGAGGTCAGGCTACGAAGAGGCGTTGAACGCAAGGCAGAATTGCAGGAAACGGATGTCAACGGGTACATCGGAATGGCCCCGATAGCACATGAAAAGCGCCAGAACGTGGACAATGATGCGGTTGGCCAAAAAGGGCGTATGCGTTTTTTCCTGAATATATTCAGGAAAAAACGCATACGCCCTTTTTGGCCAACCAAGCAACCTGGGAGAGCAAATCAGCACTACAAAGAAATCTCTCGCCCCCCCCCCCCCCGGGGCAAAAGGGCCATGCGAAAAAAGTCTAAAAACCAGAAAGGCAGGACAGCCCACGGAGTCAAGGGAGCCTTGTTAAGCTGATGGGCGGGATGTCAATGGCCAACAGCCAATCTTCACAAGTGTATCCTCTTTCCCAAACCATGTAAAACACAGAACCACAGAGCATAGGGCACTTCCACACATGGGCGTTGACCTTGGGAAAATGAAAAAATCAACCAGACACAGGGACCCCAATGTTGAGGGCTGCTGTCTTGACAAGAACCTCCACTCCGGTACACGTTTCATATCCCAGGAAAGAGCCAAGTGGACAAAGATGAGTGGACAAGTGGACAAAGACAAGTGGACAAGTGGACAAGTGGTGCTACGTAGGTCCAATGGAGTGTCACTCAGCCATGAAATCCACGTCATGAGGCTGGTAGCAGCATCCTGAGTGGATTTAGGTACGATCATCCTCAGTGAAATAAGTCCCACAAAAAAAGAAACTTATGATATCACTTATCGAGGGAATGTAAAAATCGCTCCCCATGCACTGAATCCCCAAACAGAACAGAGTCACGCTTTTAGAAAACACACTTATGCCTGCTTCAGGGGAAAGGTGAGGTGGGGTGACGCATAAAACTCGAGTTTGAAATGAGCACAGATACCCTTCCGAAAACCGAATATGGAATGGACACGACCTACTCCTTGCTCAATCAACTGGACTCACCAGACCCTGTTATCACACAAGTATCTATCCGACTAGTAAGCATCTTAAAAGCTAAGTCTTGATATCTCTGTGTAAGTGCATCAAGTGTGTGTAAAGCGGCCTAAAACCAGCAGGGAAAATCAGCTCAGACCCATTCTGAGGATACATTTCCAACATAAAGAAGAAACAAGCAGGGCAAAACAGAGAGAAATTCTTCCAAAATGCGTTCAGGGACTGGCATGCAACCAGGATTGACCACATCTACAGCCCCAGCGGCAGAAGACATAAGGCTGGACACTCTTGGGGCTGAGACGATTGGTGAGGTTGGGAAAGCAAATGCAGACCCTTGAAAGGAATCCTGCGTGCTCCCCATTCCATGGGTCCCAACTCTCCAGGTTCAACGCAATCTTCCGACAGCGAAAGCACTCATTGGAAACCCAGCGGATGCTACACCGTGGGATCGGGAAAGCTTTCTGAAACTCACCTCAGTTTTCATCTCCTGGTGCTCGTGTTCTCCATTCAGGCCTCCTTACTAACAATCTCCCCACTTGGAGACTCGGCGCCTTTCCATGCCTCTTTCGTACCGTCTGCAATTTGTCCGCAGGATGAACTGCAAGAGGGGGAACCAATGAGAGACTCGCTGGAGGTGTTTGGTCGGGCACATGTCACTCTCATTTCCCATCACGAAGAAGAATTCACCAGAGGTTCAGCCTGCCACCGCGGATCGACAATAGGGCGTGAAGCCATCCAGCCGTGTTGCGTCCCACTCACAAAAAAGCGACTTGGGAAATGGAGCTCAGGGGCACTGCACTTCCCAAACCTGCAGAGTTCTAAACGATAACTATCGCCCCAAAATATATTGAGGTCAGGCTACGAAGAGGCGTTGAACGCAAGGCAGAATTGCAGGAAACGGATGTCAACGGGTACATCGGAATGGCCCCGATAGCACATGAAAAGCGCCAGAACGTGGACAATGATGCGGTTGGCCAAAAAGGGCGTATGCGTTTTTTCCTGAATATATTCAGGAAAAAACGCATACGCCCTTTTTGGCCAACCAAGCAACCTGGGAGAGCAAATCAGCACTACAAAGAAATCTCTCGCCCCCCCCCCCGGGGCAAAAGGGCCAGGCGAAAAAAGTCTAAAAACCAGAAAGGCAGGACAGCCCACGGAGTCAAGGGAGCCTTGTTAAGCTGATGGGCGGGATGTCAATGGCCAACAGCCAATCTTCACAAGTGTATCCTCTTTCCCAAACCATGTAAAACACAGAACCACAGAGCATAGGGCACTTCCACACATGGGCGTTGACCTTGGGAAAATGAAAAAATCAACCAGACACAGGGACCCCAATGTTGAGGGCTGCTGTCTTGACAAGAACCTCCACTCCGGTACACGTTTCATATCCCAGGAAAGAGCCAAGTGGACAAAGACGAGTGGACAAGTGGACAAAGACAAGTGGACAAGTGGACAAGTGGTGCTACGTAGGTCCAATGGAGTGTCACTCAGCCATGAAATCCACGTCATGAGGCTGGTAGCAGCATCCTGAGTGGATTTAGGTACGATCATCCTCAGTGAAATAAGTCCCACAAAAAAAGAAACTTATGATATCACTTATCGAAGGAATGTAAAAATCGCTCCCCATGAACGGAATCCCCAAACAGAACAGAGTCACGCTTTTAGAAAACACACTTATGCCTGCTTCAGGGGAAAGGTGAGGTGGGGTGACGCATAAAACTCGAGTTTGAAATGAGCACAGATACCCTTCCGAAAACCGAATATGGAATGGACACGACCTACTCCTTGCTCAATCAACTGGACTCACCAGACCCTGTTCATCGCACAAGTATCTATCCGACTAGTAAGCATCTTAAAAGCTAAGTCTTGATATCTCTGTGTAAGTGCATCAAGTGTGTGTAAAGCGGCCTAAAACCAGCAGGGAAAATCAGCTCAGACCCATTCTGAGGATACATTTCCAACATAAAGAAGAAACAAGCAGGGCAAAACAGAGAGAAATTCTTCCAAAATGCGTTCAGGGACTGGCATGCAACCAGGATTGACCACATCTACAGCCCCAGCGGCGGAAGACATAAGGCTGGACACTCTTGGGGCTGAGACGATTGGTGAGGTTGGGAAAGCAAATGCAGACCCTTGAAATGAATCCTGCGTGCTCCCCATTCCATGGGTCCCAACTCTCCAGGTTCAACGCAATCTTCCGACAGCGAAAGCACTCATTGGAAACCCAGCGGATGCTACACCGTGGGATCGGGAAAGCTTTCTGAAACTCACCTCAGTTTTCATCTCCTGGTGCTCGTGTTCTCCATTCAGGCCCCCTTACTAACAATCTCCCCACTTGGAGACTCGGCGCCTTTCCATGCCTCTTTCGTACCGTCTGCAATTTGTCCGCAGGATGAACTGCAAGAGGGGGAACCAATGAGAGACTCGCTGGAGGTGTTTGGTCGGGCACATGTCACTCTCATTTCCCATCACGAAGAAGAATTCACCAGAGGTTCAGCCTGCCACCGCGGATCGACAATAGGGCGTGAAGCCATCCAGCCGTGTTGCGTCCCACTCACAAAAAAGCGACTTGGGAAATGGAGCTCAGGTGCACTGCACTTCCCAAACCTGCAGAGTTCTAAACGATAACTATCGCCCCAAAATATATTGAGGTCAGGCTACGAAGAGGCGTTGAACGCAAGGCAGAATTGCAGGAAACGGATGTCAACGGGTACAACGGAATGGCCCCGACAGCACATGAAAAGCGCCAGAACGTGGACAATGATGCGGTTGGCCAAAAAGGGCGTATGCGTTTTTTCCTGAATATATTCAGGAAAAAACGCATACGCCCTTTTTGGCCAACCAAGCAACCTGGGAGAGCAAATCAGCACTACAAAGAAATCTCTCGACCCCCCCGGGGCAAAAGGGCCAGGCGAAAAAAGTCTAAAAAAAGAAAGGTAGGACAGCCCACGGAGTCAAGGGAGCCTTGTTAAGCTGATGGGCGGGATGTCAATGGCCAACAGCCAATCTTCACAAGTGTATCCTCTTTCCCAAACCATGTAAAACACAGAACCACAGAGCATAGGGCACTTCCACACATGGGCGTTGACCTTGGGAAAATGAAAAAATCAACCAGACACAGGGACCCCAATGTTGAGGGCTGCTGTCTTGACAAGAACCTCCACTCCGGTACACGTTTCATATCCCAGGAAAGAGCCAAGTGGACAAAGACGAGTGGACAAGTGGACAAAGACAAGTGGACAAGTGGACAAGTGGTGCTACGTAGGTCCAATGGAGTGTCACTCAGCCATGAAATCCACGTCATGAGGCTGGTAGCAGCATCCTGAGTGGATTTAGGTACGATCATCCTCAGTGAAATAAGTCCCACAAAAAAAGAAACTTATGATATCACTTATCGAAGGAATGTAAAAATCGCTCCCCATGAACGGAATCCCCAAACAGAACAGAGTCACGCTTTTAGAAAACACACTTATGCCTGCTTCAGGGGAAAGGTGAGGTGGGGTGACGCATAAAACTCGAGTTTGAAATGAGCACAGATACCCTTCCGAAAACCGAATATGGAATGGACACGACCTACTCCTTGCTCAATCAACTGGACTCACCAGACCCTGTTCATCGCACAAGTATCTATCCGACTAGTAAGCATCTTAAAAGCTAAGTCTTGATATCTCTGTGTAAGTGCATCAAGTGTGTGTAAAGCGGCCTAAAACCAGCAGGGAAAATCAGCTCAGACCCATTCTGAGGATACATTTCCAACATAAAGAAGAAACAAGCAGGGCAAAACAGAGAGAAATTCTTCCAAAATGCGTTCAGGGACTGGCATGCAACCACGATTGACCACATCTACAGCCCCAGCGGCGGAAGACATAAGGCTGGACACTCTTGGGGCTGAGACGATTGGTGAGGTTGGGAAAGCAAATGCAGACCCTTGAAAGGAATCCTGCGTGCTCCCCATTCCATGGGTCCCAACTCTCCAGGTTCAACGCAATCTTCCGACAGCGAAAGCACTCATTGGAAACCCAGCGGATGCTACACCGTGGGATCGGGAAAGCTTTCTGAAACTCACCTCAGTTTTCATCTCCTGGTGCTCGTGTTCTCCATTCAGGCCCCCTTACTAACAATCTCCCCACTTGGAGACTCGGCGCCTTTCCATGCCTCTTTCGTACCGTCTGCAATTTGTCCGCAGGATGAACTGCAAGAGGGGGAACCAATGAGAGACTCGCTGGAGGTGTTTGGTCGGGCACATGTCACTCTCATTTCCCATCACGAAGAAGAATTCACCAGAGGTTCAGCCTGCCACCGCGGATCGACAATAGGGCGTGAAGCCATCCAGCCGTGTTGCGTCCCACTGACAAAAAAGCGACTTGGGAAATGGAGCTCAGGTGCACTGCACTTCCCAAACCTGCAGAGTTCTAAACGATAACTATCGCCCCAAAATATATTGAGGTCAGGCTACGAAGAGGCGTTGAACGCAAGGCAGAATTGCAGGAAACGGATGTCAACGGGTACAACGGAATGGCCCCGACAGCACATGAAAAGCGCCAGAACGTGGACAATGATGCGGTTGGCCAAAAAGGGCGTATGCGTTTTTTCCTGAATATATTCAGGAAAAAACGCATACGCCCTTTTTGGCCAACCAAGCAACCTGGGAGAGCAAATCAGCACTACAAAGAAATCTCTCGCCCCCCCCCGGGGCAAAAGGGCCAGGCGAAAAAAGTCTAAAAACCAGAAAGGCAGGACAGCCCACGGAGTCAAGGGAGCCTTGTTAAGCTGATGGGCGGGATGTCAATGGCCAACAGCCAATCTTCACAAGTGTATCCTCTTTCCCAAACCATGTAAAACACAGAACCACAGAGCATAGGGCACTTCCACACATGGGCGTTGACCTTGGGAAAATGAAAAAATCAACCAGACACAGGGACCCCAATGTTGAGGGCTGCTGTCTTGACAAGAACCTCCACTCCGATACACGTTTCATATCCCAGGAAAGAGCCAAGTGGACAAAGACAAGTGGACAAGTGGACAAAGACAAGTGAACAAGTGGACAAGTGGTGCTACGTAGGTCCAATGGAGTGTCACTCAGCCATGAAATCCACGTCATGAGGCTGGTAGCAGCATCCTGAGTGGATTTAGGTACGATCATCCTCAGTGAAATAAGTCCCACAAAAAAAGAAACTTATGATATCACTTATCGAAGGAATGTAAAAATCGCTCGCCATGAACGGAATCCCCAAACAGAACAGAGTCACGCTTTTAGAAAACACACTTATGCCTGCTTCAGGGGAAAGGTGAGGTGGGGTGACGCATAAAACTCGAGTTTGAAATGAGCACAGATACCCTTCCGAAAACCGAATATGGAATGGACACGACCTACTCCTTGCTCAATCAACTGGACTCACCAGACCCTGTTCATCGCACAAGTATCTATCCGACTAGTAAGCATCTTAAAAGCTAAGTCTTGATATCTCTGTGTAAGTGCATCAAGTGTGTGTAAAGCGGCCTAAAACCAGCAGGGAAAATCAGCTCAGACCCATTCTGAGGATACATTTCCAACATAAAGAAGAAACAAGCAGGGCAAAACAGAGAGAAATTCTTCCAAAATGCGTTCAGGGACTGGCATGCAACCACGATTGACCACATCTACAGCCCCAGCGGCGGAAGACATAAGGCTGGACACTCCTGGGGCTGAGACGATTGGTGAGGTTGGGAAAGCAAATGCAGACCCTTGAAAGGAATCCTGCGTGCTCCCCATTCCATGGGTCCCAACTCTCCAGGTTCAACGCAATCTTCCGACAGCGAAAGCACTCATTGGAAACCCAGCGGATGCTACACCGTGGGATCGGGAAAGCTTTCTGAAACTCACCTCAGTTTTCATCTCCTGGTGCTCGTGTTCTCCATTCAGGCCCCCTTACTAACAATCTCCCCACTTGGAGACTCGGCGCCTTTCCATGCCTCTTTCGTACCGTCTGCAATTTGTCCGCAGGATGAACTGCAAGAGGGGGAACCAATGAGAGACTCGCTGGAGGTGTTTGGTCGGGCACATGTCACTCTCATTTCCCATCACGAAGAAGAATTCACCAGAGGTTCAGCCTGCCACCGCGGATCGACAATAGGGCGTGAAGCCATCCAGCCGTGTTGCGTCCCACTCACAAAAAAGCGACTTGGGAAATGGAGCTCAGGGGCACTGCACTTCCCAAACCTGCAGAGTTCTAAACGATAACTATCGCCCCAAAATATATTGAGGTCAGGCTACGAAGAGGCGTTGAACGCAAGGCAGAATTGCAGGAAACGGATGTCAACGGGTACATCGGAATGGCCCCGATAGCACATGAAAAGCGCCAGAACGTGGACAATGATGCGGTTGGCCAAAAAGGGCGTATGCGTTTTTTCCTGAATATATTCAGGAAAAAACGCATACGCCCTTTTTGGCCAACCAAGCAACCTGGGAGAGCAAATCAGCACTACAAAGAAATCTCTCGCCCCCCCCCCGGGGCAAAAGGGCCAGGCGAAAAAAGTCTAAAAACCAGAAAGGTAGGACAGCCCACGGAGTCAAGGGAGCCTTGTTAAGCTGATGGGCGGGATGTCAATGGCCAACAGCCAATCTTCACAAGTGTATCCTCTTTCCCAAACCATGTAAAACACAGAACCACAGAGCATAGGGCACTTCCACACATGGGCGTTGACCTTGGGAAAATGAAAAAATCAACCAGACACAGGGACCCCAATGTTGAGGGCTGCTGTCTTGACAAGAACCTCCACTCCGGTACACGTTTCATATCCCAGGAAAGAGCCAAGTGGACAAAGACAAGTGGACAAGTGGACAAGTGGTGCTACGGAGGTCCAAAGGAGTGTCACTCAGCCATGAAATCCACGTCATGTGGCTGGTAGCAGCATCCTGAGTGGATTTAGATACGATCATCCTCAGTGAAATAAGTCCCACAAAAAAAGAAACTTATGATATCACTTATCGAGGGAATGTAAAAATCGCTCCCCATGAACGGAATCCCCAAACAGAACAGAGTCACGCTTTTAGAAAACACACTTATGCCTGCTTCAGGGGAAAGGTGAGGTGGGGTGACGCATAAAACTCGAGTTTGAAATGAGCACAGATACCCTTCCGAAAACCGAATATGGAATGGACACGACCTACTCCTTGCTCAATCAACTGGACTCACCAGACCCTGTTCATCGCACAAGTATCTATCCGACTAGTAAGCATCTTAAAAGCTAAGTCTTGATATCTCTGTGTAAGTGCATCAAGTGTGTGTAAAGCGGCCTAAAACCAGCAGGGAAAATCAGCTCAGACCCATTCTGAGGATACATTTCCAACATAAAGAAGAAACAAGCAGGGCAAAACAGAGAGAAATTCTTCCAAAATGCGTTCAGGGACTGGCATGCAACCAGGATTGACCACATCTACAGCCCCAGCGGCGGAAGACATAAGGCTGGACACTCTTGGGGCTGAGACGATTGGTGAGGTTGGGAAAGCAAATGCAGACCCTTGAAAGGAATCCTGCGTGCTCCCCATTCCATGGGTCCCAACTGTCCAGGTTCAACGCAATCTTCCGACAGCGAAAGCACTCATTGGAAACCCAGCGGATGCTACACCGTGGGATCGGGAAAGCTTTCTGAAACTCACCTCAGTTTTCATCTCCTGGTGCTCGTGTTCTCCATTCAGGCCCCCTTACTAACAATCTCCCCACTTGGAGACTCGGCGCCTTTCCATGCCTCTTTCGTACCGTCTGCAATTTGTCCGCAGGATGAACTGCAAGAGGGGGAAGCAATGAGAGACTCGCTGGACGTGTTTGGTCGGGCACATGTCACTCTCATTTCCCATCACGAAGAAGAATTCACCAGAGGTTCAGCCTGCCACCGCGGATCGACAATAGGGCGTGAAGCCATCCAGCCGTGTTGCGTCCCACTCACAAAAAAGCGACTTGGGAAATGGAGCTCAGGGGCACTGCACTTCCCAAACCTGCAGAGTTCTAAACGATAACTATCGCCCCAAAATATATTGAGGTCAGGCTACGAAGAGGCGTTGAACGCAAGGCAGAATTGCAGGAAACGGATGTCAACGGGTACATCGGAATGGCCCCGATAGCACATGAAAAGCGCCAGAACGTAGACAATGATGCGGTTGGCCAAAAAGGGCGTATGCGTTTTTTCCTGAATATATTCAGGAAAAAACGCATACGCCCTTTTTGGCCAACCAAGCAACCTGGGAGAGCAAATCAGCACTACAAAGAAATCTCTCGCCCCCCCCGGGGCAAAAGGGCCAGGCGAAAAAAGTCTAAAAACCAGAAAGGCAGGACAGCCCACGGAGTCAAGGGAGCCTTGTTAAGCTGATGGGCGGGATGTCAATGGCCAACAGCCAATCTTCACATGTGTATCCTCTTTCCCAAACCATGTAAAACACAGAACCACAGAGCATAGGGCACTTCCACACATGGGCGTTGACCTTGGGAAAATGAAAAAATCAACCAGACACAGGGACCCCAATGTTGAGGGCTGCTGTCTTGACAAGAACCTCCACTCCGGTACACGTTTCATATCCCAGGAAAGAGCCAAGTGGACAAGGACAAGTGGACAAAGACAAGTGGACAAGTGGACAAGTGGTGCTACGTAGGTCCAATGGAGTGTCACTCAGCCATGAAATCCACGTCATGAGGCTGGTAGCAGCATCCTGAGTGGATTTAGGTACGATCATCCTCAGTGAAATAAGGCCCACAAAAAAAGAAACTTATGATATCACTTATCGAGGGAATGTAAAAATCGCTCGCCATGAACGGAATCCCCAAACAGAACAGAGTCACGCTTTTAGAAAACACACTTATGCCTGCTTCAGGGGAAAGGTGAGGTGGGGTGACGCATAAAACTCGAGTTTGAAATGAGCACAGATACCCTTCCGAAAACCGAATATGGAATGGACACGACCTACTCCTTGCTCAATCAACTGGACTCACCAGACCCTGTTATCGCACAAGTATCTATCCGACTAGTAAGCATCTTAAAAGCTAAGTCTTGATATCTCTGTGTAAGTGCATCAAGTGTGTGTAAAGCGGCCTAAAACCAGCAGGGAAAATCAGCTCAGACCCATTCTGAGGATACATTTCCAACATAAAGAAGAAACAAGCAGGGCAAAACAGAGAGAAATTCTTCCAAAATGCGTTCAGGGACTGGCATGCAACCAGGATTGGCCACATCTACAGCCCCAGCGGCAGAAGACATAAGGCTGGACACTCTTGGGGCTGAGACGATGGGTGAGGTTGGGAAAGCAAATGCAGACCCTTGAAAGGAATCCTGCGTGCTCCCCATTCCATGGGTCCCAACTCTCCAGGTTCAACGCAATCTTCCGACAGCGAAAGCACTCATTGGAAACCCAGCGGATGCTACACCGTGGGATCGGGAAAGCTTTCTGAAACTCACCTCAGTTTTCATCTCCTGGTGCTCGTGTTCTCCATTCAGGCCCCCTTACTAACAATCTCCCCACTTGGAGACTCGGCGCTTTTCCATGCCTCTTTCGTACCGTCTGCAATTTGTCCGCAGGATGAACTGCAAGAGGGGGAACAAATGAGAGACTCGCTGGACGTGTTTGGTCGGGCACATGTCACTCTCATTTCCCATCACGAAGAAGAATTCACCAGAGGTTCAGCCTGCCACCGCGGATCGACAATAGGGCGTGAAGCCATCCAGCCGTGTTGCGTCCCACTCACAAAAAAGCGACTTGGGAAATGGAGCTCAGGGGCACTGCACTTCCCAAACCTGCAGAGTTCTAAACGATAACTATCGCCCCAAAATATATTGAGGTCAGGCTACGAAGAGGCGTTGAACGCAAGGCAGAATTGCAGGAAACGGATGTCAACGGGTACATCGGAATGGCCCCGATAGCACATGAAAAGCGCCAGAACGTGGACAATGATGCGGTTGGCCAAAAAGGGCGTATGCGTTTTTTCCTGAATATATTCAGGAAAAAACGCATACGCCCTTTTTGGCCAACCAAGCAACCTGGGAGAGCAAATCAGCACTACAAAGAAATCTCTCGCCCCCCCCCCCCCCGGGGCAAAAGGGCCAGGCGAAAAAAGTCTAAAAACCAGAAAGGCAGGACAGCCCACGGAGTCAAGGTAGCCTTGTTAAGCTGATGGGCGGGATGTCAATGGCCAACAGCCAATCTTCACAAGTGTATCCTCTTTCCCAAACCATGTAAAACACAGAACCACAGAGCATAGGGCACTTCCACACATGGGCGTTGACCTTGGGAAAATGAAAAAATCAACCAGACACAGGGACCCCAATGTTGAGGGCTGCTGTCTTGACAAGAACCTCCACTCCGGTACACGTTTCATATCCCAGGAAAGAGCCAAGTGGACAAAGACGAGTGGACAAGTGGACAAAGACAAGTGGACAAGTGGACAAGTGGTGCTACGTAGGTCCAATGGAGTGTCACTCAGCCATGAAATCCACGTCATGAGGCTGGTAGCAGCATCCTGAGTAGATTTAGGTACGATCATCCTCAGTGAAATAAGTCCCACAAAAAAAGAAACTTATGATATCACTTATCGAGGGAATGTAAAAATCGCTCCCCATGAACGGAATCCCCAAACAGAACAGAGTCACGCTTTTAGAAAACACACTTATGCCTGCTTCAGGGGAAAGGTGAGGTGGGGTGACGCATAAAACTCGAGTTTGAAATGAGCACAGATACCCTTCCGAAAACCGAATATGGAATGGACACGACCTACTCCTTGCTCAATCAACTGGACTCACCAGACCCTGTTCATCGCACAAGTATCTATCCGACTAGTAAGCATCTTAAAAGCTAAGTCTTGATATCTCTGTGTAAGTGCATCAAGTGTGTGTAAAGCGGCCTAAAACCAGCAGGGAAAATCAGCTCAGACCCATTCTGAGGATACATTTCCAACATAAAGAAGAAACAAGCAGGGCAAAACAGAGAGAAATTCTTCCAAAATGCGTTCAGGGACTGGCATGCAACCAGGATTGACCACATCTACAGCCCCAGCGGCGGAAGACATAAGGCTGGACACTCTTGGGGCTGAGACGATTGGTGAGGTTGGGAAAGCAAATGCAGACCCTTGAAAGGAATCCTGCGTGCTCCCCATTCCATGGGTCCCAACTCTCCAGGTTCAACGCAATCTTCCGACAGCGAAAGCACTCATTGGAAACCCAGCGGATGCTACACCGTGGGATCGGGAAAGCTTTCTGAAACTCACCTCAGTTTTCATCTCCTGGTGCTTGTGTTCTCCATTCAGGCCTCCTTACTAACAATCTCCCCACTTGGAGACTCGGCGCCTTTCCATGCCTCTTTCGTACCGTCTGCAATTTGTCCGCAGGATGAACTGAAAGAGGGGGAACCAATGAGAGACTCGCTGGAGGTGTTTGGTCGGGCACATGTCACTCTCATTTCCCATCACGAAGAAGAATTCACCAGAGGTTCAGCCTGCCACCGCGGATCGACAATAGGGCGTGAAGCCATCCAGCCGTGTTGCGTCCCACTCACAAAAAAGCGACTTGGGAAATGGAGCTCAGGGGCACTGCACTTCCCAAACCTGCAGAGTTCTAAACGATAACTATCGCCCCAAAATATATTGAGGTCAGGCTACGAAGAGGCGTTGAACGCAAGGCAGAATTGCAGGAAACGGATGTCAACGGGTACATCGGAATGGCCCCGATAGCACATGAAAAGCGCCAGAACGTGGACAATGATGCGGTTGGCCAAAAAGGGCGTATGCGTTTTTTCCTGAATATATTCAGGAAAAAACGCATACGCCCTTTTTGGCCAACCAAGCAACCTGGGAGAGCAAATCAGCACTACAAAGAAATCTCTCGCCCCCCCCCCCGGGGAAAAGGGCCAGGCGAAAAAAGTCTAAAAACCAGAAAGGCAGGACAGCCCACGGAGTCAAGGGAGCCTTGTTAAGCTGATGGGCGGGATGTCAATGGCCAACAGCCAATCTTCACAAGTGTATCCTCTTTCCCAAACCATGTAAAACACAGAACCACAGAGCATAGGGCACTTCCACACATGGGCGTTGACCTTGGGAAAATGAAAAAATCAACCAGACACAGGGACCCCAATGTTGAGGGCTGCTGTCTTGACAAGAACCTCCACTCCGGTACACGTTTCATATCCCAGGAAAGAGCAAAGTGGACAAAGACAAGTGGACAAGTGGACAAAGACAAGTGAACAAGTGGACAAGTGGTGCTACGTAGGTCCAATGGAGTGTCACTCAGCCATGAAATCCACGTCATGAGGCTGGTAGCAGCATCCTGAGTGGATTTAGGTACGATCATCCTCAGTGAAATAAGTCCCACAAAAAAAGAAACTTATGATATCACTTATCGAGGGAATGTAAAAATCGCTCGCCATAAACGGAATCCCCAAACAGAACAGAGTCACGCTTTTAGAAAACACACTTATGCCTGCTTCAGGGGAAAGGTGAGGTGGGGTGACGCATAAAACTCGAGTTTGAAATGAGCACACATACCCTTCCGAAAACCGAATATGGAATGGACACGACCTACTCCTTGCTCAATCAACTGGACTCACCAGACCCTGTTCATCGCACAAGTATCTATCCGACTAGTAAGCATCTTAAAAGCTAAGTCTTGATATCTCTGTGTAAGTGCATCAAGTGTGTGTAAAGCGGCCTAAAACCAGCAGGGAAAATCAGCTCAGACCCATTCTGAGGATACATTTCCAACATAAAGAAGAAACAAGCAGGGCAAAACAGAGAGAAATTCTTCCAAAATGCGTTCAGGGACTGGCATGCAACCAGGATTGACCACATCTACAGCCCCAGCGGCGGAAGACATAAGGCTGGACACTCTTGGGGCTGAGACGATTGGTGAGGTTGGGAAAGCAAATGCAGACCCTTGAAAGGAATCCTGCATGCTCCCCATTCCATGGGTCCCAACTCTCCAGGTTCAACGCAATCTTCCGACAGCGAAAGCACTCATTGGAAACCCAGCGGATGCTACACCGTGGGATCGGGAAAGCTTTCTGAAACTCACCTCAGTTTTCATCTCCTGGTGCTCGTGTTCTCCATTCAGGCCCCCTTACTAACAATCTCCCCACTTGGAGACTCGGCGCCTTTCCATGCCTCTTTCGTACCGTCTGCAATTTGTCCGCAGGATGAACTGCAAGAGGGGGAACCAATGAGAGACTCGCTGGAGGTGTTTGGTCGGGCACATGTCACTCTCATTTCCCATCACGAAGAAGAATTCACCAGAGGTTCAGCCTGCCACCGCGGATCGACAATAGGGCGTGAAGCCATCCAGCCGTGTTGCGTCCCACTCACAAAAAAGCGACTTGGGAAATGGAGCTCAGGGGCACTGCACTTCCCAAACCTGCAGAGTTCTAAACGATAACTATCGCCCCAAAATATATTGAGGTCAGGCTACGAAGAGGCGTTGAACGCAAGGCAGAATTGCAGGAAACGGATGTCAACGGGTACATCGGAATGGCCCCGATAGCACATGAAAAGCGCCAGAACGTGGACAATGATGCGGTTGGCCAAAAAGGGCGTATGCGTTTTTTCCTGAATATATTCAGGAAAAAACGCATACGCCCTTTTTGGCCAACCAAGCAACCTGGGAGAGCAAATCAGCACTACAAAGAAATCTCTCGCCCCCCCCCCCGGGGCAAAAGGGCCATGCGAAAAAAGTCTAAAAACCAGAAAGGCAGGACAGCCCACGGAGTCAAGGGAGCCTTGTTAAGCTGATGGGCGGGATGTCAATGGCCAACAGCCAATCTTCACAAGTGTATCCTCTTTCCCAAACCATGTAAAACACAGAACCACAGAGCATAGGGCACTTCCACACATGGGCGTTGACCTTGGGAAAATGAAAAAATCAACCAGACACAGGGACCCCAATGTTGAGGGCTGCTGTCGTGACAAGGACCTCCACTCCGGTACACGTTTCATATCCCAGGAAAGAGCCAAGTGGACAAAGACAAGTGGACAAGTGGACAAAGACAAGTGAACAAGTGGACAAGTGGTGCTACGTAGGTCCAATGGAGTGTCACTCAGCCATGAAATCCACGTCATGAGGCTGGTAGCAGCATCCTGAGTGGATTTAGGTACGATCATCCTCAGTGAAATAAGTCCCACAAAAAAAGAAACTTATGATATCACTTATCGAAGGAATGTAAAAATCGCTCCCCATGAACGGAATCCCCAAACAGAACAGAGTCACGCTTTTAGAAAACACACTTATGCCTGCTTCAGGGGAAAGGTGAGGTGGGGTGACGCATAAAACTCGAGTTTGAAATGAGCACAGATACCCTTCCGAAAACCGAATATGGAATGGACACGACCTACTCCTTGCTCAATCAACTGGACTCACCAGACCCTGTTCATCGCACAAGTATCTATCCGACTAGTAAGCATCTTAAAAGCTAAGTCTTGATATCTCTGTGTAAGTGCATCAAGTGTGTGTAAAGCGGCCTAAAACCAGCAGGGAAAATCAGCTCAGACCCATTCTGAGGATACATTTCCAACATAAAGAAGAAACAAGCAGGGCAAAACAGAGAGAAATTCTTCCAAAATGCGTTCAGGGACTGGCATGCAACCAGGATTGACCACATCTACAGCCCCAGCGGCGGAAGACATAAGGCTGGACACTCTTGGGGCTGAGACGATTGGTGAGGTTGGGAAAGCAAATGCAGACCCTTGAAAGGAATCCTGCGTGCTCCCCATTCCATGGGTCCCAACTCTCCAGGTTCAACGCAATCTTCCGACAGCGAAAGCACTCATTGGAAACCCAGCGGATGCTACACCGTGGGATCGGGAAAGCTTTCTGAAACTCACCTCAGTTTTCATCTCCTGGTGCTCGTGTTCTCCATTCAGGCCCCCTTACTAACAATCTCCCCACTTGGAGACTCGGCGCCTTTCCATGCCTCTTTCGTACCGTCTGCAATTTGTCCGCAGGATGAACTGCAAGAGGGGGAACCAATGAGAGACTCGCTGGAGGTGTTTGGTCGGGCACATGTCACTCTCATTTCCCATCACGAAGAAGAATTCACCAGAGGTTCAGCCTGCCACCCCGGATCGACAATAGGGCGTGAAGCCATCCAGCCGTGTTGCGTCCCACTCACAAAAAAGCGACTTGGGAAATGGAGCTCAGGGGCACTGCACTTCCCAAACCTGCAGAGTTCTAAACGATAACTATCGCCCCAAAATATATTGAGGTCAGGCTACGAAGAGGCGTTGAACGCAAGGCAGAATTGCAGGAAACGGATGTCAACGGGTACATCGGAATGGCCCCGATAGCACATGAAAAGCGCCAGAACGTGGACAATGATGCGGTTGGCCAAAAAGGGCGTATGCGTTTTTTCCTGAATATATTCAGGAAAAAACGCATACGCCCTTTTTGGCCAACCAAGCAACCTGGGAGAGCAAATCAGCACTACAAAGAAATCTCTCGACCCCCCCGGGGCAAAAGGGCCAGGCGAAAAAAGTCTAAAAACCAGAAAGGCAGGACAGCCCACGGACTCAAGGGAGCCTTGTTAAGCTGATGGGCGGGATGTCAATGGCCAACAGCCAATCTTCACAAGTGTATCCTCTTTCCCAAACCATGTAAAACACAGAACCACAGAGCATAGGGCACTTCCACACATGGGCGTTGACCTTGGGAAAATCAAAAAATCAACCAGACACAGGGACCCCAAAGTTGAGGGCTGCTGTCTTGACAAGAACCTCCACTCCGGTACACGTTTCATATCCCAGGAAAGAGCCAAGTGGACAAAGACAAGTGGACAAGTGGACAAGTGGTGCTACGTAGGTCCAATGGAGTGTCACTCAGCCATGAAATCCACGTCATGAGGCTGGTAGCAGCATCCTGAGTGGATTTAGGTACGATCATCCTCAGTGAAATAAGTCCCACAAAAAAAGAAACTTATGATATCACTTATCGAGGGAATGTAAAAATCGCTCCCCATGAAATGAATCCCCAAACAGAACAGAGTCACGCTTTTAGAAAACACACTTATGCCTGCTTCAGGGGAAAGGTGAGGTGGGGTGACGCATAAAACTCGAGCTTAAAATGAGCACAGATACCCTTCCGAAAACCGAATATGGAATGGACACGACCTACTCCTTGCTCAATCAACTGGACTCACCAGACCCTGTTCATCGCACAAGTATCTATCCGACTAGTAAGCATCTTAAAAGCTAAGTCTTGATATCTCTGTGTAAGTGCATCAAGTGTGTGTAAAGCGGCCTAAAACCAGCAGGGAAAATCAGCTCAGACCCATTCTGAGGATACATTTCCAACACAAAGAAGAAACAAGCAGGCCAAAACAGAGAGAAATTCTTCCAAAATGCGTTCAGGGACTGGCATGCAACCAGGATTGACCACATCTACAGCCCCAGCGGCAGAAGACATAAGGCTGGACACTCTTGGGGCTGATACGATTGGTGAGGTTGGGAAAGCAAATGCAGACCCTTGAAAGGAATCCTGCGTGCTCCCCATTCCATGGGTCCCAACTCTCCAGGTTCAACGCAATCTTCCGACAGCGAAAGCACTCATTGGAAACCCAGCGGATGCTACACCGTGGGATCGGGAAAGCTTTCTGAAACTCACCTCAGTTTTCATCTCCTGGTGCTCGTGTTCTCCATTCAGGCCCCCTTACTAACAATCTCCCCACTTGGAGACTCGGCGCCTTTCCATGCCTCTTTCGTACCGCAGGATGAACTGCAAGAGGGGGAACCAATGAGAGACTCGCTGGAGGTGTATGGTCGGGCACATGTCACTCTCATTTCCCATCGCGAAGAAGAATTCACCAGAGGCTCAGCCTGCCACCCCGGATCGACAATAGGGCGTGAAGCCATCCAGCCGTGTTGCGTCCCACTCACAAGAAAGCGACTTGGGAAATGGAGCTCAGGGGCACTGCACTTCCCAAACCTGCAGAGTTCTAAACGATAACTATCGCCCCCAAATATATTGAGGTCAGGCTACGAAGAGGCGTTGAACGCAAGGCAGAATTGCAGGAAACGGATGTCAACGGGTACATCGGAATGGCCCCGATAGCACATGAAAAGCGCCAGAACGTGGACAATGTTGCGGTTCGCCAAAAAGGGCGTATGCGTTTTTTCCTGAATATATTCAGGAAAAAACGCATACGCCCTTTTTGGCCAACCAAGCAACCTGGGAGAGCAAATCAGCACTACAAAGAAATCTCTCGCCCCCCCCCCGGGGCAAAAGGGCCAGGCGAAAAAAGTCTAAAAACCAGAAAGGCAGGACAGCCCACGGACTCAAGGGAGCCTTGTTAAGCTGATGGGCGGGATGTCAATGGCCAACAGCCAATCTTCACAAGTGTATCCTCTTTCCCAAACCATGTAAAACACAGAACCACAGAGCATAGGGCACTTCCACACATGGGCGTTGACCTTGGGAAAATGAAAAAATCAACCAGACACAGGGACCCCAAAGTTGAGGGCTGCTGTCTTGACAAGAACCTCCACTCCGGTACACGTTTCATATCCCAGGAAAGAGCCAAGTGGACAAAGACAAGTGGACAAGTGGACAAAGACAAGTGAACAAGTGGACAAGTGGTGCTACGTAGGTCCAATGGAGTGTCACTCAGCCATGAAATCCACGTCATGAGGCTGGTAGCAGCATCCTGAGTGGATTTAGGTACGATCATCCTCAGTGAAATAAGTCCCACAAAAAAAGAAACTTATGATATCACTTATCGAAGGAATGTAAAAATCGCTCCCCATGAACGGAATCCCCAAACAGAACAGAGTCACGCTTTTAGAAAACACACTTATGCCTGCTTCAGGGGAAAGGTGAGGTGGGGTGACGCATAAAACTCGAGTTTGAAATGAGCACAGATACCCTTCCGAAAACCGAATATGGAATGGACACGACCTACTCCTTGCTCAATCAACTGGACTCACCAGACCCTGTTCATCGCACAAGTATCTATCCGACTAGTAAGCATCTTAAAAGCTAAGTCTTGATATCTCTGTGTAAGTGCATCAAGTGTGTGTAAAGCGGACTAAAACCAGCAGGGAAAATCAGCTCAGACCCATTCTGAGGATACATTTCCAACATAAAGAAGAAACAAGCAGGGCAAAACAGAGAGAAATTCTTCCAAAATGCGTTCAGGGACTGGCATGCAACCAGGATTGACCACATCTACAGCCCCAGCGGCGGAAGACATAAGGCTGGACACTCTTGGGGCTGAGACGATTGGTGAGGTTGGGAAAGCAAATGCAGACCCTTGAAAGGAATCCTGCGTGCTCCCCATTCCATGGGTCCCAACTCTCCAGGTTCAACGCAATCTTCCGACAGTGAAAGCACTCATTGGAAACCCAGCGGATGCTACACCGTGGGATCGGGAAAGCTTTCTGAAACTCACCTCAGTTTTCATCTCCTGGTGCTCGTGTTCTCCATTCAGGCCCCCTTACTAACAATCTCCCCACTTGGAGACTCGGCGCCTTTCCATGCCTCTTTCGTACCGTCTGCAATTTGTCCGCAGGATGAACTGCAAGAGGGGGAACCAATGAGAGACTCGCTGGAGGTGTTTGGTCGGGCACATGTCACTCTCATTTCCCATCACGAAGAAGAATTCACCAGAGGTTCAGCCTGCCACCGCGGATCGACAATAGGGCGTGAAGCCATCCAGCCGTGTTGCGTCCCACTCACAAAAAAGCGACTTGGGAAATGGAGCTCAGGGGCACTGCACTTCCCAAACCTGCAGAGTTCTAAACGATAACTATCGCCCCAAAATATATTGAGGTCAGGCTACGAAGAGGCGTTGAACGCAAGGCAGAATTGCAGGAAACGGATGTCAACGGGTACATCGGAATGGCCCCGATAGCACATGAAAAGCGCCAGAACGTGGACAATGATGCGGTTGGCCAAAAAGGGCGTATGCGTTTTTTCCGGAATATATTCAGGAAAAAACGCATACGCCCTTTTTGGCCAACCAAGCAACCTGGGAGAGCAAATCAGCACTACAAAGAAATCTCTCGACCCCCCCGGGGCAAAAGGGCCAGGCGAAAAAAGTCTAAAAACCAGAAAGGCAGGACAGCCCACGGACTCAAGGGAGCCTTGTTAAGCTGATGGGCGGGATGTCAATGGCCAACAGCCAATCTTCACAAGTGTATCCTCTTTCCCAAACCATGTAAAACACAGAACCACAGAGCATAGGGCACTTCCACACATGGGCGTTGACCTTGGGAAAATGAAAAAATCAACCAGACACAGGGACCCCAAAGTTGAGGGCTGCTGTCTTGACAAGAACCTCCACTCCGGTACACGTTTCATATCCCAGGAAAGAGCCAAGTGGACAAAGACAAGTGGACAAGTGGACAAGTGGTGCTACGTAGGTCCAATGGAGTGTCACTCAGCCATGAAATCCACGTCATGAGGCTGGTAGCAGCATCCTGAGTGGATTTAGGTACGATCATCCTCAGTGAAATAAGTCCCACAAAAAAAGAAACTTATGATATCACTTATCGAGGGAATGTAAAAATCGCTCCCCATGAAATGAATCCCCAAACAGAACAGAGTCACGCTTTTAGAAAACACACTTATGCCTGCTTCAGGGGAAAGGTGAGGTGGGGTGACGCATAAAACTCGAGCTTGAAATGAGCACAGATACCCTTCCGAAAACCGAATATGGAATGGACACGACCTACTCCTTGCTCAATCAACTGGACTCACCAGACCCTGTTCATCGCACAAGTATCTATCCGACTAGTAAGCATCTTAAAAGCTAAGTCTTGATATCTCTGTGTAAGTGCATCAAGTGTGTGTAAAGCGGCCTAAAACCAGCAGGGAAAATCAGCTCAGACCCATTCTGAGGATACATTTCCAACACAAAGAAGAAACAAGCAGGGCAAAACAGAGAGAAATTCTTCCAAAATGCGTTCAGGGACTGGCATGCAACCAGGATTGACCACATCTACAGCCCCAGCGGCAGAAGACATAAGGCTGGACACTCTTGGGGCTGAGACGATTGGTGAGGTTGGGAAAGCAAATGCAGACCCTTGAAAGGAATCCTGCGTGCTCCCCATTCCATGGGTCCCAACTCTCCAGGTTCAACGCAATCTTCCGACAGCGAAAGCACTCATTGGAAACCCAGCGGATGCTACACCGTGGGATCGGGAAAGCTTTCTGAAACTCACCTCAGTTTTCATCTCCTGGTGCTCGTGTTCTCCATTCAGGCCCCCTTACTAACAATCTCCCCACTTGGAGACTCGGCGCCTTTCCATGCCTCTTTCGTACCGCAGGATGAACTGCAAGAGGGGGAACCAATGAGAGACTCGCTGGAGGTGTATGGTCGGGCACATGTCACTCTCATTTCCCATCGCAAAGAAGAATTCACCAGAGGCTCAGCCTGCCACCCCGGATCGACAATAGGGCGTGAAGCCATCCAGCCGTGTTGCGTCCCACTCACAAAAAAGCGACTTGGGAAATGGAGCTCAGGGGCACTGCACTTCCCAAACCTGCAGAGTTCTAAACGATAACTATCGCCCCCAAATATATTGAGGTCAGGCTACGAAGAGGCGTTGAACGCAAGGCAGAACTGAAGGAAACGGAGGTCAACGGGTACATCGGAATGGCCCCGATAGCACATGAAAAGCGCCAGAACGTGGACAATGATGCGGTTGGCCAAAAAGGGCGTATGCGTTTTTTCCTGAATATATTCAGGAAAAAACGCATACGCCCTTTTTGGCCAACCAAGCAACCTGGGAGAGCAAATCAGCACTACAAAGAAATCTCTCGCCCCCCCCGGGGCAAAAGGGCCAGGCGAAAAAAGTCTAAAAACCAGAAAGGCAGGACAGGCCACGGAGTCAAGGGAGCCTTGTTAAGCTGATGGGCGGGATGTCAATGGCCAACAGCCAATCTTCACAAGTGTATCCTCTTTCCCAAACCATGTAAAACACAGAACCACAGAGGATAGGGCACTTCCACACATGGGCGTTGACCTTGGGAAAATGAAAAAATCAACCAGACACAGGGACCCCAAAGTTGAGGGCTGCTGTCTTGACAAGAACCTCCACTCCGGTACACGTTTCATATCCCAGGAAAGAGCCAAGTGGACAAAGACAAGTGGACAAGTGGACAAGTGGTGCTACGGAGGTCCAAAGGAGTGTCACTCAGCCATGAAATCCACGTCATGAGGCTGGTAGCAGCATCCTGAGTGGATTTAGGTACGATCATCCTCAGTGAAATAAGTCCCACAAAAAAAGAAACTTATGATATCACTTATCGAGGGAATGTAAAAATCGCTCCCCATGAAATGAATCCCCAAACAGAACAGAGTCACGCTTTTACAAAACACACTTATGCCTCCTTCAGGGGAAAGGTGAGGTGGGGTGACGCATAAAACTCGAGCTTGAAATGAGCACAGATACCCTTCCGAAAACCGAATATGGAATGGACACGACCTACTCCTTGCTCAATCAACTGGACTCACCAGACCCTGTTCATCGCACAAGTATCTATCCGACTAGTAAGCATCTTAAAAGCTAAGTCTTGATATCTCTGTGTAAGTGCATCAAGTGTGTGTAAAGCGGCCTAAAACCAGCAGGGAAAATCAGCTCAGACCCATTCTGAGGATACATTTCCAACATAAAGAAGAAACAAGCAGGCCAAAACAGAGAGAAATTCTTCCAAAATGCGTTCAGGGACTGGCATGCAACCAGGATTGACCACATCTACAGCCCCAGCGGCGGAAGACATAAGGCTGGACACTCTTGGGGCTGAGACGATTGGTGAGGTTGGGAAAGCAAATGCAGACACTTGAAAGGAATCCTGCGTGCTCCCCATTCCATGGGTCCCAACTCTCCAGGTTCAACGCAATCTTCCGACAGCGAAAGCACTCATTGGAAACCCAGCGGATGCTACACCGTGGGATCGGGAAAGCTTTCTGAAACTCACCTCAGTTTTCATCTCCTGGTGCTCGTGTTCTCCATTCAGGCCCCCTTACTAACAATCTCCCCACTTGGAGACTCGGCGCCTTTCCATGCCTCTTTCGTACCGTCTGCAAATTGTCCGCAGGATGAACTGCAAGAGGGGGAACCAATGAGAGACTCGCTGGAGGTGTTTGGTCGGGCACATGTCACTCTCATTTCCCATCACGAAGAAGAATTCACCAGAGGTTCAGCCTGCCACCGCGGATCGACAATAGGGCGTGAAGCCATCCAGCCGTGTTGCGTCCCACTCACAAAAAAGCGACTTGGGAAATGGAGCTCAGGGGCACTGCACTTCCCAAACCTGCAGAGTTCTAAACGATAACTATCGCCCCAAAATATATTGAGGTCAGGCTACGAAGAGGCGTTGAACGCAAGGCAGAATTGCAGGAAACGGATGTCAACGGGTACATCGGAATGGCCCCGATAGCACATGAAAAGCGCCAGAACGTGGACAATGATGCGGTTGGCCAAAAAGGGCGTATGCGTTTTTTCCTGAATATATTCAGGAAAAAACGCATACGCCCTTTTTGGCCAACCAAGCAACCTGGGAGAGCAAATCAGCACTACAAAGAAATCTCTCGCCCCCCCCCCGGGGCAAAAGGGCCAGGCGAAAAAAGTCTAAAAACCAGAAAGGCAGGACAGCCCACGGAGTCAAGGGAGCCTTGTTAAGCTGATGGGCGGGATGTCAATGGCCAACAGCCAATCTTCACAAGTGTATCCTCTTTCCCAAACCATGTAAAACACAGAACCACAGAGCATAGGGCACTTCCACACATGGGCGTTGACCTTGGGAAAATGAAAAAATCAACCAGACACAGGGACCCCAATGTTGAGGGCTGCTGTCTTGACAAGAACCTCCACTCCGGTACACGTTTCATATCCCAGGAAAGAGCCAAGTGGACAAAGACAAGTGGACAAGTGGACAAAGACAAGTGAACAAGTGGACAAGTGGTGCTACGTAGGTCCAATGGAGTGTCACTCAGCCATGAAATCCACGTCATGAGGCTGGTAGCAGCATCCTGAGTGGATTTAGGTACGATCATCCTCAGTGAAATAAGTCCCACAAAAAAAGAAACTTATGATATCACTTATCGAAGGAATGTAAAAATCGCTCCCCATGAACGGAATCCCCAAACAGAACAGAGTCACGCTTTTAGAAAACACACTTATGCCTGCTTCAGGGGAAAGGTGAGGTGGGGTGACGCATAAAACTCGAGTTTGAAATGAGCACAGATACCCTTCCGAAAACCGAATATGGAATGGACACGACCTACTCCTTGCTCAATCAACTGGACTCACCAGACCCTGTTCATCGCACAAGTATCTATCCGACTAGTAAGCATCTTAAAAGCTAAGTCTTGATATCTCTGTGTAAGTGCATCAAGTGTGTGTAAAGCGGCCTAAAACCAGCAGGGAAAATCAGCTCAGACCCATTCTGAGGATACATTTCCAACATAAAGAAGAAACAAGCAGGGCAAAACAGAGAGAAATTCTTCCAAAATGCGTTCAGGGACTGGCATGCAACCAGGATTGACCACATCTACAGCCCCAGCGGCGGAAGACATAAGGCTGGACACTCTTGGGGCTGAGACGATTGGTGAGGTTGGGAAAGCAAATGCAGACCCTTGAAAGGAATCCTGCGTGCTCCCCATTCCATGGGTCCCAACTCTCCAGGTTCAACGCAATCTTCCGACAGCGAAAGCACTCATTGGAAACCCAGCGGATGCTACACCGTGGGATCGGGAAAGCTTTCTGAAACTCACCTCAGTTTTCATCTCCTGGTGCTCGTGTTCTCCATTCAGGCCCCCTTACTAACAATCTCCCCACTTGGAGACTCGGCGCCTTTCCATGCCTCTTTCGTACCGTCTGCAATTTGTCCGCAGGATGAACTGCAAGAGGGGGAACCAATGAGAGACTCGCTGGAGGTGTTTGGTCGGGCACATGTCACTCTCATTTCACATCACGAAGAAGAATTCACCAGAGGTTCAGCCTGCCACCGCGGATCGACAATAGGGCGTGAAGCCATCCAGCCGTGTTGCGTCCCACTCACAAAAAAGCGACTTGGGAAATGGAGCTCAGGGGCACTGCACTTCCCAAACCTGCAGAGTTCTAAACGATAACTATCGCCCCAAAATATATTGAGGTCAGGCTACGAAGAGGCGTTGAACGCAAGGCAGAATTGCAGGAAACGGATGTCAACGGGTACATCGGAATGGCCCCGATAGCACATGAAAAGCGCCAGAACGTGGACAATGATGCGGTTGGCCAAAAAGGGCGTATGCGTTTTTTCCTGAATATATTCAGGAAAAAACGCATACGCCCTTTTTGGCCAACCAAGCAACCTGGGAGAGCAAATCAGCACTACAAAGAAATCTCTCGCCCCCCCCCCCCCCGGGGCAAAAGGGCCAGGCGAAAAAAGTCTAAAAACCAGAAAGGCAGGACAGCCCACGGAGTCAAGGGAGCCTTGTTAAGCTGATGGGCGGGATGTCAATGGCCAACAGCCAATCTTCACAAGTGTATCCTCTTTCCCAAACCATGTAAAACACAGAACCACAGAGCATAGGGCACTTCCACACATGGGCGTTGACCTTGGGAAAATGAAAAAATCAACCAGACACAGGGACCCCAATGTTGAGGGCTGCTGTCTTGACAAGAACCTCCACTCCGGTACACGTTTCATATCCCAGGAAAGAGCCAAGTGGACAAAGACAAGTGGACAAGTGGACAAAGACAAGTGAACAAGTGGACAAGTGGTGCTACGTAGGTCCAATGGAGTGTCACTCAGCCATGAAATCCACGTCATGAGGCTGGTAGCAGCATCCTGAGTGGATTTAGGTACGATCATCCTCAGTGAAATAAGTCCCACAAAAAAAGAAACTTATGATATCACTTATCGAAGGAATGTAAAAATCGCTCCCCATGAACGGAATCCCCAAACAGAACAGAGTCACGCTTTTAGAAAACACACTTATGCCTGCTTCAGGGGAAAGGTGAGGTGGCGTGACGCATAAAACTCGAGTTTGAAATGAGCACAGATACCCTTCCGAAAACCGAATATGGAATGGACACGACCTACTCCTTGCTCAATCAACTGGACTCACCAGACCCTGTTATCGCACAAGTATCTATCCGACTAGTAAGCATCTTAAAAGCTAAGTCTTGATATCTCTGTGTAAGTGCATCAAATGTGTGTAAAGCGGCCTAAAACCAGCAGGGAAAATCAGCTCAGACCCATTCTGAGGATACATTTCCAACATAAAGAAGAAACAAGCAGGGCAAAACAGAGAGAAATTCTTCCAAAATGCGTTCAGGGACTGGCATGCAACCAGGATTGACCACATCTACAGCCCCAGCGGCAGAAGACATAAGGCTGGACACTCTTGGGGCTGAGACGATGGGTGAGGTTGGGAAAGCAAATGCAGACCCTTGAAAGGAATCCTGCGTGCTCCCCATTCCATGGGTCCCAACTCTCCAGGTTCAACGCAATCTTCCGACAGCGAAAGCACTCATTGGAAACCCAGCGGATGCTACACCGTGGGATCGGGAAAGCTTTCTGAAACTCACCTCAGTTTTCATCTCCTGGTGCTCGTGTTCTCCATTCAGGCCTCCTTACTAACAATCTCCCCACTTGGAGACTCGGCGCCTTTCCATGCCTCTTTCGTACCGTCTGCAATTTGTCCGCAGGATGAACTGCAAGAGGGGGAACCAATGAGAGACTCGCTGGAGGTGTTTGGTCGGGCACATGTCACTCTCATTTCCCATCACGAAGAAGAATTCACCAGAGGTTCAGCCTGCCACCGCGGATCGACAATAGGGCGTGAAGCCATCCAGCCGTGTTGCGTCCCACTCACAAAAAAGCGACTTGGGAAATGGAGCTCAGGGGCACTGCACTTCCCAAACCTGCAGAGTTCTAAACGATAACTATCGCCCCAAAATATATTGAGGTCAGGCTACGAAGAGGCGTTGAACGCAAGGCAGAATTGCAGGAAACGGATGTCAACGGGTACATCGGAATGGCCCCGATAGCACATGAAAAGCGCCAGAACGTGGACAATGATGCGGTTGGCCAAAAAGGGCGTATGCGTTTTTTCCTGAATATATTCAGGAAAAAACGCATACGCCCTTTTTGGCCAACCAAGCAACCTGGGAGAGCAAATCAGCACTACAAAGAAATCTCTCGCCCCCCCCCCCCTCGGGGCAAAAGGGCCAGGCGAAAAAAGTCTAAAAACCAGAAAGGCAGGACAGCCCACGGAGTCAAGGGAGCCTTGTTAAGCTGATGGGCGGGATGTCAATGGCCAACAGCCAATCTTCACAAGTGTATCCTCTTTCCCAAACCATGTAAAACACAGAACCACAGAGCATAGGGCACTTCCACACATGGGCGTTGACCTTGGGAAAATGAAAAAATCAACCAGACACAGGGACCCCAATGTTGAGGGCTGCTGTCTTGACAAGAACCTCCACTCCGGTACACGTTTCATATCCCAGGAAAGAGCCAAGTGGACAAAGACAAGTGGACAAGTGGACAAAGACAAGTGAACAAGTGGACAAGTGGTGCTACGTAGGTCCAATGGAGTGTCACTCAGCCATGAAATCCACGTCATGAGGCTGGTAGCAGCATCCTGAGTGGATTTAGGTACGATCATCCTCAGTGAAATAAGTCCCACAAAAAAAGAAACTTATGATATCACTTATCGAAGGAATGTAAAAATCGCTCCCCATGAACGGAATCCCCAAACAGAACAGAGTCACGCTTTTAGAAAACACACTTATGCCTGCTTCAGGGGAAAGGTGAGGTGGCGTGACGCATAAAACTCGAGTTTGAAATGAGCACAGATACCCTTCCGAAAACCGAATATGGAATGGACACGACCTACTCCTTGCTCAATCAACTGGACTCACCAGACCCTGTTATCGCACAAGTATCTATCCGACTAGTAAGCATCTTAAAAGCTAAGTCTTGATATCTCTGTGTAAGTGCATCAAATGTGTGTAAAGCGGCCTAAAACCAGCAGGGAAAATCAGCTCAGACCCATTCTGAGGATACATTTCCAACATAAAGAAGAAACAAGCAGGGCAAAACAGAGAGAAATTCTTCCAAAATGCGTTCAGGGACTGGCATGCAACCAGGATTGACCACATCTACAGCCCCAGCGGCAGAAGACATAAGGCTGGACACTCTTGGGGCTGAGACGATTGGTGAGGTTGGGAAAGCAAATGCAGACCCTTGAAAGGAATCCTGCGTGCTCCCCATTCCATGGGTCCCAACTCTCCAGGTTCAACGCAATCTTCCGACAGCGAAAGCACTCATTGGAAACCCAGCGGATGCTACACCGTGGGATCGGGAAAGCTTTCTGAAACTCACCTCAGTTTTCATCTCCTGGTGCTCGTGTTCTCCATTCAGGCCCCCTTACTAACAATCTCCCCACTTGGAGACTCGGCGCCTTTCCATGCCTCTTTCGTACCGTCTGCAATTTGTCCGCAGGATGAACTGCAAGAGGGGGAACCAATGAGAGACTCGCTGGAGGTGTTTGGTCGGGCACATGTCACTCTCATTTCCCATCACGAAGAAGAATTCACCAGAGGTTCAGCCTGCCACCGCGGATCGACAATAGGGCGTGAAGCCATCCAGCCGTGTTGCGTCCCACTCACAAAAAAGCGACTTGGGAAATGGAGCTCAGGGGCACTGCACTTCCCAAACCTGCAGAGTTCTAAACGATAACTATCGCCCCAAAATATATTGAGGTCAGGCTACGAAGAGGCGTTGAACGCAAGGCAGAATTGCAGGAAACGGATGTCAACGGGTACATCGGAATGGCCCCGATAGCACATGAAAAGCGCCAGAACGTGGACAATGATGCGGTTGGCCAAAAAGGGCGTATGCGTTTTTTCCTGAATATATTCAGGAAAAAACGCATACGCCCTTTTTGGCCAACCAAGCAACCTGGGAGAGCAAATCAGCACTACAAAGAAATCTCTCGCCCCCCCCCGGGGCAAAAGGACCAGGCGAAAAAAGTCTAAAAACCAGAAAGGTAGGACAGCCCACGGAGTCAAGGGAGCCTTGTTAAGCTGATGGGCGGGATGTCAATGGCCAACAGCCAATCTTCACAAGTGTATCCTCTTTCCCAAACCATGTAAAACACAGAACCACAGAGCATAGGGCACTTCCACACATGGGCGTTGACCTTGGGAAAATGAAAAAATCAACCAGACACAGGGACCCCAATGTTGAGGGCTGCTGTCTTGACAAGAACCTCCACTCCGGTACACGTTTCATATCCCAGGAAAGAGCCAAGTGGACAAAGACGAGTGGACAAGTGGACAAAGACAAGTGGACAAGTGGACAAGTGGTGCTACGTAGGTCCAATGGAGTGTCACTCAGCCATGAAATCCACGTCATGAGGCTGGTAGCAGCATCCTGAGTGGATTTAGGTACGATCATCCTCAGTGAAATAAGTCCCACAAAAAAAGAAACTTATGATATCACTTATCGAAGGAATGTAAAAATCGCTCCCCATGAACGGAATCCCCAAACAGAACAGAGTCACGCTTTTAGAAAACACACTTATGCCTGCTTCAGGGGAAAGGTGAGGTGGGGTGACGCATAAAACTCGAGTTTGAAATGAGCACAGATACCCTTCCGAAAACCGAATATGGAATGGACACGACCTACTCCTTGCTCAATCAACTGGACTCACCAGACCCTGTTCATCGCACAAGTATCTATCCGACTAGTAAGCATCTTAAAAGCTAAGTCTTGATATCTCTGTGTAAGTGCATCAAGTGTGTGTAAAGCGGCCTAAAACCAGCAGGGAAAATCAGCTCAGACCCATTCTGAGGATACATTTCCAACATAAAGAAGAAACAAGCAGGGCAAAACAGAGAGAAATTCTTCCAAAATGCGTTCAGGGACTGGCATGCAACCAGGATTGACCACATCTACAGCCCCAGCGGCGGAAGACATAAGGCTGGACACTCTTGGGGCTGAGACGATTGGTGAGGTTGGGAAAGCAAATGCAGACCCTTGAAAGGAATCCTGCGTGCTCCCCATTCCATGGGTCCCAACTCTCCAGGTTCAACGCAATCTTCCGACAGCGAAAGCACTCATTGGAAACCCAGCGGATGCTACACCGTGGGATCGGGAAAGCTTTCTGAAACTCACCTCAGTTTTCATCTCCTGGTGCTCGTGTTCTCCATTCAGGCCCCCTTACTAACAATCTCCCCACTTGGAGACTCGGCGCCTTTCCATGCCTCTTTCGTACCGTCTGCAATTTGTCCGCAGGATGAACTGCAAGAGGGGGAACCAATGAGAGACTCGCTGGAGGTGTTTGGTCGGGCACATGTCACTCTCATTTCCCATCACGAAGAAGAATTCACCAGAGGTTCAGCCTGCCACCGCGGATCGACAATAGGGCGTGAAGCCATCCAGCCGTGTTGCGTCCCACTCACAAAAAAGCGACTTGGGAAATGGAGCTCAGGGGCACTGCACTTCCCAAACCTGCAGAGTTCTAAACGATAACTATCGCCCCAAAATATATTGAGGTCAGGCTACGAAGAGGCGTTGAACGCAAGGCAGAATTGCAGGAAACGGATGTCAACGGGTACAACGGAATGGCCCCGACAGCACATGAAAAGCGCCAGAACGTGGACAATGATGCGGTTGGCCAAAAAGGGCGTATGCGTTTTTTCCTGAATATATTCAGGAAAAAACGCATACGCCCTTTTTGGCCAACCAAGCAACCTGGGAGAGCAAATCAGCACTACAAAGAAATCTCTCGCCCCCCCCCGGGGCAAAAGGGCCAGGCGAAAAAAGTCTAAAAACCAGAAAGGCAGGACAGCCCACGGAGTCAAGGGAGCCTTGTTAAGCTGATGGGCGGGATGTCAATGGCCAACAGCCAATCTTCACAAGTGTATCCTCTTTCCCAAACCATGTAAAACACAGAACCACAGAGCATAGGGCACTTCCACACATGGGCGTTGACCTTGGGAAAATGAAAAAATCAACCAGACACAGGGACCCCAATGTTGAGGGCTGCTGTCTTGACAAGAACCTCCACTCCGATACACGTTTCATATCCCAGGAAAGAGCCAAGTGGACAAAGACAAGTGGACAAGTGGACAAGTGGTGCTACGGAGGTCCAAAGGAGTGTCACTCAGCCATGAAATCCACGTCATGAGGCTGGTAGCAGCATCCTGAGTGGATTTAGGTACGATCATCCTCAGTGAAATAAGTCCCACAAAAAAAGAAACTTATGATATCACTTATCGAGGGAATGTAAAAATCGCTCCCCATGAAATGAATCCCCAAACAGAACAGAGTCACGCTTTTAGAAAACACACTTATGCCTGCTTCAGGGGAAAGGTGAGGTGGGGTGACGCATAAAACTCGAGTTTGAAATGAGCACACATACCCTTCCGAAAACCGAATATGGAATGGACACGACCTACTCCTTGCTCAATCAACTGGACTCACCAGACCCTGTTCATCGCACAATTATCTATCCGACTAGTAAGCATCTTAAAAGCTAAGTCTTGATATCTCTGTGTAAGTGCATCAAGTGTGTGTAAAGCAGCCTAAAACCAGCAGGGAAAATCAGCTCAGACCCATTCTGAGGATACATTTCCAACACAAAGAAGAAACAAGCAGGCCAAAACAGAGAGAAATTCTTCCAAAATGCGTTCAGGGACTGGCATGCAACCAGGATTGACCACATCTACAGCCCCAGCGGCGGAAGACATAAGGATGGACACTCTTGGGGCTGAGACGATTGGTGAGGTTGGGAAAGCAAATGCAGACCCTTGAAAGGAATCCTGCGTGCTCCCCATTCCATGGGTCCCAACTCCCCAGGTTCAACGCAATCTTCCGACAGCGAAAGCACTCATTGGAAACCCAGCGGATGCTACACCGTGGGATCGGGAAAGCTTTCTGAAACTCACCTCAGTTTTCATCTCCTGGTGCTCGTGTTCTCCATTCAGGCCCCCTTACTAACAATCTCCCCACTTGGAGACTCGGCGCCTTTCCATGCCTCTTTCGTACCGTCTGCAATTTGTCCGCAGGATGAACTGCAAGAGGGGGAACCAATGAGAGACTCGCTGGAGGTGTATGGTCGGGCACATGTCACTCTCATTTCCCATCACGAAGAAGAATTCACCAGAGGTTCAGCCTGCCACCGCGGATCGACAATAGGGCGTGAAGCCATCCAGCCGTGTTGCGTCCCACTCACAAAAAAGCGACTTGGGAAATGGAGCTCAGGGGCACTGCACTTCCCAAACCTGCAGAGTTCTAAACGATAACTATCGCCCCCAAATATATTGAGGTCAGGCTACGAAGAGGCGTTGAACGCAAGGCAGAACTGAAGGAAACGGAGGTCAACGGGTACATCGGAATGGCCCCGATAGCACATGAAAAGCGCCAGAACGTGGACAATGTTGCGGTTCGCCAAAAAGGGCGTATGCGTTTTTTCCTGAATATATTCAGGAAAAAACGCATACGCCCTTTTTGGCCAACCAAGCAACCTGGGAGAGCAAATCAGCACTACAAAGAAATCTCTCGCCCCCCCCCGGGGCAAAAGGGCCAGGCGAAAAAAGTCTAAAAACCAGAAAGGCAGGACAGGCCACGGAGTCAAGGGAGCCTTGTTAAGCTGATGGGCGGGATGTCAATGGCCAACAGCCAATCTTCACAAGTGTATCCTCTTTCCCAAACCATGTAAAACACAGAACCACAGAGCATAGGGCACTTCCACACATGGGCGTTGACCTTGGGAAAATGAAAAAATCAACCAGACACAGGGACCCCAAAGTTGAGGGCTGCTGTCTTGACAAGAACCTCCACTCCGGTACACGTTTCATATCCCAGGAAAGAGCCAAGTGGACAAAGACGAGTGGACAAGTGGACAAAGACAAGTGGACAAGTGGACAAGTGGTGCTACGGAGGTCCAAAGGAGTGTCACTCAGCCATGAAATCCACGTCATGAGGCTGGTAGCAGCATCCTGAGTGGATTTAGGTACGATCATCCTCAGTGAAATAAGTCCCACAAAAAAAGAAACTTATGATATCACTTATCGAAGGAATGTAAAAATCGCTCCCCATGAACGGAATCCCCAAACAGAACAGAGTCACGCTTTTAGAAAACACACTTATGCCTGCTTCAGGGGAAAGGTGAGGTGGGGTGACGCATAAAACTCGAGTTTGAAATGAGCACAGATACCCTTCCGAAAACCGAATATGGAATGGACACGACCTACTCCTTGCTCAATCAACTGGACTCACCAGACCCTGTTCATCGCACAAGTATCTATCCGACTAGTAAGCATCTTAAAAGCTAAGTCTTGATATCTCTGTGTAAGTGCATCAAGTGTGTGTAAAGCGGCCTAAAACCAGCAGTGAAAATCAGCTCAGACCCATTCTGAGGATACATTTCCAACATAAAGAAGAAACAAGCAGGCCAAAACAGAGAGAAATTCTTCCAAAATGCGTTCAGGGACTGGCATGCAACCAGGATTGACCACATCTACAGCCCCAGCGGCGGAAGACATAAGGCTGGACACTCTTGGGGCTGAGACGATTGGTGAGGTTGGGAAAGCAAATGCAGACCCTTGAAAGGAATCCTGCGTGCTCCCCATTCCATGGGTCCCAACTCTCCAGGTTCAACGCAATCTTCCGACAGCGAAAGCACTCATTGGAAACCCAGCGGATGCTACACCGTGGGATCGGGAAAGCTTTCTGAAACTCACCTCAGTTTTCATCTCCTGGTGCTCGTGTTCTCCATTCAGGCCCCCTTACTAACAATCTCCCCACTTGGAGACTCGGCGCCTTTCCATGCCTCTTTCGTACCGTCTGCAATTTGTCCGCAGGATGAACTGCAAGAGGGGGAACCAATGAGAGACTCGCTGGAGGTGTTTGGTCGGGCCCATGTCACTCTCATTTCCCATCACGAAGAAGAATTCACCAGAGGTTCAGCCTGCCACCCCGGATCGACAATAGGGCGTGAAGCCATCCAGCCGTGTTGCGTCCCACTCACAAAAAAGCGACTTGGGAAATGGAGCTCAGGGGCACTGCACTTCCCAAACCTGCAGAGTTCTAAACGATAACTATCGCCCCAAAATATATTGAGGTCAGGCTACGAAGAGGCGTTGAACGCAAGGCAGAATTGCAGGAAACGGATGTCAACGGGTACATCGGAATGGCCCCGATAGCACATGAAAAGCGCCAGAACGTGGACAATGATGCGGTTGGCCAAAAAGGGCGTATGCGTTTTTTCCTGAATATATTCAGGAAAAAACGCATACGCCCTTTTTGGCCAACCAAGCAACCTGGGAGAGCAAATCAGCACTACAAAGAAATCTCTCGGCCCCCCCCCCCTGGGCAAAAGGGCCAGGCGAAAAAAGTCTAAAAACCAGAAAGGCAGGACAGGCCACGGAGTCAAGGGAGCCTTGTTAAGCTGATGGGCGGGATGTCAATGGCCAACAGCCAATCTTCACAAGTGTATCCTCTTTCCCAAACCATGTAAAACACAGAACCACAGAGCATAGGGCACTTCCACACATGGGCGTTGACCTTGGGAAAATGAAAAAATCAACCAGACACAGGGACCCCAATGTTGAGGGCTGCTGTCTTGACAAGAACCTCCACTCCGGTACACGTTTCATATCCCAGGAAAGAGCCAAGTGAACAAAGACAAGTGGACAAGTGGACAAGTGGTGCTACGGAGGTCCAAAGGAGTGTCACTCAGCCATGAAATCCACGTCATGTGGCTGGTAGCAGCATCCTGAGTGGATTTAGATACGATCATCCTCAGTGAAATAAGTCCCACAAAAAAAGAAACTTATGATATCACTTATCGAGGGAATGTAAAAATCGCTCCCCATGAACGGAATCCCCAAACAGAACAGAGTCACGCTTTTAGAAAACACACGTATGCCTGCTTCAGGGGAAAGGTGAGGTGGGGTGACGCATAAAACTCGAGTTTGAAATGAGCACACATACCCTTCCGAAAACCGAATATGGAATGGACACGACCTACTCCTTGCTCAATCAACTGGACTCACCAGACCCTGTTCATCGCACAAGTATCTATCCGACTAGTAAGCATCTTAAAAGCTAAGTCTTGATATCTCTGTGTAAGTGCATCAAGTGTGTGTAAAGCGGCCTAAAACCAGCAGGGAAAATCAGCTCAGACCCATTCTGAGGATACATTTCCAACATAAAGAAGAAACAAGCAGGGCAAAACAGAGAGAAATTCTTCCAAAATGCGTTCAGGGACTGGCATGCAACCAGGATTGACCACATCTACAGCCCCAGCGGCGGAAGACATAAGGCTGGACACTCTTGGGGCTGAGACGATGGGTGAGGTTGGGAAAGCAAATGCAGACCCTTGAAAGGAATCCTGCGTGCTCCCCATTCCATGGGTCCCAACTCTCCAGGTTCAACGCAATCTTCCGACAGCGAAAGCACTCATTGGAAACCCAGCGGATGCTACACCGTGGGATCGGGAAAGCTTTCTGAAACTCACCTCAGTTTTCATCTCCTGGTGCTCGTGTTCTCCATTCAGGCCCCCTTACTAACAATCTCCCCACTTGGAGACTCGGCGCCTTTCCATGCCTCTTTCGTACCGTCTGCAATTTGTCCGCAGGATGAACTGCAAGAGGGGGAACCAATGAGAGACTCGCTGGAGGTGTTTGGTCGGGCACATGTCACTCTCATTTCCCATCACGAAGAAGAATTCACCAGAGGTTCAGCCTGCCACCGCGGATCGACAATAGGGCGTGAAGCCATCCAGCCGTGTTGCGTCCCACTCACAAAAAAGCGACTTGGGAAATGGAGCTCAGGGGCACTGCACTTCCCAAACCTGCAGAGTTCTAAACGATAACTATCGCCCCAAAATATATTGAGGTCAGGCTACGAAGAGGCGTTGAACGCAAGGCAGAATTGCAGGAAACGGATGTCAACGGGTACATCGGAATGGCCCCGATAGCACATGAAAAGCGCCAGAACGTGGACAATGATGCGGTTGGCCAAAAAGGGCGTATGCGTTTTTTCCTGAATATATTCAGGAAAAAACGCATACGCCCTTTTTGGCCAACCAAGCAACCTGGGAGAGCAAATCAGCACTACAAAGAAATCTCTCGCCCCCCCCCCCGGGGCAAAAGGGCCAGGCGAAAAAAGTCTAAAAACCAGAAAGGCAGGACAGCCCACGGAGTCAAGGGAGCCTTGTTAAGCTGATGGGCGGGATGTCAATGGCCAACAGCCAATCTTCACAAGTGTATCCTCTTTCCCAAACCATGTAAAACACAGAACCACAGAGCATAGGGCACTTCCACACATGGGCGTTGACCTTGGGAAAATGAAAAAATCAACCAGACACAGGGACCCCAATGTTGAGGGCTGCTGTCTTGACAAGAACCTCCACTCCGGTACACGTTTCATATCCCAGGAAAGAGCCAAGTGGACAAAGACAAGTGGACAAGTGGACAAGTGGCGCTACGGAGGTCCAAAGGAGTGTCACTCAGCCATGAAATCCACGTCATGTGGCTGGTAGCAGCATCCTGAGTGGATTTAGATACGATCATCCTCAGTGAAATAAGTCCCACAAAAAAAGAAACTTATGATATCACTTATCGAGGGAATGTAAAAATCGCTCCCCATGAACGGAATCCCCAAACAGAACAGAGTCACGCTTTTAGGAAACACACTTATGCCTGCTTCAGGGGAAAGGTGAGGTGGGGTGACGCATAAAACTCGAGTTTGAAATGAGCACACATACCCTTCCGAAAACCGAATATGGAATGGACACGACCTACTCCTTGCTCAATCAACTGGACTCACCAGACCCTGTTCATCGCACAAGTATCTATCCGACTAGTAAGCATCTTAAAAGCTAAGTCTTGATATCTCTGTGTAAGTGCATCAAGTGTGTGTAAAGCGGCCTAAAACCAGCAGGGAAAATCAGCTCAGACCCATTCTGAGGATACATTTCCAACATAAAGAAGAAACAAGCAGGGCAAAACAGAGAGAAATTCTTCCAAAATGCGTTCAGGGACTGGCATGCAACCAGGATTGACCACATCTACAGCCCCAGCGGCGGAAGACATAAGGCTGGACACTCTTGGGGCTGAGACGATTGGTGAGGTTGGGAAAGCAAATGCAGACCCTTGAAAGGAATCCTGCGTGCTCCCCATTCCATGGGTCCAAACTCTCCAGGTTCAACGCAATCTTCCGACAGCGAAAGCACTCATTGGAAACCCAGCGGATGCTACACCGTGGGATCGGGAAAGCTTTCTGAAACTCACCTCAGTTTTCATCTCCTGGTGCTCGTGTTCTCCATTCAGGCCCCCTTACTAACAATCTCCCCACTTGGAGACTCGGCGCCTTTCCATGCCTCTTTCGTACCGTCTGCAATTTGTCCGCAGGATGAACTGCAAGAGGGGGAACCAATGAGAGACTCGCTGGAGGTGTTTGGTCGGGCACATGTCACTCTCATTTCCCATCACGAAGAAGAATTCACCAGAGGTTCAGCCTGCCACCCCGGATCGACAATAGGGCGTGAAGCCATCCAGCCGTGTTGCGTCCCACTCACAAAAAAGCGACTTGGGAAATGGAGCTCAGGGGCACTGCACTTCCCAAACCTGCAGAGTTCTAAACGATAACTATCGCCCCAAAATATATTGAGGTCAGGCTACGAAGAGGCGTTGAACGCAAGGCAGAATTGCAGGAAACGGATGTCAACGGGTACATCGGAATGGCCCCGATAGCACATGAAAAGCGCCAGAACGTGGACAATGATGCGGTTGGCCAAAAAGGGCGTATGCGTTTTTTCCTGAATATATTCAGGAAAAAACGCATACGCCCTTTTTGGCCAACCAAGCAACCTGGGAGAGCAAATCAGCACTACAAAGAAATCTCTCGACCCCTCCGGGGCAAAAGGGCCAGGCGAAAAAAGTCTAAAAACCAGAAAGGCAGGACAGCCCACGGACTCAAGGGAGCCTTGTTAAGCTGATGGGCGGGATGTCAATGGCCAACAGCCAATCTTCACAAGTGTATCCTCTTTCCCAAACCATGTAAAACACAGAACCACAGAGCATAGGGCACTTCCACACATGGGCGTTGACCTTGGGAACATGAAAAAATCAACCAGACACAGGGACCCCAAAGTTGAGGGCTGCTGTCTTGACAAGAACCTCCACTCCGGTACACGTTTCATATCCCAGGAAAGAGCCAAGTGGACAAAGACAAGTGGACAAGTGGACAAGTGGTGCTACGGAGGTCCAATGGAGTGTCACTCAGCCATGAAATCCACGTCATGAGGCTGGTAGCAGCATCCTGAGTGGATTTAGGTACGATCATCCTCAGTGAAATCAGTCCCACAAAAAAAGAAACTTATGATATCACTTATCGAGGGAATGTAAAAATCGCTCCCCATGAAATGAATCCCCAAACAGAACAGAGTCACGCTTTTAGAAAACACACTTATGCCTGCTTCAGGGGAAAGGTGAGGTGGGGTGACGCATAAAACTCGAGCTTGAAATGAGCACAGATACCCTTCCGAAAACCGAATATGGAATGGACACGACCTACTCCTTGCTCAATCAACTGGACTCACCAGACCCTGTTCATCGCACAAGTATCTATCCGACTAGTAAGCATCTTAAAAGCTAAGTCTTGATATCTCTGTGTAAGTGCATCAAGTGTGTGTAAAGCGGCGTAACACCAGCAGGGAAAATCAGCTCAGACCCATTCTGAGGATACATTTCCAACACAAAGAAGAAACAAGCAGGCCAAAACAGAGAGAAATTCTTCCAAAATGCGTTCAGGGACTGGCATGCAACCAGGATTGACCACATCTACAGCCCCAGCGGCAGAAGACATAAGGCTGGACACTCTTGGGGCTGAGACGATTGGTGAGGTTGGGAAAGCAAATGCAGACCCTTGAAAGGAATCCTGCGTGCTCCCCATTCCATGGGTCCCAACTCTCCAGGTTCAACGCAATCTTCCGACAGCGAAAGCACTCATTGGAAACCCAGCGGATGCTACACCGTGGGATCTGGAAAGCTTTCTGAAACTCACCTCAGTTTTCATCTCCTGGTGCTCGTGTTCTCCATTCAGGCCCCCTTACTAACAATCTCCCCACTTGGAGACTCGGCGCCTTTCCATGCCTCTTTCGTACCGTCTGCAATTTGTCCGCAGGATGAACTGCAAGAGGGGGAACCAATGAGAGACTCGCTGGAGGTGTGTGCTCGGGCACATGTCACTCTCATTTCCCATCACGAAGAAGAATTCACCAGAGGTTCAGCCTGCCACCGCGGATCGACAATAGGGCGTGAAGCCATCCAGCCGTGTTGCGTCCCACTCACAAAAAAGCGACTTGGGAAATGGAGCTCAGGGGCACTGCACTTCCCAAACCTGCAGAGTTCTAAACGATAACTATCGCCCCAAAATATATTGAGGTCAGGCTACGAAGAGGCGTTCAACGCAAGGCAGAATTGCAGGAAACGGATGTCAACGGGTACATCGGAATGACCCGATAGCACATGAAAAGCGCCAGAACGTGGACAATGATGCGGTTGGCCAAAAAGGGCGTATGCGTTTTTTCCTGAATATATTCAGGAAAAAACGCATACGCCCTTTTTGGCCAACCAAGCAACCTGGGAGAGCAAATCAGCACTACAAAGAAATCTCTCGCCACCCCCCCCCCCCCGGGGCAAAAGGGCCAGGCGAAAAAAGTCTAAAAACCAGAAAGGCAGGACAGCCCACGGAGTCAAGAGAGCCTTGTTAAGCTGATGGGCGGGATGTCAATGGCCAACAGCCAATCTTCACAAGTGTATCCTCTTTCCCAAACCATGTAAAACACAGAACCACAGAGCATAGGGCACTTCCACACATGGGCGTTGACCTTGGGAAAATGAAAAATTCAACCAGACACAGGGACCCCAATGTTGAGGGCTGCTGTCTTGACAAGAACCTCCACTCCGGTACACGTTTCATATCCCAGGAAAGAGCCAAGTGGACAAAGACAAGTGGACAAGTGGACAAAGACAAGTGAACAAGTGGACAAGTGGTGCTGCGGAGGTCCAAAGGAGTGTCACTCAGCCATGAAATCCACGTCATGTGGCTGGTAGCAGCATCCTGAGTGGATTTAGGTACGATCATCCTCAGTGAAATAAGTCCCACAAAAAAAGAAACTTATGATATCACTTATCGAAGGAATGTAAAAATCGCTCCCCATGAACGGAATCCCCAAACAGAACAGAGTCACGCTTTTAGAAAACACACTTATGCCTGCTTCAGGGGAAAGGTGAGGTGGGGTGACGCATAAAACTCGAGTTTGAAATGAGCACAGATACCCTTCCGAAAACCGAATATGGAATGGACACGACCTACTCCTTGCTCAATCAACTGGACTCACCAGACCCTGTTCATCGCACAAGTATCTATCCGACTAGTAAGCATCTTAAAAGCTAAGTCTTGATATCTCTGTGTAAGTGCATCAAGTGTGTGTAAAGCGGCCTAAAACCAGCAGGGAAAATCAGCTCAGACCCATTCTGAGGATACATTTCCAACATAAAGAAGAAACAAGCAGGGCAAAACAGAGAGAAATTCTTCCAAAATGCGTTCAGGGACTGGCATGCAACCAGGATTGACCACATCTACAGCCCCAGCGGCAGAAGACATAAGGCTGGACACTCTTGGGGCTGAGACGATTGGTGAGGTTGGGAAAGCAAATGCAGACCCTTGAAAGGAATCCTGCGTGCTCCCCATTCCATGGGTCCCAACTCTCCAGGTTCAACGCAATCTTCCGACAGCGAAAGCACTCATTGGAAACCCAGCGGATGCTACACCGTGGGATCGGGAAAGCTTTCTGAAACTCACCTCAGTTTTCATCTCCTGGTGCTCGTGTTCTCCATTCAGGCCCCCTTACTAACAATCTCCCCACTTGGAGACTCGGCGCCTTTCCATGCCTCTTTCGTACCGTCTGCAATTTGTCCGCAGGATGAACTGCAAGAGGGGGAACCAATGAGAGACTCGCTGGAGGTGTGTGCTCGGGCACATGTCACTCTCATTTCCCATCACGAAGAAGAATTCACCAGAGGTTCAGCCTGCCACCGCGGGTCGACAATAGGGCGTGAAGCCATCCAGCCGTGTTGCGTCCCACTCACAAAAAAGCGACTTGGGAAATGGAGCTCAGGGGCACTGCACTTCCCAAACCTGCAGAGTTCTAAACGATAACTATCGCCCCAAAATATATTGAGGTCAGGCTACGAAGAGGCGTTGAACGCAAGGCAGAATTGCAGGAAACGGAGGTCAACGGGTACATCGGAATGGCCCCGATAGCACATGAAAAGCGCCAGAACGTGGACAATGATGCGGTTGGCCAAAAAGGGCGTATGCGTTTTTTCCTGAATATATTCAGGAAAAAACGCATACGCCCTTTTTGGCCAACCAAGCAACCTGGGAGAGCAAATCAGCACTACAAAGAAATCTCTCGCCCCCCCCCGGGGCAAAAGGGCCAGGCGAAAAAAGTCTAAAAACCAGAAAGGCAGGACAGCCCACGGAGTCAAGGGAGCCTTGTTAAGCTGATGGGCGGGATGTCAATGGCCAACAGCCAATCTTCACAAGTGTATCCTCTTTCCCAAACCATGTAAAACACAGAACCACAGAGCATAGGGCACTTCCACACATGGGCGTTGACCTTGGGAAAATGAAAAAATCAACCAGACACAGGGACCCCAAAGTTGAGGGCTGCTGTCTTGACAAGAACCTCCACTCCGGTACACGTTTCATATCCCAGGAAAGAGCCAAGTGGACAAAGACAAGTGGACAAGTGGACAAAGACAAATGAACAAGTGGACAAGTGGTGCTACGTAGGTCCAATGGAGTGTCACTCAGCCATAAAATCCACGTCATGAGGCTGGTAGCAGCATCCTGAGTGGATTTAGGTACGATCATCCTCAGTGAAATAAGTCCCACAAAAAAAGAAACTTATGATATCACTTATCGAAGGAATGTAAAAATCGCTCCCCATGAACGGAATCCCCAAACAGAACAGAGTCACGCTTTTAGAAAACACACTTATGCCTGCTTCAGGGGAAAGGTGAGGTGGGGTGACGCATAAAACTCGAGTTTGAAATGAGCACACATACCCTTCCGAAAACCGAATATGGAATGGACACGACCTACTCCTTGCTCAATCAACTGGACTCACCAGACCCTGTTCATCGCACAAGTATCTATCCGACTAGTAAGCATCTTAAAAGCTAAGTCTTGATATCTCTGTGTAAGTGCATCAAGTGTGTGTAAAGCGGCCTAAAACCAGCAGGGAAAATCAGCTCAGACCCATTCTGAGGATACATTTCCAACATAAAGAAGAAACAAGCAGGCCAAAACAGAGAGAAATTCTTCCAAAATGCGTTCAGGGACTGGCATGCAACCAGGATTGACCACATCTACAGCCCCAGCGGCGGAAGACATAAGGCTGGACACTCTTGGGGCTGAGACGATTGGTGAGGTTGGGAAAGCAAATGCAGACCCTTGAAAGGAATCCTGCGTGCTCCCCATTCCATGGGTCCCAACTCTCCAGGTTCAACGCAATCTTCCGACAGCGAAAGCACTCATTGGAAACCCAGCGGATGCTACACCGTGGGATCGGGAAAGCTTTCTGAAACTCACCTCAGTTTTCATCTCCTGGTGCTCGTGTTCTCCATTCAGGCCCCCTTACTAACAATCTCCCCACTTGGAGACTCGGCGCCTTTCCATGCCTCTTTCGTACCGTCTGCAATTTGTCCGCAGGATGAACTGCAAGAGGGGGAACCAATGAGAGACTCGCTGGAGGTGTTTGGTCGGGCCCATGTCACTCTCATTTCACATCACGAAGAAGAATTCACCAGAGGTTCAGCCTGCCACCGCGGATCGACAATAGGGCGTGAAGCCATCCAGCCGTGTTGCGTCCCACTCACAAAAAAGCGACTTGGGAAATGGAGCTCAGGGGCACTGCACTTCCCAAACCTGCAGAGTTCTAAACGATAACTATCGCCCCAAAATATATTGAGGTCAGGCTACGAAGAGGCGTTGAACGCAAGGCAGAATTGCAGGAAACGGATGTCAACGGGTACATCGGAATGGCCCCGATAGCACATGAAAAGCGCCAGAACGTGGACAATGATGCGGTTGGCCAAAAAGGGCGTATGCGTTTTTTCCTGAATATATTCAGGAAAAAACGCATACGCCCTTTTTGGCCAACCAAGCAACCTGGGAGAGCAAATCAGCACTACAAAGAAATCTCTCGCCCCCCCCCCCCCTGGGCAAAAGGGCCAGGCGAAAAAAGTCTAAAAACCAGAAAGGCAGGACAGGCCACGGAGTCAAGGGAGCCTTGTTAAGCTGATGGGCGGGATGTCAATGGCCAACAGCCAATCTTCACAAGTGTATCCTCTTTCCCAAACCATGTAAAACACAGAACCACAGAGCATAGGGCACTTCCACACATGGGCGTTGACCTTGGGAAAATGAAAAAATCAACCAGACACAGGGACCCCAAAGTTGAGGGCTGCTGTCTTGACAAGAACCTCCACTCCGGTACACGTTTCATATCCCAGGAAAGAGCCAAGTGGACAAAGACAAGTGGACAAGTGGACAAGTGGTGCTACGGAGGTCCAAAGGAGTGTCACTCAGCCATGAAATCCACGTCATGAGGCTGGTAGCAGCATCCTGAGTGGATTTAGGTACGATCATCCTCAGTGAAATAAGTCCCACAAAAAAAGAAACTTATGATATCACTTATCGAGGGAATGTAAAAATCGCTCCCCATGAAATGAATCCCCAAACAGAACAGAGTCACGCTTTTAGAAAACACACTTATGCCTGCTTCAGGGGAAAGGTGAGGTGGGGTGACGCATAAAACTCGAGCTTGAAATGAGCACAGATACCCTTCCGAAAACCGAATATGGAATGGACACGACCTACTCCTTGCTCAATCAACTGGACTCACCAGACCCTGTTCATCGCACAAGTATCTATCCGACTAGTAAGCATCTTAAAAGCTAAGTCTTGATATCTCTGTGTAAGTGCATCAAGTGTGTGTAAAGCGGCCTAAAACCAGCAGGGAAAATCAGCTCAGACCCATTCTGAGGATACATTTCCAACATAAAGAAGAAACAAGCAGGCCAAAACAGAGAGAAATTCTTCCAAAATGCGTTCAGGGACTGGCATGCAACCAGGATTGACCACATCTACAGCCCCAGCGGCGGAAGACATAAGGCTGGACACTCTTGGGGCTGAGACGATTGGTGAGGTTGGGAAAGCAAATGCAGACCCTTGAAAGGAATCCTGCGTGCTCCCCATTCCATGGGTCCCAACTCTCCAGGTTCAACGCAATCTTCCGACAGCGAAAGCACTCATTGGAAACCCAGCGGATGCTACACCGTGGGATCGGGAAAGCTTTCTGAAACTCACCTCAGTTTTCATCTCCTGGTGCTCGTGTTCTCCATTCAGGCCCCCTTACTAACAATCTCCCCACTTGGAGACTCGGCGCCTTTCCATGCCTCTTTCGTACCGTCTGCAATTTGTCCGCAGGATGAACTGCAAGAGGGGGAACCAATGAGAGACTCGCTGGAGGTGTTTGGTCGGGCACATGTCACTCTCATTTCCCATCACGAAGAAGAATTCACCAGAGGTTCAGCCTGCCACCGCGGATCGACAATAGGGCGTGAAGCCATCCAGCCGTGTTGCGTCCCACTCACAAAAAAGCGACTTGGGAAATGGAGCTCAGGGGCACTGCACTTCCCAAACCTGCAGAGTTCTAAACGATAACTATCGCCCCAAAATATATTGAGGTCAGGCTACGAAGAGGCGTTGAACGCAAGGCAGAATTGCAGGAAACGGATGTCAACGGGTACATCGGAATGGCCCCGATAGCACATGAAAAGTGCCAGAACGTGGACAATGATGCGGTTGGCCAAAAAGGGCGTATGCGTTTTTTCCTGAATATATTCAGGAAAAAACGCATACGCCCTTTTTGGCCAACCAAGCAACCTGGGAGAGCAAATCAGCACTACAAAGAAATCTCTCGCCCCCCCCCCCGGGGCAAAAGGGCCAGGCGAAAAAAGTCTAAAAACCAGAAAGGCAGGACAGCCCACGGAGTCAAGGGAGCCTTGTTAAGCTGATGGGCGGGATGTCAATGGCCAACAGCCAATCTTCACAAGTGTATCCTCTTTCCCAAACCATGTAAAACACAGAACCACAGAGCATAGGGCACTTCCACACATGGGCGTTGACCTTGGGAAAATGAAAAAATCAACCAGACACAGGGACCCCAATGTTGAGGGCTGCTGTCTTGACAAGAACCTCCACTCCGGTACACGTTTCATATCCCAGGAAAGAGCCAAGTGGACAAAGACAAGTGGACAAGTGGACAAAGACAAGTGAACAAGTGGACAAGTGGTGCTACGTAGGTCCAATGGAGTGTCACTCAGCCATGAAATCCACGTCATGAGGCTGGTAGCAGCATCCTGAGTGGATTTAGGTACGATCATCCTCAGTGAAATAAGTCCCACAAAAAAAGAAACTTATGATATCACTTATCGAAGGAATGTAAAAATCGCTCCCCATGAACGGAATCCCCAAACAGAACAGAGTCACGCTTTTAGAAAACACACGTATGCCTGCTTCAGGGGAAAGGTGAGGTGGGGTGACGCATAAAACTCGAGTTTGAAATGAGCACAGATACCCTTCCGAAAACCGAATATGGAATGGACACGACCTACTCCTTGCTCAATCAACTGGACTCACCAGACCCTGTTCATCGCACAAGTATCTATCCGACTAGTAAGCATCTTAAAAGCTAAGTCTTGATATCTCTGTGTAAGTGCATCAAGTGTGTGTAAAGCGGCCTAAAACCAGCAGGGAAAATCAGCTCAGACCCATTCTGAGGATACATTTCCAACATAAAGAAGAAACAAGCAGGCCAAAACAGAGAGAAATTCTTCCAAAATGCGTTCAGGGACTGGCATGCAACCAGGATTGACCACATCTACAGCCCCAGCGGCGGAAGACATAAGGCTGGACACTCTTGGGGCTGAGACGATTGGTGAGGTTGGGAAAGCAAATGCAGACCCTTGAAAGGAATCCTGCGTGCTCCCCATTCCATGGGTCCCAACTCTCCAGGTTCAACGCAATCTTCCGACAGCGAAAGCACTCATTGGAAACCCAGCGGATGCTACACCGTGGGATCGGGAAAGCTTTCTGAAACTCACCTCAGTTTTCATCTCCTGGTGCTCGTGTTCTCCATTCAGGCCCCCTTACTAACAATCTCCCCACTTGGAGACTCGGCGCCTTTCCATGCCTCTTTCGTACCGTCTGCAATTTGTCCGCAGGATGAACTGCAAGAGGGGGAACCAATGAGAGACTCGCTGGAGGTGTTTGGTCGGGCACATGTCACTCTCATTTCCCATCACGAAGAAGAATTCACCAGAGGTTCAGCCTGCCACCGCGGATCGACAATAGGGCGTGAAGCCATCCAGCCGTGTTGCGTCCCACTCACAAAAAAGCGACTTGGGAAATGGAGCTCAGGGGCACTGCACTTCCCAAACCTGCAGAGTTCTAAACGATAACTATCGCCCCAAAATATATTGAGGTCAGGCTACGAAGAGGCGTTGAACGCAAGGCAGAATTGCAGGAAACGGATGTCAACGGGTACATCGGAATGGCCCCGATAGCACATGAAAAGCGCCAGAACGTGGACAATGATGCGGTTGGCCAAAAAGGGCGTATGCGTTTTTTCCTGAATATATTCAGGAAAAAACGCATACGCCCTTTTTGGCCAACCAAGCAACCTGGGAGAGCAAATCAGCACTACAAAGAAATCTCTCGCCCCCCCCCCGGGGCAAAAGGGCCAGGCGAAAAAAGTCTAAAAACCAGAAAGGCAGGACAGCCCACGGAGTCAAGGGAGCCTTGTTAAGCTGATGGGCGGGATGTCAATGGCCAACAGCCAATCTTCACAAGTGTATCCTCTTTCCCAAACCATGTAAAACACAGAACCACAGAGCATAGGGCACTTCCACACATGGGCGTTGACCTTGGGAAAATGAAAAAATCAACCAGACACAGGGACCCCAATGTTGAGGGCTGCTGTCTTGACAAGAACCTCCACTCCGGTACACGTTTCATATCCCAGGAAAGAGCCAAGTGGACAAAGACAAGTGGACAAGTGGACAAGTGGCGCTACGGAGGTCCAAAGGAGTGTCACTCAGCCATGAAATCCACGTCATGTGGCTGGTAGCAGCATCCTGAGTGGATTTAGATACGATCATCCTCAGTGAAATAAGTCCCACAAAAAAAGAAACTTATGATATCACTTATCGAGGGAATGTAAAAATCGCTCCCCATGAACGGAATCCCCAAACAGAACAGAGTCACGCTTTTAGGAAACACACTTATGCCTGCTTCAGGGGAAAGGTGAGGTGGGGTGACGCATAAAACTCGAGTTTGAAATGAGCACACATACCCTTCCGAAAACCGAATATGGAATGGACACGACCTACTCCTTGCTCAATCAACTGGACTCACCAGACCCTGTTCATCGCACAAGTATCTATCCGACTAGTAAGCATCTTAAAAGCTAAGTCTTGATATCTCTGTGTAAGTGCATCAAGTGTGTGTAAAGCGGCCTAAAACCAGCAGGGAAAATCAGCTCAGACCCATTCTGAGGATACATTTCCAACATAAAGAAGAAACAAGCAGGGCAAAACAGAGAGAAATTCTTCCAAAATGCGTTCAGGGACTGGCATGCAACCAGGATTGACCACATCTACAGCCCCAGCGGCAGAAGACATAAGGCTGGACACTCTTGGGGCTGAGACGATTGGTGAGGTTGGGAAAGCAAATGCAGACCCTTGAAAGGAATCCTGCGTGCTCCCCATTCCATGGGTCCAAACTCTCCAGGTTCAACGCAATCTTCCGACAGCGAAAGCACTCATTGGAAACCCAGCGGATGCTACACCGTGGGATCGGGAAAGCTTTCTGAAACTCACCTCAGTTTTCATCTCCTGGTGCTCGTGTTCTCCATTCAGGCCCCCTTACTAACAATCTCCCCACTTGGAGACTCGGCGCCTTTCCATGCCTCTTTCGTACCGTCTGCAATTTGTCCGCAGGATGAACTGCAAGAGGGGGAACCAATGAGAGACTCGCTGGAGGTGTTTGGTCGGGCACATGTCACTCTCATTTCCCATCACGAAGAAGAATTCACCAGAGGTTCAGCCTGCCACCCCGGATCGACAATAGGGCGTGAAGCCATCCAGCCGTGTTGCGTCCCACTCACAAAAAAGCGACTTGGGAAATGGAGCTCAGGGGCACTGCACTTCCCAAACCTGCAGAGTTCTAAACGATAACTATCGCCCCAAAATATATTGAGGTCAGGCTACGAAGAGGCGTTGAACGCAAGGCAGAATTGCAGGAAACGGATGTCAACGGGTACATCGGAATGGCCCCGATAGCACATGAAAAGCGCCAGAACGTGGACAATGATGCGGTTGGCCAAAAAGGGCGTATGCGTTTTTTCCTGAATATATTCAGGAAAAAACGCATACGCCCTTTTTGGCCAACCAAGCAACCTGGGAGAGCAAATCAGCACTACAAAGAAATCTCTCGACCCCTCCGGGGCAAAAGGGCCAGGCGAAAAAAGTCTAAAAACCAGAAAGGCAGGACAGCCCACGGACTCAAGGGAGCCTTGTTAAGCTGATGGGCGGGATGTCAATGGCCAACAGCCAATCTTCACAAGTGTATCCTCTTTCCCAAACCATGTAAAACACAGAACCACAGAGCATAGGGCACTTCCACACATGGGCGTTGACCTTGGGAAAATGAAAAAATCAACCAGACACAGGGACCCCAAAGTTGAGGGCTGCTGTCTTGACAAGAACCTCCACTCCGGTACACGTTTCATATCCCAGGAAAGAGCCAAGTGGACAAAGACAAGTGGACAAGTGGACAAGTGGTGCTACGGAGGTCCAATGGAGTGTCACTCAGCCATGAAATCCACGTCATGAGGCTGGTAGCAGCATCCTGAGTGGATTTAGGTACGATCATCCTCAGTGAAATAAGTCCCACAAAAAAAGAAACTTATGATATCACTTATCGAGGGAATGTAAAAATCGCTCCCCATGAAATGAATCCCCAAACAGAACAGAGTCACGCTTTTAGAAAACACACTTATGCCTGCTTCAGGGGAAAGGTGAGGTGGGGTGACGCATAAAACTCGAGCTTGAAATGAGCACAGATACCCTTCCGAAAACCGAATATGGAATGGACACGACCTACTCCTTGCTCAATCAACTGGACTCACCAGACCCTGTTCATCGCACAAGTATCTATCCGACTAGTAAGCATCTTAAAAGCTAAGTCTTGATATCTCTGTGTAAGTGCATCAAGTGTGTGTAAAGCGGCCTAAAACCAGCAGGGAAAATCAGCTCAGACCCATTCTGAGGATACATTTCCAACACAAAGAAGAAACAAGCAGGCCAAAACAGAGAGAAATTCTTCCAAAATGCGTTCAGGGACTGGCATGCAACCAGGATTGACCACATCTACAGCCCCAGCGGCAGAAGACATAAGGCTGGACACTCTTGGGGCTGAGACGATTGGTGAGGTTGGGAAAGCAAATGCAGACCCTTGAAAGGAATCCTGCGTGCTCCCCATTCCATGGGTCCCAACTCTCCAGGTTCAACGCAATCTTCCGACAGCGAAAGCACTCATTGGAAACCCAGCGGATGCTACACCGTGGGATCGGGAAAGCTTTCTGAAACTCACCTCAGTTTTCATCTCCTGGTGCTCGTGTTCTCCATTCAGGCCCCCTTACTAACAATCTCCCCACTTGGAGACTCGGCGCCTTTCCATGCCTCTTTCGTACCGTCTGCAATTTGTCCGCAGGATGAACTGCAAGAGGGGGAACCAATGAGAGACTCGCTGGAGGTGTTTGGTCGGGCACATGTCACTCTCATTTCCCATCACGAAGAAGAATTCACCAGAGGTTCAGCCTGCCACCGCGGATCGACAATAGGGCGTGAAGCCATCCAGCCGTGTTGCGTCCCACTCACAAAAAAGCGACTTGGGAAATGGAGCTCAGGGGCACTGCACTTCCCAAACCTGCAGAGTTCTAAACGATAACTATCGCCCCAAAATATATTGAGGTCAGGCTACGAAGAGGCGTTCAACGCAAGGCAGAATTGCAGGAAACGGATGTCAACGGGTACATCGGAATGGCCCCGATAGCACATGAAAAGCGCCAGAACGTGGACAATGATGCGGTTGGCCAAAAAGGGCGTATGCGTTTTTTCCTGAATATATTCAGGAAAAAACGCATACGCCCTTTTTGGCCAACCAAGCAACCTGGGAGAGCAAATCAGCACTACAAAGAAATCTCTCGCCACCCCCCCCCCCCGGGGCAAAAGGGCCAGGCGAAAAAAGTCTAAAAACCAGAAAGGCAGGACAGCCCACGGAGTCAAGAGAGCCTTGTTAAGCTGATGGGCGGGATGTCAATGGCCAACAGCCAATCTTCACAAGTGTATCCTCTTTCCCAAACCATGTAAAACACAGAACCACAGAGCATAGGGCACTTCCACACATGGGCGTTGACCTTGGGAAAATGAAAAAATCAACCAGACACAGGGACCCCAATGTTGAGGGCTGCTGTCTTGACAAGAACCTCCACTCCGGTACACGTTTCATATCCCAGGAAAGAGCCAAGTGGACAAAGACAAGTGGACAAGTGGACAAGTGGCGCTACGGAGGTCCAAAGGAGTGTCACTCAGCCATGAAATCCACGTCATGTGGCTGGTAGCAGCATCCTGAGTGGATTTAGATACGATCATCCTCAGTGAAATAAGTCCCACAAAAAAAGAAACTTATGATATCACTTATCGAGGGAATGTAAAAATCGCTCCCCATGAACGGAATCCCCAAACAGAACAGAGTCACGCTTTTAGGAAACACACTTATGCCTGCTTCAGGGGAAAGGTGAGGTGGGGTGACGCATAAAACTCGAGTTTGAAATGAGCACACATACCCTTCCGAAAACCGAATATGGAATGGACACGACCTACTCCTTGCTCAATCAACTGGACTCACCAGACCCTGTTCATCGCACAAGTATCTATCCGACTAGTAAGCATCTTAAAAGCTAAGTCTTGATATCTCTGTGTAAGTGCATCAAGTGTGTGTAAAGCGGCCTAAAACCAGCAGGGAAAATCAGCTCAGACCCATTCTGAGGATACATTTCCAACATAAAGAAGAAACAAGCAGGGCAAAACAGAGAGAAATTCTTCCAAAATGCGTTCAGGGACTGGCATGCAACCAGGATTGACCACATCTACAGCCCCAGCGGCGGAAGACATAAGGCTGGACACTCTTGGGGCTGAGACGATTGGTGAGGTTGGGAAAGCAAATGCAGACCCTTGAAAGGAATCCTGCGTGCTCCCCATTCCATGGGTCCAAACTCTCCAGGTTCAACGCAATCTTCCGACAGCGAAAGCACTCATTGGAAACCCAGCGGATGCTACACCGTGGGATCGGGAAAGCTTTCTGAAACTCACCTCAGTTTTCATCTCCTGGTGCTCGTGTTCTCCATTCAGGCCCCCTTACTAACAATCTCCCCACTTGGAGACTCGGCGCCTTTCCATGCCTCTTTCGTACCGTCTGCAATTTGTCCGCAGGATGAACTGCAAGAGGGGGAACCAATGAGAGACTCGCTGGAGGTGTTTGGTCGGGCACATGTCACTCTCATTTCCCATCACGAAGAAGAATTCACCAGAGGTTCAGCCTGCCACCCCGGATCGACAATAGGGCGTGAAGCCATCCAGCCGTGTTGCGTCCCACTCACAAAAAAGCGACTTGGGAAATGGAGCTCAGGGGCACTGCACTTCCCAAACCTGCAGAGTTCTAAACGATAACTATCGCCCCAAAATATATTGAGGTCAGGCTACGAAGAGGCGTTGAACGCAAGGCAGAATTGCAGGAAACGGATGTCAACGGGTACATCGGAATGGCCCCGATAGCACATGAAAAGCGCCAGAACGTGGACAATGATGCGGTTGGCCAAAAAGGGCGTATGCGTTTTTTCCTGAATATATTCAGGAAAAAACGCATACGCCCTTTTTGGCCAACCAAGCAACCTGGGAGAGCAAATCAGCACTACAAAGAAATCTCTCGACCCCTCCGGGGCAAAAGGGCCAGGCGAAAAAAGTCTAAAAACCAGAAAGGCAGGACAGCCCACGGACTCAAGGGAGCCTTGTTAAGCTGATGGGCGGGATGTCAATGGCCAACAGCCAATCTTCACAAGTGTATCCTCTTTCCCAAACCATGTAAAACACAGAACCACAGAGCATAGGGCACTTCCACACATGGGCGTTGACCTTGGGAAAATGAAAAAATCAACCAGACACAGGGACCCCAAAGTTGAGGGCTGCTGTCTTGACAAGAACCTCCACTCCGGTACACGTTTCATATCCCAGGAAAGAGCCAAGTGGACAAAGACAAGTGGACAAGTGGACAAGTGGTGCTACGGAGGTCCAATGGAGTGTCACTCAGCCATGAAATCCACGTCATGAGGCTGGTAGCAGCATCCTGAGTGGATTTAGGTACGATCATCCTCAGTGAAATAAGTCCCACAAAAAAAGAAACTTATGATATCACTTATCGAGGGAATGTAAAAATCGCTCCCCATGAAATGAATCCCCAAAACAGAACAGAGTCACGCTTTTAGAAAACACACTTATGCCTGCTTCAGGGGAAAGGTGAGGTGGGGTGACGCATAAAACTCGAGCTTGAAATGAGCACAGATACCCTTCCGAAAACCGAATATGGAATGGACACGACCTACTCCTTGCTCAATCAACTGGACTCACCAGACCCTGTTCATCGCACAAGTATCTATCCGACTAGTAAGCATCTTAAAAGCTAAGTCTTGATATCTCTGTGTAAGTGCATCAAGTGTGTGTAAAGCGGCCTAAAACCAGCAGGGAAAATCAGCTCAGACCCATTCTGAGGATACATTTCCAACACAAAGAAGAAACAAGCAGGCCAAAACAGAGAGAAATTCTTCCAAAATGCGTTCAGGGACTGGCATGCAACCAGGATTGACCACATCTACAGCCCCAGCGGCAGAAGACATAAGGCTGGACACTCTTGGGGCTGAGACGATTGGTGAGGTTGGGAAAGCAAATGCAGACCCTTGAAAGGAATCCTGCGTGCTCCCCATTCCATGGGTCCCAACTCTCCAGGTTCAACGCAATCTTCCGACAGCGAAAGCACTCATTGGAAACCCAGCGGATGCTACACCGTGGGATCGGGAAAGCTTTCTGAAACTCACCTCAGTTTTCATCTCCTGGTGCTCGTGTTCTCCATTCAGGCCCCCTTACTAACAATCTCCCCACTTGGAGACTCGGCGCCTTTCCATGCCTCTTTCGTACCGTCTGCAATTTCTCCGCAGGATGAACTGCAAGAGGGGGAACCAATGAGAGACTCGCTGGAGGTGTTTGGTCGGGCACATGTCACTCTCATTTCCCATCACGAAGAAGAATTCACCAGAGGTTCAGCCTGCCACCGCGGATCGACAATAGGGCGTGAAGCCATCCAGCCGTGTTGCGTCCCACTCACAAAAAAGCGACTTGGGAAATGGAGCTCAGGGGCACTGCACTTCCCAAACCTGCAGAGTTCTAAACGATAACTATCGCCCCAAAATATATTGAGGTCAGGCTACGAAGAGGCGTTGAACGCAAGGCAGAATTGCAGGAAACGGATGTCAACGGGTACATCGGAATGGCCCCGATAGCACATGAAAAGCGCCAGAACGTGGACAATGATGCGGTTGGCCAAAAAGGGCGTATGCGTTTTTTCCTGAATATATTCAGGAAAAAACGCATACGCCCTTTTTGGCCAAACAAGCAACCTGGGAGAGCAAATCAGCACTACAAAGAAATCTCTCGCCCCCCCCCGGGGCAAAAGGGCCATGCGAAAAAAGTCTAAAAACCAGAAAGGCAGGACAGCCCACGGAGTCAAGGGAGCCTTGTTAAGCTGATGGGCGGGATGTCAATGGCCAACAGCCAATCTTCACAAATGTATCCTCTTTCCCAAACCATGTAAAACACAGAACCACAGAGCATAGGGCACTTCCACACATGGGCGTTGACCTTGGGAAAATGAAAAAATCAACCAGACACAGGGAACCCAATGTTGAGGGCTGCTGTCTTGACAAGAACCTCCACTCCGGTACACGTTTCATATCCCAGGAAAGAGCCAAGTGGACAAGGACAAGTGGACAAAGAAAAGTGAACAAGTGGACAAGTGGTGCTACGTAGGTCCAATGGAGTGTCACTCAGCCATGAAATCCACGTCATGAGGCTGGTAGCAGCATCCTGAGTGGATTTAGGTACGATCATCCTCAGTGAAATAAGGCCCACAAAAAAAGAAACTTATGATATCACTTATCGAAGGAATGTAAAAATCGCTCCCCATGAACGGAATCCCCAAACAGAACAGAGTCACGCTTTTAGAAAACACACTTATGCCTGCTTCAGGGGAAAGGTGAGGTGGGGTGACGCATAAAACTCGAGTTTGAAATGAGCACACATACCCTTCCGAAAACCGAATATGGAATGGACACGACCTACTCCTTGCTCAATCAACTGGACTCACCAGACCCTGTTATCGCACAAGTATCTATCCGACTAGTAAGCATCTTAAAAGCTAAGTCTTGATATCTCTGTGTAAGTGCATCAAGTGTGTGTAAAGCGGCCTAAAACCAGCAGGGAAAATCAGCTCAGACCCATTCTGAGGATACATTTCCAACATAAAGAAGAAACAAGCAGGGCAAAACAGAGAGAAATTCTTCCAAAATGCGTTCAGGGACTGGCATGCAACCAGGATTGACCACATCTACAGCCCCAGCGGCAGAAGACATAAGGCTGGACACTCTTGGGGCTGAGACGATTGGTGAGGTTGGGAAAGCAAATGCAGACCCTTGAAAGGAATCCTGCGTGCTCCCCATTCCATGGGTCCCAACTCTCCAGGTTCAACGCAATCTTCCGACAGCGAAAGCACTCATTGGAAACCCAGCGGATGCTACACCGTGGGATCGGGAAAGCTTTCTGAAACTCACCTCAGTTTTCATCTCCTGGTGCTCGTGTTCTCCATTCAGGCCCCCTTACTAACAATCTCCCCACTTGGAGACTCGGCGCCTTTCCATGCCTCTTTCGTACCGTCTGCAATTTGTCCGCAGGATGAACTGCAAGAGGGGGAACCAATGAGAGACTCGCTGGAGGTGTTTGGTCGGGCACATGTCACTCTCATTTCCCATCACGAAGAAGAATTCACCAGAGGTTCAGCCTGCCACCGCGGATCGACAATAGGGCGTGAAGCCATCCAGCCGTGTTGCGTCCCACTCACAAAAAAGCGACTTGGGAAATGGAGCTCAGGGGCACTGCACTTCCCAAACCTGCAGAGTTCTAAACGATAACTATCGCCCCAAAATATATTGAGGTCAGGCTACGAAGAGGCGTTGAACGCAAGGCAGAATTGCAGGAAACGGATGTCAACGGGTACATCGGAATGGCCCCGATAGCACATGAAAAGCGCCAGAACGTGGACAATGATGCGGTTGGCCAAAAAGGGCGTATGCGTTTTTTCCTGAATATATTCAGGAAAAAACGCATACGCCCTTTTTGGCCAACCAAGCAACCTGGGAGAGCAAATCAGCACTACAAAGAAATCTCTCGCCCCCCCCCGGGGCAAAAGGGCCAGGCGAAAAAAGTCTAAAAACCAGAAAGGCAGGACAGCCCACGGAGTCAAGGGAGCCTTGTTAAGCTGATGGGCGGGATGTCAATGGCCAACAGCCAATCTTCACAAGTGTATCCTCTTTCCCAAACCATGTAAAACACAGAACCACAGAGCATAGGGCACTTCCACACATGGGCGTTGACCTTGGGAAAATGAAAAAATCAACCAGACACAGGGACCCCAATGTTGAGGGCTGCTGTCTTGACAAGAACCTCCACTCCGGTACACGTTTCATATCCCAGGAAAGAGCCAAGTGGACAAAGACGAGTGGACAAGTGGACAAAGACAAGTGGACAAGTGGACAAGTGGTGCTACGGAGGTCCAATGGAGTGTCACTCAGCCATGAAATCCACGTCATGAGGCTGGTAGCAGCATCCTGAGTGGATTTAGGTACGATCATCCTCAGTGAAATAAGTCCCACAAAAAAAGAAACTTATGATATCACTTATCGAGGGAATGTAAAAATCGCTCGCCATGAACGGAATCCCCAAACAGAACAGAGTCACGCTTTTAGAAAACACACTTATGCCTGCTTCAGGGGAAAGGTGAGGTGGGGTGACGCATAAAACTCGAGTTTGAAATGAGCACAGATACCCTTCCGAAAACCGAATATGGAATGGACACGACCTACTCCTTGCTCAATCAACTGGACTCACCAGACCCTGTTATCGCACAAGTATCTATCCGACTAGTAAGCATCTTAAAAGCTAAGTCTTGATATCTCTGTGTAAGTGCATCAAGTGTGTGTAAAGCGGCCTAAAACCAGCAGGGAAAATCAGCTCAGACCCATTCTGAGGATACATTTCCAACATAAAGAAGAAACAAGCAGGGCAAAACAGAGAGAAATTCTTCCAAAATGCGTTCAGGGACTGGCATGCAACCAGGATTGACCACATCTACAGCCCCAGCGGCAGAAGACATAAGGCTGGACACTCTTGGGGCTGAGACGATTGGTGAGGTTGGGAAAGCAAATGCAGACCCTTGAAAGGAATCCTGCGTGCTCCCCATTCCATGGGTCCCAACTCTCCAGGTTCAACGCAATCTTCCGACAGCGAAAGCACTCATTGGAAACCCAGCGGATGCTACACCGTGGGATCGGGAAAGCTTTCTGAAACTCACCTCAGTTTTCATCTCCTGGTGCTCGTGTTCTCCATTCAGGCCCCCTTACTAACAATCTCCCCACTTGGAGACTCGGCGCCTTTCCATGCCTCTTTCGTACCGTCTGCAATTTGTCCGCAGGATGAACTGCAAGAGGGGGAACCAATGAGAGACTCGCTGGAGGTGTTTGGTCGGGCACATGTCACTCTCATTTCCCATCACGAAGAAGAATTCACCAGAGGTTCAGCCTGCCACCGCGGATCGACAATAGGGCGTGAAGCCATCCAGCCGTGTTGCGTCCCACTCACAAAAAAGCGACTTGGGAAATGGAGCTCAGGGGCACTGCACTTCCCAAACCTGCAGAGTTCTAAACGATAACTATCGCCCCAAAATATATTGAGGTCAGGCTACGAAGAGGCGTTGAACGCAAGGCAGAATTGCAGGAAACGGATGTCAACGGGTACATCGGAATGGCCCCGATAGCACATGAAAAGCGCCAGAACGTGGACAATGATGCGGTTGGCCAAAAAGGGCGTATGCGTTTTTTCCTGAATATATTCAGGAAAAAACGCATACGCCCTTTTTGGCCAACCAAGCAACCTGGGAGAGCAAATCAGCACTACAAAGAAATCTCTCGCCCCCCCCCGGGGCAAAAGGGCCAGGCGAAAAAAGTCTAAAAACCAGAAAGGTAGGACAGCCCACGGAGTCAAGGGAGCCTTGTTAAGCTGATGGGCGGGATGTCAATGGCCAACAGCCAATCTTCACAAGTGTATCCTCTTTCCCAAACCATGTAAAACACAGAACCACAGAGCATAGGGCACTTCCACACATGGGCGTTGACCTTGGGAAAATGAAAAAATCAACCAGACACAGGGACCCCAATGTTGAGGGCTGCTGTCTTGACAAGAACCTCCACTCCGGTACACGTTTCATATCCCAGGAAAGAGCCAAGTGGACAAAGACAAGTGGACAAGTGGACAAGTGGTGCTACGGAGGTCCAAAGGAGTGTCACTCAGCCATGAAATCCACGTCATGTGGCTGGTAGCAGCATCCTGAGTGGATTTAGATACGATCATCCTCAGTGAAATAAGTCCCACAAAAAAAGAAACTTATGATATCACTTATCGAGGGAATGTAAAAATCGCTCCCCATGAACGGAATCCCCAAACAGAACAGAGTCACGCTTTTAGAAAACACACTTATGCCTGCTTCAGGGAAAAGGTGAGGTGGGGTGACGCATAAAACTCGAGTTTGAAATGAGCACAGATACCCTTCCGAAAACCGAATATGGAATGGACACGACCTACTCCTTGCTCAATCAACTGGACTCACCAGACCCTGTTCATCGCACAAGTATCTATCCGACTAGTAAGCATCTTAAAAGCTAAGTCTTGATATCTCTGTGTAAGTGCATCAAGTGTGTGTAAAGCGGCCTAAAACCAGCAGGGAAAATCAGCTCAGACCCATTCTGAGGATACATTTCCAACATAAAGAAGAAACAAGCAGGGCAAAACAGAGAGAAATTCTTCCAAAATGCGTTCAGGGACTGGCATGCAACCAGGATTGACCACATCTACAGCCCCAGCGGCAGAAGACATAAGGCTGGACACTCTTGGGGCTGAGACGATTGGTGAGGTTGGGAAAGCAAATGCAGACCCTTGAAAGGAATCCTGCGTGCTCCCCATTCCATGGGTCCCAACTCTCCAGGTTCAACGCAATCTTCCGACAGCGAAAGCACTCATTGGAAACCCAGCGGATGCTACACCGTGGGATCGGGAAAGCTTTCTGAAACTCACCTCAGTTTTCATCTCCTGGTGCTCGTGTTCTCCATTCAGGCCTCCTTACTAACAATCTCCCCACTTGGAGACTCGGCGCCTTTCCATGCCTCTTTCGTACCGTCTGCAATTTGTCCGCAGGATGAACTGCAAGAGGGGGAACCAATGAGAGACTCGCTGGAGGTGTTTGTTCGGGCACATGTCACTCTCATTTCCCATCACGAAGAAGAATTCACCAGAGGTTCAGCCTGCCACCGCGGATCGACAATAGGGCGTGAAGCCATCCAGCCGTGTTGCGTCCCACTCACAAAAAAGCGACTTGGGAAATGGAGCTCAGGGGCACTGCACTTCCCAAACCTGCAGAGTTCTAAACGATAACTATCGCCCCAAAATATATTGAGGTCAGGCTACGAAGAGGCGTTGAACGCAAGGCAGAATTGCAGGAAACGGAGGTCAACGGGTACATCGGAATGGCCCTGATAGCACATGAAAAGCGCCAGAACGTGGACAATGATGCGGTTGGCCAAAAAGGGCGTATGCGTTTTTTCCTGAATATATTCAGGAAAAAACGCATACGCCCTTTTTGGCCAACCAAGCAACCTGGGAGAGCAAATCAGCACTACAAAGAAATCTCTCGCCCCCCCCCGGGTCAAAAGGGCCAGGCGAAAAAAGTCTAAAAACCAGAAAGGTAGGACAGCCCACGGAGTCAAGGGAGCCTTGTTAAGCTGATGGGCGGGATGTCAATGGCCAACAGCCAATCTTCACAAGTGTATCCCCTTTCCCAAACCATGTAAAACACAGAACCACAGAGCATAGGGCACTTCCACACATGGGCGTTGACCTTGGGAAAATGAAAAAATCAACCAGACACAGGGACCCCAATGTTGAGGGCTGCTGTCTTGACAAGAACCTCCACTCCGGTACACGTTTCATATCCCAGGAAAGAGCCAAGTGGACAAAGACAAGTGGACAAGTGGACAAGTGGTGCTACGGAGGTCCAAAGGAGTGTCACTCAGCCATGAAATCCACGTCATGTGGCTGGTAGCAGCATCCTGAGTGGATTTAGATACGATCATCCTCAGTGAAATAAGTCCCACAAAAAAAGAAACTTATGATATCACTTATCGAGGGAATGTAAAAATCGCTCCCCATGAACGGAATCCCCAAACAGAACAGAGTCACGCTTTTAGAAAACACACTTATGCCTGCTTCAGGGAAAAGGTGAGGTGGGGTGACGCATAAAACTCGAGTTTGAAATGAGCACAGATACCCTTCCGAAAACCGAATATGGAATGGACACGACCTACTCCTTGCTCAATCAACTGGACTCACCAGACCCTGTTCATCGCACAAGTATCTATCCGACTAGTAAGCATCTTAAAAGCTAAGTCTTGATATCTCTGTGTAAGTGCATCAAGTGTGTGTAAAGCGGCCTAAAACCAGCAGGGAAAATCAGCTCAGACCCATTCTGAGGATACATTTCCAACATAAAGAAGAAACAAGCAGGGCAAAACAGAGAGAAATTCTTCCAAAATGCGTTCAGGGACTGGCATGCAACCAGGATTGACCACATCTACAGCCCCAGCGGCAGAAGACATAAGGCTGGACACTCTTGGGGCTGAGACGATTGGTGAGGTTGGGAAAGCAAATGCAGACCCTTGAAAGGAATCCTGCGTGCTCCCCATTCCATGGGTCCCAACTCTCCAGGTTCAACGCAATCTTCCGACAGCGAAAGCACTCATTGGAAACCCAGCGGATGCTACACCGTGGGATCGGGAAAGCTTTCTGAAACTCACCTCAGTTTTCATCTCCTGGTGCTCGTGTTCTCCATTCAGGCCCCCTTACTAACAATCTCCCCACTTGGAGACTCGGCGCTTTTCCATGCCTCTTTCGTACCGTCTGCAATTTGTCCGCAGGATGAACTGCAAGAGGGGGAACCAATGAGAGACTCGCTGGAGGTGTTTGGTCGGGCACATGTCACTCTCATTTCCCATCACGAAGAAGAATTCACCAGAGGTTCAGCCTGCCACCGCGGATCGACAATAGGGCGTGAAGCCATCCAGCCGTGTTGCGTCCCACTCACAAAAAAGCGACTTGGGAAATGGAGCTCAGGGGCACTGCACTTCCCAAACCTGCAGAGTTCTAAACGATAACTATCGCCCCAAAATATATTGAGGTCAGGCTACGAAGAGGCGTTGAACGCAAGGCAGAATTGCAGGAAACGGATGTCAACGGGTACATCGGAATGGCCCCGATAGCACATGAAAAGCGCCAGAACGTGGACAATGATGCGGTTGGCCAAAAAGGGCGTATGCGTTTTTTCCTGAATATATTCAGGAAAAAACGCATACGCCCTTTTTGGCCAACCAAGCAACCTGGGAGAGCAAATCAGCACTACAAAGAAATCTCTCGCCCCCCCCCGGGGCAAAAGGGCCATGCGAAAAAAGTCTAAAAACCAGAAAGGCAGGACAGCCCACGGAGTCAAGGGAGCCTTGTTAAGCTGATGGGCGGGATGTCAATGGCCAACAGCCAATCTTCACAAGTGTATCCTCTTTCCCAAACCATGTAAAACACAGAACCACAGAGCATAGGGCACTTCCACACATGGGCGTTGACCTTGGGAAAATGAAAAAATCAACCAGACACAGGGACCCCAATGTTGAGGGCTGCTGTCTTGACAAGAACCTCCACTCCGGTACACGTTTCATATCCCAGGAAAGAGCCAAGTGGACAAAGACAAGTGGACAAGTGGACAAGTGGTGCTACGGAGGTCCAAAGGAGTGTCACTCAGCCATGAAATCCACGTCATGTGGCTGGTAGCAGCATCCTGAGTGGATTTAGATACGATCATCCTCAGTGAAATAAGTCCCACAAAAAAAGAAACTTATGATATCACTTATCGAGGGAATGTAAAAATCGCTCCCCATGAACGGAATCCCCAAACAGAACAGAGTCACGCTTTTAGAAAACACACTTATGCCTGCTTCAGGGGAAAGGTGAGGTGGGGTGACGCATAAAACTCGAGTTTGAAATGAGCACAGATACCCTTCCGAAAACCGAATATGGAATGGACACGACCTACTCCTTGCTCAATCAACTGGACTCACCAGACCCTGTTCATCGCACAAGTATCTATCCGACTAGTAAGCATCTTAAAAGCTAAGTCTTGATATCTCTGTGTAAGTGCATCAAGTGTGTGTAAAGCGGCCTAAAACCAGCAGGGAAAATCAGCTCAGACCCATTCTGAGGATACATTTCCAACATAAAGAAAAAACAAGCAGGGCAAAACAGAGAGAAATTCTTCCAAAATGCGTTCAGGGACTGGCATGCAACCACGATTGACCACATCTACAGCCCCAGCGGCGGAAGACATAAGGCTGGACACTCTTGGGGCTGAGACGATTGGTGAGGTTGGGAAAGCAAATGCAGACCCTTGAAAGGAATCCTGCGTGCTCCCCATTCCATGGGTCCCAACTCTCCAGGTTCAACGCAATCTTCCGACAGCGAAAGCACTCATTGGAAACCCAGCGGATGCTACACCGTGGGATCGGGAAAGCTTTCTGAAACTCACCTCAGTTTTCATCTCCTGGTGCTCGTGTTCTCCATTCAGGCCCCCTTACTAACAATCTCCCCACTTGGAGACTCGGCGCCTTTCCATGCCTCTTTCGTACCGTCTGCAATTTGTCCTCAGGATGAACTGCAAGAGGGGGAACCAATGAGAGACTCGCTGGAGGTGTTTGGTCGGGCACATGTCACTCTCATTTCCCATCACGAAGAAGAATTCACCAGAGGTTCAGCCTGCCACCGCGGATCGACAATAGGGCGTGAAGTCATCCAGCCGTGTTGCGTCCCACTCACAAAAAAGCGACTTGGGAAATGGAGCTCAGGGGCACTGCACTTCCCAAACCTGCAGAGTTCTAAACGATAACTATGGCCCCAAAATATATTGAGGTCAGGCTACGAAGAGGCGTTGAACGCAAGGCAGAATTGCAGGAAACGGATGTCAACGGGTACATCGGAATGGCCCCGATAGCACATGAAAAGCGCCAGAACGTGGACAATGATGCGGTTGGCCAAAAAGGGCGTATGCGTTTTTTCCTGAATATATTCAGGAAAAAACGCATACGCCCTTTTTGGCCAACCAAGCAACCTGGGAGAGCAAATCAGCACTACAAAGAAATCTCTCGCCCCCCCCCGGGGCAAAAGGGCCAGGCGAAAAAAGTCTAAAAACCAGAAAGGCAGGACAGCCCACGGAGTCAAGGGAGCCTTGTTAAGCTGATGGGCGGGATGTCAATGGCCAACAGCCAATCTTCACAAGTGTATCCTCTTTCCCAAACCATGTAAAACACAGAACCACAGAGCATAGGGCACTTCCACACATGGGCGTTGACCTTGGGAAAATGAAAAAATCAACCAGACACAGGGACCCCAATGTTGAGGGCTGCTGTCTTGACAAGAACCTCCACTCCGGTACACGTTTCATATCCCAGGAAAGAGCCAAGTGGACAAAGACGAGTGGACAAGTGGACAAAGACAAGTGAACAAGTGGACAAGTGGTGCTACGTAGGTCCAATGGAGTGTCACTCAGCCATGAAATCCACGTCATGAGGCTGGTAGCAGCATCCTGAGTGGATTTAGGTACGATCATCCTCAGTGAAATAAGTCCCACAAAAAAAGAAACTTATGATATCACTTATCGAAGGAATGTAAAAATCGCTCCCCATGAACGGAATCCCCAAACAGAACAGAGTCACGCTTTTAGAAAACACACTTATGCCTGCTTCAGGGGAAAGGTGAGGTGGGGTGACGCATAAAACTCGAGTTTGAAATGAGCACAGATACCCTTCCGAAAACCGAATATGGAATGGACACGACCTACTCCTTGCTCAATCAACTGGACTCACCAGACCCTGTTATCGCACAAGTATCTATCCGACTAGTAAGCATCTTAAAAGCTAAGTCTTGATATCTCTGTGTAAGTGCATCAAGTGTGTGTAAAGCGGCCTAAAACCAGCAGGGAAAATCAGCTCAGACCCATTCTGAGGATCCATTTCCAACATAAAGAAGAAACAAGCAGGGCAAAACAGAGAGAAATTCTTCCAAAATGCGTTCAGGGACTGGCATGCAACCAGGATTGACCACATCTACAGCCCCAGCGGCAGAAGACATAAGGCTGGACACTCTTGGGGCTGAGACGATTGGTGAGGTTGGGAAAGCAAATGCAGACCCTTGAAAGGAATCCTGCGTGCTCCCCATTCCATGGGTCCCAACTCTCCAGGTTCAACGCAATCTTCCGACAGCGAAAGCACTCATTGGAAACCCAGCGGATGCTACACCGTGGGATCGGGAAAGCTTTCTGAAACTCACCTCAGTTTTCATCTCCTGGTGCTCGTGTTCTCCATTCAGGCCTCCTTACTAACAATCTCCCCACTTGGAGACTCGGCGCCTTTCCATGCCTCTTTCGTACCGTCTGCAATTTGTCCGCAGGATGAACTGCAAGAGGGGGAACCAATGAGAGACTCGCTGGAGGTGTTTGGTCGGGCACATGTCACTCTCATTTCCCATCACGAAGAAGAATTCACCAGAGGTTCAGCCTGCCACCGCGGATCGACAATAGGGCGTGAAGCCATCCAGCCGTGTTGCGTCCCACTCAAAAAAAAGCGACTTGGGAAATGGAGCTCAGGGGCACTGCATTTCCCAAACCTGCAGAGTTCTAAACGATAACTATCGCCCCAAAATATATTGAGGTCAGGCTACGAAGAGGCGTTGAACGCAAGGCAGAATTGCAGGAAACGGATGTCAACGGGTACATCGGAATGGCCCCGATAGCACATGAAAAGCGCCAGAACGTGGACAATGATGCGGTTGGCCAAAAAGGGCGTATGCGTTTTTTCCTGAATATATTCAGGAAAAAACGCATACGCCCTTTTTGGCCAACCAAGCAACCTGGGAGAGCAAATCAGCACTACAAAGAAATCTCTCGCCCCCCCCCCCGGGGCAAAAGGGCCAGGCGAAAAAAGTCTAAAAACCAGAAAGGTAGGACAGCCCACGGAGTCAAGGGAGCCTTGTTAAGCTGATGGGCGGGATGTCAATGGCCAACAGCCAATCTTCACAAGTGTATCCTCTTTCCCAAACCATGTAAAACACAGAACCACAGAGCATAGGGCACTTCCACACATGGGCGTTGACCTTGGGAAAATGAAAAAATCAACCAGACACAGGGACCCCAATGTTGAGGGCTGCTCTCTTGACAAGAACCTCCACTCCGGTACACGTTTCATATCCCAGGAAAGAGCCAAGTGGACAAAGACAAGTGGACAAGTGGACAAAGACAACTGAACAAGTGGACAAGTGGTGCTACGTAGGTCCAATGGAGTGTCACTCAGCCATGAAATCCACGTCATGAGGCTGGTAGCAGCATCCTGAGTGGATTTAGGTACGATCATCCTCAGTGAAATAAGTCCCACAAAAAAAGAAACTTATGATATCACTTATCGAGGGAATGTAAAAATCGCTCGCCATGAACGGAATCCCCAAACAGAACAGAGTCACGCTTTTAGAAAACACACTTATGCCTGCTTCAGGGGAAAGGTGAGGTGGGGTGACGCATAAAACTCGAGTTTGAAATGAGCACAGATACCCTTCCGAAAACCGAATATGGAATGGACACGACCTACTCCTTGCTCAATCAACTGGACTCACCAGACCCTGTTCATCGCACAAGTATCTATCCGACTAGTAAGCATCTTAAAAGCTAAGTCTTGATATCTCTGTGTAAGTGCATCAAGTGTGTGTAAAGCGGCCTAAAACCAGCAGGGAAAATCAGCTCAGACCCATTCTGAGGATACATTTCCAACATAAAGAAAAAACAAGCAGGGCAAAACAGAGAGAAATTCTTCCAAAATGCGTTCAGGGACTGGCATGCAACCACGATTGACCACATCTACAGCCCCAGCGGCGGAAGACATAAGGCTGGACACTCTTGGGGCTGAGACGATTGGTGAGGTTGGGAAAGCAAATGCAGACCCTTGAAAGGAATCCTGCGTGCTCCCCATTCCATGGGTCCCAACTCTCCAGGTTCAACGCAATCTTCCGACAGCGAAAGCACTCATTGGAAACCCAGCGGATGCTACACCGTGGGATCGGGAAAGCTTTCTGAAACTCACCTCAGTTTTCATCTCCTGGTGCTCGTGTTCTCCATTCAGGCCCCCTTACTAACAATCTCCCCACTTGGAGACTCGGCGCCTTTCCATGCCTCTTTCGTACCGTCTGCAATTTGTCCTCAGGATGAACTGCAAGAGGGGGAACCAATGAGAGACTCGCTGGAGGTGTTTGGTCGGGCACATGTCACTCTCATTTCCCATCACGAAGAAGAATTCACCAGAGGTTCAGCCTGCCACCGCGGATCGACAATAGGGCGTGAAGTCATCCAGCCGTGTTGCGTCCCACTCACAAAAAAGCGACTTGGGAAATGGAGCTCAGGGGCACTGCACTTCCCAAACCTGCAGAGTTCTAAACGATAACTATGGCCCCAAAATATATTGAGGTCAGGCTACGAAGAGGCGTTGAACGCAAGGCAGAATTGCAGGAAACGGATGTCAACGGGTACATCGGAATGGCCCCGATAGCACATGAAAAGCGCCAGAACGTGGACAATGATGCGGTTGGCCAAAAAGGGCGTATGCGTTTTTTCCTGAATATATTCAGGAAAAAACGCATACGCCCTTTTTGGCCAACCAAGCAACCTGGGAGAGCAAATCAGCACTACAAAGAAATCTCTCGCCCCCCCCCGGGGCAAAAGGGCCAGGCGAAAAAAGTCTAAAAACCAGAAAGGCAGGACAGCCCACGGAGTCAAGGGAGCCTTGTTAAGCTGATGGGCGGGATGTCAATGGCCAACAGCCAATCTTCACAAGTGTATCCTCTTTCCCAAACCATGTAAAACACAGAACCACAGAGCATAGGGCACTTCCACACATGGGCGTTGACCTTGGGAAAATGAAAAAATCAACCAGACACAGGGACCCCAATGTTGAGGGCTGCTGTCTTGACAAGAACCTCCACTCCGGTACACGTTTCATATCCCAGGAAAGAGCCAAGTGGACAAAGACGAGTGGACAAGTGGACAAAGACAAGTGAACAAGTGGACAAGTGGTGCTACGTAGGTCCAATGGAGTGTCACTCAGCCATGAAATCCACGTCATGAGGCTGGTAGCAGCATCCTGAGTGGATTTAGGTACGATCATCCTCAGTGAAATAAGTCCCACAAAAAAAGAAACTTATGATATCACTTATCGAAGGAATGTAAAAATCGCTCCCCATGAACGGAATCCCCAAACAGAACAGAGTCACGCTTTTAGAAAACACACTTATGCCTGCTTCAGGGGAAAGGTGAGGTGGGGTGACGCATAAAACTCGAGTTTGAAATGAGCACAGATACCCTTCCGAAAACCGAATATGGAATGGACACGACCTACTCCTTGCTCAATCAACTGGACTCACCAGACCCTGTTATCGCACAAGTATCTATCCGACTAGTAAGCATCTTAAAAGCTAAGTCTTGATATCTCTGTGTAAGTGCATCAAGTGTGTGTAAAGCGGCCTAAAACCAGCAGGGAAAATCAGCTCAGACCCATTCTGAGGATCCATTTCCAACATAAAGAAGAAACAAGCAGGGCAAAACAGAGAGAAATTCTTCCAAAATGCGTTCAGGGACTGGCATGCAACCAGGATTGACCACATCTACAGCCCCAGCGGCAGAAGACATAAGGCTGGACACTCTTGGGGCTGAGACGATTGGTGAGGTTGGGAAAGCAAATGCAGACCCTTGAAAGGAATCCTGCGTGCTCCCCATTCCATGGGTCCCAACTCTCCAGGTTCAACGCAATCTTCCGACAGCGAAAGCACTCATTGGAAACCCAGCGGATGCTACACCGTGGGATCGGGAAAGCTTTCTGAAACTCACCTCAGTTTTCATCTCCTGGTGCTCGTGTTCTCCATTCAGGCCTCCTTACTAACAATCTCCCCACTTGGAGACTCGGCGCCTTTCCATGCCTCTTTCGTACCGTCTGCAATTTGTCCGCAGGATGAACTGCAAGAGGGGGAACCAATGAGAGACTCGCTGGAGGTGTTTGGTCGGGCACATGTCACTCTCATTTCCCATCACGAAGAAGAATTCACCAGAGGTTCAGCCTGCCACCGCGGATCGACAATAGGGCGTGAAGCCATCCAGCCGTGTTGCGTCCCACTCAAAAAAAAGCGACTTGGGAAATGGAGCTCAGGGGCACTGCATTTCCCAAACCTGCAGAGTTCTAAACGATAACTATCGCCCCAAAATATATTGAGGTCAGGCTACGAAGAGGCGTTGAACGCAAGGCAGAATTGCAGGAAACGGATGTCAACGGGTACATCGGAATGGCCCCGATAGCACATGAAAAGCGCCAGAACGTGGACAATGATGCGGTTGGCCAAAAAGGGCGTATGCGTTTTTTCCTGAATATATTCAGGAAAAAACGCATACGCCCTTTTTGGCCAACCAAGCAACCTGGGAGAGCAAATCAGCACTACAAAGAAATCTCTCGCCCCCCCCCCCGGGGCAAAAGGGCCAGGCGAAAAAAGTCTAAAAACCAGAAAGGTAGGACAGCCCACGGAGTCAAGGGAGCCTTGTTAAGCTGATGGGCGGGATGTCAATGGCCAACAGCCAATCTTCACAAGTGTATCCTCTTTCCCAAACCATGTAAAACACAGAACCACAGAGCATAGGGCACTTCCACACATGGGCGTTGACCTTGGGAAAATGAAAAAATCAACCAGACACAGGGACCCCAATGTTGAGGGCTGCTCTCTTGACAAGAACCTCCACTCCGGTACACGTTTCATATCCCAGGAAAGAGCCAAGTGGACAAAGACAAGTGGACAAGTGGACAAAGACAACTGAACAAGTGGACAAGTGGTGCTACGTAGGTCCAATGGAGTGTCACTCAGCCATGAAATCCACGTCATGAGGCTGGTAGCAGCATCCTGAGTGGATTTAGGTACGATCATCCTCAGTGAAATAAGTCCCACAAAAAAAGAAACTTATGATATCACTTATCGAGGGAATGTAAAAATCGCTCGCCATGAACGGAATCCCCAAACAGAACAGAGTCACGCTTTTAGAAAACACACTTATGCCTGCTTCAGGGGAAAGGTGAGGTGGGGTGACGCATAAAACTCGAGTTTGAAATGAGCACAGATACCCTTCCGAAAACCGAATATGGAATGGACACGACCTACTCCTTGCTCAATCAACTGGACTCCCCAGACCCTGTTATCGCACAAGTATCTATCCGACTAGTAAGCATCTTAAAAGCTAAGTCTTGATATCTCTGTGTAAGTGCATCAAGTGTGTGTAAAGCGGCCTAAAACCAGCAGGGAAAATCAGCTCAGACCCATTCTGAGGATCCATTTCCAACATAAAGAAGAAACAAGCAGGGCAAAACAGAGAGAAATTCTTCCAAAATGCGTTCAGGGACTGGCATGCAACCAGGATTGACCACATCTACAGCCCCAGCGGCAGAAGACATAAGGCTGGACACTCTTGGGGCTGAGACGATTGGTGAGGTTGGGAAAGCAAATGCAGACCCTTGAAAGGAATCCTGCGTGCTCCCCATTCCATGGGTCCCAACTCTCCAGGTTCAACGCAATCTTCCGACAGCGAAAGCACTCATTGGAAACCCAGCGGATGCTACACCGTGGGATCGGGAAAGCTTTCTGAAACTCACCTCAGTTTTCATCTCCTGGTGCTCGTGTTCTCCATTCAGGCCCCCTTACTAACAATCTCCCCACTTGGAGACTCGGCGCCTTTCCATGCCTCTTTCGTACCGTCTGCAATTTGTCCGCAGGATGAACTGCAAGAGGGGGAACCAATGAGAGACTCGGTGGAGGTGTTTGGTCGGGCACATGTCACTCTCATTTCCCATCACGAAGAAGAATTCACCAGAGGTTCAGCCTGCCACCGCGGATCGACAATAGGGCGTGAAGCCATCCAGCCGTGTTGCGTCCCACTCACAAAAAAGCGACTTGGGAAATGGAGCTCAGGGGCACTGCACTTCCCAAACCTGCAGAGTTCTAAACGATAACTATCGCCCCAAAATATATTGAGGTCAGGCTACGAAGAGGCGTTGAACGCAAGGCAGAATTGCAGGAAACGGATGTCAACGGGTACATCGGAATGGCCCCGATAGCACATGAAAAGCGCCAGAACGTGGACAATGATGCGGTTGGCCAAAAAGGGCGTATGCGTTTTTTCCTGAATATATTCAGGAAAAAACGCATACGCCCTTTTTGGCCAACCAAGCAACCTGGGAGAGCAAATCAGCACTACAAAGAAATCTCTCGCCCCCCCCCCCGGGGCAAAAGGGCCAGGCGAAAAAAGTCTAAAAACCAGAAAGGTAGGACAGCCCACGGAGTCAAGGGAGCCTTGTTAAGCTGATGGGCGGGATGTCAATGGCCAACAGCCAATCTTCACAAGTGTATCCTCTTTCCCAAACCATGTAAAACACAGAACCACAGAGCATAGGGCACTTCCACACATGGGCGTTGACCTTGGGAAAATGAAAAAATCAACCAGACACAGGGACCCCAATGTTGAGGGCTGCTGTCTTGACAAGAACCTCCACTCCGGTACACGTTTCATATCCCAGGAAAGAGCCAAGTGGACAAAGACAAGTGGACAAGTGGACAAGTGGTGCTACGGAGGTCCAAAGGAGTGTGACTCAGCCATGAAATCCACGTCATGTGGCTGGTAGCAGCATCCTGAGTGGATTTAGATACGATCATCCTCAGTGAAATAAGTCCCACAAAAAAAGAAACTTATGATATCACTTATCGAGGGAATGTAAAAATCGCTCCCCATGAACGGAATCCCCAAACAGAACAGAGTCACGCTTTTAGAAAACACACTTATGCCTGCTTCAGGGGAAAGGTGAGGTGGGGTGACGCATAAAACTCGAGTTTGAAATGAGCACAGATACCCTTCCGAAAACCGAATATGGAATGGACACGACCTACTCCTTGCTCAATCAACTGGACTCACCAGACCCTGTTCATCGCACAAGTATCTATCCGACTAGTAAGCATCTTAAAAGCTAAGTCTTGATATCTCTGTGTAAGTGCATCAAGTGTGTGTAAAGCGGCCTAAAACCAGCAGGGAAAATCAGCTCAGACCCATTCTGAGGATACATTTCCAACATAAAGAAGAAACAAGCAGGGCAAAACAGAGAGAAATTCTTCCAAAATGCGTTCAGGGACTGGCATGCAACCAGGATTGACCACATCTACAGCCCCAGCGGCGGAAGACATAAGGCTGGACACTCTTGGGGCTGAGACGATTGGTGAGGTTGGGAAAGCAAATGCAGACCCTTGAAAGGAATCCTGCGTGCTCCCCATTCCATGGGTCCCAACTCTCCAGGTTCAACGCAATCTTCCGACAGCGAAAGCACTCATTGGAAACCCAGCGGATGCTACACCGTGGGATCGGGAAAGCTTTCTGAAACTCACCTCAGTTTTCATCTCCTGGTGCTCGTGTTCTCCATTCAGGCCCCCTTACTAACAATCTCCCCACTTGGAGACTCGGCGCCTTTCCATGCCTCTTTCGTACCGTCTGCAATTTGTCCGCAGGATGAACTGCAAGAGGGGGAACCAATGAGAGACTCGCTGGAGGTGTTTGGTCGGGCACATGTCACTCTCATTTCCCATCACGAAGAAGAATTCACCAGAAGTTCAGCCTGCCACCGCGGATCGACAATAGGGCGTGAAGCCATCCAGCCGTGTTGCGTCCCACTCACAAAAAAGCGACTTGGGAAATGGAGCTCAGGGGCACTGCACTTCCCAAACCTGCAGAGTTCTAAACGATAACTATGGCCCCAAAATATATTGAGGTCAGGCTACGAAGAGGCGTTGAACGCAAGGCAGAATTGCAGGAAACGGATGTCAACGGGTACATCGGAATGGCCCCGATAGCACATGAAAAGCGCCAGAACGTGGACAATGATGCGGTTGGCCAAAAAGGGCGTATGCGTTTTTTCCTGAACAGGAAAAAACGCATACGCCCTTTTTGGCCAACCAAGCAACCTGGGAGAGCAAATCAGCACTACAAAGAAATCTCTCGCCCCCCCCCGGGGCAAAAGGGCCAGGCGAAAAAAGTCTAAAAACCAGAAAGGCAGGACAGCCCACGGAGTCAAGGGAGCCTTGTTAAGCTGATGGGCGGGATGTCAATGGCCAACAGCCAATCTTCACAAGTGTATCCTCTTTCCCAAACCATGTAAAACACAGAACCACAGAGCATAGGGCACTTCCACACATGGGCGTTGACCTTGGGAAAATGAAAAAATCAACCAGACACAGGGACCCCAATGTTGAGGGCTGCTGTCTTGACAAGAACCTCCACTCCGGTACACGTTTCATATCCCAGGAAAGAGCCAAGTGGACAAAGACAAGTGGACAAGTGGACAAAGACAAGTGAACAAGTGGACAAGTGGTGCTACGTAGGTCCAATGGAGTGTCACTCAGCCATGAAATCCACGTCATGAGGCTGGTAGCAGCATCCTGAGTGGATTTAGGTACGATCATCCTCAGTGAAATAAGTCCCACAAAAAAAGAAACTTATGATATCACTTATCGAAGGAATGTAAAAATCGCTCCCCATGAACGGAATCCCCAAACAGAACAGAGTCACGCTTTTAGAAAACACACTTATGCCTGCTTCAGGGGAAAGGTGAGGTGGGGTGACACATAAAACTCGAGTTTGAAATGAACACAGATACCCTTCTGAAAACCGAATATGGAATGGACACGACCTACTCCTTGCTCAATCAACTGGACTCACCAGACCCTGTTATCGCACAAGTATCTATCCGACTAGTAAGCATCTTAAAAGCTAAGTCTTGATATCTCTGTGTAAGTGCATCAAGTGTGTGTAAAGCGGCCTAAAACCAGCAGGGAAAATCAGCTCAGACCCATTCTGAGGATACATTTCCAACATAAAGAAGAAACAAGCAGGGCAAAACAGAGAGAAATTCTTCCAAAATGCGTTCAGGGACTGGCATGCAACCAGGATTGACCACATCTACAGCCCCAGCGGCAGAAGACATAAGGCTGGACACTCTTGGGGCTGAGACGATTGGTGAGGTTGGGAAAGCAAATGCAGACCCTTGAAAGGAATCCTGCGTGCTCCCCATTCCATGGGTCCCAACTCTCCAGGTTCAACGCAATCTTCCGACAGCGAAAGCACTCATTGGAAACCCAGCGGATGCTACACCGTGGGATCGGGAAAGCTTTCTGAAACTCACCTCAGTTTTCATCTCCTGGTGCTCGTGTTCTCCATTCAGGCCCCCTTACTAACAATCTCCCCACTTGGAGACTCGGCGCCTTTCCATGCCTCTTTCGTACCGTCTGCAATTTGTCCGCAGGATGAACTGCAAGAGGGGGAACCAATGAGAGACTCGCTGGAGGTGTTTGGTCGGGCACATGTCACTCTCATTTCCCATCACGAAGAAGAATTCACCAGAGGTTCAGCCTGCCACCGCGGATCGACAATAGGGCGTGAAGCCATCCAGCCGTGTTGCGTCCCACTCACAAAAAAGCGACTTGGGAAATGGAGCTCAGGGGCACTGCACTTCCCAAACCTGCAGAGTTCTAAACGATAACTATCGCCCCAAAATATATTGAGGTCAGGCTACGAAGAGGCGTTGAACGCAAGGCAGAATTGCAGGAAACGGATGTCAACGGGTACATCGGAATGGCCCCGATAGCACATGAAAAGCGCCAGAACGTGGACAATGATGCGGTTGGCCAAAAAGGGCGTATGCGTTTTTTCATGAATATATTCAGGAAAAAACGCATACGCCCTTTTTGGCCAACCAAGCAACCTGGGAGAGCAAATCAGCACTACAAAGAAATCTCTCGCCCCCCCCCGGGGCAAAAGGGCCAGGAGAAAAAAGTCTAAAAACCAGAAAGGTAGGACAGCCCACGGAGTCAAGGGAGCCTTGTTAAGCTGATGGGCGAGATGTCAATGGCCAACAGCCAATCTTCACAAGTGTATCCTCTTTCCCAAACCATGTAAAACACAGAACCACAGAGCATAGGGCACTTCCACACATGGGCGTTGACCTTGGGAAAATGAAAAAATCAACCAGACACAGGGACCCCAATGTTGAGGGCTGCTGTCTTGACAAGAACCTCCACTCCGGTACACGTTTCATATCCCAGGAAAGAGCCAAGTGGACAAGGACAAGTGGACAAAGACAAGTGAACAAGTGGACAAGTGGTGCTACGTAGGTCCAATGGAGTGTCACTCAGCCATGAAATCCACGTCATGAGGCTGGTAGCAGCATCCTGAGTGGATTTAGGTACGATCATCCTCAGTGAAATAAGTCCCACAAAAAAAGAAACTTATGATATCACTTATCGAAGGAATGTAAAAATCGCTCCCCATGAACGGAATCCCCAAACAGAACAGAGTCACGCTTTTAGAAAACACACTTATGCCTGCTTCAGGGGAAAGGTGAGGTGGGGTGACGCATAAAACTCGAGTTTGAAATGAGCACACATACCCTTCCGAAAACCGAATATGGAATGGACACGACCTACTCCTTGCTCAATCAACTGGACTCACCAGACCCTGTTCATCGCACAAGTATCTATCCGACTAGTAAGCATCTTAAAAGCTAAGTCTTGATATCTCTGTGTAAGTGCATCAAGTGTGTGTAAAGCGGCCTAAAACCAGCAGGGAAAATCAGCTCAGACCCATTCTGAGGATACATTTCCAACATAAAGAAGAAACAAGCAGGGCAAAACAGAGAGAAATTCTTCCAAAATGCGTTCAGGGACTGGCATGCAACCAGGATTGACCACATCTACAGCCCCAGCGGCAGAAGACATAAGGCTGGACACTCTTGGGGCTGAGACGATTGGTGAGGTTGGGAAAGCAAATGCAGACCCTTGAAAGGAATCCTGCGTGCTCCCCATTCCATGGGTCCCAACTCTCCAGGTTCAACGCAATCTTCCGACAGCGAAAGCACTCATTGGAAACCCAGCGGATGCTACACCGTGGGATCGGGAAAGCTTTCTGAAACTCACCTCAGTTTTCATCTCCTGGTGCTCGTGTTCTCCATTCAGGCCCCCTTACTAACAATCTCCCCACTTGGAGACTCGGCGCCTTTCCATGCCTCTTTCGTACCGTCTGCAATTTGTCCGCAGGATGAACTGCAAGAGGGGGAACCAATGAGAGACTCGCTGGAGGTGTTTGGTCGGGCACATGTCACTCTCATTTCCCATCACGAAGAAGAATTCACCAGAGGTTCAGCCTGCCACCGCGGATCGACAATAGGGCGTGAAGCCATCCAGCCGTGTTGCGTCCCACTCACAAAAAAGCGACTTGGGAAATGGAGCTCAGGGGCACTGCACTTCCCAAACCTGCAGAGTTCTAAACGATAACTATCGCCCCAAAATATATTGAGGTCAGGCTACGAAGAGGCGTTGAACGCAAGGCAGAATTGCAGGAAACGGATGTCAACGGGTACATCGGAATGGCCCCGATAGCACATGAAAAGCGCCAGAACGTGGACAATGATGCGGTTGGCCAAAAAGGGCGTATGCGTTTTTTCCTGAATATATTCAGGAAAAAACGCATACGCCCTTTTTGGCCAACCAAGCAACCTGGGAGAGCAAATCAGCACTACAAAGAAATCTCTCGCCCCCCCCCCCCCGGGGCAAAAGGGCCAGGCGAAAAAAGTCTAAAAACCAGAAAGGCAGGACAGCCCACGGAGTCAAGGGAGCCTTGTTAAGCTGATGGGCGGGATGTCAATGGCCAACAGCCAATCTTCACAAGTGTATCCTCTTTCCCAAACCATGTAAAACACAGAACCACAGAGCATAGGGCACTTCCACACATGGGCGTTGACCTTGGGAAAATGAAAAAATCAACCAGACACAGGGACCCCAATGTTGAGGGCTGCTGTCTTGACAAGAACCTCCACTCCGGTACACGTTTCATATCCCAGGAAAGAGCCAAGTGGACAAAGACGAGTGGACAAGTGGACAAAGACAAGTGAACAAGTGGACAAGTGGTGCTACGTAGGTCCAATGGAGTGTCACTCAGCCATGAAATCCACGTCATGAGGCTGGTAGCAGCATCCTGAGTGGATTTAGGTACGATCATCCTCAGTGAAATAAGTCCCACAAAAAAAGAAACTTATGATATCACTTATCGAAGGAATGTAAAAATCGCTCCCCATGAACGGAATCCCCAAACAGAACAGAGTCACGCTTTTAGAAAACACACTTATGCCTGCTTCAGGGGAAAGGTGAGGTGGGGTGACGCATAAAACTCGAGTTTGAAATGAGCACAGATACCCTTCCGAAAACCGAATATGGAATGGACACGACCTACTCCTTGCTCAATCAACTGGACTCACCAGACCCTGTTCATCGCACAAGTATCTATCCGACTAGTAAGCATCTTAAAAGCTAAGTCTTGATATCTCTGTGTAAGTGCATCAAGTGTGTGTAAAGCGGCCTAAAACCAGCAGGGAAAATCAGCTCAGACCCATTCTGAGGATACATTTCCAACATAAAGAAGAAACAAGCAGGGCAAAACAGAGAGAAATTCTTCCAAAATGCGTTCAGGGACTGGCATGCAACCAGGATTGACCACATCTACAGCCCCAGCGGCAGAAGACATAAGGCTGGACACTCTTGGGGCTGAGACGATTGGTGAGGTTGGGAAAGCAAATGCAGACCCTTGAAAGGAATCCTGCGTGCTCCCCATTCCATGGGTCCCAACTCTCCAGGTTCAACGCAATCTTCCGACAGCGAAAGCACTCATTGGAAACCCAGCGGATGCTACACCGTGGGATCGGGAAAGCTTTCTGAAACTCACCTCAGTTTTCATCTCCTGGTGCTCGTGTTCTCCATTCAGGCCCCATTACTAACAATCTCCCCACTTGGAGACTCGGCGCCTTTCCATGCCTCTTTCGTACCGTCTGCAATTTGTCCGCAGGATGAACTGCAAGAGGGGGAACCAATGAGAGACTCGCTGGAGGTGTTTGGTCGGGCACATGTCACTCTCATTTCCCATCACGAAGAAGAATTCACCAGAGGTTCAGCCTGCCACCGTGGATCGACAATAGGGCGTGAAGCCATCCAGCCGTGTTACGTCCCACTCACAAAAAAGCGACTTGGGAAATGGAGCTCAGGGGCACTGCACTTCCCAAACCTGCAGAGTTCTAAACGATAACTATCGCCCCAAAATATATTGAGGTCAGGCTACGAAGAGGCGTTGAACGCAAGGCAGAATTGCAGGAAACGGATGTCAACGGGTACATCGGAATGGCCCCGATAGCACATGAAAAGCGCCAGAACGTGGACAATGATGCGGTTGGCCAAAAAGGGCGTATGCGTTTTTTCCTGAATATATTCAGGAAAAAACGCATACGCCCTTTTTGGCCAACCAAGCAACCTGGGAGAGCAAATCAGCACTACAAAAAATCTCTCGCCCCCCCCCCCGGGGCAAAAGGGCCAGGCGAAAAAAGTCTAAAAACCAAAAAGGCAGGACAGCCCACGGAGTCAAGGGAGCCTTGTTAAGCTGATGGGCGGGATGTCAATGGCCAACAGCCAATCTTCACAAGTGTATCCTCTTTCCCAAACCATGTAAAACACAGAACCACAGAGCATAGGGCACTTCCACACATGGGCGTTGACCTTGGGAAAATGAAAAAATCAACCAGACACAGGGACCCCAATGTTGAGGGCTGCTGTCTTGACAAGAACCTCCACTCCGGTACACGTTTCATATCCCAGGAAAGAGCCAAGTGGACAAAGACAAGTGGACAAGTGGACAAAGACAAGTGAACAAGTGGACAAGTGGTGCTACGTAGGTCCAATGGAGTGTCACTCAGCCATGAAATCCACGTCATGAGGCTGGTAGCAGCATCCTGAGTGGATTTAGGTACGATCATCCTCAGTGAAATAAGTCCCACAAAAAAAGAAACTTATGATATCACTTATCGAAGGAATGTAAAAATCGCTCCCCATGAACGGAATCCCCAAACAGAACAGAGTCACGCTTTTAGAAAACACACTTATGCCTGCTTCAGGGGAAAGGTGAGGTGGGGTGACGCATAAAACTCGAGTTTGAAATGAGCACAGATACCCTTCCGAAAACCGAATATGGAATGGACACGACCTACTCCTTGCTCAATCAACTGGACTCACCAGACCCTGTTCATCGCACAAGTATCTATCCGACTAGTAAGCATCTTAAAAGCTAAGTCTTGATATCTCTGTGTAAGTGCATCAAGTGTGTGTAAAGCGGCCTAAAACCAGCAGGGAAAATCAGCTCAGACCCATTCTGAGGATACATTTCCAACATAAAGAAGAAACAAGCAGGGCAAAACAGAGAGAAATTCTTCCAAAATGCGTTCAGGGACTGGCATGCAACCAGGATTGACCACATCTACAGCCCCAGCGGCGGAAGACATAAGGCTGGACACTCTTGGGGCTGAGACGATTGGTGAGGTTGGGAAAGCAAATGCAGACCCTTGAAAGGAATCCTGCGTGCTCTCCATTCCATGGGTCCCAACTCTACAGGTTCAACGCAATCTTCCGACAGCGAAAGCACTCATTGGAAACCCAGCGGATGCTACACCGTGGGATCGGGAAAGCTTTCTGAAACTCACCTCAGTTTTCATCTCCTGGTGCTCGTGTTCTCCATTCAGGCCCCCTTACTAACAATCTCCCCACTTGGAGACTCGGCGCCTTTCCATGCCTCTTTCGTACCGTCTGCAATTTGTCCGCAGGATGAACTGCAAGAGGGGGAACCAATGAGAGACTCGCTGGAGGTGTTTGGTCGGGCACATGTCACTCTCATTTCACATCACGAAGAAGAATTCACCAGAGGTTCAGCCTGCCACCGCGGATCGACAATAGGGCGTGAAGCCATCCAGCCGTGTTGCGTCCCACTCACAAAAAAGCGACTTGGGAAATGGAGCTCAGGGGCACTGCACTTCCCAAACCTGCAGAGTTCTAAACGATAACTATCGCCCCAAAATATATTGAGGTCAGGCTACGAAGAGGCGTTGAACGCAAGGCAGAATTGCAGGAAACGGATGTCAACGGGTACATCGGAATGGCCCCGATAGCACATGAAAAGCGCCAGAACGTGGACAATGATGCGGTTGGCCAAAAAGGGCGTATGCGTTTTTTCCTGAATATATTCAGGAAAAAACGCATACGCCCTTTTTGGCCAACCAAGCAACCTGGGAGAGCAAATCAGCACTACAAAGAAATCTCTCGCCCCCCCCCCCCCGGGGCAAAAGGGCCATGCGAAAAAAGTCTAAAAACCAGAAAGGCAGGACAGCCCACGGAGTCAAGGGAGCCTTGTTAAGCTGATGGGCGGGATGTCAATGGCCAACAGCCAATCTTCACAAGTGTATCCTCTTTCCCAAACCATGTAAAACACAGAACCACAGAGCATAGGGCACTTCCACACATGGGCGTTGACCTTGGGAAAATGAAAAAATCAACCAGACACAGGGACCCCAATGTTGAGGGCTGCTGTCTTGACAAGAACCTCCACTCCGGTACACGTTTCATATCCCAGGAAAGAGCCAAGTGGACAAAGACGAGTGGACAAGTGGACAAAGACAAGTGGACAAGTGGACAAGTGGTGCTACGTAGGTCCAATGGAGTGTCACTCAGCCATGAAATCCACGTCATGAGGCTGGTAGCAGCATCCTGAGTGGATTTAGGTACGATCATCCTCAGTGAAATAAGTCCCACAAAAAAAGAAACTTATGATATCACTTATCGAGGGAATGTAAAAATCGCTCCCCATGCACTGAATCCCCAAACAGAACAGAGTCACGCTTTTAGAAAACACACTTATGCCTGCTTCAGGGGAAAGGTGAGGTGGGGTGACGCATAAAACTCGAGTTTGAAATGAGCACAGATACCCTTCCGAAAACCGAATATGGAATGGACACGACCTACTCCTTGCTCAATCAACTGGACTCACCAGACCCTGTTATCACACAAGTATCTATCCGACTAGTAAGCATCTTAAAAGCTAAGTCTTGATATCTCTGTGTAAGTGCATCAAGTGTGTGTAAAGCGGCCTAAAACCAGCAGGGAAAATCAGCTCAGACCCATTCTGAGGATACATTTCCAACATAAAGAAGAAACAAGCAGGGCAAAACAGAGAGAAATTCTTCCAAAATGCGTTCAGGGACTGGCATGCAACCAGGATTGACCACATCTACAGCCCCAGCGGCAGAAGACATAAGGCTGGACACTCTTGGGGCTGAGACGATTGGTGAGGTTGGGAAAGCAAATGCAGACCCTTGAAAGGAATCCTGCGTGCTCCCCATTCCATGGGTCCCAACTCTCCAGGTTCAACGCAATCTTCCGACAGCGAAAGCACTCATTGGAAACCCAGCGGATGCTACACCGTGGGATCGGGAAAGCTTTCTGAAACTCACCTCAGTTTTCATCTCCTGGTGCTCGTGTTCTCCATTCAGGCCCCCTTACTAACAATCTCCCCACTTGGAGACTCGGCGCCTTTCCATGCCTCTTTCGTACCGTCTGCAATTTGTCCGCAGGATGAACTGCAAGAGGGGGAACCAATGAGAGACTCGCTGGAGGTGTTTGGTCGGGCACATGTCACTCTCATTTCCCATCACGAAGAAGAATTCACCAGAGGTTCAGCCTGCCACCGCGGATCGACAATAGGGCGTGAAGCCATCCAGCCGTGTTGCGTCCCACTCACAAAAAAGCGACTTGGGAAATGGAGCTCAGGGGCACTGCACTTCCCAAACCTGCAGAGTTCTAAACGATAACTATCGCCCCAAAATATATTGAGGTCAGGCTACGAAGAGGCGTTGAACGCAAGGCAGAATTGCAGGAAACGGATGTCAACGGGTACATCGGAATGGCCCCGATAGCACATGAAAAGCGCCAGAACGTGGACAATGATGCGGTTGGCCAAAAAGGGCGTATGCGTTTTTTCCTGAATATATTCAGGAAAAAACGCATACGCCCTTTTTGGCCAACCAAGCAACCTGGGAGAGCAAATCAGCACTACAAAGAAATCTCTCGCCCCCCCCCCCGGGGCAAAAGGGCCAGGCGAAAAAAGTCTAAAAACCAGAAAGGCAGGACAGCCCACGGAGTCAAGGGAGCCTTGTTAAGCTGATGGGCGGGATGTCAATGGCCAACAGCCAATCTTCACAAGTGTATCCTCTTTCCCAAACCATGTAAAACACAGAACCACAGAGCATAGGGCACTTCCACACATGGGCGTTGACCTTGGGAAAATGAAAAAATCAACCAGACACAGGGACCCCAATGTTGAGGGCTGCTGTCTTGACAAGAACCTCCACTCCGGTACACGTTTCATATCCCAGGAAAGAGCCAAGTGGACAAAGACAAGTGGACAAGTGGACAAAGACAAGTGAACAAGTGGACAAGTGGTGCTACGTAGGTCCAATGGAGTGTCACTCAGCCATGAAATCCACGTCATGAGGCTGGTAGCAGCATCCTGAGTGGATTTAGGTACGATCATCCTCAGTGAAATAAGTCCCACAAAAAAAGAAACTTATGATATCACTTATCGAAGGAATGTAAAAATCGCTCCCCATGAACGGAATCCCCAAACAGAACAGAGTCACGCTTTTAGAAAACACACTTATGCCTGCTTCAGGGGAAAGGTGAGGTGGCGTGACGCATAAAACTCGAGTTTGAAATGAGCACAGATACCCTTCCGAAAACCGAATATGGAATGGACACGACCTACTCCTTGCTCAATCAACTGGACTCACCAGACCCTGTTATCGCACAAGTATCTATCCGACTAGTAAGCATCTTAAAAGCTAAGTCTTGATATCTCTGTGTAAGTGCATCAAGTGTGTGTAAAGCGGCCTAAAACCAGCAGGGAAAATCAGCTCAGACCCATTCTGAGGATACATTTCCAACATAAAGAAGAAACAAGCAGGGCAAAACAGAGAGAAATTCTTCCAAAATGCGTTCAGGGACTGGCATGCAACCAGGATTGACCACATCTACAGCCCCAGCGGCAGAAGACATAAGGCTGGACACTCTTGGGGCTGAGACGATTGGTGAGGTTGGGAAAGCAAATGCAGACCCTTGAAAGGAATCCTGCGTGCTCCCCATTCCATGGGTCCCAACTCTCCAGGTTCAACGCAATCTTCCGACAGCGAAAGCACTCATTGGAAACCCAGCGGATGCTACACCGTGGGATCGGGAAAGCTTTCTGAAACTCACCTCAGTTTTCATCTCCTGGTGCTCGTGTTCTCCATTCAGGCCTCCTTACTAACAATCTCCCCACTTGGAGACTCGGCGCCTTTCCATGCCTCTTTCGTACCGTCTGCAATTTGTCCGCAGGATGAACTGCAAGAGGGGGAACCAATGAGAGACTCGCTGGAGGTGTTTGGTCGGGCACATGTCACTCTCATTTCCCATCACGAAGAAGAATTCACCAGAGGTTCAGCCTGCCACCGCGGATCGACAATAGGGCGTGAAGCCATCCAGCCGTGTTGCGTCCCACTCACAAAAAAGCGACTTGGGAAATGGAGCTCAGGGGCACTGCACTTCCCAAACCTGCAGAGTTCTAAACGATAACTATCGCCCCAAAATATATTGAGGTCAGGCTACGAAGAGGCGTTGAACGCAAGGCAGAATTGCAGGAAACGGATGTCAACGGGTACATTGGAATGGCCCCGATAGCACATGAAAAGCGCCAGAACGTGGACAATGATGCGGTTGGCCAAAAAGGGCGTATGCGTTTTTTCCTGAATATATTCAGGAAAAAACGCATACGCCCTTTTTGGCCAACCAAGCAACCTGGGAGAGCAAATCAGCACTACAAAGAAATCTCTCGCCCCCCCCCGGGGCAAAAGGACCAGGCGAAAAAAGTCTAAAAACCAGAAAGGTAGGACAGCCCACGGAGTCAAGGGAGCCTTGTTAAGCTGATGGGCGGGATGTCAATGGCCAACAGCCAATCTTCACAAGTGTATCCTCTTTCCCAAACCATGTAAAACACAGAACCACAGAGCATAGGGCACTTCCACACATGGGCGTTGACCTTGGGAAAATGAAAAAATCAACCAGACACAGGGACCCCAATGTTGAGGGCTGCTGTCTTGACAAGAACCTCCACTCCGGTACACGTTTCATATCCCAGGAAAGAGCCAAGTGGACAAAGACGAGTGGACAAGTGGACAAAGACAAGTGGACAAGTGGACAAGTGGTGCTACGTAGGTCCAATGGAGTGTCACTCAGCCATGAAATCCACGTCATGAGGCTGGTAGCAGCATCCTGAGTGGATTTAGGTACGATCATCCTCAGTGAAATAAGTCCCACAAAAAAAGAAACTTATGATATCACTTATCGAAGGAATGTAAAAATCGCTCCCCATGAACGGAATCCCCAAACAGAACAGAGTCACGCTTTTAGAAAACACACTTATGCCTGCTTCAGGGGAAAGGTGAGGTGGGGTGACGCATAAAACTCGAGTTTGAAATGAGCACAGATACCCTTCCGAAAACCGAATATGGAATGGACACGACCTACTCCTTGCTCAATCAACTGGACTCACCAGACCCTGTTCATCGCACAAGTATCTATCCGACTAGTAAGCATCTTAAAAGCTAAGTCTTGATATCTCTGTGTAAGTGCATCAAGTGTGTGTAAAGCGGCCTAAAACCAGCAGGGAAAATCAGCTCAGACCCATTCTGAGGATACATTTCCAACATAAAGAAGAAACAAGCAGGGCAAAACAGAGAGAAATTCTTCCAAAATGCGTTCAGGGACTGGCATGCAACCAGGATTGACCACATCTACAGCCCCAGCGGCGGAAGACATAAGGCTGGACACTCTTGGGGCTGAGACGATTGGTGAGGTTGGGAAAGCAAATGCAGACCCTTGAAATGAATCCTGCGTGCTCCCCATTCCATGGGTCCCAACTCTCCAGGTTCAACGCAATCTTCCGACAGCGAAAGCACTCATTGGAAACCCAGCGGATGCTACACCGTGGGATCGGGAAAGCTTTCTGAAACTCACCTCAGTTTTCATCTCCTGGTGCTCGTGTTCTCCATTCAGGCCCCCTTACTAACAATCTCCCCACTTGGAGACTCGGCGCCTTTCCATGCCTCTTTCGTACCGTCTGCAATTTGTCCGCAGGATGAACTGCAAGAGGGGGAACCAATGAGAGACTCGCTGGAGGTGTTTGGTCGGGCACATGTCACTCTCATTTCCCATCACGAAGAAGAATTCACCAGAGGTTCAGCCTGCCACCGCGGATCGACAATAGGGCGTGAAGCCATCCAGCCGTGTTGCGTCCCACTGACAAAAAAGCGACTTGGGAAATGGAGCTCAGGTGCACTGCACTTCCCAAACCTGCAGAGTTCTAAACGATAACTATCGCCCCAAAATATATTGAGGTCAGGCTACGAAGAGGCGTTGAACGCAAGGCAGAATTGCAGGAAACGGATGTCAACGGGTACAACGGAATGGCCCCGATAGCACATGAAAAGCGCCAGAACGTGGACAATGATGCGGTTGGCCAAAAAGGGCGTATGCGTTTTTTCCTGAATATATTCAGGAAAAAACGCATACGCCCTTTTTGGCCAACCAAGCAACCTGGGAGAGCAAATCAGCACTACAAAGAAATCTCTCGACCCCCCCGGGGCAAAAGGGCCAGGCGAAAAAAGTCTAAAAACCAGAAAGGTAGGACAGCCCACGGAGTCAAGGGAGCCTTGTTAAGCTGATGGGCGGGATGTCAATGGCCAACAGCCAATCTTCACAAGTGTATCCTCTTTCCCAAACCATGTAAAACACAGAACCACAGAGCATAGGGCACTTCCACACATGGGCGTTGACCTTGGGAAAATGAAAAAATCAACCAGACACAGGGACCCCAATGTTGAGGGCTGCTGTCTTGACAAGAACCTCCACTCCGGTACACGTTTCATATCCCAGGAAAGAGCCAAGTGGACAAAGACGAGTGGACAAGTGGACAAAGACAAGTGGACAAGTGGACAAGTGGTGCTACGTAGGTCCAATGGAGTGTCACTCAGCCATGAAATCCACGTCATGAGGCTGGTAGCAGCATCCTGAGTGGATTTAGGTACGATCATCCTCAGTGAAATAAGTCCCACAAAAAAAGAAACTTATGATATCACTTATCGAAGGAATGTAAAAATCGCTCCCCATGAACGGAATCCCCAAACAGAACAGAGTCACGCTTTTAGAAAACACACTTATGCCTGCTTCAGGGGAAAGGTGAGGTGGGGTGACGCATAAAACTCGAGTTTGAAATGAGCACAGATACCCTTCCGAAAACCGAATATGGAATGGACACGACCTACTCCTTGCTCAATCAACTGGACTCACCAGACCCTGTTCATCGCACAAGTATCTATCCGACTAGTAAGCATCTTAAAAGCTAAGTCTTGATATCTCTGTGTAAGTGCATCAAGTGTGTGTAAAGCGGCCTAAAACCAGCAGGGAAAATCAGCTCAGACCCATTCTGAGGATACATTTCCAACATAAAGAAGAAACAAGCAGGGCAAAACAGAGAGAAATTCTTCCAAAATGCGTTCAGGGACTGGCATGCAACCACGATTGACCACATCTACAGCCCCAGCGGCGGAAGACATAAGGCTGGACACTCTTGGGGCTGAGACGATGGGTGAGGTTGGGAAAGCAAATGCAGACCCTTGAAAGGAATCCTGCGTGCTCCCCATTCCATGGGTCCCAACTCTCCAGGTTCAACGCAATCTTCCGACAGCGAAAGCACTCATTGGAAACCCAGCGGATGCTACACCGTGGGATCGGGAAAGCTTTCTGAAACTCACCTCAGTTTTCATCTCCTGGTGCTCGTGTTCTCCATTCAGGCCCCCTTACTAACAATCTCCCCACTTGGAGACTCGGCGCCTTTCCATGCCTCTTTCGTACCGTCTGCAATTTGTCCGCAGGATGAACTGCAAGAGGGGGAACCAATGAGAGACTCGCTGGAGGTGTTTGGTCGGGCACATGTCACTCTCATTTCCCATCACGAAGAAGAATTCACCAGAGGTTCAGCCTGCCACCGCGGATCGACAATAGGGCGTGAAGCCATCCAGCCGTGTTGCGTCCCACTGACAAAAAAGCGACTTGGGAAATGGAGCTCAGGTGCACTGCACTTCCCAAACCTGCAGAGTTCTAAACGATAACTATCGCCCCAAAATATATTGAGGTCAGGCTACGAAGAGGCGTTGAACGCAAGGCAGAATTGCAGGAAACGGATGTCAACGGGTACAACGGAATGGCCCCGACAGCACATGAAAAGCGCCAGAACGTGGACAATGATGCGGTTGGCCAAAAAGGGCGTATGCGTTTTTTCCTGAATATATTCAGGAAAAAACGCATACGCCCTTTTTGGCCAACCAAGCAACCTGGGAGAGCAAATCAGCACTACAAAGAAATCTCTCGCCCCCCCCCGGGGCAAAAGGGCCAGGCGAAAAAAGTCTAAAAACCAGAAAGGCAGGACAGCCCACGGAGTCAAGGGAGCCTTGTTAAGCTGATGGGCGGGATGTCAATGGCCAACAGCCAATCTTCACAAGTGTATCCTCTTTCCCAAACCATGTAAAACACAGAACCACAGAGCATAGGGCACTTCCACACATGGGCGTTGACCTTGGGAAAATGAAAAAATCAACCAGACACAGGGACCCCAATGTTGAGGGCTGCTGTCTTGACAAGAACCTCCACTCCGATACACGTTTCATATCCCAGGAAAGAGCCAAGTGGACAAAGACAAGTGGACAAGTGGACAAAGACAAGTGAACAAGTGGACAAGTGGTGCTACGTAGGTCCAATGGAGTGTCACTCAGCCATGAAATCCACGTCATGAGGCTGGTAGCAGCATCCTGAGTGGATTTAGGTACGATCATCCTCAGTGAAATAAGTCCCACAAAAAAAGAAACTTATGATATCACTTATCGAAGGAATGTAAAAATCGCTCGCCATGAACGGAATCCCCAAACAGAACAGAGTCACGCTTTTAGAAAACACACTTATGCCTGCTTCAGGGGAAAGGTGAGGTGGGGTGACGCATAAAACTCGAGTTTGAAATGAGCACAGATACCCTTCCGAAAACCGAATATGGAATGGACACGACCTACTCCTTGCTCAATCAACTGGACTCACCAGACCCTGTTCATCGCACAAGTATCTATCCGACTAGTAAGCATCTTAAAAGCTAAGTCTTGATATCTCTGTGTAAGTGCATCAAGTGTGTGTAAAGCGGCCTAAAACCAGCAGGGAAAATCAGCTCAGACCCATTCTGAGGATACATTTCCAACATAAAGAAGAAACAAGCAGGGCAAAACAGAGAGAAATTCTTCCAAAATGCGTTCAGGGACTGGCATGCAACCACGATTGACCACATCTACAGCCCCAGCGGCGGAAGACATAAGGCTGGACACTCTTGGGGCTGAGACGATTGGTGAGGTTGGGAAAGCAAATGCAGACCCTTGAAAGGAATCCTGCGTGCTCCCCATTCCATGGGTCCCAACTCTCCAGGTTCAACGCAATCTTCCGACAGCGAAAGCACTCATTGGAAACCCAGCGGATGCTACACCGTGGGATCGGGAAAGCTTTCTGAAACTCACCTCAGTTTTCATCTCCTGGTGCTCGTGTTCTCCATTCAGGCCCCCTTACTAACAATCTCCCCACTTGGAGACTCGGCGCCTTTCCATGCCTCTTTCGTACCGTCTGCAATTTGTCCGCAGGATGAACTGCAAGAGGGGGAACCAATGAGAGACTCGCTGGAGGTGTTTGGTCGGGCACATGTCACTCTCATTTCCCATCACGAAGAAGAATTCACCAGAGGTTCAGCCTGCCACCGCGGATCGACAATAGGGCGTGAAGCCATCCAGCCGTGTTGCGTCCCACTCACAAAAAAGCGACTTGGGAAATGGAGCTCAGGGGCACTGCACTTCCCAAACCTGCAGAGTTCTAAACGATAACTATCGCCCCAAAATATATTGAGGTCAGGCTACGAAGAGGCGTTGAACGCAAGGCAGAATTGCAGGAAACGGATGTCAACGGGTACATCGGAATGGCCCCGATAGCACATGAAAAGCGCCAGAACGTGGACAATGATGCGGTTGGCCAAAAAGGGCGTATGCGTTTTTTCCTGAATATATTCAGGAAAAAACGCATACGCCCTTTTTGGCCAACCAAGCAACCTGGGAGAGCAAATCAGCACTACAAAGAAATCTCTCGCCCCCCCCCCGGGGCAAAAGGGCCAGGCGAAAAAAGTCTAAAAACCAGAAAGGTAGGACAGCCCACGGAGTCAAGGGAGCCTTGTTAAGCTGATGGGCGGGATGTCAATGGCCAACAGCCAATCTTCACAAGTGTATCCTCTTTCCCAAACCATGTAAAACACAGAACCACAGAGCATAGGGCACTTCCACACATGGGCGTTGACCTTGGGAAAATGAAAAAATCAACCAGACACAGGGACCCCAATGTTGAGGGCTGCTGTCTTGACAAGAACCTCCACTCCGGTACACGTTTCATATCCCAGGAAAGAGCCAAGTGGACAAGGACAAGTGGACAAAGACAAGTGGACAAGTGGACAAGTGGTGCTACGTAGGTCCAATGGAGTGTCACTCAGCCATGAAATCCACGTCATGAGGCTGGTAGCAGCATCCTGAGTGGATTTAGGTACGATCATCCTCAGTGAAATAAGGCCCACAAAAAAAGAAACTTATGATATCACTTATCGAGGGAATGTAAAAATCGCTCGCCATGAACGGAATCCCCAAACAGAACAGAGTCACGCTTTTAGAAAACACACTTATGCCTGCTTCAGGGGAAAGGTGAGGTGGGGTGACGCATAAAACTCGAGTTTGAAATGAGCACAGATACCCTTCCGAAAACCGAATATGGAATGGACACGACCTACTCCTTGCTCAATCAACTGGACTCACCAGACCCTGTTATCGCACAAGTATCTATCCGACTAGTAAGCATCTTAAAAGCTAAGTCTTGATATCTCTGTGTAAGTGCATCAAGTGTGTGTAAAGCGGCCTAAAACCAGCAGGGAAAATCAGCTCAGACCCATTCTGAGGATACATTTCCAACATAAAGAAGAAACAAGCAGGGCAAAACAGAGAGAAATTCTTCCAAAATGCGTTCAGGGACTGGCATGCAACCAGGATTGGCCACATCTACAGCCCCAGCGGCAGAAGACATAAGGCTGGACACTCTTGGGGCTGAGACGATGGGTGAGGTTGGGAAAGCAAATGCAGACCCTTGAAAGGAATCCTGCGTGCTCCCCATTCCATGGGTCCCAACTCTCCAGGTTCAACGCAATCTTCCGACAGCGAAAGCACTCATTGGAAACCCAGCGGATGCTACACCGTGGGATCGGGAAAGCTTTCTGAAACTCACCTCAGTTTTCATCTCCTGGTGCTCGTGTTCTCCATTCAGGCCCCCTTACTAACAATCTCCCCACTTGGAGACTCGGCGCTTTTCCATGCCTCTTTCGTACCGTCTGCAATTTGTCCGCAGGATGAACTGCAAGAGGGGGAACAAATGAGAGACTCGCTGGAGGTGTTTGGTCGGGCACATGTCACTCTCATTTCCCATCACGAAGAAGAATTCACCAGAGGTTCAGCCTGCCACCGCGGATCGACAATAGGGCGTGAAGCCATCCAGCCGTGTTGCGTCCCACTCACAAAAAAGCGACTTGGGAAATGGAGCTCAGGGGCACTGCACTTCCCAAACCTGCAGAGTTCTAAACGATAACTATCGCCCCAAAATATATTGAGGTCAGGCTACGAAGAGGCGTTGAACGCAAGGCAGAATTGCAGGAAACGGATGTCAACGGGTACATCGGAATGGCCCCGATAGCACATGAAAAGCGCCAGAACGTGGACAATGATGCGGTTGGCCAAAAAGGGCGTATGCGTTTTTTCCTGAATATATTCAGGAAAAAACGCATACGCCCTTTTTGGCCAACCAAGCAACCTGGGAGAGCAAATCAGCACTACAAAGAAATCTCTCGCCCCCCCCCCGGGGCAAAAGGGCCAGGCGAAAAAAGTCTAAAAACCAGAAAGGCAGGACAGCCCACGGAGTCAAGGTAGCCTTGTTAAGCTGATGGGCGGGATGTCAATGGCCAACAGCCAATCTTCACAAGTGTATCCTCTTTCCCAAACCATGTAAAACACAGAACCACAGAGCATAGGGCACTTCCACACATGGGCGTTGACCTTGGGAAAATGAAAAAATCAACCAGACACAGGGACCCCAATGTTGAGGGCTGCTGTCTTGACAAGAACCTCCACTCCGGTACACGTTTCATATCCCAGGAAAGAGCCAAGTGGACAAAGACGAGTGGACAAGTGGACAAAGACAAGTGGACAAGTGGACAAGTGGTGCTACGTAGGTCCAATGGAGTGTCACTCAGCCATGAAATCCACGTCATGAGGCTGGTAGCAGCATCCTGAGTGGATTTAGGTACGATCATCCTCAGTGAAATAAGTCCCACAAAAAAAGAAACTTATGATATCACTTATCGAGGGAATGTAAAAATCGCTCCCCATGAACGGAATCCCCAAACAGAACAGAGTCACGCTTTTAGAAAACACACTTATGCCTGCTTCAGGGGAAAGGTGAGGTGGGGTGACGCATAAAACTCGAGTTTGAAATGAGCACAGATACCCTTCCGAAAACCGAATATGGAATGGACACGACCTACTCCTTGCTCAATCAACTGGACTCACCAGACCCTGTTCATCGCACAAGTATCTATCCGACTAGTAAGCATCTTAAAAGCTAAGTCTTGATATCTCTGTGTAAGTGCATCAAGTGTGTGTAAAGCGGCCTAAAACCAGCAGGGAAAATCAGCTCAGACCCATTCTGAGGATACATTTCCAACATAAAGAAGAAACAAGCAGGGCAAAACAGAGAGAAATTCTTCCAAAATGCGTTCAGGGACTGGCATGCAACCAGGATTGACCACATCTACAGCCCCAGCGGCGGAAGACATAAGGCTGGACACTCTTGGGGCTGAGACGATTGGTGAGGTTGGGAAAGCAAATGCAGACCCTTGAAAGGAATCCTGCGTGCTCCCCATTCCATGGGTCCCAACTCTCCAGGTTCAACGCAATCTTCCGACAGCGAAAGCACTCATTGGAAACCCAGCGGATGCTACACCGTGGGATCGGGAAAGCTTTCTGAAACTCACCTCAGTTTTCATCTCCTGGTGCTTGTGTTCTCCATTCAGGCCTCCTTACTAACAATCTCCCCACTTGGAGACTCGGCGCCTTTCCATGCCTCTTTCGTACCGTCTGCAATTTGTCCGCAGGATGAACTGAAAGAGGGGGAACCAATGAGAGACTCGCTGGAGGTGTTTGGTCGGGCACATGTCACTCTCATTTCCCATCACGAAGAAGAATTCACCAGAGGTTCAGCCTGCCACCGCGGATCGACAATAGGGCGTGAAGCCATCCAGCCGTGTTGCGTCCCACTCACAAAAAAGCGACTTGGGAAATGGAGCTCAGGGGCACTGCACTTCCCAAACCTGCAGAGTTCTAAACGATAACTATCGCCCCAAAATATATTGAGGTCAGGCTACGAAGAGGCGTTGAACGCAAGGCAGAATTGCAGGAAACGGATGTCAACGGGTACATCGGAATGGCCCCGATAGCACATGAAAAGCGCCAGAACGTGGACAATGATGCGGTTGGCCAAAAAGGGCGTATGCGTTTTTTCATGAATATATTCAGGAAAAAACGCATACGCCCTTTTTGGCCAACCAAGCAACCTGGGAGAGCAAATCAGCACTACAAAGAAATCTCTCGCCCCCCCCCCCCGGGGAAAAGGGCCAGGCGAAAAAAGTCTAAAAACCAGAAAGGCAGGACAGCCCACGGAGTCAAGGGAGCCTTGTTAAGCTGATGGGCGGGATGTCAATGGCCAACAGCCAATCTTCACAAGTGTATCCTCTTTCCCAAACCATGTAAAACACAGAACCACAGAGCATAGGGCACTTCCACACATGGGCGTTGACCTTGGGAAAATGAAAAAATCAACCAGACACAGGGACCCCAATGTTGAGGGCTGCTGTCTTGACAAGAACCTCCACTCCGGTACACGTTTCATATCCCAGGAAAGAGCAAAGTGGACAAAGACAAGTGGACAAGTGGACAAAGACAAGTGAACAAGTGGACAAGTGGTGCTACGTAGGTCCAATGGAGTGTCACTCAGCCATGAAATCCACGTCATGAGGCTGGTAGCAGCATCCTGAGTGGATTTAGGTACGATCATCCTCAGTGAAATAAGTCCCACAAAAAAAGAAACTTATGATATCACTTATCGAGGGAATGTAAAAATCGCTCGCCATGAACGGAATCCCCAAACAGAACAGAGTCACGCTTTTAGAAAACACACTTATGCCTGCTTCAGGGGAAAGGTGAGGTGGGGTGACGCATAAAACTCGAGTTTGAAATGAGCACACATACCCTTCCGAAAACCGAATATGGAATGGACACGACCTACTCCTTGCTCAATCAACTGGACTCACCAGACCCTGTTCATCGCACAAGTATCTATCCGACTAGTAAGCATCTTAAAAGCTAAGTCTTGATATCTCTGTGTAAGTGCATCAAGTGTGTGTAAAGCGGCCTAAAACCAGCAGGGAAAATCAGCTCAGACCCATTCTGAGGATACATTTCCAACATAAAGAAGAAACAAGCAGGGCAAAACAGAGAGAAATTCTTCCAAAATGCGTTCAGGGACTGGCATGCAACCAGGATTGACCACATCTACAGCCCCAGCGGCGGAAGACATAAGGCTGGACACTCTTGGGGCTGAGACGATTGGTGAGGTTGGGAAAGCAAATGCAGACCCTTGAAAGGAATCCTGCATGCTCCCCATTCCATGGGTCCCAACTCTCCAGGTTCAACGCAATCTTCCGACAGCGAAAGCACTCATTGGAAACCCAGCGGATGCTACACCGTGGGATCGGGAAAGCTTTCTGAAACTCACCTCAGTTTTCATCTCCTGGTGCTCGTGTTCTCCATTCAGGCCCCCTTACTAAAAATCTCCCCACTTGGAGACTCGGCGCCTTTCCATGCCTCTTTCGTACCGTCTGCAATTTGTCCGCAGGATGAACTGCAAGAGGGGGAACCAATGAGAGACTCGCTGGAGGTGTTTGGTCGGGCACATGTCACTCTCATTTCCCATCACGAAGAAGAATTCACCAGAGGTTCAGCCTGCCACCGCGGATCGACAATAGGGCGTGAAGCCATCCAGCCGTGTTGCGTCCCACTCACAAAAAAGCGACTTGGGAAATGGAGCTCAGGGGCACTGCACTTCCCAAACCTGCAGAGTTCTAAACGATAACTATCGCCCCAAAATATATTGAGGTCAGGCTACGAAGAGGCGTTGAACGCAAGGCAGAATTGCAGGAAACGGATGTCAACGGGTACATCGGAATGGCCCCGATAGCACATGAAAAGCGCCAGAACGTGGACAATGATGCGGTTGGCCAAAAAGGGCGTATGCGTTTTTTCCTGAATATATTCAGGAAAAAACGCATACGCCCTTTTTGGCCAACCAAGCAACCTGGGAGAGCAAATCAGCACTACAAAGAAATCTCTCGCCCCCCCCCCCCCGGGGCAAAAGGGCCATGCGAAAAAAGTCTAAAAACCAGAAAGGCAGGACAGCCCACGGAGTCAAGGGAGCCTTGTTAAGCTGATGGGCGGGATGTCAATGGCCAACAGCCAATCTTCACAAGTGTATCCTCTTTCCCAAACCATGTAAAACACAGAACCACAGAGCATAGGGCACTTCCACACATGGGCGTTGACCTTGGGAAAATGAAAAAATCAACCAGACACAGGGACCCCAATGTTGAGGGCTGCTGTCGTGACAAGGACCTCCACTCCGGTACACGTTTCATATCCCAGGAAAGAGCCAAGTGGACAAAGACAAGTGGACAAGTGGACAAAGACAAGTGAACAAGTGGACAAGTGGTGCTACGTAGGTCCAATGGAGTGTCACTCAGCCATGAAATCCACGTCATGAGGCTGGTAGCAGCATCCTGAGTGGATTTAGGTACGATCATCCTCAGTGAAATAAGTCCCACAAAAAAAGAAACTTATGATATCACTTATCGAAGGAATGTAAAAATCGCTCCCCATGAACGGAATCCCCAAACAGAACAGAGTCACGCTTTTAGAAAACACACTTATGCCTGCTTCAGGGGAAAGGTGAGGTGGGGTGACGCATAAAACTCGAGTTTGAAATGAGCACAGATACCCTTCCGAAAACCGAATATGGAATGGACACGACCTACTCCTTGCTCAATCAACTGGACTCACCAGACCCTGTTCATCGCACAAGTATCTATCCGACTAGTAAGCATCTTAAAAGCTAAGTCTTGATATCTCTGTGTAAGTGCATCAAGTGTGTGTAAAGCGGCCTAAAACCAGCAGGGAAAATCAGCTCAGACCCATTCTGAGGATACATTTCCAACATAAAGAAGAAACAAGCAGGGCAAAACAGAGAGAAATTCTTCCAAAATGCGTTCAGGGACTGGCATGCAACCAGGATTGACCACATCTACAGCCCCAGCGGCGGAAGACATAAGGCTGGACACTCTTGGGGCTGAGACGATTGGTGAGGTTGGGAAAGCAAATGCAGACCCTTGAAAGGAATCCTGCGTGCTCCCCATTCCATGGGTCCCAACTCTCCAGGTTCAACGCAATCTTCCGACAGCGAAAGCACTCATTGGAAACCCAGCGGATGCTACACCGTGGGATCGGGAAAGCTTTCTGAAACTCACCTCAGTTTTCATCTCCTGGTGCTCGTGTTCTCCATTCAGGCCCCCTTACTAACAATCTCCCCACTTGGAGACTCGGCGCCTTTCCATGCCTCTTTCGTACCGTCTGCAATTTGTCCGCAGGATGAACTGCAAGAGGGGGAACCAATGAGAGACTCGCTGGAGGTGTTTGGTCGGGCACATGTCACTCTCATTTCCCATCACGAAGAAGAATTCACCAGAGGTTCAGCCTGCCACCCCGGATCGACAATAGGGCGTGAAGCCATCCAGCCGTGTTGCGTCCCACTCACAAAAAAGCGACTTGGGAAATGGAGCTCAGGGGCACTGCACTTCCCAAACCTGCAGAGTTCTAAACGATAACTATCGCCCCAAAATATATTGAGGTCAGGCTACGAAGAGGCGTTGAACGCAAGGCAGAATTGCAGGAAACGGATGTCAACGGGTACATCGGAATGGCCCCGATAGCACATGAAAAGCGCCAGAACGTGGACAATGATGCGGTTGGCCAAAAAGGGCGTATGCGTTTTTTCCTGAATATATTCAGGAAAAAACGCATACGCCCTTTTTGGCCAACCAAGCAACCTGGGAGAGCAAATCAGCACTACAAAGAAATCTCTCGACCCCCCCGGGGCAAAAGGGCCAGGCGAAAAAAGTCTAAAAACCAGAAAGGCAGGACAGCCCACGGACTCAAGGGAGCCTTGTTAAGCTGATGGGCGGGATGTCAATGGCCAACAGCCAATCTTCACAAGTGTATCCTCTTTCCCAAACCATGTAAAACACAGAACCACAGAGCATAGGGCACTTCCACACATGGGCGTTGACCTTGGGAAAATGAAAAAATCAACCAGACACAGGGACCCCAATGTTGAGGGCTGCTGTCTTGACAAGAACCTCCACTCCGGTACACGTTTCATATCCCAGGAAAGAGCAAAGTGGACAAAGACAAGTGGACAAGTGGACAAAGACAAGTGAACAAGTGGACAAGTGGTGCTACGTAGGTCCAATGGAGTGTCACTCAGCCATGAAATCCACGTCATGAGGCTGGTAGCAGCATCCTGAGTGGATTTAGGTACGATCATCCTCAGTGAAATAAGTCCCACAAAAAAAGAAACTTATGATATCACTTATCGAGGGAATGTAAAAATCGCTCGCCATGAACGGAATCCCCAAACAGAACAGAGTCACGCTTTTAGAAAACACACTTATGCCTGCTTCAGGGGAAAGGTGAGGTGGGGTGACGCATAAAACTCGAGTTTGAAATGAGCACACATACCCTTCCGAAAACCGAATATGGAATGGACACGACCTACTCCTTGCTCAATCAACTGGTCTCACCAGACCCTGTTCATCGCACAAGTATCTATCCGACTAGTAAGCATCTTAAAAGCTAAGTCTTGATATCTCTGTGTAAGTGCATCAAGTGTGTGTAAAGCGGCCTAAAACCAGCAGGGAAAATCAGCTCAGACCCATTCTGAGGATACATTTCCAACATAAAGAAGAAACAAGCAGGGCAAAACAGAGAGAAATTCTTCCAAAATGCGTTCAGGGACTGGCATGCAACCAGGATTGACCACATCTACAGCCCCAGCGGCGGAAGACATAAGGCTGGACACTCTTGGGGCTGAGACGATTGGTGAGGTTGGGAAAGCAAATGCAGACCCTTGAAAGGAATCCTGCATGCTCCCCATTCCATGGGTCCCAACTCTCCAGGTTCAACGCAATCTTCCGACAGCGAAAGCACTCATTGGAAACCCAGCGGATGCTACACCGTGGGATCGGGAAAGCTTTCTGAAACTCACCTCAGTTTTCATCTCCTGGTGCTCGTGTTCTCCATTCAGGCCCCCTTACTAACAATCTCCCCACTTGGAGACTCGGCGCCTTTCCATGCCTCTTTCGTACCGTCTGCAATTTGTCCGCAGGATGAACTGCAAGAGGGGGAACCAATGAGAGACTCGCTGGAGGTGTTTGGTCGGGCACATGTCACTCTCATTTCCCATCACGAAGAAGAATTCACCAGAGGTTCAGCCTGCCACCGCGGATCGACAATAGGGCGTGAAGCCATCCAGCCGTGTTGCGTCCCACTCACAAAAAAGCGACTTGGGAAATGGAGCTCAGGGGCACTGCACTTCCCAAACCTGCAGAGTTCTAAACGATAACTATCGCCCCAAAATATATTGAGGTCAGGCTACGAAGAGGCGTTGAACGCAAGGCAGAATTGCAGGAAACGGATGTCAACGGGTACATCGGAATGGCCCCGATAGCACATGAAAAGCGCCAGAACGTGGACAATGATGCGGTTGGCCAAAAAGGGCGTATGCGTTTTTTCCTGAATATATTCAGGAAAAAACGCATACGCCCTTTTTGGCCAACCAAGCAACCTGGGAGGGCAAATCAGCACTACAAAGAAATCTCTCGCCCCCCCCCCCCCCCCGGGGCAAAAGGGCCATGCGAAAAAAGTCTAAAAACCAGAAAGGCAGGACAGCCCACGGAGTCAAGGGAGCCTTGTTAAGCTGATGGGCGGGATGTCAATGGCCAACAGCCAATCTTCACAAGTGTATCCTCTTTCCCAAACCATGTAAAACACAGAACCACAGAGCATAGGGCACTTCCACACATGGGCGTTGACCTTGGGAAAATGAAAAAATCAACCAGACACAGGGACCCCAATGTTGAGGGCTGCTGTCGTGACAAGGACCTCCACTCCGGTACACGTTTCATATCCCAGGAAAGAGCCAAGTGGACAAAGACAAGTGGACAAGTGGACAAAGACAAGTGAACAAGTGGACAAGTGGTGCTACGTAGGTCCAATGGAGTGTCACTCAGCCATGAAATCCACGTCATGAGGCTGGTAGCAGCATCCTGAGTGGATTTAGGTACGATCATCCTCAGTGAAATAAGTCCCACAAAAAAAGAAACTTATGATATCACTTATCGAAGGAATGTAAAAATCGCTCCCCATGAACGGAATCCCCAAACAGAACAGAGTCACGCTTTTAGAAAACACACTTATGCCTGCTTCAGGGGAAAGGTGAGGTGGGGTGACGCATAAAACTCGAGTTTGAAATGAGCACAGATACCCTTCCGAAAACCGAATATGGAATGGACACGACCTACTCCTTGCTCAATCAACTGGACTCACCAGACCCTGTTCATCGCACAAGTATCTATCCGACTAGTAAGCATCTTAAAAGCTAAGTCTTGATATCTCTGTGTAAGTGCATCAAGTGTGTGTAAAGCGGCCTAAAACCAGCAGGGAAAATCAGCTCAGACCCATTCTGAGGATACATTTCCAACATAAAGAAGAAACAAGCAGGGCAAAACAGAGAGAAATTCTTCCAAAATGCGTTCAGGGACTGGCATGCAACCAGGATTGACCACATCTACAGCCCCAGCGGCGGAAGACATAAGGCTGGACACTCTTGGGGCTGAGACGATTGGTGAGGTTGGGAAAGCAAATGCAGACCCTTGAAAGGAATCCTGCGTGCTCCCCATTCCATGGGTCCCAACTCTCCAGGTTCAACGCAATCTTCCGACAGCGAAAGCACTCATTGGAAACCCAGCGGATGCTACACCGTGGGATCGGGAAAGCTTTCTGAAACTCACCTCAGTTTTCATCTCCTGGTGCTCGTGTTCTCCATTCAGGCCCCCTTACTAACAATCTCCCCACTTGGAGACTCGGCGCCTTTCCATGCCTCTTTCGTACCGTCTGCAATTTGTCCGCAGGATGAACTGCAAGAGGGGGAACCAATGAGAGACTCGCTGGAGGTGTTTGGTCGGGCACATGTCACTCTCATTTCCCATCACGAAGAAGAATTCACCAGAGGTTCAGCCTGCCACCGCGGATCGACAATAGGGCGTGAAGCCATCCAGCCGTGTTGCGTCCCACTCACAAAAAAGCGACTTGGGAAATGGAGCTCAGGGGCACTGCACTTCCCAAACCTGCAGAGTTCTAAACGATAACTATCGCCCCAAAATATATTGAGGTCAGGCTACGAAGAGGCGTTGAACGCAAGGCAGAATTGCAGGAAACGGATGTCAACGGGTACATCGGAATGGCCCCGATAGCACATGAAAAGCGCCAGAACGTGGACAATGATGCGGTTGGCCAAAAAGGGCGTATGCGTTTTTTCCGGAATATATTCAGGAAAAAACGCATACGCCCTTTTTGGCCAACCAAGCAACCTGGGAGAGCAAATCAGCACTACAAAGAAATCTCTCGACCCCCCCGGGGCAAAAGGGCCAGGCGAAAAAAGTCTAAAAACCAGAAAGGCAGGACAGCCCACGGACTCAAGGGAGCCTTGTTAAGCTGATGGGCGGGATGTCAATGGCCAACAGCCAATCTTCACAAGTGTATCCTCTTTCCCAAACCATGTAAAACACAGAACCACAGAGCATAGGGCACTTCCACACATGGGCGTTGACCTTGGGAAAATCAAAAAATCAACCAGACACAGGGACCCCAAAGTTGAGGGCTGCTGTCTTGACAAGAACCTCCACTCCGGTACACGTTTCATATCCCAGGAAAGAGCCAAGTGGACAAAGACAAGTGGACAAGTGGACAAGTGGTGCTACGTAGGTCCAATGGAGTGTCACTCAGCCATGAAATCCACGTCATGAGGCTGGTAGCAGCATCCTGAGTGGATTTAGGTACGATCATCCTCAGTGAAATAAGTCCCACAAAAAAAGAAACTTATGATATCACTTATCGAGGGAATGTAAAAATCGCTCCCCATGAAATGAATCCCCAAACAGAACAGAGTCACGCTTTTAGAAAACACACTTATGCCTGCTTCAGGGGAAAGGTGAGGTGGGGTGACGCATAAAACTCGAGCTTGAAATGAGCACAGATACCCTTCCGAAAACCGAATATGGAATGGACACGACCTACTCCTTGCTCAATCAACTGGACTCACCAGACCCTGTTCATCGCACAAGTATCTATCCGACTAGTAAGCATCTTAAAAGCTAAGTCTTGATATCTCTGTGTAAGTGCATCAAGTGTGTGTAAAGCGGCCTAAAACCAGCAGGGAAAATCAGCTCAGACCCATTCTGAGGATCCATTTCCAACATAAAGAAGAAACAAGCAGGGCAAAACAGAGAGAAATTCTTCCAAAATGCGTTCAGGGACTGGCATGCAACCAGGATTGACCACATCTACAGCCCCAGCGGCAGAAGACATAAGGCTGGACACTCTTGGGGCTGAGACGATTGGTGAGGTTGGGAAAGCAAATGCAGACCCTTGAAAGGAATCCTGCGTGCTCCCCATTCCATGGGTCCCAACTCTCCAGGTTCAACGCAATCTTCCGACAGCGAAAGCACTCATTGGAAACCCAGCGGATGCTACACCGTGGGATCGGGAAAGCTTTCTGAAACTCACCTCAGTTTTCATCTCCTGGTGCTCGTGTTCTCCATTCAGGCCCCCTTACTAACAATCTCCCCACTTGGAGACTCGGCGCCTTTCCATGCCTCTTTCGTACCGCAGGATGAACTGCAAGAGGGGGAACCAATGAGAGACTCGCTGGAGGTGTATGGTCGGGCACATGTCACTCTCATTTCCCATCGCGAAGAAGAATTCACCAGAGGCTCAGCCTGCCACCCCGGATCGACAATAGGGCGTGAAGCCATCCAGCCGTGTTGCGTCCCACTGACAAAAAAGCGACTTGGGAAATGGAGCTCAGGGGCACTGCACTTCCCAAACCTGCAGAGTTCTAAACGATAACTATCGCCCCCAAATATATTGAGGTCAGGCTACGAAGAGGCGTTGAACGCAAGGCAGAACTGAAGGAAACGGAGGTCAACGGGTACATCGGAATGGCCCCGATAGCACATGAAAAGCGCCAGAACGTGGACAATGTTGCGGTTCGCCAAAAAGGGCGTATGCGTTTTTTCCTGAATATATTCAGGAAAAAACGCATACGCCCTTTTTGGCCAACCAAGCAACCTGGGAGAGCAAATCAGCACTACAAAGAAATCTCTCGCCCCCCCCCCGGGGCAAAAGGGCCAGGCGAAAAAAGTCTAAAAACCAGAAAGGCAGGACAGGCCACGGAGTCAAGGGAGCCTTGTTAAGCTGATGGGCGGGATGTCAATGGCCAACAGCCAATCTTCACAAGTGTATCCTCTTTCCCAAACCATGTAAAACACAGAACCACAGAGCATAGGGCACTTCCACACATGGGCGTTGACCTTGGGAAAATGAAAAAATCAACCAGACACAGGGACCCCAAAGTTGAGGGCTGCTGTCTTGACAAGAACCTCCACTCCGGTACACGTTTCATATCCCAGGAAAGAGCCAAGTGGACAAAGACAAGTGGACAAGTGGACAAGTGGTGCTACGGAGGTCCAAAGGAGTGTCACTCAGCCATGAAATCCACGTCATGAGGCTGGTAGCAGCATCCTGAGTGGATTTAGGTACGATCATCCTCAGTGAAATAAGTCCCACAAAAAAAGAAACTTATGATATCACTTATCGAGGGAATGTAAAAATCGCTCCCCATGAAATGAATCCCCAAACAGAACAGAGTCACGCTTTTAGAAAACACACTTATGCCTGCTTCAGGGGAAAGGTGAGGTGGGGTGACGCATAAAACTCGAGCTTGAAATGAGCACAGATACCCTTCCGAAAACCGAATATGGAATGGACACGACCTACTCCTTGCTCAATCAACTGGACTCACCAGACCCTGTTCATCGCACAAGTATCTATCCGACTAGTAAGCATCTTAAAAGCTAAGTCTTGATATCTCTGTGTAAGTGCATCAAGTGTGTGTAAAGCGGCCTAAAACCAGCAGGGAAAATCAGCTCAGACCCATTCTGAGGATACATTTCCAACACAAAGAAGAAACAAGCAGGCCAAAACAGAGAGAAATTCTTCCAAAATGCGTTCAGGGACTGGCATGCAACCAGGATTGACCACATCTACAGCCCCAGCGGCGGAAGACATAAGGATGGACACTCTTGGGGCTGAGACGATTGGTGAGGTTGGGAAAGCAAATGCAGACCCTTGAAAGGAATCCTGCGTGCTCCCCATTCCATGGGTCCCAACTCCCCAGGTTCAACGCAATCTTCCGACAGCGAAAGCACTCATTGGAAACCCAGCGGATGCTACACCGTGGGATCGGGAAAGCTTTCTGAAACTCACCTCAGTTTTCATCTCCTGGTGCTCGTGTTCTCCATTCAGGCCCCCTTACTAACAATCTCCCCACTTGGAGACTCGGCGCCTTTCCATGCCTCTTTCGTACCGTCTGCAATTTGTCCGCAGGATGAACTGCAAGAGGGGGAACCAATGAGAGACTCGCTGGAGGTGTTTGGTCGGGCACATGTCACTCTCATTTCCCATCACGAAGAAGAATTCACCAGAGGTTCAGCCTGCCACCCCGGATCGACAATAGGGCGTGAAGCCATCCAGCCGTGTTGCGTCCCACTCACAAAAAAGCGACTTGGGAAATGGAGCTCAGGGGCACTGCACTTCCCAAACCTGCAGAGTTCTAAACGATAACTATCGCCCCAAAATATATTGAGGTCAGGCTACGAAGAGGCGTTGAACGCAAGGCAGAATTGCAGGAAACGGATGTCAACGGGTACATCGGAATGGCCCCGATAGCACATGAAAAGCGCCAGAACGTGGACAATGATGCGGTTGGCCAAAAAGGGCGTATGCGTTTTTTCCTGAATATATTCAGGAAAAAACGCATACGCCCTTTTTGGCCAACCAAGCAACCTGGGAGAGCAAATCAGCACTACAAAGAAATCTCTCGACCCCCCCCGGGGCAAAAGGGCCAGGCGAAAAAAGTCTAAAAACCAGAAAGGCAGGACAGCCCACGGACTCAAGGGAGCCTTGTTAAGCTGATGGGCGGGATGTCAATGGCCAACAGCCAATCTTCACAAGTGTATCCTCTTTCCCAAACCATGTAAAACACAGAACCACAGAGCATAGGGCACTTCCACACATGGGCGTTGACCTTGGGAAAATGAAAAAATCAACGAGACACAGGGACCCCAAAGTTGAGGGCTGCTGTCTTGACAAGAACCTCCACTCCGGTACACGTTTCATATCCCAGGAAAGAGCCAAGTGGACAAAGACAAGTGGACAAGTGGACAAGTGGTGCTACGGAGGTCCAATGGAGTGTCACTCAGCCATGAAATCCACGTCATGAGGCTGGTAGCAGCATCCTGAGTGGATTTAGGTACGATCATCCTCAGTGAAATAAGTCCCACAAAAAAAGAAACTTATGATATCACTTATCAAGGGAATGTAAAAATCGCTCCCCATGAAATGAATCCCCAAACAGAACAGAGTCACGCTTTTAGAAAACACACTTATGCCTGCTTCAGGGGAAAGGTGAGGTGGGGTGACGCATAAAACTCGAGCTTGAAATGAGCACAGATACCCTTCCGAAAACCGAATATGGAATGGACACGACCTACTCCTTGCTCAATCAACTGGACTCACCAGACCCTGTTCATCGCACAAGTATCTATCCGACTAGTAAGCATCTTAAAAGCTAAGTCTTGATATCTCTGTGTAAGTGCATCAAGTGTGTGTAAAGCGGCCTAAAACCAGCAGGGAAAATCAGCTCAGACCCATTCTGAGGATACATTTCCAACACAAAGAAGAAACAAGCAGGGCAAAACAGAGAGAAATTCTTCCAAAATGCGTTCAGGGACTGGCATGCAACCAGGATTGACCACATCTACAGCCCCAGCGGCAGAAGACATAAGGCTGGACACTCTTGGGGCTGAGACGATTGGTGAGGTTGGGAAAGCAAATGCAGACCCTTGAAAGGAATCCTGCGTGCTCCCCATTCCATGGGTCCCAACTCTCCAGGTTCAACGCAATCTTCCGACAGCGAAAGCACTCATTGGAAACCCAGCGGATGCTACACCGTGGGATCGGGAAAGCTTTCTGAAACTCACCTCAGTTTTCATCTCCTGGTGCTCGTGTTCTCCATTCAGGCCCCCTTACTAACAATCTCCCCACTTGGAGACTCGGCGCCTTTCCATGCCTCTTTCGTACCGCAGGATGAACTGCAAGAGGGGGAACCAATGAGAGACTCGCTGGAGGTGTATGGTCGGGCACATGTCACTCTCATTTCCCATCGCAAAGAAGAATTCACCAGAGGCTCAGCCTGCCACCCCGGATCGACAATAGGGCGTGAAGCCATCCAGCCGTGTTGCGTCCCACTCACAAAAAAGCGACTTGGGAAATGGAGCTCAGGGGCACTGCACTTCCCAAACCTGCAGAGTTCTAAACGATAACTATCGCCCCCAAATATATTGAGGTCAGGCTACGAAGAGGCGTTGAACGCAAGGCAGAACTGAAGGAAACGGAGGTCAACGGGTACATCGGAATGGCCCCGATAGCACATGAAAAGCGCCAGAACGTGGACAATGATGCGGTTGGCCAAAAAGGGCGTATGCGTTTTTTCCTGAATATATTCAGGAAAAAACGCATACGCCCTTTTTGGCCAACCAAGCAACCTGGGAGAGCAAATCAGCACTACAAAGAAATCTCTCGCCCCCCCCGGGGCAAAAGGGCCAGGCGAAAAAAGTCTAAAAACCAGAAAGGCAGGACAGGCCACGGAGTCAAGGGAGCCTTGTTAAGCTGATGGGCGGGATGTCAATGGCCAACAGCCAATCTTCACAAGTGTATCCTCTTTCCCAAACCATGTAAAACACAGAACCACAGAGGATAGGGCACTTCCACACATGGGCGTTGACCTTGGGAAAATGAAAAAATCAACCAGACACAGGGACCCCAAAGTTGAGGGCTGCTGTCTTGACAAGAACCTCCACTCCGGTACACGTTTCATATCCCAGGAAAGAGCCAAGTGGACAAAGACAAGTGGACAAGTGGACAAGTGGTGCTACGGAGGTCCAAAGGAGTGTCACTCAGCCATGAAATCCACGTCATGAGGCTGGTAGCAGCATCCTGAGTGGATTTAGGTACGATCATCCTCAGTGAAATAAGTCCCACAAAAAAAGAAACTTATGATATCACTTATCGAGGGAATGTAAAAATCGCTCCCCATGAAATGAATCCCCAAACAGAACAGAGTCACGCTTTTACAAAACACACTTATGCCTGCTTCAGGGGAAAGGTGAGGTGGGGTGACGCATAAAACTCGAGCTTGAAATGAGCACAGATACCCTTCCGAAAACCGAATATGGAATGGACACGACCTACTCCTTGCTCAATCAACTGGACTCACCAGACCCTGTTCATCGCACAAGTATCTATCCGACTAGTAAGCATCTTAAAAGCTAAGTCTTGATATCTCTGTGTAAGTGCATCAAGTGTGTGTAAAGCGGCCTAAAACCAGCAGGGAAAATCAGCTCAGACCCATTCTGAGGATACATTTCCAACATAAAGAAGAAACAAGCAGGCCAAAACAGAGAGAAATTCTTCCAAAATGCGTTCAGGGACTGGCATGCAACCAGGATTGACCACATCTACAGCCCCAGCGGCGGAAGACATAAGGCTGGACACTCTTGGGGCTGAGACGATTGGTGAGGTTGGGAAAGCAAATGCAGACCCTTGAAAGGAATCCTGCGTGCTCCCCATTCCATGGGTCCCAACTCTCCAGGTTCAACGCAATCTTCCGACAGCGAAAGCACTCATTGGAAACCCAGCGGATGCTACACCGTGGGATCGGGAAAGCTTTCTGAAACTCACCTCAGTTTTCATCTCCTGGTGCTCGTGTTCTCCATTCAGGCCCCCTTACTAACAATCTCCCCACTTGGAGACTCGGCGCCTTTCCATGCCTCTTTCGTACCGTCTGCAAATTGTCCGCAGGATGAACTGCAAGAGGGGGAACCAATGAGAGACTCGCTGGAGGTGTTTGGTCGGGCACATGTCACTCTCATTTCACATCACGAAGAAGAATTCACCAGAGGTTCAGCCTGCCACCGCGGATCGACAATAGGGCGTGAAGCCATCCAGCCGTGTTGCGTCCCACTCACAAAAAAGCGACTTGGGAAATGGAGCTCAGGGGCACTGCACTTCCCAAACCTGCAGAGTTCTAAACGATAACTATCGCCCCAAAATATATTGAGGTCAGGCTACGAAGAGGCGTTGAACGCAAGGCAGAATTGCAGGAAACGGATGTCAACGGGTACATCGGAATGGCCCCGATAGCACATGAAAAGCGCCAGAACGTGGACAATGATGCGGTTGGCCAAAAAGGGCGTATGCGTTTTTTCCTGAATATATTCAGGAAAAAACGCATACGCCCTTTTTGGCCAACCAAGCAACCTGGGAGAGCAAATCAGCACTACAAAGAAATCTCTCGCCCCCCCCCCCCGGGGCAAAAGGGCCAGGCGAAAAAAGTCTAAAAACCAGAAAGGCAGGACAGCCCACGGAGTCAAGGGAGCCTTGTTAAGCTGATGGGCGGGATGTCAATGGCCAACAGCCAATCTTCACAAGTGTATCCTCTTTCCCAAACCATGTAAAACACAGAACCACAGAGCATAGGGCACTTCCACACATGGGCGTTGACCTTGGGAAAATGAAAAAATCAACCAGACACAGGGACCCCAATGTTGAGGGCTGCTGTCTTGACAAGAACCTCCACTCCGGTACACGTTTCATATCCCAGGAAAGAGCCAAGTGGACAAAGACAAGTGGACAAGTGGACAAAGACAAGTGAACAAGTGGACAAGTGGTGCTACGTAGGTCCAATGGAGTGTCACTCAGCCATGAAATCCACGTCATGAGGCTGGTAGCAGCATCCTGAGTGGATTTAGGTACGATCATCCTCAGTGAAATAAGTCCCACAAAAAAAGAAACTTATGATATCACTTATCGAAGGAATGTAAAAATCGCTCCCCATGAACGGAATCCCCAAACAGAACAGAGTCACGCTTTTAGAAAACACACTTATGCCTGCTTCAGGGGAAAGGTGAGGTGGCGTGACGCATAAAACTCGAGTTTGAAATGAGCACAGATACCCTTCCGAAAACCGAATATGGAATGGACACGACCTACTCCTTGCTCAATCAACTGGACTCACCAGACCCTGTTATCGCACAAGTATCTATCCGACTAGTAAGCATCTTAAAAGCTAAGTCTTGATATCTCTGTGTAAGTGCATCAAATGTGTGTAAAGCGGCCTAAAACCAGCAGGGAAAATCAGCTCAGACCCATTCTGAGGATACATTTCCAACATAAAGAAGAAACAAGCAGGGCAAAACAGAGAGAAATTCTTCCAAAATGCGTTCAGGGACTGGCATGCAACCAGGATTGACCACATCTACAGCCCCAGCGGCAGAAGACATAAGGCTGGACACTCTTGGGGCTGAGACGATGGGTGAGGTTGGGAAAGCAAATGCAGACCCTTGAAAGGAATCCTGCGTGCTCCCCATTCCATGGGTCCCAACTCTCCAGGTTCAACGCAATCTTCCGACAGCGAAAGCACTCATTGGAAACCCAGCGGATGCTACACCGTGGGATCGGGAAAGCTTTCTGAAACTCACCTCAGTTTTCATCTCCTGGTGCTCGTGTTCTCCATTCAGGCCCCCTTACTAACAATCTCCCCACTTGGAGACTCGGCGCCTTTCCATGCCTCTTTCGTACCGTCTGCAATTTGTCCGCAGGATGAACTGCAAGAGGGGGAACCAATGAGAGACTCGCTGGAGGTGTTTGGTCGGGCACATGTCACTCTCATTTCCCATCACGAAGAAGAATTCACCAGAGGTTCAGCCTGCCACCGCGGATCGACAATAGGGCGTGAAGCCATCCAGCCGTGTTGCGTCCCACTCACAAAAAAGCGACTTGGGAAATGGAGCTCAGGGGCACTGCACTTCCCAAACCTGCAGAGTTCTAAACGATAACTATCGCCCCAAAATATATTGAGGTCAGGCTACGAAGAGGCGTTGAACGCAAGGCAGAATTGCAGGAAACGGATGTCAACGGGTACATCGGAATGGCCCCGATAGCACATGAAAAGCGCCAGAACGTGGACAATGATGCGGTTGGCCAAAAAGGGCGTATGCGTTTTTTCCTGAATATATTCAGGAAAAAACGCATACGCCCTTTTTGGCCAACCAAGCAACCTGGGAGAGCAAATCAGCACTACAAAGAAATCTCTCGCCCCCCCCCCCGGGGCAAAAGGGCCAGGCGAAAAAAGTCTAAAAACCAGAAAGGCAGGACAGCCCACGGAGTCAAGGGAGCCTTGTTAAGCTGATGGGCGGGATGTCAATGGCCAACAGCCAATCTTCACAAGTGTATCCTCTTTCCCAAACCATGTAAAACACAGAACCACAGAGCATAGGGCACTTCCACACATGGGCGTTGACCTTGGGAAAATGAAAAAATCAACCAGACACAGGGACCCCAATGTTGAGGGCTGCTGTCTTGACAAGAACCTCCACTCCGGTACACGTTTCATATCCCAGGAAAGAGCCAAGTGGACAAAGACAAGTGGACAAGTGGACAAAGACAAGTGAACAAGTGGACAAGTGGTGCTACGTAGGTCCAATGGAGTGTCACTCAGCCATGAAATCCACGTCATGAGGCTGGTAGCAGCATCCTGAGTGGATTTAGGTACGATCATCCTCAGTGAAATAAGTCCCACAAAAAAAGAAACTTATGATATCACTTATCGAAGGAATGTAAAAATCGCTCCCCATGAACGGAATCCCCAAACAGAACAGAGTCACGCTTTTAGAAAACACACTTATGCCTGCTTCAGGGGAAAGGTGAGGTGGCGTGACGCATAAAACTCGAGTTTGAAATGAGCACAGATACCCTTCCGAAAACCGAATATGGAATGGACACGACCTACTCCTTGCTCAATCAACTGGACTCACCAGACCCTGTTATCGCACAAGTATCTATCCGACTAGTAAGCATCTTAAAAGCTAAGTCTTGATATCTCTGTGTAAGTGCATCAAATGTGTGTAAAGCGGCCTAAAACCAGCAGGGAAAATCAGCTCAGACCCATTCTGAGGATACATTTCCAACATAAAGAAGAAACAAGCAGGGCAAAACAGAGAGAAATTCTTCCAAAATGCGTTCAGGGACTGGCATGCAACCAGGATTGACCACATCTACAGCCCCAGCGGCAGAAGACATAAGGCTGGACACTCTTGGGGCTGAGACGATTGGTGAGGTTGGGAAAGCAAATGCAGACCCTTGAAAGGAATCCTGCGTGCTCCCCATTCCATGGGTCCCAACTCTCCAGGTTCAACGCAATCTTCCGACAGCGAAAGCACTCATTGGAAACCCAGCGGATGCTACACCGTGGGATCGGGAAAGCTTTCTGAAACTCACCTCAGTTTTCATCTCCTGGTGCTCGTGTTCTCCATTCAGGCCTCCTTACTAACAATCTCCCCACTTGGAGACTCGGCGCCTTTCCATGCCTCTTTCGTACCGTCTGCAATTTGTCCGCAGGATGAACTGCAAGAGGGGGAACCAATGAGAGACTCGCTGGAGGTGTTTGGTCGGGCACATGTCACTCTCATTTCCCATCACGAAGAAGAATTCACCAGAGGTTCAGCCTGCCACCGCGGATCGACAATAGGGCGTGAAGCCATCCAGCCGTGTTGCGTCCCACTCACAAAAAAGCGACTTGGGAAATGGAGCTCAGGGGCACTGCACTTCCCAAACCTGCAGAGTTCTAAACGATAACTATCGCCCCAAAATATATTGAGGTCAGGCTACGAAGAGGCGTTGAACGCAAGGCAGAATTGCAGGAAACGGATGTCAACGGGTACATTGGAATGGCCCCGATAGCACATGAAAAGCGCCAGAACGTGGACAATGATGCGGTTGGCCAAAAAGGGCGTATGCGTTTTTTCCTGAATATATTCAGGAAAAAACGCATACGCCCTTTTTGGCCAACCAAGCAACCTGGGAGAGCAAATCAGCACTACAAAGAAATCTCTCGCCCCCCCCCGGGGCAAAAGGACCAGGCGAAAAAAGTCTAAAAACCAGAAAGGTAGGACAGCCCACGGAGTCAAGGGAGCCTTGTTAAGCTGATGGGCGGGATGTCAATGGCCAACAGCCAATCTTCACAAGTGTATCCTCTTTCCCAAACCATGTAAAACACAGAACCACAGAGCATAGGGCACTTCCACACATGGGCGTTGACCTTGGGAAAATGAAAAAATCAACCAGACACAGGGACCCCAATGTTGAGGGCTGCTGTCTTGACAAGAACCTCCACTCCGGTACACGTTTCATATCCCAGGAAAGAGCCAAGTGGACAAAGACGAGTGGACAAGTGGACAAAGACAAGTGGACAAGTGGACAAGTGGTGCTACGTAGGTCCAATGGAGTGTCACTCAGCCATGAAATCCACGTCATGAGGCTGGTAGCAGCATCCTGAGTGGATTTAGGTACGATCATCCTCAGTGAAATAAGTCCCACAAAAAAAGAAACTTATGATATCACTTATCGAAGGAATGTAAAAATCGCTCCCCATGAACGGAATCCCCAAACAGAACAGAGTCACGCTTTTAGAAAACACACTTATGCCTGCTTCAGGGGAAAGGTGAGGTGGGGTGACGCATAAAACTCGAGTTTGAAATGAGCACAGATACCCTTCCGAAAACCGAATATGGAATGGACACGACCTACTCCTTGCTCAATCAACTGGACTCACCAGACCCTGTTCATCGCACAAGTATCTATCCGACTAGTAAGCATCTTAAAAGCTAAGTCTTGATATCTCTGTGTAAGTGCATCAAGTGTGTGTAAAGCGGCCTAAAACCAGCAGGGAAAATCAGCTCAGACCCATTCTGAGGATACATTTCCAACATAAAGAAGAAACAAGCAGGGCAAAACAGAGAGAAATTCTTCCAAAATGCGTTCAGGGACTGGCATGCAACCAGGATTGACCACATCTACAGCCCCAGCGGCGGAAGACATAAGGCTGGACACTCTTGGGGCTGAGACGATTGGTGAGGTTGGGAAAGCAAATGCAGACCCTTGAAAGGAATCCTGCGTGCTCCCCATTCCATGGGTCCCAACTCTCCAGGTTCAACGCAATCTTCCGACAGCGAAAGCACTCATTGGAAACCCAGCGGATGCTACACCGTGGGATCGGGAAAGCTTTCTGAAACTCACCTCAGTTTTCATCTCCTGGTGCTCGTGTTCTCCATTCAGGCCCCCTTACTAACAATCTCCCCACTTGGAGACTCGGCGCCTTTCCATGCCTCTTTCGTACCGTCTGCAATTTGTCCGCAGGATGAACTGCAAGAGGGGGAACCAATGAGAGACTCGCTGGAGGTGTTTGGTCGGGCACATGTCACTCTCATTTCCCATCACGAAGAAGAATTCACCAGAGGTTCAGCCTGCCACCGCGGATCGACAATAGGGCGTGAAGCCATCCAGCCGTGTTGCGTCCCACTCACAAAAAAGCGACTTGGGAAATGGAGCTCAGGGGCACTGCACTTCCCAAACCTGCAGAGTTCTAAACGATAACTATCGCCCCAAAATATATTGAGGTCAGGCTACGAAGAGGCGTTGAACGCAAGGCAGAATTGCAGGAAACGGATGTCAACGGGTACAACGGAATGGCCCCGACAGCACATGAAAAGCGCCAGAACGTGGACAATGATGCGGTTGGCCAAAAAGGGCGTATGCGTTTTTTCCTGAATATATTCAGGAAAAAACGCATACGCCCTTTTTGGCCAACCAAGCAACCTGGGAGAGCAAATCAGCACTACAAAGAAATCTCTCGCCCCCCCCCGGGGCAAAAGGGCCAGGCGAAAAAAGTCTAAAAACCAGAAAGGCAGGACAGCCCACGGAGTCAAGGGAGCCTTGTTAAGCTGATGGGCGGGATGTCAATGGCCAACAGCCAATCTTCACAAGTGTATCCTCTTTCCCAAACCATGTAAAACACAGAACCACAGAGCATAGGGCACTTCCACACATGGGCGTTGACCTTGGGAAAATGAAAAAATCAACCAGACACAGGGACCCCAATGTTGAGGGCTGCTGTCTTGACAAGAACCTCCACTCCGATACACGTTTCATATCCCAGGAAAGAGCCAAGTGGACAAAGACAAGTGGACAAGTGGACAAGTGGTGCTACGGAGGTCCAAAGGAGTGTCACTCAGCCATGAAATCCACGTCATGAGGCTGGTAGCAGCATCCTGAGTGGATTTAGGTACGATCATCCTCAGTGAAATAAGTCCCACAAAAAAAGAAACTTATGATATCACTTATCGAGGGAATGTAAAAATCGCTCCCCATGAAATGAATCCCCAAACAGAACAGAGTCACGCTTTTAGAAAACACACTTATGCCTGCTTCAGGGGAAAGGTGAGGTGGGGTGACGCATAAAACTCGAGTTTGAAATGAGCACACATACCCTTCCGAAAACCGAATATGGAATGGACACGACCTACTCCTTGCTCAATCAACTGGACTCACCAGACCCTGTTCATCGCACAATTATCTATCCGACTAGTAAGCATCTTAAAAGCTAAGTCTTGATATCTCTGTGTAAGTGCATCAAGTGTGTGTAAAGCAGCCTAAAACCAGCAGGGAAAATCAGCTCAGACCCATTCTGAGGATACATTTCCAACACAAAGAAGAAACAAGCAGGCCAAAACAGAGAGAAATTCTTCCAAAATGCGTTCAGGGACTGGCATGCAACCAGGATTGACCACATCTACAGCCCCAGCGGCGGAAGACATAAGGATGGACACTCTTGGGGCTGAGACGATTGGTGAGGTTGGGAAAGCAAATGCAGACCCTTGAAAGGAATCCTGCGTGCTCCCCATTCCATGGGTCCCAACTCCCCAGGTTCAACGCAATCTTCCGACAGCGAAAGCACTCATTGGAAACCCAGCGGATGCTACACCGTGGGATCGGGAAAGCTTTCTGAAACTCACCTCAGTTTTCATCTCCTGGTGCTCGTGTTCTCCATTCAGGCCCCCTTACTAACAATCTCCCCACTTGGAGACTCGGCGCCTTTCCATGCCTCTTTCGTACCGTCTGCAATTTGTCCGCAGGATGAACTGCAAGAGGGGGAACCAATGAGAGACTCGCTGGAGGTGTATGGTCGGGCACATGTCACTCTCATTTCCCATCACGAAGAAGAATTCACCAGAGGTTCAGCCTGCCACCGCGGATCGACAATAGGGCGTGAAGCCATCCAGCCGTGTTGCGTCCCACTCACAAAAAAGCGACTTGGGAAATGGAGCTCAGGGGCACTGCACTTCCCAAACCTGCAGAGTTCTAAACGATAACTATCGCCCCCAAATATATTGAGGTCAGGCTACGAAGAGGCGTTGAACGCAAGGCAGAACTGAAGGAAACGGAGGTCAACGGGTACATCGGAATGGCCCCGATAGCACATGAAAAGCGCCAGAACGTGGACAATGTTGCGGTTCGCCAAAAAGGGCGTATGCGTTTTTTCCTGAATATATTCAGGAAAAAACGCATACGCCCTTTTTGGCCAACCAAGCAACCTGGGAGAGCAAATCAGCACTACAAAGAAATCTCTCGCCCCCCCCCGGGGCAAAAGGGCCAGGCGAAAAAAGTCTAAAAACCAGAAAGGCAGGACAGGCCACGGAGTCAAGGGAGCCTTGTTAAGCTGATGGGCGGGATGTCAATGGCCAACAGCCAATCTTCACAAGTGTATCCTCTTTCCCAAACCATGTAAAACACAGAACCACAGAGCATAGGGCACTTCCACACATGGGCGTTGACCTTGGGAAAATGAAAAAATCAACCAGACACAGGGACCCCAAAGTTGAGGGCTGCTGTCTTGACAAGAACCTCCACTCCGGTACACGTTTCATATCCCAGGAAAGAGCCAAGTGGACAAAGACAAGTGGACAAGTGGACAAGTGGTGCTACGGAGGTCCAAAGGAGTGTCACTCAGCCATGAAATCCACGTCATGAGGCTGGTAGCAGCATCCTGAGTGGATTTAGGTACGATCATCCTCAGTGAAATAAGTCCCACAAAAAAAGAAACTTATGATATCACTTATCGAGGGAATGTAAAAATCGCTCCCCATGAAATGAATCCCCAAACAGAACAGAGTCACGCTTTTAGAAAACACACTTATGCCTGCTTCAGGGGAAAGGTGAGGTGGGGTGACGCATAAAACTCGAGCTTGAAATGAGCACAGATACCCTTCCGAAAACCGAATATGGAATGGACACGACCTACTCCTTGCTCAATCAACTGGACTCACCAGACCCTGTTCATCGCACAAGTATCTATCCGACTAGTAAGCATCTTAAAAGCTAAGTCTTGATATCTCTGTGTAAGTGCATCAAGTGTGTGTAAAGCGGCCTAAAACCAGCAGGGAAAATCAGCTCAGACCCATTCTGAGGATACATTTCCAACACAAAGAAGAAACAAGCAGGGCAAAACAGAGAGAAATTCTTCCAAAATGCGTTCAGGGACTGGCATGCAACCAGGATTGACCACATCTACAGCCCCAGCGGCGGAAGACATAAGGATGGACACTCTTGGGGCTGAGACGATTGGTGAGGTTGGGAAAGCAAATGCAGACCCTTGAAAGGAATCCTGCGTGCTCCCCATTCCATGGGTCCCAACTCCCCAGGTTCAACGCAATCTTCCGACAGCGAAAGCACTCATTGGAAACCCAGCGGATGCTACACCGTGGGATCGGGAAAGCTTTCTGAAACTCACCTCAGTTTTCATCTCCTGGTGCTCGTGTTCTCCATTCAGGCCCCCTTACTAACAATCTCCCCACTTGGAGACTCGGCGCCTTTCCATGCCTCTTTCGTACCGTCTGCAATTTGTCCGCAGGATGAACTGCAAGAGGGGGAACCAATGAGAGACTCGCTGGAGGTGTTTGGTCGGGCACATGTCACTCTCATTTCCCATCACGAAGAAGAATTCACCAGAGGTTCAGCCTGCCACCGCGGATCGACAATAGGGCGTGAAGCCATCCAGCCGTGTTGCGTCCCACTCACAAAAAAGCGACTTGGGAAATGGAGCTCAGGGGCACTGCACTTCCCAAACCTGCAGAGTTCTAAACGATAACTATCGCCCCAAAATATATTGAGGTCAGGCTACGAAGAGGCGTTGAACGCAAGGCAGAATTGCAGGAAACGGATGTCAACGGGTACATCGGAATGGCCCCGATAGCACATGAAAAGTGCCAGAACGTGGACAATGATGCGGTTGGCCAAAAAGGGCGTATGCGTTTTTTCCTGAATATATTCAGGAAAAAACGCATACGCCCTTTTTGGCCAACCAAGCAACCTGGGAGAGCAAATCAGCACTACAAAGAAATCTCTCGCCCCCCCCCCCCCGGGCAAAAGGGCCAGGCGAAAAAAGTCTAAAAACCAGAAAGGCAGGACAGCCCACGGAGTCAAGGGAGCCTTGTTAAGCTGATGGGCGGGATGTCAATGGCCAACAGCCAATCTTCACAAGTGTATCCTCTTTCCCAAACCATGTAAAACACAGAACCACAGAGCATAGGGCACTTCCACACATGGGCGTTGACCTTGGGAAAATGAAAAAATCAACCAGACACAGGGACCCCAAAGTTGAGGGCTGCTGTCTTGACAAGAACCTCCACTCCGGTACACGTTTCATATCCCAGGAAAGAGCCAAGTGGACAAAGACAAGTGGACAAGTGGACAAGTGGTGCTACGGAGGTCCAAAGGAGTGTCACTCAGCCATGAAATCCACGTCATGAGGCTGGTAGCAGCATCCTGAGTGGATTTAGGTACGATCATCCTCAGTGAAATAAGTCCCACAAAAAAAGAAACTTATGATATCACTTATCGAGGGAATGTAAAAATCGCTCCCCATGAAATGAATCCCCAAACAGAACAGAGTCACGCTTTTAGAAAACACACTTATGCCTGCTTCAGGGGAAAGGTGAGGTGGGGTGACGCATAAAACTCGAGCTTGAAATGAGCACAGATACCCTTCCGAAAACCGAATATGGAATGGACACGACCTACTCCTTGCTCAATCAACTGGACTCACCAGACCCTGTTCATCGCACAAGTATCTATCCGACTAGTAAGCATCTTAAAAGCTAAGTCTTGATATCTCTGTGTAAGTGCATCAAGTGTGTGTAAAGCGGCCTAAAACCAGCAGGGAAAATCAGCTCAGACCCATTCTGAGGATACATTTCCAACATAAAGAAGAAACAAGCAGGCCAAAACAGAGAGAAATTCTTCCAAAATGCGTTCAGGGACTGGCATGCAACCAGGATTGACCACATCTACAGCCCCAGCGGCGGAAGACATAAGGCTGGACACTCTTGGGGCTGAGACGATTGGTGAGGTTGGGAAAGCAAATGCAGACCCTTGAAAGGAATCCTGCGTGCTCCCCATTCCATGGGTCCCAACTCTCCAGGTTCAACGCAATCTTCCGACAGCGAAAGCACTCATTGGAAACCCAGCGGATGCTACACCGTGGGATCGGGAAAGCTTTCTGAAACTCACCTCAGTTTTCATCTCCTGGTGCTCGTGTTCTCCATTCAGGCCCCCTTACTAACAATCTCCCCACTTGGAGACTCGGCGCCTTTCCATGCCTCTTTCGTACCGTCTGCAATTTGTCCGCAGGATGAACTGCAAGAGGGGGAACCAATGAGAGACTCGCTGGAGGTGTTTGGTCGGGCACATGTCACTCTCATTTCCCATCACGAAGAAGAATTCACCAGAGGTTCAGCCTGCCACCGCGGATCGACAATAGGGCGTGAAGCCATCCAGCCGTGTTGCGTCCCACTCACAAAAAAGCGACTTGGGAAATGGAGCTCAGGGGCACTGCACTTCCCAAACCTGCAGAGTTCTAAACGATAACTATCGCCCCAAAATATATTGAGGTCAGGCTACGAAGAGGCGTTGAACGCAAGGCAGAATTGCAGGAAACGGATGTCAACGGGTACATCGGAATGGCCCCGATAGCACATGAAAAGCGCCAGAACGTGGACAATGATGCGGTTGGCCAAAAAGGGCGTATGCGTTTTTTCCTGAATATATTCAGGAAAAAACGCATACGCCCTTTTTGGCCAACCAAGCAACCTGGGAGAGCAAATCAGCACTACAAAGAAATCTCTCGCCCCCACCCCCGGGGCAAAAGGGCCAGGCGAAAAAAGTCTAAAAACCAGAAAGGCAGGACAGCCCACGGACTCAAGGGAGCCTTGTTAAGCTGATGGGCGGGATGTCAATGGCCAACAGCCAATCTTCACAAGTGTATCCTCTTTCCCAAACCATGTAAAACACAGAACCACAGAGCATAGGGCACTTCCACACATGGGCGTTGACCTTGGGAAAATGAAAAAATCAACCAGACACAGGGACCCCAATGTTGAGGGCTGCTGTCTTGACAAGAACCTCCACTCCGGTACACGTTTCATATCCCAGGAAAGAGCCAAGTGGACAAAGACAAGTGGACAAGTGGACAAAGACAAGTGAACAAGTGGACAAGTGGTGCTACGTAGGTCCAATGGAGTGTCACTCAGCCATGAAATCCACGTCATGAGGCTGGTAGCAGCATCCTGAGTGGATTTAGGTACGATCATCCTCAGTGAAATAAGTCCCACAAAAAAAGAAACTTATGATATCACTTATCGAAGGAATGTAAAAATCGCTCCCCATGAACGGAATCCCCAAACAGAACAGAGTCACGCTTTTAGAAAACACACTTATGCCTGCTTCAGGGGAAAGGTGAGGTGGGGTGACGCATAAAACTCGAGTTTGAAATGAGCACAGATACCCTTCCGAAAACCGAATATGGAATGGACACGACCTACTCCTTGCTCAATCAACTGGACTCACCAGACCCTGTTCATCGCACAAGTATCTATCCGACTAGTAAGCATCTTAAAAGCTAAGTCTTGATATCTCTGTGTAAGTGCATCAAGTGTGTGTAAAGCGGCCTAAAACCAGCAGGGAAAATCAGCTCAGACCCATTCTGAGGATACATTTCCAACATAAAGAAGAAACAAGCAGGGCAAAACAGAGAGAAATTCTTCCAAAATGCGTTCAGGGACTGGCATGCAACCAGGATTGACCACATCTACAGCCCCAGCGGCGGAAGACATAAGGCTGGACACTCTTGGGGCTGAGACGATTGGTGAGGTTGGGAAAGCAAATGCAGACCCTTGAAAGGAATCCTGCGTGCTCCCCATTCCATGGGTCCCAACTCTCCAGGTTCAACGCAATCTTCCGACAGCGAAAGCACTCATTGGAAACCCAGCGGATGCTACACCGTGGGATCGGGAAAGCTTTCTGAAACTCACCTCAGTTTTCATCTCCTGGTGCTCGTGTTCTCCATTCAGGCCCCCTTACTAACAATCTCCCCACTTGGAGACTCGGCGCCTTTCCATGCCTCTTTCGTACCGTCTGCAATTTGTCCGCAGGATGAACTGCAAGAGGGGGAACCAATGAGAGACTCGCTGGAGGTGTTTGGTCGGGCCCATGTCACTCTCATTTCACATCACGAAGAAGAATTCACCAGAGGTTCAGCCTGCCACCGCGGATCGACAATAGGGCGTGAAGCCATCCAGCCGTGTTGCGTCCCACTCACAAAAAAGCGACTTGGGAAATGGAGCTCAGGGGCACTGCACTTCCCAAACCTGCAGAGTTCTAAACGATAACTATCGCCCCAAAATATATTGAGGTCAGGCTACGAAGAGGCGTTGAACGCAAGGCAGAATTGCAGGAAACGGATGTCAACGGGTACATCGGAATGGCCCCGATAGCACATGAAAAGCGCCAGAACGTGGACAATGATGCGGTTGGCCAAAAAGGGCGTATGCGTTTTTTCCTGAATATATTCAGGAAAAAACGCATACGCCCTTTTTGGCCAACCAAGCAACCTGGGAGAGCAAATCAGCACTACAAAGAAATCTCTCGCCCCCCCCCCCCTGGGCAAAAGGGCCAGGCGAAAAAAGTCTAAAAACCAGAAAGGCAGGACAGGCCACGGAGTCAAGGGAGCCTTGTTAAGCTGATGGGCGGGATGTCAATGGCCAACAGCCAATCTTCACAAGTGTATCCTCTTTCCCAAACCATGTAAAACACAGAACCACAGAGCATAGGGCACTTCCACACATGGGCGTTGACCTTGGGAAAATGAAAAAATCAACCAGACACAGGGACCCCAAAGTTGAGGGCTGCTGTCTTGACAAGAACCTCCACTCCGGTACACGTTTCATATCCCAGGAAAGAGCCAAGTGGACAAAGACAAGTGGACAAGTGGACAAGTGGTGCTACGGAGGTCCAAAGGAGTGTCACTCAGCCATGAAATCCACGTCATGAGGCTGGTAGCAGCATCCTGAGTGGATTTAGGTACGATCATCCTCAGTGAAATAAGTCCCACAAAAAAAGAAACTTATGATATCACTTATCGAGGGAATGTAAAAATCGCTCCCCATGAAATGAATCCCCAAACAGAACAGAGTCACGCTTTTAGAAAACACACTTATGCCTGCTTCAGCGAAAGGTGAGGTGGGGTGACGCATAAAACTCGAGCTTGAAATGAGCACAGATACCCTTCCGAAAACCGAATATGGAATGGACACGACCTACTCCTTGCTCAATCAACTGGACTCACCAGACCCTGTTCATCGCACAAGTATCTATCCGACTAGTAAGCATCTTAAAAGCTAAGTCTTGATATCTCTGTGTAAGTGCATCAAGTGTGTGTAAAGCGGCCTAAAACCAGCAGGGAAAATCAGCTCAGACCCATTCTGAGGATACATTTCCAACATAAAGAAGAAACAAGCAGGGCAAAACAGAGAGAAATTCTTCCAAAATGCGTTCAGGGACTGGCATGCAACCAGGATTGACCACATCTACAGCCCCAGCGGCGGAAGACATAAGGCTGGACACTCTTGGGGCTGAGACGATTGGTGAGGTTGGGAAAGCAAATGCAGACCCTTGAAAGGAATCCTGCGTGCTCCCCATTCCATGGGTCCCAACTCTCCAGGTTCAACGCAATCTTCCGACAGCGAAAGCACTCATTGGAAACCCAGCGGATGCTACACCGTGGGATCGGGAAAGCTTTCTGAAACTCACCTCAGTTTTCATCTCCTGGTGCTCGTGTTCTCCATTCAGGCCCCCTTACTAACAATCTCCCCACTTGGAGACTCGGCGCCTTTCCATGCCTCTTTCGTACCGTCTGCAATTTGTCCGCAGGATGAACTGCAAGAGGGGGAACCAATGAGAGACTCGCTGGAGGTGTTTGGTCGGGCACATGTCACTCTCATTTCCCATCACGAAGAAGAATTCACCAGAGGTTCAGCCTGCCACCGCGGATCGACAATAGGGCGTGAAGCCATCCAGCCGTGTTGCGTCCCACTCACAAAAAAGCGACTTGGGAAATGGAGCTCAGGGGCACTGCACTTCCCAAACCTGCAGAGTTCTAAACGATAACTATCGCCCCAAAATATATTGAGGTCAGGCTACGAAGAGGCGTTGAACGCAAGGCAGAATTGCAGGAAACGGATGTCAACGGGTACATCGGAATGGCCCCGATAGCACATGAAAAGTGCCAGAACGTGGACAATGATGCGGTTGGCCAAAAAGGGCGTATGCGTTTTTTCCTGAATATATTCAGGAAAAAACGCATACGCCCTTTTTGGCCAACCAAGCAACCTGGGAGAGCAAATCAGCACTACAAAGAAATCTCTCGCCCCCCCCCGGGGCAAAAGGGCCAGGCGAAAAAAGTCTAAAAACCAGAAAGGCAGGACAGCCCACGGAGTCAAGGGAGCCTTGTTAAGCTGATGGGCGGGATGTCAATGGCCAACAGCCAATCTTCACAAGTGTATCCTCTTTCCCAAACCATGTAAAACACAGAACCACAGAGCATAGGGCACTTCCACACATGGGCGTTGACCTTGGGAAAATGAAAAAATCAACCAGACACAGGGACCCCAAAGTTGAGGGCTGCTGTCTTGACAAGAACCTCCACTCCGGTACACGTTTCATATCCCAGGAAAGAGCCAAGTGGACAAAGACAAGTGGACAAGTGGACAAGTGGTGCTACGGAGGTCCAAAGGAGTGTCACTCAGCCATGAAATCCACGTCATGAGGCTGGTAGCAGCATCCTGAGTGGATTTAGGTACGATCATCCTCAGTGAAATAAGTCCCACAAAAAAAGAAACTTATGATATCACTTATCGAAGGAATGTAAAAATCGCTCCCCATGAACGGAATCCCCAAACAGAACAGAGTCACGCTTTTAGAAAACACACTTATGCCTGCTTCAGGGGAAAGGTGAGGTGGGGTGACGCATAAAACTCGAGTTTGAAATGAGCACAGATACCCTTCCGAAAACCGAATATGGAATGGACACGACCTACTCCTTGCTCAATCAACTGGACTCACCAGACCCTGTTCATCGCACAAGTATCTATCCGACTAGTAAGCATCTTAAAAGCTAAGTCTTGATATCTCTGTGTAAGTGCATCAAGTGTGTGTAAAGCGGCCTAAAACCAGCAGTGAAAATCAGCTCAGACCCATTCTGAGGATACATTTCCAACATAAAGAAGAAACAAGCAGGCCAAAACAGAGAGAAATTCTTCCAAAATGCGTTCAGGGACTGGCATGCAACCAGGATTGACCACATCTACAGCCCCAGCGGCGGAAGACATAAGGCTGGACACTCTTGGGGCTGAGACGATTGGTGAGGTTGGGAAAGCAAATGCAGACCCTTGAAAGGAATCCTGCGTGCTCCCCATTCCATGGGTCCCAACTCTCCAGGTTCAACGCAATCTTCCGACAGCGAAAGCACTCATTGGAAACCCAGCGGATGCTACACCGTGGGATCGGGAAAGCTTTCTGAAACTCACCTCAGTTTTCATCTCCTGGTGCTCGTGTTCTCCATTCAGGCCCCCTTACTAACAATCTCCCCACTTGGAGACTCGGCGCCTTTCCATGCCTCTTTCGTACCGTCTGCAATTTGTCCGCAGGATGAACTGCAAGAGGGGGAACCAATGAGAGACTCGCTGGAGGTGTTTGGTCGGGCCCATGTCACTCTCATTTCCCATCACGAAGAAGAATTCACCAGAGGTTCAGCCTGCCACCCCGGATCGACAATAGGGCGTGAAGCCATCCAGCCGTGTTGCGTCCCACTCACAAAAAAGCGACTTGGGAAATGGAGCTCAGGGGCACTGCACTTCCCAAACCTGCAGAGTTCTAAACGATAACTATCGCCCCAAAATATATTGAGGTCAGGCTACGAAGAGGCGTTGAACGCAAGGCAGAATTGCAGGAAACGGATGTCAACGGGTACATCGGAATGGCCCCGATAGCACATGAAAAGCGCCAGAACGTGGACAATGATGCGGTTGGCCAAAAAGGGCGTATGCGTTTTTTCCTGAATATATTCAGGAAAAAACGCATACGCCCTTTTTGGCCAACCAAGCAACCTGGGAGAGCAAATCAGCACTACAAAGAAATCTCTCGGCCCCCCCCCCCCTGGGCAAAAGGGCCAGGCGAAAAAAGTCTAAAAACCAGAAAGGCAGGACAGGCCACGGAGTCAAGGGAGCCTTGTTAAGCTGATGGGCGGGATGTCAATGGCCAACAGCCAATCTTCACAAGTGTATCCTCTTTCCCAAACCATGTAAAACACAGAACCACAGAGCATAGGGCACTTCCACACATGGGCGTTGACCTTGGGAAAATGAAAAAATCAACCAGACACAGGGACCCCAATGTTGAGGGCTGCTGTCTTGACAAGAACCTCCACTCCGGTACACGTTTCATATCCCAGGAAAGAGCCAAGTGGACAAAGACAAGTGGACAAGTGGACAAGTGGTGCTACGGAGGTCCAAAGGAGTGTCACTCAGCCATGAAATCCACGTCATGTGGCTGGTAGCAGCATCCTGAGTGGATTTAGATACGATCATCCTCAGTGAAATAAGTCCCACAAAAAAAGAAACTTATGATATCACTTATCGAGGGAATGCAAAAATCGCTCCCCATGAACGGAATCCCCAAACAGAACAGAGTCACGCTTTTAGAAAACACACGTATGCCTGCTTCAGGGGAAAGGTGAGGTGGGGTGACGCATAAAACTCGAGTTTGAAATGAGCACACATACCCTTCCGAAAACCGAATATGGAATGGACACGACCTACTCCTTGCTCAATCAACTGGACTCACCAGACCCTGTTCATCGCACAAGTATCTATCCGACTAGTAAGCATCTTAAAAGCTAAGTCTTGATATCTCTGTGTAAGTGCATCAAGTGTGTGTAAAGCGGCCTAAAACCAGCAGGGAAAATCAGCTCAGACCCATTCTGAGGATACATTTCCAACATAAAGAAGAAACAAGCAGGGCAAAACAGAGAGAAATTCTTCCAAAATGCGTTCAGGGACTGGCATGCAACCAGGATTGACCACATCTACAGCCCCAGCGGCGGAAGACATAAGGCTGGACACTCTTGGGGCTGAGACGATGGGTGAGGTTGGGAAAGCAAATGCAGACCCTTGAAAGGAATCCTGCGTGCTCCCCATTCCATGGGTCCCAACTCTCCAGGTTCAACGCAATCTTCCGACAGCGAAAGCACTCATTGGAAACCCAGCGGATGCTACACCGTGGGATCGGGAAAGCTTTCTGAAACTCACCTCAGTTTTCATCTCCTGGTGCTCGTGTTCTCCATTCAGGCCCCCTTACTAACAATCTCCCCACTTGGAGACTCGGCGCCTTTCCATGCCTCTTTCGTACCGTCTGCAATTTGTCCGCAGGATGAACTGCAAGAGGGGGAACCAATGAGAGACTCGCTGGAGGTGTTTGGTCGGGCACATGTCACTCTCATTTCCCATCACGAAGAAGAATTCACCAGAGGTTCAGCCTGCCACCGCGGATCGACAATAGGGCGTGAAGCCATCCAGCCGTGTTGCGTCCCACTCACAAAAAAGCGACTTGGGAAATGGAGCTCAGGGGCACTGCACTTCCCAAACCTGCAGAGTTCTAAACGATAACTATCGCCCCAAAATATATTGAGGTCAGGCTACGAAGAGGCGTTGAACGCAAGGCAGAATTGCAGGAAACGGATGTCAACGGGTACATCGGAATGGCCCCGATAGCACATGAAAAGCGCCAGAACGTGGACAATGATGCGGTTGGCCAAAAAGGGCGTATGCGTTTTTTCCTGAATATATTCAGGAAAAAACGCATACGCCCTTTTTGGCCAACCAAGCAACCTGGGAGAGCAAATCAGCACTACAAAGAAATCTCTCGCCCCCCCCCCCGGGGCAAAAGGGCCAGGCGAAAAAAGTCTAAAAACCAGAAAGGCAGGACAGCCCACGGAGTCAAGGGAGCCTTGTTAAGCTGATGGGCGGGATGTCAATGGCCAACAGCCAATCTTCACAAGTGTATCCTCTTTCCCAAACCATGTAAAACACAGAACCACAGAGCATAGGGCACTTCCACACATGGGCGTTGACCTTGGGAAAATGAAAAAATCAACCAGACACAGGGACCCCAATGTTGAGGGCTGCTGTCTTGACAAGAACCTCCACTCCGGTACACGTTTCATATCCCAGGAAAGAGCCAAGTGGACAAAGACAAGTGGACAAGTGGACAAGTGGCGCTACGGAGGTCCAAAGGAGTGTCACTCAGCCATGAAATCCACGTCATGTGGCTGGTAGCAGCATCCTGAGTGGATTTAGATACGATCATCCTCAGTGAAATAAGTCCCACAAAAAAAGAAACTTATGATATCACTTATCGAGGGAATGTAAAAATCGCTCCCCATGAACGGAATCCCCAAACAGAACAGAGTCACGCTTTTAGGAAACACACTTATGCCTGCTTCAGGGGAAAGGTGAGGTGGGGTGACGCATAAAACTCGAGTTTGAAATGAGCACACATACCCTTCCGAAAACCGAATATGGAATGGACACGACCTACTCCTTGCTCAATCAACTGGACTCACCAGACCCTGTTCATCGCACAAGTATCTATCCGACTAGTAAGCATCTTAAAAGCTAAGTCTTGATATCTCTGTGTAAGTGCATCAAGTGTGTGTAAAGCGGCCTAAAACCAGCAGGGAAAATCAGCTCAGACCCATTCTGAGGATACATTTCCAACATAAAGAAGAAACAAGCAGGGCAAAACAGAGAGAAATTCTTCCAAAATGCGTTCAGGGACTGGCATGCAACCAGGATTGACCACATCTACAGCCCCAGCGGCGGAAGACATAAGGCTGGACACTCTTGGGGCTGAGACGATTGGTGAGGTTGGGAAAGCAAATGCAGACCCTTGAAAGGAATCCTGCGTGCTCCCCATTCCATGGGTCCCAACTCTCCAGGTTCAACGCAATCTTCCGACAGCGAAAGCACTCATTGGAAACCCAGCGGATGCTACACCGTGGGATCGGGAAAGCTTTCTGAAACTCACCTCAGTTTTCATCTCCTGGTGCTCGTGTTCTCCATTCAGGCCCCCTTACTAACAATCTCCCCACTTGGAGACTCGGCGCCTTTCCATGCCTCTTTCGTACCGTCTGCAAATTGTCCGCAGGATGAACTGCAAGAGGGGGAACCAATGAGAGACTCGCTGGAGGTGTTTGGTCGGGCACATGTCACTCTCATTTCCCATCACGAAAAAGAATTCACCAGAGGTTCAGCCTGCCACCCCGGATCGACAATAGGGCGTGAAGCCATCCAGCCGTGTTGCGTCCCACTCACAAAAAAGCGACTTGGGAAATGGAGCTCAGGGGCACTGCACTTCCCAAACCTGCAGAGTTCTAAACGATAACTATCGCCCCAAAATATATTGAGGTCAGGCTACGAAGAGGCGTTGAACGCAAGGCAGAATTGCAGGAAACGGATGTCAACGGGTACATCGGAATGGCCCCGATAGCACATGAAAAGCGCCAGAACGTGGACAATGATGCGGTTGGCCAAAAAGGGCGTATGCGTTTTTTCCTGAATATATTCAGGAAAAAACGCATACGCCCTTTTTGGCCAACCAAGCAACCTGGGAGAGCAAATCAGCACTACAAAGAAATCTCTCGACCCCTCCGGGGCAAAAGGGCCAGGCGAAAAAAGTCTAAAAACCAGAAAGGCAGGACAGCCCACGGACTCAAGGGAGCCTTGTTAAGCTGATGGGCGGGATGTCAATGGCCAACAGCCAATCTTCACAAGTGTATCCTCTTTCCCAAACCATGTAAAACACAGAACCACAGAGCATAGGGCACTTCCACACATGGGCGTTGACCTTGGGAACATGAAAAAATCAACCAGACACAGGGACCCCAAAGTTGAGGGCTGCTGTCTTGACAAGAACCTCCACTCCGGTACACGTTTCATATCCCAGGAAAGAGCCAAGTGGACAAAGACAAGTGGACAAGTGGACAAGTGGTGCTACGGAGGTCCAATGGAGTGTCACTCAGCCATGAAATCCACGTCATGAGGCTGGTAGCAGCATCCTGAGTGGATTTAGGTACGATCATCCTCAGTGAAATCAGTCCCACAAAAAAAGAAACTTATGATATCACTTATCGAGGGAATGTAAAAATCGCTCCCCATGAAATGAATCCCCAAACAGAACAGAGTCACGCTTTTAGAAAACACACTTATGCCTGCTTCAGGGGAAAGGTGAGGTGGGGTGACGCATAAAACTCGAGCTTGAAATGAGCACAGATACCCTTCCGAAAACCGAATATGGAATGGACACGACCTACTCCTTGCTCAATAAACTGGACTCACCAGACCCTGTTCATCGCACAAGTATCTATCCGACTAGTAAGCATCTTAAAAGCTAAGTCTTGATATCTCTGTGTAAGTGCATCAAGTGTGTGTAAAGCGGCCTAACACCAGCAGGGAAAATCAGCTCAGACCCATTCTGAGGATACATTTCCAACACAAAGAAGAAACAAGCAGGCCAAAACAGAGAGAAATTCTTCCAAAATGCGTTCAGGGACTGGCATGCAACCAGGATTGACCACATCTACAGCCCCAGCGGCAGAAGACATAAGGCTGGACACTCTTGGGGCTGAGACGATTGGTGAGGTTGGGAAAGCAAATGCAGACCCTTGAAAGGAATCCTGCGTGCTCCCCATTCCATGGGTCCCAACTCTCCAGGTTCAACGCAATCTTCCGACAGCGAAAGCACTCATTGGAAACCCAGCGGATGCTACACCGTGGGATCGGGAAAGCTTTCTGAAACTCACCTCAGTTTTCATCTCCTGGTGCTCGTGTTCTCCATTCAGGCCCCCTTACTAACAATCTCCCCACTTGGAGACTCGGCGCCTTTCCATGCCTCTTTCGTACCGTCTGCAATTTGTCCGCAGGATGAACTGCAAGAGGGGGAACCAATGAGAGACTCGCTGGAGGTGTTTGGTCGGGCACATGTCACTCTCATTTCCCATCACGAAGAAGAATTCACCAGAGGTTCAGCCTGCCACCGCGGATCGACAATAGGGCGTGAAGCCATCCAGCCGTGTTGCGTCCCACTCACAAAAAAGCGACTTGGGAAATGGAGCTCAGGGGCACTGCACTTCCCAAACCTGCAGAGTTCTAAACGATAACTATCGCCCCAAAATATATTGAGGTCAGGCTACGAAGAGGCGTTCAACGCAAGGCAGAATTGCAGGAAACGGATGTCAACGGGTACATCGGAATGGCCCCGATAGCACATGAAAAGCGCCAGAACGTGGACAATGATGCGGTTGGCCAAAAAGGGCGTATGCGTTTTTTCCTGAATATATTCAGGAAAAAACGCATACGCCCTTTTTGGCCAACCAAGCAACCTGGGAGAGCAAATCAGCACTACAAAGAAATCTCTCGCCACCCCCCCCCCCCCGGGGCAAAAGGGCCAGGCGAAAAAAGTCTAAAAACCAGAAAGGCAGGACAGCCCACGGAGTCAAGAGAGCCTTGTTAAGCTGATGGGCGGGATGTCAATGGCCAACAGCCAATCTTCACAAGTGTATCCTCTTTCCCAAACCATGTAAAACACAGAACCACAGAGCATAGGGCACTTCCACACATGGGCGTTGACCTTGGGAAAATGAAAAATTCAACCAGACACAGGGACCCCAATGTTGAGGGCTGCTGTCTTGACAAGAACCTCCACTCCGGTACACGTTTCATATCCCAGGAAAGAGCCAAGTGGACAAAGACAAGTGGACAAGTGGACAAAGACAAGTGAACAAGTGGACAAGTGGTGCTGCGGAGGTCCAAAGGAGTGTCACTCAGCCATGAAATCCACGTCATGTGGCTGGTAGCAGCATCCTGAGTGGATTTAGGTACGATCATCCTCAGTGAAATAAGTCCCACAAAAAAAGAAACTTATGATATCACTTATCGAAGGAATGTAAAAATCGCTCCCCATGAACGGAATCCCCAAACAGAACAGAGTCACGCTTTTAGAAAACACACTTATGCCTGCTTCAGGGGAAAGGTGAGGTGGGGTGACGCATAAAACTCGAGTTTGAAATGAGCACAGATACCCTTCCGAAAACCGAATATGGAATGGACACGACCTACTCCTTGCTCAATCAACTGGACTCACCAGACCCTGTTCATCGCACAAGTATCTATCCGACTAGTAAGCATCTTAAAAGCTAAGTCTTGATATCTCTGTGTAAGTGCATCAAGTGTGTGTAAAGCGGCCTAAAACCAGCAGGGAAAATCAGCTCAGACCCATTCTGAGGATACATTTCCAACATAAAGAAGAAACAAGCAGGGCAAAACAGAGAGAAATTCTTCCAAAATGCGTTCAGGGACTGGCATGCAACCAGGATTGACCACATCTACAGCCCCAGCGGCAGAAGACATAAGGCTGGACACTCTTGGGGCTGAGACGATTGGTGAGGTTGGGAAAGCAAATGCAGACCCTTGAAAGGAATCCTGCGTGCTCCCCATTCCATGGGTCCCAACTCTCCAGGTTCAACGCAATCTTCCGACAGCGAAAGCACTCATTGGAAACCCAGCGGATGCTACACCGTGGGATCGGGAAAGCTTTCTGAAACTCACCTCAGTTTTCATCTCCTGGTGCTCGTGTTCTCCATTCAGGCCCCCTTACTAACAATCTCCCCACTTGGAGACTCGGCGCCTTTCCATGCCTCTTTCGTACCGTCTGCAATTTGTCCGCAGGATGAACTGCAAGAGGGGGAACCAATGAGAGACTCGCTGGAGGTGTGTGCTCGGGCACATGTCACTCTCATTTCCCATCACGAAGAAGAATTCACCAGAGGTTCAGCCTGCCACCGCGGGTCGACAATAGGGCGTGAAGCCATCCAGCCGTGTTGCGTCCCACTCACAAAAAAGCGACTTGGGAAATGGAGCTCAGGGGCACTGCACTTCCCAAACCTGCAGAGTTCTAAACGATAACTATCGCCCCAAAATATATTGAGGTCAGGCTACGAAGAGGCGTTGAACGCAAGGCAGAATTGCAGGAAACGGAGGTCAACGGGTACATCGGAATGGCCCCGATAGCACATGAAAAGCGCCAGAACGTGGACAATGATGCGGTTGGCCAAAAAGGGCGTATGCGTTTTTTCCTGAATATATTCAGGAAAAAACGCATACGCCCTTTTTGGCCAACCAAGCAACCTGGGAGAGCAAATCAGCACTACAAAGAAATCTCTCGCCCCCCCCCGGGGCAAAAGGGCCAGGCGAAAAAAGTCTAAAAACCAGAAAGGCAGGACAGGCCACGGAGTCAAGGGAGCCTTTTTAAGCTGATGGGCGGGATGTCAATGGCCAACAGCCAATCTTCACAAGTGTATCCTCTTTCCCAAACCATGTAAAACACAGAACCACAGAGCATAGGGCACTTCCACACATGGGCGTTGACCTTGGGAAAATGAAAAAATCAACCAGACACAGGGACCCCAAAGTTGAGGGCTGCTGTCTTGACAAGAACCTCCACTCCGGTACACGTTTCATATCCCAGGAAAGAGCCAAGTGGACAAAGACAAGTGGACAAGTGGACAAGTGGTGCTACGGAGGTCCAAAGGAGTGTCACTCAGCCATGAAATCCACGTCATGAGGCTGGTAGCAGCATCCTGAGTGGATTTAGGTACGATCATCCTCAGTGAAATAAGTCCCACAAAAAAAGAAACTTATGATATCACTTATCGAGGGAATGTAAAAATCGCTCCCCATGAAATGAATCCCCAAACAGAACAGAGTCACGCTTTTAGAAAACACACTTATGCCTGCTTCAGGGGAAAGGTGAGGTGGGGTGACGCATAAAACTCGAGCTTGAAATGAGCACAGATACCCTTCCGAAAACCGAATATGGAATGGACACGACCTACTCCTTGCTCAATCAACTGGACTCACCAGACCCTGTTCATCGCACAAGTATCTATCCGACTAGTAAGCATCTTAAAAGCTAAGTCTTGATATCTCTGTGTAAGTGCATCAAGTGTGTGTAAAGCGGCCTAAAACCAGCAGGGAAAATCAGCTCAGACCCATTCTGAGGATACATTTCCAACATAAAGAAGAAACAAGCAGGGCAAAACAGAGAGAAATTCTTCCAAAATGCGTTCAGGGACTGGCATGCAACCAGGATTGACCACATCTACAGCCCCAGCGGCGGAAGACATAAGGCTGGACACTCTTGGGGCTGAGACGATTGGTGAGGTTGGGAAAGCAAATGCAGACCCTTGAAAGGAATCCTGCGTGCTCCCCATTCCATGGGTCCAAACTCTCCAGGTTCAACGCAATCTTCCGACAGCGAAAGCACTCATTGGAAACCCAGCGGATGCTACACCGTGGGATCGGGAAAGCTTTCTGAAACTCACCTCAGTTTTCATCTCCTGGTGCTCGTGTTCTCCATTCAGGCCCCCTTACTAACAATCTCCCCACTTGGAGACTCGGCGCCTTTCCATGCCTCTTTCGTACCGTCTGCAATTTGTCCGCAGGATGAACTGCAAGAGGGGGAACCAATGAGAGACTCGCTGGAGGTGTTTGGTCGGGCACATGTCACTCTCATTTCCCATCACGAAGAAGAATTCACCAGAGGTTCAGCCTGCCACCGCGGATCGACAATAGGGCGTGAAGCCATCCAGCCGTGTTGCGTCCCACTCACAAAAAAGCGACTTGGGAAATGGAGCTCAGGGGCACTGCACTTCCCAAACCTGCAGAGTTCTAAACGATAACTATCGCCCCAAAATATATTGAGGTCAGGCTACGAAGAGGCGTTGAACGCAAGGCAGAATTGCAGGAAACGGATGTCAACGGGTACATCGGAATGGCCCCGATAGCACATGAAAAGTGCCAGAACGTGGACAATGATGCGGTTGGCCAAAAAGGGCGTATGCGTTTTTTCCTGAATATATTCAGGAAAAAACGCATACGCCCTTTTTGGCCAACCAAGCAACCTGGGAGAGCAAATCAGCACTACAAAGAAATCTCTCGCCCCCCCCCCCGGGGCAAAAGGGCCAGGCGAAAAAAGTCTAAAAACCAGAAAGGCAGGACAGCCCACGGAGTCAAGGGAGCCTTGTTAAGCTGATGGGCGGGATGTCAATGGCCAACAGCCAATCTTCACAAGTGTATCCTCTTTCCCAAACCATGTAAAACACAGAACCACAGAGCATAGGGCACTTCCACACATGGGCGTTGACCTTGGGAAAATGAAAAAATCAACCAGACACAGGGACCCCAATGTTGAGGGCTGCTGTCTTGACAAGAACCTCCACTCCGGTACACGTTTCATATCCCAGGAAAGAGCCAAGTGGACAAAGACAAGTGGACAAGTGGACAAAGACAAGTGAACAAGTGGACAAGTGGTGCTACGTAGGTCCAATGGAGTGTCACTCAGCCATGAAATCCACGTCATGAGGCTGGTAGCAGCATCCTGAGTGGATTTAGGTACGATCATCCTCAGTGAAATAAGTCCCACAAAAAAAGAAACTTATGATATCACTTATCGAAGGAATGTAAAAATCGCTCCCCATGAACGGAATCCCCAAACAGAACAGAGTCACGCTTTTAGAAAACACACTTATGCCTGCTTCAGGGGAAAGGTGAGGTGGGGTGACGCATAAAACTCGAGTTTGAAATGAGCACAGATACCCTTCCGAAAACCGAATATGGAATGGACACGACCTACTCCTTGCTCAATCAACTGGACTCACCAGACCCTGTTCATCGCACAAGTATCTATCCGACTAGTAAGCATCTTAAAAGCTAAGTCTTGATATCTCTGTGTAAGTGCATCAAGTGTGTGTAAAGCGGCCTAAAACCAGCAGGGAAAATCAGCTCAGACCCATTCTGAGGATACATTTCCAACATAAAGAAGAAACAAGCAGGCCAAAACAGAGAGAAATTCTTCCAAAATGCGTTCAGGGACTGGCATGCAACCAGGATTGACCACATCTACAGCCCCAGCGGCGGAAGACATAAGGCTGGACACTCTTGGGGCTGAGACGATTGGTGAGGTTGGGAAAGCAAATGCAGACCCTTGAAAGGAATCCTGCGTGCTCCCCATTCCATGGGTCCCAACTCTCCAGGTTCAACGCAATCTTCCGACAGCGAAAGCACTCATTGGAAACCCAGCGGATGCTACACCGTGGGATCGGGAAAGCTTTCTGAAACTCACCTCAGTTTTCATCTCCTGGTGCTCGTGTTCTCCATTCAGGCCCCCTTACTAACAATCTCCCCACTTGGAGACTCGGCGCCTTTCCATGCCTCTTTCGTACCGTCTGCAATTTGTCCGCAGGATGAACTGCAAGAGGGGGAACCAATGAGAGACTCGCTGGAGGTGTTTGGTCGGGCACATGTCACTCTCATTTCCCATCACGAAGAAGAATTCACCAGAGGTTCAGCCTGCCACCGCGGATCGACAATAGGGCGTGAAGCCATCCAGCCGTGTTGCGTCCCACTCACAAAAAAGCGACTTGGGAAATGGAGCTCAGGGGCACTGCACTTCCCAAACCTGCAGAGTTCTAAACGATAACTATCGCCCCAAAATATATTGAGGTCAGGCTACGAAGAGGCGTTGAACGCAAGGCAGAATTGCAGGAAACGGATGTCAACGGGTACATCGGAATGGCCCCGATAGCACATGAAAAGCGCCAGAACGTGGACAATGATGCGGTTGGCCAAAAAGGGCGTATGCGTTTTTTCCTGAATATATTCAGGAAAAAACGCATACGCCCTTTTTGGCCAACCAAGCAACCTGGGAGAGCAAATCAGCACTACAAAGAAATCTCTCGCCCCCCCCCCGGGGCAAAAGGGCCAGGCGAAAAAAGTCTAAAAACCAGAAAGGCAGGACAGCCCACGGAGTCAAGGGAGCCTTGTTAAGCTGATGGGCGGGATGTCAATGGCCAACAGCCAATCTTCACAAGTGTATCCTCTTTCCCAAACCATGTAAAACACAGAACCACAGAGCATAGGGCACTTCCACACATGGGCGTTGACCTTGGGAAAATGAAAAAATCAACCAGACACAGGGACCCCAATGTTGAGGGCTGCTGTCTTGACAAGAACCTCCACTCCGGTACACGTTTCATATCCCAGGAAAGAGCCAAGTGGACAAAGACAAGTGGACAAGTGGACAAGTGGCGCTACGGAGGTCCAAAGGAGTGTCACTCAGCCATGAAATCCACGTCATGTGGCTGGTAGCAGCATCCTGAGTGGATTTAGATACGATCATCCTCAGTGAAATAAGTCCCACAAAAAAAGAAACTTATGATATCACTTATCGAGGGAATGTAAAAATCGCTCCCCATGAACGGAATCCCCAAACAGAACAGAGTCACGCTTTTAGGAAACACACTTATGCCTGCTTCAGGGGAAAGGTGAGGTGGGGTGACGCATAAAACTCGAGTTTGAAATGAGCACACATACCCTTCCGAAAACCGAATATGGAATGGACACGACCTACTCCTTGCTCAATCAACTGGACTCACCAGACCCTGTTCATCGCACAAGTATCTATCCGACTAGTAAGCATCTTAAAAGCTAAGTCTTGATATCTCTGTGTAAGTGCATCAAGTGTGTGTAAAGCGGCCTAAAACCAGCAGGGAAAATCAGCTCAGACCCATTCTGAGGATACATTTCCAACATAAAGAAGAAACAAGCAGGGCAAAACAGAGAGAAATTCTTCCAAAATGCGTTCAGGGACTGGCATGCAACCAGGATTGACCACATCTACAGCCCCAGCGGCGGAAGACATAAGGCTGGACACTCTTGGGGCTGAGACGATTGGTGAGGTTGGGAAAGCAAATGCAGACCCTTGAAAGGAATCCTGCGTGCTCCCCATTCCATGGGTCCAAACTCTCCAGGTTCAACGCAATCTTCCGACAGCGAAAGCACTCATTGGAAACCCAGCGGATGCTACACCGTGGGATCGGGAAAGCTTTCTGAAACTCACCTCAGTTTTCATCTCCTGGTGCTCGTGTTCTCCATTCAGGCCCCCTTACTAACAATCTCCCCACTTGGAGACTCGGCGCCTTTCCATGCCTCTTTCGTACCGTCTGCAATTTGTCCGCAGGATGAACTGCAAGAGGGGGAACCAATGAGAGACTCGCTGGAGGTGTTTGGTCGGGCACATGTCACTCTCATTTCCCATCACGAAGAAGAATTCACCAGAGGTTCAGCCTGCCACCCCGGATCGACAATAGGGCGTGAAGCCATCCAGCCGTGTTGCGTCCCACTCACAAAAAAGCGACTTGGGAAATGGAGCTCAGGGGCACTGCACTTCCCAAACCTGCAGAGTTCTAAACGATAACTATCGCCCCAAAATATATTGAGGTCAGGCTACGAAGAGGCGTTGAACGCAAGGCAGAATTGCAGGAAACGGATGTCAACGGGTACATCGGAATGGCCCCGATAGCACATGAAAAGCGCCAGAACGTGGACAATGATGCGGTTGGCCAAAAAGGGCGTATGCGTTTTTTCCTGAATATATTCAGGAAAAAACGCATACGCACTTTTTGGCCAACCAAGCAACCTGGGAGAGCAAATCAGCACTACAAAGAAATCTCTCGACCCCTCCGGGGCAAAAGGGCCAGGCGAAAAAAGTCTAAAAACCAGAAAGGCAGGACAGCCCACGGACTCAAGGGAGCCTTGTTAAGCTGATGGGCGGGATGTCAATGGCCAACAGCCAATCTTCACAAGTGTATCCTCTTTCCCAAACCATGTAAAACACAGAACCACAGAGCATAGGGCACTTCCACACAGGGGGGTTGACCTTGGGAAAATGAAAAAATCAACCAGACACAGGGACCCCAATGTTGAGGGCTGCTGTCTTGACAAGAACCTCCACTCCGGTACACGTTTCATATCCCAGGAAAGAGCCAAGTGGACAAAGACAAGTGGACAAGTGGACAAGTGGTGCTACGGAGGTCCAATGGAGTGTCACTCAGCCATGAAATCCACGTCATGAGGCTGGTAGCAGCATCCTGAGTGGATTTAGGTACGATCATCCTCAGTGAAATAAGTCCCACAAAAAAAGAAACTTATGATATCACTTATCGAGGGAATGTAAAAATCGCTCCCCATGAAATGAATCCCCAAAACAGAACAGAGTCACGCTTTTAGAAAACACACTTATGCCTGCTTCAGGGGAAAGGTGAGGTGGGGTGACGCATAAAACTCGAGCTTGAAATGAGCACAGATACCCTTCCGAAAACCGAATATGGAATGGACACGACCTACTCCTTGCTCAATCAACTGGACTCACCAGACCCTGTTCATCGCACAAGTATCTATCCGACTAGTAAGCATCTTAAAAGCTAAGTCTTGATATCTCTGTGTAAGTGCATCAAGTGTGTGTAAAGCGGCCTAAAACCAGCAGGGAAAATCAGCTCAGACCCATTCTGAGGATACATTTCCAACACAAAGAAGAAACAAGCAGGCCAAAACAGAGAGAAATTCTTCCAAAATGCGTTCAGGGACTGGCATGCAACCAGGATTGACCACATCTACAGCCCCAGCGGCAGAAGACATAAGGCTGGACACTCTTGGGGCTGAGACGATTGGTGAGGTTGGGAAAGCAAATGCAGACCCTTGAAAGGAATCCTGCGTGCTCCCCATTCCATGGGTCCCAACTCTCCAGGTTCAACGCAATCTTCCGACAGCGAAAGCACTCATTGGAAACCCAGCGGATGCTACACCGTGGGATCGGGAAAGCTTTCTGAAACTCACCTCAGTTTTCATCTCCTGGTGCTCGTGTTCTCCATTCAGGCCCCCTTACTAACAATCTCCCCACTTGGAGACTCGGCGCCTTTCCATGCCTCTTTCGTACCGTCTGCAATTTGTCCGCAGGATGAACTGCAAGAGGGGGAACCAATGAGAGACTCGCTGGAGGTGTTTGGTCGGGCACATGTCACTCTCATTTCCCATCACGAAGAAGAATTCACCAGAGGTTCAGCCTGCCACCGCGGATCGACAATAGGGCGTGAAGCCATCCAGCCGTGTTGCGTCCCACTCACAAAAAAGCGACTTGGGAAATGGAGCTCAGGGGCACTGCACTTCCCAAACCTGCAGAGTTCTAAACGATAACTATCGCCCCAAAATATATTGAGGTCAGGCTACGAAGAGGCGTTCAACGCAAGGCAGAATTGCAGGAAACGGATGTCAACGGGTACATCGGAATGGCCCCGATAGCACATGAAAAGCGCCAGAACGTGGACAATGATGCGGTTGGCCAAAAAGGGCGTATGCGTTTTTTCCTGAATATATTCAGGAAAAAACGCATACGCCCTTTTTGGCCAACCAAGCAACCTGGGAGAGCAAATCAGCACTACAAAGAAATCTCTCGCCACCCCCCCCCCCCGGGGCAAAAGGGCCAGGCGAAAAAAGTCTAAAAACCAGAAAGGCAGGACAGCCCACGGAGTCAAGAGAGCCTTGTTAAGCTGATGGGCGGGATGTCAATGGCCAACAGCCAATCTTCACAAGTGTATCCTCTTTCCCAAACCATGTAAAACACAGAACCACAGAGCATAGGGCACTTCCACACATGGGCGTTGACCTTGGGAAAATGAAAAATTCAACCAGACACAGGGACCCCAATGTTGAGGGCTGCTGTCTTGACAAGAACCTCCACTCCGGTACACGTTTCATATCCCAGGAAAGAGCCAAGTGGACAAAGACAAGTGGACAAGTGGACAAAGACAAGTGAACAAGTGGACAAGTGGTGCTGCGGAGGTCCAAAGGAGTGTCACTCAGCCATGAAATCCACGTCATGTGGCTGGTAGCAGCATCCTGAGTGGATTTAGGTACGATCATCCTCAGTGAAATAAGTCCCACAAAAAAAGAAACTTATGATATCACTTATCGAAGGAATGTAAAAATCGCTCCCCATGAACGGAATCCCCAAACAGAACAGAGTCACGCTTTTAGAAAACACACTTATGCCTGCTTCAGGGGAAAGGTGAGGTGGGGTGACGCATAAAACTCGAGTTTGAAATGAGCACAGATACCCTTCCGAAAACCGAATATGGAATGGACACGACCTACTCCTTGCTCAATCAACTGGACTCACCAGACCCTGTTCATCGCACAAGTATCTATCCGACTAGTAAGCATCTTAAAAGCTAAGTCTTGATATCTCTGTGTAAGTGCATCAAGTGTGTGTAAAGCGGCCTAAAACCAGCAGGGAAAATCAGCTCAGACCCATTCTGAGGATACATTTCCAACATAAAGAAGAAACAAGCAGGGCAAAACAGAGAGAAATTCTTCCAAAATGCGTTCAGGGACTGGCATGCAACCAGGATTGACCACATCTACAGCCCCAGCGGCAGAAGACATAAGGCTGGACACTCTTGGGGCTGAGACGATTGGTGAGGTTGGGAAAGCAAATGCAGACCCTTGAAAGGAATCCTGCGTGCTCCCCATTCCATGGGTCCCAACTCTCCAGGTTCAACGCAATCTTCCGACAGCGAAAGCACTCATTGGAAACCCAGCGGATGCTACACCGTGGGATCGGGAAAGCTTTCTGAAACTCACCTCAGTTTTCATCTCCTGGTGCTCGTGTTCTCCATTCAGGCCCCCTTACTAACAATCTCCCCACTTGGAGACTCGGCGCCTTTCCATGCCTCTTTCGTACCGTCTGCAATTTGTCCGCAGGATTAACTGCAAGAGGGGGAACCAATGAGAGACTCGCTGGAGGTGTTTGGTCGGGCACATGTCACTCTCATTTCCCATCACGAAGAAGAATTCACCAGAGGTTCAGCCTGCCACCGCGGATCGACAATAGGGCGTGAAGCCATCCAGCCGTGTTGCGTCCCACTCACAAAAAAGCGACTTGGGAAATGGAGCTCAGGGGCACTGCACTTCCCAAACCTGCAGAGTTCTAAACGATAACTATCGCCCCAAAATATATTGAGGTCAGGCTACGAAGAGGCGTTGAACGCAAGGCAGAATTGCAGGAAACGGATGTCAACGGGTACACCGGAATGGCCCCGATAGCACATGAAAAGCGCCAGAACGTGGACAATGATGCGGTTGGCCAAAAAGGGCGTATGCGTTTTTTCCTGAATATATTCAGGAAAAAACGCATACGCCCTTTTTGGCCAACCAAGCAAGCTGGGAGAGCAAATCAGCACTACAAAGAAATCTCTCGCCCCCCACCCGGGGCAAAAGGGCCAGGCGAAAAAAGTCTAAAAACCAGAAAGGCAGGACAGCCCACGGAGTCAAGGGAGCCTTGTTAAGCTGATGGGCGGGATGTCAATGGCCAACAGCCAATCTTCACAAGTGTATCCTCTTTCCCAAACCATGTAAAACACAGAACCACAGAGCATAGGGCACTTCCACACATGGGCGTTGACCTTGGGAAAATGAAAAAATCAACCAGACACAGGGACCCCAATGTTGAGGGCTGCTGTCTTGACAAGAACCTCCACTCCGGTACACGTTTCATATCCCAGGAAAGAGCCAAGTGGACAAAGACAAGTGGACAAGTGGACAAAGACAAGTGAACAAGTGGACAAGTGGTGCTACGTAGGTCCAATGGAGTGTCACTCAGCCATAAAATCCACGTCATGAGGCTGGTAGCAGCATCCTGAGTGGATTTAGGTACGATCATCCTCAGTGAAATAAGTCCCACAAAAAAAGAAACTTATGATATCACTTATCGAAGGAATGTAAAAATCGCTCCCCATGAACGGAATCCCCAAACAGAACAGAGTCACGCTTTTAGAAAACACACTTATGCCTGCTTCAGGGGAAAGGTGAGGTGGGGTGACGCATAAAACTCGAGTTTGAAATGAGCACAGATACCCTTCCGAAAACCGAATATGGAATGGACACGACCTACTCCTTGCTCAATCAACTGGACTCACCAGACCCTGTTCATCGCACAAGTATCTATCCGACTATTAAGCATCTTAAAAGCTAAGTCTTGATATCTCTGTGTAAGTGCATCAAGTGTGTGTAAAGCGGCCTAAAACCAGCAGGGAAAATCAGCTCAGACCCATTCTAAGGATACATTTCCAACATAAAGAAGAAACAAGCAGGGCAAAACAGAGAGAAATTCTTCCAAAATGCGTTCAGGGACTGGCATGCAACCAGGATTGACCACATCTACAGCCCCAGCGGCGGAAGACATAAGGCTGGACACTCTTGGGGCTGAGACGATTGGTGAGGTTGGGAAAGCAAATGCAGACCCTTGAAAGGAATCCTGCGTGCTCCCCATTCCATGGGTCCCAACTCTCCAGGTTCAACGCAATCTTCCGACAGCGAAAGCACTCATTGGAAACCCAGCGGATGCTACACCGTGGGATCGGGAAAGCTTTCTGAAACTCACCTCAGTTTTCATCTCCTGGTGCTCGTGTTCTCCATTCAGGCCCCCTTACTAACAATCTCCCCACTTGGAGACTCGGCGCCTTTCCATGCCTCTTTCGTACCGTCTGCAATTTGTCCGCAGGATGAACTGCAAGAGGGGGAACCAATGAGAGACTCGCTGGAGGTGTTTGGTCGGGCACATGTCACTCTCATTTCCCATCACGAAGAAGAATTCACCAGAGGTTCAGCCTGCCACCGCGGATCGACAATAGGGCGTGAAGCCATCCAGCCGTGTTGCGTCCCACTCACAAAAAAGCGACTTGGGAAATGGAGCTCAGGGGCACTGCACTTCCCAAACCTGTAGAGTTCTAAACGATAACTATCGCCCCAAAATATATTGAGGTCAGGCTACGAAGAGGCGTTCAACGCAAGGCAGAATTGCAGGAAACGGATGTCAACGGGTACATCGGAATGGCCCCGATAGCACATGAAAAGCGCCAGAACGTGGACAATGATGCGGTTGGCCAAAAAGGGCGTATGCGTTTTTTCCTGAATATATTCAGGAAAAAACGCATACGCCCTTTTTGGCCAACCAAGCAACCTGGGAGAGCAAATCAGCACTACAAAGAAATCTCTCGCCACCCCCCCCCCGGGGCAAAAGGGCCAGGCGAAAAAAGTCTAAAAACCAGAAAGGCAGGACAGCCCACGGAGTCAAGAGAGCCTTGTTAAGCTGATGGGCGGGATGTCAATGGCCAACAGCCAATCTTCACAAGTGTATCCTCTTTCCCAAACCATGTAAAACACAGAACCACAGAGCATAGGGCACTTCCACACATGGGCGTTGACCTTGGGAAAATGAAAAATTCAACCAGACACAGGGACCCCAATGTTGAGGGCTGCTGTCTTGACAAGAACCTCCACTCCGGTACACGTTTCATATCCCAGGAAAGAGCCAAGTGGACAAAGACAAGTGGACAAGTGGACAAAGACAAGTGAACAAGTGGACAAGTGGTGCTGCGGAGGTCCAAAGGAGTGTCACTCAGCCATGAAATCCACGTCATGTGGCTGGTAGCAGCATCCTGAGTGGATTTAGGTACGATCATCCTCAGTGAAATAAGTCCCACAAAAAAAGAAACTTATGATATCACTTATCGAAGGAATGTAAAAATCGCTCCCCATGAACGGAATCCCCAAACAGAACAGAGTCACGCTTTTAGAAAACACACTTATGCCTGCTTCAGGGGAAAGGTGAGGTGGGGTGACGCATAAAACTCGAGTTTGAAATGAGCACAGATACCCTTCCGAAAACCGAATATGGAATGGACACGACCTACTCCTTGCTCAATCAACTGGACTCACCAGACCCTGTTCATCGCACAAGTATCTATCCGACTAGTAAGCATCTTAAAAGCTAAGTCTTGATATCTCTGTGTAAGTGCATCAAGTGTGTGTAAAGCGGCCTAAAACCAGCAGGGAAAATCAGCTCAGACCCATTCTGAGGATACATTTCCAACATAAAGAAGAAACAAGCAGGGCAAAACAGAGAGAAATTCTTCCAAAATGCGTTCAGGGACTGGCATGCAACCAGGATTGACCACATCTACAGCCCCAGCGGCAGAAGACATAAGGCTGGACACTCTTGGGGCTGAGACGATTGGTGAGGTTGGGAAAGCAAATGCAGACCCTTGAAAGGAATCCTGCGTGCTCCCCATTCCATGGGTCCCAACTCTCCAGGTTCAACGCAATCTTCCGACAGCGAAAGCACTCATTGGAAACCCAGCGGATGCTACACCGTGGGATCGGGAAAGCTTTCTGAAACTCACCTCAGTTTTCATCTCCTGGTGCTCGTGTTCTCCATTCAGGCCCCCTTACTAACAATCTCCCCACTTGGAGACTCGGCGCCTTTCCATGCCTCTTTCGTACCGTCTGCAATTTGTCCGCAGGATGAACTGCAAGAGGGGGAACCAATGAGAGACTCGCTGGAGGTGTGTGCTCGGGCACATGTCACTCTCATTTCCCATCACGAAGAAGAATTCACCAGAGGTTCAGCCTGCCACCGCGGGTCGACAATAGGGCGTGAAGCCATCCAGCCGTGTTGCGTCCCACTCACAAAAAAGCGACTTGGGAAATGGAGCTCAGGGGCACTGCACTTCCCAAACCTGCAGAGTTCTAAACGATAACTATCGCCCCAAAATATATTGAGGTCAGGCTACGAAGAGGCGTTGAACGCAAGGCAGAATTGCAGGAAACGGAGGTCAACGGGTACATCGGAATGGCCCCGATAGCACATGAAAAGCGCCAGAACGTGGACAATGATGCGGTTGGCCAAAAAGGGCGTATGCGTTTTTTCCTGAATATATTCAGGAAAAAACGCATACGCCCTTTTTGGCCAACCAAGCAACCTGGGAGAGCAAATCAGCACTACAAAGAAATCTCTCGCCCCCCCCCGGGGCAAAAGGGCCAGGCGAAAAAAGTCTAAAAACCAGAAAGGCAGGACAGGCCACGGAGTCAAGGGAGCCTTTTTAAGCTGATGGGCGGGATGTCAATGGCCAACAGCCAATCTTCACAAGTGTATCCTCTTTCCCAAACCATGTAAAACACAGAACCACAGAGCATAGGGCACTTCCACACATGGGCGTTGACCTTGGGAAAATGAAAAAATCAACCAGACACAGGGACCCCAAAGTTGAGGGCTGCTGTCTTGACAAGAACCTCCACTCCGGTACACGTTTCATATCCCAGGAAAGAGCCAAGTGGACAAAGACAAGTGGACAAGTGGACAAAGACAAGTGAACAAGTGGACAAGTGGTGCTACGTAGGTCCAATGGAGTGTCACTCAGCCATAAAATCCACGTCATGAGGCTGGTAGCAGCATCCTGAGTGGATTTAGGTACGATCATCCTCAGTGAAATAAGTCCCACAAAAAAAGAAACTTATGATATCACTTATCGAAGGAATGTAAAAATCGCTCCCCATGAACGGAATCCCCAAACAGAACAGAGTCACGCTTTTAGAAAACACACTTATGCCTGCTTCAGGGGAAAGGTGAGGTGGGGTGACGCATAAAACTCGAGTTTGAAATGAGCACAGATACCCTTCCGAAAACCGAATATGGAATGGACACGACCTACTCCTTGCTCAATCAACTGGACTCACCAGACCCTGTTCATCGCACAAGTATCTATCCGACTAGTAAGCATCTTAAAAGCTAAGTCTTGATATCTCTGTGTAAGTGCATCAAGTGTGTGTAAAGCGGCCTAAAACCAGCAGGGAAAATCAGCTCAGACCCATTCTGAGGATACATTTCCAACATAAAGAAGAAACAAGCAGGGCAAAACAGAGAGAAATTCTTCCAAAATGCGTTCAGGGACTGGCATGCAACCAGGATTGACCACATCTACAGCCCCAGCGGCAGAAGACATAAGGCTGGACACTCTTGGGGCTGAGACGATTGGTGAGGTTGGGAAAGCAAATGCAGACCCTTGAAAGGAATCCTGCGTGCTCCCCATTCCATGGGTCCCAACTCTCCAGGTTCAACGCAATCTTCCGACAGCGAAAGCACTCATTGGAAACCCAGCGGATGCTACACCGTGGGATCGGGAAAGCTTTCTGAAACTCACCTCAGTTTTCATCTCCTGGTGCTCGTGTTCTCCATTCAGGCCCCCTTACTAACAATCTCCCCACTTGGAGACTCGGCGCCTTTCCATGCCTCTTTCGTACCGTCTGCAATTTGTCCGCAGGATTAACTGCAAGAGGGGGAACCAATGAGAGACTCGCTGGAGGTGTTTGGTCGGGCACATGTCACTCTCATTTCCCATCACGAAGAAGAATTCACCAGAGGTTCAGCCTGCCACCGCGGATCGACAATAGGGCGTGAAGCCATCCAGCCGTGTTGCGTCCCACTCACAAAAAAGCGACTTGGGAAATGGAGCTCAGGGGCACTGCACTTCCCAAACCTGCAGAGTTCTAAACGATAACTATCGCCCCAAAATATATTGAGGTCAGGCTACGAAGAGGCGTTGAACGCAAGGCAGAATTGCAGGAAACGGATGTCAACGGGTACACCGGAATGGCCCCGATAGCACATGAAAAGCGCCAGAACGTGGACAATGATGCGGTTGGCCAAAAAGGGCGTATGCGTTTTTTCCTGAATATATTCAGGAAAAAACGCATACGCCCTTTTTGGCCAACCAAGCAAGCTGGGAGAGCAAATCAGCACTACAAAGAAATCTCTCGCCCCCCACCCGGGGCAAAAGGGCCAGGCGAAAAAAGTCTAAAAACCAGAAAGGCAGGACAGCCCACGGAGTCAAGGGAGCCTTGTTAAGCTGATGGGCGGGATGTCAATGGCCAACAGCCAATCTTCACAAGTGTATCCTCTTTCCCAAACCATGTAAAACACAGAACCACAGAGCATAGGGCACTTCCACACATGGGCGTTGACCTTGGGAAAATGAAAAAATCAACCAGACACAGGGACCCCAATGTTGAGGGCTGCTGTCTTGACAAGAACCTCCACTCCGGTACACGTTTCATATCCCAGGAAAGAGCCAAGTGGACAAAGACAAGTGGACAAGTGGACAAAGACAAGTGAACAAGTGGACAAGTGGTGCTACGTAGGTCCAATGGAGTGTCACTCAGCCATAAAATCCACGTCATGAGGCTGGTAGCAGCATCCTGAGTGGATTTAGGTACGATCATCCTCAGTGAAATAAGTCCCACAAAAAAAGAAACTTATGATATCACTTATCGAAGGAATGTAAAAATCGCTCCCCATGAACGGAATCCCCAAACAGAACAGAGTCACGCTTTTAGAAAACACACTTATGCCTGCTTCAGGGGAAAGGTGAGGTGGGGTGACGCATAAAACTCGAGTTTGAAATGAGCACAGATACCCTTCCGAAAACCGAATATGGAATGGACACGACCTACTCCTTGCTCAATCAACTGGACTCACCAGACCCTGTTCATCGCACAAGTATCTATCCGACTATTAAGCATCTTAAAAGCTAAGTCTTGATATCTCTGTGTAAGTGCATCAAGTGTGTGTAAAGCGGCCTAAAACCAGCAGGGAAAATCAGCTCAGACCCATTCTAAGGATACATTTCCAACATAAAGAAGAAACAAGCAGGGCAAAACAGAGAGAAATTCTTCCAAAATGCGTTCAGGGACTGGCATGCAACCAGGATTGACCACATCTACAGCCCCAGCGGCGGAAGACATAAGGCTGGACACTCTTGGGGCTGAGACGATTGGTGAGGTTGGGAAAGCAAATGCAGACCCTTGAAAGGAATCCTGCGTGCTCCCCATTCCATGGGTCCCAACTCTCCAGGTTCAACGCAATCTTCCGACAGCGAAAGCACTCATTGGAAACCCAGCGGATGCTACACCGTGGGATCGGGAAAGCTTTCTGAAACTCACCTCAGTTTTCATCTCCTGGTGCTCGTGTTCTCCATTCAGGCCCCCTTACTAACAATCTCCCCACTTGGAGACTCGGCGCCTTTCCATGCCTCTTTCGTACCGTCTGCAATTTGTCCGCAGGATGAACTGCAAGAGGGGGAACCAATGAGAGACTCGCTGGAGGTGTTTGGTCGGGCACATGTCACTCTCATTTCCCATCACGAAGAAGAATTCACCAGAGGTTCAGCCTGCCACCGCGGATCGACAATAGGGCGTGAAGCCATCCAGCCGTGTTGCGTCCCACTCACAAAAAAGCGACTTGGGAAATGGAGCTCAGGGGCACTGCACTTCCCAAACCTGCAGAGTTCTAAACGATAACTATCGCCCCAAAATATATTGAGGTCAGGCTACGAAGAGGCGTTGAACGCAAGGCAGAATTGCAGGAAACGGATGTCAACGGGTACACCGGAATGGCCCCGATAGCACATGAAAAGCGCCAGAACGTGGACAATGATGCGGTTGGCCAAAAAGGGCGTATGCGTTTTTTCCTGAATATATTCAAGAAAAAACGCATACGCCCTTTTTGGCCAACCAAGCAACCTGGGAGAGCAAATCAGCACTACAAAGAAATCTCTCGCCCCCCACCCGGGGCAAAAGGGCCAGGCGAAAAAAGTCTAAAAACCAGAAAGGCAGGACAGCCCACGGAGTCAAGGGAGCCTTGTTAAGCTGATGGGCGGGATGTCAATGGCCAACAGCCAATCTTCACAAGTGTATCCTCTTTCCCAAACCATGTAAAACACAGAACCACAGAGCATAGGGCACTTCCACACATGGGCGTTGACCTTGGGAAAATGAAAAAATCAACCAGACACAGGGACCCCAATGTTGAGGGCTGCTGTCTTGACAAGAACCTCCACTCCGGTACACGTTTCATATCCCAGGAAAGAGCCAAGTGGACAAAGACAAGTGGACAAGTGGACAAAGACAAGTGAACAAGTGGACAAGTGGTGCTACGTAGGTCCATTGGAGTGTCACTCAGCCATAAAATCCACGTCATGAGGCTGGTAGCAGCATCCTGAGTGGATTTAGGTACGATCATCCTCAGTGAAATAAGTCCCACAAAAAAAGAAACTTATGATATCACTTATCGAAGGAATGTAAAAATCGCTCCCCATGAACGGAATCCCCAAACAGAACAGAGTCACGCTTTTAGAAAACACACTTATGCCTGCTTCAGGGGAAAGGTGAGGTGGGGTGACGCATAAACCTCGAGTTTGAAATGAGCACAGATACCCTTACGAAAACCGAATATGGAATGGACACGACCTACTCTTTCCTCAATCAACTGGACTCACCAGACCCTGTTCATCGCACAAGTATCTATCCGACTAGTAAGCATCTTAAAAGCTAAGTCTTGATATCTCTGTGTAAGTGCATCAAGTGTGTGTAAAGCGGCCTAAAACCAGCAGGGAAAATCAGCTCAGACCCATTCTAAGGATACATTTCCAACATAAAGAAGAAACAAGCAGGGCAAAACAGAGAGAAATTCTTCCAAAATGCGTTCAGGGACTGGCATGCAACCAGGATTGACCACATCTACAGCCCCAGCGGCGGAAGACATAAGGCTGGACACTCTTGGGGCTGAGACGATTGGTGAGGTTGGGAAAGCAAATGCAGACCCTTGAAAGGAATCCTGCGTGCTCCCCATTCCATGGGTCCCAACTCTCCAGGTTCAACGCAATCTTCCGACAGCGAAAGCACTCATTGGAAACCCAGCGGATGCTACACCGTGGGATCGGGAAAGCTTTCTGAAACTCACCTCAGTTTTCATCTCCTGGTGCTCGTGTTCTCCATTCAGGCCCCCTTACTAACAATCTCCCCACTTGGAGACTCGGCGCCTTTCCATGCCTCTTTCGTACCGTCTGCAATTTGTCCGCAGGATGAACTGCAAGAGGGGGAACCAATGAGAGACTCGCTGGAGGTGTTTGGTCGGGCACATGTCACTCTCATTTCCCATCACGAAGAAGAATTCACCAGAGGTTCAGCCTGCCACCGCGGATCGACAATAGGGCGTGAAGCCATCCAGCCGTGTTGCGTCCCACTCACAAAAAAGCGACTTGGGAAATGGAGCTCAGGGGCACTGCACTTCCCAAACCTGCAGAGTTCTAAACGATAACTATCGCCCCAAAATATATTGAGGTCAGGCTACGAAGAGGCGTTGAACGCAAGGCAGAATTGCAGGAAACGGATGTCAACGGGTACATCGGAATGGCCCCGATAGCACATGAAAAGCGCCAGAACGTGGACAATGATGCGGTTGGCCAAAAAGGGCGTATGCGTTTTTTCCTGAATATATTCAGGAAAAAACGCATACGCCCTTTTTGGCCAACCAAGCAACCTGGGAGAGCAAATCAGCACTACAAAGAAATCTCTCGCCCCCCCCCCCCCCGGGGCAAAAGGGCCAGGCGAAAAAAGTCTAAAAACCAGAAAGGCAGGACAGCCCACGGAGTCAAGGGAGCCTTGTTAAGCTGATGGGCGGGATGTCAATGGCCAACAGCCAATCTTCACAAATGTATCCTCTTTCCCAAACCATGTAAAACACAGAACCACAGAGCATAGGGCACTTCCACACATGGGCGTTGACCTTGGGAAAATGAAAAAATCAACCAGACACAGGGACCCCAAAGTTGAGGGCTGCTGTCTTGACAAGAACCTCCACTCCGGTACACGTTTCATATCCCAGGAAAGAGCCAAGTGGACAAAGACGAGTGGACAAGTGGACAAAGACAAGTGGACAAGTGGACAAGTGGTGCTACGTAGGTCCAATGGAGTGTCACTCAGCCATGAAATCCACGTCATGAGGCTGGTAGCAGCATCCTGAGTGGATTTAGGTACGATCATCCTCAGTGAAATAAGTCCCACAAAAAAAGAAACTTATGATATCACTTATCGAGGGAATGTAAAAATCGCTCGCCATGAACGGAATCCCCAAACAGAACAGAGTCACGCTTTTAGAAAACACACTTATTGCCGGAAGCCGTCCAGCATTGCCAACTATTGCCTGAGCAAAGCTCGGCAAGAAGTTATGGCATGAGGAAGCAAAGCTCCTCTCCTGGTGGGCGGCGGAAAGCATCTCTTCTGATTCTAGGAAAATTCTTGCTAAAAACTGAGGGGGTTTCTGGAGGGTTTAGGCCAAGAAGATGGAAGTATTACAAAGCAAATCCCCCTCGGTACGAGACCACAGCAACCCCTGTAACCACAACAGTAGCTATACCTACTGTAAATAATTTACTTTGGAAAAAAGTCCCTTGGTCAGGCAACAAAGGAGTGTTTCAATTAAGGAGTAGAAGTTTAAAGGAAGAATTAGATGAGTTATGGCCCATAGAAGGAATAAGGGATATAGAAGGGAAGCAAATAGTGGGGTATTATGTACAGGATGCCCCCAAATGGTGGATTATGTGGCATGCCCCCTCTCCGGTATATTGGAGGAAAAAGAGAGAAGCGGAAGGACTTTACTGTAAATATTTTACGAATGAATTATATGTAACTATGAAAGTTAAAATTGATTGCCTTACGTAGAAAATAGAATTGTATTTTCGCACAATGTGTTTTGAACAAGGTACTGAGAATACTGGGACACAGGCCAATATATGATGTTAGCTGAAGTAGAAAAGAATAATTAGCTTTCTAGACCTAAACATCCTGTTTGCGCGAAAAGATCTTAAGACGGAACAATGCTTGCTAATGTTTCTGTGTGTAGGTGTAGAAATGAGGTAATGAGTCAAAAACAGGAGTTACATAGAAAGTGCTGATGCTATTGTTTAGAAAATCCTATATAAGAAATGATATGTCAAAAATAAAGCTGTCAGAAGCTTAACAGAAGCTCCCCAGGAGAGTTGTAAATATCTTGGGAAATACCTGGCTATGGTGACGAGGAAGTTTTGTGCAACAGTGGGTATATTCAATAAGTTTACGGTACAATGTCCGCCCCCATGGCCTCCTAGAAGTATAAATAATGATGTACATTGTTTTGATTATAATGATAGGGTTAGAAAATCTGTGGATGAAATGTTGTATTATTGTTTTTAACATGTTTAAGTTTATGGCTTGATTGAGCAGAATGTGCAGGTACAAAAACACCTTAATCTTCTGAGAAGAATGAGGAAACCGCAGACAGAGTTCCTGACCTAGATGTGAATGTACACAAGAGACGAAAGAGAATGGAGACAACAAGAAAATTACTTAACTTGTTTAACCTGCTGATGTAAACTACTTTTGTTTTTTGGTTTATGTAAGGGACCTTTTGGCATGGGAATATTGTTGTTAAGATTGAAAATGAGATTATTTTACAGTATAAATGCTTTGGAATCATGATATTAAATTTGTCAGATCCTTGCATCCTCTGAGGTGTCTTGTGATCTGTCCACGCCGACTCCGTCTCCCCTTTGGGTGAAACCTGTTCAGCTGGGGCTGGTCCCCGGCAACTTATGCCTGCTTCAGGGGAAAGGTGAGGTGGGGTGACGCATAAAACTCGAGCTTGAAATGAGAACAGATACCCTTCCGAAAACCGAATATGGAATGGACACGACCTACTCCTTGCTCAATCAACTGGACTCACCAGACCCTGTTCATCGCACAAGTATCTATCCGACTAGTAAGCATCTTAAAAGCTAAGTCTTGATATCTCTGTGTAAGTGCATCAAGTGTGTGTAAAGCGGCCTAAAACCAGCAGGGAAAATCAGCTCAGACCCATTCTGAGGATACATTTCCAACATAAAGAAGAAACAAGCAGGGCAAAACAGAGAGAAATTCTTCCAAAATGCGTTCAGGGACTGGCATGCAACCAGGATTGACCACATCTACAGCCCCAGCGGCGGAAGACATAAGGCTGGACACTCTTGGGGCTGAGACGATTGGTGAGGTTGGGAAAGCAAATGCAGACCCTTGAAAGGAATCCTGCGTGCTCCCCATTCCATGGGTCCCAACTCTCCAGGTTCAACGCAATCTTCCGACAGCGAAAGCACTCATTGGAAACCCAGCGGATGCTACACCGTGGGATCGGGAAAGCTTTCTGAAACTCACCTCAGTTTTCATCTCCTGGTGCTCGTGTTCTCCATTCAGGCCCCCTTACTAACAATCTCCCCACTTGGAGACTCGGCGCCTTTCCATGCCTCTTTCGTACCGTCTGCAATTTGTCCGCAGGATGAACTGCAAGAGGGGGAACCAATGAGAGACTCGCTGGAGGTGTTTGGTCGGGCACATGTCACTCTCATTTCACATCACGAAGAAGAATTCACCAGAGGTTCAGCCTGCCACCGCGGATCGACAATAGGGCGTGAAGCCATCCAGCCGTGTTGCGTCCCACTCACAAAAAAGCGACTTGGGAAATGGAGCTCAGGGGCACTGCACTTCCCAAACCTGCAGAGTTCTAAACGATAACTATCGCCCCAAAATATATTGAGGTCAGGCTACGAAGAGGCGTTGAACGCAAGGCAGAATTGCAGGAAACGGATGTCAACGGGTACATCGGAATGGCCCCGATAGCACATGAAAAGCGCCAGAACGTGGACAATGATGCGGTTGGCCAAAAAGGGCGTATGCGTTTTTTCCTGAATATATTCAGGAAAAAACGCATACGCCCTTTTTGGCCAACCAAGCAACCTGGGAGAGCAAATCAGCACTACAAAGAAATCTCTCGCCCCCCCCCCCGGGGCAAAAGAGCCAGGCGAAAAAAGTCTAAAAACCAGAAAGGCAGGACAGCCCACGGAGTCAAGGGAGCCTTGTTAAGCTGATGGGCGGGATGTCAATGGCCAACAGCCAATCTTCACAAGTGTATCCTCTTTCCCAAAACATGTAAAACACAGAACCACAGAGCATAGGGCACTTCCACACATGGGCGTTGACCTTGGGAAAATGAAAAAATCAACCAGACACAGGGACCCCAAAGTTGAGGGCTGCTGTCTTGACAAGAACCTCCACTCCGGTACACGTTTCATATCCCAGGAAAGAGCCAAGTGGACAAAGACGAGTGGACAAGTGGACAAAGACAAGTGGACAAGTGGACAAGTGGTGCTACGTAGGTCCAATGGAGTGTCACTGAGCCATAAAATCCACGTCATGAGGCTGGTAGCAGCATCCTGAGTGGATTTAGGTACGATCATCCTCAGTGAAATAAGTCCCACAAAAAAAGAAACTTATGATATCACTTATCGAGGGAATGTAAAAATCGCTCCCCATGAACGGAATCCCCAAACAGAACAGAGTCACGCTTTTAGAAAACACACTTATGCCTGCTTCAGGGGAAAGGTGAGGTGGGGTGACACATAAAACTCGAGTTTGAAATGAGCACACATACCCTTCCGAAAACCGAATATGGAATGGACACGACCTACTCCTTGCTCAATCAACTGGACTCACCAGACCCTGTTCATCGCACAAGTATCTATCCGACTAGTAAGCATCTTAAAAGCTAAGTCTTGATATCTCTGTGTAAGTGCATCAAGTGTGTGTAAAGCGGCCTAAAACCAGCAGGGAAAATCAGCTCAGACCCATTCTGAGGATACATTTCCAACATAAAGAAGAAACAAGCAGGGCAAAACAGAGAGAAATTCTTCCAAAAAGCGTTCACGGACTGGCATGCAACCAGGATTGACCACATCTACAGCCCCAGCGGCAGAAGACATAAGGCTGGACACTCTTGGGGCTGAGACGATGGGTGAGGTTGGGAAAGCAAATGCAGACCCTTGAAAGGAATCCTGCGTGCTCCCCATTCCATGGGTCCCAACTCTCCAGGTTCAACGCAATCTTCCGACAGCGAAAGCACTCATTGGAAACCCAGCGGATGCTACACCGTGGGATCGGGAAAGCTTTCTGAAACTCACCTCAGTTTTCATCTCCTGGTGCTCGTGTTCTCCATTCAGGCCCCCTTACTAACAATCTCCCCACTTGGAGACTCGGCGCCTTTCCATGCCTCTTTCGTACCGTCTGCAATTTGTCCGCAGGATGAACTGCAAGAGGGGGAACCAATGAGAGACTCGCTGGAGGTGTTTGGTCGGGCACATGTCACTCTCATTTCCCATCACGAAGAAGAATTCACCAGAGGTTCAGCCTGCCACCGCGGATCGACAATAGGGCGTGAAGCCATCCAGCCGTGTTGCGTCCCACTCACAAAAAAGCGACTTGGGAAATGGAGCTCAGGGGCACTGCACTTCCCAAACCTGCAGAGTTCTAAATGATAACTATCGCCCCAAAATATATTGAGGTCAGGCTACGAAGAGGCGTTGAACGCAAGGCAGAATTGCAGGAAACGGATGTCAACGGGTACATCGGAATGGGCCCGATAGCACATGAAAAGCGCCAGAACGTGGACAATGTTGCGGTTCGCCAAAAAGGGCGTATGCGTTTTTTCCTGAATATATTCAGGAAAAAACGCATACGCCCTTTTTGGCCAACCAAGCAAGCTGGGAGAGCAAATCAGCACTACAAAGAAATCTCTCGCCCCCCCCCGGGGCAAAAGGGCCAGGCGAAAAAAGTCTAAAAACCAGAAAGGCAGGACAGGCCACGGAGTCAAGGGAGCCTTGTTAAGCTGATGGGCGGGATGTCAATGGCCAACAGCCAATCTTCACAAGTGTATCCTCTTTCCCAAACCATGTAAAACACAGAACCACAGAGCATAGGGCACTTCCACACATGGGCGTTGACCTTGGGAAAATGAAAAAATCAACCAGACACAGGGACCCCAAAGTTGAGGGCTGCTGTCTTGACAAGAACCTCCACTCCGGTACACGTTTCATATCCCAGGAAAGAGCCAAGTGGACAAAGACAAGTGGACAAGTGGACAAGTGGTGCTACGGAGGTCCAAAGGAGTGTCACTCAGCCATGAAATCCACGTCATGAGGCTGGTAGCAGCATCCTGAGTGGATTTAGGTACGATCATCCTCAGTGAAATAAGTCCCACAAAAAAAGAAACTTATGATATCACTTATCGAGGGAATGTAAAAATCGCTCCCCATGAAATGAATCCCCAAACAGAACAGAGTCACGCTTTTAGAAAACACACTTATGCCTGCTTCAGGGGAAAGGTGAGGTGGGGTGACGCATAAAACTCGAGCTTGAAATGAGCACAGATACCCTTCCGAAAACCGAATATGGAATGGACACGACCTACTCCTTGCTCAATCAACTGGACTCACCAGACCCTGTTCATCGCACAAGTATCTATCCGACTAGTAAGCATCTTAAAAGCTAAGTCTTGATATCTCTGTGTAAGTGCATCAAGTGTGTGTAAAGCGGCCTAAAACCAGCAGGGAAAATCAGCTCAGACCCATTCTGAGGATACATTTCCAACACAAAGAAGAAACAAGCAGGGCAAAACAGAGAGAAATTCTTCCAAAATGCGTTCAGGGACTGGCATGCAACCAGGATTGACCACATCTACAGCCCCAGCGGCGGAAGACATAAGGATGGACACTATTGGGGCTGAGACGATTGGTGAGGTTGGGAAAGCAAATGCAGACCCTTGAAAGGAATCCTGCGTGCTCCCCATTCCATGGGTCCCAACTCCCCAGGTTCAACGCAATCTTCCGACAGCGAAAGCACTCATTGGAAACCCAGCGGATGCTACACCGTGGGATCGGGAAAGCTTTCTGAAACTCACCTCAGTTTTCATCTCCTGGTGCTCGTGTTCTCCATTCAGGCCCCCTTACTAACAATCTCCCCACTTGGAGACTCGGCGCCTTTCCATGCCTCTTTCGTACCGTCTGCAATTTGTCCGCAGGATGAACTGCAAGAGGGGGAACCAATGAGAGACTCGCTGGAGGTGTTTGGTCGGGCACATGTCACTCTCATTTCCCATCACGAAGAAGAATTCACCAGAGGTTCAGCCTGCCACCGCGGATCGACAATAGGGCGTGAAGCCATCCAGCCGTGTTGCGTCCCACTCACAAAAAAGCGACTTGGGAAATGGAGCTCAGGGGCACTGCACTTCCCAAACCTGCAGAGTTCTAAACGATAACTATCGCCCCAAAATATATTGAGGTCAGGCTACGAAGAGGCGTTGAACGCAAGGCAGAATTACAGGAAACGGATGTCAACGGGTACATCGGAATGGCCCCGATAGCACATGAAAAGCGCCAGAACGTGGACAATGATGCGGTTGGCCAAAAAGGGCGTATGCGTTTTTTCCTGAATATATTCAGGAAAAAACGCATACGCCCTTTTTGGCCAACCAAGCAACCTGGGAGAGCAAATCAGCACTACAAAGAAATCTCTCGCCCCCCCCCCCGGGGCAAAAGGGCCAGGCGAAAAAAGTCTAAAAACCAGAAAGGCAGGACAGCCCACGGAGTCAAGGGAGCCTTGTTAAGCTGATGGGCGGGATGTCAATGGCCAACAGCCAATCTTCACAAGTGTATCCTCTTTCCCAAACCATGTAAAACACAGAACCACAGAGCATAGGGCACTTCCACACATGGGCGTTGACCTTGGGAAAATGAAAAAATCAACCAGACACAGGGACCCCAATGTTGAGGGCTGCTGTCTTGACAAGAACCTCCACTCCGGTACACGTTTCATATCCCAGGAAAGAGCCAAGTGGACAAAGACGGGTGGACAAGTGGACAAAGACAAGTGAACAAGTGGACAAGTGGTGCTACGTAGGTCCAATGGAGTGTCACTCAGCCATAAAATCCACGTCATGAGGCTGGTAGCAGCATCCTGAGTGGATTTAGGTACGATCATCCTCAGTGAAATAAGTCCCACAAAAAAAGAAACTTATGATATCACTTATCGAGGGAATGTAAAAATCGCTCCCCATGAACGGAATCCCCAAACAGAACAGAGTCACGCTTTTAGAAAACACACTTATGCCTGCTTCAGGGGAAAGGTGAGGTGGGGTGACGCATAAAACTCGAGTTTGAAATGAGCACACATACCCTTCCGAAAACCGAATATGGAATGGACACGACCTACTCCTTGCTCAATCAACTGGACTCACCAGACCCTGTTCATCGCACAAGTATCTATCCGACTAGTAAGCATCTTAAAAGCTAAGTCTTGATATCTCTGTGTAAGTGCATCAAGTGTGTGTAAAGCGGGCTAAAACCAGCAGGGAAAATCAGCTCAGACCCATTCTGAGGATACATTTCCAACATAAAGAAGAAACAAGCAGGGCAAAACAGAGAGAAATTCTTCCAAAATGCGTTCAGGGACTGGCATGCAACCACGATTGACCACATCTACAGCCCCAGCGGCGGAAGACATAAGGCTGGACACTCTTGGGGCTGAGACGATTGGTGAGGTTGGGAAAGCAAATGCAGACCCTTGAAAGGAATCCTGCGTGCTCCCCATTCCATGGGTCCCAACTCTCCAGGTTCAACGCAATCTTCCGACAGCGAAAGCACTCATTGGAAACCCAGCGGATGCTACACCGTGGGATCGGGAAAGCTTTCTGAAACTCACCTCAGTTTTCATCTCCTGGTGCTCGTGTTCTCCATTCAGGCCCCCTTACTAACAATCTCCCCACTTGGAGACTCGGCGCCTTTCCATGCCTCTTTCGTACCGTCTGCAATTTGTCCGCAGGATGAACTGCAAGAGGGGGAACCAATGAGAGACTCGCTGGAGGTGTTTGGTCGGGCACATGTCACTCTCATTTCCCATCACGAAGAAGAATTCACCAGAGGTTCAGCCTGCCACCCCGGATCGACAATAGGGCGTGAAGCCATCCAGCCGTGTTGCGTCCCACTCACAAAAAAGCGACTTGGGAAATGGAGCTCAGGGGCACTGCACTTCCCAAACCTGCAGAGTTCTAAACGATAACTATCGCCCCAAAATATATTGAGGTCAGGCTACGAAGAGGCGTTGAACGCAAGGCAGAATTGCAGGAAACGGATGTCAACGGGTACATCGGAATGGCCCCGATAGCACATGAAAAGCGCCAGAACGTGGACAATGATGCGGTTGGCCAAAAAGGGCGTATGCGTTTTTTCCTGAATATATTCAGGAAAAAACGCATACGCCCTTTTTGGCCAACCAAGCAACCTGGGAGAGCAAATCAGCACTACAAAGAAATCTCTCGACCCCCCCGGGGCAAAAGGGCCAGGCGAAAAAAGTCTAAAAACCAGAAAGGCAGGACAGGCCACGGAGTCAAGGGAGCCTTGTTAAGCTGATGGGCGGGATGTCAATGGCCAACAGCCAATCTTCACAAGTGTATCCTCTTTCCCAAACCATGTAAAACACAGAACCACAGAGCATAGGGCACTTCCACACATGGGCGTTGACCTTGGGAAAATGAAAAAATCAACCAGACACAGGGACCCCAAAGTTGAGGGCTGCTGTCTTGACAAGAACCTCCACTCCGGTACACGTTTCATATCCCAGGAAAGAGCCAAGTGGACAAAGACAAGTGGACAAGTGGACAAGTGGTGCTACGGAGGTCCAAAGGAGTGTCACTCAGCCATGAAATCCACGTCATGAGGCTGGTAGCAGCATCCTGAGTGGATTTAGGTACGATCATCCTCAGTGAAATAAGTCCCACAAAAAAAGAAACTTATGATATCACTTATCGAGGGAATGTAAAAATCGCTCCCCATGAACGGAATCCCCAAACAGAACAGAGTCACGCTTTTAGAAAACACACTTATGCCTGCTTCAGGGGAAAGGTGAGGTGGGGTGACGCATAAAACTCGCGTTTGAAATGAGCACACATACCCTTCCGAAAACCGAATATGGAATGGACACGACCTACTCCTTGCTCAATCAACTGGACTCACCAGACCCTGTTCATCGCACAAGTATCTATCCGACTAGTAAGCATCTTAAAAGCTAAGTCTTGATATCTCTGTGTAAGTGCATCAAGTGTATGTAAAGCGGCCTAAAACCAGCAGGGAAAATCAGCTCAGACCCATTCTGAGGATACATTTCCAACATAAAGAAGAAACAAGCAGGGCAAAACAGAGAGAAATTCTTCCAAAATGCGTTCAGGGACTGGCATGCAACCAGGATTGACCACATCTACAGCCCCACCGGCAGAAGACATAAGGCTGGACACTCTTGGGGCTGAGACGATTGGTGAGGTTGGGAAAGCAAATGCAGACCCTTGAAAGGAATCCTGCGTGCTCCCCATTCCATGGGTCCCAACTCTCCAGGTTCAACGCAATCTTCCGACAGCGAAAGCACTCATTGGAAACCCAGCGGATGCTACACCGTGGGATCGGGAAAGCTTTCTGAAACTCACCTCAGTTTTCATCTCCTGGTGCTCGTGTTCTCCATTCAGGCCCCCTTACTAACAATCTCCCCACTTGGAGACTCGGCGCCTTTCCATGCCTCTATCGTACCGTCTGCAATTTGTCCGCAGGATGAACTGCAAGAGGGGGAACCAATGAGAGACTCGCTGGAGGTGTTTGGTCGGGCACATGTCACTCTCATTTCCCATCACGAAGAAGAATTCACCAGAGGTTCAGCCTGCCACCGCGGATCGACAATAGGGCGTGAAGCCATCCAGCCGTGTTGCGTCCCACTCACAAAAAAGCGACTTGGGAAATGGAGCTCAGGGGCACTGCACTTCCCAAACCCGCAGAGTTCTAAACGATAACTATCGCCCCAAAATATATTGAGGTCAGGCTACGAAGAGGCGTTGAACGCAAGGCAGAATTGCAGGAAACGGATGTCAACGGGTACATCGGAATGGCCCCGATAGCACATGAAAAGCGCCAGAACGTGGACAATGATGCGGTTGGCCAAAAAGGGCGTATGCGTTTTTTCCTGAATATATTCAGGAAAAAACGCATACGCCCTTTTTGGCCAACCAAGCAACCTGGGAGAGCAAATCAGCACTACAAAGAAATCTCTCGCCACCCCCCCCCCCGGGGCAAAAGGGCCAGGCGAAAAAAGTCTAAAAACCAGAAAGGCAGGACAGCCCACGGAGTCAAGAGAGCCTTGTTAAGCTGATGGGCGGGATGTCAATGGCCAACAGCCAATCTTCACAAGTGTATCCTCTTTCCCAAACCATGTAAAACACAGAACCACAGAGCATAGGGCACTTCCACACATGGGCGTTGACCTTGGGAAAATGAAAAATTCAACCAGACACAGGGACCCCAATGTTGAGGGCTGCTGTCTTGACAAGAACCTCCACTCCGGTACACGTTTCATATCCCAGGAAAGAGCCAAGTGGACAAAGACAAGTGGACAAGTGGACAAAGACAAGTGAACAAGTGGACAAGTGGTGCTGCGGAGGTCCAAAGGAGTGTCACTCAGCCATGAAATCCACGTCATGTGGCTGGTAGCAGCATCCTGAGTGGATTTAGGTACGATCATCCTCAGTGAAATAAGTCCCACAAAAAAAGAAACTTATGATATCACTTATCGAAGGAATGTAAAAATCGCTCCCCATGAACGGAATCCCCAAACAGAACAGAGTCACGCTTTTAGAAAACACACTTATGCCTGCTTCAGGGGAAAGGTGAGGTGGGGTGACGCATAAAACTCGAGTTTGAAATGAGCACAGATACCCTTCCGAAAACCGAATATGGAATGGACACGACCTACTCCTTGCTCAATCAACTGGACTCACCAGACCCTGTTCATCGCACAAGTATCTATCCGACTAGTAAGCATCTTAAAAGCTAAGTCTTGATATCTCTGTGTAAGTGCATCAAGTGTGTGTAAAGCGGCCTAAAACCAGCAGGGAAAATCAGCTCAGACCCATTCTGAGGATACATTTCCAACATAAAGAAGAAACAAGCAGGGCAAAACAGAGAGAAATTCTTCCAAAATGCGTTCAGGGACTGGCATGCAACCAGGATTGACCACATCTACAGCCCCAGCGGCAGAAGACATAAGGCTGGACACTCTTGGGGCTGAGACGATTGGTGAGGTTGGGAAAGCAAATGCAGACCCTTGAAAGGAATCCTGCGTGCTCCCCATTCCATGGGTCCCAACTCTCCAGGTTCAACGCAATCTTCCGACAGCGAAAGCACTCATTGGAAACCCAGCGGATGCTACACCGTGGGATCGGGAAAGCTTTCTGAAACTCACCTCAGTTTTCATCTCCTGGTGCTCGTGTTCTCCATTCAGGCCCCCTTACTAACAATCTCCCCACTTGGAGACTCGGCGCCTTTCCATGCCTCTTTCGTACCGTCTGCAATTTGTCCGCAGGATTAACTGCAAGAGGGGGAACCAATGAGAGACTCGCTGGAGGTGTTTGGTCGGGCACATGTCACTCTCATTTCCCATCACGAAGAAGAATTCACCAGAGGTTCAGCCTGCCACCGCGGATCGACAATAGGGCGTGAAGCCATCCAGCCGTGTTGCGTCCCACTCACAAAAAAGCGACTTGGGAAATGGAGCTCAGGGGCACTGCACTTCCCAAACCTGCAGAGTTCTAAACGATAACTATCGCCCCAAAATATATTGAGGTCAGGCTACGAAGAGGCGTTGAACGCAAGGCAGAATTGCAGGAAACGGATGTCAACGGGTACACCGGAATGGCCCCGATAGCACATGAAAAGCGCCAGAACGTGGACAATGATGCGGTTGGCCAAAAAGGGCGTATGCGTTTTTTCCTGAATATATTCAGGAAAAAACGCATACGCCCTTTTTGGCCAACCAAGCAAGCTGGGAGAGCAAATCAGCACTACAAAGAAATCTCTCGCCCCCCACCCGGGGCAAAAGGGCCAGGCGAAAAAAGTCTAAAAACCAGAAAGGCAGGACAGCCCACGGAGTCAAGGGAGCCTTGTTAAGCTGATGGGCGGGATGTCAATGGCCAACAGCCAATCTTCACAAGTGTATCCTCTTTCCCAAACCATGTAAAACACAGAACCACAGAGCATAGGGCACTTCCACACATGGGCGTTGACCTTGGGAAAATGAAAAAATCAACCAGACACAGGGACCCCAATGTTGAGGGCTGCTGTCTTGACAAGAACCTCCACTCCGGTACACGTTTCATATCCCAGGAAAGAGCCAAGTGGACAAAGACAAGTGGACAAGTGGACAAAGACAAGTGAACAAGTGGACAAGTGGTGCTACGTAGGTCCAATGGAGTGTCACTCAGCCATAAAATCCACGTCATGAGGCTGGTAGCAGCATCCTGAGTGGATTTAGGTACGATCATCCTCAGTGAAATAAGTCCCACAAAAAAAGAAACTTATGATATCACTTATCGAAGGAATGTAAAAATCGCTCCCCATGAACGGAATCCCCAAACAGAACAGAGTCACGCTTTTAGAAAACACACTTATGCCTGCTTCAGGGGAAAGGTGAGGTGGGGTGACGCATAAAACTCGAGTTTGAAATGAGCACAGATACCCTTCCGAAAACCGAATATGGAATGGACACGACCTACTCCTTGCTCAATCAACTGGACTCACCAGACCCTGTTCATCGCACAAGTATCTATCCGACTATTAAGCATCTTAAAAGCTAAGTCTTGATATCTCTGTGTAAGTGCATCAAGTGTGTGTAAAGCGGCCTAAAACCAGCAGGGAAAATCAGCTCAGACCCATTCTAAGGATACATTTCCAACATAAAGAAGAAACAAGCAGGGCAAAACAGAGAGAAATTCTTCCAAAATGCGTTCAGGGACTGGCATGCAACCAGGATTGACCACATCTACAGCCCCAGCGGCGGAAGACATAAGGCTGGACACTCTTGGGGCTGAGACGATTGGTGAGGTTGGGAAAGCAAATGCAGACCCTTGAAAGGAATCCTGCGTGCTCCCCATTCCATGGGTCCCAACTCTCCAGGTTCAACGCAATCTTCCGACAGCGAAAGCACTCATTGGAAACCCAGCGGATGCTACACCGTGGGATCGGGAAAGCTTTCTGAAACTCACCTCAGTTTTCATCTCCTGGTGCTCGTGTTCTCCATTCAGGCCCCCTTACTAACAATCTCCCCACTTGGAGACTCGGCGCCTTTCCATGCCTCTTTCGTACCGTCTGCAATTTGTCCGCAGGATGAACTGCAAGAGGGGGAACCAATGAGAGACTCGCTGGAGGTGTTTGGTCGGGCACATGTCACTCTCATTTCCCATCACGAAGAAGAATTCACCAGAGGTTCAGCCTGCCACCGCGGATCGACAATAGGGCGTGAAGCCATCCAGCCGTGTTGCGTCCCACTCACAAAAAAGCGACTTGGGAAATGGAGCTCAGGGGCACTGCACTTCCCAAACCTGCAGAGTTCTAAACGATAACTATCGCCCCAAAATATATTGAGGTCAGGCTACGAAGAGGCGTTCAACGCAAGGCAGAATTGCAGGAAACGGATGTCAACGGGTACATCGGAATGGCCCCGATAGCACATGAAAAGCGCCAGAACGTGGACAATGATGCGGTTGGCCAAAAAGGGCGTATGCGTTTTTTCCTGAATATATTCAGGAAAAAACGCATACGCCCTTTTTGGCCAACCAAGCAACCTGGGAGAGCAAATCAGCACTACAAAGAAATCTCTCGCCACCCCCCCCCCGGGGCAAAAGGGCCAGGCGAAAAAAGTCTAAAAACCAGAAAGGCAGGACAGCCCACGGAGTCAAGAGAGCCTTGTTAAGCTGATGGGCGGGATGTCAATGGCCAACAGCCAATCTTCACAAGTGTATCCTCTTTCCCAAACCATGTAAAACACAGAACCACAGAGCATAGGGCACTTCCACACATGGGCGTTGACCTTGGGAAAATGAAAAATTCAACCAGACACAGGGACCCCAATGTTGAGGGCTGCTGTCTTGACAAGAACCTCCACTCCGGTACACGTTTCATATCCCAGGAAAGAGCCAAGTGGACAAAGACAAGTGGACAAGTGGACAAAGACAAGTGAACAAGTGGACAAGTGGTGCTGCGGAGGTCCAAAGGAGTGTCACTCAGCCATGAAATCCACGTCATGTGGCTGGTAGCAGCATCCTGAGTGGATTTAGGTACGATCATCCTCAGTGAAATAAGTCCCAAAAAAAAGAAACTTATGATATCACTTATCGAAGGAATGTAAAAATCGCTCCCCATGAACGGAATCCCCAAACAGAACAGAGTCACGCTTTTAGAAAACACACTTATGCCTGCTTCAGGGGAAAGGTGAGGTGGGGTGACGCATAAAACTCGAGTTTGAAATGAGCACAGATACCCTTCCGAAAACCGAATATGGAATGGACACGACCTACTCCTTGCTCAATCAACTGGACTCACCAGACCCTGTTCATCGCACAAGTATCTATCCGACTAGTAAGCATCTTAAAAGCTAAGTCTTGATATCTCTGTGTAAGTGCATCAAGTGTGTGTAAAGCGGCCTAAAACCAGCAGGGAAAATCAGCTCAGACCCATTCTGAGGATACATTTCCAACATAAAGAAGAAACAAGCAGGGCAAAACAGAGAGAAATTCTTCCAAAATGCGTTCAGGGACTGGCATGCAACCAGGATTGACCACATCTACAGCCCCAGCGGCAGAAGACATAAGGCTGGACACTCTTGGGGCTGAGACGATTGGTGAGGTTGGGAAAGCAAATGCAGACCCTTGAAAGGAATCCTGCGTGCTCCCCATTCCATGGGTCCCAACTCTCCAGGTTCAACGCAATCTTCCGACAGCGAAAGCACTCATTGGAAACCCAGCGGATGCTACACCGTGGGATCGGGAAAGCTTTCTGAAACTCACCTCAGTTTTCATCTCCTGGTGCTCGTGTTCTCCATTCAGGCCCCCTTACTAACAATCTCCCCACTTGGAGACTCGGCGCCTTTCCATGCCTCTTTCGTACCGTCTGCAATTTGTCCGCAGGATGAACTGCAAGAGGGGGAACCAATGAGAGACTCGCTGGAGGTGTGTGCTCGGGCACATGTCACTCTCATTTCCCATCACGAAGAAGAATTCACCAGAGGTTCAGCCTGCCACCGCGGGTCGACAATAGGGCGTGAAGCCATCCAGCCGTGTTGCGTCCCACTCACAAAAAAGCGACTTGGGAAATGGAGCTCAGGGGCACTGCACTTCCCAAACCTGCAGAGTTCTAAACGATAACTATCGCCCCAAAATATATTGAGGTCAGGCTACGAAGAGGCGTTGAACGCAAGGCAGAATTGCAGGAAACGGAGGTCAACGGGTACATCGGAATGGCCCCGATAGCACATGAAAAGCGCCAGAACGTGGACAATGATGCGGTTGGCCAAAAAGGGCGTATGCGTTTTTTCCTGAATATATTCAGGAAAAAACGCATACGCCCTTTTTGGCCAACCAAGCAACCTGGGAGAGCAAATCAGCACTACAAAGAAATCTCTCGCCCCCCCCCGGGGCAAAAGGGCCAGGCGAAAAAAGTCTAAAAACCAGAAAGGCAGGACAGGCCACGGAGTCAAGGGAGCCTTTTTAAGCTGATGGGCGGGATGTCAATGGCCAACAGCCAATCTTCACAAGTGTATCCTCTTTCCCAAACCATGTAAAACACAGAACCACAGAGCATAGGGCACTTCCACACATGGGCGTTGACCTTGGGAAAATGAAAAAATCAACCAGACACAGGGACCCCAAAGTTGAGGGCTGCTGTCTTGACAAGAACCTCCACTCCGGTACACGTTTCATATCCCAGGAAAGAGCCAAGTGGACAAAGACAAGTGGACAAGTGGACAAAGACAAGTGAACAAGTGGACAAGTGGTGCTACGTAGGTCCAATGGAGTGTCACTCAGCCATAAAATCCACGTCATGAGGCTGGTAGCAGCATCCTGAGTGGATTTAGGTACGATCATCCTCAGTGAAATAAGTCCCACAAAAAAAGAAACTTATGATATCACTTATCGAAGGAATGTAAAAATCGCTCCCCATGAACGGAATCCCCAAACAGAACAGAGTCACGCTTTTAGAAAACACACTTATGCCTGCTTCAGGGGAAAGGTGAGGTGGGGTGACGCATAAAACTCGAGTTTGAAATGAGCACAGATACCCTTCCGAAAACCGAATATGGAATGGACACGACCTACTCCTTGCTCAATCAACTGGACTCACCAGACCCTGTTCATCGCACAAGTATCTATCCGACTAGTAAGCATCTTAAAAGCTAAGTCTTGATATCTCTGTGTAAGTGCATCAAGTGTGTGTAAAGCGGCCTAAAACCAGCAGGGAAAATCAGCTCAGACCCATTCTGAGGATACATTTCCAACATAAAGAAGAAACAAGCAGGGCAAAACAGAGAGAAATTCTTCCAAAATGCGTTCAGGGACTGGCATGCAACCAGGATTGACCACATCTACAGCCCCAGCGGCAGAAGACATAAGGCTGGACACTCTTGGGGCTGAGACGATTGGTGAGGTTGGGAAAGCAAATGCAGACCCTTGAAAGGAATCCTGCGTGCTCCCCATTCCATGGGTCCCAACTCTCCAGGTTCAACGCAATCTTCCGACAGCGAAAGCACTCATTGGAAACCCAGCGGATGCTACACCGTGGGATCGGGAAAGCTTTCTGAAACTCACCTCAGTTTTCATCTCCTGGTGCTCGTGTTCTCCATTCAGGCCCCCTTACTAACAATCTCCCCACTTGGAGACTCGGCGCCTTTCCATGCCTCTTTCGTACCGTCTGCAATTTGTCCGCAGGATTAACTGCAAGAGGGGGAACCAATGAGAGACTCGCTGGAGGTGTTTGGTCGGGCACATGTCACTCTCATTTCCCATCACGAAGAAGAATTCACCAGAGGTTCAGCCTGCCACCGCGGATCGACAATAGGGCGTGAAGCCATCCAGCCGTGTTGCGTCCCACTCACAAAAAAGCGACTTGGGAAATGGAGCTCAGGGGCACTGCACTTCCCAAACCTGCAGAGTTCTAAACGATAACTATCGCCCCAAAATATATTGAGGTCAGGCTACGAAGAGGCGTTGAACGCAAGGCAGAATTGCAGGAAACGGATGTCAACGGGTACACCGGAATGGCCCCGATAGCACATGAAAAGCGCCAGAACGTGGACAATGATGCGGTTGGCCAAAAAGGGCGTATGCGTTTTTTCCTGAATATATTCAGGAAAAAACGCATACGCCCTTTTTGGCCAACCAAGCAAGCTGGGAGAGCAAATCAGCACTACAAAGAAATCTCTCGCCCCCCACCCGGGGCAAAAGGGCCAGGCGAAAAAAGTCTAAAAACCAGAAAGGCAGGACAGCCCACGGAGTCAAGGGAGCCTTGTTAAGCTGATGGGCGGGATGTCAATGGCCAACAGCCAATCTTCACAAGTGTATCCTCTTTCCCAAACCATGTAAAACACAGAACCACAGAGCATAGGGCACTTCCACACATGGGCGTTGACCTTGGGAAAATGAAAAAATCAACCAGACACAGGGACCCCAATGTTGAGGGCTGCTGTCTTGACAAGAACCTCCACTCCGGTACACGTTTCATATCCCAGGAAAGAGCCAAGTGGACAAAGACAAGTGGACAAGTGGACAAAGACAAGTGAACAAGTGGACAAGTGGTGCTACGTAGGTCCAATGGAGTGTCACTCAGCCATAAAATCCACGTCATGAGGCTGGTAGCAGCATCCTGAGTGGATTTAGGTACGATCATCCTCAGTGAAATAAGTCCCACAAAAAAAGAAACTTATGATATCACTTATCGAAGGAATGTAAAAATCGCTCCCCATGAACGGAATCCCCAAACAGAACAGAGTCACGCTTTTAGAAAACACACTTATGCCTGCTTCAGGGGAAAGGTGAGGTGGGGTGACGCATAAAACTCGAGTTTGAAATGAGCACAGATACCCTTCCGAAAACCGAATATGGAATGGACACGACCTACTCCTTGCTCAATCAACTGGACTCACCAGACCCTGTTCATCGCACAAGTATCTATCCGACTATTAAGCATCTTAAAAGCTAAGTCTTGATATCTCTGTGTAAGTGCATCAAGTGTGTGTAAAGCGGCCTAAAACCAGCAGGGAAAATCAGCTCAGACCCATTCTAAGGATACATTTCCAACATAAAGAAGAAACAAGCAGGGCAAAACAGAGAGAAATTCTTCCAAAATGCGTTCAGGGACTGGCATGCAACCAGGATTGACCACATCTACAGCCCCAGCGGCGGAAGACATAAGGCTGGACACTCTTGGGGCTGAGACGATTGGTGAGGTTGGGAAAGCAAATGCAGACCCTTGAAAGGAATCCTGCGTGCTCCCCATTCCATGGGTCCCAACTCTCCAGGTTCAACGCAATCTTCCGACAGCGAAAGCACTCATTGGAAACCCAGCGGATGCTACACCGTGGGATCGGGAAAGCTTTCTGAAACTCACCTCAGTTTTCATCTCCTGGTGCTCGTGTTCTCCATTCAGGCCCCCTTACTAACAATCTCCCCACTTGGAGACTCGGCGCCTTTCCATGCCTCTTTCGTACCGTCTGCAATTTGTCCGCAGGATGAACTGCAAGAGGGGGAACCAATGAGAGACTCGCTGGAGGTGTTTGGTCGGGCACATGTCACTCTCATTTCCCATCACGAAGAAGAATTCACCAGAGGTTCAGCCTGCCACCGCGGATCGACAATAGGGCGTGAAGCCATCCAGCCGTGTTGCGTCCCACTCACAAAAAAGCGACTTGGGAAATGGAGCTCAGGGGCACTGCACTTCCCAAACCTGCAGAGTTCTAAACGATAACTATCGCCCCAAAATATATTGAGGTCAGGCTACGAAGAGGCGTTGAACGCAAGGCAGAATTGCAGGAAACGGATGTCAACGAGTACACCGGAATGGCCCCGATAGCACATGAAAAGCGCCAGAACGTGGACAATGATGCGGTTGGCCAAAAAGGGCGTATGCGTTTTTTCCTGAATATATTCAAGAAAAAACGCATACGCCCTTTTTGGCCAACCAAGCAACCTGGGAGAGCAAATCAGCACTACAAAGAAATCTCTCGCCCCCCACCCGGGGCAAAAGGGCCAGGCGAAAAAAGTCTAAAAACCAGAAAGGCAGGACAGCCCACGGAGTCAAGGGAGCCTTGTTAAGCTGATGGGCGGGATGTCAATGGCCAACAGCCAATCTTCACAAGTGTATCCTCTTTCCCAAACCATGTAAAACACAGAACCACAGAGCATAGGGCACTTCCACACATGGGCGTTGACCTTGGGAAAATGAAAAAATCAACCAGACACAGGGACCCCAATGTTGAGGGCTGCTGTCTTGACAAGAACCTCCACTCCGGTACACGTTTCATATCCCAGGAAAGAGCCAAGTGGACAAAGACAAGTGGACAAGTGGACAAAGACAAGTGAACAAGTGGACAAGTGGTGCTACGTAGGTCCATTGGAGTGTCACTCAGCCATAAAATCCACGTCATGAGGCTGGTAGCAGCATCCTGAGTGGATTTAGGTACGATCATCCTCAGTGAAATAAGTCCCACAAAAAAAGAAACTTATGATATCACTTATCGAAGGAATGTAAAAATCGCTCCCCATGAACGGAATCCCCAAACAGAACAGAGTCACGCTTTTAGAAAACACACTTATGCCTGCTTCAGGGGAAAGGTGAGGTGGGGTGACGCATAAACCTCGAGTTTGAAATGAGCACAGATACCCTTACGAAAACCGAATATGGAATGGACACGACCTACTCTTTGCTCAATCAACTGGACTCACCAGACCCTGTTCATCGCACAAGTATCTATCCGACTAGTAAGCATCTTAAAAGCTAAGTCTTGATATCTCTGTGTAAGTGCATCAAGTGTGTGTAAAGCGGCCTAAAACCAGCAGGGAAAATCAGCTCAGACCCATTCTAAGGATACATTTCCAACATAAAGAAGAAACAAGCAGGGCAAAACAGAGAGAAATTCTTCCAAAATGCGTTCAGGGACTGGCATGCAACCAGGATTGACCACATCTACAGCCCCAGCGGCGGAAGACATAAGGCTGGACACTCTTGGGGCTGAGACGATTGGTGAGGTTGGGAAAGCAAATGCAGACCCTTGAAAGGAATCCTGCGTGCTCCCCATTCCATGGGTCCCAACTCTCCAGGTTCAACGCAATCTTCCGACAGCGAAAGCACTCATTGGAAACCCAGCGGATGCTACACCGTGGGATCGGGAAAGCTTTCTGAAACTCACCTCAGTTTTCATCTCCTGGTGCTCGTGTTCTCCATTCAGGCCCCCTTACTAACAATCTCCCCACTTGGAGACTCGGCGCCTTTCCATGCCTCTTTCGTACCGTCTGCAATTTGTCCGCAGGATGAACTGCAAGAGGGGGAACCAATGAGAGACTCGCTGGAGGTGTTTGGTCGGGCACATGTCACTCTCATTTCCCATCACGAAGAAGAATTCACCAGAGGTTCAGCCTGCCACCGCGGATCGACAATAGGGCGTGAAGCCATCCAGCCGTGTTGCGTCCCACTCACAAAAAAGCGACTTGGGAAATGGAGCTCAGGGGCACTGCACTTCCCAAACCTGCAGAGTTCTAAACGATAACTATCGCCCCAAAATATATTGAGGTCAGGCTACGAAGAGGCGTTGAACGCAAGGCAGAATTGCAGGAAACGGATGTCAACGGGTACATCGGAATGGCCCCGATAGCACATGAAAAGCGCCAGAACGTGGACAATGATGCGGTTGGCCAAAAAGGGCGTATGCGTTTTTTCCTGAATATATTCAGGAAAAAACGCATACGCCCTTTTTGGCCAACCAAGCAACCTGGGAGAGCAAATCAGCACTACAAAGAAATCTCTCGCCCCCCCCCCCCCCCCCGGGGCAAAAGGGCCAGGCGAAAAAAGTCTAAAAACCAGAAAGGCAGGACAGCCCACGGAGTCAAGGGAGCCTTGTTAAGCTGATGGGCGGGATGTCAATGGCCAACAGCCAATCTTCACAAATGTATCCTCTTTCCCAAACCATGTAAAACACAGAACCACAGAGCATAGGGCACTTCCACACATGGGCGTTGACCTTGGGAAAATGAAAAAATCAACCAGACACAGGGACCCCAAAGTTGAGGGCTGCTGTCTTGACAAGAACCTCCACTCCGGTACACGTTTCATATCCCAGGAAAGAGCCAAGTGGACAAAGACGAGTGGACAAGTGGACAAAGACAAGTGGACAAGTGGACAAGTGGTGCTACGTAGGTCCAATGGAGTGTCACTCAGCCATGAAATCCACGTCATGAGGCTGGTAGCAGCATCCTGAGTGGATTTAGGTACGATCATCCTCAGTGAAATAAGTCCCACAAAAAAAGAAACTTATGATATCACTTATCGAGGGAATGTAAAAATCGCTCGCCATGAACGGAATCCCCAAACAGAACAGAGTCACGCTTTTAGAAAACACACTTATTGCCGGAAGCCGTCCAGCATTGCCAACTATTGCCTGAGCAAAGCTCGGCAAGAAGTTATGGCATGAGGAAGCAAAGCTCCTCTCCTGGTGGGCGGCGGAAAGCATCTCTTCTGATTCTAGGAAAATTCTTGCTAAAAACTGAGGGGGTTTCTGGAGGGTTTAGGCCAAGAAGATGGAAGTATTACAAAGCAAATCCCCCTCGGTACGAGACCACAGCAACCCCTGTAACCACAACAGTAGCTATACCTACTGTAAATAATTTACTTTGGAAAAAAGTCCCTTGGTCAGGCAACAAAGGAGTGTTTCAATTAAGGAGTAGAAGTTTAAAGGAAGAATTAGATGAGTTATGGCCCATAGAAGGAATAAGGGATATAGAAGGGAAGCAAATAGTGGGGTATTATGTACAGGATGCCCCCAAATGGTGGATTATGTGGCATGCCCCCTCTCCGGTATATTGGAGGAAAAAGAGAGAAGCGGAAGGACTTTACTGTAAATATTTTACGAATGAATTATATGTAACTATGAAAGTTAAAATTGATTGCCTTACGTAGAAAATAGAATTGTATTTTCGCACAATGTGTTTTGAACAAGGTACTGAGAATACTGGGACACAGGCCAATATATGATGTTAGCTGAAGTAGAAAAGAATAATTAGCTTTCTAGACCTAAACATCCTGTTTGCGCGAAAAGATCTTAAGACGGAACAATGCTTGCTAATGTTTCTGTGTGTAGGTGTAGAAATGAGGTAATGAGTCAAAAACAGGAGTTACATAGAAAGTGCTGATGCTATTGTTTAGAAAATCCTATATAAGAAATGATATGTCAAAAATAAAGCTGTCAGAAGCTTAACAGAAGCTCCCCAGGAGAGTTGTAAATATCTTGGGAAATACCTGGCTATGGTGACGAGGAAGTTTTGTGCAACAGTGGGTATATTCAATAAGTTTACGGTACAATGTCCGCCCCCATGGCCTCCTAGAAGTATAAATAATGATGTACATTGTTTTGATTATAATGATAGGGTTAGAAAATCTGTGGATGAAATGTTGTATTATTGTTTTTAACATGTTTAAGTTTATGGCTTGATTGAGCAGAATGTGCAGGTACAAAAACACCTTAATCTTCTGAGAAGAATGAGGAAACCGCAGACAGAGTTCCTGACCTAGATGTGAATGTACACAAGAGACGAAAGAGAATGGAGACAACAAGAAAATTACTTAACTTGTTTAACCTGCTGATGTAAACTACTTTTGTTTTTTGGTTTATGTAAGGGACCTTTTGGCATGGGAATATTGTTGTTAAGATTGAAAATGAGATTATTTTACAGTATAAATGCTTTGGAATCATGATATTAAATTTGTCAGATCCTTGCATCCTCTGAGGTGTCTTGTGATCTGTCCACGCCGACTCCGTCTCCCCTTTGGGTGAAACCTGTTCAGCTGGGGCTGGTCCCCGGCAACTTATGCCTGCTTCAGGGGAAAGGTGAGGTGGGGTGACGCATAAAACTCGAGCTTGAAATGAGAACAGATACCCTTCCGAAAACCGAATATGGAATGGACACGACCTACTCCTTGCTCAATCAACTGGACTCACCAGACCCTGTTCATCGCACAAGTATCTATCCGACTAGTAAGCATCTTAAAAGCTAAGTCTTGATATCTCTGTGTAAGTGCATCAAGTGTGTGTAAAGCGGCCTAAAACCAGCAGGGAAAATCAGCTCAGACCCATTCTGAGGATACATTTCCAACATAAAGAAGAAACAAGCAGGGCAAAACAGAGAGAAATTCTTCCAAAATGCGTTCAGGGACTGGCATGCAACCAGGATTGACCACATCTACAGCCCCAGCGGCGGAAGACATAAGGCTGGACACTCTTGGGGCTGAGACGATTGGTGAGGTTGGGAAAGCAAATGCAGACCCTTGAAAGGAATCCTGCGTGCTCCCCATTCCATGGGTCCCAACTCTCCAGGTTCAACGCAATCTTCCGACAGCGAAAGCACTCATTGGAAACCCAGCGGATGCTACACCGTGGGATCGGGAAAGCTTTCTGAAACTCACCTCAGTTTTCATCTCCTGGTGCTCGTGTTCTCCATTCAGGCCCCCTTACTAACAATCTCCCCACTTGGAGACTCGGCGCCTTTCCATGCCTCTTTCGTACCGTCTGCAATTTGTCCGCAGGATGAACTGCAAGAGGGGGAACCAATGAGAGACTCGCTGGAGGTGTTTGGTCGGGCACATGTCACTCTCATTTCACATCACGAAGAAGAATTCACCAGAGGTTCAGCCTGCCACCGCGGATCGACAATAGGGCGTGAAGCCATCCAGCCGTGTTGCGTCCCACTCACAAAAAAGCGACTTGGGAAATGGAGCTCAGGGGCACTGCACTTCCCAAACCTGCAGAGTTCTAAACGATAACTATCGCCCCAAAATATATTGAGGTCAGGCTACGAAGAGGCGTTGAACGCAAGGCAGAATTGCAGGAAACGGATGTCAACGGGTACATCGGAATGGCCCCGATAGCACATGAAAAGCGCCAGAACGTGGACAATGATGCGGTTGGCCAAAAAGGGCGTATGCGTTTTTTCCTGAATATATTCAGGAAAAAACGCATACGCCCTTTTTGGCCAACCAAGCAACCTGGGAGAGCAAATCAGCACTACAAAGAAATCTCTCGCCCCCCCCCCCCGGGGCAAAAGAGCCAGGCGAAAAAAGTCTAAAAACCAGAAAGGCAGGACAGCCCACGGAGTCAAGGGAGCCTTGTTAAGCTGATGGGCGGGATGTCAATGGCCAACAGCCAATCTTCACAAGTGTATCCTCTTTCCCAAAACATGTAAAACACAGAACCACAGAGCATAGGGCACTTCCACACATGGGCGTTGACCTTGGGAAAATGAAAAAATCAACCAGACACAGGGACCCCAAAGTTGAGGGCTGCTGTCTTGACAAGAACCTCCACTCCGGTACACGTTTCATATCCCAGGAAAGAGCCAAGTGGACAAAGACGAGTGGACAAGTGGACAAAGACAAGTGGACAAGTGGACAAGTGGTGCTACGTAGGTCCAATGGAGTGTCACTGAGCCATAAAATCCACGTCATGAGGCTGGTAGCAGCATCCTGAGTGGATTTAGGTACGATCATCCTCAGTGAAATAAGTCCCACAAAAAAAGAAACTTATGATATCACTTATCGAGGGAATGTAAAAATCGCTCCCCATGAACGGAATCCCCAAACAGAACAGAGTCACGCTTTTAGAAAACACACTTATGCCTGCTTCAGGGGAAAGGTGAGGTGGGGTGACACATAAAACTCGAGTTTGAAATGAGCACACATACCCTTCCGAAAACCGAATATGGAATGGACACGACCTACTCCTTGCTCAATCAACTGGACTCACCAGACCCTGTTCATCGCACAAGTATCTATCCGACTAGTAAGCATCTTAAAAGCTAAGTCTTGATATCTCTGTGTAAGTGCATCAAGTGTGTGTAAAGCGGCCT